>NC_044330.1:25451884-26704384 GCF_007399415.2 Gopherus evgoodei
GTGTGGTGAATCAAAGATTTTCTGCCACACTTCTATTCGCTGGATCAGCTTTTTTCCTCCAGAAATTATTTTTCTGAAAGTGAGCTAAAGAAACCCATTTGAATGGGAGTCAGGGGAACCATTTGCCTTTGAGTCTGACCAACATGATGATCACATAGTTCCAAAAAAAGTACACAGAAATTAATGTGAGATCCCTGCCCTAAAAAGCTTATAAAGTTGCATTTTATTGACTGACTGTTAGGAATAGCACAATGGGTTGAATACAAAGCCTGTTGAGTTCAGTGTGCTTTGAAACGGGGCCAGTGTTTGTGAACTCTCTTTGAAATAATCTGATTAACAACCCTGTATTTATTAAAGCATATTCAATTTGATCTATCATACCTGAAATCTATTTCAGATAATTCCAAAATATCTGAGGCTGGGTCTACATATGTCTGAGCCAAAGCAAATAGCAAGATTTCCTCCTGTTGTTGAATGCAGACAAATCCTGACCGCAAAGTAACTTTTGTAGTGATTAACTGCACAGATATCTAGAAGAAGAACTGCAATAACATAAAATAAATGTTTGTGTATTTCAAGTAATTTGTTTTTAGATTAAAAATAATTGAATAAATTTTATTATTTTCCCCCCATCAGATTACATTGTACAGCATGTATGTTGCTATAATGGCTTTCAATGCCAAAGTTAGTGATCCATTGATTGGAGGAACATATATGACACTTCTAAATACTGTGTCGAATCTGGGAGGAAACTGGCCCGCCACGGTAGCTCTTTGGCTTGTTGATCCACTTACAGTGAAAGAGTGTATAGGTGCACAGGAACAGAGTTGCGGAACTACAGCTGCTGCAGAAGTAAGTTTGGAAGGTGTGATGGTCTGATGTTGTCTAAATATTATAATAATGGTTTCTCTTATTGTGTCTTACACATTCAAAGGCCTTCAAAATGTCTCAGAGAATCATAGAAGATGAGGGTTGGAAGAGACCTCAGGAGGTCATCTAGTCCAACACCCTGCTCAAGGCAGGACAAACACTGACTAAATCATCCCAGCCAGGGCTTTGTCCAGCTTGGCCTTTAAAACCTCTAAGGATGGAGATTCCACCACCTCCCTAGGTAACCCATTCCAGTGCTTCACCATCCTCCTAGTGAAATAGTGTTTCCTAATATCCAACTTAAACCTCCCCCATCATTTCTCCTTGTTCTATCATTTGCCACCACTGAGAACAGCCTAGCTCCATCCTCTTTGGACCCCCCCTTCAGGTAGTTGAAGGTTGCTATCAAATCCCCCCTTACACTTCTGCAGACTAAATAAGCTCAGTTCCCTCAGCCTCTCCTCAAGCCATGCCCCAGACCTCTAATCCTTTCCGTTGCCCTCTGCTGGACTCACTCCAATTTGCCTGCATCCTTTCTGTAATGGGGGCCCCCCAAAACTGGATGCAATACTCCAGATGTGGCCTCACCAGTGCTGAATAGAGGGGAATAATCACTTTCCTCAATCTGCTGGCTCCTACTAATGCAGCCCAATATGCCGTTAGCCTTCTTGGCAACAAGTGCACGCTGCTAACTCATATCCAGCTTCTCATTCACTGTAATCCCCAGGTCCTTTCCTGCAGAACTGCTGCTTAGCCAGTAGCCTGTAGCGATGCATGAGATTCTTCTGTCCTAAGTGCAGGATTCTGCACTTATCCTTGTTGAACCTCATCAGATTTCTTTTGGCCCAATCCTCCAATTTGTCTAGGTCACTCTGGACCCTTTCCCTACCCATGTCCAGTTGCTTTTTATATTAAACGTCCACTAATATGAAGTTTTTTTTTCTACTGAATCTACTGTTCAGTTATTAAACACACACACATGGTCCTGTTGGAAAACCAAATCTTCAGAATGTTTACTTTTTTCTTTATAGGTGTGGGGGAGGGGGACAAGACTTCTCAGAGATGCGGTGAAGGACTGCATTAATAGCAGGAGTAGAGAGGATGTGGTTGCATCCCTCAAGCCTGGATGGACCAGGATTTTTTACAGTCTGGAATGTTGTGATTAGGTGCTTTTTATTTTTTTTTTTGGCAGGATATTTCTCCTCCTCCTTCCCCCCCCCCCCATATTTCTTTTCCCCTTTTTCCTCCTCAGTGGGTTTTCTGTTCTGTCACCTTCTGATTCTTTCTGACTGGCCTTTTTCCTTACTCCTTCATTTTCGAACATCCCTTCTTCCTGACCATATGATGTTTCACTGCTTCTAGAACAGTGAAACTGGCTCCACTCCCACTCTGTCTACTGCTCTCATGGATGTTCTGTAGAATAGAATGCGCTGTGCTACTGCACACAGAGTAGAGCAAAACAGCACAAGCACAACTTAAAGAAATTTGAGGAAATGAGAACTTCAAATTCATGTCTTTGCTGAAGCAAGAAATAACTGGCATCTTATAACTCACTTTAGTCAAGCCCCTTGGTATTTTAGCTCATGGCTCAAACTTCACCACAGAATGCTCTTATGTGTTTAGAATACTGTTTGGGCTGTAGAAGCACACCGATTGCACAAAGCATTCTAGGGATATAAATACTGGATCCAAAGAATAGGTATGGAGCAAAGCAGGATTTCTTTGAACCAGAGCAACTCTCCATTCTGGAAAAAATTGATTCTAGCTCTGAGAAATCTGAGATTCCTGGGTATACCTCTCTTCATTCTTGTTATTAATTAGATCTCCTATCCTCTTGCCTTCCTCCCTGAAGTAGGTGAGTGAATCTCTTCCTCCTCCAGTCTGTTTCCATGTCTCCCCCATTTGTATTGCTTCCTTTTGCTTCCCTGACCACATGTTGCTAGTCTGGACAGCACTTCAGAGAAGGGAGCTTGCTTTCAGTACTAGCTCATTTCTGTTAAATGCATAGTGACTGCACTGAATTTGCTCTATAAACCCTTTTTGGGGGAGGGAGAGAAGTGTTTTTAAAAGGTTTAAGGAAACATGCCCAATATGTGCTCCATAGGCATAGCCATAGATACCAACAATAGTTGTAGACAAAATGAATACATAATGTCTGCAGATAATATAATGAGAGGTCTGTAATACGGTATAATGCAAGAGTTTGACTTCTAAAAATGAGTCTAGGCTTCTGAAATATGAACTTTTTTTCCATGGGCTTTGGAATACTGATTGCAATTTTTCGATCTATGCAATACACAAGCTGGGCATAGCGGTTTTTGATGGTTTTTTTTTTTTTGATTACCAAATTGATCCCCAAGGCCCATATGCCCCCATCGTCAAAAGCACATGGGGAGAGAAGGTAATTTAATAAACTCTGCAGGGTTGTTGACCATCGAAGAGGAGGGCGTCAATAATGAAGTGGAATCCAAAGATCTGTGGGTAATGAAGCCCCCAGCTGAGAAGATCATAGTTGTTACTCATGGTTAGCTCACTGCCCCATAAAGAGGGATTCTCTGACTAAGGTTTCCCCTCTGTGTTCCTCATACTTATGTTCACATTGAATGCTAGCCTATGGCTGCCCTCTGTGACCCTATTCTGAGGAGGGAACACCGATAACTCTGGCAGTTGCTGCTGCTGGCAGCAGCACTGACTCTGCATGAGTCTTGGTGTAGATAGTTTATGTATTGGGAAGGATGTACCTTTTTGTGTGGCTCATCTTCTTGTCCTGATTCCACTGTTTTCCTTCTTGGCCAAGAAACTAATGGGTGTGGGGTTTTTTGTTTTTTGTTTTTTTTTTGTGGGGGAGAGGGTATATGGAAGGGGAAAAGGCAACTATGAAGGGTAGCATAATTGGGCATCTAAAATGTGTGCTTATATAAAATATAGTTAGATAACAGCAAAAGTACTTTATCTATTTGAATGCTAAGCACTTGTCTCACTGTAAAGAAATACTGGGCAAATGTTTCAATTGGTTAATAAATATGCTTGTTTCTCTCACAGCTCTGTACAAAACTTGGTGGCTCTTGTGTTACGACCCTGGATGGTTATTATGTAGAATCCATAATATGCGTTGCTCTGGGATTTGTCTGGTGGTTCCTTCTTGGACCAAAACTTAAAAAGCTGCAAGATGAAGGACAATCTTCGTGGAAATGCAAGAGGACCAATTGATGTAATTCAAATACTGGATGGAACTAGCAAGTTGTTAGAGCTTAGTTTGAGTGCAGAGACATTTCATACTCATTAAACAGGAGTATACATATTTTTAAAATGCCAAATGGTTGGGAAAACTAAGACCACTAAAAGTGGCATTTGTGTATGCAGTACCATTTGCTCTATGTGAAAATCTAGTTCAAGTCAGAAAAGTGATTCTCAAAAATGGCAAGTTTGTACTACACATTCATGTCCTCTAGCTTCAGTCATGGCTGCTTTATCTGTTTAGACAAGCAACACTTAAATTGCAGTGCAGTAGCTATAGATGAGCAAACTGTTCCACATGTATATATCAAAATCAGCATTTTCAGCTAAGTTTTGTTCCCTTTTTTAAAAAAGTAAGTTAAGCAGAAACAATTTTGACTTGATCAATTAACAGGCTGGCCTTGGGAGTGCTGTCATTTAAAAGATTATTTAATTTGTAAACTAAGCATATATAAAATAGCAGTGATTGAGGAAGAATAAATGTAGAACAAACGTGTCATTTTCTTATCACTTTCCTGACCACAACCACACTTCAGTGGACGAAACAGTGTGTTTAAAAGCCTCTTTTAAATGTATTTTCTGGCTTTTATAAGCTTTAAAGATTTATAAGAAACAAAATATTTTTTATAGATTTGAAAGGTACGGTTTTTAATTTATTATCTCCTTGTTTCAAGGCACTTTGTTTCAAAAAGTAGAAGAGGGTTGTTTTTTTTTTTTGTTTGTTTTTTTTTGCAGTAAAACTAGCATGAGGTGGGATTTATGGGATGAGTGCTGCACAGTGCCCTTAGTAATCCTTGAGTGTTGAAGGGTCAGATCGAGTGTTGAAGCTTTTGTGTGTTAAAGGCTAAGCTTCAAAATAATAAAAGCTGGCATAATCCTTACTGGGTTCTGTTTGCATTTGTGAGGGAGAAATGTGACTGGCTGTGTAGTTCTTGTATTATGTGAGAATTGGAACATACAGATTTAAAAAATGAGTGAGAAGTCATAAACCTGTATAGCCTAAAGAGAGAGGTGAACAAAAGACATTTAGTGCCTTTGAAAGATGTAGTGTGTGGTGACGATAAAAATTGCTCATAATATAGCACATTAACTGGTTAAGAAATAGGTTGTAACTAATTGTATCAAACACGATATGTTGCATCATCTACAACAATTCCTTCAAAAACTCATAAACTGGTACTTTCTAATTGAGATTTGCTTGCTACATTCATTATCAGCAGATGAATTAGCTTCTTGAGTGCCTTAGTGACGCACACCATGCTGTGTATCCAGTGAAAAGGCACTTGTGTATTTTGTTGGATGTATGTTATACATCATTACTTCAACTGAATAATATTAAAAATACCTTTTTAAAGATGACAGGTTAATATCCGATTCTTTATAATATTCAATTAAATATCAGATGTTCCATCTGTCTTTTGTGCTTTTAATATTTTTAAAGGAAACCACTTTTTTTCTGACATAAATTAACATTAATTCTTGATTCCTAATTGAATTAGCATTAAACATAATGGTAGGGTTTTTATTCAGGTCTGGAGAGTAAAAGATTATTGGTAACAGTTGGGAGAGAAGGGTGGGTGGGTTTGTTGGTTTGTTTGAGTACCAAAGATTGCTCCCCAACCTCCCCCCACTTCCCTTGCCATCCTCACCCACAATTTAAAAAAAATGCAAGCTTGTATTTGGCCGGATGTCATCAGAGAACACAGAAGCGCAGAACTGAGACATAGCTGGAGTTATGAACTTCAGTTTCCTCTTGCTGCAGTGTGTTGGTCCAGTTTAGCAATAGCATATTATCTGTAGAGTATCTTAATTCTCTTAAAATAACTGATTAAGAAATCAAGCCTACTGACTTAAATATACAAGCACAGCTCTCGCATGAAATATTTTCATTTTCCAAAATCTTTACGATAAAGCTTAAATTATTTGGGTTAATTTCAATCCATGGCTGTCTGCTGGATAAGTGCAAACAGAACATACTGCCAGCTTTAGTAGCATAGAAAAGCAGTTGTCAGTTTTCAGCCATGACCAAAAGTCCTCTAATGGCTTGAATATGGCTTTTACTTTTTGCCTGTTTTTACAAAAACGTATGGACTGCAGAATATATACAACTAAATGCAGACATTTTTCCAGTTGGCCCTCCTTTTGCAATTCTGTATTAATGTTTTTACATGTGCCAAGGTGATTCTTATTAATAAAATATTTTGTATTTGAAGTAGCTTAATCATCAGAGCAACTTTGCAATTTCTAAATAAAACCTAAAACCAAAATCAGTAGTAAAACAAAGTAATGTATTTGAAATGTACTTTCTTTAGGTAAAAGACATAGTTTAATTACTACTTGCAATGTCTGGTCTGTCAAATGAAGGAATATCTTGTGCTGTATTTTAACATAGCTTAAATTGGAAATGCTGCAGTTATAACGTTTGAGTGGCAGATTGCTAAATGATCCTGTTAACCATACATGTTCTCTCTCTCTCATAAAGAGGAATAAATTGTTGTTTTGTAGGGGAGGAATTAACATCTAAAATATGTAACACCAGATCAGAGATGCTAAAAACAGTAGCTATATTTTATTAAGATCTAGACATGCACAGATTTCAACCGGCATGATGAGAAAGCTTATTACTTAATATTTAAATGGGAAATTGGGGAGAGTGCTATTATGCGGAAACATTGCATAATGTAAATGGGTAAATATATTGCCTCTTAGTCAATAGATGTTTTGTGGCACCAAGTAAATAAACTTTTTTTTCCACAGCACACCTAGGGAGCAGAATGACTAGTGATCTTTGGACATGGGCACATCTAGCTCATTAGTCTGAATCTAGTTCTGGATTGCAGTGATCAAAAGTCATTATCATTTGTCATCTATAATAAGGATCTCAGCCAAATAAGTTCGTGTTCTCAGACCCTTTCTTAGTAGGTAGTTGGTCTTGTCATAAATATCAAGCACTCTTGTTTGGCAATCACAGCAAAGAGCTGAAGGATCGATGGGCCATGTAAACTGAAGTTATCTGCTTTGTTTCTAGATATCTCTCCAGAACAGAGCTGAGGTGCATTGGTTGGGCAGTGTGGGAATGTTCTTGTATCTATTTTGTAAAGAGAGTTTTTTTTATTATTATTCTAATGCTGTCAGTCCAATACCCTTTGACAAGCATTTAAACTTTTTCCCCCTTTTTTAAATTAACAATTAGTGTTTCAAGTTGCTTAGAAATACCTTATTCTTAACTAGAACTCAAGTAGATTAGCCTATTACCAACTTTTGTGACGTACCAATAATGGCGAGCTTTCTGCAAAGTTGTAATATTTCATTGTAGTTTTTGTGAAATTACATTGAAAGCTACCTGAAAACAAACAACCCCAGTGATCAGAAATAAATAAATATTTTTAAAATAAGTTATAAATATATAACTGACCTGATAAAGGATGGTGTAGAGATCTCAAGTCTTGATAAAACAGAACAGGGAGATGTTAGACTGGGGTTTCTCAATTTTTATGAACCAGCCTCCCTCCCTTGCCTCAACTTTTTTTAATATTGAAGCCTTGAATCACAAAATGGATTTTCTAATATAATCAGGATGGAACTGGAGCTATTAATATATTGATTCTAATAAAGGAGATGCTACTTTACATAAATCAGACAGCAAGATCAACAGACTAATTGTGCATAGGCTAGGAAACCTTTTAAAAGCATGAACCTTAATACCCACAAAGTTGTCATGGCAATATTTGTTCAGCATTGAAGAGTGCTATTGGGCACTGCAACCCTGTGTGCCAAGTCACAATGTGACTTATTCAAATGTGGCCCCCAGATGACCCTCTGTTACGATGGAGGGGTGGCCAACCTGAATTTAAGTGGCTGAGACCCTGTGTGTCAGGTCACAATGTTGCTCACTCATGTGGTCGTAATGCCACTCATTCAGATTTGGCCTAGTCCTCCATCATGATTGAGGGGTGGCCAAGCCAAATTTGAGTGAGTGACACTGTGAATGAGTAAGGTTTGCTGCTGCCCCCCCCCCCCATGTTGAGAACTGCTATTACACAGTCTATGTAACAGAATGTATCTTATTGCATTAATCCAACAGACTTCTTAGGATTCAACCCCGCAAGGTGAGGACTGTAGGAGTTGAGGGTTTGCAGCATCTTGCAGGAGTACTCAGAATCTTGCAGGACCAGTCAGAGTACTTAACATAACCATTTTTGCACATTATCTAAAGCTATGGCAAAGAGATGCTTTGAAGGCTGTCTGTATATGGTTGGGTGTGTGATACTTTATAATTTATTAAATATTGTTCTGATATAAATCACTACCTTGTAATTCTATCATAAAAAATCCAGGCTTAGAGGATTTATATTTTGTGAACTCAACTTGATTCTTTTTTTCCCTACTACAAGTTAATTGAAATGTTGTAAAATGTTCAAACTTAATACAAATTTCAAAGAACACTTTTTCCAGTGAAAATCCTATAATATACGGTAACTTCTAGTTCATGTTACTAGATCTACAAGGCTGAAATCTGTTGTGTGAAACATTTTAAGTTTGAACCTTCTACATAGCATTAAAAGGTTCTTGATACAGGAACACGGACACTCTTTTTATTGTTGCCTTGGTTTGTAAGTTTGACTGAACTCTGTACTGTAACTGAAATGTCATGACCATATTGGTATTGTCTAATGTACTGCTTTTTTTCTGAAGAAGCCTAAAACTGGTAATTTGAGATAAAGAACTGTAAGATACAAAAGTGGACCGTTGGTATGTTATGATTACTTCTGTAGTGTTCACACAATTCTTAATAAAAGCTGGTAGAATGTACTGCATAAATGAACCTCTTCAAATTTAGCACTGAGGAGATGCAATTTCAGCAGTTGGCTGATATCCAGGAACTCTGGTTAAGAATGAATTTACTATGAAATTCAGTTACTGTTGAACTATTATTGAGAAAACAATAAAATAGTATGTGTATACTGAAATATTTCAAAAAACATTGCTTTTCTATTAAGTGTACTGTCCTGGAGATGCATGTTGTTAAATGGGGAGATTTAAAGTTCCATGTAGTCTCCTTATGATACAAGAGAAATAAAACACACTACCATTTGAAATTATTGTTTAAAGTAAATTAAAGTGAATATTAATCTTGTTAAACTGGAACAAAACTACAGTGGAACCATAACTAAGATGCTCAAGGACTATTACAAATGGCTGATTTTATTTAAAGTTATCTCCAAATCAATTTTGCTAAAATGGAAAAACTAATATTTTTGTTTGTTTGTAATGCTGTAGCTATGTTGGTCCCAGGATATGAGAGAGACAAGGTGGATGAGGTAATATCTTTTCCTAGATCAGCTTCTGCTGGTGGAAGAGATGAGCTTTTGAGTGTCAAGAGTTCTTCAACCTGAGGAAGAGTTCTGTGAAACTTGAAAGCTTCTCCCTTCCACCAACAGAAGTTGGTCCAGGAAAAGATATACATTACCTCGCCTACCTTGTGTCTCCGAGTTTATGATGTCTGTTCTGGGACTCTTAAAACTGTTCACTTATTAAAGTGTGACAAGACACCAGATGGTTACTTCCTTGCTCATCATTAAAATACAGAATTTTGGGGAACTTTAGACTGGAAGATCTTTGGACTTATTTCAATAATGTGATGCTACAATTTCAATGGTGTGTTTTTTTTTTTAATTTTGTGGATTTCACTTTGTTTTGCAATGAAAGCATTTCTTGAAATACTTTTTTTTGTTTTGTAAATAAAGGATAGTTAAATACAATACCAGTTACCACCATGTATGTACACCACTGAATAGTAGAAATTGGTAGTACAAATGCACTTGTATTACATACAGCATTTGTTGTGCGGTCTTTCTAAGACCCTATGTCTCCCAATTGGCAGAAAAGATTTTGGCAATCTCTCTGAGCTTCAAATTATTCCTAAAAGGATTTTGGTTCTACTTCCCTTCCCCTAACTTGTGGATGGGTGGAGAAAATTAAAGGACTTACTTACAATGATGTTAATCAAGATTAACTTTGAAATCAATGAAGTTTCAGTGTTGTAAAAACATTGTGAGAATAATAAGCCTGAGCTTCTAAATGTTCTGTAGCATTGTGGTTGGGGAGCAGCCCCTGTCTAGTACATACCTACATTATTAGATTGGTCTTTCCCAGTTGGTGGGTAGATTCTACTCTTTATACTATTACTCTAAACGAGTGGGTCTCAGCCTTTTCAGACTACTGTACCCCTTTCAGGAGTCTGATTTCTCTTGTGTACCCCAAGTTTCATCTCACTTAAAATCCACTTGCTTACAAAATCAGACATCAAAATTCAAAAGTGCCACAGCACGTTATCTTTGAAAAATTGCTTACTTTCTCATTTTGTCTATATGAAATTTTTAATTTGTACTGGCTTCACGAATGCTCTTATTTAGCCTATTGTAAAACTAGGCAAATATCTAGATGAGTTGATGTACCCCCTAGAAGACCTCTATGTGTACCCCCAGCTGAGAACCACTGCTCTAAAACACACTCTTCATAGCTCTTCTAAAAGCAAAGCTATAGCTTTTAAAGATGACCTGAGATGGAAGAAAGTGGTTTTGTGCCTCTTTTCCTTTTCGTTGCTTTATCCTGTATATAGGTCTGAGGTATTTTTAAAGCTCTTTTTCTCCTGCTCGTTTACCATAGAAATATCAAGAGCATAAATTTTTCCTTAGTTTTATGGAGTTGTTCTTGGACCAGAGAAGTGGAGTGGGAGTTTTCTGTGATTAATTGACAAAGGTGGGTGCTGGTAGCTGGGTGGGTGGAATCTCTAACAAAGTAATCTTTTAACAGTTTGTCCAGTGTTTGAGTTAAATAAGCACTAACAAAAAACAAATAGTTCTAAATATATTATATATCCTATCACATCTCAGTTCCTTGGTTCCTGAGATCTCATATTATTATTTCTCCAGTGCTGCACAGAATCTGTGTGTGTGTTTGTGTGAGAGAGAGAGAGTGTGAGTGGGGGGGGGGTGTGAAGGGAGAAGAGAATTGTTTGGTCTCCTTCATAGAACCATAGGACTGGAAGGGACCTTGAGAGGTCATCTAGTCCAGTCCCCTGCACTCATGGCAGGACTAAGTATTATCTAGACCATGAGTGGGCAAACTACAGCCTGCAGGCCACATCTGGCTCGTGGGACCGTCCTGCCCGGCCCCCAAGCTCCTAGCCCAAGAGGCTAGCCCCTGGCCCCTCGCCTGCAGCCTGCTTGCTTCGCCGCCAGTGCAATGCTATGGGTGGCAGGGCTGTGCACTCCTGGGGCAGCACAGTTGCAGAGCCCAGCCTGACCCGGTGCTCTGTGCTGCGTGGTGGCAGTGCGGTAAGGGGGCAGAGAATGTGGGGGGGTGGAAACAAGGTAGTTCGGGGTGGTGGTCAGGGGGTGGGGATGGTGGTTGGGCAGGAAATGGGGTTGAATGGGTGCATGGATCCTACGGGGGCAGTCAGGCAGGAGGGTGGTTGGATGGGCAGGTGGGGGGCAGGGGTCCCAAAGGGCCATCAGGAATGAAAAGAGGGGTTGGATGGGGTGGTGGGAGTCTGGGGGCAATCAGGTAACAGGGAGTGGGTGTGTGTGGATGGGGCAGGGGTTCCAGAGGGGCCGTCAGGGAGCAGGGGGGTTGGATGGGGCAGGAGTCCATGGGGGTGGTAGGAGTCCGGGGGCGCGGTCCTCCATACAGTTTACAAAACCCAATGCGATCCTCAGGCCAAAAAGTTTGCCCGCCCCTGATCTAGACCATTCTTGACAAGTATTTATCTAACCTGCTCTTAAATCTCCAATGATGAAGATTCCACATTTATATATTGTAAAGATGCCAAAAAAGGACAAACATGCTATAGTCTTCTCTGCAGGTAACTTTAAAAGTAGCTGTTTAAACTTTGCAATAGGATGCTGGAGTTTTTCTGTCACCCAGTATCTCCCACAATTCTGGACATCTGGGCTGCGCCTCTTCATTCTGCTGCTCTGGGAGGCAGATGAAAATTTTGGTACTCTGTGCTCTGGCCACACCCCTTCTGCTCATTGCGTTTCTCCGCTTCTGCGGCAGCAGTCATTTGGTGGTTTGATTGCTCCTGCCTCTGTTTGTTTGTTTTGTTTGTTTTAATTTTTACCCTGTTTTGGAGCAGTAGAGATCGTTTTTTCTTTTTAGCTTCCTCCTCGTCCATGGGTCCACGTATGTGATTTACTCCACCCAGAGATTTGGCTCCAGCATCTCCCTGCCGGCTCCTCCTCCCCTGTACAGTCATGACAAAGCAGCCAAAAAAGCACCAGGTTAAATCCAAGCAGTGCTCCATTTGTGAGGCAGCCTCCCAGGCTTAGCAGATGCTGAGTTCCAGCCTGCACCCACTGAGCTAATCCAGCTCCAGAAAAAGAGGCAAGGCGCACGATCATCCCCTCGAATTCTGAATTTGACCTGAAGGTCTCTGACAATGCATCCCCACAGGCCTCCCAGCTGGAATGGGACCCAGTGGGGAAGAATTCAAAGAGCAATATTTTGAGAAGGCTTTAGGCTCTCAAGAAGGCAAGTCCCAATAAACCTCACCAAAGCTCCAGCAGAGCTACTACACTTCCAAAGCGTACAAACAGACCTAAGAAATGTTAGAGGAGAAACAGTATATCCAGGAGGTAGGAGTCCTCTGACTTTTCCTTCTCCCTCCTCTGCTGATGAATGTGAGCTGCTGGACTCTGAATCTGAACGGGACCAGGAAAGTATACAGGGATTTTTTTTTTCGCCCTGAGAAGTTTGATTCAAATTCAATAACACCCATGGGCTCCTGAGAGGTTGCCTCAGAGTAAATTTCTCCCCTCAAAATCCTCCCTTGAGGCTGCAATAGTTTCCACTCCTCCTTTTGAGGAAGTGATCAGGGACAAATGGAACAAGCCTGAAAAGGACAAGCACATTAGCAAGAGCAATGTCAGGCTCTATAAAAGGCTTTATAGTGTTTCCTAAAAAGGAGGGATGTGTCCTTGGAAGGGGAGTTCTACCCTAAGGATCCTGTGGATAGAAAGGTGGAGGTCACTCCCAAAAAAAGACTATGAGGCTTCCTCTGCTATCTTCAGGGTGTCCCTAGCAGCAAGGGCATCTCTCCCCTAGCTGGAAGATCTCAGAGCCCTAAAGAACAGAGATCATCCACACGAGTTGCATTTTAAAGAAGGTCTCCCTAACAACTGCCTCAATGGATTCAATGAGGCTTTCAGTGTGAGCTATGGCACCACCTGTGGCTCCAACAGAATTCCTGTCATGATGTTTCCTGATCTTTGACAGCTTCTAAAGACAACCAAACTTGATCAATTATAGGGGCAGGACAGAAAACTTTTAACTATTATTTTCTATTTCCTTTTCTTATGACATACTAGTTTCCTGGTCCTTCCTTCAACCTATACTGCCTTGAACTGTCACCTTCCTTAATGGTGAACTCTCTAGTTAACCTTGCCACTGCTACCCCTTGTGTGGACTCATTTACTACTACTTGACTGAAAGGATAGCTGTAATATGAAATTGCAATGATAAAGGAAAAGAAGGTAAGACAGAAAAAAGGGAATTCTCACCATTTTTAAGAGAATGAAGTTTGAAACATTTTTTTAACTGAAGAATCTGATTTTCAAGAAGTTGATGGAGACTCTTAGGAATTCCTCCTAGTGTGTGTCTGTCTGTCTAATTGAATTTTAAAGTCCCTTTCTTCCATTGTGATATAACAGCCACTAAAACTAGTACACTTAATGTATATGTGAATTTCTTAGTTTATAGTCTTAAACTGTGTTTCTCATGTACACTGCATCGAAGGTTTGTGGAAGTATCTATGCGTATCTTTTTGTTCATTAATTAGGCTTGGTCTGCAGTACAGAGTTAGATTGACATAAGGCAGTTTATGGCAAGAGGTGGTGTAGTGCTTATGTCAGTGTAGTCAGGGCTACGCAGTAGTTCCTTCCGTCAGCTGTCTTGTCAATGTCACATCTCCACTAGCTTGATAAGAGAGCCTGGCTCCCTGCTGGAGCTCTCCTGCCCCTAGGATCCCAGCTCTATGTTTCCAGCTGGGAGCAGGAAGGCAAGAAGCCCTAGCCATCTTCCCCTTCCTCCTCAGCTCCTGTTTGGGAGCAGGGAGGTGAGAAGCCCCTGGCTGTTCCCCTGCTTCTGGCAGGGAGTGCTGAGGGGCAGCTGACTCCCAGCAGGGAGCTGTGTGGAACTAAGAGTCCCGACTCAGCCCTCCACACTGCCCCTCTTCAGTCAGTGGAAGCACTCCTGGTGAGGAAATACATCACCAACAGATGGAGGATAGTGTGGACATCAGCCACTGCAGTAATTACTGTGGTCACTGTAAGTCAACCTAACATATATCAATTTAAGATTGTAGTGTAGACATTATATTGTATTTTGCATATAACAGACCATCTCATGCAAAAACAAACTAAATAATGCAAATAGAATAAAAACACACAAGGCATGGGCCCTATGATTCCTGCTCACATATAACTGCCTAATCCAAACAAAGTAAATATAGGCTCCATCGCAAGATACTGCACTTAACTGGGAGAACTGCAGCTAGTACAGTTGTAATTCAAAAGTCCGGGTGCTGTTAATTCCCTAACTTATGTCGTAATAATACTTTATCATGCTGTATTTCCTTCTGATGGCTATGAGAATACTCCAGCTTCTAAGATGGATCCTGCTCCTAGTCCCATTAAGTCCATGACAAAGGGTCTATTAAATGAAACTAAAAAAGACCTGAATACATATCACACCATTCAAATACAGCCACTTCTAGGCTGAGGGTTAATAGCATGCTTTACTGCACTGAGGTAGCATAGCATTACATTGCAAAGTGAAGAGCTGAAATCTTACATGCATAAATTAATCTCTGCAACGTTCTTGGATGATGTAAGGCCACATTCTGCCCTGCTGTAAATCCCTTGAAGTGATGGAGCTGCACCCACCAAAACCAGGTCTGAATTTACAGAGCACATGCAGGTATTACTGAAATGAATTAAGAATTAGGTAAGCACTGTAATTCTTGCCACTCCAGGGCTGTCTACTTGTGGCTTCCTTGGGGCTGCATGAACATGCAGCAGGGGGTTGGTCATCTTGTCCCCATTTGTTTGTTTGTGTGTGTGTGTGTGTGTGTGTGTGTGTGTGTGTGTGTGTGTGGCGGGGGGGGGAGAAGATGGGGACTGGTTTTCTGGGGGGCAGCACCTTCAACTCCTCTTAGCCTCAGTTGGAGCTGAGGGGGGTTTGTGAGCCAGAGCTTTGCCCAGCTGGCAGCCTATTATTACTGTCGCGTAGGTGCCCCAGGCCAGGCACAAGTCCCCATAGTGCAGCTCGGCACTGTACAAACACCGACAAAAGACGGCTCTAGGGCCCCAGTCCCTGTGCAGCCATGGGGTGTGGGAGCTGTTTCATAGGCGACATGCTCTTGCGAGGCAGGCACAAGAGGCCAGTGACCCTCCCCTCTGCCCGGCCCCTGGGGAGGCCGCACTGGGGGGGAAGGTCAGGTACGCGTTGTCTGCGTAGCCGAGCGCTACCAGGCGGCCCCAGCAGGTGGCGCTGCCGACAGGGCGAGCTGAGCCAGCGTGACAGGCCGCGGCCCGCGGCGAAGCTGGGGCTGGGCCATGGCTGAGCCGCAGGGAGAACCTGCGAATTACCTCGCGCGCATCTCCGAGTGGGCGGACTCCCACCTCACCCTCATCCGGGTACCCTGCGGGGAGGGGGCGTGCGGGGCAGGCTGGGTACAGCAGGGGGGTTCGTCCCAGGCCGGGCCAGGGGGCTCCTGTGGAAGGGCCGTGGCAGGGAGGCTCCCTCAGAGCCCGCGCTGCCCCGCCGTTCCTGGCACCACCCGCCTTCGCGGCCCTACCCAGCCTGGCGTCCCGCAGCGCTGGGAGCTCAGCACTGGGCCGGCTCACCCTCTGCGATCCCCGCAAAGGCAGGAGGCCGCTGGGAGGGCCGCGCTCAGCACGGGGGGGGCGTGTGGGAGGCGGAACACGTTACACGCACCGCCTGGCCTCATCAGCGCCCTCTGCTCTGGGCAGGGGTGGAGCGCGCGCGCTGGAGTTAGAGGCGGTGGGGCCAAGCGGAGACAGGTGAGGTGTCCACTGCTGAAACGGTGGGAGCCAGTTGGCTTGGAGCTGCAGGCTATGCACAGCCCACGCGTTCCCGTGGCAGCAGTCAGGCGATGCACCAGTGCTCAAGCGTAAACAGGGCCGGTGCAAGGCTGTTGAGGCGGCCCCCCCCTTGCGGCAGTTCCCCACCCTCTGCCCTGAGGCAACCCCGCCTCCTGCCCCAGCTCAACCCTGCTCCATGCATGAGCATCCCAAGCACGCCGTGGCTGCTGTGCTCGGGGAGGAGGTGGGACGGAGCTTTCCCCTGCGTGCCACCCCACCCCCTGCTTGCTGCAGGTGGCCCTCCCCGTGCTTCCCCACCCCAGCTCCCTCCACCTAAATGCCAGCGGCGACCGAAGATCTGGCCGCCCGCGGTTGCTGCTGAAGAAAATGGTGCTCCCCAAATACCAGCGCTCTAGGTATAACAACGCAGAGTCTTTGTGGCACTTTAGAGACTCAGGCCATGTCTACATCTAAAATTTTGCAGCGCTGGTTGTTACAGCTGTATTAGTACAGCTGTATAGGGCCAGCGCTGCAGAGTGGCCACACTTACAGCAACCAGCGCTGCAAGTGGTGTTAGATGTGGCCACACTGCAGCGCTGTTGGGCGGCTTCAAGGGGGGTTCCGGGACGAGAGAGCAAACCGGGAAAGGAAACCAGCTTCCCCGCGGTTTGCTCTCTCGGTCCCGGAGCCAGCCAGCAAACCGCAGGGAAGGAGACCTGCTTGCTCGGGGTTCCGGGACCGAGAGAGCAAACCGGGAACGCCGCGGTTTGCTCTCTCGGTCCCGGAGCCAGCCAGCAAACCGCAGGGAAGGAGAACTGCTTGCTCGGGGTTCCGGGACCGAGAGAGCAAACCGGGAACGCCGCGGTTTGCTCTCTCGGTCCCGGAGCCAGCCAGCAAACCGCAGGGAAGGAGACCTGCTTGCTCGGGGTTCCGGGACCGAGAGAGCAAACCGGGAACGCCGCGGTTTGCTCTCTCGGTCCCGGAGCCAGCCAGCAAACCGCAGGGAAGGAGACCTGCTTGCTCGGGGTTCCGGGACCGAGAGAGCAAACCGCGGCGAAGCTGGTTTCCTTTCCCGGTTTGCTCTCTCGGTCCCGGAACCCCGAGCAAGCAGGTCTCCTTCCCTGCGGTTTGCTGGCTGGCTCCGGGACCGAGAGAGCAAACCGCGGCGAAGCTGGTCTCCTTTCCCGGTTTGCTCTCTCGGTCCCGGAACCCCGAGCAAGCAGGTCTCCTTCCCTGCGGTTTGCTGGGTGGTTCCGGGACCGAGAGAGCAAACCGGGAAAGGAAACCAGCTTGATTACCAGAGGCTTCCTCCTTCCACGGAGGTCAAGAAAAGCGCTGGTAACTGTCTACATTGGATTACCAGCGCTGGATCACCAGCGCTGGATCCTCTACACCCGAGACAAAACGGGAGTACGGCCAGCGCTGCAAACAGGGAGTTGCAGCGCTGGTGGTGCCCTGCAGATGTGTACACCTTCAAAGTTGCAGCGCTGTAACTCCCTCACCAGCGCTGCAACTTTCTGATGTAGACAAGCCCTCACACTTATTTGAGCATAAGCGTTTGTGGGTTAGAACCCACCACATCAGATGAATGGAGTAGCAGGTATTTTTCATAGCGCATGAAAAAATGGGCATGGCGGGGTCATTACAGAACGTAATGACCCCGTACTGTTACTCACACCTTCTTGTCAACTGTTTGAAATGAGCCACTCTCATTACCACTACTAAAGTGATTTTTCCTCCTTTGGTATCCTACTGTTAATGGAATTGTCTCGGTAGACTGACCCCCCCACTTAGTAAGGGAACTCCCATCTTTTCATGTATGGTGTGTGTGTGTGTGTGTGTGTGTGTGTATATATATATATATATATATATATATATATATATATATATATATACATATACACATACACACACCTACTACTGGATTTTCCACTCCATGCATCTGAGGAAGTGGGTTCTAGCCCATGAAAGCTTATGCCCAAATAAGTCTGTTAGTCTGTAAGGTTCCACAAGGATGCCTCGTTGTTTTTGCTGATACAGACTAACACGGCTACCACTCTGAAACATTGCTCAAGATTCATCCCTGTTTTAACTCAGCTATCTCCTTTGGCTTTGAATCAATTCACTGATCGTCAGAAGATTATCTGATAACAAATAATCTATGGATGTAAAATGGGAACTGGCTAACTAGTAAGCATTAATCCAACTAGTTAACCCACCATAACAGGTTTCAGAGTAGGAGCCGTGGTAGTCTGTATCCGCAAAAAGAACAGGAGTACTTGTGGCACCTTAAAGACTAACAAATTTATTTGAGCATAAGCTTTCGTGGGCTACATCCAAAGAAGTAGGCTGTAGCTCAAATAAATTTGTTAGTCTCTAAGGTGCCACAAATACTCCTGTTCTTTTTCCACCATAACAGTTAACTCCTGGCCTCGCTGGATTGGCCCCAGCTGCTTAATCAGTTAACCATTTAAACGAAATTTGTTAATTGTTTGACTGTTTAACTTTTTAATTGGTATTTACATCCCTTAAATAAAGCAAGATTAAAATAGAGCTAAGGAAAATAAACTGCAGCATAATAGGAAACCCCACGGGGAAGGTATTGGGCTGTTCTTGAGCAATCCTTTCTAAAACTATTGAGACTTTAACAACGTTTTAATAATAATACACAACATCTGGAATCGTGAGCATTTCTAGGAGGGCCTAGACTGAGGGCCAAAGCTAGTCCTGACATAAGCAAGCCCTCCGGGAGGGCTGCCTGCTTTTTGCACCTCTGAGTTTTGCTCTAGAAATCCAAATGGTAAATCCCTACTTCTGGGTGCCAAGAAGAGATTTATTAGATTTGTATTACAAATACTATTTTTTAGTAATGGTCTTCAGTGGTACAGCAATGTATTTAATACAAAGGTCTATTATTTAGAGGACAGTTAGAAATTGTAATATGCTTTACTTTGTAAAATCAACACATTTATTGTGAAAAGCAGGCGGAGGTACTCTAGCAATATAAGTAATTACATCTATCTAAAGGAATGTTGTGGGATTCAGCACTTAAATACTAACACCTCGTGGAGGGGACTTTGCAATGAGGGGTGAAGCCAAATAGTACTAAAACAGCTGTACAAAATAGGTGCAATTCCTATGAGAATTCATAGTTTGAATTTCTTTTCATCTCACCTTTTTTTTGAGAAGGTATCGCATGAAACAGGGCTAAATTCAGTCCTTGGTCACAACTGTGAAACATTTACTTGCCATGTTGTAAACAAGGGAAGCATTTGGGATAATGATGCTTTAGAACAAAATATCTCTAACTCTGGAGAAGTCACTTGTAAAGAATTTTACAGTCTGTATCCTGAAGATTCCATTTTTGAGATAATTAGTATACATTTTTAATCATTTATTATGTTACATTAATGATATTTATTATTAAACAGCAATTGTAATTTGAATGGGCCATTTTGCCTGCTTTTTTCGGGGGAGGAGGGAGAATGGAGCTAAAAGTAATACAAATAGTGGGATTTCCCAATAAAATGCAATGTGCCTGGTTGGATCAAATTAGCTGGATCTAGATGTCATGTTATGGAAGGTATTTTTAAGTACAGTACTAAATGTAGCACCTTTGCTGAGACTTGAAAATTTCTTGCATTTTTCTGTAATGTGTGTTTTCTTAAATTCATCTACTATCGTGAGCAACTTGCATTATTAACGTCTTAGTCATTTGTGTGATCTGGAAAACTTCTCTCAGACATATTTAGTTGAGAGCGAGATCAATTTTATTATTATGTATTATTTATTAAATCATTTGTACTCTAGATTCACTGAAATACAAAACAGAAAACGTGCCCAAAATTCCCCAGTGAGTCAATTCATATTAGAACTTCTTGATTGCCTGTTACCTCATTGGTTTTATTTTATTTTTTCTTTAATGTTTTTAATCAGATGAAAATAATGAGAGGTGGAAAAATTAAGGATTTAAATCTGTTTTTTTGCAGAACATTAGCACTGGAATGGCAATAGCTGGAGTCATTTTATTTGCAAAGAGTATTAAATTGGTAAGTTGGGAATAATTTGTTACTGAGCAGTCTTTATACCCATTGTCACTTTTAACTGAAGATATATGGGGTCAGATTGTGTCACTTTTCCACCTTCTTTGTGTCACTCTGGCATAACAAAGCAGGCAGACAGCTAGGGTAACAGATCAGTTGGGTGGTGTTGCCTTGGTATAAGAGAATCTAGGTGACACAGGGCTGGCATGTAGAGGAGGGGCTATGAGAAGGGTGTGGCCAAAGTGCTCTGAATTCTATTGATCCTTCAGATAAGCTCCTTTACAGTCGTTGCAGCTGGAGCAATTCAAATCTGCTTGAATATCTATGATCTTTCAAAAGCCTTTTGAGTTTCCCTCTGGCTCAGAGAGCTCAGGACATCATCCCCATGATGAAAGAAGTGGAAATCTAACAAAACTCTATTTTCAGTATAGTAATTTTTCCTTTATATTTAAAGATCTACACAGTGGGTGTAGAGAGTTTTACTATCAGAACTGGATCAGCAGCTCGGGCATCAGTGGGCCACAATGTTGCCAACAGCCTTCTTTGTGGGCTCCACAGGCAATCTGTTCTGGGCAGAGAAGAGCTACTCCCTAATAACTTGCACAATATATTTATACTGTTCTCATTTCAAGTGTTTCTATAAATGACAGTTTGTGAAAACATTACATTAGGGTTTGAAAGCAACTGAAAAATAATCCCTATTTTTAATGATATTTTATTCATATTTGAAAAGGAATCTTGAAGTGCCTGATTTGGTGGATTGGAATATTACAGGGAGTCTGTCAATTTTCTCTTCCACTGGTTTAATATTGCTGCGACTGAGGTTTTAGAAGTAGTTCACAATCAAACTGTGCTATCTCTGATTGACAGAAGAGTAACTTAAGCTTTCACATGTATTTTATTGTACTTCATCTTCCAAAAATCTTTAATTAGACATAGCAGTAATAAGCTGTGTTTTTGGCAACATAATTACACACACATCTCTTGACTGTTCTTTACTTTCAAACTAAACTTTACTTCCAAGGCCAAAAATCATGTCAACTTTGACTTCAGACTCCCTCTTACCTCCTATGTCTCCCTTGTCTTTAAACCTCTTTCACCACTTCCAGAATATTGCTAGAATTCCTCCTTTGACTCAGTCTGCTGAATTTCTTATTCATACTGTGATCACATTCTGCCTTGATTGTTTCATTTCTCTCTTTTGCACTTTCTAAATCTTTATTTTCTAAACATTTGATGATTCAAATGTTGTGTTCAGGCAACTTTTCCCCTGGAGACTGGACTATATCATCCCTGTTATCTTCATTCACGTCCTGTTTCTCTCCAGTTCCATTTTGCCCTCGGGTTTTTTTTTTGTTTTAATTTCCATAGACCTGCTCCTTTTAGTTCCTGTGTCTTCCTATAGTCTTCTAGATAGATGCCTACTCATCCGTCTGTCCTTTCCACTCTTCCAGTCTTGGGACCTTTTTCACTTTACTAGTGTTTGTAATCCCAGCTGAGTCAACAGCAGAACTCATGTGACTTGGGGTACGTCTACACTACCCGCCAGATCGGCGGGTAGCGATTGATCTATTGGGGATCTATTTATCGCATGTAGTGTAGACGCGCTGAATCGATGCCCAATCACTCTCCTGTAGACTGCTGAACCCCAACTCGGCGAGAGGTGGAAGCAAAGTAGACGGGGAAGTGGCGGTTGTTGATCTTGCGCCACGAGGACCCAAAGTAAGTGATTCTAAATCAATCTAAGATAAGTCGACTTAGGCTACGCTATTCTTGTAGCTGAAGTTGCGTATCTTAGATCGACACCCTCTCCCACCCCCAGTGTAGACCAGGCCTATAACACTGATATTTGTTATCTCTGTTCCTTTCCCGTAACTCTTCATAGCAGGCAGTTACTCTCTACATGTTGTTCTACTTCCTGAGCTGTGATATCCTTCCTTCTCTTTATACTCATCCTAAAATCTTCCCTCACTCTTATGACTGACACACCGGGCCAGCTCCTGGCATTCATAAGACTGCTTTGCACCACATTGGCAATATAAATCTTACAGTTTCCAATGTCTGTGGTGCTTGAACAGCTCACAAGAGCACTTTTTAATTCCAAAAGGCAATTGGGGATGAGAAGAGGGAAATTCCTTGTCAATATAGAAATAAAATCTCTTTATTTCATATATTTCTTGTGTTAGAAAAAAATAATTATACAGTTGTTTATACAGGGACTGAAATTATAGGGCTTCAACAAAGCAAATTTTACCTCATACTTTGGAATCTGACTATGCCTAATGTTCTTTGAGTTCTTGTTTGGTTATTAGTGCAGCAGTATTCCTAAGTGATCTTTACATGTCCTAGAAATCAATAAGATTTTATATGTAATGTTGTTAATGTGAAACAGTATTGAATAGTATATACTGCAATCATTGCTTTTTTTCTTGAACCTGGGTGTTTGCGTATGACGGTATTTAAAAAAAATTTAAGTCTTTGTAAATACACTTAAATGGCTGTTGGACCTTGAAATGCAAATTAGATTTGACTCTGAGCCACTTCTCAACCTCATTTTATTTTATTTATTTACAAAACCTTCAAACTCTCTGCCTGCAAGGTCCCATATTTCTCAACTCCTAGTTAAGGGACCTTGCAGACAACAGAGTGAAGGTTTAGTAAATAGAATAAAAATGGGACAATGGGATGTTCAGTTGACTCTTTTAGAGCCTGATGTGTCATTCAGTGAGAGCAGCATCGATCACTTAATAACTATATGAATAGATTAATCCAAATATATCCTGCATATGATCTTAAACAATAGGGGCTTTAAAATTAAACATTAATAGTGAAGTGTCTTCATTATCTGTCAGCCTCCACACCAAATCTCTAGTTTATGCTCCAATTATATCCCACTTTGGTTACTGCAGTATCCTCCCCTCTTGCCTCTCAAACACACACGTTGTTCTCCTTCAATCCATACAAAATGCTGTTGCTAAACTCATTGCCCATCAGATTGATCATGTAACCTCCCTTTTTTTAATCTTGCAATTGATTTCCCATCTGATATCAAATCAAATAATAAACGTCTGTCTCTGTATTCAAAGTTCTACATAACTCTGCCCCTCCTCACATATACTGCCTTGTCAAGCCTCTCCTGCCACCAGTGTTTCTAAAATTGTCGACCCTTCTATGAGAATCTGACAAAATCACTTATGTGCGCCTTCCTTGCACCCCTGCCTCATGCATGGGATAACATCTTTGAGCTCATCTGCAAGACTCCTACCCTTGTTGATTTTTAAGCTTCTCTTAAAGACACACTTCTTCCATTCTGCATATTGTGAATCAGATTGACTTGTGTATAAATTGTATATAAAATGGATATTGTTATTGTCTTTCCACTAACCTCTGTCTACTTGTCTGTCCTTCCTTGATTGTGAGCTCCTTGGAGTGGGGACCATTCTTTTTAATTGGGTGGAAAATGTCTAGCAATAGCTGCAACAAATTAATAATAATAATAAAGTTAATTAGTATAATGTAGTGGAGTTTGTAATTTGCAAGATTCATCTTGACAAAATCATGCTTCAGTGTGATTGCATTTTTTCAAATAATGTGTAACAGCTGTTTTTATTTTTCCTAAGACTTCGTCTTACTTTTCCTCCTGTATCAACAGACAACAAAATTTACAAGTGCTTTGGATATACCAGTAGAATTTATAGAAAAGAATGTGAAGCTACGAGGAAAGTTATGTCACATAACTGAGAAAGGACTAGAAGTTGAACATGTTCCCATTAGCCTTCCTTTCCTGTCATCATTACAGAGAAAATGTAAGTAAAAGTGCAGGAAGAATGAGACTAATAATGACAAAACTAACTGTCCTCCGGTTGATATAGTCAATGTCCACTAAATGAGCAAAAATCTGCAACATCTGAATTGTTCCTTTAAAAACTTTTTTAGTGTATTTAGTGCCCTTAGAAAGCAGCTGGAGAGACAGCCATAGAAATTGAAGTTCTGTTCACACACAGAACAGTTACTGTATAAGCAGTGGTAGAGGAAGGGTTGGGAGTGAGGAGGGCCTGAGTTCTAATTCTGGCTCTGGCACTGACTCTGTGTGTGGCTGAGGCCACGTTATTTCACCTCTGCTGAAGTTTCCCCACCAGTAAAATGAGGTAATATTTATCCACATACTTTAAAAGTGTATTGTAAGGATTTATTAATACAGTGATTTAAATATGCATCTGTCTAGACATCTTATGTATTCATGTGGTTCCTGTTACCATAGTATCTGAGTGTCTCACAATCTTTGATGTATTTATCTTCACAACACACCCATGAGGCAGGGAATTATAGTTTTCCCACTTGATGGCTGGGGAACTGAGGCATGAGAGACTGAGGCCTCGTCAACTTTAGAATCTTTTGTAAGCATAGTAATGTTCAAGGGTGTGATTTTTTTGGACACTTTTATACTGAGAAAAATCCCAGTTTAGGTTCAATTATATTGGCAAAAAAGTGCTTTGGCCATTATAACGTATTTTGTTCAGGGAACTAGTATAAGCTGTACTGGCAAAAGCACTCTATTGCCAGTATAAGTTGCACCTACAGCTGCAGTAGGAGGGTTTACCAGTATAACTGATCAGTGGGATTTGATATAGACATTCATTGGGGTTTGAGCACCTAAGTCCTGTAGATTTCCTAGAATATCCTAGCTAGTACAGATAATGAGAACATCCAAAATTTCATTAGAATTAAAAAAAAATTGGAAGGGCTATAAACTCTCATGCTTCAAGGCACAAGCCTATTTTTAACTGAAGGGGCATAGAAGAAACTTCCATATGGGGAGGTTGTTCTGTAGTTGTCCATGTCAGGGTTTCTTGCACCTTCCAGAAGTAGATGCTAGCAGCTGCTATTGAAGACAGGACACTAATCTAGTTGGACCACTGGTCTGACCCAGTTAGGCAGTTCCCATATTCATAACTCCATTGACTTCTGTGAGGTTGTATAACTCCACTGGATCATAGTTGAGTGTGTTTTTACTACAAATACTGTCAGAAAATGTTAATTTTTTTAAAAAAGTCTTTCATACATAGGGAAGATATTTATTAAAAAATGAGCAAACCAGAATATCAAGTGGGAACACCAAGCTTTTGATGATGCATCCCTCTGCTGGGCAATTATTTTTACATGTAGTTTAAATAGAATTATCTTTGTTGAATAAATCATGCTGTAACCAAATGTGTCATTGACTTCAAAGACACTGTAAGAGGTCTGGATTTCAGTCTTCAGAGTACATCCTTGATAGGTTAAATATCAGCAGAATAAATTCTTGGGCTTGATTTTAATTGCACACATGTTTCATACTGTTGTAATTCAATGTACTTTAATGGAGTTACTCCTGACATACTGAGGAGAAAAAAAAGCCTGATTTTTCTAAGCAGTGTGATTCTCTAAGAACAAAAATCTGACATTAAGCATTACAGTCTGATGTCTTGGAATCTCTTTTCTTAATGTGTACATAAATTTTTTAGGAAAATATTTTCTGACAGTTTTTAAGTTTTCAGAGACCTGTAGGTCAAAACCATATTATTCTGAAACAGGAGATAAATGTCATGTCTGAACGTATGAGACCAGATCCTCTGCGGTTGTAAATCATTGTTGTTCCAGTGACTTAAATAAATACTCCATGTAAGTCAGTGGAGCAATTCTTTTTTGCAAACACTGAGGATCTGGCCCATCGTGTAGAATTGGATCTCTTTTGATCATGTGGAGTATGAAAAATGTTTTTTATATATATAATATATTCAGGGCAATCAAATGGTGTTTTGCTGGTCAGACTTGCTGGAGTGGAGCTGACACCGAATGCTATGGTCTGGTTACAGGAAGAGTTAAAACCTGCACAAATGATGTGGTTCCAGCTTCTTGGAAGGGAGGATTTGGTGCTTGATTGCCTCATTTTAGTAAATAAGGTAAACCCAGTAACAAGAAGGACGGACAATTCTTTAACTTTTATTTATATCCTAAGATTTGCGTGATTATTGCTATTACTTGTTTAATATGTAAGATATAATGGTATTATATTAAACATTTATGCAGACATTTTATATATGCAGATTGGAGATAAAATAAATATTTATTTTTGAAAACTCACTTAAAATATTAGTATAGCTTTTGAGTGGCTAGTTAGCAATTCTCTACGCAATCATGGTTTGTGGCATCTGAAAATACAGTGCAAGCTAGCTCTGTAGTCTAGTGCTCTACAATGTCTTAGGAATTTTGATTGATCAAGTATCTGGTGTATTAAATGTTGTTCCACAGATGTCTGCATATTTCATGTTTAATTAATAAATGTTAAAAGCGAGTTGAATGCTGTACAACTTTTAACTATTTCTGGAGTTCCCAACACCAAAAGGGTATAGAATTAGCCAAAAAGAGGTCATTCCTAACTCATAACATTCAGACAATTCACACAACAGATTAATTGAAAATTTACTAATAGCGTTAATATCCTTTGTAAATAGCCAAGCGAATACATAAAGTGAAATGCTGCCTTCATTTTATCTTTTTGTAGGGTAGATTTTTCAGTGTGTGTCTGAATGAAGAGATTTTGAGACAAGGGCTTGGCAAAACAACACGTATTGAAGGACTACATCATGACTCTCCATTATACTGGAAGCTTCACAAAAGACTACTTCAAGCAGAACTAAAAGCCTTGAAGAAAAATAAGGGAATATGGAAAGAAGAAAGTTACTTTGAAAAACTTAGAGATCATATAAGTAATAATAAATTTGTACAGAAGTTAAAACAATTTGTAAACTGGCTACGAATACATATTTAAAAGTGAAATGGGAAGGACTTAGCTGGAAAAATGCTATTTGGACATGGATGAGTGTCTCTTTGGTGTGTGCTTTTTATTAACGATGAGCTTATGAAGGAAAGCCTAAGCCTTGATTTTTGAGGCTCCTGCCTCAAGGAAAAATATAGAAAATAGTCCTAGTAATGTTATTTAAAGAGATGTTTAAATATAGTATAATTCTTGTATAAGAATAAACTTCAGCATGATGATGCCTGCTAAAGTGTGTTAAGGCCAATATTATTGAAATATAGGAGCCTAAAGTTATGCTTCTAAATCCTTAATTTAGGCTCTTAAATAAGTGGTCAGATTTTCAAGAGTGCCTAACACCCAGATGACCCCATTTACCTCAGTGGAAATTATTGAAGATCCTATTTTTGAAGATCTAAAATATTCATGTACAGTGTGACACTTTACTTACATTGCAGTGAAATAGAATATGCAGGAGGACTGCTTGAAAACTGAATATTAATTATTAGATATCACTTAAAGAAAATAACTTTCCAATATTTCTGCTTTCCTGGACCTTTGTTATACATAAGTATTTTTGTTTGAGTACAATATAAGGGAACACATATGTACTGTTTACTATTTCTGTGTTTTAAAAGTTTAACATGTTGAATAGCTAGTTCTACTGTGTAATTAATAGAAAAGATGACTTGACACAGCTGATCTTAAAAAGAAGTTGTACAGAAGTTCCTAACCATGAGAATTTAAATTTAGAAACACAGTAGGTGAGCATAAATTAGTACATCAATAAACTACTTATTTGCTTATACTATAAATATATTAGTTTATACATTTGTAAAGAGTTGCAGAATTTAAAGATTATAATCTGGTGGAAGTGACCTTTTGAATATTCATTGTTTGTTTCTATATCTAGGTTAAATCAAGTGTATTATACAGGTTTTGTAGTCAAGAGCACTAAACTCTGTGCAACCTTAACAATTAAACATGGCACATTACATTTCTTATTCTGCTCTGTTCTTATGCTTAGCTGCAATTTTTTAAAACTGAGGACACGTATACTTTTGAAAAATTAAATAGCCAAAAATCCTATTATGAGAGCAGTATACTTGTGTGTGTGTTGAACTTTTATGATCTTGATAATAGCAGTTTGCCACCAGAACAGATCTGATATTCTGGCTTTATGAAAAGGTGTATTCCTTTTAAGAGTAGGGCAGGCTGATAACCCTTTCTAGAATATAAAATAATTAGGTCTGTTGAGCAATTAAAAAAATGAATCATACGTCCATACTAATGACGGGTTCAGTTCAATAACAATCCAAAGGAGTAGAGACCGATGCATGTTCATTTTCATTATCTGAGTCATGCCACCAGTAGAAGGTTGATTTTCCTTTTTTGGTGATTTGGGTTCTGTCTAAATGACCAGCATTGTAACAAATGACTACTTTTATTTGTGTTTAATTATAGATCTTATAAAGAATAATATAGCCCTGATGGCACTTAAGGCTATATTTCCATTCAGGAGTTCTGCTGATAAGAGACCACAAAAGCAAACTCCTATATTTGTTTATGTTTATGATTTTTTTTTCATTGTAATTCAGGACTGATCTATAGAAAGGCTCCATTCAGAAAAATATAGCTATGGTGTTCCAGACTGTGCAGATCTTGAAAGAGTGCAGATCTTGTCTCTGTGCGAGGCCTGTCTATTCAGAAGCTAAAATAGAGTAGAAACAAACAGCTCTGCATCAGCGAGTTGTGGAGCTGATAGGGAGGTAGGAAAAAACTATTTTCCTTGTGTGCCCATTAATATCCTATCTATACTGAGCATCCTCCAGTTCCTCCCTGCTGCCTTAGCAGTACTGCACGTGATGAGCAGGTACTGCATTTAGGGTGCAGTACCTGCATGATCAAGGATAGGGGGAAAGACAGATGAAACTATGTGGCCCGGGCTCAGTTTCTGAAATTCTGTATACATTATAAACAAACCTCTTAATAGGGGTGGGGTAAGTGAGAGACAATGCCTCCAAATGGCCTGTAAAATAAAAATGGTCCGGTTTGCATATCCCCTTTACTGCAATAGGGGATGTTAAAGACAAATGGTTGTCATAAATAACTCTTCCTGGTGGCCATAGCCACCTCTCTAAGAAGTTTGTCAGCAAATTTTGAGTCATGGTCTTTTTAAAATCCTTCCTTTTGGACTAATAATAAAGTTTAAGTTGTGGATTGAGTCCTGCCTATGAAGTAGAGGGAGGGCTTCACTGAGCATATAGCAATGATTATCAGTGGTCAGAGAATTCAGCATTGTAAATGCTATGCCATTTACTGCGCACACCCAATAGTGAACTCATTGAAGGCAGGAGAGAAAGAAAGAGCAAGAAAAATTCCACCTACACAAGAGTCATATGAAAAGAAAGTTGATAAAAACAAAAGTATTTCATTCTTTTCCCACACCTGGCTAGCTAGAGATCATGCAGATTCCCTTATGTAAAACTCTCTACACCCACTGTGTAGATCTTTAAATATAAAGGAAAAATTACTATACTGAAAATAGAGTTTTGTTAGATTTCCACTTCTTTCATCATGGGGATGATGTCCTGAGCTCTCTGAGCCAGAGGGAAACTCAAAAGGCTTTTGAAAGATCATAGATATTCTGTATTGGAGGGGTGTCAAATTCATTCTGGGGACAGGACCAAATTCCATTTTAATTATTGTCCACCAGTGAATGTAGATGAGGCGTATGTGTCTTCTCTTTGAATTTTCCACTGTGCAACTACTCTCAAGTCCTCCTTTATGGTAGACTTCACTCCCAGCCCCTTCCTCAGACCATCTGCTAGAATGATCAGCAATCAAATTGTTCATGGTGACAGTTAAAGTGTCACCGCTGGACTTTTGTATTAATGCTCCAGTGAGATTAATGGAGTGGGCAGGAGAATCTATCATGGTCAGAATCATTGCTGAGGATTGAAAACTTCCTTAAAGAAATAAATTGATTCTTCGTGAATATATCATGCAGGTCACATAAATATGTTAAGTGGGTCAGATGAGGCATTTGACATCTACTGCTGGATCAAATATTCAAAAGGGGTTATAGGAAACAAATTAATGTTTTGTATTTATTCAGAGAGCTCTGGAACCTTAACTGTTGCATTGTACAGTCTTGAGACAACAGGAGGCAGGGTCTTTCCAGCAAGGGATTGTGATGATGGAATTCTCTCTCCCATTAAATTCTCCAGGGCTACACTTGATTTATTTTATTCTTTTTCTTTCCCCTCCCCTCTTGCCTAACTTGGTTCCTGTTCTGGGATTTACTTGGACTTGTTTAACTAGTTGTAAATTCAATATTTGGTCCTGCAATGAGGGCAGGGGACTGGACTCGATGACCTCTCGAGGTCCCTTCCAGTCCTGGAGTCTATGAGCCATATTATGAGTACTCTTGTGTGAACGGACTGGAGATAAGAGTGCACAGGGAGCCCCTTCACTCCTGTGGCTGCTACATGTATAAGATAGTCATAAGTCAGTATAAAGCACAAGAGAGGAGAGGTGCTAGTTGGCTGCTAGTGTTAATGGCGGGTAGGCACTGAATGGGTGAATAGCAGAGGTGCTGGAATAATTTTGGGGGTGCTGAAGATGGAAACCATGTATTTGATGTTTGTTTTTACTACTTCAAGCCAGGGGGTGCAGCAGCACCCCCACTACTCCTTGTTCCAGCACCACTGGTGAATAGTAAGTTTATGTATGGTGAATAATGTTAGTGAATGAAGGGTGTGTGAGAATAGAGTGTGAGTGCAGTGTAAGTACAGATGTAAGGAGGTGAAAGAGTGAGTAGGTGAACTTACCTCATGTAAAATTATAAGGAACTAAGTATATTTAATAATGTATTTAATGGATCATATATGTACATATATATTAAAAAATAGCTAGTAATATTATAAGCAAGTGCATAACCAGTATAAGTAATGGGAGCACTAGTTTGTAGGATGGCCTTTGAATAACATTTTTGGGAGGGTATGCAAAACGAAGCTGTTTGGCTAATTAAGATTTGACGTACTATCTATTCTGTAAAGGCAGCAGAGAGTCCTGTGGCACCTTATAGACTACCAGACGTTTTGGAGCATGAGCTTTCATGGGTGAATATCCACTTCGTCGGATGTATGTATTCACCCACGAAAGCTCATGCTCCAAAACGTCTGTTAGTCTATGAGGTGCCACAGGACTGTTTCCTGCTTTTACAGATCCAGACTAACACAGCTATCCCTCTGATACTTGACTATCTATTCTGTTGTTCAACTCTTGAATTGTCCTTCATTTTGGATACAGGACAAGGATTAAGTTAATTGACGGTCATGATGACCCAACCAAGTATAATCAGGATAAACAAGGAAAGTCCCCAAAGATCCTGTGGAATATTAAGATTAATAGTTTTTATGGCTAATAAGTAGATAAATATGTTTCATAATCTAGTGTTATGTGGAATCTTATATTTGGTCATAGATATTGTTAATCATTATTATGTAACAGCTCAGAGATGAGGGGTGTTGATAGAAAGCAGTGTGTCATCTTGGGCATAAAAGAGTGCATGGAGACATGTCTTTGCCTTTTTTTATATATAACCTTGTTGTATGTACTCAGCCAGATCATTGGCCTAACATTCCTTAAATGATCACTGGGATGTGGCTTTCTGTACCTATGCTGAATAAATCTGTTCCTTGGATCTTAACTCTGGACTTAGCAATGGTTGTCAGCTTTGCTAGGTTCATATGGTAACCTATGGGCCTGGCTGGTGTCCTGAAAACATCCTCATACAGGTAGTGTAAACATGAGTTTGAATGAGTGCAGGGGGAGAGAGTGAAAATAACGAGTGAGATGGAGAAAGGAAGATTCTTGGGGCTTGATTCTGCACTCAATCCAGTTTTACCCTTTTGTTGCACACTGACTTCAGTAGTTACGATTTGCAGCAGTATAATCAAGAGCAGAATTTTGCCCATGGATTAGGATGGAGAGAAAAGGAGAGGTTGAGAAGAGAGGGTGAAAGGCAAAGGGCCTGATTCTCCACTGTGAGACCAGTTTTGGGTCTATATAGTTTCAATGGAGTTAGACCAGAAAAACCTGAAAATCAGGTCCAGTGTGTGCAAGTCCACAAGAAGAGAGAAATAGAATAAAATAATTAAGAGAGCAAGAGAAAGGGAAAAGACAAAAAGTGGAGACAAAAAATGAAATGGATAGAGAAATTATGAAGAGAAAGGGAAAAAGATAGAAATAATACAACTTAATTAAAGTAACAACATTGTAGCTTTTATTTCATTTTTCTAAACTAACCTGCATTTTAAGGACAGCTCTAAAGATTATTTTAAGAGATTATTTAAAAAATGCAGCTGATCTTGTTCACACAGTTTTCCCCTTTTAATTCATAAGGGAGACACTTCATCTTATTAAACCATGGCACCAACACATCTACAGCAGGCTTAGGCCATGTCTACATCTAAAATTTTGCAGCGCTGGTTGTTACAGCTGTATTAGTACAGCTGTATAGGGCCAGCGCTGCAGAGTGGCCACACTTACAGCAACCAGCGCTGCAAGTGGTGTTAGATGTGGCCACACTGCAGCGCTGTTGGGCGGCTTCAAGGGGGGTTCCGGGAATGCGAGAGCAAACCGGGAAAGGAGACCAGCTTCGCCGCGGTTTGCTCTCGCGTTCCCCGAACCACCCTGCAAACCGCAGGGAAGGAGACCTGCTTGCTCGGGGTTCCGGGAACGAGAGAGCAAACCGGGAAAGGAGACCACCTTGATTACCAGAGGCTTCCTCCTTCCACGGAGGTCAAGAAAAGCGCTGGTAAGTGTCTACATTGGATTACCAGCGCTGGATCCTCTACACCCGAGACAAAACGGGAGTACGGCCAGCGCTGCAAACAGGGAGTTGCAGCGCTGGTGGTGCCCTGCAGATGTGTACACCTTCAAAGTTGCAGCGCTGTAACTCCCTCACCAGCGCTGCAACTTTCTGATGTAGACAAGCCCTTAGTTACCAAAATTCCAACAACACAGGTGTAGCTGGTCAGGAAGACAATTATAGGCACTGCCTGCTGATGGGGAGAGGAACTCCCAGTGCAGAGGAACCTGCATTTGTTTTCAAGCCACATGCCATCTTTTTAATAATAATAATAATTAATATAATATAATAAAAAATAAGAGTTTAGCTGGATTACAGGCCAATAAGAAGATAAACATGTCACATAATCTAATGTTATGACAGAGACCCTAGGACAGTGGTCCCCAACCTTTTCGTCTAGTAGGTGCCAAACGAAGGACTGTTGTGACGGTCGAGCATCTACCGAAATGCCGCCGAATTTCGGCGGTGACGCCTCTCGTTGACGTAGCTTGTCAGTGGCAAGCGGCGTCATCGAGAGGCATTGCTGCCGAAATGCCGCCGAATTTCAGCAGCGACACCTCTCGATGACGCCGCTTGTCAGTGGCAAGCGGCGTCATTGAGAGGCGTCACCACTGAATTTCGGCAGCATTTCGGTGAATGCTCAACCGCTGGCCAGGACACGGGTGCATTTAGATGCCCCTGCGGGTGCGATGGCCCCTGTGGGCACCGCGTTGGGGACCCCTGCCCTAGGATATTCTTTGATCAGATCAGTGTTAAAAACAGAATAGGAAGAAATAGAGATTCAATAAAGAATGTGGAAGAGTTTCAGTACTACTGGAAGAAAATCTGTTCTAAGGGTATACAACATAATTAGATAGCAGATTGGATTAAAAATGTGAGAGAGAAAATTAAAAACCACAGAATAGAAGAATATGCAGGAATATCAAAGAAAAAAGGAGATAAGGTATTGAGAGGAACAAAAAATTGTAAAGCACCTGGATCAGATGGGGTGTGTAGATTCTGGCTGAAATACTTAACTCTCCATGACTATTTACTTGAACAACTTAATAAATGTTTGAAGAACAGATGTCCAAGATGGACAAGAAGAACTGTTCTCATACCAAAAAAAAAAAGGCCACAATGATCCTATGAATTATAGACCAGTCACACGTTTACCAATGACGTGGAAACTGCTAATGGCAATTCTGGCAAAGATGAGATCCAGATCATGCTAGCACGCAGTGGAATGAAGCACTCCTGAGCAAAAAGACTGGATAGTAAACACGAAAGGGACAAGGATATCCACCTCATGATAAACAGGAGGCTCACAGAAGATGCAAAATAAACAAAAATATAAAAATGAAAAAAAATTAAGATTGCTTGGATAGACTAGCAAAAGGCATATAATGGTGTCCCTCCTACATTTGTTGATCAAAATGCTCAGGGTTCATCCAAAGATCATTTCCTTCCTGCAGCAATCTGTGGTTAACTGGAACACTCAACTCTACCTCGAAGGAACTCTTGTTGATGAGGTCTAAATTAAAAGAGAAATATTTTAAGGAAATCCCTTATCACCAATGCTGTTCACAGTAGTGATGTTGCCACTGACATGGATGACGCAGGAGAGAAATTGTGTTAATCTTATCAGCAAAGAGTAAATACTAGTTAACCATTTGTTATGTATGGAGGATCTTAAACTATATGAATGGTCACAAAAGGAGATATAAAAATTGATGTGTAGAAAAGTTTAGTCAAGATATAAAGCTTGGCTTGGCTAAATATGTGTCAGCGTGTGTAAAAAGGGGCAAACTGGTACAATCACATGACATACAAGTTAAAGAAGATACTATCCAAGATTTCTCTCAGCCTAGCTCCTATAAATACCCTGGATTCAGGGAACTATTGGAGTTACAACATAAGTCAAAGTAATAGTGAGGAAAGAATATTACAGACAAATAACTACTAAAGATGAAACTCAACCTGAAGAATTCAATCCACCCTATTAATATATGCATGATGCCAGTAGTACAATACACTTGCAAAGTGATCAAGTGGAATGAAGGAAAAGAAAAAACTGACATCCAAACAAGAAAGTTTCTGGTGATCCATAGAGAAGTGAGTAGCTATCAAGACATGAACAGGATGTACATTCAATGATGTGAAGAAGGAAAAGGTCTGCTATCTGTGGAGGAAGCAATTGACATTGAAAAATATAACATATGAGAAGTTGGCCACAGTAAAAGATCATCTAATTGTGATAACAAGTGAGAGCTGAGTGCGCATCGCAGCCCAAGAAAGCATGAAAGAAAGGAGAAAGCTAGTTGCCAAAGAAAGGTTTGAAAGATTTACACAGTGGTGGAGAGGAATCAAACCCATTAGTGAGAGAAGATTAACAAACTTGTGGCTTGAAGAAAGATACCTCATTATGAGTACACAAGAGCAGTCCTTAAAGCTTAATTACATTCAAAATAAAATTGATTGACAGAACTACTTCCCTAACTGCAGAATGTGTTCCAAAAATGATGAGACAGAGAAGCCTGTGTTGAGCACCTGAAGCAGCCTGGCTGGGAGAAAAGATATGAATGGATACAATGCGGTTGCCAAGTGTCTGCATTGGAACCTCTGTGGAGTGCTCTAGTCTACAGGAGGAAGAGTCCTAAGATTTTTATGGGCTCTGGTAATTGTCACAGAGCAAACGGGACAGGCAAACATGCCAGACATAGTTGCTGTAGAAAAGAAGACAAATAAGATCATGTTAATTGATATTGCCATACCAACAAACAGAAAAACAAAAAACCATTAGAGAAGATAGCGATGTATTAAGAACTCTGCCTCAAGCTGGAACGACTGTGGAAAACTAGAACAGAGATGATCCCAGTGATTATTGAAACACTTGGAGCAGTCCCTAAAGGTATGAATGAGCAGCTCAGGAACATGTTAAGAGTGAAAGACATCAGAATCAGTGACTTCCTGAAAAGTGCTTTTAGGTGCTGTGATGAAGGTCAAAGGAGAATGAATGCATTTGAACTCCTAAAATGAAGGAATTCTGTAAGGAAAACTCCTGAACTTCCAAAATTACAGAGTCGCTTTGCGGTGACTCAGGGAGAGAAATTTTAGACAGTTGCTTTCCCCTTTTTATGCTTAAAGAGCTTGTATATTGTGAAGGCTCTTTGTTTAAAAAAAAACAAAAAAAAAACAAAACAGCTACCAGATGTAATACTGAGGGATAATATATATATTCAGAGGTGAAGCTCCCCCTCGCCCCCTTTTAACGGTGCCTAACTCACGTTTCACATGCAATTACTTTGAGGATAAAGTTTCTTCCGTTTAGCCCGTGATACTTTGCTGCGCAATTGCAACAGCCCGTGCTGAATTGAATGACAACAATGGATTGTTTCTATGGTATCAGCCAATCAGTTGCTGGACGGAGATGAAAAGGTGAAATTTAAGATGCTGCTCCAAGAGGTCACATTACTCCCTCTGCAGCTCCCCATCGCAGATCTGTCTCCTAGTCTGACAAACTGGACTGGCAATAATGTTCTCACAATCTGTAAAGCCCAGGAAAACCGTGGCATATCTTTCAGTCTGAGAACAGGACAAAAACTAAAACTTGATCACTTCTTCTTGGCTTTTTTTTGACAGTGGCTATGATATTAATCTATTTGATGCATCCTCTGTGAAAGGAATTATATAATGATTCCCTGCACTTGCAGAGGATAGATGGGATCCTCTGATAGGGCTTTTTCATCTCTAATTTTTTAGATCTTTACAAAAAGAAGAGTGTTTTCTTGCATTTTGAACGGTCAGTAACATCGTTACTGCTTCTCTGTGTAAAGTGAAATATAAACATGACTCGCACAATGTGACCCATACGTTCTTGGAGCCTTCTTATTGGAGGAAACTTTGAAATAGAAGGTGAATGAAAAGCTGCTTAGTACTCCCAGCAGACTTTGAACTAGCGAACAATAGGAGCACGCTGAATAGAAGCGGAGACAAGAAATGCTGGAATACCTGGTGCTGGATCACTACCACTTCAGAATCCTTTAGCTAAATTCATCTCCTGTTAGAAAACAAAAACCAAGTTCGCGCATTTTAAGTGTTCAGGGTGGACACACAAATAAGATGCGGCAGCTTGCTTCGCTTTTTTGCAGAAAGTGCAATTCACCCGGGCATGGAGGGACCATGGGATGGAAGGCCTCTTCCAATGCAACATAATCACAGTAGTTCTGCTCTCTGTGTCTGGTACGTGTGTGGGGGGCATTTGAGGGAAGATGCTTGAGGAGCAGAAGTGGAAAGGAGCTAACTTGCCTCTCCTGACTGACTAAAGTAGGCTCTGCACCACCTCCACATAAACCACGGCAGACAGGAGGTTTTATAGGAGGTTAGGAGACAAACAGAGGGCTAGGGCCAGTCCTGTGGCCACAACCCCGACTCCTATGCAGGGGTCCACCCTAGGGACTCAGGTAATACAGGTGAGGTAGATAGCTGCAGTGGAGGAGGGGCTGCAGAGCAGCTGCCCACAGGTTGGTAATGGATTTAATTCTCCCACCACCAGCTGCTGTAGTTCCCATTTACTCATGCTTTCCTAGGGTGGGGTGAGGACCCAATCCTCCTCTCCCTGTTCATGAAGCTGAACTCCCATTGACTTCAGATAGAGTTTTGCCCGAGGAAGGACTGAAGAAACTAGGCCAGACTAACAAAAATGACACCCCCCCCAAGTGTCTGCAACTATCCTGATAGTATGGAAATGGCAGAATAACCAACAGCACCCAGCATGCTGGGGCAACTCTGCTGCGGTCAGCACAGCCCCCCCCCCCAGCGGGGAATTGACCTGCCAGGATCGTGACCTTACAGTGACTCCAGCGGGAGCAGGATCCGGCCCCGCAGCTGGCACCCCCCACCCCCCTTCCCCGGGGAAAGAGCCTGGCAGCGACTGCTGCGCGGTGTGTGCGGCCGCTTGTGCTGCGTGCCCGGGGCAGGCGGCGCGGGGCGCTCCGGTCCGGGCGGCTCCCGCTCCGGGTTTCTCCTGCTGTCGCCGCGCGGCTGGGGGGCATTGCTGTGTGTGTTTGAATGAGGACGCAGGTTGTGGCGGCAGCAGAGCTGGTGCTGGCGCCTTCTCTGCCGGTTGCTCCTGCTGCGGGGCTGGGGAAGACCCGCTCTGCACCCGCTGCGGGGGGACATGCCCTAGCGAGAGGGAGCCGCTCAGAGGTACGGGCTTGTCCGGGGGGCACTGGGGTGCAGGGCTAACGACAGGCACCAAGTTCTCGTGAACTTTCCCGTGGCAGGCGGTGGCTGCATCCCAGTAAGTTGTGTGGCGCAGCCCCCCGGGCCGCCGGTTTCATCTGGCGGGGTAACATGCTCGGGAGATGGTTAGGAGCTGTCTGCTGTCACCCGCTGGGCCGGGGCAGACGCCTTGGAGCCACCAGCCTCCCCCCACGGGCTGGTACCGCCTCGAGGTGCAGCCAAAGGGAGGCAGGTTTTGTTCGCTTCCTTGGAGCAGATGTAATGGCCTCTCCAAGTGTCTCGGCCCCAGGGAGCCAGGGAGAGGTCATTGTGTCTGCTACAGCCCCTTTGGGGAGGCATGTTAAGCACTCCCTTTAATGCCATGGAAATGAGGAGCTCACACTGGTCTCAAATGGCGTGAATCATTTGCATTTAATGGAAGGGGGACAGACGGCAAAGAGAGGCGAGGAGCGCAAGCAGAAGAAATGACTGATATCCAGTTACTAGATAGACAATAACCACATACAAGCGTCTCAATGATTTTTTAACAGCTTCGGATGTGCCTTCCTTCGGCTGGGAGCTGGAAAGCCGGAACAGTGGGGTGAGGATCCCTCTTGAAATTGGTACATCTTTTTCATTTATCTGTTTTTTCTAAACTAACCGAACATAATGGGTGCGACAGATACTTTTTAAGGAGAAGTCTTCTGTTCTGTGGCTGGCTTGTACTTTTCCACTTTGCCACCTGCTGTGTGCCCCAAAGTGGGCGCTTGAGAGAGACAGAACTCCTTTGCCTTGTATGTTTTGATTTTAGATAACATTAATTAAGAATAAAAAGTAGTTGTGGAAACAGTGATGGATTTGATTCACCTCCAGTCAAGTAAAGTCTTTTTGATTTAATATTTCCGTCTTTGTAATACATTTGTATTAAGCAGATGAGTTCAGAGATGTAGGTGAAAGAGAGAGCAAAAGGTTAGCCTTTGAAGAAAGGTTAATTGCTTTTCTTGTGGGTCTCCCATCTCATTTTCTGTACCCGTCTTTTGCCGTTTGACTGACTCACCAGAGCCATAAAAGTTAAGATAGCCAATACAGAGTCTCATGTTCTTTGGAAAGCATATTTCCTTATTCTTAAACAGTATTCTCAGGGAATGTTAACGGAGTTTGTTTACCAGGAGTGTTACATTTGGTACATGTACATATTTCTTAGATTATTATGTCAACAGGGTTATATTTCAGGTGGCTCAGCATTGCTTTTGTCCTTCCAGCTCCTCTCAGTAACTCAATGTGGTTATTTAGCTAATGTATGGTAAGCAGCAGAGATGAAAGAGCTGATGAGCTTTTTCTAGCAGTTATTGCCACAAACAAGAAACATGGATTCCTAAAAAGAGTTAGGGAATTCTTTAGCTGTAGTTGGAATTGATCACCTTGCCCTGTAGAAGGAATTAAATGACTAGGGCCTTACTTTTTGATTGTATGGAATGAAATGCAGTATGTTGCTGTATAATACGCTATTAAGCACTTGGTCTCCAGGACAACAAAGACATCTGAATTAAATAATCATTTTTCTGCTTTGTAAGACTAGTTCTCTTACATTGTATTAGTGAATGGAATAAAATGTGGTGTGTTGCCCTCACATTTAATGGTTAAAGAAAGTTTTGACATTTGGGTAGTTTATGATCCTGTTTGCTGGTTTGTATCCTGCAATTCCCTAATTCCCAATGACATGTGTTCCTATTGGTTCCTGGAGGTAAATTGCAAAGAACAATGTTAGCAGGGAGTCAGATAATTAGTTAGAAAAATCGAGGGTGGGGGGGAGATGGGGCTGAAACAAAGGGAGAAGGGTTGGGTGCAGTCTGGATTTATAGCCAGGCAAAATTAGTTTTGAAAGAACAATAGGTTGAGTAATTTGGGCCAGGATTTTTTTAAAACTTGCACTGTTGAAAGAATTTCTGATTTGATCATCAGCTTCTTAAATGTTTATCGCCAAAGTATTTAAAATAAATATGTATAGTTAGGCTTGGAAGAATTTATTTTATTGGTAAATGTCAATTTCACCTTATGCATACAAACTGACAAGAAAGGTGCATTGATGATAATCAAAATTTATAGATAGGCATATTAAGAAAACTGCTGCTTTTGAACTTATTAGAGTTTTTATTTTGTATACTTGGATGTGATGTTGACAATTTGTATTTTAACAGTTATAAAACTTGAACTTTTTGAATCTCAACATCTACTGTCCTTAAATAATTATTATCTGTAATAATTACCCCTTATAATTTCCCACAACTGTGAGAATGTAATAAAAATCAACAAAAAAGCTCAAATCCATATTTCTGTGACAATTTAAATAAAAATAGGGAAAAATGCTTAAAATAAACATTGATATTATCCATGGCCATTATTTAAAAAATTGAATTCTGCCATCCCTATCTACAGTATCTGCCATCTATTTTCAGTTAGAATTTTCTTCTGGTTGATGAGATGCTATAAAGTTCTACAGTACATCAATATGCCGAGGCTATAAAGAAACCATGTCTTTTATCTTAGTTCCAGTGAAGCCCTCTATAAGTACCATCTTTATTACATTATCTGACTATAAGAAGCTCATGTCTTGTTCATATGAATAACTTTGGAAGAAATATTGAGCCTGGAGAGAGAAATTTTGTTGGCAATTACAACATTAATTCAAGTATCAGAGGGGTAGCCGTGTTAGTCTGGATCTGTAAAAAGCAACAAAGAGTCAGTCCTGTGGCACCTTATAGACTAACATATGTATTGGAGCATAAGCTTGTGTCTGACGAAGTGGGTATTCACCCATGAAAGCTTAGCCTCCAATATATCTGTTAGTCTATAAGGTGCCACAGGACTCTTTGTTGCTTTTAACATTAATTCAATGCTTCATAGGCATTATTTGATATTCAAGATACAGTTGATATGAAGATAAGTCATAAAGAACTGTGTATCTCTTCCAAGGTCTGTTTCAGGAATTACATTAAATTGTATTCATTTTTTGAGTTCAAAGAGAAAATACGAAATAGAATTCCTATTGTTCATTTAGACCCTCATGTGCAAAAGTTTATTTTTATCTTGTTGAACAATAAGGTTGTGAGATTCAGGAGGCTACGGCTTTCAGGAAGCTGCAGGTGCTCAACATTTCTCAGCATTAGGCCCTCAGTTTGCTTAGGAATATTTAGAGGTGAAATCCTGGTCCCATTGAAGTAAATGGGAGTTTTGCCATTCAGATAAGAGACCCTAACAGTTGTAGTTCATCTTACAGTTACAGAGGTCTTGTGGTTAAGAAAAAGGACTGAGAGTCTGGAGAGCTGGATTCTGTTTGCAGCTCTGTTGAAGGAACTGAGGCATTGAAGTCGATGGGAGTTTTGCTATTGACTTCAAAGTGATGAGAATTTCACCCTGAGTGTATTCTTAGCATCTATATGTAGCACTTTTTGGTCCAATCCTGTAAGATGCTGAGCACTCTAGGCCATTGACTTAACCTTAGCACCTGGTAGGATTGGGCCCTTTCTGAAAGCACTTTACAAACATCTAATTAAGACTTTTAAAAACAGTTTTAACCCTAAAGTAAAAAATTAAGAAAACAGAACAACAAACTGCTTCCCCCCCCCCTCAAACATTATTTCACTAATTGATCTTCATCCTTTGTGGTATGGCTCACAGCTGTGTGTCTGTTGTAATTAATAAGTTTAGATAAGTTGCTAGAAAGTACGGCACATAATTCTGGAGAGCAAAAGAAATGAAGAGACTGCCCAAAAGAATCATGCATAATTCTTAAGTTACCAAGACAAATGTAAGACTGTATCAATTGTATCAAATGTACTATTCAGGGCTTCTTTGTTCAAGAGATACTTGCTGTGTTATAAAGTACAGCGCTTGTGTCCTTTACATAAACTCTGTTTATATACTTGTTCTTAAGGTTCATAACCCATATTTCACAAAGCTTCAGAAGCTATTAAATGTAAATATGATTACTATAGCCAAAAAATGCCCACCATAACAGTACTTAAAAGAAGTCTTGGCCCAATCCTGCAAGACTTACTAACACGAGTAGTCCCAACAGACCTACTAAAATAGATAGATTACTCATTGGTATGAGGGTTGCAGGTTCTATACAAAAGAAGAAAAAATCTATGAAACTACTGCACTGCAGCGTAGACACTGTTGAAATCTTCCTGTACTGTTGAGCAACAGCTCCTGGAGAAATCCCAATAGAGTGAACAGATATTTATACCTTCTATATAGCCTGTGAAGGAGTCAGTTTCTGGATAAAAGGTTACGTTGTACAGCAAAAGAATATTATGATTTATCATCTGACTATCAATGATTCATTAAAAGATTTATGGCACTGGCTGAAAAGCATTTTCTCATTTAAAAAGCCTATAAAATAGGGATCAGCTGGTGCTTTTGGATCAGGTGGAGCGGAACTCATTATTGTAACAATACCAGCTCAGCTTGGGATGTTGCCTAGGGAATTGAGTTAACAATTCTGTCTTTCACCCTTTAAGGCTTGTTTTCAGATGACTCTGGGGACAAGCCCGTCAATATTTTAAAGGGAAAAAAAAATCTCTCTCTCTATGAGTTGAAGGTGAAGTTATCCACTATTGAATTGCTGCTAGTAGATCCCAAGCCTGGCAATAAGCAGGAGTGCTTTTGCACTGATGTGTTGTCAAAAAATACTATAGACATCAAAATGGTTTTATCCTCAAAATACAGGGGAAAATTCTCATTTCAGGTCTCTACGTTAGTATTCAGCTTCAGTATTTAGTGTTTCTCTGACCTCTGTGTCACTTTTCCTGTGATGTTAGGGAGTGCTAGTACTGTAGTTGAGTATTACCATGTGGATCTGAGGGAAGAATCTTTCTGTTATTACAAAGAAGCTTAGGCCCTGTCTACACTACCACTTATGTCGGCAAAACGTATGTTGCTCAGTGGTGTGAACCCCAAAGCAACATAAGTTTCGCCAGCATAAGTGGTTGTGTGCACAGTGCTGTGTCGGTGGGAGATCTTCTCTCTCCAAAATATCTATCGCCACTTGTTGGAGGTGGTTTAATTAGGTCAAAGAGAGAGCTCTCTCCTGTCAGCATAGAGCAGCTACATGAGACATCTTAGAGTGGCTGGTGCAGCTGCATCGGTACAGTTGTGCCACTGTAAGCTCTCTAGTGTAGACATAACCTTAGAGAGACAAGGCGCATAAGGTAATAATCGTATCCACTCATTATACTCCACACCCAAACATAGCCATTGTGTGAACAACATACCCTCATATCTCAATGTCTGCACTTTGACCCGTCAACCTTTTACCCCCAGTTGGGGATATTGCAGATTATGTATTCCTTATGCCACTGGATCTTAAACCAAAATTTGCACCCCTTGATAGTCTATGTTATTCCCTGATAACCAGAAACTTCTATGCTTAAACTCTGTACCATTCACTTTTTTTTAAAACATCATCTTAATAAAATTTTTATTGGATGAACTTCTGTTGGTGAGAGAGGCAAGCTTCTGAGCCACACAGAGCTCTCAGGTCTGGGAAAGGTACTCCTAGCTAGCATCACTGCTAAATGCAAGGTGGAACAGATTGTTTAGCATAAGTAGTGAGCACATATTCCAAGGGACCATTCCAGGTAGAGTGGCTTGTTAACATCTTGAATGGTCCCTTAGAATATGTGCTAACTACTTATGGTAATCAATCTCTTCAACCTTGCATTTAGCTGTGACATTCTGAGGGCTTGGCTACACTGGAGAGTTGCAGCGCTGGTGGTGGGTTTACAGTGCTATAACTTAGTAATTGTCCACACCCGCAAGGTACATCCAGCGCTGCAACTCCCTGTCTGCAGCGCTGGCTGTACACCTGGTCTGCTTGGGGTGTAACGATTGCAGCGCTGGTGATGCAGCGCTGCTCATCAAGTGTGGCCACCAAAAGCACTGTTATTGGCCTCCAGGTAGGAGGTATCCCAGAATGCCTGCTCACAACAAACCAGAAGAATGGCTGAACTCCGAGCTCCTTCGAGCTGCTTATCTAAAAAACAAACACAGCTCCTGTTTGCTGGAGCGAGCGAGCGGAGGCAGGCAGGGGAATTGCTTTGGAAGGTTCACAGCTGTTTGCTTGAAGAGAGAAGTCACACGGCGGGGGGAGGGAGTCCATGTTGAGCAGCTGCTTATGTGGTCTGAAGGCTATTTAGGAGTGCATAATTTGCATTTAGTGAATAAGAGAGGGGTGGGGGAAGGGCTCGAAACTTTTAAATTGATTGCAGGTTGGTGATTTGTATGTTCCAGTCCTTAGAACTTGCAAGGCAGGGAGCTGACAGATCCAAAAATCCACTCTCTCTCTCTCTCTCTCACATTCCCCCTCAGCCCCCTCTTTTGAAAAGCACGTTGCAGCCACTTGAATGCTGGGATAGCTGTCCACAATGCACCACTCCCAACAGCACTGCAAATGCTGCAAATGTGGCCACACTGCAGTGCTGGTAGCTGTCAGTGTGGCCACACTGCAGCGCTTTCCTTACACAGCTGTACGAAGACCGCTGTAACTCCCAGCGCTGTACAGCTGTAAGTGTAGCCATACCCTGAGTATCTTTCCCAGACCTGAAGAAGAGCTCTTGTAGCATGAAAGCTTGCCTCTCTCACCAACAGAAGTTGATCCAGTAAAAGATATCTCACCCACCCTGTCTATTTAATATCCTGGGACCAGTACAGCTACAACTACACTGCTTACATAAAAAGAAGCCTGTCTTTTAATGAATACTTTACACGTTACAGCGTGACCGTGGCAGCACTGGTGCAGCAGCACTGTGACATGGGCAGTGTAGACACCCTTTATTGCTGGGGGAGAGCTCTCCTGGCTATAAAAAGACCCACCCTTAACGAGTGTTGGTAGCTTTATCGCCGGGAGCCTGACTGGTGTCTATACTGGTGCTTTTCAGCACAAAAAGTTTTGTCGCTCGGGGGGTATTTTTTCACATCCCTGAATGACAAAAGTTTTAGCGTAGAAAGCGGCGGTGTAGACATAGCCTGAGTAGTGTTTAATGGTGATATCACCTAAGGATCTACTCATGCTACAATTGAAGCCAAAAGTAGTTTTGCCATTAAGATCAGGTCATAACTATAGCTCATCTTACAGTTAGGGATGTCTTTGCCGCTCTGTTACAGACTTTCTGTGTAAGTTTGGGCAGCACAGTCTGTCTATGCCTCAATTTCTTCTTCAGTAAAATGGGGTTGTTAACACTTACCTACTTTACAGACTTATGCTGAGGCTCAGTTCATTAGAGCCTGTAAAGTACATGATGATGTTTGGAACGAAGGTGCTTCAAAAATGCAGAGCAGTCTTATTGTGTCTTCCTCTCTGTATTGTACAGTGCTGAACATATTGTTGGCACTCAAAAAATAATAAATATGTGATTGTGATTCATACTTTATATAATTATTTCATTTGTAGTTAGTTAGTCACAAATTTTCATTTGTACTATTTGGTGGGAGCTAATTTAAAATAGCCTTTTTTTGCCTTTAAAAAAATTAGGTCTGTTTTTCTGGGCAACCTTTGTAAGAGTCAATGAAAATTAATTACCTTTTGCATGTCAATAGATAGTCACTAGTACTACAGATCACACCATCTGTATGGCAGGTAGGATATAGGCACATGAAGCAAGCATCTCTGATTGTTGTATGGATTTCCATTTAAGCTTTGAGTTACATACTGAGTTTAGAATGCATCCACATACTTTTTCTAGGGGAACCATTAACTCCTAGCTGGCAGACTGCCACTAAAGGAGTATTGTTTGGTTCAGCAGTAAAAAGTAGATTTGTTTGGTTAGAGATGACTGATCATTTTGTTTGTGTTTTAATGGGATAGTATAGCTGTCTGTGTCAAAATGGTTTTGTTAATAGGCAGCATCTTCAGCAGTCAAGCTATTATGACCTATTAAAGTGACATTTGCTTTCTTAAATTAGAGTTTTAGTATTGATATACGATTCTCTGTATTAGTTCAGATTATTATTATGAAGGATGAATATTAACAAAACAACACAAGCATGTAGGGACAAAATTAGAAAGGCAGGAGTGTTGTAAGCAAGAGATGAGAAATAATTCTTCTGCTCTGCTCAGCACTGATAAGGCCTCAGCTGGAGTATTGTGTTTAGTTCCGGGCAACTGATGGAGCTAAAGATGTGGACAAACTGGAGAAAGTCCAGAGGAAAGCAACAAAAAAGATCAACATGACCTACAAGGAAAGATTGAAAAAACTGGGTTTGTTTAGTCAAGTATGTAAAACGTTGTTATAAAGAGGATGGTGATGAATTGTTCTCCTTATCCACGAAGGATAGGACAAGAAGTAATGGGTTTAAATAGCAGCAAGGGAGATTTAGGTTATACCTAACGGCAGGATTAGTTAATCATTAGACCAAATTACCTGGGAAGATTGTGGAATCTCTGTCACTGGAGGATTTTAAGAACAGGTTAGATAAACCTGTCAGGAATGGTCTAGATCAGGGGCAGTCAACAGGCAGACCACAGGCGAAATCTGGACTGCCAGACGCTTTTGAACAGACCCCAAAATCTTATTATTTAGTTATTATTATCATTATTGTTATTGCTGTGTGAAAAATGTTTCTCTGGAGTCTGGGCCTTGACTATATCTTGACCAAGAAATTTGGACTTTGACAAAAAATGCTTGACTACCCCTGGTCTAGCTAATACTTAGTCCTGGTTCTGTGCAGAGGACTGGATTAGATGACATGTTGAGGTTCCTTCCAGTCCTCCATTTCTATTAATCTGTGATTCTATTGTTTCCCTTTAAAAAAGCAAAATTCTTAATCCGTGTTTCCCAAACTATACATCAAAGATGCAGAGGAGGCCTGGAGAGATCCATGAAGGCTGAGGTCAGTCATCAAATAATATAAACTTTTTTGGGGAAAAAAATCAATAAATATAAAATAATAAAAGTAAATACCCACTGTAAGCCCTGTCATGATCTATCCTTGTAAGGGTATTCAATTTACTTGTCCATTGAAAATACCAGCTGATTGTTTACTGTAGACCATTTCAAGAGGTGAGTGTGTAGAAGGCTGCTATAGCCTCTGCTAGTGAACGTGTGTGTGTGTTTGAATTTATTTTACACAAAACGGGAAAAGTCCCATTACAAACACTGTTTACTAGGTATGACTCAAAGTGCAAGTAGCCATGCACACAGACCATGTCCAAATGTATCACTGCTTTGGAATACCAGATGTGTCAACTGTAATTGCTAAGGACCAAAAGCACTGCTGAGCCTCCTGTGACCATGTTGCATACATCATTCACTCTTTGTTTAGGCTCAGATGTGGCCGGAGGTGATTCAGAAAGATTGATCATTGCATGGCATGCTGTTCAAGTCATGGCGAAAAAAGAAAATGAGGAAATACGATGGCAAAAACATGTGTGGTTTCTGTATTGATTAATGGAAAACAACAGTGTGTGATATGATGGAAAGTGATTGCAGCTGAGAACAGGAAATCTTCAGAATTGACACAAGATTTAGAAACCAAACTTCAGTCTGTGAAAGACAAATGTGAGAATATTAAAAAACAAATAAAAAAAAATCAACAGGACCTGATAACCCAAACTGGCAATATCAGCATGAACCCTACTCAGGCATTTAATGGTTCGCCCTATGAATCACACAGCCATTTGAGATGGGTGTTATTCCAGAAAATCTTACCCTTCTGCAAGCAGTGGTTTCAAAAGTTACAGGGCATGAAGCAGCTATCAAGTTGTAAACATTGGGCTTCTCAAATAACAACGGCTTCATGCCATATTAGTGATGTGGCTGAGGACATCTGAGAGCATCTGCTTTCAAAACTCAGGAAGCGTGACTACTTAGCAAGTTGGAAAGTCTCTGGTGCTGCACAGCTCCTGGCTTTTGCAAGGTGTGCCTCTCATGCTGATGAAGAGGTGGGTTTTTTTTCTAAAGCTATGCTAGAACACGGAACATGGGAATGTTTATTCAAGGCATTTCTGGAAACAGACAAAGATTTACATGATACTCAGGTGATGATAAATAAGCACAATGTAGCCTTGTTACCATTCCGAATCACTGTGCCTATTGCTCCATAGTGTCACTGTTTCATACACTGCTGTGCTCTTGTTATTAGGAAAAGGCCTTAAAATCTGTGCCAGATACTTCATGAAGCTATTAAAGATGTGACTGTCATTAACAGTTGTTGAATGGATTCTTGATGTTCTTGGATCACTCTGTGAGAACATTGGTTTCTTTCACCAGCATTTGCTGTTTCACACTAAAGTGAGGTGGCTTTCATATAGATAAAGTGCTAACAATGCACTTAAGACCAGAGTTGCATGTTTTCTTGAAGGATAGCAACCTCCTGTTGCTCACACCTTCAATGATTCAATGTTGATGGCCTGCATAGTCCACTTTGCTGACATCTTTAGATAGTGGAACTGTTTTCTCCAGGAGCAGAATAAAAAATTTTCTGTCCTTGGCATGATAGAATCATTCACCAGAAAACTTGGATATTGTTCTTCTCAAGCATGAAGAGTAAACCTGAAGTTGTTTCGTCTTGCTTCAATCTTCACTGAGGGAGCTGAAGACCTCAATTATCCCAATTATTGGGAATTATCAGGAACTCCTAAATTGGCATCTGAGGGAGCTTAATATTCCCAACTGTGGGACTATTTCCTAATGACTCCTCATGGGGAAAAGTGTGGGTCACCATCCCCTTCATTCAAGATACTATTGATTCAGTAACACTGACTAGGCCCTGGTAAAACAATTTGGTAGCCCTCTCCTGAATTCCTTTTATTTGTAGTACAGGTAATGAGTGTTAGAATTAAATATTAGTACCCTAGGATAAACATTCTATAATGTAGCTTATTATAAAATAAGAGGAAATACAGCTGTTAGCAATATAATTTTTATTGCTCTGATATGATTTAGAATTATTGATCGACATCCTTGCATTTTCTTTTTTTTTGCATCTCCAAACTTTTACACTGCATGTTCACTGAGGGAAGTTTATTAACCTTAAGAAACAATGGTCTGTTTTGCTAAAATTTCCTCTTATTATTTATTGTGCATTCTGAAGCCTTGAAATATATTTTTTATTTCTCCCTATTCAGTGTTTCAGACACTCTTTTTTTCACCATCCAGGGTACCTTGTGCCCCATCTGTCTGTCTGTCTGTCTCCACCTGTTGTCTTTTGTCCTACAGAAAGATTGTAGCTCTAATGAATTGGAGGTTCTGTCTGTATCATTTCTGAATTGTGGATAGTTTTATGAAATTGTGTCATGAAATTACCGTGTTTTGGAAAGTTTATATGTATGTGGATCCACTATGAGTTAGTAGGGTTGTGTCATTTATGTCTCTGCCAGACCAAAGACAATGGGAAGTAATCTCGGCACTCAACGATCAATGGATTTTCTATGCAGAGTAAAACACCTTTAGACAATGGTTTGTTCCAGCTGGGAGAAGACACTTTCTCCCCTTGTCTAAATTTGGGAGGGTGGGCGGTGGGGTTTGACAGCACTGGAAAATTACCAAAAAGTAGAACAAAAGAAGTAGTTGACCCAGCGCAGGGACTTGGGGGTGTGTGTGGGGGAAACTGAGAGAGAGCCATTTTACGCCAGATTAGGATGAGGGAGGCTTCCAAGGCTGCTGGGGGGTGGGGGGAGGGGCAGGCAATGGGGTGGAGGAACCTGGATCCTGCCTGCCAGAACACAGGTGATCTCTCAAAGGAAGGGTGAGCTAGTGAGGGACATTGTGTTTAGTATGTTTGATTCTTGTGTATGATCTATATATACTCTCTTGTTCTTTACATGATCAGATATAAAGATGTTAGACTGGACAATGTGTGTGTGAGTCGACTGCTTCACAACTACTGCATGCCCCTGAGGGAGTTAAACTGTAAATTAAAAACTTCACATCTTTGGGGTGGAGTTTTGGAAGACAGGTGTGTTTGAGTACGGGGGAGTTTGAAGGGTCAGTGCTGTGCTGAGTGGGAATAGGTGGCTGGAAAGTGGGTTCTGCCAAATTAGACTCAGGACTCACAGTTTGTCATACCACTCTGTTTTATTAGCACAGCGCTCTGCTAATAACATCCAGATAATGTGAGCACCATGCAAGACACAAACTATCTTATTTATACAGATAAAAGAGCAGGAATTAGACAAAGGGACTCAGGGCTTGTCTACATCAGAAAGTTGCAGCGCTGGTGAGGGAGTTACAGCGCTGCAACTTAGGAGGTGTACACATCTGCAGGGCACCACCAGCGCTGCAACTCCCTGTTTGAAGCGCTGGCCGTACTCCCGTTTTGTCTCGGGTGTAGAGGATCCAGCGCTGGTGATCCAGCGCTGGTAATCAAGTATAGACACTTACCAGCGCTTTTCTTGACCTCCGTGGAATAAGCAGGTATCCCAGCATACCTGAGGAAGCCTCTGGTAATCAAGCTGGTCTCCTTCCCCGGCTTGCTCTCGCGTTCCCCGAACCCCGAACAAGCAGGTCTCCTTCCCTGCGGTTTGCAGGGTGGTTCGGGGAACTCGAGAGCAAACCGCGGCGAAGCTGGTCTCCTTTCCCGGTTTGCTCTCTCGTTCCCCGAACCCCCGAGCAAGCAGGTCTCCTTCCCTGCGGTTTGCAGGGTGGTTCGGGGAACGCGAGAGCAAACCGCGGCGAAGCTGGTCTCCTTTCCTGGTTTGCTGTCTCGTTCCCTGAACCCCCGAGCAAGCAGGTCTCCTTCCCTGCGGTTTGCAGGGTGGTTCGGGGAACGCGAGAGCAAACCGCGGCGAAGCTGGTCTCCTTTCCTGGTTTGCTGTCTCGTTCCCCGAACCCCCGAGCAAGCAGGTCTCCTTCCCTGCGGTTTGCAGGGTGGTTCGGGGAACGCGAGAGCAAACCGCGGCGAAGCTGGTCTCCTTTCCCGTTTTGCTCTCGCGTTCCCCGAACCCCCCTTGAAGCCGCCCAACAGCGCTGCAGTGTGGCCACATCTAACACCACTTGCAGCGCTGGTTGCTGTAAGTGTGGCCACTCTGCAGCGCTGGCCCTATACAGCTGTACTAATACAGCTGTAACAACCAGCGCTGCAAAATTTTAGATGTAGACATGGCCAAAGAAAGCAAAACAGTAAAATTCACCTGGGGCATAGCATGCATATCCTACTTCCTTACTAACTCTTATCGATCTAAGGCTAATACTTCACAAGTGCCCTTAAACGGTGCAATTGTTCTATGTTAATGTCTGTATTCCTCACACCTGGATTGCAGCATTCCAACAATTTTGCTTAAAGGTACAGACAGCATTTCTTTAATCCTTTCTATTTTCACAATATACTTCATTCTACTTTCACAATTCCTCCTTTTGGTCAAGCGCACGCCATGACCAACTATTACTGGGTTTCACAAATTAACCGTTCCTTATCTCTTTGTTCATCAGTGATATTTAAAATCATCATATTAGCACTCTGTTTTGGGGCAGTCACCTGGGTGACACAATTCTGGATACAACAGGAGATTAACTGAAAGCACACAAAAAGTACTAAGATTCCAAACAGGATAGTTAGGGCTCCCTGAAACAACCAGTTTTCTATGCCAGAGAAATTGAACAGGTTACTTGGCCACTTCCATAAAGAACTTGGCTCTTCATGGGGAAGATATGCGATTTGTTTTAAGTGGTTAGCGCGATCTGTTACCTCATTGGTATTGTCAGGTATAAACAGATACAACAGGAGATTAACTGAAAGCACACAAAAAGTACTAAGATTCCAAACAGGATAGTTAGGGCTCCCTGAAACAACCAGTTTTGGAAGATATGCGATTTGTTTTAAGTGGTTAGCGCGATCTGTTACCTCATTGGTATTGTCAGGTATAAACACACAACATTATTTTCCAGTGAGAGCACAGGTCCCTCCTTTGGCCGCCAGCACTATGTCTAATGCCTGACGGTTTTGGAGGGCCACCTGTCGGATTGCTCCTGTTTCTTTGGCCAGGGTTTTTAAACTTTCTCCGTTTTTTTTTTTGCTATTATTTTAACTACTGCTTGTAACCGCAGGAGCCTTTTTGCCTGGTGTATTACTCCCCCAAGTGGGATAAAGGAACTGCCAATAGCCTCTTCCCAGGTGTCATTACTGTTCCATATTGTGTTAAATGGACAAGATCCTCCAGTGAGGTCTGGGGAATTGAGTGGGATAGCCAGGACAGGAACACCAGTTTGAGAGTGGGCTGGGATGTGGCTGCAGACCCAGAATTTAGAAATAATAAGGGTCTGAGCTAGCCACACTTGCTGCTGGATAAAAGAATTGTCATTGTGGACTCCCCAGACCTTAAGACACCAGCAGTTGAGGAACAGGCACCACCAGAGGCGCATGTTGGAGGCAGGGCCCTTCTGGTTCTGACAACCTCAAATGAGGAAACCGCAGTCACAGTTTTATGTCCACCAGGCAGCAGGCGCTAGGCTCACTACTGCTTCTTCTTGGGCCTTGCTTTAGGTTGTCGTCTGCTTCTGGCAACCCTTATGAGAACGTAGATTGTAAGGTATTGCAGGCTGTTCCTCTTCATCTTCTTCTGGAGTCACAATTGACTCTGCGTGGTCCTGAGGTGATGATTGGTTCACTGGGGGTGGTGCATTTTTACACGGCGAAGCATGTATCCACTCTGAGATGCCAGACAGTTTAACAGCCGTCGGGGTAGTAAGCAGTGTCTGGTGATTCTTTGATGTTCTTTAAGTCTTTTTACTATTACTTCCTTGACTCTGGCTATAACAATGGCCTTCACACCTTTATCTTTTCCTGATGCATACATTCCTTATTTACACAAATAGATTGAGAATACAAACAGTAGTATTTTATATCAAGCAAAAAAGCATTGCAAATTAAACCTTTCTAAGTTTTATAATTAATAACCAAGACAATTTACATTGAGACCCAGGCCTTCAATGTTTCTCTAATTTACTTAACATAGACACAATAGAGAATCCTGTCTCTTACTACCTAAATCTTAAAACAAAAGAAAGAGTTAAGAGAGGGCCCAATTTGTAATGCATATGGGAAAACAGAATCTTATAGTCCCAGGGGGTTATTTTTTTCTGCTAAAAAAGGTGGCTAGCAGGATGAAATCAAATTATACTTTAATTCTTATGGGACAGTATAAAATCCTGCTCCTACATATCCCCCCTTTGACACTAAGATTATTAATTGCCAGTGTCAGTTCTTATTTAGTCCATGTAATAGAAAATACTGGGAGGTGATTTGGGCCTGTGGCTTTAGCTTTGCACACATTTGTTTTATTTACCAGCACATTTGAAACATTTTAAGTAAACACATACAATTTAAAACCAAAAAGACAATTAGGGGTAGTAACATTAGTATGCCAGTAGTTGTGGGAGACCATGCAGAAAATATGTTATACCAATGGTAAGCTGTTATGTTTTTTTGCAGTGGCAATTTTTAACATGTCCCCATTTGCGTGTATAATATGAATGGTCCAGTTTTCCACATTTTTCTTTTTCTAGGAACTATGTTACCTTTTTACCTTTTAACAGATCATTGGTAACTGTTTGCCATTTAATGCCAAGATTGATAGAGAACTCAGCTAAATCAGTGCTTACAGTAAGCTGAGACTCTTTTGTTGTCGTTGTGGCAAATAGTAAATGTGATTATTGGTAAACACTGTACTTACATTACATTTACATTTGTCTTCTGGTGGCTTGCTAACACTTTTTAAACACTTTCCCCCAAGAATTAACACATACACATAGCCCATTATACAGTACTTTGGATTATCTGAAAGACAAAAAAAAAAACATTTTTCTATCCCTTTTGGAGTGGCATTGATTATTACTTAAAAGATTCCTTTCTTTTACAAATACCCTTGCTGATTGCAGGCAAAACAGAGGAATTACCCCCATATTTTCTTGTGGGTTTTTTTTGGTTGTTGTTTGTTTTATTAGCAGGCCAGGTTTAATGGCTTCTACTTTTTAAGGGTTATGTGGAAATTATTCCACTGTTTAGTTATTAAATTCATGAGCTGGTGTACCTCAAGTTTTTCCTCTTATATAGCAGACCAAGTTTGTAATGTTTTTCCTGCTGTGTTAAGCTTTAAGTTTATTCACAAGTAATAGCTGAGAAGCATCATTACCATATTTCTTTAAAGGATTTTTCCAAAAATCATACACACTATAAGTTGTTACAGGGGTACTTAATAACATTAAATGTATTTTAATGTTTAATATTAACAATAACATTAGCATCAAATCTGTTAAAAGTATCTTGTTATACCATGCCTTTTATGTAGGCAGTTTGTTTGCTGACCAAGTATGTTCTTTATTTGCAGCTTTTTTTGTGCTGGCAGTTCTTACCTTTCTTTATCAGTTAGGTAATTTGCATTAACACAGGCTTGGCTTTTGGATTCAAAACCATCAGCAGAGCTCAGAGACTCTGGGTATGGCTACATTTGGGATTTCGGCAGCACTTTGAAGTGTGAGTGTAGTCGGAGCGGCAGCGCTGGGAGAGAGCTCTCCCAGCGCTGCATGTAAACCACATCCCGTACGGGTGTAGCGTGCAGCGCTGCTGCCCTGATTACACTGACGCTTTACAGCGCTGTATCTTGCAGCGCTCAAGGGGGTGTTTTTTCACACCCCAGTTGCAGCGCTGTAAAGTGTGAGTGTAGCCAAGGCCACAGTCTTAACACACAGGGATCTGAAAAAGAAAACACAGCCTATTGCGGCTCTTTTTGGAGCCCTAATAGGATTTTAATTCAGCAGCACGTTTCATTTGCATTTTTTTTTTACCCCTTTTTACAATATACACTGCACATGTCCTAGGGAAAATGCACATTTTTTCTGTATAACTTTTTAAAAACATTAGCCATATCAATTTTTACATAAAGTGTAACTGTTTGCTTTGTTCTTACAGAGTTTTTATGTACCCTTATCAAAGTGACAGTCTGATTACACAGAGCCATTTTAAGGCTCAGTGTTTTTAACATTGCTTCTTTTTGTTTTGTGCACCTCACCTCTGCTGTTGCTTCAGAGGGTCACTGTTAATTTCTTATTTTTTCATTACAGCTCTTATCTGCTATTGTTACAGAAAAAAACCCCCAAACAAACAAAAAGACTCCAGAATCTCTACCTAGTTTCCTGATTTGACTGCCCTATTGCAGCCATGACTTGGTCTTTATTTAAAAACATTTTAATTTTTGTACAGAATCAAGTTACCCCTTAAGGGTTAAATGCTAAATCCCAAAGCCAAACAGCACTAATTACCTGGGTCTTGCAAAAAGGTCTGTAAGTTTTGCAACTTTGAATTAAAGAGTCAAATGAATTTTTAGTGGCATTAAAAACAAAAACAAAACCAATTTATCTCACACCTAGAAAACGGGAGTTTTACAAACCATATGTGTTGGTTTACATTCTTAGAATGTTACATATTTTCACAGACAAATAGATACATACACATTTTCTTTTCCTTAACATTTCTTTACACTACTTTGTTTTTACACAGCTGTATATATATATGGATTATTTATAGGCATTCTTCTGGAAAAAGGGCCCATTTTCCCTTCAGAATGGCTGCAAAGAAACCAAGAATTTTTTCTCTTTAACATGGTCCTTTTTAACATTTTCCACAAAGTTTAACTGCTTAATTCTCTTCAGCCTCTGTAGAGTTAACTTTTCACTCTCTTTCCTTAAATCACTTGTTTATGTCCCAAAATGACACCTTTATCACCTCAGATTTCATCATTTTAAGTATTGTTCCAGGGGTTCATGCCTGCACTTACTGCTTTTCTTACTCCTGACACTATTCCCTTAGGGCTTTCAACCTGTTTTCAGTGCGTGTTTGGGAAATGACACATTTGGTTTTTACTTTTGGGTTCTGAAACGCCGACGGGCATGATCCGGGGTGATCCCCATTCTGTATCTGGCCTTGGTTTGAAAAAGTTTATAGTCGTTCATGTTCTCCTTAGGCATTTTAGCTGCCACCTCTGCTAAAGGTCCACTGAGCTGTGGCCTCAATTCTACCATGTACTGGTTTTCAGGGATGCTGTACCCAAGACAGGCTCTTTTAAAATTTTTCAAGAAGGCCTCGGTGTCATCACCTGCCTTGTAGGTGGGAAATTTTCTGTGATGTGGAACCATAATTGGCGAAGGGTTGTTAGGATTGGCTGGAGCCTGTTGTTTAGCCTTTTCTAATTCCAGGGTCTGGTGGTGTGCCTCCCTCTGGAGTTCTATCTGTCTTTTGTGGGCTGCATCATCTTCTTCTTGTTTCCTTCTGTGTGCCACCTCTTCTTCTTCTAGTTTTCTTTTGTGGGCTGCCTCTTTGGCTGCTTGTTCTCTTTTGTAGGCTGCCAGTTTGATGCTTTCTTCCTTTTCTTTCAGCTCCACCTCTTTTTGTCTTTTTTCCAGTTGTCGCCTGTGTTCAGCTTCTTTGATTTGTTCTTCTGCCTTCCTTTTTTCCTTGGAAGTCATGGTTCCTGTTTTCTTGTGTTGGGGTGCCCTCTGGTGTTTATTGTCAGAACTGCAGGCTCTGTTGCCTCCTGGGGTCTGCCTAGCAACAGTGCCTTTTTCCCTTTCTTCCTCTAGCTAATCTTTTCAATGTAAAGTAAACCAGAAAAACCACTTTATTTGCATGTGTATAGTGCTGGTAATGACTCTCAATGGGAGTTCTATTTTCACAAAAGACCCTTAATAGTCCCTTAATGGTTCCTTGCTTAATATGCAAGCCAGAAACTGCAAGAGAGAGCAGAGAAAAAAAATTCTCTCTGGTTCCTTTTAAAACCAAACTGTTTCTCTCTGCTTAAAAGCCCCTAGCAGAGAAAAGAAAAATATAATATTCCTACTGGCTTCTGGATTCTATCTATCCCACCGCTGCCACCATATCATAACCTAGTCCCAGATTTGGACCTTAGCGTCCAAAATATGGGGGTTAGCATGAAAACCTCCAAGCTTAGTTACCAGCTTGGACCTGGTAAAGCTGCCACCACCCAAAAAATTAGAGTGTTTTGGGGCACTCTGGTCCCCTCAAAAACCTTCCCTGGGGACCCCAAGACCCAAATCCCTTGAGTCTCACCACAAAGGGAAATAAACCTTTTCCCTTCCCCCCTCCAGGTGTTCCTGGAGAGACACACAGAAGCAAGCTCCGTGAATCTAAACAGAGGGATTCCACTCTCCCCATTCCCAGCCTTGGAAAACAGAAGTACCGAGAGCTAATCTCTCCTCCCCCCTTACCCAGAGGGAATGCAAAGTCAGGCTAGTAAATCTAACACACACAGATTTCCCCCTGACTTCTTCCTCCCACCAATTCCCTGGTGAGCACAGACTCAATTCCCTGGATTTCCCCACTAAAGAAAAACTCCAACAGGTCTTAAAAAGAAAGCTTTATGTAAAAAGAAAGAAAAATACATAAAAATGGTCTCTGTATCAAGGTGACAAATACAGGGTCAATTGCTTAAAAGAAATATGAATAAACAGCCTTATTCAGAAAGAATACAATTCAAAGCACTCCAGCAACTATACCATGTAAATACAAAAAAAACCATATAAATCACTATCTGATCTTTTGTACTTACAACTGGGAAACAGAAGATTAGAAAGGCAGGAAACAGAGATCCTCTCATAGCCGAGAGAGAGATAGCCACAAGACCAAGAACAAAGGACTAACACACAAACTTCTCTCCACCCAGACCTGAAAAAATCTGGTTTCCTGATTGGTCCTCTGGTCAGGTGTTTCAGGTTACTTTTTTTCAGGTGAAAGAGACAATAACCCTTAGCTATCTGTTTATGACACTATTCCCTTAGGGCTTTCAACCTGTTTTCAGTTTGTTTATCTGTTGCTTGCCTGGGCCCGATCCTGCTTTTTCCAATGAACCGTTTGTGAGTGATATTGTGGTCATTTCACAATTTTGAAAGAAATGTTCAAGGAAAGGGACCAGGAAGGGTGGGGGCTAGTTGAGGAGCCCACCCTCCTTGCTGAATTGGTAGTGGAACACTAAAGAATCAGTTTTTGAGGCAGACAACAAAGGGGAACAGAACAAGGGGCTTTTTGTCCTTTTTACAATGAGATGGGAGTATGAAGGGGGTTGGATCGATCTGGGGTTTGAAGAACGGGGTAAAGATGAGCGCTTGGTCTGGTGGTGGGAGAGGAGGCTTTTAATAAAGCTTTTAACTTATTATTTGAATAATTGAGAGAGGCAAGTTTTGATTTTGTCCACCTATGATTTGCCTCTTGCCACCACGGCATGAAACAATTAACCTCTCCTTTAGCCAATTTAGTTTTAGGTTGGCCGAGTTTGTCCTTTAAGATGTCCACTCAGTCTTTGTTCCAAGATTTTAACAGTGGCCACTGAGTTTTGGGATTCCCCCTGAGTTAGCCTAGACCATTTTTCCAGAAATTTACGGGAGTCTGGACCCTTTTTACGGAGTCCGGACCCATCCTAAATACATAAAATGAGCCGGCGTTCATTTAGGGAACGGTCCCGACTTAGACGTCTGGTTACCAATACAGGAGGACTTCACACACCAATCACACAAGAAGGAAATTCAGGTTCGTCAGAGCAATGCCCAGTGCAACACACAAAAGGAGCCCACAGGCTACTGCTTCAATTGCCCTTGCTTTCACACTAAGGGTTTTACCCAAGGTGTGGTGCGGCTGCGATTGTGCAGATTCCACTCACTCAGACCGCGGGGACAGGAACCCCTTGGCCTATCCCCGGACAGAGACGGCACCCAGACTCAAACACTCCACAAGAGGACGGATAGACACAGAGACAGGACAGTCCTCAGTCCGGACAAAACACAGAAATAATTACCTGACCAGATTCCTGATGCCAGATCCCGGGATCCCTACCAGAACAGAGTGGGAACCAACAGGTTCGATGGCATAGACCTCACTGTGGCTGTGCGCCTTTCCGCTCTAGTGGAAGACCGCTCTGGCCAAATGCCTAGGTGCCGGCTGCCACGGTCATCCTACAAAAACGGTCAGGAATCACACAGCCTCAGTGAAGACGGTTGCCATCTCGGTGGGACCTCCAAATTGTCAAAGTTAGACTCAGGACTCACAATTTGTCAGACCACTGTTTTATTAGCACAGCGCTCTGCTAATAACATCCAGATAATGTGAGCACCATGCAAGACACAAACTATCTTATTTATACAGATAAAAGAGCGGGAATTACACAAAAGGACAAAGAAAGCAAAACAGTAAAATTCACCTGGGGCACAGCATGCCTATCCTACTTCCTTACTAACTCTTATCGATCTAAGACTAATACTTCACCAATTGCCCTTAAACGGTGCAATTGTTCTATGTTAATGTCTGTATTCCTGACACCTGGATTGCAGCATTCCAAAAATTTTGCTTAAAGGTACAGACAGCATTTCTTTAATCCTTTCTATTTTAACAATATAATTCATTCTACTTTCACAGTTCCAACACTCGGAGGAGGATGCTGGATATGTCTGTACCCTGAGAATGTGTCTAGGGTCCCCTAGATTGGGACAGTGGCTGGACTCTGTTCAGGCTCCAAGAGCTTGAAGCAACTGGGGGGAGGGTGTCCAGAGAACAGAGGCTTGGATTTCCCTCACAGCCGTCCTAGTGGATATGACAGTAAGTTCTTTGGGGTAGAGACCATCTTTTTGTTCCATTTGTACAGTGCCTAGCACAGTCGGGCCTGGAAGGGCTTCTAGGTGCTACCACAGTACAAATAATTATTAATAATAATAATTAATAAAAAATCCCTTGCATTAGATGTGTGGATGAAGGGAGCAAAAAATAACCTGCCTCCAAATCTCCTGTAATGCAAGTGCTCAGCTTCTTGTTGCATGGAGAAGGGAGACCTCTGATCTTCCCACATGCTGCGCAGAGCTGAGTATGTTGTCAGGTTGAGTTTCAAAATCAGCAAGTTTTTGGAAAATGTTGCGAGTGCAAAATTTAAAATATCACCCCAAATAATTAAAAGATCTCATATGGCAGCCTCACAGCCACACATGGGGTCTATCAGTGGGCACTAACAACACTGCTTGCTGACTGTGCTGTCCATCCATCATTTCAAAGTTACCCACACTAGATCAGTACAGAATCTGGACTGTTGGGAACCTCTTATACAGACCAGCAGACTCTACAATTATCTACTAAAGCACCTTTAAAAAAACAACTTCAGTCCCCAAAAGGATAGTGAAGATGGGGAAGAAATACTTATTTTTAATCCCATAATAATCTACAAAAAAGTAAATGTTGTCAGTTTGACTTTGTGTGGGTTGAATATTTTTTGTAGCTCTACTCTAAATGTTGTGTTTCTGGCTATCTAGGGTCTTCCATTCCCCCTCTGCACCATGTTGTAGCATTAAATATTTGACATCAGGGGTGGCTCTTAAAATTTGCTGATTGCCTTAGAAAAACTCGATATTATTGGAGAATATGGTATAAACTATAACTAATTATTTTGGGAAAAATTAGTAGCTTTTGCAGTACTGTTATCATTGTTTGACTGTGCGGATTTTTTGTCTTCCTCTGCAGCATCACGTTTGAACACTGTTAGAGATAGGATACTGGACTTGAGAGACTGACACTTCTTATGGTGCCTTTATAGGTTGAGGGTGGTAATATTCTCTCCTATACTTTTCCATACAGAAATTCACCACTGTCTTGTCTTTTATCTGACACAGCGCTTTTGAAGTGCTCTTGTCCTGGGTATCTTTTCTAATTAAGATGGCAACTTCTCAGGGCAGGCAGTAGTCATTTTACTTGCTTGTAAAGCTTCATTCACAAATGGTGCAATATCAATTAATAATAATGAAGGGCCAAATGTTACCTTCTGTATGAGCAGAAGGAAGCCTGGATCCCAGATTCCACTAAGGAGGGCCTGGGAGAGGGAAGAGCGGGCTCCACAGCATCCTCCACTTCTATTATGACCCACTGAAAGCCTTTCAAGGGAGTTCAAATTCTGTGGATAAGAAGAGGACAAAATGGGAGGTGGCTGGGAGATCAGCTGTTCTCTATCAGACTCTCTCCTGCTGCCATCAAGATATAGTGTGAGGTATTACAATGTGACCAAGTCAGCATTAATTTGTGTAGTTTCTCCTGATGGAGGGTAGACTCAGGTTGGTCAGAGAATCCTTTGCATACATCCTAGTCAGACAAAGGGTGGGGAGGCAACAGTGAAGATGCACAAAACCTCTGCAGTGATGATCCCCAGCGCTGTCAGCTCTCCTGAAATCCACAGATTTTGGGCGCCCAGCCCTCTGCCTTTTCTGAAGAGGAAAACTGCATTTCTCTATTTGAAGAACTGGGTGGAAACCTAAAAGACCACAGAAACCAAAGAGTTAACACAGATCATGAATGAAGAAATGAGGTGGTTGACCAGTGCTGGTGGGGTGGATTCTTACCATATGTGTATGCTGAAAACCTCGATATAGATTAGAAACACTTTGTCATTGAGCTTTTAATATTGATTTTCAGAGACACTGCAAGCTGTTGTTTTATTTAAAAAAAACAAATGAACAAGCTGGATTATCAGATGAATTTTCCACAGTCTGCAGAGATGGATCAGAAGAACTGAAAAATATACAAAGAACTGGAAAATGCTAAGAGAAACAAGGGAAAATCCCACGACAAATTTACCTTTAATTAGCAATGAGTGTCTGGTGGGACAATTACTCCGCTGAACTGAAGAAAGCAGCAAGAGCAAGTCAGGTCTCCTGTGGAGCAGGGCCTGCTGAGTAAGGGGGCAGAGGGGTGTCATTTTGGAAATATTGCACGGAAATAGCAGGAGAGAAACAAACTCCCATTAGGTTTGTTGAAGACTGGGGAGCAACTGCTAATTCCTTTCCGATTCTGTTGCCAGGGGAGTCAGTGTAAATTCTTCCTAACTCCTTCCTCAGCAACAATTTGTGCTGACAAATGCTTTTTATGGACTCCCAGAAGCAAGCAGAGAAGTAACTGAGAACAACAGTTCCATTAAATAAATGAATTAAAATAAAGTAAAACCCTCTTAAAGGTTGCCATTTGTTAACCTCAGGTAGGAAAAATGACCATTACCTTTGCTAAATGCTCTCATACAGCTTCACTGGCCTTCCAACCTGCTCCAGACAGGGGAATTACTGAGGAATACAGAGGGAGCAAGGGCAGCCCAGGAGCCAGATATGGCCCATGGAGTTCTACAGCGCAGCTGGTGCCTGCCCTGGTTTTTGATACACAACTGTAACCTATGGAGAATGTTGGCTGCAATATACAGTTTTCCATGTTGATCCTCAATAGAGGCTATTAGGAATGAGAGAGACTATCCCATACTGGCACCTGTAGTGTTTGGGGGCCATTCCTCTATATCAGTGTTTCCCAAACTTGGGATGCCTCTTGTGCAAGGAAAGCCCCTGGCGGGCCAGGCAGGTTTGTTTACCTTCTGCGTCCGCAGGTTCGGCCGATCGCAGTTGCCACTGGCTGCGGATCGCTGCTCCGGGCCAATGGGAGCTGCTGGAAGCGGTGGCCAGTATGTCCCTTGACCTGCGCCGCTTCCAGCAGCTCCCATTGGCCTAGAGCAGTGAACCGCAGCCAATGGGAGCCGTGATTGGGCAGACCTGCAGCGGGGCAGGTAAACAAACCGGCCCGACTCGCCAGGGGCTTTCCCTACACAAGTGGCGTCCCAAGTTTGGGAACCACTGCTCTATATTATAGATTACCACAACTGTGATTTTCCCCTTTTTAGACCCCCCAAGCAATTTCCTAAGGATGCCTTGGGCTGGGAAAAGTGGGCAACTTTGCCCAAGTGCTTCTGAGGGAGGGTTTACAGTGTGGCAAGAGATCGGAGGAAATTGGATAGCACTATGATGTGACAGATGGTCAGGGAAATAGGGGAAGGCAACGTGACCACAATTTAGCTATTTCAGTTTGCCAGTTTGTTGTCTGAAATAAACAAACTGAAAACTACAGTTGGGAAAGTGACCTTCTGAATATTCTGGGACCTGTTGTGTAGTTGGCGTGCCTTTCCATTTATTATGGTTGCCGTCATTTGCTGCAACTGTATGAATGAAGAATCCGTATTGACATAAACATAAGACCTCACATTCATTCCTACATTTCTGGAGCTCCAACCCTATGGTTAAGAATAGTATTTGACGCCATTAAAAAAAAAAAGGCAAAAGCATCAGTAGAAAGGGGGAAAAAAAGTCACTTTGTCTCCATCTGTCAGATAAACGTGCACTGCCAAATGGCATGTAAATGCACCCAAATAAATCCTAAAGCTAAACTTCCTTAGGCTTGACTGTGAAGGGCTTCCTACTGCTCCCATTGAAATCAATTGATTTCATTGCAAATAGGATGAGGCCCTAAGTGTTTCTCACTTCTACCATTGAATCTTGGCCATAAAATGTTCTTTGTCATTTTTTCCAGAGATGAAGTTTGTTTACAGAGCATAATTCCTGTCACTGTAACTTAAAGAGAAGAGAGAATAATATGCTGGACATGTTTCTCTTTTCTCTTTGTTTATACAAAAGCAAGATTTTAAATTTCCAAATGTTATTAATATCCTCATTGTAAAACAAACAGCTTCCATTGTATAGTCACCAGCACCCTTTATTGCTGACTAAATTATCACAGCTACAAAACTGATTTTCTAGTAAAACCATAGAGTCAAATTATCTACTCCTATATGCTTTGTTGCATAGATGCTGGAACTAGGGGTGCTACCGCACCTCTTAGCTTGAAAGTGTTTACAGTTTGGTTCAATGGCTCTCAGCACCCCCACTATACAAACTGTTTCAGCACCCAGGCATTGTGTTTCTCTTTTGCACTACAGAATAGATCTCTTACATATTCTGCAGTTGTCCTACATGCATAACTTCATTGATGTCTATATGGTGTGTGTTCTGAATGTTAAATGAGTGCAGAATATATTCCACAAATCCATAGTGCTGATCAGAGGGTAGTTTTGCACAGAAAATATATGGAGCCCATCAAATTATACATTGCTGGTTCAAATCCAGCCCAGTTAAATAATGAGCAAAACTTGTCACCATCTAGTAAGTGTCTGGAGGCCTAAGTGAAGTAAGTAAGTGGCCCTTATTCATATTTTAGTGGGACAGATGGGTACATAACAAAAGCCACCACCATAGTCAGCAATAACTGGCATCTTGGGTATTCACCATCAACTTAATAGTTACTCCAGACTAGGTTTCACTAAAAACATGTTCAAGGACAATGATGTCCTGTATTTGTAAGCAACATTCAGTTTTTATGTCTCAGTCTTTTTTAGTTATTTTCCATTCAAATTTAGATATCTACCTTCCAGGGCAACTACAGCAAACTTTTTCAGCTGATATGGTGGTTACTACGTCTTGCAGATATAGTGAAAAAAAATACTACTTATAATCTGCTCAGTGCAACAGCTGGTCTTCTTGCAAAGGTTTGAAGGTTGTTTTACCAGAAGCAGCTGTGTGATTTATTAATTAAATACATTGGTTAGTAAAAACATGGGCTAGAAATGACAGATCCTTTTCTTGCATTTCACAATAAGGCAGATCGGCTCTCAGGTCTATGGGTGATTATAAATTTTAATGCAAGGAGCAACATGTTAAATATATTGTAATTTGCCACTAGGTAACAAAGCAAGGTGAGAGTGTAACTGGGTGTCACTGTTTAGCAGTCTTGTGCAAGTAATGTCTTCCCTCTCACTCAGGGCTGGCCCACAACATTTTGGCACTGGGGCGGGGAGCTCAAATGATGCCCCCACACCCCCTCGCTTGGGCCAAAACTTTGAAAGGTCTCAATTCTGCCTTCTTCCTGTTCTACTCCTTTCATGGTACTGCTCTGCTACCTACCTCAATAAAGGAGAATTAACAACTTAAAATACCTTGTTCAAAAATTTTAAGTAACACTTAACTTTCAAATGCCTGAACAGCAAATGTAACTTTTCTTGTCTGCATAGTAAACATTGGCATTTTTATCTGTTTGAATAATCAAATTGGTGCTTTTCATGCCTTCTTGGTTGCAAAGATTTGAACTGCTTCCTGAAGGTCCACAGTCTGGGCCAGCGCATGCTCTGTTGAGATGGTTTCAAGATCAAGCAGCCTGTCCTGTGTCATTGTTGAGTGTAGATGTGTTTTTATTAACCTCAGCTTGGAGAAGCTGCGTTCTCCACTGGCAGCTGTTACAGGAAGTGTTTGAGGTATGCGCAGAGCAACAAAAGCATTTAGAAAGAGGATGGTCATCTTATTTGAGCACATATATTCCAGAACAGCCATTGGAGTTGATCCTGCTGAAATATATCTTGAAAGGGCTTTTAGTTCATCACCTAAATCACTCGCATCAATATCGCGCATGTAGTCATGCCCTGTATTGCTGGTGTAGGTCTTCTTCAGGTATAGTGAGGAGTTTTGGAATCTCATACAACATCCAGGGGCGGCTCCAGGCACCAGCGCACGAAGTGCGTGCCTGGGGCGGCAAGCCGCAGGAGGCTGCCTGCTGGTCACCATGAGGGTGGCAGTCAGGCTGCCTTTGACAGCGTTTCTGCAGGAGGTCCACCGGTCCTGTGGTTCGGCGGCAATTCGGAGACAGGTACGCCAAAGGTGCAGGACCAGTGGACCTCCCACTGGTGCGCTGCCGAAAGCCGCCTGACTGCCATGCTTGGGGCGGCAAAATACATAGAGCCGCCCCTGACAACATCCCAAATATACTGCTGTGTTCCTTGAGCTGCATGAAACGCTGACTGTATTGCACGATCTAGTACCTGGTTAAAGAATTCAACTTTGAATTGTTGTTTGGGGTCTCTTATGGGATTATCCCATGCCTCGTAATGAAAATGTCTCCTTCGGTGACTCTTGTATTCTTGAATGGGTGGGAAAATAGCTTCAGTGTGAAGTTCCTCTGCCAACTTCTGTGCACTCTTCAGAACATTTTGAAATCCCTCATCTGACCAGTAAGAGTGTAGGTATGACTTTGTCTAGTTGTTCTATTGCTCCAGATATATCAAGGTCAACACCTTGGAGTTTCTTGCTTACAACATTTATTTCAGACAGTATGTCATGCCACAACACTAAGCCACATAGAAATTTGAAGTTACGTATGTTTCTGGTGATTCCATTTTCCTCTGCCACTGTTCTCCCATGAACGGTTCCTGTCATAGCATTATACTCCATAATGGCAACTGTGTCATCATCTATCTCCCCAATTTGGTGTTTGATAGGCTTTATCGCCTCCACTTGACTTTCTGATTGTATGGCACTCAGTGGTTTCAGTGTCAGAGAGGATGTTCCCAGATGTTGCTTCAAAATTTGCCATCGATGAGTTGATGCAGATAAAAATACATAGATGTTTTGAATTACATTAAAAAGTTCAGCAGCCTCACTAGAAGCTGATGCTGCATCACTGACCACCAAGTTCAATGAATGAGAACTGCATGGGACAAAAAAAGCTCGAGGGTTTAACTCTTGGATCTATGTCTGCAATCCTCTGTTCTTTCCTCTCATGTTGCCACCATTATTGTAGGCCTGACCTCTCATGTCAGTTGTTGCTATTCCCATATCTTCCGGCTTTTTAAGAACCACATTTGTCATACCAGCTCCTATAGTATCATCAATGTCGGTAAATTCTAGAAAATGGTCTCTGACAGTCACCATTGCAAGGACATTTTCACTAGGTTCTGTTGTTATTACAAAACACACCATTAAAGTCATTTGTTCCATATGGCTGATGTCAGGTGTGCAGTCCAGAATAACAGAGTAATATTTTGCTGATTTCAGATCTGCCACAATCTTCTATTTAACTTTTGTTGCCATAACTGTATGATCTCCTTTTGAATTGTTTTTCCAAGGTAGTGGTGTGTGTAAATTTCTTGGTTGGTGACTCTTCTTAGATGCTCCTGGAGTACAGCATCAAACTCAGACATCAGCTCCACAGTTTTAAGGAAGTTTCCATTGTTTGGCACATACAGCTGAACTGAAGTGCCACTCAGTGCTTGGTTTTGTTTAGCAAGCATTCTCACAATGGCAATGAACTTTTTCAGAACATTTTACCAGTAAAGAGACTCTGATGCAATCTTTTCTTGATGCTGATCATTCTTTAACTTTAGTGTCATCTCAAGCTCTTTTCACGTATGGAATGCTCTCTGGTAATTTGCTGCCTTCTCATGCATGCCAGATTTCTAGCCAGATTTTTCCAGTCCTTTCTTCCAGTAGAACCCAATGTGGCTGGACCATTAGACTGGAAGAGTTTGCAACAAAAACAGTATGCAGCATTCTGGTTTTTTGAGTACATAAGCCACGGTCTGTGCACTTTGTCACCATTGGGGATTTCATGCCAATAATGTGTTGGATGGAAACTTCTATTTTCATTGTCTTTGGAGAACATGAAGCTTTTCACTTGCTGTAGCCCATGCAGTACAAGGAAGTCCCTCAGGCTACTGCTCAAGTGGGTCCACAGTCTTGGATCATCTAGACTTAAGGAACTAAACTCTGCAGCAGCAGTTTCTTGTGCCTCCACCACACTCTTCTCTGATCTACACTTTTCTTCAGGAATGTACATGGTTACATCCATTTGAGATGGAGATATGGATGCTGCAGCAGCTGCCAGGTCACCTGCACTCTAAGTGGAATATCAGGCATCTCCTCACCACTCATCCTCACTGGGGCCAGAAGGCTCACCGTGAACATTTGTGTCTATGTATCTCAGGAGAGCTCCTTCCTGCTTAGATAGAAACGCTTCCTTTGCTGGCTTTCTTTTTCTGAATGCTGCCCCAGAGCAGCGTTTTCTTCTTTCACTCATGACTGCTGTTCTGTGCCATCAATAGTGGCTCTCAACACTCAATTGAAGGGGACAAATAAGCAGGCTAGTAGCAGGGCCTGAGTGAGGGAAGAGATCAGTGTCTTAAGGGCTAACTGGCTCCTACTACTTCAGTTGACTGCCTGTTCTCCTCAAGTGGGTTCAGGGAAACAGCAGGAAACAGGAAGCTACCTGAGAAGCTGGTGTTAATCAGTCCAGTCTCCTGGAGGTGCTAGAGAGGTACATAAGAGGTTCCTCCTCCTCTCTCTCCCTGCAGCTCCTGCTGCTTTCCATTATTTCCTCTCACCTTTTCTCCTCCTGTTATGTGTCTTGTGCCCTCCTTCCTCCAGCACAGCACTCCACCATCTCTGTGCATCTAGAGCAGAGAGAATACATATGCACCATTTGCAGACACACTTTTCTACACTTTGGGTCCTAATGGCACCCCCCTATAGTCTGGCACCTGAGGTGGCCGCCTCAGTTCGCCTCATGGTAAGACCAGCCCTGTTCTCACTTATGATTCTCTCAGCAAATATTGTTGTTATAAAATGCAGGAGAAATTTGAATAGCCCCAATCTTTGGATTGTGTGACAGCATATTCTAGGATATTAGAGAGACAAGATGGGTGAGGTAATATCTTTTATTGGATCAACTTCTTTTGATGAGAGAAACAAGCTTTCGAGCTGCAGAGAGCTGAAGAAGAGCTTGCTCTTCTGTCTCTAAACTCTCTTACCAACAGAGGTTGGTCCAATAAAATATATTACCTCACTCACCTTGTCTCTCTAATATGCTGGGACTGACACGGCTACAGCAACACTGCACATTCTAGGATATGAGAGTAAAAGTGCCATGCTGTCCTGTGTTCCTCTGTTTTGGCTTTACCAAGCATTTTCTCTGTTCATTTAGAGCCAGATTCTGCCCCCCATACTCATCTAAAATAGACACCCAGTCCACCATGAATAAAGATAACAGAATCTGGCCTTTAGAAATGTAGGGCTTCATCCTGAAAATGCTGTATTCACATGAGTAAGAGGATGTAGGACTAGGTCCCTAGTGTAGAACCTAATTTACACAGCCAAGCAAACTGTACGAAAAGAGTATTAATAAAAACATGGTTCTGGCTAACATGGGTCCCTCCTACTGTATGCATATGGTCTAAGTACAGGAGTATCAGTTGAGCAAGACTGGTTCCATTTCTGACTTTGCCAGAGATTTCCAGTCATACTCAGGATAAATCACTTAACCTCTATGTGCCTTAGTTTCCCCATCTATAAAAGGAGACCAATAATACAAATTACACAGACATGTAAATTTCTCAAACACTTTGAGATTCTCCAATGGAAGGTGCTGTACAAGTGCAAAGTATTTTCATTATCTCTGTCTTTGTGTATTCTGGGGCAGTTGAGAGAAACACATTACACACATTGGTGGGGCTGCACCAGGTAAAAATCAGCACAGAATATGGCCTGCCACCATACATTTGTAAGTTTGACTTTCGTGATAAAAAATTGTACTATATTATTTGTATTAGGTGAATTGAAAAATACTATTTCTTTTGTTTTTTACTGTGCACATATTTGTAATAAAATATAATAATATAAAGTGAGCTCTGTATACTTTGTATTCTGTGTGGTAATTGAAATCAATATATTTGAAAATGTAGAAAACATCCAAAATATTTAAATAAATGATATTCTGTTATTCTTTAACAGTGCAATTAAATCATGATTAATTTTTTTAATTGCATGATTAATTACAATAATTTTTTTAAATCACTTGACAGCCCTACTTTTTGCCAAATCAAGTTCAATGGCATATGTTACAGACTGTGCTTAACATTAGACTTTTATTAAGAGAGTGGATATTTGGGTTGGTATGAATCTGGTTGTGCTTCTCCCTGACCTTTCAACTAGAAAAAGGGCTGGGTTAGCATAAGATCTTCACATATGGGTGTCCAGTAATCACATTAAAGTACTCAGATTAAAGAGAAATTACTTTTATAAATATTCCATGCCATTCAGTATTAAATATCTGATATTTAAAAAGTTACTTGCACAATTGTGTGCTTAACTGTGGGATTGCACATATGAATCGAATATTTGCATAAGCAAATAGATATATACACACAATCAGAGTAATTGCGTATACTCAACTTATTAAAAAAATCAGGCCTTTAAATGTGAGGAAAATGGAGGAAAATATTTTACTTGTTTTGTCACACTTGTCATTTCTAAACTGTATGTGTATATATGAGAAAAAGAAAGTGGTCTGAAGTCAGCAGAAACTAATTTATCTACTCATCTAGTTGTAAACCCCTATTATTTCAATTGCTATATGTCCCTTGATATGAATTATTTACATTAAAAAGTCGCTAATTATCCAGATAAATTCTTTATCCTCCATTTCACTGGGATAAATGTGGATCTATTCTAATTATTTTGATTATTATTTTATTACATGAACTGAAACTAACAAGAAGCAAACCCCATAGTGAAATCTATAGCTTAATTGTGTTGAATTCTGATGCCATTTGCTAGGGTTATGGCTTATTAGGTGCAGCAGTTCCCATTTGTCCTTTCTTGTTCTTGTTTAACTCAGGGTCATTTTTAATGAGTTTTTAATGTCTCTTAAAATCATGCCAGATGCTTATTCTCTTCTGAAACTAGTCCACATTTTAATGACATCAGTAAATAACGTACACTCAAATGGAGTGTACTGAATCAAGTGCTTATATATTTTATTGCAAGGTATATAATACATTAATGAAGAATTAGATTCTGAGTTGTCCCATGCACAAGAAGGCGAGGTTGGGGGAAGAGGAGTGGGAACCAGTAACCTCCATTGCTAGTTGTATTCACAGTCATTGCACCCTGGCTAGCTAGCATGCACTGTGCCAACTATGGGAAGGAACGATCAGTTGTGAGCATAGATATCTTCTTGCCTTCACATTACAGCAGCAGAGCAAAGCCATCGTAGGGGGTGAGGCGCATGTATTGTGCCTTTTCAAAGGCTGCTCTGACCTATGCTTCCCCTGTGTCAGTGTACCCTTGAGCTCCTGTACGAAGAGCTGTGGTTTAAAGCTATAATTTAATGCTAACTGTAGAACCATTGGTAAGGGGACACATAAGTAAATGGTAATTTCTTGTATAAAATAAATAAGCTCTGACAAACTGAATTTGAAGATAAATTGGTTTTGCTCAGGTAATGCCTTTTTGTGAAGTATCTTTTACAAGTGTTCTTAGCTGAAGTCTGTGAATGTCCCTGTCCTTGGAAGGCTTTGTGAATTACAGTACTCAAGGTACCAGAATAACCCTCACTGACTCTCACATAACTTCTAGTTGATTCATTTTTATTGAAAGAATAGTTCCTTTGACTTCATGTATTTCTAGAGGCTGCTTCATAGAATCCATCACTGAGCTGACCTTAGGTGTTAAGTTAATGTATTGTGAATGGGTTCTTGCCTCTTTTTGCTGAGGTAGGACAGTAACAGAGATCTGTCTTGTGCCAGTTCAGGGGCTGCTGACCCCTGAATTTTGCCTCTTGTGAAATAGCGACATTACAGCTAAACTACAGCGCCAGCTACTGATTACTTCAGAAGATTGTTTTTTGTAAGTTAGGCCTAAACTACACACAGATTTTGTACTAATGTAACAATAATGGCTATAGATGTGATTTTTATATTGAAAAAGTTATATGGCACAACCACCAATATAGATGCAATTATACCAGTATAAACAATGGTACAGTTTATTCCTCTTCACGTACAGAATAAACTGTATTGATATAACCATTTTTATACTGTTATAACTGAGTCCACATTAGGAGGATTGTACCACTTTAAGTAGACTCGTATTGTTAAAGAACAACTTTTGTGTGCAGACAAGCCTTTAGTATTTGCTGTAATATTTTTTAGTCTTCGGAGAAGAGACCATTCTTTTACTCTTCGTTTGTACAGTGTACAGTACCCGGGCCCTGATCCTGACTGGGGCTTCTCAGAGCTGCCACAATACAAACAATAGTATAGATGAAAATGAAAGTACTTTTTAGAAGATTTTCTCATATGTGAAGTAGTTGGATTTCCCTTATAATTCTTTCATCTCTAATGTTGCAAAGAGCACCTTTTTTTTTTTGGGGTAAGAGTTTCCTGTGGTGTGGGAGAATCCTTTGTGCTAAGAACAAAAGGGGATATTGTATCCGCGTGGGACACAAAATAAGAGCTAGGCTGAAGCATTTCTTTGAAAGAGACTAAATGTATATTGGAAATAATATTTTTGTTACAAATCCCCAGTCAATGTGAACTCTGTGAGTGCTGGAAGAGACTAAGAAAATATCTTTTCTTTCTCACATAATCTTAGTGATGAAGGATTGATAAATAAAATGTACTTTCTTAATTTCTTAAAACATGACTTAGTTTTATCTTTTTCTCATTACCTGATCATTAGCCTACAATTTTAATCTGATGTAACATGAATAAATATGGTCTGTATCACCCCCAAACTTCGGGAAAACCTGGATTGGAATTTCCCAGCTTGGGCTCCTTATTAATTATAACTAGGAGAGTGATTTTACTTCAGCAGTTTTAATGAAAATTCATGTGTGATAAGGGCAAAAACCGAAGACATATAGAAGAACACAACCACCAGCAGAGTCACAGGTATTGTTGCTTAGTACCCCATACAATCTTAATAGATTTAATTTTAAGTGTAATTAACCACATATTAGTGTAGGCTACTAACCTCCCTAGTACATTCCCGAGGGAGACTTTTATACCTATTACTTTGGGATAAAACAGAAAGAGACCGCATCAGAACACACCAGTATTTGACAAGTATCAGAAGGGTAGCCTTGTTAGTCTGGATCTGTAAAAGCAGCAAAGAGTCCTGTGGTACCTTATAGACTAACAGACGTATTGGAGCATGAGCTTCTGTGGGTGAAGACCCACTTAGTCGGATGCAGTATTTGACAGCAATCAAAAGGAAATTTACTTAAATTATCACTGGTTTCAGAGTGCTAGCCGTGCTAGTCTATTTCAGCAAAAACAACGAGGAGTCCTTGTGGCACCTTGGAGACTAACAAATTTATTTGGGCATAAGCTTTCGTGGGCTAACGCTTATGCCCAAATAAATTTGTTAGTCTCTAAGGTGCCACAAGGACACCTCTTTGTTTTTAAATGATCACTGTTGGTCACAGAATTTCCCAGAGGCAGCAAAACTCAATTTCAGAGTAAAGACAAACTTTGAAAGATAAGTAAAGAGGCCTAACATACCTGCTAACTAAACCCCCAGGGAGAGAACAAAGTACACTTGTGCAACAGAATGGCTAACTAACAAAAACTACAACAGAAGCGTGCATAAAAAGTGTATTATCACTTATTCAATGCTAATTTTCTGACATTTTAATCAACAGTACACAAAGACCACTTTTCCCATACCAACCCACCCAGCAGCTTCAGAGTAACATCCTGAGTCCCACAGAAAGAAACTTTTTACAAACACACACTAACTGCTCCCCTCCCCGGAATGAAAATGTACTGTATCTAGTTCATGAAATCAGTGGCAAAAATCCTGTTGACTTCAATAATAGCAGGATTGGGTCCAGGGTCGTGACTCCTCCATCATAAAAAGTAAACAGAAAATTCATCAAATGAGCTACAAAAAACTTGGGCTGATAATGAGATGAAAAACCCAGAAGTAGCAATGACTCCAAATTTTTAAAAGTTTGTATGCCCAAGAGGAATGTGCAAAACACCCCTTTAAAAATTGGGGTCAAAAATTTCACATAATAAAAATAAAGAAAAATTAACATCATTTTATGCACAGACAATGCTTTCTGCTCTCTCTTTTCTTTCTCCCTAAATATTATGCATGGTTTTCTTCCTTACTTTTCCCAAACAATCTGTTTTCTAATTCTGATAGTGTGTAAACACCCTCCAGGATTGTCCCCTGCACTGAAAGAAAACCCATCAAAATCTTTAACAATGTGTAAGTAGAAAATATAAAACTCTTTGTGAGGTCTAAAATGTTCGTAGAGCTGCGGAGGTGCTTTCTGTTTAATTTGCTTTTTACAACTAATCATGCCATGGATGCTGTTGTGAGACAGTGGATGGCTCTTCCAGGCAGCCATGCAAAGCTTTCCGGAGAGGAGGAGTGACTTTTTAGCCAAGCTTGTACAGTCTTTTCCACACATGAATCCTTTTGTCTGTGGTCATTTCAAAGAGGTTTATGACTCAGGTCTGGAGACTGTAGGGTGTGTTCAGGTTAAAAAAATAAAAAATTAAATCAAATCTGGGGCCCTATTCTCCTACTAGGGGATATGCAGTGTTGTCAACCCCAAGGCTTCAAAAACATGAAATTGGCTTAAATTATGTGATTGGCTTAAAGATCACAAGATTTTTTTAAATTGCTGTTTTGGAGAGACCTGACTTTTAATTTTCACACTTTTTATGGTAACCTTCATCTTTTTAATTATTTGTGTATCTCATGGTAGCACTAAGATCAGGAATGGGCCTTGTTGTGGTAGGTGCTCTACAAGCAGGGTGGTGGATCCCTACCCTGAAGAGCTTATAGTCTAGGTGGAAGATGGACACAGTGTGAAGGGTTGGGGATGGGAAAACAATTAAATATATATAAAAATATACACATAAATTTCATTTGTTTTTTCAATTTTGTAATTACGTAAGTAAAAAACAGCAACTGTCCCTCAGTCAGCTCCCCCAGCAGCCCCTCAGTCTAGCTATGAAATGGTGACTGATTTCTCGTAGGAGCTGTGGCAGAAGTGTGTCTCTAGAAGAGATTTGACAGAGAAGGGGGAGCAGCCTTACAGATCAGTTCAGAGTGTTTCAGGATAAGAGGCAGCATGGAAGAAAGAATGAAGGTGTTTGCAGGAGGAGCAGAGAAGAAGGTAGCTGAAGCAGGCAGCACTGGAAGAGTGGAGGCGGGAGGGTGATAACTAGGTGACAAGAGCAAGTTTACAGGAAGAGGGAAGAGGGTAAAGACAGGAAGCTTGTACTTGATATGATGGGAAACTAGAAGCCAGTGGAAGGACTGGGGGATTGCCGAGCAATAATCTAAGGAGATTATTTTAGCAGCAGCATTTTGTCTGAATCAGAGAAGAGCATTTATATTCATTTGTACATGTGGAGGAAAATTCAACCTGGAACAAACACAAAATGCAAGCACAGCAAACGGGGAGAAGGGGACTTCTTCCTTCTGGCAGACTGAACCTTTCCCTCTCAGCCCCTTTCCTTCCCTAGACATGAGCATTCAGCAGCTCATTTTATTATTGTTTGTATTAATCATGTTTATTACAGTAGTGCCAAAGGGCCAACCAAGAGTGGTGCCCTGTTGTGCTAGGTGCTGTACAGAGAGTCATAGACGCTCCCTGCCCCAAAGAGTTTACAATCTGAAAAGACCAGACAGACACATGGTAGGGGAAGAGGTGGAACACGGAAGCAGAGTGAACTTTGTGATGGCAGTTACATATTTGCGGGGGGTGAGTGGGAGATGGGTTTACTTAGGAGGGAAGGAAGTGAGCGGGAGAGGAGGATAAGGTGGGCAGGTGAGGAGTGAAGCTGACTGAAGAGACTGAGGGTGCGAGGAGTGGAGCAAACAGCCAGACAGCTCAGGGCAGAGAAAGTCCACCTAAAACGGTAGAAAGTTCTTTGAATGTGCCGAGGTCCCTGCTTTCCCTGCACCTGCTCCTACCAGCGGGAGTCTCTGGCTTGCCGCTATGTGCAGTTTTCTCCTAAGGCCAAATGGGGGTGAGGAGAGGAGGCACCCACCATCCTGGGGATGAGATGAGCAGAGACCTCATCTAAAGGGGCAGGAACTCAGTTCAGCTGCAGAGCATACTGCAGGCTCCTCCCCTGCAAAGGGGACTGCTCTGCTGGACACTGGGGAGGATGCTGCACTGCTAAGATTACTCCTTCCACTGCTGTTCCCCTTTCCTAGCACCTGCCTGGATTATGACTCCTTACTGTACCCCAGTAGGGAAAGGAGGAGGAGGTGGGAGAGATGGAGAGACCGCTAGTACCATATGGCCAATTCAATGGCCTTGCCTGCCTTAGGACATTGCTCCATTCAGGAGTACAGAAGAGGTGTACAGAAAATGCAGGCTGCAGCGTCTAGTGTTAGAGAGGTAGGGTGGTCCAGTGGTTAGGGCACTATCCTAGGACTTGCGACACCTGGGTTATGTTCCCTGCTTTGCCACAGATGTCCTGTGTGACCATAGGTAAGCCACTTAGTCTCTCTGTGCCTCAGTGCCCCTCTGTTAAATGGGGTAACAGCACTGCTCTGCCTCAGAGGTCTGATGAGGAAGGTACATTAAAGATTGTATGGAGCTCAGTTACTATGGTGTTGGGGACCATATAAGTGTCTTAGTGAGGAAGCTGGAGGCAGGTCAGTCAAAAATTCTTGGGTTTGCCTGCTGCTGGCTCATGCTAATGCTAATTGACAAGAGAGTGAATGCTGGCTACAAGGTGCCAGATTTTCAAATGCTGAGCAACCACAACCGAGGCCAAATTTTCCAAAGAGCTACAATCCCCTTCAGGCACCAAAATAATTGGTCAGATTTTATTATTACTACAGTGCCTAGTAGCCCTAGTCATGGACCAGGACCACATCAAAAGTGTGTAGCATCCAGCCCCCATATTCATTTTGGGGGGTACTTTGGAAAATCTGGCTGCTTATTTGATGCCTAAATGGATGCTGACCTCTTTTGAAAATGTGATCCTAACAGGGGTGCTGAGCTCTTTTGGAAATCTGATCTTTAGTGTCATAAGTAACAAACCTCATTGTGAAGGGAATATTCATGACAGATCTATAAACCCCTTTATTTGACAGGCTGAGCCTTAACCAAGTCTGTACTAACAGGCCCTGCTATGATGGGATGGATTTTGCAAGGCCCATTTCTAATTAACAAAAGGTTGGAATTCTTCAAAAATGAATTTAGTAAAATGGTTTGAATAAATAAAGCCTTGTTTTGAGATATGTCCACCGGCTTTTTAAGAGTTACATTTTATCTTCTCTGCCCATGTCTGCACTAGCGACCTTGCAGTGGCACAGCTGTACGGATGAAACTCGCTGCTGTAAGATCACTCATGTAGCTGCTCTATACTCTCTTGTCAACATAATAAAACCACTTCAACCAGCAGTGATAGCTATGGCAACTAGCGAAGCTCTCCCGCTGACAGCTATGCACACCACTACTTATGCAAATGAAACTTATGTTGCTCAAGGGAGTGTTTTTTCGGCACCCCAGAGCGACGTAAGTTTTGCTGACATAAATGGTAGTGTAGACATGGCCTCTGATCCCTGAAAATAATAGTTACAACTGTTTACACTGTCTTCTATTGTAGCAATGGAACACAAGCATTGAAGGGCTGATTTTTTTTCTCAGCTACACACGTTTTTCACTTAGCTTGTCTTTGTTTAAAATTTGATTAGTCAATTTCATTTTAATTGCCTCATAAATATTAATAGGCTGATTAAGCAAAATTGGCTGCTGGAGCTATTAAGTTCTGAGAAATTTCTGGGGCCTGTTATAAGAAAGATTATTGTCTGTTCTGAGGGTTATCACTGCTAGCATTCTGTCGTAAATTCCCCTTGAAGAGTCCCTTGAGAGGCTTGCTCCTGCCACTCTTGAAAACCCACACTGCCTTCAACTGGAGCAGGATTGGACCCTCAGTCCTAACGTGAGTGGGTATTTTTCCAGCTGCCAGAATGTCAGTCAGCTGGGGAGCCACTGTAAAGGGGCCATGGCCTGAAGTTTTTGGAGTCACCCTGACTGACTACTTTTTTCCAGAGGTCAGCCAAAGAGTAGGTGAAAAGGGACAAGTGGCTCAAAGATTAATCTTCTTCCCCACCCCAATCAAGCTGCTTCGGGGAGCTGGAATCCCGGCTGCACAGCAGACAAGAAATTGACGTGTGAATTAATATACTCTGGAGAGTTAAACTGTGGATGTTGTGTGCTGTAATAGGTTCCTTGGTGCCTAGATATCTTGGAGATGGGCACATTAGAAATCCTGAGAGTGACAGACAACAGACAATAGTCACTGTAGCATTTTGAGTAAAACTGTTGGGCTATTTTGCATAAAGAATGCCAATAAACATACCTTTATTACAACTATAATAATGATATATGTCTTTCTCTTTGTTTAATAGAGGGATAAGTTGTGTATTATCTATAATTGTATTCTGTTTCATTCTGCAGGGTAATTGTCTTTGATGCTGAGCAGGAAGTCTTGTTACAATGAGTTATTGGAGCCTGAATAAGAAAAGTTGTCTGCAGTACTGCAGACATTTTTTAGTGGACAATGGCGTATTTCATGGTAAGCTGCATGTTTTCTTTTCATTTCTTACTTCACTCAGATGCAACTGAAATTTTATAGTGGCACATAACTAGGCAATAATTATCTTCTTGTAGATAAAAAGTAGATTTAGTTGACCCTGCCAGCAGGTAGGGGATCTTGGGGGACAACTACTGTACTGGTGGGGTGCAAAATAAACTTTATTAAGAAAATGCAAAAACAGGGAAAATTCAATAGTTAGGGGTATGGGGTTTGTTAAGGTAGACCATTGGGGAGGGGTTTCTTTTAGTAAATAGTATAGGGGGTTTCAATAGTGGGGTACAATACAGTGGGGTACAATACAGCTGGTAACCAAGTAGCACTGAAGTATGAATGTAACAGGTAGCTAACAATTTCTATGTGAAGGGTGTGTCACAGCAGCATATAACCAACTAACAGTTATGGGTAAAATGTGTTAAATAACCAACAACTCTAGGTAAAAATGTGTCACAGTGGTGTAAATGTAAAATGTGAGGTGTGTCAGAGAGAAAAAGGGTAACCGATGGGGTTTTATGCTAGACTTCAGTAATACAATTGAGGTTTGGCAGCAGTAGGAGCGGGGTGAACACGTGGGAGAAGGGATTAAAAGAGAGAGAGAAAGGCAGTGGTAGAGGAATAAGGTGGGGGATGGGGGAAGAGGAGCAGGTGGTGGAGCAGAGACCAAAGGCAGAGGCGGCTGCGGAGGGAGATTTAAACTCAGGGAGACAGAGAGAGCAGACAGGCTGCAAGTTTAAACAGCAGAGAGACTGCAACGAGTGACTGGGCAGCTCGGGGGGAGACATGGGCAAGCTTGGGGGGGGGAGTTAGGGCAGCGGGAAGACAGACTTAACCACAATTATACAGAACACAGCAAAATCTTATTTATGATCTAACTTAACCAAGACTACACAAATTAGCAAGTAACAGAACACAATGCAACAATTCTTTTTTTAAACCTAACTTACAGAGCACAATACAAACAATTATTTAAACCTAACTTAACCACAGCTATGCAAAATGAAATTACAACTTATCTAGACTAAGAACCTGATTCTAATAGGTGCACCTTACACTATGCCGATTCTTTGATCGGGAGGGGGAGCAGTTCCAGAGGGCAGAGTGGTGTGTGCCCAGGGTACAGCCCCCGGGGGTGGTGGTGGTGGCTGCAGCAGTGGGGCGGCTGCAAGCCGGCGGCCCAGGATACAGTCCAGGAAGGCACAGCTTAGCAGCGGCACAGGCTTGTTTTTAGCAGCAAAGGCGCTGCGGAGCAAGAAACAGATTACAGATACAGACCAAGGAGTTAGCTTGGGTCTGTCTGCTGGGGAAACAAGGCCAGCAGCTAGGACAGGGGGAGTCTGCAAGAGGGAGTTCTTACCAATCCCCAGGACAGCAGCAAGCACAGAGGCAGGAACAGCAGTAGCATCGGAGGATGGAGAGAGGACTCGATTCGCTTACAATAATCAGGAGATCTCCAGGCACAAATTCGTTGTTCGTGGGAGGGGAGTTTAAAAACGGGGGTATGCTCAAAAACAAACAAGAGCGGGGAGAGGGCCCCTCAAAGACCCCTAGCTGATCAGACCAGGTGGCAAAGCAAGGACCTTCTCTGAGGTCTGATCAGAAACTGTCCGGCTTTAAAGGCAAACTCAGGCAGTTTCCCACCAGTACTTTTGATTGGCTCCTCTTGATACAGGGGAGGAGAGAAGGCAGGGAAAGGCTGCAGGTAAGCATAGGCATGCCTGGGCATGTTCTGAGCCACAGGTATGATTCATATGCTTAATTAGTTGGTGTCATGGTACAATTCCCCACTCTGAACCTTAGCATCCAAAAGATGGGGTGCCGGCATGAATTCCTCTAAGCTCAATCACCAGCTTACAACCTGTAGCGCTGCCACCAACCAGGAATTCCAGTGCCTGATACATTCTGGTCCCCACAAAACCTGGCCCGGGGACCCCCAAGACCCAGACCCTCTGGATTTTAACACAAGGAAAGTAAACCCTTTCCCTCACCGTTGCCTCTCCCAGACTTCCCCTCCCTGGGTTACCCTGGAAGAACACTGTGATTCAAACTCCTTGAATCCTGAAACAGAGAGGAAAATGCACCTTCCCCCCTCCTTCTCTCTCCCCCTCCCAGATTTTCCCTGAGAGAGACAGTAATCCTAACACAGAGAGAATTTAGCCTCTCTCTCTCCCCTCCCTCTTTTCTCCCCATCAATTCCCTGGTGGATCCAGACCCCGTCCCCTGGGGTCTCACCAGAATAAAAAAACAATCAGGTTCTTAAACAAGAAAAGCTTTTAATTAAAGAAAGAAAAAACAGTAAAAATTATCTTTGTAAATTTAAAAAAATGGAATAGGTACAGGGTCTTTCAGCTATAGACACTGGGAATACCCTCCCAGCCTAAGTATACAAGTACAAATTAAAATCTTTTCAGCAAAATACCAATTTGAATTCCTTCCAACCAAATACACATTTGCAAATAAAGAAAACAACCATAAGCCTAACTCGCTTTATCTACCTAGTACTCACTAGTCTGAATTTATAAGAGCCTGTATTGGAGAGATTGGAAAGAAACCTGGTTGCACATCTGCTCCCTCTGAGCCCCAAGTGTGAACAACAACCAAAACTAACAGCACAGCACAAAAACTTCCCTGTCTCAAGATTTGAAAGTATCCTGTCCTCTGATTGGTCCTCTGGTCAGGTGACAGCCAGGCTCACTGTTCTTGTTAACCCTTTCCGGGCAAAAGAGATATGAAGCAGTTTTGTTCTATTAACTCTTACTTATCTGTTTATGACAGTTGGCCACTTCAGGTCTTGCATTTCTGGGCAGCGGCCCCCACACCGAGCCCGGGTCTGAACAAAGGAGCCAAACAAAGAAGCAAGAAGCCCCCTCCCTAGGCAGAGCAATGGCTTCAGTTAGTCTGTACAAGCCATTCCTATGAATAGGGTTGTGACTTTAGTTAGCACAATGGCCGGGAGGGGTGGCCACACAGGACAAACAGAAAGGAGAGGGGAAAAAGGATGCAGCAGGGGGACAGCTGTAACAGACATTAGTAACACTTTTTAATGTTTTGGAGTTACAGTTTTTACTTGGCAAGATAACAGGGCATATTAGTTTGTTATGGAAGTGCTTATTGAGGCATACCGATATAAGACTTTAATTACAATTTTCTATAATAAAAATGTATTGATTGATGGTGTAGGTCAGGGGTATCATGTAAACATATCGGGAAAGTTCTGTTTTTATACCACTGATGATGGCCAGAAATACTTGAGAAAATCCTGCAATTTACAATTTTTCCCTTGCTTTGGGCACAGTCATGTTCTGTGTCTTTTATGTTTAAGACAAACAGTCATATTCAGTACTGATGTGTTTCCATTGATGTTCATGGTGTTGCACCCTGTTATATCAGGGTTGAATTTGGGCCAAAATCTTCAAGATCACTTAAGCCAGGGGTTCTCAGACTTTTGTACTGGTGACCCCTTTCACACAGCAAGCCTCCGAGTGCGACCCCCCCTTATGCATTAAAAACACTTTTTTATATATTTAACATCATTATAAATGCTGGCGGCAAAGCAGGGTTTGGGGTGGAGGCTGACAGCTCGTGACTCCTCATGTAATAACCTCGCGACCCCCTGAGGGGGTCCCGACCCCCAGTTTGAGAACCCCTGACTTAAGCACTATCAAACTGCAACCTCTCTGGTAAAGTGGCAGGTCAGCAGGCAGTACTTCTGTCAGTCCCTCGTGGAGATGTAGTTTCCATTTGTGCTGAAAGAGAGCTGTGTGGGATGTGGGAGGAGGATTTTTGGTTGGTGTAGCTGACCAGGTCTAGATTAAAGCCGTGTCCCTTAGGTAGGCAGCTTTGTGTCTGGCCAAGAGGCTTGTGAGCATCCCTGTTTTGAATATTATGTTTTTAATTTCTTGTCAGTTCATATGACTGTATATTTTAATGAGTATTGGAGACTTTCAAGATAACTGCTTTGACTAGCTGAATCTACAGTCCGGAGTTTTTTAAAGCAATAACCAAACCTTTCATTTAAGTCTTTTTGTTAATGTCAATATTTTCCCCAGTTCATCTTGCATTTTCCCGTTTGTCTCTCAGTATGGCCAGCAAGTGCCTGAATGAATGAGGTGCAGCGGGTTCCTGAATACATAGAGCTCAGCTACAGGAGGGATAGTGGCTGCCTAAGAATTACAGCATAGGCAGGACCTTAACTAAGTTTGTAATTACAGTAGTTAGTGACATGGCTGTATCTGCGCACAACATAGTTAATACTCAGTAAGCATGGCAGTTAACACTAGGTCATCCTTTTCAGAGACTAGGCTGACATATAGTTGTCCTCCTGTAACTGGTTTGGCATGCGGCTTTTGTATATTATATCCATGATACCCCCACCGCCACCCAGGCCAGTTGTTCTTCCTTCCAGCTGTCTGTGTATCCCAGAGTGCATTGAACCTAGGTGATGCTGGTGCCACTCTATGTTCATGTACTCCAGGTACTATATTCCCCTGCTGAGACACTGGAGATAGCTGCCCAATTTTTTCCAGAATGCACCAATACAAACAGTTGAACATAGTGGTCAATGTGAATGCACACACATGGCTGTGCTACAAATAAGGTTTCTGTGTAGGTACAACTCAGTTGTATATTTTGTAACTATGTTAGGTGAGTGCCATGAACTAGTTACAAAAGCACTGTACTGGTAGTACAGACAGGGCTATAGTCGGGATCATGCTCAAGGCTGTTCACCACCTAACAGTAGTAAAACATGTTTTTGTGATATCTTCAAAGTGAGCCATAGTCACTGCTCTATTTCATCTCTGCAGCGCCATTGACATCACTGGGGTTGGACAGGTGTAGCTAATGGCTGAATATTGCCCCAGTACATGATACAACATACCTAGTGTGGACTCATACCACCCCTGTGATGATGGTCTAACACACTGTAATATATTTATAATAAGATGTAAGGCCTGATTCTCCTCTCACTTACATTTGGGCAAAACAGGAGTAATTCTACTTGAATCAGTGGTTCTGATTCTGAGTGTCATTGTTGCTGGGCCATAAGAGCCCCAACCCTTCTTGCATTCCCCATGGTTTATATTAAATGTGGGCCATAGGAAACAGAAACTCTGGCTCACAGAACACTGGCCATGCGTACCTCTCTCCCTGGAACATCTCCTCCCATCACCTCCTTCCCCCTTACATATCCCCTATGGCAGAGGCTGGGAAGGGGAGTGAAGCAGGGTCCTTATGTTTACTGTATACTAGCCAGAGGAGGCCCTCTCTCTTAGGGGTGTTCCCCAAAGGCAGTGTCCATCAGCTTTCCAATCCCTGTACCCCACCAGAGTAGTGTCCTTGGGGATCACAGTGGAGAATCAGGCCCAGTGATTTATGCTAGTGTAAAATCAGTGTAATTTAGGCAACAATAAGACCCATAATCTTACAGCAGTGACGCTGCAGTCATCTAGGCAATTTCTGTGGAAAACTGGAGTCTATGTGGTTTTTTAAAATTAGATATGCTATTTTAATCACTAAGTGCTACAGGACTAAGCTAGGTGAGGAGTGTTCTCCTCTTATAAAAGGGGCACAGGGTGACCAATTCCTTACAGAGGGGTCCAAGGTTATTCTCCCTAGGAAAATATTTGAAAGCACGTAATTTGATGGAATTTGGTGGATTCCAAAGCAAAACCTCCACCCTTCAGAATTAACTTTTACCTCGGACTCAGAAAGTTATCTGTGGAGTTACAGTTTTGTACATCAAGAGGACAGGGATGAACTCCATCAGGGACAGGGAAATCCCTGTGTATCCCTCTTCTTTTTTAACACTGGTGAAAGTGATGGATGTTTCTTTCAGGGCTGGCTATTAGAACAAGTGAAGTAGGTGATTGATTAGGGCCCTGCCATTTTGGGTTTTGTGCAAGCTTTGTGATTCATGAGCTTGCTCTTCTGAAGCCAGATATGGATGGGAGATAACTCATAACCTGATCCCTTCTCTCCAGCAGTTTGGGCTCCTGTTGTTGCTTGGGGCCCAGTTGCTGCCAGTCATAAAATTGATCCTGCTTATTATGATCATAGTAAAACTTATATTTAATACAAGGATCTAACTTAAACCAGCCAAAGCAGAGAGATTCAAGAGTTATTACTGTCACCTTCTGTATCTGTACTCATGAAATCCTTGCCCTGTTAAAGTCAGTGGCAAAACTCCTACTGACTTTAATGTGGATTTAATATGGATTTCTCCCATGGTATCTATGCAGTGCAGGAAGTTCACAAGGGTTTTTGTGGAACTATGTGTAGTGAATGTGCTAAAATAACATTTGTGCTAAAATTTGCAGTGCTAAGTTTTGTGTTGAGTTTCTTGAGTTTGCACATATGTCACTTAATGCAGGATTTGGCTTGAAACACTGCACAACGTTTTGCTAGTGTCACTGCCTCTAAGGATATGTCTACACTACCTGCCGGATCGGTGGGCAGCGATTGATCCAGCAGGGGTCGATTTATTGCGTCTAGTCTAGACACGATAAATCGATTCCTGAGCGCTGTCCCATCGACTCCTGTACTCCACCACCGCGAGAGGCGCAAGCAGAGTCAATGGGGGAGCGACAGCGGTTGACTCACTGTGGTGAGGGCACCACGATCTAAGTACATTGACTTCAGCAACGTGAATAACATTATTCATGGAGCTGAAGTTGCGTAACTTAGATCGATCCCTTCCTTCCTCGTCCCCCCCAGTGTAGACCAGGCCTTACTGTATAGTATATATTTCTTTGGCAGCTTTAGCTGTTTAAATGTTAGACAGGTACACAAGGGGGCAGTATAGGACTTAATATAAAGTTGCATTCTTTTAATAAATTTAAACCTACAAAGTATCTAAAAGATTGTACATCTTTAAACAATGAAGCGTGTTTTTGGAAATAATAAGTATTCGAAAGCTTACAGTTAGCAAAGTGAATCAGAATTATGCGACTATTAACACAGTCATTACAAAAGTTTTTTGGATATCAAATAAGCATTTCAATTTCCAGTTTCTAAATGAGAGACAATGTAACTGTAATTACTCCATACAAATCTAAAGAAACTCTTTATATAGTGGAGACGATTCAAAAGATAATTTTTTTTTTTAAAAGGAACTTTGAGATTCTGCCATAAATGTAAATTACAGTGTTTCCTGCAGAGTGGGGAAAAAGCTCCTCTTTTCATTGTAAACTAACTTGAGTTAAGAACTCACCTTTTTTCTTCAAGTGACTTGACTGTGGTTACAGATGAAGTCTGTAGCAGGGCAGAGTTGAACCCCAGTCTCTGGCTAGGTTTTCTCAAATAGAATTGTTGAGTCACGAAAAGGATATTTAAACAGTCCATTGAGAAATTTGGCTCCTCCTGGCACACCTGGAATGCTCTTTGCATTCTCACACACAAGGGCTCCCAGTGGTGCACAGATGATCACACAATCGTTTGGAGTAGAGTTGCTTTGAGCACAGCTGCTGACTGTTGCACTAGCACTGTTGCACTATGGACTGCAAGCACTGGTGTAATAACCCCATTGATGAAAGTAGTCCTCTCAGTACTCTCCTGCAATGGCCTGAGTGGTCTACTTTGAGCACTCCACAGCACAGGTGTCAAGTTTGCCAAAGACACCTCTACTAACATCCTTGGACGTACTGTAGAGCTCGTTGTGCACTATTTTGCAACATTGTCCTGTGTTTAACTCTTTTATCATCAGCCAGGCCTCAGGAACAGGCTTCCATATTCTGTAACCGCAGCAATTTTATAGTGATGTTATTTGCTTTAGCCTAAATTCTTTGTTAATATATGGAACTGAATAGCGTTTGTGTATATAACATGGTATATCTAGTTATAGAGCCTTTAACCCTTGGCTACTGAGTAGGATGCATCTTGAGTTAATACAATGTATGAACTAATTGGATTAATTAATATTGTGGAAGTAGAAAAAAGATAAAGGGAATTTGAACGCAGATATTTTAGTTTTTAGGAATAAAGTAAGAGTCAGGCTAATACTAGCTCTAATAACGCGAGATTTCAAGGCAGGGCTTGGGCAAGTGGAAAGTGAGTGGGGAAAAAACTGTAAGAGATACTGTTTTTCGACCTTGTGTTAGATAAGAATGGAATATAGACTGTAGCAGGAACTGCTGAGAAAAGTGAGATATCAGAAGGAATATGTATAAACAAGATGCGGTTGTTGATCATTATTGTCTGTAACAAAAGGTATAAATGCTTGCCCTAATTGTTTATCTAACTGAGACCTCCCTGGGGCGGGGGGAACCCTACCCATGTGTACTCTCCCATGCATATTGCAATTGCTTGTAATAAAGCTGCCTTTGGCTAGTTGCTTCAAACTCAGAGTGAGGACATTGTTTTCTTCCACAATATCATTACAGGTGGCCTATAATAACCGAGGATACCCAGATAGTAGTTTTTAAAATAAGTTCTTTAATTTCATTTCATACATAAAAAATTCCACTATAGTCCAACTCCTTGAGTCCCTACAGAGTCCTTATACAGGCAAAATTCGCCTGGGCAAAATTCGCCCCTGACATGTATCCCATGCAATCACAATGCCTGTAGTGTACGAAGAATATGTAAAGTAAATGGAGCTTGAACTGGGGTGTAAATAGAATGGGGTTCTAGAAGATCTAAATTTCCTGACACTTACTGTCCTTTGTAACTGTAACCAAGGAAAGGATTTGATTTAGTGAGCATTTGGCTAGAGCAGGGGTTCTCAAACTTCATTGCATTGCGACCCCCTTCTGACAACAAAAATTACTACACGACGCCAGGAGGGGGGACTGAAGCCTGAATTTGCCCAAGTCCCACCACCCAGGTGAGGGGGGGCCAAAGCCAGAGGAAGGGGAAGGAGTCAAAGCCCAAGCCCAAGGGCTTCAACCCCAGACAGGGAGCCTGTAACCTGAGCCCCACCAGGGCTCCCAAGGGACTGAGGGCAGATCAACACTTAAAATCCTGCACTGATGCAGCTGCGGCACTGTAGATTGTCAGTGAAGATGCTCCTATGTTGAAGGGAGAGCTTCTCCATTTGCCAGAGAGGCGGTAGCTATGTCAGCGGGAGAAGCTTTGCCGTCGACATAGCGCTGTCTATATGGGGGATTAGGCTGATGTAACTATATTGCTTAGGTGTATGGATTTTTCACACCCCTGAGTGACATAGTTATACTGATATCGGTCTGGAATGTAGACCTGGCCTGAATAGGGAGTAAAGAATTTGGCACAATAATAATAATAATAATGTAAACACATTGCTTTTCATGCAAGTATTTAAAAGAACATACTGGATTTCTATCTGTATATTAAGGCATAGCCCAGTACAGTTACAGAGGAGAAATAATGTCCAAAATAAAGGAAAGAAGGGGAAGGGCTAATCAAATGCTTTCACTCTTATAGGGCGTGATCAAAAGGCTACTGAAGTCAATGTGGATCATTCATTGGGTTTTTCATCAGGCATCTAAAGAGCAAAAAAAAGCATTTATTCATATAAAAGAAAATTACTTTTGTATTAGAAGCATGAAAAGTCTTGCAGCCAAAAAGCTGCAGTCGGCAAGACTTGGAGGTCCTCGTGCATGGGGCCAGTGATGAGACTATGAAGCAAAGCTTGTGTAACTATTATAGCAGTGTCAAGCAAGAAAAGCTTTTGCCTTTTCCTCCCAAGTCCACTAACACCTAGCCCCAGGTATAGTGAATGCTTGCCTGAGGTGGCTTATGTAAGTCTCGTAAGTCATGTGAATATATTATATGAATACTGAAGTGGAGAGGAAGTTTGTTGAAGAAAAGTGGCATCGTATAGTTTCCCCTGGGCTAGATAATGAGGCTCAGCACCATTTTCATCACAAGCCTGTACTTTAAAAGCACAACCCAGCCCTATGATCTCCCACAAATTTACGTTATTGTCTTGCATTGTTAGAGGACTAGATTCCTGTGTGTTCATATTTATTTTCCACCTTTCTTTGTAGTAGATGTTATAATACATTTGACTATAAACTTTTATGAAAGGACTAAAAGCAAATAGCCACTATTGTTCTAAAGGTTGAATTACAATTCAGATTAATTTATTGAAATTTGAGTGGGATTTCTTATTAATTTAGAAATTCAATATTCTTTTGGTCTGGAGGACCCAAATTTGCCAAAGTTGCCAATTATCATGAGATCTCCATGTCTGTGATCAGAGCTAGAAATGTTCGCAATTCACTGAACAGTTATATAATCCCTTGCATAACTATTTTTTGTCACTTCAGCAGTGCCAATGTTTACTGAAGTTAATGTTTTAGTTTTGGTGTGTGGATTAAACATTTGCTAACTTGTATGCATCCCTTTAATAAAAGCTGATTCAAAGGTAACATCACTTTTGGTTTTCTTGCTTTTAGGTGCTACTAGTTCTAGCTGATGAATATTAATAACTTTCTTGTAAAACAGCATCTCAGCCATCCACATTATAATATTTATTCAGCTGTGTATTACAATTAATACCAACATTGTATGAAAGATTTATTCAGTTTTTACAAAGACATTTCCTAAGGTAATCACAGCAAATCTAGAAGAGCAAAGTTTTGATGTGTGAGCAGTCTCACCTAAATGCATAAATAAGCCCTGCAGGGTAATGATAGAAGTGAAGACTGAATCATGGAAAAGAAAGCAGAGAATGGATAAATATGGTGCTTAATTTTTTATGTCTCTGACTTATTTAGATGTAAGGAATTCAGTCATTGTGTACAGTGTACCTCATCTGATGGTGTCGCCCATAGCTTCTGTGTGCCAGAAGCTGGTAATGGGCAACAGCAGGGATGGATCACTTGATGATTACCTGTTCTGTTAATTCCCTCTGAAGCACCTGGCATTGGCCACTGTCAGAAGACAAGATACTGGGCTAGATGGACCTTTGGTATGATCCAGTATGGTCATTCTTCTGTTCTGATAATCTCCAATCTCTTCATAAATCAAATGAAAATAAACATGCAAACTGAATTCAATTTAGAAAGGTATCATCAAATAAAAATGCCATCGAGGATGCAATCAGAGTACTATTCCTATGTGTTATTTACTGAGTGCTGACGGCGCTCTTCGTGTTGTACAAAACACAGTGAAAGACACAGTCCCTGCTCCTAGAAGTTTACAATTTAAATAGACAGACAAAACACACGGCCAACCTCTGGAACTCATTGCCAGGGGATGTTGTGAAGGCCAAAACTATAACGGGGTTTAAAAAAGAATTAGATAAGTTCATGGAAGATTGGTCCATCAATGGCTATCAGCCAAGATGGTCAGGGATGCAACCCCCTGTGCTCTGGGTGTCCCTACCCTTTGACCGCCAAATACTGGGTCTGGACAACAGGGGATGGATTATTTGATAATTGCCCTGTTCTGTTCATCCCCTCAGAAGCATCTGGTGCCAGCCATTGTTGGAAGACAGGATACTGAGCTAGGTGGACTGTTGGTGGATACTGGGCTAGGTGGACCATTAGTCTGACCTAGTATGGCCATTCTTAAGTTTGTAACAATTTAGATACAAAGGGGGAAATTCGCTGCCCAAAACCAGGAATCAGTATGTTTTGTGCAGGTAAGTAAGTGGGAGTTGGGGGATGATTTTCTTGCATCAAACCAATGGCCCGACTGTGCACCAATGGCAATGCATCATCTTAACAACTACTAGTCCACCCAGTGACCTGCAATTGGATACCTCTTCATTCCCCTTTATCAGATGTTTTGGTTAATTGGAAGTTTGAATCCTGTAGTCCCTTCCCTGTTATGCTCCCAACTCTCCTCCATTCCAGCCTGAGACCGCCTCCCCTTTCCACAGATTGCAGGTGATGCAACCCCCATCCTCCATGTCCCAGCTCCACTTGGCCCCCCCCTTCCCCCAAGGGGCCATTTGGTATGGGGGGCATCTAAATGCGCCCGCATCCTGGCCGGCGGTGGAGCATTCGCCAAAATGCCGCCAAATTTCTGTGGCATTTCGGCAGCAACGCCTCTTGATGACGTTGCTTGTCAGCAGAAATCGGTGTCATAGAGAGGTGTCGCCACCGAACTTCTGCGGCATTTCGGCGGATGCTCCACCGTTGCCACGGTCCTTTGTCTGGCGCCCGCCAGATGAAAAGGTTGGGAACCACTGACGTAGAGCATGGTTCTGTATTGGTGTGGACCAAGGATTTGGGGGATTTTTATTAGATAGGTATATGACACTATTTTTTCTTGGCTGGCATATTCTTGGTAGGATTTATGGAAGAAGTGACTGTCAAGGAGGGGTTTGAATGAGAAGAGCATAAAAATAAGAGTACAGTAACTCCTCGCTTAACATTGTAGTTATGTTCCTGAAAAATGTGACTTTAAGTGAAATGACGTTAAGTGAATCCAATATCCCCATAAGAATTAATGTAAAGGAGTGGGGGGGTTAGGTTCCAGGAATTTTTTTCACCAGAGAAAAAAACTATATTATATAAATACACACAGCATACGTTTTAAACAAACAATTTAATACTGGTACACAGCAATGATGATTGTGAAGCTTGGTTGAGGTGGTGAAGTCAGAGGGTGGAAGAGGGTGGGATATTTCCCAGGGAATGCCTTACTGCTAAATGATGAGCTAGCATTCAGCTGAGCCCTCAAGGGTTAACACATTGTTGTTAATGAAGCCTCACACTCTAGAAGGCAGCACGAATGGAGAGAGGGGAGACAGCATGGCAAACAGAGACACACACCCTGTGTGTGTATGTGTGTGTGAGAGAGATGCACATTGCCCCTTTCAGTATGCTGACTCCACTCTAAGTACATTGCCTTTAAAAAGATCAGGAAGTTGAGCCAGCAGCAAGCTTTCTCCGTCCTGAGGCCTGTCCTGTCCCCATTCTGCTCTATAGGAGAAGGGGCAAGTGGGGGGGGGCAGGAGTAGGGGATGGGGGGCACCTTGACATTATCTCCCCCCCCGCACAAGCAAGCAGGAGACTCCCGGAGCACCTCCAAGGCAGAGGGCAGGAGTAGCACTTGGCAGCTGGGGGAGGGACAGCTGAACTGCCAGCAATTGATAGCCTGCTGGGCTGCTGCTGCACAGGAAACTTAGGGGAATAGGGAGCTGCCGGTCCACCCAGGTTCCAAGCCCCCACCAGCTAGCTGCAACGGGATGCTCTTCCAGCAAGCAATGGACAAAGCAGGTGGCTGCCAAACAATGTTATAAGGGAGCATTGCACAACTTTAAACGAGCATGTTCTCTAATTGATCAGCAACGAAACAACATTAACCGGGACGACTTTAAGTGAGGAGTTACTGTATTATTGAAATTATCTGTGGTCTCCAGGGGTGAATTATCCCCATCAGCCACTAAACTTGTATGTACAAGAAAGCATTCCTCTTATAAGCCAGGAAACTAGGTTGCCATCTGATTGGCCTATACAAATGCAGAGTTTGAGGCAGATTAAGACTGAATGAAAATTTGCCCCCAAAATCTGAATATCTGACGGGGAGATGCGTTCCATAAAGAAGGTGCAAAATGAGCAGAGCACCCCCAACCAAATAAAACAGCACTAATCTGAGTAAGGCTACGTCTACACTACAGCATAAAATCGAAATTACTAAAACCGGTTTTATAAAACCGATATTATAAAATCGATTTTATGCGTCCACACTAGGGCACATTAATTCGGTGGTGTGCGTCCATGGTCCTAGGCTACCATCGATTTCTGGAGCGGTGCACTCTGGGTAGCCACAGTAAAAGAATGAGACCAATAACTTCGATTTCTGTCCACACTAACCCTAAATCGATATAGTAATATCGATTTTAGGGTTACTCCTCTTGTTGGGGAGGAGTACAGAAATCGATTTTAAGAGCCCTTAAAATCGATTTAAAGTGCCTTGTAGTGTGGACGGTACAGTGTTAAATCGATTTAATGCTGTTTAAATCGATTTAACTGTGTAGTGTGGACCAGGCCTAACACACAATACAATTTCAGAGCCTGAATGAAAAATACACCAAGGCTTGCCGGGAAAATTAGTTCAAAAAGACAGGAAAGAGCGAGTCTATGGGGAATTCTGAAGTCAGCTCTTCTGCACGTGCTAAGGCTTAGAAATAAAATGCTTGAGATTTTAGTACCAGTGAGCATCTTAACACAGTTTTGTATGTGCTACACACACCCATTAAGAAAAAGATTCAAAACCAGCAAATAATGAATTTACTACTATGATCCAGCCAGGAGGACTCAGGCAGATCAGAATGTCGGGATCCTGGCAACAAAACTATGGGAAGGCTGTTTCTCTAGATGATAAAATGACAAATCCAGGTTTTCCCTGAAGGTGAGTCTTAAAAGAAAATCCTCAGAATTGAGTTTTATTCCATATCATAAACCTCATGAATAGAGATGATAGTTTCAAACTCTGAGATTCAGTTCTAGACCTCGATTATGAGCCCTCAAGAGTTACTGGGAATGTGTTTATTTAGATCTAGGGTTTTGGTTCAGGAGATTTGGATCCTTCTCTTGTTAGATAGGGTCGTGTTGGGCCTGTGAGAGAGACCCAGATTGATGGAGAGATTAGATAAGAACTGGGCCTGGATTTCAAACATCTCCAAACATCTAGAGGTGTTTGGTTCATGAATTTTGGTTTGGGCCCATCTCTACTTAGAAAGTATTATAACAGAATAATCAACTAAAGTAAACTCCAGAAAGAGATGGAGCAATAGATGCCATGTTAGGAAAACTTACGAAGAGCTATATTTCATCAGCATTTGGCTCCAGAAGATTAGATTAGCTGATACTGAGGTCATGACATCTGGAAGATAAAGCACAGGGAGCATCTGAGTAGGTGTGAAAATGCAAATCTATATATCACTCACATAAATGTACCAGCATCCCATATGTAAAGATAAGAGCACAGAACAGGGATGGACAACACATGGATCCACATGGACATTTTTAAATTATAGATTACAAATTCTGCCAGAATGTATTCTGTGTGGTACCACTGACATCAGGAGGCTTGTTCAGGGAGTAATCAGGGACAAGTATGTCCCAGTAAAGCTATGGTTTGATTTTACTTCTATGGCTCAATGTAGACATTGCATATGTGCATATAGACATTCAGACAATTATTAGGTAAATTCTTAAGTTTGTATATTTTAAGTAATCACAGTTTCTTTATAGTATTATGTAGTATTTCAATGTGCTCTCTATTCTTTTTGTGTATTTTCTCTGTATTGACTAGTTAGAAGTTTTGATTGGCATTAATTGAGATACACAATAAGAATATGCTCAATGAATAATAATAATAATTAATAACAGTAAACAATCAGAATAAAGTCTTTTCCTTCCTTGTGAAGGCCCAGTTCCACTACTTTTAATCATGGTGAGGTCTGTATTACTGTGTGAATTGTCCTGATAATTTCAGTGGCATTGCTTGCATAGTAAAGTACATCTCACTGTGGGTCAGGGAGACAGAATTTGGCCCAAAGTATCTTCTATTCAGCTCCATGTGGAGTGAATTTGACCATTGTAGCATTTTATAGAATGGCTTCTTATAAAACTTCTCTCCAAGCAAATATCAGATCTCTGATACCAATATTAACCAGAAGTAGTTCCACTGAAGCCAATCAGGTTACCATTCTCTTGGTGTCAAGTATCAGAGGGGTAGCCGGGTTAGTCTGTATCTACAAAAACAATGAAGAGTCTGTTTTTTTACCCACAAAAGCTTATGCCCAAATAAATTTGTTAGTCTTTAAAGTGCCACTGGACTCCTCATTCTCCTGGTGTAACGGAGAGCAGAATCTGAGGGTATGTCTACACGGTAGCAGCGCTTTAATGTGGCTGTGTGGTCCTGGCTCCAGTGCTGGATGAGAGAGCTCTCCCAGCGCTGTAATAAATCCACCTCTGCAAGGGGAGTAGCTAGCACTGCTGGGAGCGTGGCTCTCAGTGCTACTGTCTACACTGCCACTTTGCAGGACTGAAACTGCATCACTCACGGGGGTGTTCGGTGGCAGTGTAGACGAGGCCTGATCCTCCACCTGAACCTTGCACTGGTATTTTGTAGTACAACGATAAAACATTTTAATACTACTGATAGTGAGAACTCTCAAGAATGACCTATTAGCACAAACTCCACTAATCCTTCAACAGCCGTTAAAGCGATCAGTCTGCAAAGGTGATAATCAGCTAAAGTAGAAGACAGACAGAAAGATTCTGTTGCCTAATTTATTTTGCTTGTGTTTGTGACCAGACAGAGTTAATAATCATTCTCCCCCAGGGGTCCTCCTGTTTGTCTCTACTTTTAACACTCCTCATGCCTGCACTAGAAGCTGCAGAGGCACGGCTACTATCCCTTTAGTTTTGGAAGTCTGGATGGGATTGCAATTCCCTTTGGACACTGTCAGTGCCACTTTGCAATTGGACAAAGGAGCTGCTACTGACTGAACAAGACAGCCTGTCCACAGGGAATTAGTGTGTTGCTTCTGGAGTTCTGTCAGTCCTTGCCAGCCTCAGAGGACACATAAGAACATAAGAACGGCCATGCCGGGTCAGACCAAAGGTCCATCTAGCCCAGTATCTGTCTACCGACAGTGGCCAATGCCAGGTGTCCCAGAGGGAGTGAAGCTAACAGGTAATGATCAAGTGATCTCTCTCCTGCCATCCATCTCCATCCTCTGATGAACAGAGGCTAGGGACACCATTCTTTACCCTTCCTGGCTAATAGCCATTTATGGACTTAGCCACCATGAATTTATCCAGTTCCCTTTTAAACATTGTCATAGTCCCAGCCTTCACAACCTCCTCAGGTGAGGAGTTCCACAAGTTGACTGTGCGCTGTGTGAGGAAGAACTTCCTTTTATTTGTTTTAAACCTGCTACCTATTAATTTCATTTGGTGACCCCTAGTTCTTGTATTATAGGAATAAGTAAATAACTTTTCCTTATCCACTTTCTCTATATAGATATACCTCTATCATATCCCCCCTTAGTCTCCTCTTTTCGAAGCTGAAGAGGCCTAGCCTCTTTAATCTTTTCTCACTGGGATTGAATATTGAAGTTGAGTTTTCCATGGGGCACACAGCTAAGAGAATAGCCAAATAACAGCTGAATTGGGATTTCTTATCTCTTGACTGAGGCTGTGTTTCACTAGCAGCATGGTTAGAAAACAGTAGTGGTTAGAAAGCTGGTGGCCTGTCTTTACCAGGATTCCCCCTGTTGCTTGCAGTAGAGTAATTGCACTATGGTAAATTTTAAGGGAAAAATCTGGTGAAGGGACTACTCATGGAGTAAAGCGATCCTCAGTAAGAGCAAAGGTGTCAGGGTCTGGCCCCAAGTGATTTTCTGGAAGTTAAGTGTTTGTGTTGTGCAGGCCAACATGTATATTTCTCATTGAAGCATCTCTTCTGCAGTATTTTTTTTCATTAGAACTTCATGTTCTGACACCTAGAGTTTTGGCACAGAGTGCTGCTGATTAGCTTATTCTTCTAGATTTAGGAATTTTAATATTCTGTAATTGCCTAAGTAGAAAGAAGACACACTATGTTTAACAAACGTGAATTTTCTCTCAACAGGTCTGAAAACAGCTTTTCATTTTTATCACATTAGAGCTGTTTACTTAAGACAATTATTTCCTCCGACTTCTCAGAAACTTCAGCCTTTTGTCTAAACTTAATTTCCATAATTGTCATTAATTCTCCTTTATAGTCTCTAATCTGTCCTTTTGTCAGCTCCTTCTCTATACTTTCAGACTTCAATATCAATAGTGATTTGACTGTTGTTGGGAGGCTGTCATGTTCAATCAGTCTTTCTCAAATTATCCTAGCTAGTGCCCTCTCACTCAGTGCAATGTATTAATTCAATTGTATAGGGCTGCCTATAATTTTCACATTATGCCATGATTATTATTATTCGTGACTGGACTTCTAATCTGGAGAAACTGTTGCATTTCATGTGCACTGAACTCAACATGTTTGAAAAGTCACCCCATCAATTAACTGCTTTTAAAGTTTAGTGTCATCTTTCTCCTTGGAGACTCCAGGACTGGAACTGTCTCAGAAGATGTACAGTTTAGAATTTGCCTCCTTCCTTTGCCTTTTTATGACATTTTTTTCTGCCTTCTGTGGAACATAAACAACTTTACTGAAGTATTTGAAAATATGATTTCAACAGAGCATATTTAAATGTGAAGTTTGTGTGTCAACTTTATAAACAAGTGCTCTGAAACCTGGCATTTAACTGGAGTAATTTAGCTGATTTGCTTTCATAGTAACAACTTACATCACTGCGCCTCATTTGGATGTTTCATTCTGTAAGTATAAATATCTTCCTAATGAACAGTGACTCTACCTTTCTCACATTTCATTAGCAATATGGCCACTGAGGAACTTCACAGTTGCTATTTTGCTCCACGTCATTGGCTACACTCTGAACATCCTGGTGACATCAGGGATATAACTCAGATGCCCCTGTTTCAAAAGCACACTTGAACTAAAAGGAGATCTCTACTAATTCTTAAAGAACAAACATCTTGGCATTTCTTGAGTCGCTTCAGAAGAGAGCAACTGGTAAACAAATACATGAGACAGCTCATTATCATATTATAATACTGTCTGTAGGTATCTGCATATATGTGTGTGTTATTTTGCAGGCCAGGAGTAGCCCTAATTGTGTCCCTTCCAGGTCGGTCTAACAAGCTTTGTTTAAGTAGTAGCTGAACATTCCATGCATATTCACTCAAGCATGTAACATGTCTACATTGCCACGGGATTTCTTATATTTTCCTATTTTTCTTAGGAAAAGCTGTTACTAACTGTATTTGCATGATATTAAAATTCTTGTCAGCTGATGTCTGAAATTTCTGGTCACAGAAGTGGAGCCTGTTGCTGATATATCTTGTACTCCAGGGAATCTCTGCAGGTCCTGAAGCAACAATGTCAGTTTTCTTCACTAAAGGAGAGATACAATAGTACATATGTGTGGAGAATAACAAATTAGAAACACAGCTGGGCTCAAGCTAGATAGAAACAGATGTTTTAGTAGTTTCCCATTACAAAACCTGGCTCCAATATGAAAAATAGGTTAAATAATTCTAATGTTTGTAATAACTCTCTTCAGGACTGGATGAACCTAATTCTCCCCTCCCCCTCCAGTCTAAACGGCTGTGAGCCAACAGACACAAAGTACCTCCAGTCTCCAGGCTGCGGAAACTTGTACAAGGCAACACAAGAAAATTTTATCTGGTTTCTATAGTATAAAATGGATACTGTTTTGTTTGCTGGCCTGGGACATTGTTTGGCAAATTTTGGCTCAGTCTCTCTTTAGGAGGATAAAACAAGGCTCAAAATTTCAAGTCAGAAGCCACTTGATATATTTGAAAATCACTAGCCAGGACTGTGGGAGGCGGGGGTGGGGGGAAGGGGGACTGGATGAAGGCTAGTTTCTCAAAAGGCTGTGTGTGTGTTTGTGAAGGGAAGTTGGGGTTTCTGAAGGCTGTGTGTGTAGCACAGATGGATGGGTGGAGGATTTGGGAGTCCTCCCAGGTTATTGGTATGTGGGGAACAGGGGAGGCCCCCAAGGCTTTTGGGTGCAGGAGAGAGCATCTCCATGACAGCTGGCAGGGTTGGGAGCGGGTCTCCACAAACAGAGGTGGAGTTTCTGTTCAAAGGGATTGGGGGTAGGGGTGTGTGTCAGACACAGAGGTTTAGTTTTCTGCCAAGAGAAGCACCTGCTGCAGGGAGGGGAGTGGTGGGTAGATGAATTGCCTCTTGCTTACCCCTAGTGGTGCCGCTGGGCAGGCAAAGGAATTAGGACAGAAGCAGTTGCTCATAGTTCCTGGAGCAGAGATGCCCATAAATGATTTTTCACTTGCTAGTGTCAAGCTGACCAGCCCATGTTATAAACCTGATTTCAAACAAACACCTTCCCCTCACCCCCTGAACCTTGCAGGTGGCCAGTTAGTTCATGTTAATATATGTGATCACACCAGCAGATGAAAACTGATCATTTAACGTGAAGGTTCAAAGAGTTCAACCTTAGCAACTGGAGACATGAGTGGCAAGTTTGTAGAAATTTTGGTGGTGCCCAGAACCCGCCCCCACCTGCCTAAGGCTCTGGGCTGGGTTTCAGGGGGGAGGTCTGGAGTGCAGGTCCTGGGCTGGGGATTAGGGTGTAGGAGAGGTGCAGGCTTTGGGATGGAGTTTGGGTGCTGGGTGCAGGCTCCGTGCTGGGGCAGGGGATGGGTGTGCAGGAGGAGGTGAGGGGTGCAGGCTTTAGGACGGAGTTTGGGTGCAGGCTCTGGGCTGGGGGTGGGGGTGTAGGAAGGGGTGAGGGGTACAGATTCTAGGAGGGAGTTTTGGTACTGGGTGCTGGGTGCAGGCTCCGGGCTGAGGCAGGGGGTGAGGGGTGCAGGCTTTGGGATGGAGTTTGGGTGCAGGCTCTGGGCTGGGGGTGGGGGTGTAGGAAGGGGGAGGTGGTGCACGCTCTGGGAGGGAGTTTGGGGATAGGAAGGAGTGCAGGTGTGAAGGTTGTGAGGCTGAGGATGAGAGTTTCATGATGTAGGTGGGCTCAGGGCTAGGGAAGAGGGTTGGGCTGTGGGGTGAGGGCTGTGTGGCTGAGGATGAGGGGTTCATGCTGCGGAGGAGGGCTCAGAGCTGGGGTAGAGGATCAGGGTGCAGGGGAATGAGGGTTGGGGCTGAGGATGAAGGGTTCATGATGCTGGGGGGCTCAGGGCTGGGGCAGAGGATTAGGGTGTGGAGGGGTGAGGGCTGTGGCTGGGTTTGAGGGGTTTATGCTGCGGGGGGGGCTCAGGGCTGGGACGGAGGATCAGGGTGTGGAGGGATGAGGGTTGGGGCTGAGAATGAGGGGTTCATGCTGCGGGGGGGGCTCAGAGATGGGGCAGAGGATCAGGGTGTGGAGGGATGAGGGTTGGGGCTGAGAATGAGGAGTTTGTGCTGCGGGAGGGGGGGCTCAGGGCTGGGGCAGAGGATCATGGTGTGAAGGAATGAGGATTGCGGCTGAGGATGAGGGGTTCATGCTGCAGGGGGGCCTCAGGGCTGGGGCAGAGGATTAGGGTGCGAGGGGGATGAGGGCTGTGGCTGGGGATGAGGGGTTTGGGGCGTTGGAAGGGCTCAGGGCTAGGGCAGAAGGGCAGGGTAAGGGCGGCCTGTCCTGCCATTAGTAGATGGCAGGCACTAGGACCCTGGGCCAGCAGACAGCAATTCTGCAGGGAGCCGTTCCACTCGGGCAGCAGGAGCAGGCAGAGACGCGGCGGGTGGGGGGGTCACGCAGGTGGGGGCCCGGACCCACTCCAGGAAGAGACATGGCAGCACGGGGATGACCCGCAGGAGTCGGGGCCCAATCCAGGCAGGGCCGGGGGAGAAGCCCAGCTCCAAATATTGCTGGAGCAGGGCACCCGGCCCTGAATATTCCTGGTGCTCGGGCACCGCAAATGTATATAACCTGCTGCATATGACTGGAGATGACTTTGATTGCTACTCCATTGTTTTTGTGTATCCTGGAGCAGATCGGGTACTGTGTTTTGTCCTTAACTCCCTGAGCCAGCAGGAACAGAGAGCATTGTGGAGAGATGAGAAGGTAGAATGAGAGCTGTACTATTCTGCTTTTTAATACCGAGGCAAGGCCTTGTTCAGGAAAGCATTAAAGCATTTGCTTAAGTGCTGTCCCGATATGGATATTTTCTGAATTGGGGCCTTAGACTCCAGTGCCCCTTGAGGCAGGGGCAGTGTCCTCAGGCCTATTTATTAAAGCACACAGTACAATGTTGGTGCTAAACAAATAACTATGAAACCTAATACTTAGAATCATAGAATATTAGGGTTGGAAAAGACCTCAGGAGGTCATCTAGTCCAATCTCCTGTGCAAAGCAGGACCAACCCTAACTAAATCATACCAGCCAGGGCTTTGTCAAGCTGGGCCTTAAAAGCCTCTAAGGATGGAGATTCCACCACCTCCCTAGGTAACCCATTCCAGTGCTTCATCACCCTCCTAGTGAAATAGTGTTTCCTAATATCCAACCTAGACCTCCCGCACTGCAACTTGAGACCATTGCTCCTTGTTCTGTCATCTGCCACCACTGAGAACAGCCAAGCTCCATCCTCTTTGGAACCCCTCTTCAGGTAGTTGAAGGCTGCAATCAATCCCCCCTCACTCTTCTCTTCTGCAGACTAAATAACCTCAGTTCTCTCAGCCTCTCTTTGTAAGTCATGTACCTCAGCCCCCTAAATCATTTACATTGTCCTACACTGGACTCTCCAATTTGTCCACATCCCTTCTCTAATGGGGGGACCAAAAGTTACTAACTGATGCTGTGCAGTGACCTTTCTGCCCAATAGAGAGAGCATCAGGCTGCCCACCCATCCAGCCACAGGCAGCAGGGTTGATCAGCGCTGGTCTATATGATGTATGACTCCAGCCTTTGCTATTATTTCTCAGGAGCACTTGATTCAACGACCCCCCCCCCCAATTTACTCCAAATTCCTAACTTATTGAACTAATTTTTGTTGTTGATAGAGAAGTTGGTTCAGTTAAAGATATCACCTCATCCACCTTCTCTCTCTAATATCCTCGGACTGACACAGCTACAACTAGACTGCATATTTTAAATATAACTACAGTTAAATTCGTACAGTGCATCCTCCTTCAAAGATTGGGCAAAGATTCCCCAAATGTAATGAGTACAGTTCTGCTCCATCTTTATTAGACAAACACCTACTTTTGTTAAGCAGCCAGTCTTGGAAAATTTCTTGAGAGATTGCTTAAGACAAAACTTATGTATTTTTTTCATTTCTTCTAGCCATTGTGCAACTTCTTATAAGATTTTTTGCTCCAATGGTCTTGGATTTTTGTACTCAAGGAACAGTAACATAACACAATACTTCAGGCTATATTTATGGAAATGCTGATTATTTTTCATATTTTTATCAATAAAAATCTTGCCTAGTTCCTAGAGCACAAGAACTTTACTACTACATTATTAAATTATTTTCAAAATAGTACATATTTTAAATGTTAGACTTCATTTTGCTGATGGGCAGTGCTGTATAATGAGCTCCGTTGAAGCCTTGTTCAAGCTTGAACTTGAGGCTATAGTGCCATAGGTGCCTGATACAGATTGCAGAATTCACATTCTTAATCAATCTCAAATTATAAAGACACTTGAGAGGGAATGAAACAAAGATCTAATGCAATAATTTGTGCTTGAATTTACAATCTCACTATAGAAACATGTAGAGAGCTCATTCATTCATCCGCCTTTTAGAGAGTCAATTATAATTGAGGTAAACAAATTATGGGAAAATAGCAATTAAATATGCAATTTAAAATTCATAAATATAAACAATGTATATCAAACTTATGAATTAGCTGCCTCCCCATCTGCCATCAAACACATGCACACCTTTTAGACGTCTGTGAATATCACTAATATATCTCTGGATGAAGGCAGGACATTTCACTGCTTCTGGGATCTCTCTTGCATAAGAGGTTTCCAAAAATGCACCAGACCGTTCAGTTCTGTTCCTGTGTATATCTCTATTCCCTTCTGCATGTATTTGCCATCTTTCCAAAGAACATCCTCTTCACTTGTCACATATAGAGTAGTAAATCAATATAAATCTTTAATCTGATAAAGATGGGAGGTTTCTGATGCAGATAATAAGAAGTTTTATTCATTGCTAGAAGAAATTGTATTACAATTCAGGTCAAAATTAGATTAAATTTAGTGCTAAAATAATATTGTTTTCTTATTTCATTATTTATTGTAGGAGAGAAAAGTTCTGTATATCTGCTCTCCGTGCTTGTTAGCAAAATTAGTCTTTGCAATAGTTTCCAGCTACTTTGACAGAGAAAGAGAAGAATTGGTGAAGCAGAAAATTAAAATTCTTGTGATGTTGTAATTTCAAGATCTAATAATTAAGCCCCAATCTCATTTATTGGTAAATGAATACTTTGCTGTAGAGTGTGACCATCTTTTTGTCTTTTTCTTGTGCATACTCTGGTTCAAATGTCTTTTTACTGCTTAAAAACCTTGCCTGTCAAGAGGCAATAGTTTTTGGCAATGAAAATTAATATTCTTATACTAAATATACAACAGAATGTGGTATTTTCATATGTCCAGGCACAAAGGGGCAAATCGTAATCCCACAGGTCTTAAGGAGGGCAAGGAAATGCCCCCTCAGTCTGTGGAATGGTATTGGGTCATGCAGCAGATGCTACTGTAGCCTCAGATTCTGCAGTAGTCTGCGCTACTGCTGTGCCCGTCTTTTGCATAGGAATGGATAGATGTTCAACTGGTAAATCTTATCAGGTCTACTCACCTATATCTATCCCTTTGTGTGCTGAGATGGAGGGAGCCCCCAACACAGCAGAGTTCTGTGGTACAGAAACCCTGTAGGGGCTTCCTGCAGCACATCACCCACCTTACCAGAATTGCACCAGTTCCAGTATGTTCAGGGCCTTTGGTGACCATAGAGCAGGAAGTAGGTGTAGCATTTACGCGTCTGAAATATTTATTTAGTTTTATAGATTGACAACTTACAGCCCAGTGGTGGGTGTGAAAGGCGACTCTTTCTAAAGAATCCTTTGCAGCTACCAGTCCTAGGCTGCTGTGATGGTTGAGAGGTCTCAGCATAATTTAAATAGTCCTGTGGGGCCTGTTTAAATTAAGTCAGTCTCTTGGTGTTGCCCACTGGACTGCAGTACTGCCTAAAATCTTTGCCCTCTTGCCACCCTGCTCCTGGCATACCCTCTACAGCAGGACTTATGCAGCCCTCAGTGAGCAGCCCTAAGGATGGCTCCTGCAGTGCCTGTGCAAAAGAGTCGTTTCTCAGCAGGAATCAGGATGTTTAGAGCCCCTTTTCATTCTTTGAGGCTACTCCTGCCTTTTTACCCACTGTATTGGGTAAAAAGTAGGGAGAGTTTCTCAGCCAGAGATTTTAAGGCCAGAAAGGATCATTAGAATCATCAGTTCTGATTTCCTGCACAATGCAGGCCACAGCATTTCTCCCAGTATCTTCTAAGCTGAGTCTGATAACTTGTTTTCTAAAAGATATACTCTAGTTCAACCACATCTAGTCCTGAAGACATCAAATTATAGAGACTCCACCACATCCCCTGATAGCCTCTTCCAATGGTTAATTACTCTCGCTGTTTGCCTCATTACTGGTTTGAATTTTTGTAGTCTCAGGATCCTGTCACTGGATCTTGTTATGCATTTGCCTGCTAGATAACAGAGCCTTCTAGTGTCAGGTACCATTTTCACTAAGAAGGTTTATGTCATGCAGTTCATGCACATGGTAGATTGCAGGGCTGCTGTACCAGATATGGACTGGCCACCGAGCTTCCTTCGCAGAGAGATACAGACTAGATGTGTTCACTGTAAAGGGCCTTGAATGCGCTGTCAGGTATGGCTGAGGATAGCTTTACAAGGCATGTGATAAACAGTGCCACCTAGTGGCTGAATAATATAATACAGTTCAGTACCGATTATACTGGTCTTCAATTTCTTTGCATTCTAAATCCTTTCAGATAGTTACATTTTATTTATAAATTATATATAATATGAATATGGTTTTTATATATTTAAAACCATAATTTGCAGACAATATAATACAGTTTTTATGTGCTTACCCTGCAAACATGACCAGGCATCGCACTTAGGCCCCACTCTAGCTATTTTGCATCTCAGTTTACTTACAGACGGTATCTCAAAATGCTTTACAGAGTTAAAATAATAGAATGATAGAGTTGAATAACAATAAGAATAGATGGAGAGAGGATTAAATATGAATATTTAATTTCAAGACAAGTATTTGAATAAATGTGCATCTTGTGTAATCATAGAACTGGAAAGGACATCGAGAGGTCATCTAGCCCAGTCCTCTGCATTCAAGGCAGGACTAAGCATTATCTAGACCATCTCTGACAAGTGTTTGTCCAACCTTCTCTTAAAAATCGACAGTGATGGAGATTCCACAACCTCCGTAGGCAATTTATTCCAGTGCTTAACCACTCTAACAGTTAGAAAGTTTTTCCTAATGTCCAACCTAAACCGCCTTTGCTGCAGTGTAGGCCCTTGCTTCTTGCCCTATCCTCAGAGATTAAGGAGAATAATTTTTCTCCCTCCTCCTTGTAACAACCTTTGATATACTTGAAAACTGTTATCATGTCCCCCCTCAGTCTTCTCTTCTCCAGACTAAACAAACCCAGTTTTTTCAATCTTCCCTTGTAGGTTGTAGTTTCTAGATCTTTAATAATTTTTGTTGCTCTTCTCTGGACTTTCTGCAGTTTGTCCACATCTTTCCTGAAATGTCGCCCCCAGAACTGGACACAATACTCCAGTTGAGGCCTAATCAGCTCTGAGTAGAGCAGAAGAATTACTTCTCATGTCTTGCTTACAATACTCCTGCTAATACATCCCAGAATGATGTTTGCTTTTTTTGCAACAGAGTTACACTGTTGACTCATATTTAGCTTGTGATCCACTATGACCCCCAGATCCCTTTCTGCAGTACTCCTTCCTAGGCAGTCATTTCCCATTTTGTATGTGTGCAACTGATTGTTCCTTCCTAAGTGGAGTACTTTGCATTTGTCCTTATTGAATTTCATCCTATTTACATCAGACCATTTCTCCAGTTTGTCCAGATCATTTTGAATTTTAATCCTATCCTCCAAAGCACTTGCAACCCCTCCCAGCTTGGTATTGTCCGTGAACTTTATAAATGTACTCTTTATGCCATCATCTAAATCATTTAAGAAAATATTGAACAGAACCAGACCCAGAACCGATCCATGCGGTATCCCACTCATTATGCCCTTCCAGCATGACTGTGAGCCACTGATAACTACTCTCTGGGAATGATTTTCCAACCAGTTATGCACCCTTATAGTAGCTCCATCTAGGTTACATTTCCCTAGTTTATTTATGAGAAGGTCATGAAAGACAGTATCAAAAGCCTTACTAAAGTCAAGATATATTAAATCTACCGCTTCCCCACCGTCCACAAGGCTTGTTACCCTGTCAAAGAAAGCTATCAGCTTGGTTTGACATGATTTGTTCTTGACAAATCCATGCTGACTGTTATTGATCATCTTATTATCTTCTAGGTGTTTGCAAATTGATTGCTTAATTATTTGCTTCTTTCCGGGTACAGAAGTTAAGCTGAGTGGTCTGTAATTCCCCGGGTTGTCCTTATTTCCATTTTTATAGATGGGCACTATATTTACCCTTTTCCAGTCTTCTGGATACAGTATTGGCCTTGGAAAACTGTATTGTTATCTATCATGAATATTAATGTTTATTTAATGCAGGTAGCAGAAACTAATATTATACTGCCAAATTCTTATCCTGAACATATTTGTTACCACCATTTTATGCTGAAATTGTGATATTTTGATACAAAATTGAATGTTCAAGGTAGAATTTTGTTTTCAGTGTTTCACCTTCAAAACTGTTAGAGGATCTCATGTGCATTGCCATTCCTACCATTAAGCTGCTGGTTATTTTCACTATTATTTATAGTGGTTTGAGCTGAAAGTAGGAAAACTGGAACAGTATGAGGTTAATTCAGCTAGTATTTAAGTAAGACCTGGATACTGGGTCAGGTGGTGCAAGATGAGTTTGTTGCCTTTGACTTTTCCCTTTCCAGACAGCCTAACCGTAATCTAGAGACTTTCTTCATGTCTACATCAACTTCAGATCCCTCTCTGAATGACAGTGCTAGGGATTTGACATAAATCTGATATGTCACTGCTGAGTTGTTGTGTTGATATTTCAAGCTAAATATAGCTACAAGCATTTCTCATGTAGGATTGCATAGATAGTTTGAATTATGTTGATATCTTTATTGTGACATTCTTGCTAATTAGTACCCCATGCTCTAAATTTTAAAATGGCATGTCTTTTAAGCCGTTATGCCTTATGAAAAGAGAAGTAATATTTTAAAGCCAAAACATCAAGGGATGGATCAATAAATCACGAGGCAGACGTTCTTCCAGAGGAACTGTCAAGTTAAAGGATGCATTGTATAGATGATGTTATGGAATATAACAAAATTATGGTTATCATGGAGCTGAGATTGTTTCTGGGTACTAAATCATTAAAGAATGTGCAGTAATTAGTACCTAATAATATGTGATTGAGTGCAGTCTGATTATATCAAGAATTTACAATTGGAATTCAATGAAGCAGTTTATTTTAATATGTTTTGCATGTATAACAGATCACTACCTTGGAATGTAAATCTCTGCAGCTCAGATTATAACTAACAACCTCACTGTTGTTGCCGACACAAAGTGCCCGAGGGGGGCAACAGCGGGGTTCGTTGCCCGGTATACTTTGCGCCAATAAACACACCAGGGTGGAGAAGCAAACAAAGTTTATTTGAGATCTCAAAGCGTTGCAAGGAGACTGATGCCTCAAATCAAGCACACCTACACAAGCGGCTTTTCCCTTTTTACAAGTTTTTTTCTCTTTCTTCTTTCTTCCCCCCCCCGCCCCCCTTTCCTCCCCTGTAGCAGTTACGTAAGCGCAGGTGCATTAAGTAAGCTAGGCCACAGCAGCTCGTTAGTAAGTTTTCCTTCTGCAAGTTATCTTGTCCTGCTAAAGGTGCACAGGCCTTATCACTACCGCTTTAGTGCTGTGCTGCAACTGATAACTTACTGTTACACATTTAATTTCACAGCTGCTAGCTTTCTAGGTCAAGTAGAGTTCAACATGGAGGAGCTTTGGTTCACTGAGGCCTAGATTTATGCCTAGTGACACCAACAACTCCCTCCTTTGAGAATACTCAACAAACTTTTGGCTGATTTTTCTCATACTTTGAGGACAAAAAGCGATTAAACTCTAGGGAGCTGGAGTGCTTTACAGCAAGCAAGCAAGAGGAGAGTAATGATACACAACACCACACCAGTGTGCAGGAGGCGAACAATGCCTTCCCCTAGTTTCCCCAGGTTGGGTAACCAGCCCCAGAGGGAATCAGAAATAATGGGTTCCTTTTCCTGGGCCTTCCACTGTTCAAAAGCCTGTTCAGCTGACAGGATGTGCTTGTTAATATCCTGTGCGTTTTCTGGGACATAAGTACAGCATTCATCCTCTATAAGGGCGCACACCCTGCCCTGTGAAGCCACACTTCCACCCAGAAAGTGTCCAAGTATGTCTCCATGATCACAGATCAGATGGTATTTCTGATGCGTCTGTAAGGGCAGTGGGCCAAGTCTGGTACTCAAGATCACTCCGAATGGCCATCAGCTGGTCATTCAGGAAATCCTGAATTCCTAAACATACTAGATCCCACTGCAATGCCTTCCCAGCCTCAGTTATATTCAATACCATCTTTCCTTGGTGTAGTACTATATTACATCTGTTATTTAACTATTTTCAGGTACTTTCAAAAGGCATCGACATTAATAGCATAGGAGGGGGTTACATTATTAGTCACTCTCCAGAACACAGGGCGCAGCCTGTAGAATAAATCCCAAAATCCAATCAATACCACATTCCCAAGCATGGATCCCACAGATGTCCTCCTGCAAGTGTATAATTCTTTGTTTCTTTACCAGGGTCAGTTCTTAATGTCCTTTCTAGTCAGGAATTCCTGGACTTTGGCAATTTCAGTGGAGTGAGCGTTCCTCCTTCTTTCCCAAAACAGTCGTGGTGCAGCATCCTACAGGGGAGAGGTTACCAGCACATCACCCTGTAATCGTTTTGATTCTCCTAGAAAAATTTAAAGGCACAGTAGATATGTCAGTGGACAAGGGAGAAGTTACTAGCGCTTCACCTTGTACTTTTCCCCTGCTGTCCAGAAGGCACAGTGGAGCTAGAAGGAGAAATAGGCTAAGCATCAATAGGAGAATTCTCCCGAGGTGAAGGGGTCTTTTTGCAGTGAGAATCATGGGTCCAAGCAGTCAGCCTTTGGCACTTCACAGCGGTGTTGGTAGTCAGCAGGGCTTAATAAGGGCCTTTTCAGCATGGAGCCAAAGCAGTCTTTCGTTGGTGGACCTTTACATCAATCCAGTTTCCTGGTTCCAAGGAGCGGCAGGGCTGCTAGGGTCTTTGGGTAGCGCTTCTTTACCTGTGAGAAAAGAAACCTAACACATTTCATTAGTGCCTGGCAGTGTTTTGCAGATCTCATAGCTGTGTGGGCATATTCAGGCCCTCCTTTTCCTGGTTGTCAGCCAAGTCTTGACTGTGAGCAGTGTTCTTGAGTGGAGTCAGTGTGTTATCTATAGCCTGAGTTTGCTAGCTATTTTTTTTTCCCAGTTAACTCATTCTGTTCTTTGTCCTTCTTCCCTTCTTGGCTTCTTTTCAACCTACAAAGGAAACTTCCACTCTTTACTCATACACCTTTTTCCCAACAATGAACGCATAAACATTGCCATTATACAGTACATCAGTCTTATTATTTAATGTATGCCACATGTACCCTTCCACTAAAATAACCTTATTACAGAGCTTTGAAGCAACAAGCCAGGACAAGCACACCCACTTTGAGGAGTTTACTCAATAGAACTTCTAGTCCAATAGCTTCCCACCATCCCCAACCCTCTGGCTAGAAATCTGAGGTAGCCAGAAGGATCCCATGTACAATATGGGGAGTGGGTTAACTTTTTATGTCCTTGCTTTCAAAGACTGTTGGTACGCAAATTTTAATAACAATTTTCAATTAAAAGATTTGGCCAATGAATATTCTTTTTCTTCCTTAAGGAAATGTATTAGACTTTAGTATATCACATTCTCCTGATTTATCCAAACACTTTTTATTTTAAGTTGAACAAAACAAATATCTGCATTCCAATTTAACCTTTCCGCCTGATTCCAAACCAGACCATTTTATGAAAACACTAAACACAACAATTCCGGCCGCAAGACAAACACCACAAGACAGAACATAGAACACAAAATATAATTCCTATTGTGCCAGTAAATGCATGGTACGTTGAATGCTGTTCAGCTGGCATCAGTTTTCTCTGATTATCTGAAAGACAAAAAAAACCAGAGGTCTACCCTCCTGGGCAGTCAATCATGGCTTAAAATATGCAAATACCCTTGTTGATTTCAGGCAAAGCAGAGGAATTACCCCATATTTTCTTGTATGTGTTTCATAGGCAGCCCAGGTTTCAGTGGCTCCTACCTTATCAGTTAGATAATTTGCATTAATACAGATGCTTTCTGGCTTGCTTTTGGATCCAAAGCTACTCACAGCTTAAAGATTTTTACCTTAAAAGGGACATGATTAATTTTACCAGAATTTATTTACAAACATTTCAGAGACACCAAGAACTTTCCTCTTTAGCATTTTTACAAAGTTCAACTGCTGTTCCCTCCAGCAACTACAGAGTTAACTTCTCACTCTCCCTTAAATCACTTGCTTGTCTCCCAACAGCCACTTTTATCAACTTAACTCACCATTCCAAGTAAGTCCTGGGTATTTGAAATCCCCATGCTTACACTTTGCTTACACTTACTGACTCCTTCCTTCCACTACACCCTCAAAGTTTTCCAACCCGTTCTCCAATCTCTCTGTCTGTTGCCTGCCCGCCTGGGCCCGATCCTGCTTTTCTTGCTGAACCGTCCTTTCCATGGCCACCAACTTGTTCCACTACCAGTTTAGCTAGGAGGGGGGTCTCTTCCCTCCCGGTCTCTTCCCTTAAACAATTTTACTCACAAGACTACCCGAGTCCTCCCTCGTGAGGCTTGCCACCTGGACAAAAATGCATGGCCCATCGGGTAAAGGCCATTTACTTAATATATACTCCAATCCCCTTTAGAGGGTTTACCCAGAGACCCACACATCTGTCTTCTGACACTTAAACAGAAAAGAGAATTACACAGAGAGCAGAGGGAATTACAGTCTAAGCCAGGTTTCCCACTTCTATACACTGACCGCTACAGGGGACGGGACAGAAGGATCTCCATTCGACCTCAGAGCTTCATCGCACGCATGGCTTCCACTCCGAGGAATTACGAACCAGAGGTTCAGTTCCGCCCACACTCCTAATGCTCAAATGAACAGAGCAGAAAAACAACAGTAACCGGTTAAACAGAACAGAACCAGAACCAGATAGCATTTCCTTATCCTATTAGGGCTCACTTTTAATCATGCAGTTCTCAACATATAACACCAACAGTATCAAGCAAAGGAAACATAAAATAACAAGGGCAAAACAAATAGATGGTGTAAATTCTGCAGGGCTCCCCCCTTTTTAATTGCTCACCAAACTGTGACAAATTTCTGTTACCAATCTATCCCTTGTGTCAGGTGATCAGGCTGACAGTACAGGATCGTTGGGGGAAGATAAAGAAAACACACCATATAACTGAATTTTAAAGCTTCATTGATAAAATAATAGAACAATGGAGGGTGTTGGGAACGCTCCCACATCACTCAGGAAGACATTAATGCCCCAGGCCCTAAGCCCCTTTCATACTCACACAAGTACGTCCAGACTGGCCACTTCTGTGTATAATGTTCAGAGAAGGGGGAGATGTGGACAGAAGATTATCCTGTATACAGCTTGCCCAGAATTTCCAACATGCTTCCATTCTTGGGAGGGCTGTTCTTTTACACCCTGGAATCTCCTGAGGCGTGTCTTTCAGAGATTCCAAGCCACACGGATTCCGTGGTCACAAAGGCACACTGTTGGATCTTACTGGACAGTAAAGCTTTGCAAATGTAATCTCAGTTCTGTAACTTGTATTGCCTTTGGTTCGCCTCTATCTATATATTTTTTTCTTCACAGCCAGCTGGGGCCGAAAGCAATTTTTCTTTGTACTTAGCATAGTCTGCGTTGATTCTTGACCTTGAACGCAGAGCAACTTTCTTTTTATCCCTGGGCCAAGTTGAATTTCAAGTTAACCCGTTCCTTTCCTCAATAGACAAATTTGCTAATGCTGTGTCAGGGCTTTTTGGTGATTAAACGCTCCTCTTAGATGTATGATCTTATCTAGATTGAAATACCTTCTAGTGGGCATTGTCTAGATGGATTTTCATGCGTGTAAATATTACAATTCTCTAAATACCTGCAGGTTGATGAACCATAATGTACGTACATGTAATATGCTGGGGTACCCTTAGGGGGTGAGGTGGAATGTTTAGACTGTCCCCCACCCATTTTCCATTTACACACACAGGGAGGGTGCCCTGTCCACGCTAGCGGCTCATAAACTAAGGATTTTTCCCTACAGGGTACTCACACAGGAGAGGCTAACGAGGATGGGCACGACCCTCCTACACCTCCCTTCAGCAAAGAGCATCGGCTAGTCTCTGGAAGACGGCGCCGCTTACTCTGATTGCATCCAGTGAGATGATCAGACTGTCAGTAGCCCACACGGAAAGGAAAGGGGAAGGGAAGATAGGTACACACACTCCTAGACCCGGGTAGCTTCCTCACCGGACGATGCCAGGCCAAGTCAGCCCACCATGGGTCGGACCTCCTAAAGATCCACTAGTTACCAGGATTGGAGTAGTCCTGGTCACGAGCTTTTGCTTCACAGGGTACTCTGGGCGTCTTCCGGTAACAGTCACTCACACTGGCCCCCAGTACCATTCTGCATCTGATCTTGCTTTTTTTTTTTTTTGAACTTTTTCAGTTTATTCTTAGTCATCAGATCCAATCCAAACACTTTCCAATTCACCAGAATGCATTCTAAGGGTGTACACCGTACCTGGCACCCCATACCATGCCCTTGACCCATTATATGACGCTCTATCGTCTAATGGGAATTACAACGACTGGGCGTCCCCAGCCTCAAATTACAACGACTGGGCGTCCCCAGCCTCGGGCAAAAGTCCACACCACTGGACTGTTCCTACCTTATCCAAGGGACCAGTTCCTCACCGTTGCCCACAACTGCTTCTCCACTACTCGAGCGCGTTGCACCGTTGTGCCCTCTGGGGTCGGTTGAACTGCGTCTCTGCCGAGGCCCCTGGTGGAGTCACAGGTGTGCAGATCCTCTACCTTCTGCACAAGCTTACTCACACTTCCCGTGGCTCCCGTGTTCCCCAGTGCTCAGGAAGGAGCACAATGGAAGCCCATCCTGGTGAGTGATGTAGTGTTCACCATGATCAGGGGCAATGAGCATCTGTCTTCCTCTGCCTTGCAAACCAATCTACACATCCCTTCCACAACCAAGTGCATATGTTTCTGGGTGTTAGTTACAGTCAGAATGGTGCTACAATCTTTTATTCATGCTGAATGGATTTGATTCATTTTATGAAACACCTGTATGAGTTGTAGCTATTTAACAAGTCCCTGAGTCAGGAAGTGTTGTTCAGTGGTCAGGGGACTGGGAGTCGGAATTATTGGAGTTGTTCTCAAATGAGTAAGACCCTATCAAATTCACGGCCATGAAAAATGCATCCCGGACCGTGGAATCTGGTCCCCGCCCTGTGAAATCTAGTCTTTTGTGTGCTTTTATCCTATACTATACAGATTCCGCAGGGCAGACCAACATTTCTCAAATTGGGGGTCCTAATCCAAAAGGGAGTTGGGGGGGAGGAGGAGGGTCCGCAGGGTTATTTTAGGGGGATTGTGGTATTGCCACCCTTACTTCTGTGCTGCCTTCTGAGCTGGGGGGCTGGAGACTGGCAGCTGTTGGCCTGGCGCCCAGCTCTGAAGGCAGCACCGTGCCAACAGCAGTGCAGATGTAAGGGTGGAAATACCATACCAAGCCATCCTTACATCTGCGCTGCTGGTGGTGGTGGGTCTGCCTTCATAGCTGGGCACCCAGCCAGCAGCCGCCACTCTCCAGCTGCCCAGTTCTGAATGCAGTGCTGCCGCCAGTGGTAGTGCAGAAGTAAGGGTAGCAGTACCACAAACCCCTCTACAATAACCTTGCGACCCTCCAACAACTTCTTTTCAGGTCAGGACCCCTTCAATTACAACACTGTGAAATTCCAGATTTAAGTAGCTGAAGTCATGAAAATTACTATTTTAAAAATCCCATGACTGTGAAATTGACCAAAATGGACCGTGAATTTGGTAGGGCCCTGATGAGTGACATTCCTGTGCTCAGCACCTCGCAGGATCACACCCTAAGTTAGATGGAAGCACTGCAGCCTTTTCTGTGGTGCATTCTTTTTAATTCATATGATGTGAAGAAAACTTTAAAAAATATCTTCATCACTAAAATGAAAATTGGGAAAGGACAAAACGACTGCTTTTTCCACTTCATGGATTCCCTCGGCTGCAGATGCTGAGACTTACTTTTGAGTGAGATTCTGTTTTCTTTTCATCTTCAGCATTCAGGCTGCGCCACTCACCCATTCTTAAACTGAAGTATGCTAATCAGTTTCTGACCGACCATCAGTGTGGGAAGGATTTCCTTGACTCTTAGAGACCTGCTCTTCACAGGCATTATGCACATTTAGTGCCTGGAGGGTCTTCATCTTTATACTATGCATGCATGTCTCAGACCAAAAGTAGTCATAGCTCCTGCATTCCCACAATAGCAGCCACACGACGCAGATGCTTCCAGTTTTCCTGTCAGGCTGTGCTTTTCAGCTTTGAACAAAGTTGTATAATATCTCATGGATTTATATTTTCCTGTCTCTGTCTTATGGATCACAAAGACCTCATTATGGCTCATAAATGACAGCACTGGCAGAATTCTCATCTAGTTCTAAGGATTGCTTTCCAAATGTTTTATCTCTATAGACGTGAAGACTGAATTGAGGCTTTCCTTCAGGGAGATACTCCATTGTGTCTGTCAATAATGCATAACAATAACAAATTTAATGGCAGACCTTGAAGTATATAAAAATTTAAGTCCAGAAAAAGGTAAGGATTTTTTGGTTTTCGAAATACTATAGAAAGATCATGTACATTTCTGGAAGTGTTTATAGGAAAGATCATGTATATTTTATACTTTATCAACGGTAAGTTGCATTTTATGTTTATTTGGACATTGATAACATGAAATAATTGTGGTAGATATTACTGTGTATTCTGAGTGGAAAAACTGATTTTTTTTCATTCATTCAAAAGTACGTGTCCCCATGAAAATATAGGCTTTTATGAGCTATCACTTTAATCAGATTGACAAACTGCACTTCTGTGTCATTTAAAATTAATACAAATTACTTGCCAATATAAACATTTCTGACCATTTAATCTACAAGTCATTTTGCTGTGATATACAGGTTTGCATGAGAACCTTACCTATTGTTCTCGAGTAGCACTTACAAATAGTGTGTATCTAGGCAAATTGTGTGTAAAGTTCTGATCAAACAATGTCTGTTGACCTGTATATGTTCTACCAAGGAGTATATAAGCATTATATAATAAAGAAGATCTTAACAACTTTCTTCAGTAATTTGCAATTATGATGGCTAATATTGTTCAACTAAAGTAAGTGGTGGGTGGAAAATTGTAATTAGCTTAAGCCTGTAAATGGGATGAAAATAATTGATATTGTGAAATAGAGGAAGAAATCATGATCCTATCCATTAAATATGTTATATTTTTTGTATGCTGCCTGTCATTAGTAATGGTTTTAGGTAGTGTGCTTTTAAAGAAAAAGTTATAATAGATCAACATCAACACTAAAATAAAAATATTTAAATACACTAAAATATTAAAAATATTAGAAATGTTTGGATAAATTTGGCAAGGGATTGGTTTCTCTAAATAAGTTCAGAAAACATTTTGCAGCAATATTTTTTATTCTGAAATAGTCCCAAAATAGCTTTGTGACATTTGTCTCAAATATTTTTTTAACACTAACAAACTTGTGTTTAATGATTTTTTAAAGAGTATTATTTCAAAGTTCAGATACTAACTTTCTTCATGGCAATTTGTATTTACCATGTGTAATTTATTATGACAAATATTTTCTGACCGTTACCAATATCTGATGCTATCTGAATGGACACTGGTCTTCTCTAATCCATAAATAAGGTGCTGGGATGAGATTTGTTTGGTCTATCCTCTAGGAGAATGGACACATGTATTGAGGATTTAGTATATTACTGTTCCAAGAACTGTATTTATAGTTTGGAGGTTTCTATTTTCGTTACACAAAGCTCTAGATTAAGTTTATGTATATGATGAAGTAAAGAGGACAAAGTGCCACTCCATCTGTTTTAGGAAGCAAAGGAGGTAAGGGATACAAGAATTAGCTTTTTAAAAGGGAGTTTTGCTAAAGCCCTTAAAAGTGGTAGAGATAAATAAGACTTCACTGGTTTAGCTTTTCAGCTCTTATAAGTTCCTTTGTGTAACAGAGCTTATTTCAAAGTGTGCATCTACAGATAGGCACATTTCAGACTGAAATATTTAATTTATGTTGTAGTTCTTTCAAAGGCCATTTGGTAGCTACTTTTCCTCCTGCTAAAAATAACGTTAACTGTCTAATGTACATTTTGTTTAATCCTTTTCAGTTTGTAACATTGTCATTCCTCTTTGTGGGAGAAGACAGCTCAAGGACAAAGAGTAAAAATAAATATAAATACAATACAACCCAATCCCCCCTTGCATATTTGATTTATGCAGCTCAAGTTTGCCTCGCTCCATTTTAACAAAAGAAGGTCCATGTTCTCCTCTCAGTTACATTTGTGCAACTCCATTTACTTCAATAAAGTTGGGTTGGTGCAGTTAAGAGTAAACTGGGCCCCCTGGGTTTATAGTTCATATAATAGCTTAATGATGTTAATGCTGTTTGACCAATACTTTACAGACAACCTCAGGGGAAAATGTGTCAGTTAGATTTTTAAATGTGTGAAATAAATGTTATATAAAAATTTTCTGTTATCTTGTCAACATAGCCTTAATCCCCAGTTGGTTCTCATTTGAGTCTAGATTATGCCTGGACCTTCCATAGGGTGCAATCGGGATGGGAGGAAGGAAGGAGCCTGGCCCCATCTTTGTGCAGTCCACATAAGAATCAGGAGTGGCTGCAGGCTCTGTGTTCAAGGGAGCGTATGAACTGGTAAGGATGGCACAGCCAAGGCCCTTTTAATACTTGTAAAAGTGCTTCCCTTTTAGTGTTGGATGAAGTGATCCCCTGTAGGACCCAACATTACATAGTTCCATTGATTCACGCTTAGCACTAAGTGTTACAGGATCAGGCCCCTAGTCTGCATATCTGTTTGAGGCTCAAAGTCAACGTGACTACTCTTGTGAGTAATTGCTAAGCAGCATGAGTAAGAGCAGGGTCACAGGGCAGCCTTTAAAGGTCTAATGTAAATAGAGGCTGTTGAGCATGGTGTGAGAGAAGATGCACGGGTGTGTTTCATCCTGGTGAGTTAAGAAACCCATTTTCAACAATCCCTCAGCATTTACCCCTCTCTTGGCAGAGAATAGGCATTTGGAATATGCTGTGAAGAAATTTAGTGTCTATCTGAAATGATGAGCCACTAATTTAAAATTGTTCAAGTGGTAATTTCACAGTTCTGATGAAGGCTCTGATGGCAAAGTGGTACACTGGGAGTAACAGCGAGTAAATTAGTTTTGATGATAGTTCATAGCTGACAACATGGGAATAGCAGTGTTTGGCCTGTTCATGCGTTACCATCCCTAGCTATCAAGAAATGAATCATGGACAATCTCTGTGAAGTTTAGCATTTGTTTGTGGGCCCTGACAGCCTTTCTCTGTGGAGCTAGGGGGCTCATACAAATAGAAGTGAGTCAGGAGGTGGAGGCGGCTCCTGGAGCCTCCCATACAAACATTCCTCCATGCCCCCTTGGGGTGTGTGTGCACCCCACAGTTTGAAAACCTCTGATTTAAAGGGTCTGGTGGTATGCAGGAGGGTCAGGGCAGGACATATAAACCCTAGCAGAAATCTGGGAGAGGAGGGTACATGAAGGAAAATGGAAGGAATCACATCTGGTATTTCAGAGTACCAGAGCTACAGGCATGTATCCAGGTGGTGATGAGGAGAGCCACAACATTTTAGCTACTGAGACACATATGGCTCCAAAACTGCAGGTTCACTCCCCTTGCTGTCAAAGAAAATGGAAGAGGAGTCATGGAAAGGAAGTTGCTGTGGGTAGAGATAGCCAGAGCCTGCCAATATAAAATCTGCATTCTGTAAGGACAGCATTTCTTCTGATATTCTCTTTACTCAGACTGCTAGGTACAAATGTTGATGATGAACTCTCTTATTTTCATGAGATACATTACATTCAGAAGTAAAATGATTAGGAGATACAACTTCTGAGATGAGGTAAAGGGAGTTTAACATGTACAGTTTGAAGACACAATATTAATATTTTGCCCATGATATTGTGTCTTCCATGCATGGATTGCAAAATACTGTATGAAATGAAAGAGGTGTTTGAGAGGGGGCAAGGTAGGACACATGAGAGATTAGTGAAAAGGAAAGTGCTTTATCCAGGGGACTGTACCAGAAAGGCTTTACCAGCCCTATTGTCTGTGACTGTGGTCTGTAGTATAACTACTATATATACTCGTTCATAAGCCAAATATTTTTGGTAAAAAAGTAATGCATCGAAGAGTGGGGGTCAGCTTATAAAGGAGTCTATACCAAAACTTGATGATTTTAAACTCTATTTAAAACATTGGCTGGGAACAGCCAATGGCGGCCACAGGGAGCTGAGGGGCTCCATGCCTGCAGACGTGCCAAGTAAACAAAACGTCCTGACACTTGAGCGGCTTACCCTGGTGGGCCGGGAGCCAAAGTTTTCCAACCCCTGAAATATAGGGTCGGCTGATGAAACGATCATACATTTTTTGCTATTTTTACCTATCCATTTTGGGGGGGGCGATTTATAAACGAACGGGCTAGTATATACGGCAGTTTAGATGGAGGATAAAGAGAGGCACATATAGTATATAAACAAACGTGGAAATGGGCAGTAAGGTCTTTGTTACGTTACTGTGTCCATTACCTTGTTTCATGTGAAACTGACTTTTTATTCTGTAAATTCAGGTGCTTTATAGAAAAGTAACAAAGAAAACTTGGTGTTTTGACTTTCTTTTGCTATATTCTCTGTACCAGTGAAGGCCAGAAGGGTTGTAACTATCTTAATTGCAAGCATAACCGAGACTAACATAAACTAAGGGCCTGTCTACACTGGCAATTAACAGCGCTGCAACTTTCTTGCTCAGGGGTGTGAAAAAACATCCTCGGAGTGCAGCAAGTTGCAGTGCTGTAAAGCACCAGTGTAAACAGTGCCCCAGCGCTGTCCAGCACTGGGAGCTGTGCTCTTCATTGAGGTGGGTTTTTTAGAGATCTCTGCTGCGAGAGCTTTCTCCCTGCGCTGCGCTGTGACCACATAAGGCACGTTAAACTGCTGCCATGGCAGCGCTTTAGTGTTGCCAGTGTAGACTAGCCCAAAGTTTAATTACTTGTTGGCGTGATGCTGCTTTCGTGCCTTTTCCTCCATATTGCTTCTGTCTAAGCAGACGAGAATTTCAGGCTCCAGTTTGTTTGAATGGTGAACAAGAATGTAAAAAAAAGATTCATTCATCATCTACAGATCTTCTCAATAACTGGTTTCACTATTACTCACTTGTGCGTGGACTTTTGCTGCTAAAGGAGCTATGGCTGGGTCTGCATTAGCTGGAAATAGAGAAGATCCTGGATGAATTGAGCCCACAGAGAAAAAACATGTTCCCTACTCCTGTTTGCAGCATTGATTCTCCTCTCTTATTAGGTTACAGAGAACGTGTGTGTGTATTTCTCCTCTTTATTTTCTGTTTTAAAGTAATTTCTCAGAACTCAGAAATTGGAAACAGCCTTACTAGTGCACAAACATTAGTCTTCGATTGGTTAGACAGTCAAATAACAGAAGTTAAACTGGGAAACACAGAAGCTTGTTTTGTTGGGTCTAGAAAGCTGGTTGAAAATTAGGAAGCTTCTTCCTTTGTATGTCAAGATTTCAACATAGAGAATGTGAATCACTTGTACACCTCTACCTCGATATAACGCGACCCGATATAACAATAATTTGGATATAACGTGGTAAAGCAGTGCTCTGGGGGAGTGGGACTGGGCACTCCAGTGGATCAAAGCAAGTTCGATATAACGCGGTTTCACCTATATCGCGGTAAGATTTTTTGGCCCCTGAGGACTGTGTTATATCGGGGTAGAGGTGTGTATCAATAGTCAGTAAACAAATCAGGACAGTAACAGGCATGTGGTACTGCCTGTTAGGCTTTGAATTGGATACATCTTCAGATGTTTTCACTGCACTGTAGAAGCATTGTTCTGCACTAACACTCAGATGCACAACATGACTTTATTTTGTTTATTTGCATTAACAAGATTACTTTGAGGTCTTTGACTCTGTAAATTCATTATTTATCCACAGATGTCTCACCATTAGAAATGTATGCTCCCTAATCTAGGTCTGTAACTCATTCCCACTCCCGGTCTGGCATGCAGATTCCTCACACTCATTCCAAGTATATGATGACTTCTTGCCGCTTGCTGAAAGAATTGCAGGCAGCAGACCTCCAGTCTTTGTGCTGGACCTGGGCCATTTTCTCACGTTTCGGCTGGGCTGTCCCTGTTAACGTTTTCAGGAAGCCCCAAATAGATGGCACATTTGAAAAAAAGAAACGAGATCAAGGCCAACAGTTAGGTGGCAGGCCTACAACTCTTTCACTAAAATGGAGGAGGGCGTTTGGTGTCATAAACCGTGGATTTTGTTCAGGGAGGGTTGGCTGTGGCTATTATAGGCCTGTAGGAGAGGTAGATGGAAAGGTAGGATTCTGCTGAAAGCCAGGAACCGCCACTGGTTTAAAGAAGCATCTCAGGCCTGAATCTGATCATCCAGTGAATTCAACAGGATTGTGTGTACTCATCTGCCAGGGTGGTTGGGCCCTAGAGCTTCTGGAGCTTTATCCAACATTGTGGGGATTCAGTAGCCACTAGTGAGTGCAAATAATGGCTGCAGTGATGAACCAGTCACTCACTGTCCAAATCCCACATCTCTGGCACACTTATTTGGCCTGACTTCTCTCCACTGAAATCAAAGGGAGTTTTGTCTTTGACTTAAATGAGGTCAAGACCAAGCCCTTTATTGCCCATTGCTCTGACTCACACACATGATCCCAGTGATTCCACTGACATCCGTGGGTTTGGTTGTGAGAATAAGGGCTGTGGGATTGGGCCCACATATGTAAGTTCCAGATCCTGGATTTCATAATGTTTTAAATGACTCATTTATAAAACTTCAAAGAAAAATAGACTGCATGCAATGCTAATTAAGGTCCTTCTCCATTATGGGTTAAAAATGTTGCATGAATCATTATTGCTTGGAGTTATAAACAAATTAAATGAGAAACTTTTGGACGCATCATGTTCAAACAATAAGGGACAGTTGTGTAATATGACTTCCTTTAGCTTGACATTGTCTTGTATAGTTATTGCAGATGCTTTGCTGTTGTTGCTTCTCTTCATCAAGCAAACAAAGTAATTAATGCTTATTACATAGATCCAGAATTAGAATTCAAGGAAAGCTGGCATCCAATCCTGTGCCCTTCCTCTGGCTAAACTGGCCAGGCCTGGGACACTGGCAAAAGTAGAAATGAATATGGGCCATTGCTCATTGTATTGGATGCATTAGTAAGATTTCTTCCTGAATTACGAATCGTTGTTTGTGGTGTGTCCATGTCAGATCTTTTTGGCTGTAAAGCAGGATAGCCTGTTGAACATGGATCCTGGGACAGGTAGACTGCTTTCTGCTTCGGGTAGGTTCTTTTAACCTTTTCACACTGTGACCTCTGCACTGAGCAACTGTTTCCTTCATGGATGCACTCCAGAATCCGTTCCTCCGGTTCTAATAGTGCCTCAAAGGAGGTGCAACTGCCATTGGCATTGTCGAGGACTGTTTGCCAGTGACTAAGCAAATCTGCTTCAGTGGAAGGCTTGTGACAAAGCACCCAAACCTACAGTCCTTATCCAGTTCTCAGGCAAAGTACTTTGGCGGGAGTTTGTCTAAGTAAGGACTGAGTATAGAATTCGCAGCCGGAGCCAAGGAATGGGAGTGTGATTCAGATTCCAAGAAAGCTGCTTGTGACCAACATTTCTGCTGAATTTTTTTTGTGCTGAGTGGGCTACAGAGCACTACATTTTTGTCCTTGGGGAAGCTAAAAACTTAATTTTTTTTTGAAGTCTTCTTACTCTGAACTAACTCTCTGCTGTGTTGCTAGAACTGTGTAGATGCACTGTATTTGCAGTACAACATGGCACACTAAAACGCCAAAGGTGACCAGACTGAAGTGAGAATGTTTTAACACTTTAAGTAAACAACTAAATAAAGAAAAATGACCAAAGCACTAATTTATCAGAGCAACATAGGGCCCATCCAAGGGGGTTAAATGCTTCCACTGCATGGAGCCACCAAACTGCCAGGGCTGACCTGGCAGTCATGGGGAGAGAGACTCCAGTGTCTTGGCCAACACCTTATCTGGCCACCTGTCACCCCTAGGGCTCACCTCTCTGGCTGACACTGAAACCCCTACTCCATGCAAGGGCCCCACTCCCTAGCTGATCCTATATCCAGCCACCTGTCCAGGTTTTCCCAAGATGATCCCCTTTTTTGAGGCAGCTAGCCTGCAAAATCTGCAAGGGTGCTCACTACATATTGCCAGCTGTGCAGTTTTATGAGCTCAGTATCCTCCCGGATGTCTTTTTTTTTTTTGTATGTCAGAGGTGACCATGCCCAGGACCTGCTTCCCAGCTGGCACCATATCCAGTCACCACCAACCCACCTTGGGGCCCACTCTCCTGGCTGACACTCTCCAGCCCCCTCCTGAGGCCCATTCTTCTGGCTGACAGAGTACCTGACCATTCACCCCTCCTTCCCCACTTTTGGGACTCATTCCCCAGCCCCTGGTTGACACTGAGCAGCCCAAGATCCAGTCCTCACCCATTTTGAAAATCAGAAACGTCTAGCATTACATGGTATAGGAGAGAACATGTGACCCTGAGCACCAGTAAGGGAACATGGGGAAACATAGTCAAATGGCTATGTAAAAGCTTCCATCTGTTCTAAGGCTGCTGGTCTGTTCCCCTTGCAATGAAGATGATTAAGCTGTGTAAACTTCTTAACTGTGTGTGCAATCTTTGCTTGCAATAATGATATGACAATGTGTTGCAATGGGTTTTGGGAGCTGGCCATGCATGCAATTAAATGGTTGTGTCTTTCTACACTAGATAAAAGGTTTACTAGGTCTGCAGCCTTGATAAAAGGTTTGCTAATCTGGAGCCATACCACATCAGGCTGTAAACACATCAGATCCCACAAACTGAGGCTGTGCTGACCTGGTCAGTTCCTGAAGGCGAGAGCTTTAAGAAAACACAGTGTGCTTTGGGAAGTGATGGGGATTATTCTGTAAAAGTGGCAGTCTCCCCTGTAAACTGGTAATCAGTTCCCCAGCATTATGTTAGAAAGCATCCAGCTGCTGGAGATGCTTCTTTTTGGATGAAATGTAAAACAGAGTCCTGATTATTTGTGGCCATTAAAGATCCTATGGCAATTTTTGGGCAACTGTAGCGGTATTAGCCTCAATGTCCTGACCAAATACCAATGTTGGCAATTATAGTCTGCTTAAAAAAAAAAAGGGGTAAATCTTTTTTTGCCACAGTATAGTTGATTGTCCTGTGGATAGCTAAGAGCATAGCTGGTCAGTTTCACAGACCAGCATTTTCACAGCATGGTGAAAATGCTAAATGCCATAATTTGCAAATAAAGCAATCATATAAAACTGTACAAGTGATCAAACTTAAAGAATTAAATAATTTTTTAAAAATGATAATTTCAGATCTAATTCTGTACATCAGCACAGATTAGTTGGTGCTTTTTGAAACTTTACCACCATAGTTTTGTCAGGTCTCTCAGAATCAACATTTTTGAATATATGTAAAATTATGGAAAAAAAAAGGCTGATTTCTTTATGCAGTTACCCATTTGATTCACACACACATTTGAGTTTTTGTGTGTACAAATGGTTGCACTCATAAACTTTGAGGGCAGTTAAGCTACTTGGCTCTGATTTGCAGAAGTGTTCAAGCATTATCACTGCATTTGAAGTCAGTAGGACAGATGGGTGCTTAGCACTTCTGGAAATCAGGTCATTCATTTTGCTTGGGATGGAAGCATTGTCTAACAATTAGAACGTGATACTGAAAGTCAGGATTTCTGTGCTCTGGTCTTCTTCTCTCTATTACTGACTTGCTATGTGTGCATTGGGCAAATCCCTTAACTTCTCAGTGGACTCAACTGTAAAATAGCATAATCATAGTTGAGGGATAGCCAGTCTCAAGGAATGAGTGTAGGTTCAGAGTGAGGTGTTCCTGGGTTCCAATCCCAATTCTGCTATTGACTTGCTTTGTGTCTGTAGTACCTAATACTTAGAGTTCATTAATTAAGTGTGTGCACTTTGAAAACCTTGCAGTAAAGGTGCTGCAGAACTACAAAGAATTATTATTACAAAATGTAAATTTAGATGGGTATTTTAGGTAGGGTGGCCAGGTGCCTAGTTTTCAACCGGAAAGTCTAGTTGAAAAGGGGGACCTGATGGTGTCTGGTCAGATATTCTGACTGCAAACCCAAAGTCCAGTTACTGCAGGTGAGGGAAGTGGGGAGGCGCTGGGTCTTCACCCACACCAGCCCCTACTCAGATGGGGCCACCTCCTACCTGCATCTGGTGGCTGCAGCTCCCAGCCCCAGCTCTGCAGGTGAGTCCCTCCTGACCCGGGCAGGTGGTGAAGGTGGGAGGGGAAAAAGCAGCAAGCAACTGTACGGGAGAGGGGGGAAGACAGGAAGAAAAGTGGATGGGGCTGGGCCTCGGGGGGAGAGGTGGGGCAGGGTGGGGCTTTGGGGGAAGAGGTGAGGCAGGGGAGGTTCTGGCACTCTCTTTGGAGTGTCCAGTTTTTAAATATTACCAAATTGGCAACCCTAATTTTAGGTTGTATGTCAACATTATCCTCTGCAATTGTAAAAAGGCTTTAGCTCAGGGCTTCTCAAACTGGGGTTGGGACCCCTCAGAGGGACGCGAGGGTATTACATGGGGGGTCACGAGCTGCTAGTCTCCACCCCAAGCCCCACTTTGCCTCCAGCATTTTTAATGATGTTAAATATATTAAAAAGTGTTTTTAATTTATAAGGGGGGGGGTCACACTCAGAGGATTGCTATGTGAAAGGGGTCACCAGTACAAAAGTTTGAAAACTACGGCTTTAGCTACATAACTGCCTTTGAGTTTATTAATAGGAGGAATTTATAGAGGACTGTAATTGTACACAGCAAAAACATCATGTAATATTTTCAAAACCGAAGGATGGCAAATCAAATATTTGATACATTTTGATCACAGAAGTTAGCTCCAATATTATATTTTAGGTAAATCTATTTACACATCCTAGTTTTCCACTGAATTATAAATATTTGATTGAAGAGACGGAATTAGGAAATACACTGTGAAATAGTGGTTGGTGTTATGTTAGTTAGAGCACAAGCAATCTTCATGATTAGGCGTTTGGTATGTGTTCACACAGGGACCTCTTTAGGTCCGAATTCCATGTGAGACATTGTAAACTGAACAGTTAAGATGCCCTTGAGTGAAACATCTTATGCACTGATCTCCAATAAAGATAAAGGACCAGACTGGATCTTAGTTACATTAGAGTAAGTTCAGGATCACTCCATTAACTCTGGTGGCACAATTCTGGATTTACCCTGCTGTATGTGAGATCTGAATGCCCCCTAGTCCCAAGAAAATGCTGATATTCAATTATATATAAAATAATAATACCTGGGCATGTTTAGCTCAGGAACATAGTGGCGCTTACAGATCTGGCATGCTCATTATTTAAGAGTAGTTTTGAAAGCCTCTCAGTCCTCCCCAATGGCTGCTTTTTGTTCAATGAAGCATGGTCATCTTCCTGTAAAGTCACATACAGGAGCCTCCTGCTGGAACATGTCTGGAAAATGAGGGAAGCTGCCTCAGCCTGGATCCTCCTTACACAAGCTACGCTGTTAGTTGAACAGCTGTGATATGGGATGCAGTTACATGTATCTTGCTTTAATTTGGCTGTATAGTCTCGCTTTTGTGAGTGGAGCAGTGAAGGATGCATCCCAATGGCAAATCCATCTTAACAGTGAGGCAAATCTGAAGAAGGGGGAAGTTACCAATTTTCTCTAAAATATTTGGTTCAGATCCTGATGAGTCATGTAAATGAGTGTAGGTCTTCCAGGCCGAGACCAGAAGCCGGAGTCTCCCCAACTCTTGCACTGGTATAAATAAGGAATATTGAGGGTGGTGAAAGGAGATTCAGGCCTATGCATAGGTGGTGGGTGTCAGTGGGCGGCTTAGTCTCCCCCCAACCCCAGTCTGTCTCTGCCACAATGTAGTGCTGCCAGAGCAGTCCAGAGCATTGCTCAAGCACCTCATATACAGGATAGATCTAAGCTCTGGCACTTCAAAAATAGCCCCAGCACCCTCCCTGCTTACCCACTTGAGGGTATTCTTTTCCTAAGTTGCTAGTGGACTCAGTCATTTTGTACTTTTTCTGCTTCCTAAATGAATGAAACACCGTCAGACTGCTTTCAGGTGGGCCTTGCAAATGTTTCCAGCATGGATACACGTGATTACTAACTTAGGACATTTGCCCAGCTTTAATCAAGATTTTATGAATTTTACAAAAATGTGAGTTCTTGTCTATCTTGTATTCATGGACTTCTAAACAGGTTTGATTAAATCCAATAGAATAGGCTTAATGGAAGATTGTACAAAGGATTGGAAGAATTGTTGCAGAATGAATTAAGAAGAACTGTTAGGAAACATGAAATGTAGTTATCATTGAAAACTAGTCCTGCACAGATAAGGTTACCAGTGAAATTCCCTTGGGACTGTCTCTGAGGTCTTGGTTTTCCGTTATATAATCAACAAGAGACAGGGATAACAATCAACAAACAATTTGATGATATCAGTAGTAAGCTGCATTATGTTCTAGATATTAGTGCTGTTCTATGGGATTTAGATAAAATGTGCTCTTTGGAGGAAGAGTAGCAAATGGCATTTAATGGGACTGCGGTAAGTGCAAAATTAGAGCATACTGGCAGTGCAGATATAGCTGCAAAATAGTATGATGCGCATATAACAAAAAAAAATGGACAGAAGTTTCTTTATCAAGTGAATGTTTTTGCAGTGACAGCCACGGGGTGCAGGAGGCGCTCAGGGCAGGGGGTTGCGGTGCAGGCGGGGTGCGGGGTGCAGAAGGGGCACGGGGTGCAGGAGGGGGGTCAGGGCAGGGGGTTGCGGTGCAGGTGGGGTGCGGGGTGCAGGAGGAGCTCAGGGCAGGGGGTTGCGGTGCAGGCGGGGTGCGGGGTGCAGGAGGGGCACGGGGTGCAGGAGGAGCTCAGGGCAGGGGTGCGGGGCAGGGCAGGGGTGCGGTGCAGGCAGGGTGCGGGGTGCAGGAGGGGCATGGGGTGCAGGAGTGGGCTCAGGGCAGGGGGTTGCGGTGCAGGCGGAGTACAGGAGGGGGCTCAGGGGAGGGGTTGGGGTGCAGGATGGGGCTCGGGGCTCAGGACGGGGTTGGGGTGAAAGGAGGGGGTGTGGAGTGTGGGAGGAGGCTCAGGGAAGGGGGTTGGGAGCTCAGGGCAGGGGCTTGAGGTGCAGGGAGTGGTGTGGAGTGCAGGAGGAGGCTCAGGGAAGGGGGTTGGGGTGCAGGAGGGGTTTGAGATGCGGGCTCCAGCCCGGTGCCGCTTACCTTGAGCAGCTCCGGGGTGACAGTGGCATGCAGTGGGGTGAAGACAGGCTCCTTGCCTACCCTTGCCCCGCGCTGCTCCCAGAAGCAGCCAGCACGATGTCCCGCGGCCCCAGGGGTGTGGAGCAGGGGGCAGAGGGCTCTGCGCCTGTCAGGATTCTCCGTTCCTGGCCAATGGGTGCTGTGGAGGGCGGTGCCTGCAGGCGAGGGCAGTGCACGGAGCCCTCTGACCCTCCCCCAGGGACCGCAGGGATGCGGTGCTGGCCACTTCCGGGAGTGGCGTGGGGCAAGGGCAGGCAGGGAGCCTGTCTTAGCCCCGCTGCACCACACCCTAACACAATGGGGCCCTGATCTCTGATTTTACGTGCTACTGTTATACAAACAACATTTTAAGGCCTAACACAATGGGGCCCTTATTTTAAGTGCTACTGTTATACAAACAATAAGAACATACTTGAAATTTGAAAAATTGCATGATCCAGATTCAAAAATATCAGGGATTAATTTGGCCCTTTGTTTGGTTTGGGTTTAAAACAATCTACAAATAGAAGCGGGCTCTGCTATGATTCATTTTAGAAGAATCTAATGCTGTCACTATGCCTTCTTCTGCCTAGCCTGGGTAGATGGTCGGGAATGGTGGGAAATGTATCTCTTCTCCATACAATTTACCACAAGGAGGTGTGAATGTCAAGGTCTAGGGCCCTGTTAACGTTAGAGAAATTTGCACTAATGTAAGATGTAGTTGGAATGATACAAACCTCTAATGTGGATGTGCTGGATAAATGTAAACTGGGGTTATACTGGGGATGTCTTAATCACCCTGCTATTCATCAGTGCAGTGCATCTACACTAGGAGTTTGCACTGGTGTAGCCACATTGATGTAGTTACATTGGTGCAAATTTCTGTAAGGGTTTATCTATATGTAAAATGCTGCTCTGACTATGCCAATACAGCTAAAGGAGAAAAACAATCAACAAACAAAACCTCCCGCACAGTATGGATGCAGTTCATATTGGTATAGCTTATTCCAAATTGGAAATCAAAATAAGCAATACCAGTGTAAGACACCTTAATACTAATATAAGTGCATGTACACTAGGACTTTTACCTGTATAGCTATGTCAGCAAAACATCACACCCCTAACTGACGGAGTTATATAGGTAAAACTTAAGTGTAGACCAGGCTTCATTGAGGTATGTCATCGCTGCAGAGTTAACCTGGGCTCTTATTCAGTGGTAACCCTGCTTCTGTCCACACACAAAAACCTCTCATCTGAGTGTTAGAGTTGCGTTCAGCCATGGGTAACTGAGCAGTCTTGGGATATAGGCAAAAACTTGAGTGATGCTTTACCTCATGCCGGTAACACACCCACTTTGCACTGAGGACACAGGCTAAACTACTCCAGTGCTGATAGTCCTACAGTATCTTCCCACAATTTCCCCTGGGCACCCAAAAGAACAGACAAGTTCTCCTACAATTCACTGGGGAAGAGCCATATAGAGCAGTTCAGCTTGCTGCAGCGCAATGGACCATGGGACATGAAATCCACACACTTGGTTGGGTATGTCTACACTACCCACTGGATCGGCGGGTAGCGATCAATCTATCAGGGATTGATTTATTGCATGATCGCTCTCCCGTTGACTGCTTAGCAAGAAGCAGAAGCAGAATTGACGGGAGAGTGGGGGCTGTTGATCCCGTGCTGCGAGGATGCAAAGTAATTGATTCTAAGTCGGTCTAAGATATGTCGACTTCAGCTACTCTATTCTCGTAGCTGAAGTTGCGTATCTTAGATTGATCCCCCCCCAATGTAGAGCAGGCCAGTGAGTGCAGCAGTAGTGAAGACACTAACTCAGGCAGGACTTTGCAATGTGGCTACTCACTCCTGGACTAGCACAAGCCAAGTGCTTAGACTCCTGTGCCAATCACATTGGGTTAGCTCTGCAGTAAAGACATGCCCATCCAGAGGCCCTAACTGGGACAATTTCAATATTAATATTAGTAAACAGGATATTTCTCATTCTTGGTTTTTTTAAAGAAAAAGAAACGTCGTTTGGAAAATAAATATTGAAGCCTGACAATGTTGAATTGACATATGCCCGCAGCCCCAAAAACCAGGACATACAAAAGTAAAGCGGAGTAGAGCAGAGCTGATGTTGCTATCAGAAATGTAATTTCTGCATTTTGTGACTGTTTGTGGTTTTAACTTCACAGCTCTAATCTTGCATTAATGGGGTTTTCTACTTTTCATTTAGAAATACAGTTTTATATTCTCTTTCATAATTATACTTCCCGTTGTTGGGTAGTGCTCTTTATAGCTCGCCTAATCTTTTGTTCCATCAGACAATTGTAATATTAATAATTCCATAACAACTAGGCATGACAGTAAGCCATGGACTGTGATTTTAAATGTTGTTGTTGTTGTTTTTAAAGAAACTTAAATTCATTCATGGACCTTCCTCCCCCTAAGAAAAAGCAGTTTTGTGGTCAATATAGTATAAAGTAAATTTGTGTTCTTAATTACACTGCTCTACAGCCAAAATGCTTCTGAAATAAATGTAGTCCAACTTTACTAATTCTGGGTCACTGAGAACGAAAATGATGCTTAAAATTGTTGATTGGCTCTAGTTTTCAAGATATGCTATTGGGTCAGTAAATACGACCCTTGACTTGGGAATGGCGGAGGATAAGTGAGTTATAAAGGGAAGGGGTCTCAATTTAAACCAGAAATGACTAAAATACATCCTTGACTGGATCTATGAATAAATCTATGACTGGGTTTGGACAGTACTTGATTTTTAGGCAAAACAATGAATGATGCAATCTGAAGCTGGTATTGCGTCATACATGATATGAATTGCATCATGTTACTCCTAGAAGTCATGGATGATGCAATCATAACGAAGCTTACATCACTGCTGAAGAAATTGCCCTATATCAGCTCTAGAAATCATACAGTGTCGTGCTCTCTTCTTTGTCAGTGTTTGATTTTGCAAAGGGACACATTTCTGTTTAGCCAAAGTGAGCTTGTGTGAACAATGCAGATAACTTCTGCTGTGTTTGTGGTGAAGTGACTTTTTCATCACAAAAGCGCAGTATAACCACTATGGTTAAGAAAGCCTATCACCTTTCTTTTGGCTGCAAAATTGGAGATCAGGACAAGAGGTGGGCCCCACACATATGCTGCAACACTTGTGCAACAAATCTTTGCCGGTAGTTGAACAGGAAAAGGAAATCTATGCCTTTTGCAGTGCCAATGATTTGGAGAAAGCCAACAGATCATACCAGCAATTGTTACTTCTGCATGGTGCCTCCAGTTGGGAAAGGTGTGTCAAAGAAGAAAAAGTGGACTGTGCATTATCCAAACATTCCATCAGCTATACGCCCAGTACCCCACGGAGAAGGACTGCCGGTTCCTGATGCACCAGAATCATTCTCACTTGAGTCAGACGAGGAAGAGGAAGAGGATGAAACTTCTGGTCCTGAACCATCAATGTCACAGGACCCACATTTTCTCCCATCCTCCTCCTCTGAACCACACCTCATAACACAAGGTGAAGTGAATGACCTTGTCAGGGATTTGGAACTACCCAAGAGTAAGGCAGAGCTGTTGGGCTCCAGACTACAGCAGTGGAATCTCCTGGCAGGCTATCAGGGCAAATGGAGCCCATCAATGCTTGCAGACTATTGCTGGACAGTGACAAGAGATGCTCCATTTAATGAATACAAGAGACAGGCCAAGAAGCGCCGAGTAGACACTGAATAGGACTAAACTATGTACATAATAGTTTTTTGCCTTTTGTTTCATAATACATTTTATTTATGTAACCCTTTTGCTGATTTTTAAAGTGTTCCATAAACAGGACAGGTGAAATATTATCATGTAAAGCAACCATAAACACATGAAAAGACCTAGGTTTACAATTTATGATTCAAACTCTATTATCTACACAATATACATAGACATAAAATGTAAAAACTTAAATATCTTAGAAACAGCAGCCAATCAGTTGTTTTAATTGTCATATTTGAATTCAGCACATCAAAATACATAATAAATATCACATTTTATCTCTGAAGCAGACGACTTCTCAAAAATTATAGACCAGTGTTATTGGAGAGGTAATCACTGATAAATACTAGATTGCAGCACTGAAGCTAATAGAAGAGCTGTGTGTACATTTATCAACTTTAAGAATGCATAAATCTTACTGCATTTGATTTTCAAGGACCACTTCAGGGTTAATTGTCCAAACGTGACACATTGGTGAGCAACGATTGTGCAAATTCAGCCTTTGGAAACAAATTGGCCTTAACAGCAGCACTGAAATTGAGCTGAATAGCTCATTATTTAAGAGCCAGATACTATGCCACCCCTACTCACACTGAGTAGTTCATTATTCCATGAATAGTTCCACTGAGGTCACTGGAGCTATTAGAGGAGTAAGGCACTATTCAATGGTAGTGTTGCCAAATCTCTGAATTTTATTTAGAGTTCTGGGGTATTTGGTGTTTTCCTTAAATCCCTGCCTCCAGGAGTTATGTGATTACATGAGAATCTCAGTTTTTATTAAGAAAGAAAAAGTACATTTCTGATCTTTATGGTTGAACAGGAAAGTTTGAAAACGAATCCTAAAGGCCAAAAAAAATCAGATATATAATATGAATCGAACATTTATTATTCTTTAAATCTCATGATTAAGTCAATCTCTAAATTTTGCAGGGCCTGACTAATTAGTTTTTAGTGTTTGGCATAGTCATATGGGTAACTAAAGAATGGCAGAATTAGGTCCTTATGATCTATATAACCCTAATATCCTAAATCTGGATTTCATTTTAAATTTCATACTATTCCCATTATTATACTGTGTTCTAAATCAGTGTATAGTAGCAATGATAAGAGTCTGGTTATAGTTGTATAATCATACCTAAAGATGGTCCTCCCAAAAACCGTGCTCTGTCCTGCCGACCTTGCTCACGTGATGGTCCCATTCACTTACATAGGAAAGGGACTGTAGAACAGAAACATTTTGGGCCCTTGTTTGATGTTTTGTGCTCTTGCAGTGTACTGCGGCAGAGGATGGTGGGGACAGGAGAGTAGCACAAGGAACCCTGTGTTTTCAGTAAGTTCTCCACAGTGTTACTCAACATTCATACCTGCTGTGTGCAACCTACAGTCACGCAATAGGAGTCAAAGGGAAGTCCACAGCACAGGTGCTTATCTTAAGATTTCACTCGTGATGTCAGGAAGGTTTATTTCATTAGAACTGGAGCAAAACTGAGTTTTGTTGTTGTTTCATAAGACTTGGTTACATATGACCTAGGAAATTGTTTTAAGTTAATTTGAATATTATGCAATATAAGATCCTTTATAAAAGATTTACAGTGAAAATGTTTCTCTTTATGTAATGCTGCATAGGGCAGAATGTTAATTTAAGGCCACGTTGTGATTAGCCCTCACATGGCTACAGAGATGGGAGGGATGTGCCTGACAAATGGGCCAATTATTGTTATTGTCCTTGCAATCATGGGGGCACAGAGACTTCTCTAGGGCCACAGGGGCTTCCCTGGGGAAGCGTGATGTTCCAGGGTAGCACTACCGCCCCTCCTCCACTTTCTCCTACTGGCTACAATAAGCAAGAGTCTAGGAAAGTTGGCCACCAGTTCAATATATGTTTAGGGTAGAGCGCAGCTGCCACCTATACCCATGTTCTCCTTATTGGAAGGACAATCCTCTGTGCTCTCCATGGAGTGGAGCCTCATGGGACAAGGCCAAAAAGGCAGGTTTAGGGCTTGATCCTGCACCCATTGAAGCCAATGGCAAAATTCCCAGTGAGTTAGGGAAAAAGTTTCAAAAGCAACGAGGTCACTTGGGAGATTAAGTTCCATTTCAAGTGATTTAGGCACTTAGGAGCCAAAGTGTCTTTGAAAGTCAGTGGGACTTACATGCCTTTTGAAATGGGTCATAGATCCTAAGTCACTTAGGCTCTTTTAAAATTTTACCATTAGTCCTTGATCCTGTTCCCACTGAAGTTAATGGCAGAATTCCTATTGCCTTCAGTGGGAGCAAGACCCGTCTTTTAAATAGAAGCAGGATCTGGGCCCTTGGAGGTATAGAGCTAAGTAATAAATAATTTTCCTCTCCCTATGCTACTAAATGATCCTTTCTAGGCAAAAGAGAGGAATGTGTTTTAAAATGAGATGTGAAAAAGAAATCAGGCTGAAAAGGCACCAACACTGGTAAAACCCAGGATTTTTCCCAAGATTTAACTTAACACTTCGGCAACAGATGGCTTCACCCCAAAGGGCTGGGGGAAGGAATCAGTCATTGGAAATTTAAAAAAAAAATGCAGCTTAAATTGTTTACTTTAGGATTACTTTAGATTAAGTTAAAGGTTAAGAAAGGCTTTCAGTGCATGGCATAGAAAATGAAGCTGTGGTGAGGCTGCGAGTTTTTAAGACTGAGGGAAATCCAGAAAACATGATTTCAATGTTGGTTGTAGCATGCAGCAGATGGGGGTTTTACAGGAAGTAGCTTCTGCAGGTTGGTAGTAAGAAGCAGTCATATCCAGTGTTCAGCTGTTACTGCTTTTTATGGAAGGAGCCTATCTGCTCTAAGTATGAAGTGGCTGCCATATTTCATTTTAAATAAACAAGCTCTTCGAGACAGAGGCTCTTTCTTTACCTGATGTAAAGTGCCATGGGCACCAATGCACTATATAAGTCAGAATAAAATAAATATTTTTAAAAAGATTGAGTGGTTAGGAAAAGCATTTTAAAATCCCAATATTTTTGAACCACATCAACTAAAAAGTTCCTGTGTAATTTAAATAATTTTGAAACAAAACACATAATGGTAGACATGTATGTTGAGCTTGTTAAATCAGATGACTTATGAACTGCTGGAAAACAGGGTTTATATTAGAAAGGGCTGATGGATCAGTAACTATAACAGTTATTTTATCTGAGTGACTCAGTATAGGGCTTGATGCTAAACTATTCGTAGTTTATTAAAGGTCTGATTTGCTGAAGGGATAAATTAGAACTGGGTTATATGGAAGGTAGTGTCGGCTGATGTTGGATGGATTAGAATGCTTTTTGAACACAAGGCCGCGTATAGCTAGTGCTCAGAGTTTCAGCTTAGTGTTCCCAGTTCGGCAGCTCTGATTTATTCAGCAGAGGGAAGCAGTGTTTGTCAGGTGGAATAAATATCATCAGCCTATGAACAAGCTTTCAAGTAACATCTGGACTCCTGTGGTGCTCCGATGGCTTCCCTCCTGGCATCTGAGATGTACCATGTGGTAGGAAGTGTAGCTACTTCACAGAGATGCAGGCTGGCACAAATGGGTTTGTACCTGGTTTAGAGTTTAATACCTGAATTACCTTTGAAAAGAATTAGAGGATGTGCATATTGTTGAGAGTGATGGTTGCAGCTGTGCTAATTACTGTAACAGATGTGGCCGATGCTCTGATCTATTTTGTTTTATAAGATTATTTGAAAAAAGACATAATGTTGTATGATCAGTTTGGGTATAGAAATGAAATAGATGTAATTTAAATGGCAAATAAAATCCCAGTCATCTTCTAAATATTAACAGATGTTTTTGCATTATTCATTGTTTAAATTTCAATATTTCCTCTTTTCAGAAATTCTTTGCATTCAGAATTACTATGTTCAATTACTATGTAAATATTCTCATTCTACTTTTATAAAAGATGTGGTCTTTGATGTTTATTTTTGATCTTCATGCAAGATCTTTGTTACGTCCTGAGTGAAAGGGGCTATATTTTTGTATGTATGTGGTAGTTTCAGAGAAAAAGTAACAAGATTTTATGTTACTGGATTTTTTAAAATGTTCATTCAGTTCCAGGTTTAAATAGCCTATAGCTGATTTTTCTAAAGTTGAAAACCATTTGTAAATGAGGAATATTTGCAAGGCACAGCTAGATTACAGCTTAATGTACTTGACTTGCCTTCTTGAATCCTGATGGTGAGTGACTATTAAGTCTTGGTTCTGCTTTTATATAAGCCTTGGAGCTACTGGTTTGTTCATGCTGTTCAGAAAACAAAACATAGGTCTGCATGTAATTGTAAGACTTCTTGTGCTGAACCTGAGTAAACAGTTAAGCGCCAGTCAATATAGTACCTGAATATTTTGTGTGTGTGTGTGTAGTTTTGACTGTAAAGATTAAAGTTCTGAAATTAATCACTCTCCGTTAACTTTGCACAATGATTGATTTTTTGTTAACACTTAACACAGTAATCTAATGATGATCATAGTCTGGTTATAAGGAATCTTTTTTACTCTCTGATTAGTAGACTGTCAAAAGCAAGTTCTCAAAACCTTTTAAACCAATAGGGGTTCTTACAGTTATCATTTTTTCTTTGCTTCCTTTTAATTTGAAATTAAAACTCGATAGCTTGTGTGCAACACATTATATTAATGTTTTATTTGCATTTCCAGATACAACAAACTGTATCATCTTCCACTGATAACATTAAATCCCTTCTCAGCAATACAGAAATTGTTATAATTGAGAATCCATTTTCAAACATCATAAAAATGCATTCCTAGCCCTTTCTCATCCTCTAGAATTTTTTTTCTATAATGGAAAAATGTCTTTACTTTCTTAAAATTTAGCACACCTCTTCATTGGAGAGTAATTTTATCCTTTCTTCTAGGATTGCTATATAGCAAAAGTAGCACACCCATTCCAGAACTGGTAGTTTATCTAGAGTAGTCTACCACTCAAAAAACACTTGATTATCTAGAACAGTATAGTCACCACAGAAAAGTTTGTTTCCTTAAAGCAGCATTCCTTTTCTAAAATCAATTGCTCTTCTAGAGTAGTAGATCCTTTCCCAAATAGCCTATTTAGTTACGGGAGCACCCAGGCCATCTTCCAGTTCTCTGCCCCCCGAGTGCCATTTCCCTAGTGGTGGATAGGGGAACCTGGGCTGGAACCCTCTACTCCGGGTTCCAGCCCAAGGACCCTGCAAGGTCTGCTCAGTCCCCAACCTTGCTGCTTACTCTTTGGGTTGCTTCCTACCCAACATTCCATAGGCTCTCTTCTCCACCCTGCTCTCTACCAGGTACACCCTGCCTCTAGGCCAGGCTCCCAGGGTCCTACTCTTTTCCCTGTTCTCTCCTTCCCTCTCTACTAAGCAGAGAGTGACTGCAAACTTCCTCCTGGATCCCTTGCTGCTGCTAGCTTCCTGGGTTTATACTAGCCCAGCCCACTCTGCTCAGGTGAGTGGCTTCCTTGTAAGCAAGGCTTGTCACCCAGCCTATATCTCCCTGGTTTGCTGCTTAATAGGTTAATGGCCCATCTGGTCTCCATGAACCCCATTAGGGCACGTGTGGGGTGGACACCCCATCACAGTGTGTGAGTAAGAATTATTCATGTGGGTAGGAGTGGTTGGATTAGATTCTTTATGGGTCTAATTTAGTTCTGAAATCTCTCTGGAAATATGACTGTTTACCATGGCTCTCAATTGGAAGAGTGATATTGTACAACCGTTAAGGCAGTGGTAACCTTGAAGATGAACTACAAAGCAAAAAACAATGTTGTCTCATCTCTGCACCCTTTTTCTACCTTTTTGATGTATAACGTCCTCAAAACTTTTTTCTGTTCGTTTTTCATTAGGACATTAGGTCCTCACTGGTGTAACAAATAGTTTTTTAAACTGATATATCAACCTTTGGAAAAGGCAGTGTGGACAGTTGTATTTCAGTCCAAGCTTGTCTTGTTGTGATTAGGTAAGCCTGCTCCTAGGTTAAAGCTAAACTGCAATAAGCCACTTGAAATCAGAGCGTCAGCACAGTCTTTTGCACTGATTAAATTATTTCTGTTTAAATTCACACCTTAAGTTACAGTGATGCAACTTTCTCAAGCAAATAAACCCTAAGAGGGAATCGCCACCTGTGCAAAATTCTGTGTGTACATTTAGTAGGCATGAACCTGAGCTCAGACAATCTTGAACACTGGGGAAGATTGGATCTGAATTCAATTCCAAAGAGTGAGTTCAGGCCCATCACTGGTGTAGAGAGAATCAGACCTCAAGGATGGTCCTTTGCTTAATAATTGCCTAATCATTTATGCAAAACAAATGTATTATTTTTTAGTATACAGTGGCCTATTCCTGTTACAGATCATGTCTCCCCTTTATTGATTTGTCTCTTCTTCCAGCTTCTAAGGGCTTGTCTGCACAGGAAAGTTGTACCAGTACAAGGAAGGATGTGAATTAAACCACTATAGTTATACCTGTATAACTCCCTAGGTGGACACTCTTAGGCCTGGTCTACAGTGGGGGCGAGGGGGTCAATGTAAGATACGCAACTTCAGCTACAGGAAAAGCACAACTGAAGTCGACATATCTTATTTTGATTTACCTCCTGTCCTCATGGCGCAGGATCGATGACCGCGGCTCCCCCGTCGACTCCAGTTCTGCCGCTCGCCTTGGTGGAGTCGATCAGAGTGCGTTTGGGGATCGATATATCGCGTCTAGATGAGACGCGATATATCGGTCCCCGATAGATCGATCGCTACCTGCTGATCCGGCGGGTAGTCTGGATGTACCCTTATTAAGGTAGAAAATGACCCTTTTCCAGTTTAGCTTATGTTGCTTTGGAAGTGGAAGCCACTTTTATTCCAGAGGGAGTGATCAGAGGTATCTGCAGCATGCATAGACATACCTGAGCTAGCTTTGATCTAGCTAGCTTGAGTAACAATAGCAGTGAAACAGCAGGGTTGGCAGCAAGGGCTAAAGGTGAAGTATGTAACCAAGGTCTGGACGCATTTGTACTCCAACAGCTAACCTGTGCTGCTGCCCACGCTGCCACAACTTCACTGCTATTGTTTTCAAGCTAGCTAAATCAAAGCTCGCTTGTATGTCTATATGTTCTGCACTCACAGACCTGATTGCAGTGTAGGCATACCCTGCAAAAGTGTCTACATAGGTTAACTACACTGGTATATTTATATAGGTATAACTCTAAAAATCTCCCATGTCGGAAAGCCTTAAGGTAATAGGGTTTGGAGTTCAAAATCTGAATGTAGGGTACTGTGTTGTTTACCGTTCACGAGACTTGTCTCCCAGAAGAGAAGGGAAAATAAATGTTTTTAAAAGTGGAGCCCACTGCCAGCATGCTTCTGCATTTCTGTGCGGCTCACACCGAGTCCCCTCCTCCACCAAGACAGTACAGTCAACAGAAACATACTACTTCAGATTCAGCTCTTAAACAGGAAAATTATCATGGGGTCTGACACTGGACTCACGAGCAAAGGACTTTGTATGTGGGAGCAGTGGGAAAGCTGGGGAGGATGGACTTTTCACTTCTATGCTAGAAGTACAACCTGGGACACCATCCTGACCATGGTCAGGTGATATTTGCTTTGGGAAGGTGTCACTCACCACACTGGCGCCTCCTGATGGCCGTTTCAGGAATTAGCTGTGGTCAGCAGGTGTGCCCTCTGGTGGGGATGGTTCTCCCATCCTCATCTCTGCCTGCAGACTCACCGCAGTTCCAGTCTCACTGCCTCTGCTTCGTGGCACAGCCCTCCGGCTGTGTCACAATCTGGGCTCCCCTCTTCCAGGGGACTCCTTCCGCACCAGTCTAGCCGCTCTTTGCAGCAGCTTGGCAGTCCATAGCCTGGCCATTTCTTCAGTGGCAAGTGGGGGGAGAAAACCAGGCCCGCCCACTTCTCTGGGACCCAGCCCAGGCACCCAGTAAACAACAGCTTCTCACTGCCCCTCCTTTCTTTTTCCACCAGTCTGTCTCAACCCCCTGGGCCATTTCCCCACAGCCCCAGCACCTTTGGCTTCTGCCTCTGGCTCCTTCACCCTCTTTTCAGGGCCTTGGGCCTGCAACCCCTAGCAGCCCTGTTTATGATGCTCGTCTCTGTAGCCCTCTAGGAAGCCAGTCCCCTCCCTTGGGCTTCCTGCAGCACGCTCGCTTGTTCTGGCTTGCAGCTTCCTTTTATAGGGGCCATCTGGGCCCTGATTAGCTCATCCAGCCACCATCCTAATTGGCTGCAGCCACTTTTCCTTTCAGCACTGTTTCCTTTCAGCACTCCAGGCTAGGTTTTAACCTTATGAGAGCCAGTCCAGGGCAGATGCCCTGTCACAGAAGGAGCAATGAACTTGTCCACCTTTACTCATGAATTTGTGACCATGTGGATCTGTGCTGTGGGGACACACAGGCCACATTTACACCTTTGTGCTGAGTTGCAAATCCCCACCTTGGAGAACTTGGGTGTGCCAATGTGTTATGGAATCTTCCTTCTTGGTAGGGTGACCAGATGTCCCGATTTTATAGGGACAGTCCCGATTTTTGGGTCTTTTTCTTATATAGGCTCCTATTACCCCCCATCCCCTTCCAGATTTTTCACACTTGCTGTCTGGTCACCCTGCTTCCTGGCGTCTCCGCTGCCACTGGAAAACCACAACTTGTAAGCTGCTTTAAGCCCGTCCTTAGGTTCTTAGGACATTTCACGATTTGACTCACAGATAAAAGAAATCGCTAATGTCGCAGGAAGAGGAGCAGAAGTGTGCATTAATCCTTGCTGCTGTATTGAGAATGTTGGAGCAAGAAGTGGAAGAAGGAGGATAGAGGGAGCAGTAAGGAGGGAAGCTCAGGTGCAGCTCTGGAACCAAGCAGACTGTAGAAGGAAGCAAGTTCCTAGAGGTCGCTGGAAGATGAAGCTAGAGTGCTTTAACTATGAGGAAAAGGAGACGCTTGGTTTAATTATAGATGAGGGAGCAAAGTGATTTAAGAAGATGATAATGTAGTCAGAGCAAGCAGAGAGGAAGGCAGTCTTGATCACTGCATTATACAAGCTGAGGAAGGGAGGCATGAGAACAGGGTAGAAAAGAGGAGGCTATGGTTATCAAGCCAAAAAATCATCGCTGTAGAAATAGCCATGATGCTTGGCTGGAGAAGTAGATGAAAACTATCAGAGCAGGTGCTAGAGTTTTGGCAGTAAGAATAGAGGAGAAAGGATGAAATTTAGAACTATTATAAAGAGAAAAGTGACAGTGTCTAATAAGGGTAAGTGTGTAAGGGGAAAAGGAAAGATTACATGGTCATAATTCCACTCAGGGTTCTAGTGGGACCAAGAACCAGAAGAGGTAAGCTAGAAGGGTTTGTGTGCCCATTAGAACACAATCCTGGAGCTATTGCTTTGTCACTGAAAATTTGCGGTTAGATTCAATTTTTTTATGTACCATCACCACCACCTCTACTGCTAATATTGTGAATGATAACATGGATCTGAAAATAAAATCTAATTTACAGAAAATGTTTGTGGAACAACAGTAAATTAAAATATATTTTCCTTCACTATACTGTTGTTTTATTAACTTTTCCCTCTCCTCATTTGTTGTGAAGTCAAAAGTGCTTGACATTTTGACAGCTGAATTTTATTGTTCTGTGGGGAGAAGCTAGCCAGAAAAAAATTCATATTCAGCCCTGTGTTTCACTGCCTTTGAATGGCACCCTCCTTTCTCTTTTAGGCCATTGTTATTCCTGTCAGAGGATTCCCATTGCTGACAGATACACTGTCATCCACATGAATTGCAGAGGCCCAGTGAGGTCACATCTGTGAATTCCAAGAAATCTTTTTCCAAATTGCACTTTTCATAGACAGCATTAAAACCCTGTACTGGATAATGCACACATTTGTTTGTTTCTAGGAGAGGAAACTATGCAACCTTGCAGAATGGAGACTACAAGAGTTAGAATGGGTCCTTTTTATTCTTCACCCAGGGCAGCAGATGTGTAGGTAGAGTACATTGTAGAGTACTCCAGTCAAAAAAGTGGAAGGTGAGGAGATGATTGATTAATGTACATAAAACTGAATTAATATACATGAATCCGAATGAGGAAACTCCAAATAATTTCTTCTCTTTTCCAAAGTCCTTTGTTGAATTTTACATTGATGCTATAGACAAGTCAGCTAGATTGCTAAAATGTCAGTGTTCCCTCTATCTGTCTAGAATTGAAAAGACAAGAGACAACAGGTGGATTTGGAGAGGGGGAGTACAAGGAAACAATTTCCTCTATCCCTCCATTACCACTCAGGGTACGTTTACACTACAGGATAATTCCGATTTTACATAAACCGGTTTTATAAAACAGATTGTATAAAGTCGAGTGCACGCGGCCACACTAAGCACATTATTTCGGCGGTGTGCATCCATGGTCCGAGGCTAGCGTCGATTTCCGGAGCGTTGCACTGTGGGTAGCTATTCTGTAGCTATCCCATAGTTCCCGTAATCTCCCCTGCCCCTTAGAATTCTGGGTTGAGAGCCCAGTGGCTGATGGGGCAAAAATCATTGTCGCGGATGGTTCTGGGTAAATGTCGTCAGTCATTCCTTCCTCCGGGAAAGCAACGGCAGACAATCATTTCGCGCCCTTTTTCCCTGGATTGTCCTGGCAGATGCCATAGCATGGCAACCATGGAGCCCGTTCAGCTTTTTTTTTTTTTGCAGTCACCATATGTATACTGGATGCCGCGGACAGAGGCGATACTCCAGCGCTACACAGCAGCATTCATTTGCTTTTGCATGATAGCAGAGATGGTTACCAGTCGTTCTGTACCGTCTGCTGCCAGGGTAATTTGGCAATGAGATGACGGTTATCTGTGCTGTCTGCTGCTATCATGGGTGCCCCTGGCTGAGGTCGGCCGGGGGCGCAAAAGCAAAACTAGGAATGACTCCCCGAGTCAATCCCTCCTTTATGGTTTCTAAAAATAGAGTCAGTCCTGCCTAGAATTTGGGGCAAGTGTATAGAGAAACAGTGTATCAGAGAGTACAGCTGCTCCATGTCAGATCCCGCAGAAATGATGAGCTACATGCCATTCACGGGGGGTGCCCCTGCAACAACCCCACCCGTTGCTTCCCTCCTCTCCCAACCTTCCTGGGCTACTGTGGCAGTGTCCCCCCCATTTGTGTCATGAAGTTATAAAGAATGTAGGAATAAGAAACAGTGACTTGTTAGTGAGATAAAATGAGGGGGAGGCAGCCTCCCGGTGCTATGACAGTCCAGGCAGGGCATTAAGCAGTGCGGAGGGGAGGAGCCCAGCATGCCGCTGCTATGATAGTCCAGGCAGTACAAAATCTTTTCTTTACATAGGAAAGGGAGGGGGCTGATGGAGCTCAGCCCCCAGTTGCTATGATGAGGACGGTTACCAGCCGTTCTGTCCCATCTACTGGGAATGACCAGGAATCATTCCTATTTTTACCCAGGCGCCCCCAGCCGACCTCACCTGAGGCAAGCCAGGAGCACGCATGGCCTGATGGTGACGACGGATATCAGTCATATTGTACCATCTGTCACCAGGGAGGGGAGAGGAGTGGATACTGCTCTTCACTGCTGCAGCATCGAATCTACCAGCAGCATTCAGTAGACATAGGGTGACATTGAAAAAAGTCAAGAAACGATTTCTTTCCCTTTTCTTTCACGTGGGGGGGGGAGGGAGTAAATTGACGAGCTATTCCCTGAACCACGCCGGACAATGTGTTTGACCCTACAGGCATTGGGAGCTCAGCCAAGAATGCAAATACTTTTCGGAGACTGCTGGGGACTGTGGGATAGCTGGAGTCCTCAGTTCCCCTTCCCTCCCTCCATGAGCGTCCGTTTGAGTCTCTGGCTTCCCGTTATGCTTGTCACGCAGCACGGTGTAGCCTGTAGATTTTTTTTTCAAATGCTTTGGCATTTCGTCTTCTGCAATGGAGCTCAGGTAGAACAGATTTGTTTCCCCATACAGCGATCAGATTCAGTATCTCCCGTACCGTCCATGCTGGAGCTCTTTTTGGATTTGGGACTGCATTGCCACCCGTGCTGATCAGAGCTCCACGCTGGGCAAACAGGAAATGAAAATCAAAATTTCGCGGGGCTTTTCCTGTTTACCTGGCCACTGCATCCGAGCTGAGATTGCTGTCCAGAATGGTATACCGCCCGGAGGCCAATACCATCGATTTGCGGCCACACTAACCCTAATCCGATATGGTAATACCGATTTTAGCGCTACTCCTCTCGTTGGGGAGGAGTACAGAAACCTATATAAAAAGCCCTTTATATCGATATAAAGGGCCTCGTAGTGTGGACGGGTACAGCGTTAAATCGGTTTAACGCTGCTAAAATCGGTTTAAACACGTAGTGTAGACCAGGCCTCAGTCTTATCTGAAATGAATTTCAGCAAGCCAGCCCCCATGGAGGTCCCATTCTCAACCGGATACTGCTGTCTCAAGATTCATAATAATATCATGACATAACTGAGTGTCATTGGCTCACTGTACTTCATACTTTAAACCTACTCTAACTGGAAGGGCATAGAGCTGACGTACCCATCTCTGTTCCACCACGCCTCATGGCCCCTGATGTAGGTGGCTGGGAGGAAGGGAGCGAGGCTAGAGCATTAGCATGCTGCTGTCTTGGGGGCATATCCAGCCAGAATCATCCAGGATCGTGGAGCCACAAATGGATCTTTGTGGTCTCTCCTGCATAGTTACTCTCAGTGCACATTGGGAGAAGCAGATGACAGAGCCCAAAGTGCCAGGCAGTGGAAAATCAGACCCCATGTTTCTGGTAGTTTTTCCTTAGACTGAGGGTTTGAGATTCCTGGTTTGAGATTTCTGGTTTGAGATTCCAGTGCCTGATGGGGCAAAAACAGTGTTGCGGGTGATTGTGGGTACATGCTGTCAGGCCCCCCTCTCTCTCTCCATCCCTCCCTCCGTGAAAGCAATGGCAGACAATCATTTTGCGCCTTTTTTTCTGGTTTACCTGTGCAGACGCCATACTGCGGCAAGCCTGGAACCCGCACAGCTGACCCGTCACCTTAAGTCTCCTGGGTGCTAGCAGACGTGGGACTGCATTGCTGCACAGCAGCAGTTCATTGCCTTTTGGCAGCAGACGGTGCATTATGACTGGTAGCTGTTGTTATCGTATTCCTGGATGCTCTTTTAACCGACCTCAGTGAGGTCAGTCGGGGCGCCTGGGCAGACATGGGAGTGACTCACTAGGTCATTCCCATCTTCTGCTGAGCGGTCAGGAGATGATGATGGCTAGCAGTCATTATAATGCAGCATCTTCTGTGAGCACCCAGGAGATGACGATGGCTAGCAGTCGAACTGCACTGTCTGCTGCCACCCTAAAGATGTAAAAGATAGATGGAGTGGATCAAAACAAGAAATAGACCCGATTTGTTTTGTATTCATTTGCTTCCTCCCTCCCTCCCTCTGTGAAATCAACGGCCTGCTAAACCCAAGGTTTTGAGTTCAATCCTTGAGGGGGCCATTCTGTATGATAGTTGTTTGTGTTTCTCCCTGTTGCAAATCCACCCCCTTTGTGGACTTTAATTCCCTGTAAGCCGTGTCGTCAGTCGCCCCTCCCTCTGTCAGAGTAGACAATCATTTCATGCCTTTTTTTAGTCCAGACGCCATAGCACTGGGATCATGGAGCCTGCTCAGATCACTGTAGCAATTCTGAGCACTGTAAATACCACATGCATTATCCTGGAGTATATGCAGAACCAGAGCCTACCAAAGCAAAGCCAGGCGAGGAGGCGATGGCAGCGTGGTGACGAGAGTGATAGACATGGACATAGACTTCTCGCAAAGTATGGGCCCCTGCAGTGTGTGCATCATGGTGTTAATGGAGCAGGTTCATGCTATGGAACGCCGCTTCTGGGCCCAGGAAACAAGCACAGACTGGTGGGACTGCATAGTGTTGCAGGTCTGGGACGATTCCCAGTGACTGTGAAACTTTTGCATGCATAAGGGCACTTTCATGGAACTTTGTGACTTGCTTTCCCCTGCCCTGAAGCACCAGAATACCAAGATGAGAGCAGCCCTCACAGTTCACAAGTGAGTGGCGATGGCCCTGTGGAAGCCTGCAACGCCAGACAGCTACCATTCAGTCGGGCATCAATTTGGAGTGTGCAAATCTACTGTGAGGGCTGCTGTGATCCAAGTAGTCAAGGCAATCAAAGAGCTGCTGATATCAAGGGTAGTGACTCTGGGAAATGTGCAGGTCATAGTGGATGGCTTTGCTGCAATGGGATTCCCTAATTGTGGTGGGACGATAGACGGAACCAATATCTCGCACCAAGCCCGCGAGTACATAAACCGCAAGGGGTACTTTTCAATGCTGCTGCAAGCACTGGTGAATCACAAGGGACGTTTCACAAACATCAGCATGGGATGGCCAGGAAAAGTACATGACACTCGCGTCTTCAGGAACTCTGGTCTGTTTCAAAAGCTTCAGGAAGGGACTTTCTTCCCAGATTAGAAAATAACTGTTGGGGATGTTGAAATGCCTAGTTATCCTTGGGGACCCAGCCTACCCCTTAATGCCTTGGCTCATGAAGCCATACACAGGAAGCCTGGACAGTAGTCAGGAGTGGTTCAACTATAGGCTGAGCAAGTGCAGAATGATGGTAGAATGTGCATTTGGACATTTAAAAGCTCACTGGCGCAGTTTACTGACTCGGATAGACCTCAGCGAAACCAATATTCCCATTGTTATTAGTGCTTGCTGTGTGCCCCACAATATCTGTGAGAGTAAGGGGGAGACATTTATGGTGGGATGGGGGTTGAGGCAAATCACCTTGCCACTGATTATGCTCAGCCAGACACCAGCGGTTAGAAGAGTACAGGAGAGTGTGGTGCGCATCAGAGAAGCTTTGAAAACCAGTTTCATGACTGGCCAGGCTACGGTGTGAAAGTTCTGTTTGTTTCTCCTTGATGAACCCCTCCCCCCCTTGGTTCACTCTACTTCCCTGTAAGCGAGCTACCCTCCCATCCCCCCCTTTGATCACTGCTTGCAGAGGCAATAGAGTCATTGTTGCTTCACATTCATGCATTCTTTATTAATTCATCACACAAATAGGGAGATAACTGCCAAGGTATCCCAGGAGGGGTGAGGGAGGAGGGAAGTACCGGGTGGGGTTGGGGAGGAGGGAAGGACAAGGCCATATTGCACTTTAAAACTTTAAAACTTATTGAAGGCCAGCCTTCTGTTGCTTGGGCAATCCTCTGGGGTGGAGTGGCTGGGTGGCCACCCCAGTGTTCTTTGGCATCTGGGTGCGGAGGCAATGGAACTTGAGGAGGAGGGCTGTTGGTTTCACAGGGGCTGTAGTGGTGTTCTGTGCTCCTTTCCTGCAGCTCAACCATACACTGGAGCATATGAGTTTGATCTTCCAGCAGCCTGAGCATTGACTCTTGCCTTGTGTCAGCAAGCTGACGCCACCTGGCATCTTCAGCCCGCCACTTACTCTCTTCAGCCCACCACCTTTCTTCGCGTTCATATTATGCTTTCCTACACTCTGACATTGTCTGCCTCCACGCATTCTGCTGTGCTCTGTCAGTGTGGCAGGACAGCAGGAGCTCAGAGAACATTTCATCCCAAATGCATTTTTTTTCGCCTTCTAATTTTCACTAGCCTCTGCAAAGGAGAAACATTTGTAGCTGGTGGAAAAGGGAGAGTGATAGTTAAAAAGACACATTTTAGAGAAAAATGGGTAGACTCTTTCACGTTAAACCTTGCTGTTCACATTACACAGCACATGTGCTTTCGTTACAAGGTTGCATGTTGCCTTTTGTATTGAGGGCCTGCCGGTTTTGTGTGAGAGATCACTCATGCTTCACCCCTCCCCTCACCACGTGGCTAACAGCAGGGAACATTTCTGTTCAGCCACAGCCAAACAGCCGAGCAGGAACGGGCAGTTCTGAATATCCCGTTAATAAAAGCACCCTATTTCAACCAGGTGATCGTGAATGATATCACTCTCCTGAGGATAACACAGTGAGATAAAGAACGTATGTTGTTTGAATGCCAGCAAACACCGGAACCATACGCTGCCATGGTTTGTTATGCAGTGATTCCCAACTACGTGCTACTGGCCTGGTGTGTTTAAAGTGTCCTACTATTGTGGATGGAATAAGGCCGCCCTCCCCAGAAACCTTTTGCAAAGGCTTTGGGAGTACATCCTGGAGAGCTTTATGGAGATGTCCCTGGAGGATTTCCGCTCCATCCCCATACACATTAACAGACTTTTCCAGTAGCTGTACTGGCTACGAATGCCACGGCAAATTAATCTTTAAACACACTTGCTTTTAAACCATCTATAATATTTACAAAGGTATACTCACCAGAGGTCCCTTCTCCACCTTCAGGGTCTGGTAGCACGCCTTGGGTGGGTTTGGGGGTTACTGGCTCCAGGTCCAGGGTAAAAAACATATCTTGGCTGTTGGTGAAACCGATTTCTCCACTTCCTTGCTGTGAGCTATCTTCAATCTCTTCATCATCATCTTCCTCGTCCCCAAAACCCACTTCCGTGATGCGTGATTCTCCATTGATGGAGTCAAAGCACAGGGTTGGGGTAGTAGTGGCTGCACCCCCAGCATGGCATGCTGCTCATCATAGAAGTGGCATGTTTGGGGCTCTGATCTGGAGCAGCCGTTTGCCTCTCTGTTTTTTGGTAGGCTTGCCGTAGCTCCTTAATTTTCACTTGGCACTCCTGTGCTTCCGTTATGAACTCTGTCCTTCATGCCCTTTGAGACTTTTTCTAATTTTTGGCATTTTGTTTACTGGAACGGAGTTCATCTAGCACAGATTTGTCTCCCCATATGGCGAGCAGATCCCATACCTCCCATTCGGTCCATGCTAGAGCTTGCGATCCTGGGACTCCATCATGGTCACCTCCACTGATGAGATCTGCACTCACCTGCACCTTGCCACACTGGCCAAACAGGAAATGAGATTCAAAAGTTTGCGGGCCTTTTCCTGTCCTCCTGGCCAGTGCATCTGAGTTGAGAGCACTGTCCAGAGCGGTCACAATGGAGCACTCTGGAATAGCTCCCGGAGGTCAATACTGTCGAATTGCATCCACACTACCCCAAATTCAACCTGGCAAGGCCAATTTCAGCACTAATCCCCTTGTCGGAGGTGGAGTAAAGAAATCGATTTAAAGAGCCCTTTAAGTCGAAAAAAAGGGCTTCTTCATGTGGACGGGTCCAGGCTTAAATTGAGGTAACGCTGCTAAATTGGGCCTAAAATCGTAGTGTAGACCAAGCCTGAGACTTCTTTAATTTGCTCTGGGTATGAAACTGTCCGCTGGTGTTAGAAGAGCACAAAGGAGTTGTAAAGCCAGCTTGCATCCCATACTTTGGATCCTGTGCTGAGCACAGCTCATCTGGAGCTGAGAATCAGGTCCTACGTCCTGTGCTGTTTTGTGAGTAGATTGTGCTACTTTGTCTTCTGCTTCTTGGGTAAATATCCAAGTTAATGCAGTGGGAACTTGTTGAAAGAAAAATGACTTGTTTGTAATGTTCCGTTTTCAGAAAGGCTTTCCATTAGCATAATCGAAGCAGCATTTCAGAAAATAATGGGATCCCATTAGTGCTCATTTGTGATTACAAAGATAAGGAAGAGGCATGCTTGGAATTTATTGTCTTGCAGAAAAACAAAAAAAATGGTTTGTATGAGACACTTGAAGATGATTTTTTGCAGTAGTCACATATACAATTTCAATGAGACATTGTGTCCAACTCTGCCTTTTTTTGTGTAATATTTTTTAAGTGCAGACTTGTGTGCTGTAGTGGTCAGGTATTTTGTGACATTTGTGCCCTGACACAAGAATATTGGTTTGATGGATGAATACTGGTAGCTGACTCAGTTTGAAAAGCAAATAAGGATAATCCTACAATGTTTGATGGGTTCTTTGGGTTGCTATGGATTGATTAATTGTAGAGATGAAACACTTGTAGTATAGCTGAAATGTCCCTGTTTTCATGGAGAAACAATGGCAGGGTAATGAAAAAGTGTAAAAGAGCTTTGGGACCTGATTCTCATCTCACTGGAGTAGTGTGAATTGTTAGTAACTCCACAATTACTACACAGTTATACAGGAGTAAAACTGCTTTAAGATCAGAATCAGGTCTTTAATGTAACAAAATATCAACAATTCAAGTTTACAGATCAAATTACAGGTAGCAGTATCTTGGTAGTGTATGTTTTACATTTGGATATTTGCTGCTTCCTTTTTAAAATATACAACCATCCTCCCACTCTGTTAAAATAAAATATGCACATATGCATAATCATGACATGGTGATTCCCTCCATAGTACGAAATACTACAGCTTGTCTTTTGCAATGCTGTTATGAATATATTCATTGTTGGTGTCAACAGATAATATTCCAACCTTAATTTTTGATAAATCCCAACCTAAAAATATTAGTGCTGAATGAGTATAACCTATTGAACTGCTATTTTATATCATGTCTGTATGCTAGGATTTTATCTGACTGGAATTACAGATATGAAAGCAATAAGATGTCTTTGGTGCTCATTGTTTCTGGACTTGAAAACCTGTACATGACATTTGGATTTCTGGTGATGAAAGCAGTCTCCCAAGTATTTAAAGAAGCTAAACATTATTCTTTCTTTGAACAGGAATACATGGCTCTCTTGTAGAACCAAATACCATCTATCTATATATTAATAATTATTTTGTATTCTAAAGTGATAGATTCAGTTCTCATGCTTGTATTTGATCAGATTTTACAAATCCTTCTAAAAACTACTCCATTTCCAATTTTATTTTCTTAGATTAATGTTTAATTCCTGTCATACAAAGTGCAAATCAAAGGTTTTACATGGTAGCTAGATATTTAAAAGTTGGTAAGTCCTTTTTACTAGTGTGACAAAATAGACCTTTAGTTGAATTTGTTCTAATCTTCTTTTCAGTTGAAAGATGTATGAGTGTAATGCAGTCTGGGACTCAGATGATTAAGCTGAAGAGTGGAACAAAAGGGCTAGTACGTCTCTTTTACCTGGATGAACACAGGACTTGCATCAGATGGAGACCGTCCAGAAAAAGTGAAAAGGCTAAAAGTAAATTCTCTTAATATTCCTTTTAATTGCTTGAACAATTGTGCACCAGAATATGAATTCACATGGTTTATAGAGAAAAACTGTACTTTGCAGTGTGTATCTTTCAGTTTATAAACTCTTTATTAGTGATACTTGTAAATGTGATATACTTGTATACTTATTGACCATTTTTGCATGATAAGTACATTGTGAAAGGCACTATGTTATTGCCAGAAAACAATAACTTATTTCTGTTAATATTAGCAATTTAGTAGCATGTCGGCATGCATGCACTGTACAGTACAAAGGCTAGTCTAACCATGTATTAATATTTTCCAACAAATTACATTATAGGATAGACCTGGCATAAAGTGACCAGGAGGAGAAGACTGTTGGCCTTAGTTACATTGTCCTCATATGGGAAGATAAGAACCTACAAGTAAATACATCTTCTAAAATAGTCCAGATACTAGCTTACATCTATATAATATCTTATACCCTGATCCAACTCCAGATTTAAAAGAAAAGTGACCAGAAATGTTAAGCTAATTTATAGAAATCCTTATTCTTATTAACACATTTAGTGAATAGCACATTTATTTAGAGCCAGATTCCACCTAGACCTTATGCTGGTGCACACTGTGAGGAGAAGGTATAAGTAGGGTGACCAGATGCCCCAATTTTATAGGGAGAGTCCCAATTTTGGGGTCGTTTTCTTATATAGGCTCCTATTACACCCCATCCCTTGTCCTGATTTTTCACATTTGCTGTCTGGTTACTCTAGGTGTAAGGAGTGTGATGCATGTAAGAGCCAAGCAGATATCCAGTCCCTGCACTCTGTGTGTTAATAAAAACTGCTTCAACTGGAGTTTGGAAAAAACATCCTGGAAATATTCCTGCTGGCTTAAGGTTTCGTGACAGCTTGCTTGTGGGCCAGATTGAATCTGACAGCATCAGGTGACATGCCTACAGCAGGTTTTTGTTGCTATATAAGAACAGAAGGGACAAGCGAATTTGGCGTTATTGAACCGTAAAGCACAGTTCTGCCCTGAAAAGTGACTATAAAAGTGGTACTGAGGGGTTCCACGTATATTGTCTCTCCTTGAGTGCTATTTAAAATGCACTAGAGTTTCCAAGTGAAATTATGTGTCATTGCAATTGCCAGCCCTGCAAATTCAGTTTAAATGGAATGTCAGTCTGGGTTATTCCATTTTGCACATCATCGCCACTAACAATTTGGCAGGCTACGTTAAATCAAATACACCCATGTATTCCCATTGTTTTCAGATTATTTATTTGGTGATGCCTATGTATTTGCCTAGGTGTAAGTAATTGGAATTTAGTGAATTATCTGTTGACAATGCACAGGAAGAAATAGAATCCAGCTTGTCTTCTGTTAACTGTGTTTGCTCTACAAGGCCCGCAGGAGTAAAAACCAATAAACAACTTATTTTTTGTCACTCAACAGCTATGAATGAAGACGCAAAAGGAGCAGATCTGTTGTGGAAAAAGATGCCAATTTTACATAGCCATCTTTTCAGTGTAGAAACATGCTGTAGGGCTGGGTGATGACAGCTGAGTATATTTGAAAAAAGATGCTTCAAGTTCTTCTTCGAGTGCTTGCTCGTATCCATTCCAGTTAGGTGTGCACACGCTGCATGCACGTTCGTCGGAGATTTTTACCCTAGCAACACTCGGTGGGCCGGCAGGGCGCCCTCTGGAGTGGCGCCGCTATGGCGCCTGATATATACCCCTGCTGGCCCATCCGCTCCTCAGTTCCTTCTTACCGCCCGTGTTGGTCGTTGGAGCAGTGGAGCGCGGCTTAGCTGATCTCCACCTCCCTAGCTCTTCGCTCGTTTATATAGTTATTGTGTACATAGTTCGTTTTCTATAGTTCTAGTTAGCATTTATATTAGTAGTTCTTATAGTAGTTGTGTATATAGTTAGAGGGGATTAGGTGCTAGCCCCTTCTCCTCCCCCCGGTACCGGGGCCCATGCCTAGTTCACTAGGCTTCAAACCCTGCACGACCTGTCATCAGCCGATGCCCACAGGAGACCCGCATGACTCCTGTTTAAAGTGCCTGGGCGAATCCCACCTTGTGGACAAGTGCTGAATCTGCAAGGCTTTCAAGTCCCGGATGAAGAAAGAGTGGGACATTCGCCTCAAGCAGCTTTTGATGGAGGCAGCTCTAACTCCTCCATCCTCGGCACCGACTCCAGCACCGGGGACGAGTGCTCCCTCCGCACCGGAGCGCACGGTTCCAGTAAAGGCTCCTCGGCACCAGCCTTCACCGGCTCAACCTTCTGGCCGGCACCGATCCCTCTCCCCGAGGAGCAAGAGGCACAAGGCTCCTGCGGCACCTGTATCTACGCCACAGTCAGAGCGTGCATCCAAGGCGGACCGCCCGGCACCGTCAACTGCCGCAGCACTGCTTGCCTCCGCACCGTTGATTCCGATCTCTCAGGAGCCGTCGAGTCTGGTGCCTACCAGCTCCCCAGCGCACGCTGTGGTTGAGCTCGTTGTGCCCTCGACACGGGATACCTTCTCCACGGCTCGGGAACTGATTGCTCTGCCTGAGCTGCCCCAACCCCCGGCATCGCCGGTGCGGGTTGTTCAGTCATTGGGCAAGCCCGCTATGATGAGGCCATCTTCGCTGGGCACTGCAGAATGCCGCCGGTCCCAATCCAGGTCCCGTGGACGCTCTCGGTCCTGCCTCTCTCCCAATCCCAGAGCCGCTTGCAGTCCCGGTACTGCTCTCCATCCCGGTACCGGTCATACTTGTGGCACCGCTCGAGGTCCTGGTTTCCATCGCGGTACTCTCGGCACCGGTCCAGATCCCGGCACTGCCGTACCTCTCGCAGCCGATCTCGGCATGGAGACATGAGGCACTGGTCGACCTCCTGGCACCGAGCTGGTCGCAGGTCCCAGTCCCACTTTCGGCACCGCTACGACTCTCAGTACCGTTTGCCGGTACCACACAGACAGGAGTCCAATGGACGCAGAGACCTGGTCCAATCGACTTTGGCTCCTCCGTGGCCTTCGCATCATCCATCCGTCTCCTCCCATGCAGACAGTGCCTCCTATGGGGACTCGGATATGCATGCCCATGGCCTGGACCACGGACCTCATCAGTGGTCCTTTTGGACACCTTGGGCATATCATCAAGCCCAAGGCGAACCGACTGGCCCGTCACGCTCTGGTCACTCAGAGCAACGTGTGCCCAAGGCCACCGTCAGTCGACCTTCCCCCGCTGGCACAGAGGAAACCAGTGCACACGCACCAAACCCGCATGATCTTCCGGAGACGGAGGTCCTTCCAGACCAGGCGTCAGTGCAGGACCCACTCGTCCCGGGGCTGTCATCCTCCTCTTCCCCAGATGAGGCAGTAGAGGGGACGTCATCATCGGGGCCACCTCCGATTGACCTCCGGTCACACCAGAACCTTCTGCGGCGTGTCGCCCAGAATATCAACCTGCCAGTAGAGGAGTTTCCAGAGGTGGAGGACCCGGTAATTAGCATCTTGTCCACAGAGACACCCACCAGAGTGGCTCTCCCCTTTATCTGTTCGATCCAGGCTAGAGCAGACACTATCTGGCAATCCCACCCACAGCCAAGGGGGTCGAACGGAAGTACATGGTGCCTTCCAAGGGGTATGAATACCTCTACGTGCACCCCGCTCCCTGTTCATTGGTGGTACAGTCCATCAACGAACGGGGGCGCCACGGCCAACAAGCCCCCGTGCCTAAATCTAGGGAGGCCCGGCGCATGGATTTGTTGGGACGGAAAATCTATTCTGTGGGAGGCCTCCAACTCCGCATAGGGAACCAACAAGCCCTCCTGGGTAGATACAATTACAATACCTGGGAGGCGGTTGGGAAGTTTGCCGAGTTGGTTCCACAGGATTCCCACCAGGAATTTGCAGCACTCCTGGAGGAGGGGAAGAGGGTCGCAAGGACCTCCTTACAAGCCTCACTAGATGCTGCTGATTCGGCGGCTAGAATGGTCACCTCTGGCATAGCCATGCGCTGTATGTCATGGTTGCAAGTGTCCGGCCTGCCACCTGAGTTGCAACATACCATACAAGACTTGCCGTTTGATGGACAAGGCTTGTTCTCACAAAAGACGGACCCCAGACTGCAGAGTCTAAAGGACAATCGAGTAATTATGCGTTCGTTGGGAATGCATACGCCTCAGACTCAAAGATGGTCCTTCCACTCCCAACCTCAGCACCCTTACCCCCTACCTCGGCCAAGGCAAGACTTTGCTAGAAGATGAGGTCGTACCAATCTCAGATGTCAGTCTGGACCTCAAGGGGGTAACAATTCTGGTCCCACCAAACCAACACCGGGACCCAAATCAAACTTTTGAGGGTGCGCCCGAGAGCAGCGTACCAATTGCCTCCCTGGATCCCTTTCAGTTCTACAACCGCCTTTCCCCGTTCCTCCCTGTGTGGTCCCAGTTGATGTCAGATCATTGGGTCCTACGTACGGTGGAGCTTGGATACCATTTTCAGTTTGTTTCACCCCGTACCTCCCACCCCCCCTTCTCATCCCTCTTCTGGGACCCCTCTCATGAGCAGCTTCTCATCCAGGAGGTCCGCAGGCTCCTCTCAATCGGAGCTATAGAGGAGATACCGGAGGCGTTAAGGGACAAGGGGTTTTATTCCCGATATTTCCTAATTCCCAAGGCGAAAGCGGGCCTCCGGCCTATTGTAGACCTGCGAGGACTGAACAAATTCATCAAAAAGTTCAAGTTCCGCATGGTATCCCTCGGAACCTTTATTCCTTCCCTGGATCCCGGAGATGGGTACGCCGCTCTCGACATGCAGGATGCATATTTCCACATTGCAATTTATCCCCCGCACAGGAGGTATCTGCGCTTTGTGGTAAATAATCGACACTACCAGTTTACTGTCCTCCCCTTTGGCCTCTCCTCGGCCCCTCGTGTCTTCATGAAGTGTATGGCGGTCGTCACTGATTCCCTACGCCATCGTCGAATACACGTCTTCCCTTACCTCGACAACTGGCTTATCCGAGGGGCCTCGGAGGCACAAGTCATCAGCCATGTGACCATTATCAAGGACCTGTTTATGTGTCTAGGCCTGTTCCTCAATCTAGACAAGTCCACACTGGTGCCTACGCAGAGGATAGAGTTTATCGGGGCAATGCTGGACTCCAACCTGGCGACGGCCAGTTTACCCCCCCCCCCCAACCAGTTTCAGGCCATAGTCTCCCTTGTCCAAAGTCTTCAAAGTTTTCCAACAACCTCTGCTCGCACTTGCTTTGGTCTCCTCGGTCACATGGCTGCATGCACATTCATCACAAAGCAAGCCAGGCTGCGAATGCATCCTCTCCAAATCTGGCTCGCCTCCGTCTATTGGCTGGGCAGAGACGCCATAGACATCATTCTGACAGTTCCGCCGAGTGTTCTCGGCTCCCTCAACTGGTGGCGAACGTTGTCCTGGGTGTGTGCAGGTCTGCTGTTCCATCCTCCCCAGCCCTCCACGTCCCTAACAATGGATGCATCCTCTCTGGGCTGGGGTGCTCACCTAGGGCACCTGCGCACCCACGGACTTTGTTCATCCCAGGAGCTGACGCTACACATCAATGTCCGGGAGCTGAGAGCGGTCCGGCTGGCGTGCCAAGCGTTCCAGCGCCATCTGCAGGGCCATTGTGTTGCAGTATTCACGGACAGCACAACGGCCATGTATTATATAAACAAACAGGGAGGGACACAGTCCTCCCCCTTGTGTCAGGAAGCGATCCAACTGTGGGACTTCTGCATAGCCCACTCCATAGACCCAGTAGCCTCCTTCCTCCTAGGAGTCCGTAACACGCTCGCAGATCATCTGAGCAGGTCCTTCCTGGCGCACGAGTGGTCCATCCGTCCGGACATTCTCCATTCAGTTTTCTGGAGGTGGGGCTTTCCCCACATAGACCTCTTTGCCTCCTGGGAGAACAGGAAATGCCAGGTGTTCTGCTCCCTACAAGGTCGCTCCCCGGGCTTCCTGTCAGACGCATTCTCATTCTGTGGACGGGCCACCTCTGTTATGCCTTCCCACCATTTCCTCTTGTCCATCGAGTTCTACTCAAGCTCCGCAGGGACAAAGCCCGCCTTATCTTGATCGCTCCGGCTTGGCCGAGGCAGCATTGGTACACCATGCTGCTCGACCTGTCTCTGTCAGACCCGATTCCCCTGCCACTCTGCCCGGACCTGATCACGCAGGACTTCGGCAGGCTGCACCACCCGGACCTGCAGTCCCTTCATCTGACTGCATGGCTGCTGGCTGGTTGAGCCAATCAGAGTTGCGTTGTTCCGCTGCTGTGCAGCAGGTGCTGCTGGGAAGCAGAAAGCCCTCCACGCGATCAACATAACTCGCTAAATGGAAGCGCTTCTGTCACTGGTGCGCCCAGCAGGACCTTTCTCTGCAGTCTGTATTAGTCCCCACTATCTTGGACTATTTATGGTCTCTCAAAGAGCAAGGTCTAGCGATCTCTTCTCTAAGAGTGCACCTTGCAGCTATTTCCACCTTTCATCCTGAGGAGGCTAGCAGTTCCGTTTTTTCCCACCCTATAGTTTCCAGATTCCTCAAGGGCTTGGAGCGACTCTATCCTCAGGTCAAACACCCAATCCCTACCTGGGACCTGAACCTTGTCTTAACCAGGCTCGTGGGGCCCCCCTTTGAGCCTTTAGCCATATGCTCGCTGCTGTACCTGTCCTGGAAGACAGCATTCCTAGTCGCTGTCACCTCGGCTAGACGAGTCTCAGAACTTCGAGCTTTGACTGTGGATCCTCCGTATACGGTGTTCCATAAGGACAAGGAACAGCTATGACCACATCCGGCGTTCCTCCCTAAGGTCGTCTCTGCCTTTCATGTTAATCAGGACATCTTCCTGCCAGTCTTTTTTCCAAAGCCGCACTCATCACGACGGGAACAGCAGCTGCATACTCTGGATGTCCGCAGGGCTCTCGCCTTTTGTATCGAGAGGACCAAACCCTTCCGGCATTCACCTCAGCTATTTGTAGCAGTGGCAGAATGTATAAAGGGCATGGCAATCTCTTCCCAACGGATTGCATCTTGGGTGACATCCTGTATTCGGGCATGCTATGACTTGGCTCACATTCCAACTGGCCATCTCACCGCCCACTCTACTCGGGCTCAAGCCTCCTCTGCCGCGTTCTTGGCCCATGTTCCCATACAGGAAATCTGCCGCATGGCCACCTGGTCTTCCATCCACACTTTTGCATCGCACTATGCATTGGTCCAACAGTCCAGAGACGATGCCGCCTTCGGCTCAGCAGTCTTACATTCTGCAACGTCTCGCTCCGACCCCACCGCCTAGGTAAGGCTTGGGAATCACCTAACTGGAATGGATATGAGCAAGCACTCGAAGAAGAAAAGACGGTTACTCACCTTTGTAACTGTTGTTCTTCGAGATGAGTTGCTCATATCCATTCCACACCCGCCCTCCTTCCCCACTGTCGGAGTAGCGGGCAAGAAGGAACTGAGAAGTGGATGGGCCGGCAGGGGTATATATCAGGCGCCATAGTGGCGCCACTCCAGAGGGCGCCCTGCCGGCCCACCGAGTGTTGCTAGGATAAAAATCTCTGACAAACGTGCACGTGGAGCGCACACACCTAACTGGAATGGATATGAGCAACACATCTCGAAGAACAACAGTTACAAAGGTGAGTAACCGTCTTTTCCTATGGCAGGGCTTCAAGTGTCTCTAGCAACATTGGAAAATAGCCCTGACTGATCCACACATGGACTGGCATTCATGTTGCCTTCATCCTCCTGTGAGGCATCAGCGAGGTCTTTGGGTGGGAAAGAGCCCTGATAAGTAGTTGTACAAATAATATTTTTTAAATGATTTCATAAACATAAAAGCACATACTATTTTAAAATGCCTCCCTAATCCATTTTGTTTCTCTCCTGCTCTTTGTCAAGACCCTTTGTCAATAAGATATTATTACAAATGTCTCTAAACAGGGACCCAAGTGAAACCAATTGGCTAAGGCTCATTTCAGCTAAGATGGAGGTGTTTGGCAAGAGAAAGTGTTTTTAGGAACTCAGTTGAGCTGATCTGCTCATTTATTCTCAAAATGGTTCTCAGTCAAGGAGTTTTACTGGACCTATTGCTCCTTGCTTCTTGGTTCCCATATAGCAACAGTGGCCAGAAACACCTTCTGTTATCTACAATTTGTCAAGAGACTGCATCCTTTCCTTTCGAAGATAGACCTTGTCATGACACTCAGGACGTTCTTCACCTCAGGGCTATGCTAATTTGCTATGCTTGGGAGTCACATGGAAGTTTCAGCTAGTGCAGAATGTGGCATGCCTGCTTTATGTGAGGGACAAACCGCTTAGACCATATTACATCAGTCTTGTGTGTCATTCACTTGTCAGTGAAAGGCGCTGGCTGCCATCACGAAAGCCATATGTCAATCTCCCAGGTATCTCAGAGATCAGCTATTCCTCATGCCTCATCACAGCACCTACTTACAGAAGGGACGCTTTGCCTATGTGACCCCAAAAGTAGAGCTCACATTAACTGGTGGTAGGATGACGCTCTGGAATGTGTTCCCGCCAAAAATATGAACCAGAGCACTTCTGCAGTGTGAGGTGTTGTAAATCTTTATGCTCAAGCTTTGTAGGTACAGTTGAGTCCCCTGGCTGGTAGTCTGCCATCCTTAGTCCTTTCAAGGGAGTTAATTTGGCTGCTGCAAGATGCTGAGAAGTATTCACTTCCAATTTTGCTTCTGTTGATCTAAATGATGCAAAGTGCGCTAGGCAGACTATGGAGACGGGAATCTTATACAAGTAGGTAATAGCCAAAAATTTTTTTTTAAATCTAGCACACCAAACTAAGCACTGACTTCACCCTGGGGAGCTCCACTGACCTCGTTGTGCACAGTCATTGCTGTATTTTGTCTATAATTTTCCAAGTATTGCAGTTAAAAGGAAACACAGCTTCTTTAATTAAACAGAGAACACAATTCAGGCTGATGTGAAAATGCTGACCCAAATTTGCATGAATCATAAATAAACTCATGGGAGCATGTATGACTTGGTTAGATGCCAAAGTACAGCCATCACTATTTTATTTGAATATTACAAGACTCTACAGTCAGTTAGAGAAAGACAGTCCATTTAAAATGTTGCTCTGTATTCTTTGATCTATCCCTGCGTAACAAATATCTGAAATAATGGACTGCCTGCACTGTTTGTCCAACTGTATAATTGTAGGGAAGTAGCAGAATTATGAAGAATGCAGCTGTTCCTTGAAATTGCAAAAATGACCCCTGTCATTAAAGTAATAGTACCTGTCAATGTATTGAAATTACCTTTTTATGATTTACTCTTGCATCATTACTGTACAGATTAGGAGCTGCTGATGAAGTGTTCAAGTAAGGTGGACAGTGAAGAGCATGGAGTCTGAGTGACAGGGTGTAGATATCTTAGGTGTTATTTGGGAATGATATTCCCAATCTAGTTTAGTAGAAAGGAACCTGCCTACTTTAAAAGCTTCTTCTCTGGCTGCTCTTCTTTAGGAAGGGCTAGTTACTTTTGATGCAAGCTAGCATTACTAATTTGGATTGTTCTGTGGGACGCTGGAGGAGGGATGACAGAGAAAAGCCTGCTTAATTTCTTTGCCAGATACCAAATGAAATCTAGGTCTTTTGTAACTGCTTCGAATTTGAACATAGTGGTGTTTTCTGTTTCTATAAAAATTATTTATTTTTCAATTATTACACGAAGTTTGTTATTGATTTAAATAATTATCCTGTTCCATCCCTTCTAAACAAAAATAGGGAACCTAAATTGTGCCTACTGGAACTAGTGTTTTACTTAGTAAAAGGTAAGTAATTAGGTCTGGTGTTGCCACTAAAACTTGATAGTTAGTAAAAAAAACAGAGAAATGTTACAGGTAATAACACTTTTGGAGTTTTCATATCAGAGGACCAGTTTGTGATAGTTAAGTATTGTCCAGTTTCTGGAAGTGCGTGAAGCAATACTTCCCCTACAGGAGCACTAGGATATCTCCACGAGCGCTATGCCACTGCTGAGAAGCACAGCTGCTTTTATCTCTCTTAGGATGGTATACTGTGCAGACTCCCTTTTGTGACTGTTCATGTCTGCTGGCTGGTGGAAAACAGTATGGTGGTGGAGGGTGGCAATGCTACATCTATTCCCTCCCCCTTCTGCAGTGAATTGCACTCCATGGGCATTTCAGGAAATGGATCCTATACTTAGGAGATCACTGGCACTGTCAGTTTTGCTGTTCAGGAATGTAAGTCAGGGGGAAGCTCCTTGCACACACACCCCTGCACCTGTGCAAGGGCCAGCTGGTGACCCAAAGTGCCCTTTCCAGTGTGAAGGCTTATGAGTTTACCTTTATTTAAAACCACTTCCTTTGAAAAATATAGAAGAATGTGAAAATGCAAAGAAACTGGATGAACATCCAAGCAGCTTAATTTTTCTGTTCCCCTTTTCCTTGCAGTTATAATTGATTCAATTTACAAAGTGACAGAAGGCCGACAGTCTGAAATATTCCATCGCCATACCGAGGGGAACTTTGACCCAAGTTGCTGCTTTACCATTTACCATGGTAACCACATGGAGTCACTAGATCTGATCACCTCTAATCCAGAGGAGGCTCGCACCTGGATCACAGGACTTAAGTATTTGATGGCTGGAATAAGTGATGAGGATTCTCTTGCTAAACGACAAAGAACTCATGATTAATATCCTTTCAAGGACATTAGCTCTGGCTTTCATTTTGGTATATCTGGTTTGTTTTATGTGGTTTGGTGTTATGGGTATACTCCACCTCCAACTCGAGACAACTGAAGTTTTGCCACTGATTGCAATGGGAACAAATTAGGTCACTGGTTTGTAAAATTATTGTTACAAATTAAGAATATTTTTAAATTTGTATAATAATTTTTGAAAAGTTTTTCATTTCCTAAAATCAGCAGTTGGAATTGACACCATGAAAACTGATCTTTATTTTCATCTTTGTACAAAGTTAAGGACTGATTGAAACTCTTGAGAGGTGCTCAGCATGATCAGTCTGCACAGAGGGTGCTCAGCACGTCTCAGCAGATGCACACATCTTACAGGAGTGGAGAGAGTTTCATTTTAGGGGAAAGATCATGTTAACTTTAAATCACAATGAGCCATCTAGGAGATTGTGGAGATTGAGGCTACCAGCTGGGGAAGGATGGAGGGAAACAGATGAGGAATGGAAGAGTCAATTGTTGATGATAAATCACAGAAAACGGTAAAATTTACATAGCTGACTTCATTACCCTCTATTTGAAGGTTCATAGTCACAGTGGAGCTGTTTCTAGAAGTTTTGGATTAATTTTGGGGAGTTTTCTTGTTAAAAAAGTGACTTCACTGGCTAAAAAATCTTTCAGTTTTCCAAAAATATTTCAAAACAACAAATGTTTGAGGAAAAAACACAACATTTTTAATTTTTTTTTCCTGTGGAAAATGCCTACCTCTTAGTTTTATACTTTCCCTCTCTCCTTTTCCTCTAGAAAAATTGAGGGAAAGTTTTTTAAAAAGTTAAAAAGTGAAAGAAAGTAACCTTCACTTTTAAAAGTAACACTTACTCTCAGTGAGAGAAAATTATGCAGAGTAACACTTGGACTTTTTTTCCAGTGGGAAAAAAAATTAAAAAGTTAGAATTTTTTTTCTTCACACAGTCTCATTATTTTATTGCACTATCTCCTTCTCCAAAATGAAAATGTTTTCAAAATTTTGTAAAACAATCACTTCATTTTGTTTGTTTGTTTGGTTTTAATTGGAAACCTCGCCCCCGCATCTCTAGTTTTGACCAGCATTCCTTGTTTGCTTTGCACTTTGTTTATAGGAGTAAGTTGGATAAACAAAGGAAGGACTAAGGTCTAATCCTGCTTGGCTACTCATATGAACATTATTATAATTTATTATTTGTGTAGTGCCATTGGTCTCCATGGCTCGTCACAGACATGTAAAACAAGGTCCCTGCCTCAGAAAGTTGACAGTCTAACGTTGAAAGTAATGCAAGCGGGGTTGCTTCAGTCACAAATGCAAGCGGGGTTGCAAAAATGACATGCATTTGCTAGCTCCAGGGGTTTTTATCTCATATTATTAATTTTTAAATTGGTTATAAAAGAAGATAATAAGGTGATGCATGAGAGCAGGAGTGTGTGGTAGTGGTGAAAGTCTAGTAGAAAGAAGTGAGGATGTAGGGTCTGATCCAAAGCCTCTTAAAATCAATAAGAAGACTCCCTTTGACTTCAAAGAGCTTTGAATCAGACTTTTATGTTTTAGACTTAAGTGTTTTTGACTTATGCAAGTATATAAGCTGTGATCACAGCGCCCCCAATTCGGGGAAACACTTAAGCACATGACTAACTTTATGCATGTATATAGGCAGTGTTTTCTTTGAAGCTCGTGCTGTAATTATGAAGAGCCATTTTAGTGATCAGAATGTTATTTATGTAATTCTGCCTCATGAAACACTCTTGCCTAGTGCTGCAGTCAGAGAATACATCTGCCCTGTGTATCTGCTAAAGTAGACTGCACTTGCCTCCAACCTAATACCTAGATTGATGACCAAATTGTGCCTGCTAGACACTAGACTGTAAGGGCTAGAATGCTCCACACAAGTCTAGAGTAGCACTGAGAGAGGGATTGTGTATCAGGGAGCACCCTCGCTCCCTGAACTCCTCAGCATATATAGATTACGTGTGGACATAGGATGGTGCAGCTTATTTCCCGCAAGTATGTCTGACTCTGTCTGTGCTCTGCAGTGACGGTGGGGTGGGTTGGGGAGGAAAGGGTGGGAATGAAAGAGAAAAGAAATATGTAGAGGGTGAAGGAAACATGATTAGAGGGGAGAGGAGACCTAAGGAGATGGGTTTACGGTTAAGAATGTGATGGTGGAATGGAGAAGAAGCTTTCAGAAGAAGGAAGAATTGAAAATATAAAGGTGAAATAGCAGCATGAAGAAACTAAAGCTTAAACTTATGGGAGAAAGAGGATGGAAAAACAAGAGCTGTTAATTTTTTAATAAGGGTCTTATTGAAATTTCAGTCTTGTAGTTATCTACTTAGACTAATTTTACCGTGTGTCATTTTTATTTCATACTCTAGCACTAAATGAATTTTGTCATTGATACACATGCCCATGGAGCAAGACTCCTGGTAGTAGTCAAATACATGAGTCAAATACATCCCTGGAGTGGCTCCAATGACATAATTCTGATCCCAGTTACACCAAATCTGGAATAACTCTGTGGAAATCAAGAGAGTTACATTTATGTGTACACTAATGCTGTGAGGTCAGCATCTGATCTATTGACTCCAGAGAAATTACACTAGTGGTGAATTTATCCCAGAGTGTTGAAGTGGACATAGTTTTGATGCAAACTATGGGCCATATTCTGTCACTTCGGGACAAATTTTGCCACCAGTACTAATATTGTGGGTCTGATTGGCATATGTCAAATTTGGCAAGGCTGGCTGAACCTGGTCCTTTGTCATTCTCCAAGATAAAAACATTCATTTTTAGTAGTTTAATCTTTCCTTAACAATATTTGCACCTGGGTGAAACAGACCTTTGAGGAAGCTGATAAGAATGGAGATGGCTTGTTGAATATTGAAGAGATCCACCAGTTGATGCATAAACTGAATGTCAATCTGCCCCGCAGAAAAGTGCGACAGATGTTCCAGGTCAGTGTACTTTTCACACAGTACAATATTTTGTTGTAAATGCATATTGCCTTCTCGGAGAAAAGCCTGAGGTTACTGACAAAAGTGGGCATTTTTAAAGATTAATGAGCAAACTGTTCCATTTCACTGTTGTTATATAAGTGAAGAGAAGGAGAGAATATCATGCTATGTGATTTCACCCTTTAGCTCTAGCTAGGTTGTTGACATTGGGCAAAAGCCCCCATGCCAGGAATTTTCACAGCTGATTAATTACAGTCTTGATAGAAAAGTAGTATTATTTTGAGGTACATGTCCCTCACCATATGCCATTCCATAAGTAGTTTATTTGAAATTAATGGTCCTACTTATGTAATAAAGTACTTCTGAATGTGACTAGGGGTGGCAGAATGAAGTGTTCAGTTAGGTTTTCAACATTAGTGCACCCTCTCGCTTGTCTTCCAAAATACAGTATCTCATTAACAGTAAGAGAAAACCCATGTGTAGTGAGTAAGGGGAGCAAGAGGCTGAAAAGGGAGTTGAAAGAGACAAGGAGGAGGTGGGATCATGGTGCAGGGAGAACAGTCTGCTCCATTCTAATGCATGGAGCAGATTGCATTCAACACGCATGCCCAGAGGAGCCCAACCAGAGATTTTGCCTGCCTGAGGCACAATCTCCCCAATGCATAAGTCCCAGCACACTTTGTGCAGGGCTGTGGCATAGGTGCCATGATTCATAGATTATAAGGCCAGAAAGGACCATTGTGGTCATCTAGTCTGACCTCCTGTATAATACAGGACTTCCCTGGATTGCTGTTTGAATTAGAGGATTTATCTAGCCCTTAATGAATTAAGTGGCCTCACAAACACCTGTGAGGTAGCTAAATATTATTTGCATTTTACAGACAGACAAAATAAGGTGCTGAGAGGTGAAGTAATTTGCCCAGGATCAGACAGTGAATCCATCGGATACTGGAATGATTAGGAGGCAGCATGGAGCTTCCACTGGGAAGCCAGAAATAGAATCCAGGAGTTGGAACTTCTAAGTTCCCTGTCCTCTCTTGTAGCCCACAGAATTTCTCTTGGCGCATGTTGCTTGCACTGTATCACTTTTAACTTCATATAGAAATACATACCTCATGATGAAGTGCCCAGCACACACAAATTGTAGAAAGAACACACAGTTTTGGGCACCATTGTTTGACCATCCCAAATATTTACACCTTGGGAAATGAAAGATGCTAAAGATGTATTGGGTACAGCAAGAGCAAAACAAAATGTAAAACCCAAGATTATCGGCCAAATCCAGACCACTGCACAAAACAGAAGTTCTTTAAGATCCTAGAACCCTTTACATGCAAAAACATGCCTGATCTTCTGGGGTACAATCAGCATTGCACAGCATTACTATCCGGCCCACCTGAACTCCTGGCTGGGAGGTTCTCCTGGCCCCTCCCCCGCCTTCCCCTCTTTTGCAGAGACTCAGCGTGCCACCCCGCCGGTGCCAGTGCTCTGGACCACTCCTGGGCAGCTCGGCAGCTCCTGCCGCTTTGAGCGACATGGTAAGGGGGTGGGGCTGCGAGCTCCAGCGGGCCATGCAGCATCCATACACGCTGCTCTGAGCAGCATGGTAAGGGGGGTGGGAGGAGGGATTGGATAAGGGGTAGGGGTCGGGCAGGGAGCGGTTGGAGATGGTGGAGGTTCTGGTGTGGGAGTGGTCGGGATAGGGGGGTTCGGTTAGGCATGAGTTCTGAGGGTCTGTTGGGGTGGTGGTGGATGGGGTCAGGGGAGTCAGGGAGCGGGGTGAGTTGGGTAGGGCTTGGGGAGGGGCCCCGGGGGGAAGTTAGGGTGGGAGGTGATCAGGGGACAAGGAGCAGGGGGGTTGATGGGTTGCAGGTTCTGAGGGGGCAGTCGGGGGCAGGACGTGGGTGGGGGTCGGATGGGTAGAGACAGGCTGTTTTGGGAGGCACAGCCTTCCCTACCTGGCCCCGATACAATTTTGGAACCTCGATATGCAGGGCCGGCTTTAGGAAGTGCGGGGCCCAATTCAAACAGTTTCAGCGGGGCCCTGGCAGAGATGACTAAAAAAACACATGGGGCTCGTACTCACCGGGCAGTGCTCCGAGTCTTCGGTGGCACTTTGACATGGGGTTCTTCACTCACTCCGGTTCTTTGGTGGCACTGAAGGACCCGCCGCCAAAGTGTCGCCGAAAACCCGGAGCAAGTGAAGGACCCGCTGCTGATGTGCCACCGAAGACCCGGTAGGGAACTAGTTGTTAAGATTTTGGCACATCACTGGCCCTGAGCCCCAGCAAGTCTAAGGACTTGGCTACACTTGAGAGTTACAGCGCTGGTGGTGGCTTTATAGCGCTGTAACTTACTCCCCGTCCACACTGGCAGGGCACATACAGCGCTGTATCTCCCTGGCTACAGCGCTGGCTGTACTCCACCTCGACTAGAGGAATAAAGAGAACAGGGCTGCTCTTGCAGCGCTGGGGTGCCAGTGTAAACAGTGATTAATCTTACTACATTGTAACTGACCTCCCGAACCTTCCCATAATGCTTTTAAAGTAAAGATAACACTCTTTGTTTTGTTGTGATGCCTCTGTTTGTTTTGTTGTGAACTAAGGGCTCCGGAGCTGCTTATCTAAAAAACAAACACAGCTACTGCTTGCTTGAGCAGAGGCAGGAAGGGGGATGAATGTTCACAGCTAGTGTTTGCTTGAGGAGAGAAGCAGCCCGGAGTGGGGAAGGGGGGGTCCATTTTGGAGCAGCTGCTTATCTGGTCTGAAGGCTATTTGCATTTAGTGAATGAGAGAGGGATGGGAAAAGGGGTCGAAACTGTTAAAATGATTGAAGGTTGGTGCTGTGTATCTTCAAGTCCTTAGAACTTGACAGAGTCAGCTCCAAAAATCCACTTTTTCTGTCTCCCCCACGCTTCCTGTCACACTCCACCCCACCCTGCTCTTTTGAAAAGCACGTTGAAGCCACTTGAATGCTGGGATAGCTGCCCATAATGCACCACTTCCAACACCGCTGCAAATGCTGCAAATGTGGCCACACTGCAGTGCTTTCCCTACATAGCTGTACGAAGACAGCTTTACCTCCCAGCGCTGTACAGCTGCAAGTGTAGCCAAACCCTCAGCAATGCCATTAAAATGGGGTTGTGACCCACTTTGGAGTCCTGACCCACCGTTTGAGAACCGCTGGTGTAATGAATGCAGCTCCCTGTGATTCCTTAGGTATTACTAATGCTGCAGCTGCAAGAGAAAGAGAGAATTGTGAAGTCAGGTATTGACAGGCGAAAGCCTTTTAGTTCACTTTCAAATGGAAAAGAAATATCTAGGGATGTAACATGATCTCATTAACAGGCAACCTTTTTATAACCCAGAGCCATCTATCATTTTGATTTGACAAAAACAGGTTGAATTTTTTTCCTTTGTTGCTGGCAGCCTATATCTGGGTTCATATCATAGACCTTGCAGAAATGGTTAGACTCCTTTACTGTTGAAGAAAGAATGAAGTTTTGAAAGATTATCCTGTTGTTAGACTGGCTTGGGGACTAGGTGTATAGCCCTTATTTCTCGAATCATCCTTACTCATACAAGGGGGCCAGTGGACTTCCAGTATCACCAGATTTATGCATGATAAAGGATAGACACTGTGCCAAATTCTCAGTCCTGGATCAGGCAGCTTTGTGCTGCTCAAGTGATACAAAGCAGCTAGAAATCTGTCCTAAATTATTCCTCTTGACAGAGTTGGGCTCTGTGCCACTTGTTCCCAGTTTTCACTTGCACCCTGAAGATGTGCACCTTTGTTTTGATTATGTAGGCTTAAATAGTAAAGCTATGCCAGACAGATAACCTGCTACCCAGAATCCAGGAAATATTAGATGTATGTGATCCAGGTAAATCTTGCCACGAGGCATTCATGAGTGAGGACACCAGAAGCTGACTACAGGGAATTGACTGATATCCTGACTAGAAGATTTCAAATTTGCCATCAGACATGGGTCTGGGAAAGTTAACCCTAGTACAGTTTCCTTTTCCCAGCACCACTGAATATGGAGGATTATATATTGCAGAGCAAGAGCATCCAAGAGACAACTGGTCTGTAAGGAAAGAGTGGTGTAGAGCCATGGAATTATGAGGCTGTATTTTTAATGTTGGTATTTACTTATATAGAGTACAGTGATAATTATATCCTAGAAATGTGTTTAAAACAAGTGGTAAATTGAATGCTTTGTTCAAAGGGAAAGTGAAAATGGAAGGTGTAGTTCCAAACTGGATGACTGGGGATGCTGTTCTCTGTAGTTCCAGGCTGGCTGATCAGCAGCTTCACTCTGGCAAGTATGAGAGTGGGTGGAGGAAGGAAAAGCTAACCCCAGAATAAAAAGAATCGGCAATGAGATTAGGATTGCCAACCTCCAGGATTATCCTGGAGTTTCCAGGAATTAAAGATTAATATTCAATTAAATATTATGTCATGTGATGAAACCTCCAGGAATATATCCAGCCAGAATTGGCAACCCTCGGTGAGATGCAGGCTGCAGTGAGAATTTGTGTTCACATTTTATTGGGTAAACTGTTGGACAGAGAAACCCACCCTGAGGGAATTAAGGGCAAATCAACATTAAGAAGAGCTCTTCACAGAAAGGAGAGCCCTGTCCAGAGAAGTTAAGGAGGCACTTTCTTTAATAGGACTCTGTCTGGCTGCAGGCATCTTCATTTGTAGATCTTGATGCAGGATCAGGGCATAAGGCCTTGATTAAATGAAATGTAAAGAAAGTGCATAAAGAAAAACAGTATGCACTGCTGTGAATGAGAGGTGTTATTCATGGATATACATAGGACACCGAACCACCTATAATGTTAAAACTTCCTTTCACATTTTCTTCCTTGTGCTGCTTACAATCTAAAACTCAGCAGAGAAAAGTCTTTCTTGAGTTTGAGTTACTATAGAGACCTACATCAAAGACTAAATAAATGATAAAACTGCTGTCAAATGTTTTGTAAATCCAAAGCAAATCCTTCTAGGCAGATGCTCAAAGTAAAAAGCAGTAATAACATACAGTAAGTACTGTTTTCTTCTCTAACAATAGCTCTGAGGACAAACTAAAACAGCAATCAAGACTGTGGAGATATTTTTCTGCGTGGAACGCTGCTGTTATTGCAGACTTAATCCTGTTCGCGTACGCTGTGCTGGCAATGGGATTAAATGATTGTTGCAATTTATCATGTTGACATCCATTTAGCATTGTAATATTATACAGATCATTTATAAATGTCAGATTCTACCTTTCGATGAAGTCAGTGGGTGAGATTCTGATGCTATCCAGTGTGACTCCACTGAATCAATATATCACTCTAGATGTACACCAGAGTAACTGAGATCAGAATCTGCCCCAATGTGAGTCCTTCTCATGAAATAACTTAATACAATGAAATCTAAAGACAGAATTTGCCTTTTCACTGAGATTTTGTCGTTTTATTTTAACAATTGAATTTCTGCCAAGAAATCCAATAAGAATCCTTTTAATTTTGTTGTAACATTAGAAAGTGCTTGCTAGTGTTGTTGAGGATGAGTGGAGTCATGTGGCTTGAAGTGCATTGAAAGTGTATCTTATATGTATGTTCTATTCTGCTTCATTCCCTGAATTCATTATACAACTACCCAGCACACTTACTTGCATCTTCTTGCTCCTCAGGAAGCTGACACAGATGAGAATCAGGGAACCCTAACATTTGAAGAATTCTCTGTGTTTTACAAGATGATGTCATTACGACGTGATCTCTATTTGTTGCTTTTGAGCTACAGCGATAAGAAAGATCATCTCACCGTTGAAGAATTTGCGCAGTTTCTGAAGATGGAACAAAAGGTATGAGAATAATAAATGTAGCTGATGGTCTTGTTTTAACACACAACAAAAGTGTGCGACCAACGTTAGCTCTTACTTTGTCCAGGCTGTAAACACTAGTGAATGCTGAAAATGAAGGATTTGTAATGGAGATGCTGAAACAAAATGAATCTGATTAAATACTGTAGTACAACCAAATGCTTCTGGAAAGCAGGAGCTTTTTGATCCTCTAGGGGGAAAATGTGGCATATTAGGTAAATATCCACACTGGCTTATACTGACTTCCAGATAACAAGTTTACATTTAATGTTAGTAATCCAACAAGCAATGTATTTTAGTGCTGTAATGTTGTATCTTATAACTTTTCTTGCCTTTAAGAAGTTTGTTTATATTGAAAGAAGTGTGCAATATGAGTAAGGGTGGCAGAATATGACCTTTAATAAATAAAAGGTTTGAAAAGCATGTTAGAAAGTGAGTGAGGGCAATACAAATTACATTTTAAAGTAGAAACAATTACTTGGTTTTTAACAAAATAAAGTAGGATGAAGAAAAAGCTGAAGTCTGTGACTTTCCACATTTGATTTGCCTGTCTAGATTTAGTTCAATAATTTGTGTTAAAATTAGTTTTTGATGCAACATTTTTTCATTTAAACTTATATTCCATATGTTTCTTTAATTTTATCCTCAACCTAGGAGCCTCTAGGTCACTTAAAAAACATAAATAATATCTACTATTTCTTTAAAAAGCAGGACTTAAGTATTGACATATTAATAACAAAATTACAGTGTTCAAGCTACTTGTACAGGAGATTTTAATAAAGTGGACTAACTTCAAGCTATCACTACTGACAATTGATTAGTGTTTATTGTGGTTTAAATATAATCTTTTGTTCATCCCCAAAGTGAAGTGATGAGCAATATATCAGTATTAATATTATGACAATCTCCTGTTCTGAATTCTGACTTGTCTATGTGAAAGTGAGGTTAGGCAGTGTGCCTAGAAATATAAATCTTTATCAACTTTTTCTGTTAAAAATCCATGTTCTTTGTACAAGGCTTCTTTTTTAAAAAGATTTTTGAAGAGATATCCACAGTTTTGAGAAATTTGATTTGTTTTGGTACTTACAAGGCTTTTCTTTGCGTGTAAATTTTGGTTTAGTACTCAGCAGTTCTCTTCTTGTAACAGGCTATGTTTTCATTGCCTTTACCAGGTAGGGCACTGGTATCTTTTCATTAAAAAAAATATTAGAAATAAGCTATAAAACATGTACAAATCTCTGTATTTGAGCTCTTCAGGTCAGAGACTATCACAGAATTGTTTGAAAGTAGGCACCGAAACCCACATTTAGGCATTTAGTTAAAAGGCGGCTTGATTGTCAGAGTTGCTGAGTACCAGCAATTCAGAGTGAAGACTGTAAGAGCTGCAGGTGCTCAGCACCTCTGAAAATCAGGTTACTTTTACTTACATGTTTAAATATGGATAGATTGTAAGCTCTCTGGGACAAGGGCTGTCTTTTGGTTCTTTGTTTGCACAGCATCTAGCACAGTGAGGTCCTAATCCACCGCTAGGAGTCCTAAGGGCTACACTCATACATATAATAAATTAAGATGTTTGTGGATGAAAGTTATCGTTAGTGTGCGGACAGCACCCTAGCATGTTGTGGGCAATACCAGAATACAAATAAATAATAATAATGTCCTTTGTAGCCTAGAACCACTAGAGGGCAACATAATCACAGGTAGTAATATCTGTATTTTATCAGGAAGTTTACATTTTTGTGTGTGTGTTCTAAATTTCCCAGAAATTGTTTTTGTTTTTTCCAAGGGAATGAACAAGCCATTAAACATAAAAAAATTACTGAAAAATATCAAACATTTCTGCTGAAAACTTTTCTCTCTCAAAACTGGAAAGTTTCAATAAAATATTTTTAAATTTTAGCTACAGCCATTTTTTTTTGCCAAGTAATATTTTGATGAAGAATTTTGAGTTGCTTTAATATGACTTATGCAGCAGTGATGGTTGAATTAGTTGTCTCTTTGTTACTAAAAAGCATGTGTTTATGGTCTTTATATCCATTTACAGCTGTAGTGCCCAATTTGTGACTTTCATAACTTGCCACAGGCTGCTCAGATATGCTGCTGCTGACAGAGTCCAGTCATGCTGGGTGTGACTGCTGTTGTGGCTATGCTTTATTCACTGTAATACCAGTGATTGTACACTGAGTGCTTCACTTTGTCATTATTTTTTAATGCCCAGTTAGTTTGATTTTCAGTTATAACATGCTGGGCCTCTGTCTCACTGTTACGCAACTGTAGAGATTCTTGGGGGTGGGTAGCAGAACAGACTTTGTTTAAAAAAAAAATCCCCACCTGGGATAAGTATGTGCCCTCTGTTTACTTGACATTTTGTAGTGATTATTTGTGTTGCTTAATTGTAAGGTATATCCTTTGCTTGATTTAATCTAGTGTTTCGATTCTGCATTCTGAGAATTAGTTCTTGAGAGAAAGCAAAGTCTACCTCATCACTGCTCTTCTGTAACAAACCCACCAGCTGGTATCCACCAGCAGGATGGACACTCTTGGCATTGCATTCCTTTCCCCAACTTCTTTGCTCCCCTACTGCCCTTCCTGTTATTTTATTCTCTCTTCCCTATGAGGGGCTTATTGATGAGTGATGGGAATGTTACATGCGAGAGCTCTTCCTGATTTCCACATGGTCCTTTTGGTCATCCTACATCTCATCACTAAGGCTTCATTTTAGTCCAAGGTATTTTTAGTAAAAGTCATGGACAGGTCATGGGCACTAAACAAAAATTCCCAGCCCGTGACCTGTCCTGACTAAAACTTGGGGGCAGCCCTGGGGGTGCCGCGGGTGCCGGGAGTGTGTACACCATGGGTGCTGGGGAGGGAGGGGCTGGTGGGGCTGAGGCAGGTTACCTACCCAGCTCCTGGGAAGCAGCGACCTCCAGCTCCTAATTCTACGTGCTGCCTCCACTCCTCCCCAAGCCTCAGTTCTGCAGCGTCTATTGATTGGGGCTAGGTCTACACTGGGGGCAGGTCGACCTAAGATACGGCAACTTCAGCTACGCGAATAGTGTAGCTGATGTTGGCGTATCTTAGGTCGATTTACCCGGCCGTAAGGATGGCGGCGAGTCAACCGCTGCCACTCCCCCATCGACTCCGCTTCCACCTCTCACCACGGTGCAGTTCCGGAGTCGATGGCAGAGTGATTGGGGATTGATTTTATTGCATCTACACTAGACGCGACAAATCAATCCTTCGATAGATCAATCACTGCTTGCCGATCGGGTGGGTAGTGTAGACGAAACCTGGGAAGCATGGCCAATGGGAGCTGCGGGTGGAGGCAGCAAGTGGAGCTAGGAGCTGAGGGAGGGGAGTTCCTATTGCCCTTCCAGGGAGGCCCCCCGCCCAGTAAGCACTGCTTGCACCCCAAACCCCAGCCCTGAGTTCCCCCCCAACCAAACTCCTGGAGCTGGGGGGTTGTGGGGGTCTGAGAATGCCCCAGTAACAGCAGATGCGACTGGCCCATGGGCTGCCCGAGCTGCTCAGGTGGCTCCCGGGCCAGCCGCATGGGCTGCTGCAGTAGTCATGGAAGGTCACAGAATCCGTGACCTCCGAGACAAACATGGAGCCTTACTTATCACTCTACTGCTGCTTTGCCAACATCTGATTGTTGGATGGTGGAGTTTTCTAACATCCTTCACAGAGGAACTGTGACATCCTCCTTCCACTCTCTCCTCTGCAAGCCAGGTGATAGTGTGACCAGTTTGTGACATTTTATTTTAGGCCAACAGATGACTTGTTCACACACTCAGAAACAACATCTTGCTGAACCTGTAGAGGGTTGGTTTTTGAAAGAAAAATGTCTGCATCAAAATCAGTCTTTCATCAGCAGCGTATAAATCCCTACATTCAAAAGATTTAAGTTCCAGTATTAATTAGCTATATTCAGTAACTGATGTATCCATATATGCCTATATTCAAAGATTACCATTCATGTAGAAGGCATTTTACAATTTAATGAAAGTAAATTTTAATTAGAATTGAGAGTCTGTGTCATCTCTCTCAAGTTAAAGTTAAAATAGCACAAGTGAAGGGACTCCTGTCCCTTAACAGCTGTAGCCTTTGCCTAGATTAGACATTTTCATTCCTACTACACACACAAACAACTGCCACACAGACATCAAGGAGCCTGTGGAAATGATGAAGAAGGTAATTCTCAACAGCTTGTGATGAAGAAGGCTCTGCTAGGAATAGCTTTTACAATCAAAGAGCAACCTCTGCTTGAGCTTGGATAATCAGTTATTTTCTCCAGCAAAGTGTTCTCATTTCTATTATCCTGTGTAATTCCAGTAGGCTTCTTATGGTACAGGTTTAGCTTAAAGTTATAAATAAAATTTTCTAAGAAGCAAATTGAGCCATCCCCTGCACTCTCTCTAACATTTGGAGGGACAGAGGTATGAGCTGACAGACATTTCTGTCCTATGATTACAGTGCATAGTTATTTCAGTATGCTAGCAATGTTCGGTATTTGTATTGAGGTTTGGTTGAAAGCTTTAGTCCATAAGAACCTGCATGTCATCCATTAATTTCATGTTTCTTTCCACTAGCTGAGAGCAGCAGTTCTCAGCTTATGGGTCACAGCCTCCAAGATGCTCACCAGTTATTGTCTTCTTGGGTCACACTCCATTTCCCATTCTTTGTCTTCCACAGGAAAGAAATTGCTCAGTCATGTGCAGCCAGTCTCTCTCAGACATGAGGAGCACTGCAAACAAATGTACCCAGTGCTCACTCTGCTTCTTCTGAAGCACTGAGACCCCAGAGCAATCTTCAGGAGCGCTGTTCCAAGGATTCTGTGATGCAGCTGAGAAGGACCAGTTGTGAGGGGTTGGGCTGAGAGGGGCAGGATAGTCATATTATGACAAAGTTATTAACTTCAGCTTAAAGTCTTGGAGCTGTTGTTCAAAACCTGTTAAACCTGCTTCTCTACTGGCACCTTGGCATGAAAGTTTAAGTGAAAATTCTTAGAAATACCAAATCTTCTACTTTTTAGCATTAAAAGTCATGGTAAGGAAGAGCCACTAAACCAGATGCTACTTCTGGTACATAACTCTCAAAAACGCTGGCGAATTATTCCATTTAACCAAGAAAATTCAGTGCCTGTAGAGTGCTGAGATTTTATTTCACCTTCTTGGCAAATTATATTTTTAAAACCCTGAGAAAAAATAGACACTAGCATCAAAACGAATCTCATTAACTCCGAACAGAGATTATAACTACAGTGCAAGGTTGGGCCAATTTAACCTTTGTGTCACCTTTACCTCAGGATTAACCTTTGTGTCATCATGCCTACTATCTCAGACATTTCAGTTTTTGTATTTTACGTGTAAGACTCTTTATAGGTTGAACCATCAGTGCATTTAGGGTAATTTTAAAATATTTATCAAGACAAGTGCCTTGAGAATAGCCATCAAAATCTTACTCTTCTTGTGTTATAGTACTTAGAGCTAATCCAATATATTAAAAATGCAGCACTATAGAAACACAATCTTTGATATGTAGCAATTCTGAAATTATTCTAGTCACATAACTACGAAAAAAACAGCAAGAGAGATAGCAGATTAAAGTTTATGCATCTCTCAGTATAGAATTTAATCAGTTGATAATATAATTGTTTCCATCTCTGCTTGTTAAAAGATGAAGAAAAAAACCCTCTAGACTCCTCTACTACAACCCCAGTTTTTAACATGCTTGACAATCTGCTCACCCTGGCTTTTTAAAATTTAAATGTTCTTCATGGATGTGATATGTGAACCAGTGTGCTAATAAAGTAATCATATTATAGTGGAGCTGATTTATAAAGGCTCTGTTAAAGGACAAAAATCAAATATAATACATTAAAAGATTTTCTATGGTATGAACCAAACCAAAAAATAAAGAAAAGTATAATACCAAAGGAGAGATGAATGCTGAATAACAAGCATGTATTTGGAATTTTTAGATTTGGATAAACATTTGCCAGTTGGATTCATTTTGTAACTGATCTAGCTGTACAACTTGCATTACGCACCCCAGTAAAGCAAAGATAAATGTGCCTGCTTCCTCTAGGGTACTGAGTGCTCACTCAAAACTGGCAGAGGCAAAGAAAAAGACACAGGAATGTTGAAACCCTGCTAATGGTGCAGAAGGCACCTCTGCAAAGGGAGACTGAATAGACTTTAGATACATGGTCAGACAGCCTCAGTCTTCTACGCAAGCTGACAAATTTCTCATCTACTCAATTGACGATGATGATGATCGAGAAAGAGAATTTCAGCAGAAGTCTCCCTCACTTTAATAATTTGACATTCTAATTGTGTTTTCTGCTTCAGTTTTTATATATATATTTGCTTGATATTAGTTTGAGTCTGTCCATTTTGTCTGTCTCTCTTGTCCATTTAGACTGTAAACTCTTCAGGGCAGGGACTGTCTTTTACACTGGTTTGAACAGCACCTGGCACAATGGGGCCACATTTCTGATTGTATTACGGTAGCATCTAGCAGTCCCAAACAATGGTCCCCATTAAGGAAAATATGTTATTCACATAACACAAAAGCATAGGCTTAAATCCCATAGCAATCAATAGAACTCAAGCGTATGCTTAAGCATTGTCTTGTGTATGGACTTAAGCACATTCTTAAGTGCTTTCTTGAATTGGAGCCAATACTGGCAAATAGGGACATTACTAGTGACATGCGGTACTCTGGATGGTCTAGCTGTGCTTTTAGGCTCAGTACAGCTTGCCACAAATGCCTGTGATCCTTAGAAGAAGTGTCTTATAGCCTTATTGACAAAGGTATGCATTGTGCATTAATGGTGTGAACATTTTACCATCAATTTTTACCACAGGTTTATCACATATCATGTGAGATAATGGGTGGCGCAGAATGACCCTGGATAACTTCTGTTTTTGGAAATGTTTGCAAAACCATCGCAGCCATGAAATCTGTAAAAATCCAGGAGGCCCAGGAACATTTGCTGACCTTTATAAGTGGGGATGTGATACACTGACTCACCCTCTAATTTCTGTGCAATACCTGGGAGTCAGAAGTAGTATCATAATAGCTAAAAGAGAGACCAATATCATTAGTATCTGAGGAGAAGAGCTCAAAGTGACTGTGGTATCTCTTCAGTGTTATAGATACATACACAGAGCATAGACCAGTGGTGGGCAACCTGTGGCCCATGGACTGCATGCGGCCTGTCAGGTCCCATTGGTCGGGAACGGTGAATCACAGCCACTGGGAGCTGCGAGCAGCTGTGCCTGTGGACAGTCAGTGTAAACAAATTGTCTCACGGCCTGCCAGTGGATTGCCCTGATGGGTTGCATGCAGCCTCCCGGAGGCTGCGGGTTGCCCACCACTGGCATAGACCATCTACACTCAAAAAATCACAAAGTAGGTTTCAATCACAATAGGGCACTATTAACATGACCTTGTCTACTCCAAAATTGCAGGGAAGACCGAGGGACAATGTGTAGATGTTTACATAGATTGTATCAACCCGACAGAAGCTCTTGATTAAGCCAACTATCCTGGTTTATGAAGACATCTGAGAAGATCTGGATGACCAGTTTGCCAAACTTTTCCAACGTCCTCATGCTGGAATGATATCAGATCCTTTTGGCTTTATGGACTGTGTTGTCAGGGAGACCTCATTGTCCCATTGTTATTTGGACTTAAAAAAACAACAACAAATAGCAGTGTAAGATGAAATGATTCATGGTGCAGAGTAAAGATCAAATTCTGCCAGGAAAACTTTTGTGCAGTTGCATTTGTGTGCATTAAAAAGTTGCCAGAAAACCTCATTAGAGAACTACTTTTTGTGGTTGAGTGAACACATGTAAACCTCTGAGAGACAGGCCTGCGGATAATGGCATCTCATTTTGGTTGATAATTTGCATTTCAATAGCCAAGGTTCTTTTCAAATGAGATCCAAAGAAACAGTGTCAAAGCAAACATCAGGATTAATATCTCTTTCTGTGTATCACTAGAATCTCAACATCCTTAGGTACCTGCTGTAACTGCAGGGCCTTCCTGACTCTGAACAGAAAGAACTTTAGTATTACAGTCATTGATGAAGTGGCAAATATTGACAGTGATTCTGCTCTCACTTCAGTCACTGAGTAACTTTATGGCAGTTAATGGATTTTCCTAGCATAAAGTTGTTATAACTGACAGCAGAAACATCAGATGTGACTTCTCTCTGGTCCTGATCCTGTAAACACTTATGCACATGCTTAAGTTTATGCACTGTGAGTAACTCCTTGACGGGGACTGCTCACAGTACATAGAGTTAAGCATATGAATAAGTCTTTCCAGGATTAGGGCCTGGGACTGTTCTAATATATGAGAATGTTAAGTCACCATTACAATACTTAACTGGATGGAATCCTCTACTGGATGGAATATCAGACCTGCCCCTTTGCATGTGCAGCCCAGCAATATTTCAGATTCCATTACTGCTACAGACATGAATGTTTCCCAAGTTACTGCTAATTTTAAATAGTGCACATAGGTCTGGGGATAGTAGATGAGACTCTGTACCTTCCTTCAGTTGGTGACATTTTTGAACTTCTCACTAGCTAGGATAATTCACTTCTGTCCATATTGAGTTGGTGTCCCTAACCTCTGTTTGCCAGAAGCTGGGAATGGGAGACAGGGAATGGATCACTTGATGATTATCTGTTCTGTTCCTTCTCTCTGGGACACCTGGCAGTGGCCACTGTCAGAAGACAGGATACTGGGCTAGATGGTCCTTCAGTTTGATCCAGTATGGCCAATCTTATATCTACTAATATCACTGTCTATTTTCCTCCCATTATGATGCACTGTTTGCACATAAAGATTTTCCCCCACTCCACTTTCTTTCACATTTTGGTCCTATGCTGTATGGTGCTGAGTGCTTCTAGAGAAGTGGTCAGAGGGAGTCAGGGCCTTCACCATCTCTTGGGAGATGCTCAGCACTTGGCAGAATTAGGCCCTTAAAGGATCTCAACCTTCCTCAAAAGATCTCCACAAAGGTGAATGTTGGTACTTGGGCCTTCTTACCTACAGACAGTGTTAGGGAGGATGAAAAGCAAATCAAGGCTATAGAAGTAGTAAAGTCACTGGAAATGCCAGCCAAAAGAAAGTAAATTCCTCCAGCCATTGAGAAGGAAGAGCAACAAGCCACCGAGGGAACATTTCTTTGACTCTGAACCGTGAATAGCAAGTAACCTACAATACTGAGCAATCCGCCTTGTTGCCTTTACCTGAAGCAATAATATTTAATACAGACTAGGTACAATTTGAGAAAGAAAACATCAGTCTTCCTGGATTTTTTCGCTTGAAGTATGAGTGATGTCTTAATTTGAAGTTGTGCAAAGCCAGTGTTTGAACCAAATCTGGTGAAGAATGAGAAGCTTTATGGAAATATTATAGTATCATCTTTGTGAAAAAAATATGACTAACCTAACCATTTTTTCACTTCCCTTCTGTTAAGTGTAGGGTATGATAAAAGCTATTTGTCATTATAGAAAAGAGATAATTAGGAAAAAATCCTGACAAAACTCCCACTGACTTCAGTGGGTCCATTTACTTCAGTGGGGCCAGACTTTTATCTTTGGACCTGATTCTTCTGTCACATCTCCTGTGTATCACAAATAACTGTTGAAAGCAATGAAGTTAATTGTAGAAAACAGGTGTGAGGAAAAAGTCAGATTTTTTTTAAAGTATAATGCATTTAAATGTCAGTATCAATCCTTTCTCTGTACTTACTAGTATAATATTGGAACTCAAACTGTTAAAGACTCTTCTCGTGCAAATTTTCAGCTCTTAAACCAACCAGTATAGTTGTGCTTATCAATTCTCTACCATGTTCATCCTGAAAGTTAAAAGATAAAGAGCATGAGGCTGGTGGAGAGTTACCAACCCTCTCTTCCCCCCTGAAAAAAAAAGGTCATTTTAGAATAGTGTTACTGATAGTCTTATTCATGGTTGACTGAGTTCAGTGTTTGATCACAAGATTTTCAGCCAGACATAGGGGTCTGAAGTATATTTTGACATGTTGGTCACATACTAGAAAAAATATGTACACCAATGCTGTCATTTTTGTGCAGATGAATAATGTGACCACAGAATATTGCCTTGATATCATAAGGAAGTTTGAAGTTTCAGAAGAAAACAAAGAGCAAAATGTTCTGGGGATAGAAGGTAAAGTATCTGATTCCCAATTTATTTCCATTGCAGTAGAGTGGAAGAGTTCTAACAACATTTTCCTTGATGTGGCTGTTAATGTCTGATGACTACAACAGATTAATATGAAGGCTCAACCACATGATTGTTTGGGGGGTATTTTAATAAGTTATGGATTGAAAGATAGGAGAACAACAGGTTGAAATACCTGACTAGTATTGTACCACCAGCCACAATTGTACTGCAAGTGATTCCAATATCATCTTAAAACAAGAGTGCATACAAATTTGTATGGGTTCTTATTGCTAATTATTTATTTGTGTTTGTTTATAAGATAACCTATTTTTATTGATGTAGAAAAATGGGCCAGTTGTGCTGTTACACTAGTGAAAAACCACTCTACAGTGGTCAATTAATTTACACTCATGTAAGTGACAGCAGGGAACGCAGTGAGGCCCAGAGTATTTTCTTACAAGATTTAGAAACTTGCTCCTTTCATTTGCAAAAATAAGGCTGCAGGTGGTATATTAATTCTGAAACCAACTTAATACTATTCATATCTGCATGTATCAATAAATCTTTCAGAATTAGATTGAAATAATTTAAGTGCTATGGTTGGTTAATTAGTCCAGAAGGTAACATCCATGAGCAGATTAATTTGCTTGTTGGATTCTGTAGGGACAAGAATCATCTTCTTGCTAAAGCAGAGCAAGGAAACAGGAGACCTGGATTTACTCTCATAGTTCTGCCGTAAATTCTGTTACTCTGGGCAATTCACTTAGGCTAGAATTAAGAAAACAGAACAGAGCAACAAGCTGTGGTATTTTAAATATTCGAAAACACTTCTGTTCCTGTTAGGTTTAGTAACACTCTCCTCACATTTAATTACATTCACGGTCTTAATAGTTTGCTCTGTCCCTTTAAAATATTTTAAATTCCATATTATAAAGTTCACTATTTAAACTCTAGTCCCAATTATGATCTTAGTTACGCTGGTGTAAATCAGGAACTCCACTGATGTAGTGGAGTCACAGTGGTCTGATATCAGAATCAAGCCCTCTAATTCCTTGTCAGGATATGGTAGAGACCTAGGAGCCAAATTCATCCCTGGCATAAATGATAGCTCTCTTATTAATTTAAACGGGAATTGTGTCCACTTACGCTAGGACTGGATTTAGGTCGTTTTCACATTATTGTGACCTGTTAGAACATTTCTGCAATGTTGCATTTAGTGTGGGTTCCAACAAGGAAATGATTACCAGTACAAAATTCTAGGGGATCTCCAGGAGGTCAGGCCTATCCTCTTGCAGGCCCAGTGCCTCCATACCTCTTTCCCTGCGGCTGCCAGGAATTTACTGTGCCTCCAGCTGTCCCAACATCTCACTTAAAGAGGGATCCCACTGGTGAAGAAGGCTCCATGGAAGAGGTAGTATTATCCCAGTATCATAGGGCTGCCTGCCTGCCTGGAGCGCCCTCCTGTGGCAGGCTACAGCACAATAGGCACACCTGCCTCATTTTCTCCTTTAGAGTCCCCAGGACTAGCCCAAATAGTCTTTCCAAATAAAAATAGCCGTAGCAGTTTAATTTATCGTAATAGAAAATCCTGTGCAAATAAACTATAAAACAAATCCCGTAAGCACAGTCCCAAATTCCCCAGCATAGTCTGGATGGTACATGCTACACACCAAGCACGGCTTCACCATCTCTCATCATGGGATCTCTCACTGTGCTCCAGCTCTCCAGTGCAACTTTGACATCTCTCACCACACTCCCAGGCCTCAGCCTCTCAAGCTTCAGCTTTCTGGCTCAGAGAGCCAGCCAGCATCGCCCTCTCCTGCTCTCAGCCTTCAGCCCTCTCCAGCTGTGGCTCTGTGGTTCAGCAAGGGCCAGCAGCTAGCCCCTCTACTGGCTTCCTAACTCTCAGCCCTTTCAGCCTTTCGAGCTCAGGACCATCAGTGCACTAGCCTCTCTGTCCAGTGAGGGCCTGCCAAGTTTTCCACTCCCTGCAGACTGTGTCTGTCAGACAGCTCTCGCCTGCCTCACCCCTGTCTTTTGCTCCTCAAGTCTGTGCACTCAAGCAGGCCTGATTCACCAGCTCTCTTCCTATTTACATGGCCCAGGTGCTGCCATGGTTCTTAATTACCCTAAGTGGGAACACCTGTTTGGGCACAAGGTGTGCTGGATTGGTTTCATTTCCAGGCGATGACCATCCTATGACACCCAGAATATATCACTCTTGGTCTATAATCTTGGGCCAGTAGAAAGACAGTTTGCATCCCCTCGATGCTTCACACCCCCAATACGAGGCTCCTTTTCCCTCCCTTACACCAAGCTGGTCATTTCCCTATTCCTCCAAACGGATCCCTCACCTGCAGGAATACTCTCCCAGGTCTTTGGAAAGAGGGATGTGGCTGCAGAGGCAACGGACATCCCTTCCCCCACTGCACAACACATCCCAAGGAGTCAGGAAATATCAGCTTGCTGAGAGTCACATCTGTCCAGGGCAGTTTTTAATGACAGCAAGTCATTGTTTGGGTACAAAGTACCTGATTGTTTGCAGTGGTATTTAGATTAAGATAAATAATTTTTAATCTTATCAAATAATTTGAAGAAAGGAAGTTTTCTAAATTCTAATGGAAACAATAATAAGCTGTTTGTTCTTTTTGTTATTGGAATGTTTTTGTTTGAACTGCAAGAGACAGTGTTAGCGTGCAGCACTTGCCTAAGTGTGTGTATCAGATTTGGCCCAGAGAAACTCGCCAGGATTTCAAAGAATTTTTACACACAGATTTCCATCATATGCTCCTTAAGGGCATGAAGGAAACATATGATGTGAACACAGACTTGATAATCGGATTGCAGATCTATGCTTTTCTCGGTCTTGCCATGTTGCTGCCATTCATTATTTAAGCTTTCATATTTTACCACTTGAATCCACATTTCTGCCCCTGCTATTCTTTGTTAATAGATTTCTTATTAATCTCTTAGCTCAGTGCCATTGCTGTCTAAATGCTGCTGGTTTTGGTAGGCATGGATTTGTAAACCTATTACTACATTGTTCTGTTTTGTAATTTGTTTAATATTTTTTGAGAATCAACAGTGCATGTGACACTGTAGAGACTAGGAGAAAATGATGGACTTGTCTGGCATAAATGGTCAGAATGCCATTGACCTTAGCAGGTGTAACTCCTGTTGATGCTAGCAATGAATTTGGTCTATGCTCTTGCCCAAAGGAGCTTGCAAAAGAAATAGACAAACCAAAGATGGTAGTTCAGATACTCAGGATGGTGGAGTCATCTCACATGACACAGCTGTTCTTGGATGGCAGATTAACACCGACAGTCTTTAGCATAAATAGTATCTATTTTATCAACCTGTGTATTCTAGTAAGGTTAATCCGTTCAGGTACACTGCACTCTTGAAAAACTGTTTCTTTTTGTTCAAAGGTTTCACTAGCTTCATGCGCAGTTCTGCTTGTGATATATTTAACCCGTTGCATTCTGAAGTTCACCAGGATATGGATCAGCCCCTTTGTAACTACTATATTGCTTCATCTCACAATACATACCTGACAGGAGACCAACTTCTATCTCAGTCCAAAGTGGAGATGTATGCCCGGGTGTTGCAGGATGGTTGTCGATGTGTTGAAGGTATTTTTAATGTTATTTGTGTGGGTGTGAAGCTCTGTAAAGTCTGACAGAAATTTCTCTTAAATTTTAAGTTTGGCACTGAATGTGCAAATTAATTTGCTCATATTTTACTTCACTTCTTCACCGCTTTGGTATGTCTTATTTGTTAGCAATCTTAACAAGTAATGCTTGCCATTGAGATGAGTGTCTCATACTGACACAGCATAGCCACTGCTGGTTTCTCCTCTGAGGTCGTGTATTAAATGGCTCACCTTAACATTGGCTCTAATAACATTTTCCATGTCTTCCCCATTGTTCTCTTTCTTCCTGTTGCTTTTAGTAATATCTGTCATAGCCCAATAACCTGGTGTTTCTGTATGAAACATCTCTGAGACTAAGTTGGTGGAATTTGAAGTCAAACTCAAATTAATAACATCAAAATCACTGGAGTTACTCCGGAGATAAATTTGGCCGTCTGAGTTTAATTATAAGAATCTCAGTCATTCTAGAAACTCGGTGCTCAGATTTACTCATCAGTTAGTAACACATTTTCAGATAGACTAGAACGTGTTAAGAACAAACACTGGGAGAACATAAGGCTCTGCAATAGTTGATTAGACCGTTTGTCCAGCTAATGCAGCAGCACTGTACTTCCAGAAGTGATCTGTGAAGGTGGGGAAAAAACCCAAACAATTGTGCAACACTGTACAGAGTGGAAATGAATCCCCCTGACCTCTGCAGTTGATAATGTACACTTGGAAGTATAAGATACTGGGATATGTGCGACAATAGCAATTCTCATCCTATATTTTAAGATAAAGAAGTACTGCCTTTAAGAGCTTTAGTCGCCTTTAATGCAACGGTGGGCAAACTTTTTGGCAATAAGCTTATCTTTCTGCATTATAATGAGGCTAATACTCAGAATTAAAAAAACCAGCCTCCCCGCCCTGTAAAACGTGTATTATAATTGAGACCCATGAACAGATCTGGTAAGTTACAGTTGTGAAACTGTATTTGCAAAGACCTTATAGAGCTGTTCTACACATGACTGGATCGGTAAACCAATCTATAAATACAGTTATAATGAAACTGGTTTTCCTGCCCACTCATGTACTGTATATGGTAACTGTATTAACTTTTTGCAACTTAAGTAATTACTTACGATTTTCTTATTTCTAATTTGGGTATGATTTGCTATTACATTTTCTAGTCTCATTTCTGAAATAAATTAATCTAAAATACTTTTCATGAATGAAATGTGATTCAAGAGTGATAGTAGATTGAGCATCACTTTGGTAATCAGAATGTTTTGGTACTCAGAAATGTTTCACATATTCATATACAGTATGGAGATGATATGGAGTAACAGAGTGAAAATTGATTTGTATTTCCCCACAAATAAAATAATCATATTCTGAGAGCAGATAACTGAGAAAATAACCATCTTTGATAGCATATAGAAAGCCTTTCCCCCCAGCCTTAATTCACATCAGTGGTCCTATTGAGCTGAGTGGAATTTACTGGCAGGAGTACATTGGACTTCTCACATAAATAAGGACTACTGATGTGAGTTAGCTTTTGCAGGGTCAGGCCCTTATGGCTGAATATTCTTATGCAGGCTTTATTCTGGTTCTGATGGCAGCAGATCCTTGTAATTATACTTGAAGGGAATATTAATTTATCACAGTATTGGTATAATAGAGATCAGTCTTCAGTTGTTTGCCATTGTGTTTTGTATAGTTAGTACAAAATACAATATGAAAGTATTAGTTTATTACTCAGGATTCATGTCTGATTTACATGAGCAGATAAAACATTCCTCTCCCCTTCAGAAGAAAATGTAAAAAATGTATAAGACACTGGATATTTTTTCATGGATAGTTTTTTTGTCTTGACAGTTGACTGCTGGGATGGTCCAGATGGAGAGCCAGTAGTGCACCATGGTTATACCTTTACTTCCAAAATACTCTTCAGAGATGTGGTAGAAGCTATCAATAAAAATGCCTTTGTCAAAAATGAGTAAGTGCAATGCAGGTTCTGAGCGTAGAGCAATATACTTCTCTTGTGTAGTAAATCTTATATGAAAATATTGTATTTCAATGTAAATTTCTTCCTTCAGACACATAGCGAATCTGATTATTTTCCCTATTGTTAACTTTGATTTATCTCTTAACAGTGTGAATATTTTATCTTCCCATTAATCAATACCCAGGCTACAGAGGATCTTTTATAAATCACCAACTCAATAGTTTTTTTGTTTGGTATATGGATATAGTCATAACTATACAATTTCAGAGTTGTTTTGATCTACTTTTAAGAAGAATTTTTCACTGATTTCCAGTGGGGAATTCTGCTTAAAAATTAGTGGCATAACATTGCTTTCGGGGACAAGTGTCCTCAATTTCAGTGACAGATTTGCCTGAAAAAGGACAAAGTTTTCTAAAATCTTTGTAGTAAAAAAATCCAGAAAGTTCAAGGGTAAAGATGGTAACATTCTGCTCATTATTTATCCCATTGTGCCTCAGGATTATGGAATATACAATATTATTAAAATCAACCATGATACTACCACACCTACTGTAAACACAACATGATACATTGAGAATGAAGGTTAGATCATTCCTTCCACCAAGATAAAAACTTTGGAAGGGGGGCAGAGAAGATTGAGAACTCCATAGGATGAACCTATAGAGCTTTTAAATACTTCCCTTAAATACTTGGTGAGAGGCTGGTCCAGTGATTGGGGCACTAGAGAAGGACCATTAGAGAAGACTGGTCCAGTGATTACGGTACTAGCTGAGAACTTGGAAGAACCAGGTTCATATCCCTGCTCCACCGCAGACCCCTGTTTCCCTTGTGAGGGCTCTAAAAGCTGCAGAGGGGAGGTTAGGCTGTTCATGGCAACAGTATTGCTTTGCATGCTAAGTTTCAGAGCCCTAAGAGGGGGATGTGGTCTGTAGATCACTAGATCTCCTAACTCCTCCTCCACACAGAACAGGGAGCCTGTGTAATGGCCTCAGAGAGGAGATGGCAGACTATTGGGTCTGAGATCTGTGCCTGTATTCCTGTGGATCTTGGCTTTATAGACCTTCCCATGTCTATTCTGGGGGGAGGGATAGCTCAGTGGTTTGAGCATTGGCCTGCTAAACCCCAGGGTTTTGAGTTCAATCCTTGAGCAGGGCACTTTGAGAACTGGAATAAAAATCTGTTTGGGGATTAGTCCTTTGAGCATGGGTTGGACTAGATGACCTCCTAAGGTCCCTTCCAACCCTGATCTTCTATGATTCTATCATATTGATTTTTACCCTCACACCAAATGGAGCTGGAAAGTTGGTAGCATTTTCCACATGAGTTTTCCTTTCATACCTGTTTTACTCAGGAAGGGAAGGTAACTAGCTATACACACAGAGAACTGTGTGTGTGCATCTGTCTGTAGGGCAGAAGGCTAAAGCCAATCAAACAACTGATGCACATTGAAAAACAATGGGAGAGCGGATATTTTCACCCACACTTGGTTTTACAAAGAGTATCATGGGATCCTTACTCTTTAGAGCACCTTGTCCCACAAACAAACAACATGGCTCTACACTGAGCTGTTTTTAGAAATTAGGGCCTGCCTTATAGCTCTTGAGACCCCAGTTGATTTCAATCATGGTGCAAAGGGTGTGTGTCAGGGCAGAATTTGGCTCTTTTTGTCTTTATTAATGAGATAAAAATATAGGGCAACTTTCTACCTGCAGTTACACCAGTATAAATCCAGAGTGACTGTTAACTTCAGTGGAATGACTTTGGATTTGCATCACTGTACCCAGATGCAGAATTTGGTCCAGGTAGTGTAGGGCTCAACCAAACTATGTGTTCCTCTGAGTTTATTTGTTAGTTTAAACCTTTTTTCATTTGCAGACCCCTAAACATTTTTGAATGGAGGTGCAGACCCTTTTGGAAATGTTAGACATAGTCTGTGGACCCCCACGGGTCTGCGGAGCACAGGCTGAAAACTACTGCATTAGTGTGGTAGGGTGCTCAGAGAGCCGGGCAGCTGAGTGGTTAGCATACCCAACTTCCAGCCCCTTGTCTCTTTGTCAAAGCAGTAGAGGTGCCTGCTCCTGATCCTAAGCCAGGAATTTTCTGCTTTCTACCCACACCTGGGGCTTGGTCCTGAAGTGGGGAGGGTGAAATAGGAGGTCCCAGCACAGGGCACTGTGGAAAGCAACACTGGCAGGATCCTCCCTGCAGCAAGTCTAATGCTCTGGGCTACTTCTTATCTATGTGTCCCTTCAGTTTGAGGTATGGCCCCTATAGTCCAGACAGTCACTCCTTTAACAGAGGAGTCCAAAGGAGCAGAGCCTTGGAGGATGTGGTGGATAGAAAACGCTGTGCCTGAGGGCCTTACCCACTCTGTGATCCTATCTCAGACTCAACCCTCCATCTGGCTTATTGGAGAAGAACTCTCTCCTGCAGCCTATCCACCATCATTTGCCTGGCCTTCTGAGCTCCTTTTAACTTGCTCCTGCAGTCCCGAAGGGGCAGAGTTACTTGGGCCCAGTATTGCCTTTCAACCCCATTGGGCCCAGTGTGGGGTTTGTACCCCTCATCACAATCAGTCAGTTTTCATGCTTTCTTCAAGGAGATATGATTGTAATAATATGATGAAAAACACCATTTTAAAAACAAAATGGCTGCTACAGGGACTGGAAGAGCAAGATGAATGTAAAACAACCTACTTTCTAAGTTGCATTATGACTGTCTGGTCATATATCTTGAAAAGCTCTTATGATATCATCTAGGGGTTTTGCTTTTGTTTTAGGTTTCCGGTGATATTGTCTATTGAGAATCACTGTAGTATCCAGCAGCAAAAGAAGATTGCTCAGTACCTCAAGGAAATATTCAGTGACAAACTGGACTTGTCGTCTGTAATCGCTGGAGATTCCAAGCAGCTTCCTAGCCCTCAAAGTTTGAAAGGCAAAATCCTAGTGAAGGTAATTTGTTACCAGTATTATGTACAAAATGTAATAGTCAGTATATTATACTTATCATCTTAGCTCTTGTCCCCTCAGGCCCTAAGAACCCAATTACCAATGACACAAGAATCAGAACACATATAATTAGCGTGGTTTTTATCTTGTGTTCCTTTTCACACAGACATTAAAACAGGTTTTATTTCAGACTTAGCAAGTATCCTGAGATACTTTTTGTAAAGTGATATTACCAGGCTATATTAAATACTATTATTAATTATTATTATAGTAAAAATACATAAATAATTTGTACTTATGTATTATCTCATCTGAAGATCTCAGAGCATTTTACATCTTTTTATTACTTACACTTACAGTAGCCCTATGAGGTAGGAGCAATATTATTATACCCATATTTATAGCTGGGGAATATGAGGCACCCAGGATCAAACAAGGAATCAATGGCAAAGTCAAGAATAGAGTCCAAGATCCCTGATTCCCATTCCCCTGATTTAACCTCTATCTAATCTATTTGATCTGTGGTTTTTCTAAGGTGTCTTCACAGTGGTGCTAAGCACCAGTCCACATTCTCTCCTTACAGTGTATTCTTTGGGCACAATATAGAAAAGAGTGAGAAATCATTTCAAATTTATGAGAAGAAAAGCATTCTTTCCCTTCTCTTCTCACCTTCCTGCTGCTAAGAGCAACGGTTCATCAGATAAAAGCGTTTTTTCATGGTTCATGAGTTGTGGCTATGTAAGTGAGAAGAATGCTTCAGAGAAGAGCTAAAGAACAACAGGGGAAAAGTGCCAGTGTTGTGTATGAGATGAATAATTTGAACTTTTCAGTATAAACAGATCCTTTCTGGAAGGAATTTCAGGGAAGTAGATGAAAATGACGTAAAGATGAAAAAGCTCGATAGTACTTTGAGAGGATGATTAATCTGTATTTACCTTATCAGACTGCCTCTTTTCAATTTAATTTAGCATGGTGAGGACACTTCATTCTCTGTAAGCACAGAATTAGCAGTCTAGGCATGGAGTTGAAGTGGCCAGCATTGCAAAGTGACAAAGGCTGTTTTCACCATCATTGTAGACTGTTGTCTGATTTCACAAAATACTGTATCTGCTATCCCATCTATCACTCATGTCAGCCAGCCACTTGAGAAAACACAAACTTTTGTTACTTATGAATCAGCAGCCTTTGGGAAAGTAAGAAGCCAGTTCCACACCTCCCTGCCATTATTTGTACTCCATTTATGCATTTGTTCATCCTTTCTCCCTGAACAACATGTACCGTTACTGGATTGTTCAGACACTGAGCCTGCTTCTCCCTTCACTTAGGGCTTATCCACACAAACACCTAGTTTGTGGCACGCTGGGATATAAAGTTACCCCATGCTAGCCTGCTGCATGCTAAGTATCCAATGTACCCTGCTGTTGCAAACTAACAGTTCTGAAGTGCACTTTGATCTATCCCATTTTGAAATGGTGTCCAAGTAGACAAGCTCTTAGGTCAGTGTAAATCAGGAGTGGCTCCACTCTTAGTGGAGTTATAAAGGTGTATGTCAGAGGTGAATTGGACCCCCTGGCTTGCAGAATAGAACTATCCATTCAAAAAAATGCAGTGTCGATGTCCTGTTTATCTTGCGGTATAAATCTCAAGGAGAACAATCTAGTTTATGGTGGTATGTGGCATTGACAAATATAGAGAGACTAATCAGTGGTGAAGATAAGCACACATCACAGCATACAAGTTTAATTTCCTAGATATTAACTGGCATCTTGATTTTCATTCCTCATCAGACCTTCTATTAATACACTGCTAGGTATCTACAGATCTGCACTTGCAATGTGAGTGATCACATAGGAAAATTCAGGAAGATTTATTGTTCTGTTTACCATTGATCCTTCAAGCCTTGTATCCTGTCACCAGAAGTAGCCAACAAATGCTGCATCCGTATTCCACCACACTAGCCAGCTGTTCAAAGCTAGACATGAACTTGGGGAAAATTCCTTCCTGACCCAAGTTGTCTTGCAGCAATGGATTAGCCACTAATTTCAGCCGGCTGACTACATTCCGAACTGTACATGCAATATTTCTATAGGCATTCCTGCTTCCCTCATGCTAACTGCCAAATGCAATCAAGTTCCCTTGTGTCTGCAGTTCCCCTGCTTCTGATGCAGAGTGTCAGCCTTATTGTCTGCTTTTATAACAGAACAGCCTGCTGCAGGTGAGCATGAAACAGCTGAGTCTAGTTATACAAAGACATTCTGACAAAAGGCTGCTCAAGAGATGGGAGAATGGCCAGTTTTTTTTTGAAAACTTCAATATAGAAAGTTCTTTGAATCCTGCAGCTGACAGTGAATTCTGCCAGTCAAAAATTAGACTTTCCAGAGGGTTTTGTTAAGCCTACCTTTGAGGCAATTACCTCTTGTTGCAGAAATTGAGCGTGACATACTGAACTTAAGAAAGCTGAGGGCCTTAGAGATTAAGAACACAGCATCTTTATAATTATGCCCTTTGGATGCCTCATATAGCTATCTGTCTACATGCTCATTTCATCCTAAGTATTCTGATGGCTGGAAAATATTGCATTCTAAGAGTTAAGCATGTAAACTATGGAGCCAAGTATTACTACTCTTGATCAGTGGAGAATAGAGAATTGAGTAATGCCAATACACGTTTGGGCTCTACTATTTTTAATACATGATAACTGAACAATAAACTGAATCTGAAAGTACTCGTGGGACATGTACTGTCTTACATAAAGTCATTTTACTGCTAGAGTTTGGACCAGCACATTGCACAGCATTTATGCTCACTGGCAGTATAATGATGTTTCAGTGTCTAAATGATTAAAGGTATTCATTTAAAAGAGTTGCAGCAATATTCACTGTACATCTGTCAAAAGCAGACAAGAGGCAGATTTACCTGTAGAGCTGCTCAAGTTACTTGCAGAGGAAATCTTAAATTTTGCATATTACAAATGGCAGCATTTTTTTCATTTGAACTTACTGCTAGGAAGGATTCTTTTTATTTTTTTAGCTTTTCAAACTTCTTTAAGAATAGAGATGTGATGTTACCAAGACTCCAGAGATCACAGACAACCTACAGCTAAGCAATTCAGTACTGGGGGACTTAACTTTAAAAGATTTGTTTTACATCACTCCAATGATAGCATCCGAGTTGGCAACTGCATGGTGTAATGAAAGGTAATAGGAAACATCAAAACATTAAATAGGTAGGATTTTCAAAATTCAAGGGGAGTTGGCACCTAGTTCCATTAGGTGCTTTGAAAATCCCACCCAATATAATTAGTACCTGTTACCGTTGCACGGAGAGACTGGTCTAGACTCACGGCATAGTCTAAATCTATTGATGTCCATAGCAAGACTCCTATTAAGTTCAGTGGGCTTAGGATCTGGCCCTTGTGAAGGGCAATGATTATGAAGAACCTGTCCAAACTGAGATCAGAACCACACTGCCTACAATTGTGTTTGAACGTTGTGTTTGTTATTATTAGCAAGGTTCTGAGGCCTTGTCCACACTAGGGTTATTTCTCTAAAATGTCCTACCACTTCACCTCCAACTGTGATATCAGTAGTGACAGCTCTGGTGTAGACATGGTGCTGGAAGCTGCCAATATCTTAAGTACTATGCTATCTAGACCTGCTCTGAGCAAATGCTTTTGGCACTGTCTGACTGTATCCCATTAAACAGATACTTTGCTTATACTGTCCCATTAACCAGCAGTCATTTTCTTTAGGATAAACTGGTTCCCTTGGCAGTATCTGTCAAAGCCTAAATGAAAAACCCTGAAACCAAATGTTCACGATCACAACTTGAAATAATGTATTTGCCCATCAGACCTTATTTGGAACTAGGAACATGAACAAGAATTTTAGCCTGCCTTCTCCCCAGTAACTAACACTAGCAACTTCTACATATATTATACATATTTTTGTGCTAATTTTTAGGGAAAGAAGCTACCATATAACCTTGGAGCTGATGCTGAAGAAGGGGAGGTTTCTGATGAAGACAGTGCTGATGAAATTGAAGATGACTGCAAGTTAAAGCTATGTTATGTAAGTGTATAACAATTATATGGCACAATTTGCTTTCCCAATCCTGTGTTCCTTACACACCTCAGATTCCCATTTAATATTATTACTTATAGATTAAAATTTTTGAATTTGGATGCCTAAAGTCACACACCTGAATCCATATGTAAGCACCAAAGTGGTCTGAATTTCATAGTTCTAAAGCATTCTTTTATTATTTCTTAGCCTTTTGTCTGTTTTCTCTTCTTTTTTTGTTGCCTTTAACCCTGGACTCTTTACTTGCTCTCTTTTTAAAGATTTAACCCTAGTCTATTTTCTTTTAATTTTATTTTGAGCCATTTCCATATTTGTTGCTACCTAACATAAATAGTTGTGCAGTGCTGATGCACGCTATGCAACAGGTGTTCAGCCCAGCAGCAGCCGCAGTTCACTAATTTAAAACTTCGAACAAGAAAGAAGATATTGTATAGTATGGTACAAATAGAAGGGGCCAAATTCAGATGTAGCATCAGCAGATGTAACTCCATTGATCTCAAGTTTGAATTTGGCCCAGTGAGCTTGATTTTTTATTACATCCTCACTGACTCTCTTATCATTTTAATTTATACTGACTGTTTTAATTACACACACACAGTTTTCATTCATATTTAATGTTTTCATTGCAGACACACATCCCCATGTAGTTCTCAGTTATATTAAATATTTTGCAATAGCTTTTTAAACAGATTTTGTTTTGTTTTTCTTTATCATTTACATCTGCTGTTGGGAGTTAAACATTTCTCAGGCTGACTTGGGAATCACTTTGCAGATTGAGGTACTATAGATTCTCTTCTGAACTAGATTAGAGAAAGCAGATGTTCACGCCACTTCTTTTCTTTAATTCTATGTACAGGCACCACCTACATGTCAAGTAATCAGCAAAGTCTTCTCTAGGATTCATGTACATTGCATAAGACAGATAAATGCAGTGATACTTAACATTGAGAGAGAAGACGTGATTCATTTCATTTTTACAAAGCCTTAGGCTTTCCAATTACTTTGTGGTCAGAATGTAATGTTTTGCTATTTCAGCCATATGGTCTACAAAACAACCTCATGTAGAAATACAATTTTGATTTGGATCCATGAAGCAAGAGGCAAAGACCACTCATTCAGTGACCCAGGAAGTTATATTCCCTCCGTATTTCTTGCAGATTTGAACTTTTTTATATTTAGTAACAAAAAACTAAGCTACAGTGAAGGCTGCTAAACGCAATTTAGGTCCCCTGATTCTCAAAGCCTTTAGGCTGTGCTTAATTTTAAGCACCTGTCTAAATCTTTGCAGGATCAGATTGAAGCGAAGAGATGCCATTGAACACAACTATAAATATAACCCCAAGGTAAGGTTAGATAACCATGTGACATTGCAGTCTATATATTTTTATAAAAATATGCTAATGAGTGAATATAATGTAACTGGAATATGCTTCATGCAAAAGGTCTCTTGTAAGGTATTCTATATCATTTTATAAAAATATGCTAATGAGTGAATATAATGTAACTGGACCGTGCTTCATGCAAAAGGTCTCTTGTAAGGTATCATTACAACGCTTATAATCTACTGAGTGTGGTCATCCTATTTGTATCTGAAACTAGAAATATGAAATATTACTCTGAGGGCCTATTGTACTTATGCAAAGTGTGGGTCATTAATGGTGGTTTGGAATCTTGATGAGTCCCATTAACCAGGACAATTGTCTGCAGATGGATGTGTTTTACCTGTAAGTCTTCCTGTATACGTGTGTGCTGACAAGTGGGAAATGAAGTCTTGCAGTGACATGTGATCATGTCACCTGAACTGGAATCCATCTTTAACATCATGTCTTTCCATTGAAAAGGAGGGGGTGGGAACCCAGAGAAGAACAAAGGATTCCCGCCTTATGCAAAAGATATAGAAAGGGGTGGAACAGAACAAAGGTTGGAGAGGAACCATCATGAAGAATCGCCTAGCTACCACCTGAGCTGGAACAAGAGCAGTACCAGGGGAAAGAATTGTGCCCAAGCATGGAAGGGGTCCAGTCTGAGGAAAAAACTTACTAAAGCATTTCTGAAGCTGAGATTATCTGTATTCAGTTTGATTAGACATAGATTTGCACATTTTATTTTATTTTGCTTGGTGACTTACTTTGTTCTGTCTGTTACTACTTGGAACCACTTAAATCCTACTTTCTGTATTTAATAAAATCACTTTTTATTTATTAATTAACTCAGAGTATGTATTAGTACTTGGGGGAGCAAACAACTGTGCATATATCAGTGTTATAGAGGGCGAACAATTTATGAGTTTACCCTGTATAAGCTTTGTACAGGGTAAAATGGATTTATTTGGGTTTAGACCTCATTGGGAGTTGGGCATCTGAGTGTTAAGACAGGAACACTTCTGTTAGCTGCTTTCAGGTAAACCTGCAGCTTTGGGGCAAGTAATTCAGACCCTAGGTCTGTGTTGGGGCAGACGGGAGTATCTGGCTCAGCAAGACAGGGTGCTGGGGCCCCAAGCTGGCAGGGAAAGCAGGAGCAGAAGTAGTCTTGGCATATTGGGTGGCAGCTCCCAAGGGGGTTTCTGTGATCCAACCCGTCACAAAGGTTAGATACCCAATGGTGACCACAACTTTAACTCCCCATTCATGCACCTACACCATCAAACAGAAACATTCTCAGTGACTGGCAGAGGCTATACTAGCTTACCCCGGGTACCCCCCTCCATCATATAGAATTATCTTAAAGGGAGACACTAGAGGCAAGAGCTGCACTGCTAGGGAATGGGTGCCCTTAGACCCAACAGGGAGGCACAGGCCTTCCTTGTGGGTCGCCCTGTGTCTGCCACACAACTGGAGCATCTGCAGGATTTGGTGGAAGGCCATCACTTTCTTCCATGGGGATGAAATCTCCCTCCCCCTCAGCAGAGGAATGAAGAGTGAATTCCACTCTATGTAAGGCCCTTACTAGTTACATCAGAAGTTCTGCTAAACATTTTTTGTTCTGTGTTTGTAAAGCATCTAGCACAATCGGGCCCATAGGTGCTATCGCAATACAAATGACTATTAATAATAATAAAAATGCCTCCTCTGTGTTCCATCAAGAAAGAGTTATAATATTGCACTTAGAGTTTTACATTTTCAAAGGGCGGTGGCAACACATCAGCTGTATAGTCCTCACTGCATCTCAGAGGGTAGGTAAGTGATACAATTGTTTCCATATGGGGAAACTGACGCAGAGGTGCAAAATTCTGAGATGATCTAAATGGTGACCTAAGTCAACATAACTTACACATCAAAGGACTAAAGGGAAAAACGTGGCATGGAAAGAAGCCAATAGGAAGATGCATACTAAAGCTTTCTCCATCATCCTACTTGTACTTGGAAAGGGTAGGAGGAAATGTTTAGAACATCAATAGTTTGCTTGGATGGAAGCATCCCTACTGCTCCATTTGGGTTACTCAAATAGGATTGGCGTGTCTGAATGTATTTTAACAGGATTTGTTTATTCATTTCAGAATAATGGTACAACTGAACACCAGATGGAATCTTTTATAAGAAAGAAACTTGAATCACTGATAAAAGAATCTCAAATCCGGGACAAAGAAGACCCTGACAGTTTCACTGTGAAAGCGCTGTTAAAGGCGACACATGAGGGCTTAAATGTAAACCTGAAACAGGTATGAGCATCCTTTTTCCTTCCTTATGTTATGACAAATGCAGTAATATTAATAGCAATATTCAATGCAGATTCAGCATGTAATAAAAGCTCATGGTAATATTTTATAAACAACCCTTTAAACATTAATTTATCTAAAATAAGAGCTTGGAACAGTTATTTAAAAAATGTTAAGAGAGGATTCTGGACCTGTCAGATGTGAAGGGTATATATTAATATTAGTAAAGACACTGCAGCAACTATAGGCACTGGAAGGGATTTGTCAGCATGGACTCATACTTAGATAAAGTTCACTAGTCACTGAGACTGCACATGGGTCAAAAAGTCCATGCTAATGGGTCCCATCACATCATCAGGGCCTTTGGCATAAATTGTGTCCTGTATGGGAAAAGATAAGGGTAAGTGAAGCCTGGTGACAGAATGTGAGCGAAGCAGGAGCTTTAGATGTGCTCTCACTAGTATGTGTCACATTGAGAGAAGATTCTCATCTCGATTACATGGTTATAAATCTGGAGTAACTCTGTTTAAGTGAGTGACAGCATTCTGGATTACTATAGGCGTAACTGGTCTAATCAGTTTTTTCTTCCAAACTTTGGGAATATAAGAGAGTGGGACCTCATAAACTAAATAAAACAGAAACAGTTACAAAATTAATGTAGTTTTACGGTTGTGTCTTTATTTGCTTAGTGTAGCTTGAAACTTATAGTAAGCGATGCTAACACTTTCCACTTCCATAGCTACTTCAGTCTGAAGATCTCAATGTACTTCACCCACAATAATTGATTAAACCTCAAGGTGAAGTAAGTAGCTAACCATTTTATACATAGGTAAACTGAAAAACAGAGAGATTAGATGAGTTGCTAAAAGTGACAGAAAGTCAGTGGCAGAGCTGAGAAATAGATCTCTGGAGTCCTTACTTCCATTTCATTTAGCCATGTTCTCTCTAGTACTGTAGGGCAGATTGTAAAAAACATTTCAAAGGGTTTAATTCTGAATCACTGAAATCAATGGGAGCAGAATCAAGAGAACTTGATCGTGTAAATGTTATGCCATGTATTTCTGCACTGAATTTTAAACATTGTCTGAACGTTCAAGCATACATGATGGGGGTGCGACTCACCACTGTGGGAAATTAGTGCTGCGCCCTCTGCTGGTGGTGTCTCGCCCACTGTCATCTCTGTCCCTGGACCCATGTCACTCCCAGGACCGCAGCATCCTTTTCATGACACTGCCCTCTGGATGTGCCACACTCCGTGCTCCCCCCTTCCAGGGGAACTGCAGTCTGCTGTCCAGCCACTTCCTTCAGTGCCAAGTGCAGTCTACTGTTTAGCTACTGCCCCAGTGGCGAGGAGCAGCGGGGAAAGACCTGGGCCCGCCCGCTACTCCGGGTTCTGGCCCCAGGACCTTATAAATAGCAGCCACTTACTGCATCCCCACCGACTCCTCTGTGGATCTCTCCAGGCCACTTCCCCTCAGCCCCAGCACTCTCTTTGCCCTAACTTCAGGGCCTCAGCCTGCAGCACCAGCCTACAGCACTGCTATGTCCAGGATGCTTGCTGCCTTCAGCCTGCAAGGCAGCCAGTCTACCACCCTTCTCAAGCTCTAGGGAATGACTGACCTCTGTCCTGCGGCTCTTCTTATAGGGACCCTGTTTGGCTGCTCTACATAGTCCTCTCCAATTGGCTGTCTCCTGCACAACTCATTGATTTCCCCCTAGATCCTTTAGGCTGAGCACAGACTATCCCTCTCTGCATCCCACTATCTTTTCCCAGACCTCTGCTACCAGGAGACTGGATAAGGAGTGCCTGCCTAAAGCTGAGCATCATTCTGGCAGGTTTATACTGCCCAGCCTGCTTACTTCTCTGGGAAGGAGGGAAGCTTTGATTGGAGGAGGGAAGGTAGCAGAATCTAGGGGGCAGAGCCTCCTGAACTGAGGCCCCAAGGAGGAGGAACCCATTTCCAGATTGATAGTCTCTTTTGTTGAAAGTGAATTTACTGGTGAGACCAAAGCGCCATCTTGTCATGTCTTTGACTGCTAAAGACTTCCCCTCTGATCCCTCCCTCTTCTCACAAATTTTAACATTGGTCTTTCCACAAGAGGTCACCAGAAGTCATCAGTCTTTCTCATGGGATTAGTAATTATGATTAGTTTTCAACCATGCAGGTTCCCTTTTGAGCTAGAATCCTGTCACTTAGTACATTATTTGGTACACACCGAACTGCTGATTGCAAGGGAAAATAACCAAATCTGAAATTAGGAAGTCAAACACGTAAGTCACCAAAAGGTCATCACTTTGATTATTTACAAAAACGAGTAATTTCCCCCAGGAGGAAGTCATGTTGGGCATGAGGCTTTCACCTTGGAGAAATTAATGACATCTGACCTTAGCAGTTACATTTAACGAATATGAGCCAACAAAATTGGTGAAGATGAGTGTGTTGCAGATATCAATGATTGTAGCTATGTCCAGACATTGGGTGTGATGCTGTCAACTAGCAGTATCAAATTTGAGGTCTTGTGTATGCTTATGGGTAAATCGGCATTGCTGCAGTCAATTTAGCGAGTCTGGTGAAGACAAGCTAAGTCAATGGCAGAGTGCTTTCCCGTCAATGTCTGTACCCCACGTCCCCGAGAAGCATAAGGTAAATTGGCAGGAAAACATCTCCCGTCAACACAGTGTGGTGTAGACACCACTGAAAGTTGACCTAAGTTACGTCGACTTCAGTTATGTAACTTACGAACTTAGGTCAACTGACAGTTTTAATGTAGACCAGCCCTGAGGCTAGACTTTTGCTGATTCATTAATCTGATACAATTTAAGTGGCCACTAATGATACCCATTTGTCTCTTACCATTCCTGTCTGAAGCCTTGCGGTGCTTGACTATGGCTTTTAGGAGTGATTTTTGGTCCTTTTGTCAGCTCAGAGCTCAGCAATGCAATAACAAGCTAAAATATCTGGAGGTTTAACTGATATCAAATGTTGACCTGCATAGGAGAGAAACAATTGTAAACAAGAATTAAACTTTTATGTTTTGGTAATTCAGTAACTCTTTAGCTAGCTCCATTATACTTAAGGGTTTGTCATTATAAAGCTAATTTCTAATCATTTTCATCTGATTGTCGTACCTGAAAGGTATCTACTGAGAAGATTTTTCCATTTGCTTTTGTTTTATTATACAAATCTCATTCCCCTTAATTGCAGCTATCCAAGTGTCATTCATTTCCCCATAGCATTACCATGTTTTCAAAATCAGAGTACATTACATCACGAGTTTATGCCTTGTCCTCGAGTTAATATCACATAATAGAAGAGGAGCATGGTGTAATGGTTAGATAACAGAACTAGCAGTCAGGAAATCTACATTTTATTCCTAGATAGTCCACAAAACATAGGCCCTGATTCTGTGGTCAGATATGAAAAATGGACCTCAAAACTGGTGTAACTCTCCTTAGGGAATAATACAGTGGTGTGATGGGAAAGAGGCATTTCTTGGGAGGCATAGAGCCAGTGTAATGGTCCTGCACCACCTGCCACCTTGCAGGACACAGCGTAGGTGCATGCATGAGGCAGAAAGGAAGAGGGCAGGAAAGAGAGGGGGTCTGACTGGAGTCCACTGTACTTATGCACTACAATTTTGGCATGGTAGATGACCCACAGGGAGCTGTTCAAAGCCGTCATAAATTAGAGCAGCCTCTGAGGTGCTCTAATTTAGGCCAAGGTCCAGGCATGCCCAGCTCAGCACAGAAGGCCAGAGGTACAATGGTGGCAGGCAGACAGCCACATTTGCTCTGCCATTCCTAGGCTGCACCTTTCAAGGGGTGCAGGTCAGACACAGGGCCTTATGGTGTAATGTTAGTCAAACCACTAAAAGAAATACCATCAACCTGAAGTCTAGTCACTTTTTAAGAAATGAATTGAAAGCAGTTCAAGAAATTGCATTTGTCTCTGAGTTCAGTTTTTGAGGTTTTCCAACCATGTTTTCTTACATTTTGTTGTTTTTTCATCTTCCCTCTGCTATGTCAAAGGTCCTTTAGAGATCAAATGCTGTCAAGTGAGATTTTAAAAAAGTTAAATTTCCATGTCTATAAAATGTGTTTAATAACACCCCCTTATTCTACAAGGGATTTATGAGTCTTAATCCATTAATGTTTGCAAAGTTCTTGCAGATCCTTAGCTGCAACTTGCTTCAGAATTATGAGGGATTGTTATTAATAACCTATGTTGAATCTGTATCTACTTCAAAAACTATGTATAAATAGACTTAGAACATGAAAAATAGTCTGTCCAGAGGAAAACTAGCTGATGTCTTTTGACCTTTTCTTTTTGGCCTGGCACAACTTTCTGTAAACTTTTCCTTGAGTTACCATAATCTGTTAATTTACTGGAAAGAAAGAACACACTGAACTGTGTGTCTAATTGCAGTCTGAGGCAGCTGGTCACTTATGAAGGCTAACCGCTGTAATGGAAAGTACTAGCTGTACTGAGTCTGTATAAACTCCAGAATTTGTATTTTTGGCATAGGAACCACAACATAACTATAAAAGCAGAAAGATTTCAACAAAAGTGGTCCTTACCTTCTAGTACCACTGATTCCTTGTGCTTACTGTCACCCCCCCATGGCTTTGTGCACTATCCTTTTAGTTTTGGAGATATGAGTTCAAATCCTGTTCAGGCCACAAATGAAAACGATCACCAGGATCCCAAGTGGACATTTGTTTGCATCAGAGAAGCCCTTAACATTTGCTTGTCCTTGTTCAGGAAAGGCCTTGGACTGGAAAACAAGGCTACTAGTAGAAGTAAAAAAACAAAACAAAATTATTAGAAATGAGTCTTTATTTGAATAACAAGAATATCCACAAGTACATTGGATAGTGTGAAAATAAGGGATATATAAACAATCATGTTTCAGGACATGGATAGTATAAAAAGAAGATATATGTAAACAATCATGGAAACTACTAACTGCTGTGGTTAGAAAAGTATGTGCAGTTTTCTGTCTCAGGAGTTTTATACCTTCCTCTGAAATATCTGGTACTGGCCATTGCTGGAAACCATATATTGGACTAGGTGGACCACAAACCTGTTCCACTGTGGCATTTCATACATTCCTATGTGTTGCACAGCAGGACTGAAGTGCATCGGCCAAGCTCCTGAGAGCCCTCTCCCGTACTATTATCTGGATCTAGCCAGTCCTACTAGTTCCTTAATTCTAAAAGTGCCACATTCAAACAAAATAATGGAAAGAAAACTCATAAATAATGTGTGTATTTTTACAGATATCTCAGTTACCTGGCAATAAGTGTAATGACTTCTGCTAGGAAATGGAATCGACAACTAACAATGAGGAAAAAGTATTGAGAAGATCAGCAGAAGCGCTAAGACTTTTGACACTAGGTCTACTACTAGTTTTGACTTTGCAGTTTTGACACTGTCCACTGCTATACTGTTATCTAAAATAACTCTGCTAAGAGTTTCTTCTACATACGCCTTGCAACTTACGCTAGAAATAAATGTATGAAAATGATGCATACGATTAGCAACTTTGCCTGGAGCCAAGAAAAATATCAGATGCCCCTAATATTTTGGTAATTAAAAATATGTCCCGACCTGTAACTGCAGATTGAATAACTGAAACTATTCGTATCAGAAGGGTAGCCATGTTAGCCTGGATCTGTAAAAGCAGCAAAGAGTCCTGTGGCACCTAATAGACTAATAGACGTATTGGAGCATGAGCTTTCGTGTGTGAAACTATCTGGATTCACATTGTGAAATGTTGGGGGAATATTTTTCAATACCTTTAGGTTTCTCTTCAGCTCTTCAGACAGATGAAGGGATGTGTTTTTCCAACCACAAAACTGAATACTGCCAGTGATCATCAAATTGATGTCCCAGAGGATATTTCTATACAAGTGAAACTCAGGTGGCCTAACAAACTCTGCATCTGTCCCTTTTTTTCAGCTTTTAATGTGTCCTTTACCTACACTTTCAAATGCTGCAGGATTTTTTTTTTTTTTGGTCCATCTGGATTCCATTCCTTATGATTCCAATTCAACTCCTGAGTCATCTTGCTGATTCATCTCTTCCTTTTGCTAAAGGGACCCACAACCCTGCTGTTACCTCATTAAAACATGAAACTATTGCTTGCAAATGGCCCCATTACTGGGGTCTTCAAAAAGCATTAGCCTCTAGATAATGTAACATATGTGTTGCCTGCTCACCTGGGTAATAATTGTTTCAGAGGCTGCTTGAGAAACAAGATAGTCCACAAGCATGTTAGCCTGAGTAAAATTAACTATGTAATGAATTGCCTAACCAGTCAGAATCCTCTGAATTTACTGATAACTATGCATGCACATGCATCTGAGGAAGTGGGTATTCACCCACGAAAGCTCATGCTCCAAAACGTCTGTTAGTCTATAAGGTGCCACAGGATTCTTTGCTGCTTTTACAGATCCAGACTAACACGGCTACCCTCTGATACTTGATAACTATGGAGTTGCTAAATCAAGAACATTCTTTGTGATTTAGGAAAACTCAAAAAATCTAAAAATCTGTTAGGACAGATTTTAATCTCCTTAATAGGACCTATTTCTGCAGTGCTTTGCAGCTTGTATCTTCATGTACACCTGTGCAAAGTGCATGCACTGTGGCTGTAAAATTATACCATATCAGAATTATGCACTCACTTACTCTGGTGCTAAGATTTTACACCCACTTTTCGTTCACTTTGCAGAAGTGTATATGGTGACGCAAGCTGCTGAGGGCTTGGCTACACTTGAGAGTTACAGCACTGGTGGTGGCTTTACAGCGCTGTAACTTACTCCCTGTCCACACTGGCAAGGCACATACAGCGCTGTATCTCCCTGGCTACAGCACTGCATGGACTCCACCTCGATGAGAGGAATAAAGAGAAGAGCACGGGGTGCCACTATAAACAGTGATTAATCTTATTACGCTGTAACCGACCTCCAGAAACTTCCCATAATGCTTTTAAGTAAAGATAACACTCTTTGTTTTGTTGTGATGCCTCTCTTTGTTTTGTTGTGCACTCGGGGCTCCCAGAGCTGTTTATCTAAAAAACAAACACAGCTACTGTTTGCTTGAGCAGAGGCAGGCAGGGGGATCCCTTTGGAATGTCCACAGCTAGTGTTTGCTTGAGGAGAGAAGCAGCACCCTGGGCGGGGAGTGGGGGTTCGTTTCGGAGCAGCTGCTTATCTGCTCTGTTAGGAAAAAAACAAAGAGGGCTATTTGCATTTAGTGAATGAGAGAGGGGTGGGGGAAGGGGTCGGAACCTGCAAGGCAGGGAGCTGACACAGTGTCAGCTCCAAAAATCCACTCTCTCTATCTCCCCCACGCTCCCTGTCACACCCCATCCCACCCCCCTCTTTTGAAAAGCACATTGCAGCCACTTGAACGCTGGGATAGCTGCCCATAATGCACCACTCCCAACACCGCTGCAAATGCTGCAAATGTGGCCACACTGCAGCGCTGGTAGCTGTCAGTGTGGCCACACTGCAGCGCTTTTCCTACACAGCTGTACGAAGACAGCTTTACCTCCCAGCGCTGTACAGCTGCAAGTGTAGCGAAACCCTAAAGCAGAGACAACCAAGTTAATTTTCTTCTTCGAGTGATTGCTCATGTGTATTCCACAATAGGTGTGTGTGCTCACCACATGCACCAGTGTCAGAAGTTTTTCCTCTAGCAGTACCCGTAGGGCAGTGCCCTAGTGATTCCTGGAGTGGTGCCTCCATGGTGCGGTATAAGGGGTGCTGTGCGCTCCCCCCAACCTCAATTCCTTCTTGCTGCCAGTGAAGGTGCTTCAGAACTGCTCTGCTTCAGTTTTGCTGTAGCTTGTCCCCAGAACTCGTGTTCATTCAGTGTATGTGATCAGTAGTTAGTACTCGATTAGTTTTAGTTTAGTTTAGCTAGTGCGCCCAGGCCAGGGTGTGTCCTGCGCCCCGGGTTTTAAGTCGTGCGACACTTGTAGGCACGCGAAGCCAGTGAGTGATCTGCACGCGGACTGTCTACGCTGTTTGGGTAAAACTCATCTCAGCGATCACTGTAAGATTTGCAAGTCAGTGTCTCTCTTGGTCCAAGACCTGCTACTGTTATAGATCATGCTGTGGCCTTCTGTACTCGGAGCATCTATTTGTATGGTGTCCTTCTGAATCCACTAATTCTATGTGATTCTTCATCTATTCACAGCAAGCAATTGATGATGAAGTGATAGCAATAATTAGGAAAATGGCATTAGGTGGAGGACAGAGGCATATTTTTGTCTGTTAAAAAAAAAGCAGAGAGAAATTTAGAATCTCTTCTATTTTAATCATTAAAATGGCGTTTATCACATTCAGTCTGTAAAAAGAGGTTCTTCTTCGAGTGGTTGTTCATGTCCATTCAAAGTAGGTGTGCGCGCGCTGCATGCACGCCAGTCGGAAGATTTTCCCCTAGCAGCGTCCGTAGGGTCGGCCTGGGCGCCCCCTGGAGTGGCGCCACCACGACGCCCTATAAAGGGGCCCGCCGATCCTCCACTTCCTCAGTTCCTTCTTACCGCCGGTGACGGCTAGCTGGAACCTCTCTTGTGTAGCATTTTGGCAGTGTCCTATCATTACCGTTTAGTTCGTTTATTCAGTTTTTTTTTAGTTAGTTAGATAGATCTTTGTATATAGTTTTCGTAGTTGGGGGGTTCCCCCCCCAGAGTCTTCGTCACTCGCTGGGGCATGCCCGGGTCCCTCAGGTTCAAACTCTGCGAGAACTGCGGGAAATTCATGTCCAAGAGTGACCCGCACTCTGCGTGTTTGAGGTGCCTCGGAGAGAGCCACCAAAAGGACCTGTGCTCTATCTGTAGAGGCTTCTGCCTGCGAACTCTTAAGGACAGGGCTGAAAGACTTAGAGTCCTCCTGATGGAGGCAGCCCTACGACCACCCTTGGACCCAGAACTGGCCGAGGCAGGGCCCAGCACATTGCCCTCGGTGCGAAGGGCCCCGGCATCGGCATCAGGACTTAGGGCCCAGCCCAAGTCGTCGAAAACCTGGCACTGGACGGAGTCGGGTCATAGGAAGTCAGCTTCAGTGCGGCACCGCTCACCTTCATCGGTGCCCGCCAAGAGAAGGAAGCCAGTGAGGGATCGGTCACCCCACCAGGATCCGAGGCCGATGCCGTCCACAGGTGTAAGCGGACAGGCTGGGCTGCAGCCCTCGGCGGTTCTGTCGACTCCCGCACTGCAGAGAGGGCGGTCGAGTCCGGACCAGCCTAATTCCCTGGACCTCAGTGGAGACATACGCCCCCCATCCACGCCGGAGGCGTTCGAGGCGGCCTCAGGCCTTATGGGTCTCCTGACACCAGCCTCCCCACATCATAGTGAGTTGCCTACTGTGGCCTGTCCACCAGTGCATTCTAGAGGCAAGCTGGCCATGCTGTCGCCTCCCTCCCAGCACTGCGCTGTGAAGGTGGCACAGGACCAGATGAGAGGCTCCCCGCCGCCTTGGCACTGCTCTCCTTCGGCACCGGGTGCTGCTTCCCCCAGGTCCTCGTACTCAGAGACCTCAGACTCAGAGGCAGACTCCTATCGCTCCAGATGGTCGCAGAGCAGGAGATTGGTGTCGGGGGTGAGTCACCAACGTTACCCGCAGTGGCAGTGACAATGGCAGCCGCCTGCACAGTGGCTGTTTTGGACTCCCTGGGCCTACCATCAGTCGGTAGGCCAGGCGTTTGGCCCTCGATCATGGTCAGCTTCGGTGTCCTCGACATCAGTGGCCCCAGCACAGCTGTCTCCCCCACCGGCACCATCGCCGGGCAGGGGTGTGCCATCGTCAAGTTCAGCACCCCCTAACCAGGCAACGGCTTTCGTTCGGGCTCCGCCGGCACCGCATGATACACCAACTTGCTCACTGGCAACCCCGGTACCGGCTGCGGTGCGGCATTTAGACTCGGAACTGGCACTGCAACCTCAATACCGTGTGCCGCAGGACCCTGAGGGGCCGCATGCACCAGAGGAAGGGCCGCTCCATGTAATCTCCTCGTCCTCCTACCCGGACGAGGCGGTCTCGAGCACGGCTGCGGCACTGGCCCTAGAGGACACTCGAATCCTCCAGCAGTTGCTTCGGTGAGCAGCTCAAAGCCTCACAATCCAAGCGGAGGAGATTGAGGTGGATGTGGACACTGTAGTGGACAGTCTGGCCCTCTCAGGGCCATCCAAGGGTGGCCCTCCCGCTGATAAAGACTATAGCTGATACGTCCCGCACCTTATGGCATACACAAGCCTCATTGGCCCCTACCGCCAAGAGAACGGAGCGGCGCTACTTCGTCCCCTCTAAAGGGCATGAACACCTGTACACCCACCCTTCCCCGGACTCCCTGGTAGTAGATGTGGCTAACCAGCGGGAGCGTCAAGGGTTTCAGGGGTCAACACCGAAGAGCAGGGACACAAAAGGGCTTGAGCTCTTTGGTAGAAAGGTATACTCCACGGGGGGACTCTCATTGCCAATCAACAGGCAATAGTAAACCGATATGGCCACAACATGTGTTCGGCCATGTCGAAGTTTGCAGAGCTCCTTCCTCAGGACTCGAGATCAAAGTTTTTGGCTCTAGTGGAGGAGGGCAAAGTGATCTCTCGAGCCTCCCTCCAGGCCACCTTAGATGCGGCGGACTCAGTCTCGCGCACCCTGGCCACAGGCCTGGTCATGCGGTGGGGAGCCTGGCTTCAGGTCTCGGGCCTGCCCTATGAGGTCCAGCAGATGATTCAGGACCTCTCCTTCGAAGGGCAGACACTGTTTTCAGAGAAAACGGACAAATGTCTCCATAGCTTAAAGGACTCGAGGGCCACGCTTCGCTCGCTGGGCTTGCATACCCTCGTGACCCAGCACAGACAGTTTAGGCCGCAGGCGGCCCGTTGCCCATACCAGCCACAGACTCGCCAGGAGCTGGGGCGCAGGCGGGGCAGAAATGGCAGGAGGTGTCACCAGCGCCACCCCTTCGGCCAGGTGTCTGGCCAATCGAGACCACCATCTGGGCCTAGACCCCCTATTTGATGGTACGGTCGAGGGTGACCTATCAATCGAGACTCTGGATCCTTCCACCCCTACCTTTGGGTCACGTCTGTCCCACTTCTACCGTGCCTGGTCCCGAATTACGACGGACAAATGGGTGCTCCGCATGGTAGAGAGGGGATATTCTATCCAGTTCTCCTCCCTTCCACCCCACCAACCTCCCTCCCCGTCCCTCTTCAGGGACCTTTCTCACGAGCAACTTCTAATTCAAGAATTGAAGTCCCTCACAGAGGCAGGGACGGTAGAGGAAGTCCCTCGGGAGCTCAGGGGCAAAGGCTTCCACTCCCGGTATTTTCTCATACCGAAGGCAAAAGGGGACTTGAGACACATCCTAGACTTGCGGTGGCTGAACAAGTTTGTGAGGAAACTCAAGTTCCGCATGGTCTCCCTGTCCTCGATTATTCCCTCCTTGGATCCAGGAGATTGGTATGCTGCCCTCGACTTAAAGGACGCCTATTTCCACATTGCCATAATTCCACAGCACAGTCAGTACCTCAGGTTCATCGTGGCCGACATCCATCTGCAGTTCACGGTGCTCCTGTTCGGCCTGTCAGCTGCTCCCAGGGTCTTCACAAAGTGCATGGCGGTCATGGCGGCCTTCCTGCGGAGGCACGGCATCCAGGTATTCCCCTACCTGGACGACTGGCTCATAAAGGGCCACTCCAAGGAGCAGGTAGAGACCCAGGTGTGCTTCATCAGGTGGACCTTTCTCGATCTTGGCCTCCTCTTGAACAAAGCCAAATCCACCCTGTCTCCGACGCAACGAATAGAATTCATAGGAGTGGTTCTGGACTCCACACACGCCAAAGCATATCTGCCAGAGTCCAGGTTCCATGCAATTTCCGAGCTCATCCTCGGACTGCACCGTGCCCCGGTCACCTCGGCACGAGTTTGCCTCTGGCTGCTGGGCCACATGGCGGCATGCACCTATGTGGTGGTCCATGCCAGACTCTGGCTTCGCCCGCTGCAATCCTGGTTGGTGACAGTTTATCGCCCGCGCAGGGACCCTCTGGACTCAGTGGTGTCCGTTCCCCGCTTGGTGCTGAGCTCGCTACGGTGGTGGCTCGACCCACGGGAAGTCTGCATAGGTGTCCCCTTTGCTACCCTACAGCCCTCCCTCTCCCTGGTGACAGACGCCTCGGATCGAGGTTGGGGAGCGCACCTGGGATGCCTCAGGATGCAGGGCTTGTGGTTGCTGGAGGACCTCGAGTTGCATATCAATGTCAGGGAGCTGAGAGCAGTCCACCTGGCATGTTTGACCTTCCAGTCTCACCTGGCCGGCAGGTGTGTTTCAGTCCTTTCGGACAACACGGCGGCAGTCTTTTATATCAACAAACAGGGGGGTGCACGCTCCTCTCCCCTCTGCAGGGAAGCCCTCGTACTGTGGGATTTCTGCATTCATAATGCCACTCACCTGACGGCGTTCTATCTTCCGGGGGAGCAGAACGGTTTGGTGGACACCCTCAGCCGCTCGTTCCAGGGTCACGAGTGGTCCCTCCGATGGGATGTGGTGTGCTCAATTTTCCAGCTCTGGGGCTTTCCCTGGTTAGACCTGTTTGCTTCAAGGGAAAACAGGAAATGCCTACTGTTTTGCTCCCTCCTGGGCCACAGTCGGGGTCTCTGTTGGACGCCTTCCTTCAGCCATGGGAGGATGGTCTGCTCTACACTTTCCCTCCATTCCCCCGATACACAGAGTGCTTTTAAAGATTCGCAGGGATCACGCCAGGGTAATCCTGATAGCTCCGGCATGGCCACGTCAGCATTGGTACATGTCACTCCTGCACATGTCCGTTCAGGCGCCCCTGATGCTGCCCCTCCTCCAGGACTTGATCATGCAGGACCGGGGCTCCCTCCACCATCCGAACCTCGAGTCCCTTCACCTCACAGCCTGGATGCTCCATGGCTGAACCCAGTGGAGTTGCAGTGCTCTCAACAGTCAGGCAGGTGCTGCTGGGTAGCAGGAAGCTGTCAACTAGGGCCACCTACCTGGCTAAATGGAGGCGCTTCTCCATATGGTCGGGTCAGCGGGGTCTCGACCCGCTGGGGGTACCAATTCCAGTTGTCCTTGACTATTTGCTTCACCTAAGACAACTGGGCCTCTCCCTTTCCTCCTTTCGTGTTCACTTGGCGGCCATATCCGCTTTTCATCCGGGAGAGGGCAGTGCCTCAGTGTTTGTGAACCCGCTGGTTGGGCGTTTCCTCAAGGGTATGGACAGGCTTTTCCCGCATGTGTGTCAGTCGACCCCTGCTTGGGACCTGAATCTGGTCCTCTCCGTCCTATCGGGGTCTCCCTTCGAGCCTCTGGCTTCGTGCTCCCTGCTGTACCTGTCGTACAAGACTGCCTTCCTTGTGGCGATAACCTTGGCCCGACGGGTGTCGGAGCTTCGAGCGTTAACATCTGAGCCCTTGTATACAGTCTTCTACAAGGACAAGGTCCAACTTAGACCTCATCCGGCTTTCCTACCCAAGGTCGTTTCACAGTTCCACATGGGCCAAGATATCTTTCTCCTGGTGTTTTATCTGAAACCACACGCCTCCAGCGAAGAGCGGAGGCTACACTCCCTGGATGTCCGAAGGGCTTTGGCTTTTTACGCAGAGCGTACCAAGCCATTCAGATGCTCAACCCAGCTCTTCATCACAGTGGCAGAAAGGATGAAGGGGCTCCTGCTCTCCTCTCGAAGAACAACAGTTACTAAAAGGTGGGTAACCATTTTTTTCTTCAGCTAGCCTGAATAAAGATGATGTTGCTGATTTCACATCATCAAAATACATTTATGGGAAAGAGACTCTCCTTCTATTCTTGTTTTCTGGTCTTCAGTTAGGTTTAAAATGCTGCTGCGTTACTACTTGAATATTTTCCCTATCATCACGCATTGCCAAGTCATTAATAGTATAAAGAAGCAAAAAAAATCCTGTATTACAGATGCAGATTTGAATTTACATCCAAAGCTAAGTATTTTGGGTTTAGATTCAACAGCCTCACTTTCGCTCTTATTCCCCCTGTATAATTATTATATTATCTTAATAGCAGTGTCACATTCAAGAATGCATATTAGTGTGAAAAATAACTAATTTTTAACTAATCTTTTTAAAGATTGTAGCAAACTTAAAAACATAACAAAAGAAAGACACTGCCTAAGGTGGCTTGAAAATATGTTCATTGTGCATTTTTCTTTGTACAGAACCGAGACACAAAAGAAAGTGGGAAGAAATCCCATAGCCGCTCATTAATGGGCAATTTTGGGAAATACAAGGTAGGTGGAACTGCAGTGTCTCAAATCTGTGTCTGTCTAAGGGTTAATAAAAAAGGTTACTCAATGACCTTGGCAGAACCAGGCCCTATACTTCCGTTTTGTAAAAGTGTAATTTTTCATGACTTTTAATTGTATTTCAGATAATATCTGAATTTTTGTGGAGTTGCATGATCTGATTCTTTAATCTGTTATACCAGTTTTATGTCAGCATAACTCCATTTAATCCTGCTGGTTTAATTCAAATGAAATCAGTGAAGTTACGCTAGTGTGGAAGAGGTATAATGGAGAAGAGAATCAAGCCTCCTATTTGTAATTAGATCATCAAACTGCACTGGTTTAAAACTAGTAGGTTTTTGTTGTTGTTGCTTTAGCTAAGTGCACATGTTCACAGTCTTTGTCTTTCAGGGAACTAAAAGGTAAGCAATAAGAAATTCTATCCATTCAATACACAGGTGATTTCTGCAAGTAACATACACACAAATGGGCATTTACGCATTGGAATCCCATATACACCAATGAGATAATAAATGCTCTGTACTGGGATGCCAGATAAAGAAATCAGTTGCTAAAAAACTGAAATTACTGTCTACACTGAGTGGAAAACATTTTAATAATTTAATCACTTCAACTAATTATTCTAATTGGATATAGCCAGTTGGATGCCCCATTTACTTCAAATTTTTGCTGAAATAATAAGGCAGAGTATTATATTTTTAATGACTATTGCAGACAGACCAAGACAGACTTAGAATAACTTAACCCTTAGAACACTGTCATTTTCCAGGCTGGCAGCCAAAAGGATGCTTAGTATGATATATAGTAGTAATATTCTTCACACATACAGAGACCTCCAAATGAGACTCTCAAAATGCTAAGCAGACATTAATGAATTCTCACAACAAAACAGTATGCTGGATAACTTTAAGTGGATACTCTGTGAAAGAGGGTAAACTGAGGCACAGGGGGTTGAGGTCAATATTTTTAAATATTAGTACCTAAAATTACTCACCTAAATCTAAATTTAGGCTCCTAAATAAATGGCCTAATTGGAAGCAGTGTGTGCATAGCCCCTGTGAAAACCAGAATACTTATTCAAGTGTATTAAATGTAAATGCTTTGAAATTTTGGAACTTTGGAAATCAGAGTGAAGTAACTACATCAGGTTCACTCAGTGAGTCATTGACAGAACTGTAAGTGGAATTCAGGAGTCCAGACTCCCAGGCCCCTCGATGTAAAACTAAACAGCATAGATAATCTTCAAAAGGGTTGATTATTCTATTTCAGCACTGAGGACAGCAGGATCAACTCAGTTATGGTCTCTATTAGTATACCGTATTAAATGAAATAAAATATGTGAAGTTCAGACGGAATGTAGTAGGATTAATCTGCGAGAGAAAGGAAAAGGACTTCTCACTTACGCAGTAGCCACCTCTTAATACTGAGAGGGGAAATTAAAGAGCTCTTTGAACTGCAGTCATAATGTCCCTGAATATGTAAGAATGTTGAAATCAAAGGTTGGAGAGCCTACACTGTAGAAAAGATATTTTCAGTAAACTGGCTACTTGTTGGCATCACAAAATCTACAGTTGGCAATCATTATTGCTATTTAAAAGAGAGATGCTTATGAAAAGAGAATTCTTTTGAAATGTTAGCCTTTTTAGATAGAAATTGTACTGTGTATTGTGTGGAATTAGAATCTTTTGATCCTTTCATCTACTGTATGGCTCATAAAACAGAAACAAACGTTAAGATGTTTGAAAATTTTTCTTAGAGACTGTTTGTTCAATTCTTTGGGAATGTATTTGTTAATCTTCTCTTATAAATGGCGCAGTCATAGCTGGAAGCAATTCATTTTATATTTGTGTTACTGTCTGTTAAAGATCTTTTGCTGTTATTAAATATACTATGGTACATTAGAAATCCAATATGACCAATACAAGTTTAGTGGAAACAGCAGTTATGATTTTGGTTTTATTACAGGCCAAATGTTGGCTCTCCTCATTTTTATCTCCCACCTATAATCTGTCCGCTCATTAGGCTTTGCAAAAAGCACATGTGCAGGTTATTTGTACCAAAAGTATCGTGCAAGTGAAGGAGGAGTGTAACCTGATAGTGGGTCCAAAGGTGAGGTGGGATTCACGTGGATGATGTCTATAAACCCTGTCCCAGATTGCCGCACTGCTGTTTCATCCATGGAGCGCCTGTGGGGCGTGAAGACCTTAGATTTTTTGAGAGTAAAAATCAGGGCACAAGAGCTGACCCCACAGATCCCACCTTGGCCATCTTTTATCCTGTATTTGCAGAGTTGCCAGCAAGAATGTAGCACCATGTGCTCTGATACATTACACTGAGACAGTAAGACGATGGCCATTGCCTATTGTGAATCAAAACCAGATCGGTTATTTTTTTTAATCATAGAAATGAGATATATAAAATACCAGTCAGGTCACCTTGTGCACCTTAGAGGCATCTTAAACTCCATTTAATGTCAGTAAAGTGTTGTGGATTTACATGGCAGATGGATTCATTGATTTCCCCAACAGAAAGCTGTCAAATCAAGGTCCAAATCTCATAGCACATCTGATGATGAAGAAAGTCAACAAAATTCTTCTGGAAAAGAAACTGGGCAGTTGTACAGGTCAGAAATCCCAACAATTTTTGGCGTCGTTGAAAAAGAGAGAGATTTTGCCATTAAATGTCCATATTGTGCTTTATGCCATCTCAGTTCTCAATAGCAAATCCGTTGTGTCGCCTGCATTGTTGAAATGTATTTGCTTAAAATCCCAACACTGAGTTACATGGCGTTTCAGTGAAATACAAATAATAATTACTCTCAAAATGAATAGAAATGGTGCAGCAATACTTTGCTAGTGAAAAAAAGCCAGAATCAATTTTGCATGAAAATAGACTGAATAAAAGCACATCACAACCTCTCCCAGTTCATTACAGCTGAGAATGGAATAAATGCATTTTCAAGTATGCATTTATTGCATTTAAAATGTCTCTTTTGCTGATATTTTTTCTAAAGCTGGCTGCCCATCTTGTTTTTGTTAGTATAAGAGGATATCTAGAATGTATATGTTTGTGTGAGAGAAAGACACAGAGAGAGAGAGAGAGAGAGAGAGAGAGAAACGGGTTTGGAATGAACCATAATCTTAGAGAGTGCCCCAAATCCTGTTTAGTAAGCCTGTTGTTTTTCCTTTATTTCTTGCTATTTAAACTTGTCTTTCAGTTAGGAAACAGCTATAGTTATATAGTATAAATGGATATAACAGTGCTCAGCTGTGAATTAATTTTTTGAAAAGGACAGAATTACAGAGGAGAGATTTAAAGAATTAGTAAACATTAAAAATAAAAATCTGATTTGTTTTTAATATACAATGTTACTCAACAGGTTGGGCCGCCGGAGAAAAACCATGAAGCTGTGCCGTGCTCTTTCTGATTTAGTGGTGTACACAAACTCTGTGGCAGCCCAAGATATAGTAGATGATGGTGAGACTGTGGATGTAGATTTTACTTATATAAGTGTTATTTCACTTGATTATATATTTGGGTGGGACACATAGCTGTGGTCTTAAGTTTCCTCTATTTTCAGAGAACTTTTAAAAGTTGACCAGGTCGCTCATCAGTTATCACCTATCTTAATCCATGAAGAAAGATAGTATAACACAGTGGTGTGCAACCTGAAGTCCATCAGGGTAATCTGATGGTGGGCTGCAAGACAGTTTGTTTATATTGACCGTCCACAGGCACAGCCGCCTGCAGCTCCCAGTGGCCGGGGTTCACCTTTTCCAGCCAATAGGAGCTGCGATAAGCTGCGGCCAGCACGTCCCTGTGGCCTGCGCCACTTCCCACAGCTCCCATTGGCCGGGAACGGTGAACCACGGCCACTGAGACCCTCGGGTGGCCGTGTTTGCGGACCATCAATGTAAACAAACTGCCTTGCGGCCCACCAGTGGATTACCCTGATGGGCCACAGACTACAGGTTACGCACCACTGGTATAACACCATCCTTTTCTTCCCCAGGGAAATGCGCCCTCCTACATTTCTTCAGTTTCCTTGTGAGTTTCATAATTTAGTAATACTCCCTCTGTGTGATTCTGGGAAGGCAGACTCTTCCAGGAGAAGCTTGTATGGTCTTACTGTATTATGAAATTTATCTTAGCTTTTATCATAACAGTATGCTACTATTATTTAATATTAATATTATGTAATGCCCAGAGGTCCAGTTGGAATCAAGATGTCGTTATGCTAGGTGCTGTATAGAGGTACACATGGTCTCTGGCCCAAAGAGCTTACTGTTGTTTTACTAGACAAGGTAAAAATAGAAATTGACAGGGCTAAGATGGAAATAGAAGAGCGGATAGCCAAAGATGTAAAAACAAAGAAGAAATTCTATGTCAGCTTGTATGGGAATATATGGGCTTTTGGACTACCAGTGAGTAAATGGAGTAATTAAGGAGGATAAAGGCATCGCAGAGAAGCTCAGGCCCAGAAATCTAAAAGTGACTAGTCGTTTTGGGTGAATTTTGGGTCTGATATTCAGATGCTGAATGCTCAGTGTTTTCTGAAAATCAGGCCCCTTTAGAGTTTCTCATGTTGGGCATCTCCACCTAGGATATTGTGCTTAGTCTTGGTCACTATAGCTCAGAAAAAGACAAAAATGCTCAGAGGAAAGATTTCTACATTAAAAAAAGATTGAAAAGACTGGGTCTCTTTAGAGAGAAGATGAATAAGCAGAGGTGTGATTGATATAGAGGTGGGAGACTGGGTGCTGCAATTTACCCTTTCACACAAAACAAGGACTTGAGTACATATAGTGAAACTGAAAGACAATAGATACAAGATTGATTAAAGAAAATACTTCACACATTGCCTAATAAACTAGAGGAACTCATTGCCGCAAGATGTCATTGAGGCCAAGAGCTTAATAGCATTTTTACTAGGATTAGATGTTTATATGAGTAATAAGAACATGCACAGTTTCAACAATAGGCTATACATTTTTATAGGGGAACTAAACCTTCATGATTTAGGGCACAAGACAATAACTAACTAATAGGGCTTGGAAGAAACTTGTCTTGTGACTAGATTATTCCACAATTGCTACTAAAGGCTTTTGGCACCTTCTTCTGACGTATCTGGTACTGGCCATTGTCAGAGGTCTAGCTGTGGATCACAGATCTAGTTTTACAGATCAGTTCCTCAGTTCCTAAGTGCTGAAAGTGAACACTTGTTCTTTTAAAAAATATAAATGCTTTTCTATTAGCTGCAAACATTTCTTAATTTCTGTAGAATTTTTACTGCCTTTTTCAACTCTCCCAGAATAGTAATATAAGCAAAGACTAATTATGCCAAGGAGCAGCTTTAAATATCTGAAAGTGAAAGATACTCCTCAGGGGCTCTGTTTAATTAGAGTATTTGTCTCTATCTGTCAAGTATCAGAGGGGTAGCCGTGTTAGTCTGGATCTGTAAAAGCAGCAGAGAGTCCTGTGGTACCTTATAGACTAATAGACGTATTGGAGCATGAGCTTTCGTGGGTGAATACCCACTTCGTCGGATGCATGTATTCACCCACGAAAGCTCATGCTCCAGTACGTCTGGTAGTCTGTAAGGTGCCACAGGACTCTTTGCTGCTGTCTCTATATGGAAGTTAGAAAAAATAAATTCAAGTGCAAGGGTTATTTCTGCTTAAAAAAGTACTGTGCAGAGAATTATGAACCTACATTTAAAAGCACTTCAGCCATAAAGACAAGCTATATAAGAGTGCAGGACAATGCCTACTGACTTAGGGAAAAGTGAAACTCAGGGTAATGTTTTAGGCCCCAAATGAGAACCCAAGCTTTCATGCAAATATTTCCTCTAGTGGAATGAATGGAGGAGACTGTGGATTGCATAGGAGTTCTCCTCCCATGGATCTTGGGGATCCACGGGGAAGGGTATCCTGAGACCCATAGAGGAAGGAGGTGACTTTCTGTGGGGCTGAACTGATTACTCTCTCCCCCTTGCTACAAGGCTTCAGCTAGATTTTAGCTATGCTGTCATTGTTTGAGTCCCCTGTAGCTTCTCAGCAACAGTTCTGGCTGAGGCTTTCCAGGATTTGATGCATTTTCAATTTGCATTGATTCCTGCCTGGCTTTCCACATAAGCCTGGAAAGCAGGAAGCCGAGCAAGGGACAGTCCTGCAAATGGAAGTTGATGCGTTGGTCCATTCTGTCCCATTCCAGCCCTTGCCCCAATCCCTATAGAGGAAAGACGTAGTGGCACACACTTGCAGGTGAGGTAGGGCAAGGTTACAGAAAGAGCATAACAGCAAGGCAGTGCTGTTCTGAGGTCTATGTGATCTATCCTTCCAGGGTAGTATGGAAGAGGATTGTCAAAGCCCAAGGGGATTTGCAGGCTGTCAAGAGGTAGCTGAAAGATGTCCTGGGTATATGGAGGTAGGATGAGGAAGAACCTAATCATAGGTATGGAAAGAGTTAATTATACAACAGCTTTATTGAACTTAACACAGTTTAGGACTATTGCCTAATGGGAATTAGCAGTTACATTGTATATTTCTTCCACTTGATCTCCAGCTGTAAGAGTAAAGCAAGCATGATATGATGGTCTGTGAATCTAGACTAACTCCACTAATGTGAGTCCAAATTATTCTAGATATACACCAGTATAATTGACCTGTAAATATAGCAATTTATCTCACAGTTGTTATTCTTGGTTTTCTTTTTCTTTTTCTTTTCTTTTTTTTTAACTATAAACACATAGGGACTATGGGAAATGTGTTATCATTCAGTGAAACAAGGGCCCACCAGGTAGTGCAGCAGAAGTCTGAGCAATTTATACTTTACAACCAGAAACAGCTCACCAGAATCTATCCATCTGCATATCGGATTGACTCCAGCAATTTCAACCCCTTACCATACTGGAATGCTGGTTGCCAACTGGGTAGGTGTTTTATGTATGTAATGTTTTCACATGGGCTTTATATTAAATGCAAGTTACAGTTACACTTATCAATGATTCCTAAATCTCTTAATTCAACAGTGGCATTAAACTACCAGTCTGATGGGCGCATGATGCAGGTTAATCAAGCAAAGTTCAGGATGAACGGCAACTGTGGGTATGTCCTCAAACCTCAGCAGATGTGCAAAGGTAATGTCATACCACACATTTATTATTATTATTTTATTATAGCAGTTATTTTAGAAAATGACTTTTGCAGTCAGTTTTCCATTATTTTGCATTTAGAGCTAAATATCTAGAATAAAACAAGGAATTAAAACAAGAACTTGCGTGGGAGCTTTTTGACACATATATAAAATAATTAGCTTGGTTTGCATCTGACTTTTTAAATGATTAATGAAAGGCACATTTGCAGTGTTTGCTATAAACCTTAACAAAATGACTGCCAGCTTTCTGAATATGCAATTACCATAATATGATCTCTCAGAGTTAATCTAAGTAAGTTATTAGCACCCCATCTTGTGATATTCTGGGTTTCTCCTACAAAGTGTAGACCAGCCTGAGCAACTTGGGAGGTGAAGTTGCTTAACACCCCATAGCAGTCAGCTTTTGCAGCCTGATCTGTCACTGAAATCAATGGACATCCTAGTATTTCTGGAACAGGAGTCAGTGATCCACATGCTCATACAGCGAGCACATTTCTATTTTTTTAGGGTTTTGGTTTTGCCACCATCATTTTAAAATCACCTTAGTTCTTTGAACCAGTTTAACACTGGAACTGGTAGGATCATTCTCGTAAAATGGGCCTGAGCCTATATAGTTAGAGATCCTTGAATGAGCCTTCTGTATCAGGGCGAATGTCATTTGTAGAAATTAAGTTATAGACAGGAGGCCCAGTCAAGCATGTGATTATATGATGTTATTTATTCTATGCATTCAGGAGGGTAGAAGTTCTTTTTTTTTTCTCCTGTATAGGATTTCTAATATTAAGGGTTTTATTTTTTCTCATTCTCTGCAAACCTCTAGGTACATTCAACCCTTATTCCAGTGATCCACTTCCTGCCAACCCTAAAAAGCATCTTATTCTCAAAGTCATCAGTGGACAGCAACTACCCAAGCCTCCAGATTCAGTATTAGGAGACAGAGGGGAGGTAAAGTAGTCTGAGTGATACTAAATACTTTTTTTCACTATAACTGTCATAGAATGCCTGGGAGTGACATGGCAGCATTTGTCCTAACAAGAGCTTTTCTCCTAAATTAAAATATGCCAGTAATTTTCAGATGTTCAGGATTTGCACATTAGATCTGGATTTTCCCCACAATCCCTGCATTCTATATATTCTGCTGGTTAGTATTTCTTCAGCTGTTAGCACTGATCTGAAAGTTTGTTCCACCTGGCCACATGTCCCAATGTCACAAAACAGCAGTGATGAAGCCTACATCATCCTGTAGTCTACTGTGGCATTTCCCATAATCACATGACTAGCAAAATCACACTGAGCAGTGGCTTTAGCATTCAAATGTGCATTTATGTGAGAGCTTAATGGAAAATTATCCTTTGTATATAACGAGTTGCTTTTAAATTGTTGTTTTTTAAAATAGATAATAGATCCTTTTGTCGAGGTGGAAATTATTGGGTTACCTGTAGATTGCTGTAAAGACCAGACCAGAGTAGTTGATGACAATGGTAAGATAACATACCCTACTTTCTCTTTTCTATAGTAAATTATTGAATAATTATGAATGACTGGAATAATTTACCAGAGATGCAAAGAGTGATGAACATAGTATTTTTTGGTCACACTTTATATTAAAAGAATATTTATTAATAGTTTATAAATAGTTAATAAACAGGTCAAAAAGTTGTTTAAAATAAGGGCATATAACTATCTATAAAACCTTTACTGATGTATTTAGAACCATCAATAAAACATATTCCTCATGTCTATAATATGCTTATAACTTCTATTAATCATTTATTAGCCTTTTATAAGTTATTTATAAATGTATCCTTAATATGAAGTACAACCATATTTTCAAATAATAAACAACATATTGCTAGATCAATGCAGAGGAGAGCTGTGGAATGCTGTGGTGACAACTGCTGAACTACTAATCCTTCAGGGATTGCATGGACTTTTTTCTCATTTGCTTTAAGCCCCACCTAAACAAGATTTTTCATCATTTTGAGAAATTGTGTTTAACATCAGTTCCAGCAGAATCACTTTCAGCTGGCCGTTGCTGATATGGTTTGGACAAAAGAGTGTTAGAAACTGTGTTTAGCCCAAATTTCTTAAAAGGATAAAAAATGTCCATGCTTAGACATGCTAATATGGTTTGGTCAACCAATGCAAATAGGGTCATACTATTCTGTAATCTAGGCTGCTACATAATGCAGTTATTCAGGCATGGTTTGCCATGTTCATATTGGCCAGCCAAACCAAGGTAGGAACTGGTTAGACTCAGAATTTTCCACATTCCAATAACAATTGTGTTATGGGACCCAGTTACTTAACTCCTCTGATAATTAGAAACCTTTGTTTAATTTCAAGCCTAAACTTGTTGAAGGCCAGTTTATATTCATTTGTCCAATATTGGTCCTTAAATTAAATAATTCCTCCCCCTCCCTGGTGTTTGCCCCTCTGATGTATTCATAGAGAGCAATCATATCTTCCCATAGACTTCCTTTTGTTAGACTAAACAAGTCAAGCTCCTCACGTCTCCTCTTGTCAGGCAGGTTCTCCACTCCTCTGGTCCTAGTAGCTTTTCTCTGCATCTGTTCCCATTTTAATTAATCTTTCTTAAATATGGGAGACCAAAACTGCATGTAGTTTCCAGATAAGGTCTCACCAGGGCCTTGTACAATGGTAATAACACTTCCCTGTCTCTACTGGAAATACTTTCCCTGATGCATCCTAGGATTCCATTTGCCTTTTACATGGCCACATCACGCTGGCGGCTCATACTCTTCCTATAGTTGACCAGTATACTCAGGTCTTTCTCATCCTCTGTCACTTCCAACCAATAAATCCCAAGTTTGTAGCGAAAATTCTTGTCACTAGTCCCTACGTGCATGACCTTACACTTTTCACCATTCAATTTCATCCCATTTCTATAACTCCAGTTTTGAAGATTGTCCAAATGTCCTTGTGTGACATTCTGGTCCTTCTCCATGTTACTATGTCCCTGATGAGTTTGAGAATTACCTTCTAGTGAGTGACAAGGGTGAAGTTTCCTTGCTGATTTTTAGCTGGGCCTGCAGTTTTTGATAGTATTTGACTATAAATTATTATTGAATTGTTCCCGGCATGCACCTAGGGACATGGAGGAGGCTAGCACAGAGCTACTCTGCCAGTTCTGCTCTTGTCAGAGGACATCCTTGTGTAGAGGACATTTCCTGAGGCTGTTTTCTCCCCCTTTATGGCCCTTTTACCCACCAAAGCTATATAAAGGCAACAGGGCATACATGAGAGTCAGGTCTTGAATGTTTTAATCTTTTGGGGTCTATTCTTCTCTGCTACATCTATGTGTAATTCTCTCTCCAATGGTTATTGAATTATACGCTTAGGGACAGATTCCGCCATCCTTACTTCATGTTAAGTAATACTATAGTAATACCTTGCTATGCTGGTAGTCCCAATGAACATTAACACTGGTGAAGGTATCCATAGTGATTACGATGGGACAATTTGCAGGGTAAGTTATTACACAGCACGTGGAAGGGGTGACAGGATCTGATCCTTAATTAGGCAGTTAACATAGTTCTGACACTCAAGCCGCAGTCCCTCTAGAGTGAAGAATGGGCTGGAATCCTCTAGCTAGTGAGAAGAGAAGAAAACAAGGCTAACCCTTCAATTTTTAACAAGAGTCCTGGGAAGAGGGCAGATGTGAGTAATAATTGAACTTCTCACAGTAGAATCATGGAAACAGCTGTCTGCAGGTAAGATGATGACCAACACCAGAATCAAGAAAAACAAAATGGTTAAGAAAAATCTTGTGTCTGCAGTCAACTATATCAGTCAGATACTGTATTAATTTTTTTTGCATCGGTGTTGGACTGCAAAGCTTGATAGCACATGAAACCAAGTGAGTGTCTTTTGATGAATGATATATCCTTGGATCTTGAGCTTTAAAATTCTGTTTTCTAGCCAAAAATTGCAGAATGGGATAAATAAGATAATGGAGAGGTTGAGAAGGGAGAATGCCTTCCTCAAACTCCCTCTCTTTTTCCTTGACTCTGCGTATGTCTCCTTTACGTAGAAGTCCCTAGTACCTATCATACAGAATGCATGGTATATATAAGTAATGAGAAACAAAATGAAAACAATGCCACAGACAACCTCTCTGCCACATCAACCCCTATGGGACACTAGGCTAGCAACAGAATGGAACAGCCAGGGAGATGTGGCTGTCAGTTCTCATGAATGGCAGTAACCCGTGAAGAAACACAGGGATAGTTCCTGGGCATCTTGGCCTATCTGAGCTTGACCTATCAGACAAGTAGCACAGCAGTCTGCCCTGCCATGCCGCCACATGCAGACTTTCTGCCAGATGCTCAATCTAGACCCTTTCTGTTGTTCATAAAAGCTGCCAGAGAGATAGCACTAATTTTTCTGCATATGGATCTCTTCAGACAGCTGCATAGGCACATCATAGTGCTGCATTTTGCATTGTAATTTACACAGACTGCATTAGTGGCTATTCTCCTCATTCCATCCTCTTGACTTGCCACGCATACAGCTCAACTCCCATGTAGCAGCCACAGATGCCAACTTTCCTTGGCACCGGGGGGTGCTCGCCTCCACCCCGACTCTGCCCCTTCCCTGCCCCATTGGACCGCTCCCAAATCCCCGCCCCAGCCCTGCCTCTTCCCCAAGTGCGCCGCGTTCCTCCCCCTCCCACCCACTTCTTGCCGCACGAAACAGCGCTTTCGCTGTGCAAGCGCTGGGAGGGAGGGAGGGAGAAGCATGACTCGGCGGCACGCTCAGGGGAGGAGGTGGAGGCAGAGAGTAGGTGAGGTGGGGGGGGCGGGGAGCTGCTGCACCCACCAAGTTTTCCCCATGGGTGCTTCAGCCCTGGAGCACCCACAGAGTTGGAGCCTATGGTAGCAGCCACAAAGCAAAGGCCCCACTTAGGGAAAGGAAATGGCTATGGTGCAGCATCTTTATTTATTTGTCTGCTAGTGACTGTGAGGGATAGCTTAGTGGTTTGAGCATTGGCCTGCTAAACTGAGGGTTATGAGTTTAATCCTTGAGGGGACCACCTAGGAATCTGGGGTAAAATCAGTACTTGGTCCTACTAGTGAAGGCAGGAGGCTGGACTCAATGACCTTTTGGGGTCCCTTCCAGTTCTATGAGATAGGTATATCTCCATATATATATATATATATATATATAGTTCATGGGAAATAATATACAGTCACTTGTGCATCAGGTCTGTTTGGGTGATTGCTTTCCTTACCTCTGGTGTTTCACAGATAATAATGTCAATGTTGGCTGCTGCTGCTGTATTTTCCTGACTTTCTATTCTGTTTGTCCCATAGGATTTAACCCTGTTTGGGAGGAAACTCTCACTTTTACCATCCACATGCCTGAAATAGCTTTGGTTCGATTTCTTGTTTGGGACCATGATCCCATTGGTCGAGATTTTGTTGGACAACGAACTGTGGCCTTCAGCAGTCTTGTGCCTGGTTAGTTCCACTCATTGACTTGACTTTGATATTTAGCTGAAAATAGGAGGAAGGATAGTTTTGTAGTTGAAGCATAGAATGGAGAGTCAGAACAGCTGGGTTCTGTGCCCAGCTCTTCCACAGACCTCCTGTGTGACATTAGGGAAATTTCTTAATAGCTATGAGGGGGAATCCTCAAAGCTACCTCAGGGATTTAGATGCCCAGTTCCATGGGCTTTTGAAAGTCTCAGCCTCTGTATCTGTCTCCTCACCTGTAAAATGGAGAGAAATACTTATTTACCTCACTAGAGGGTTGCAAGACTAAACTCATTAATGTTTGTGAGGCCGTTTGAGGTTCTCAGGCGGAAGATGTTATGGAAGGGGACTGTATTATTACTAATAAACAATTGCTCGGAGTTACTGTATATGAAATGTATAATTGCAAAAGACATTGTATGGACAGCCTTGCTAACTGCACATAAAATGCATAGTGCTGATTCTTTGTTACTTTGTTTTCTCATTTTATTAGGCTATCGTCATGTGTACTTAGAGGGACTAACTGAAGCATCCATATTTGTCCATATAACAATCAATGAAATGTATGGAAAAGTAGGTATACATAGGAACATAAATACTTTACAAATGTTTCTGTGTCGTACTGCTGGCAACAATGGGTTAAGATGCATCACTATAACCTCGCAGAACGAATGGGGGCTTTGACTGATTCCTACAATTTTGGAACATGGCATTTTTCATATTGGATCAGACTAGTGGTGTATCAAATCTAGAGTTCTGTGTCCGGCAGGGGCTAACAGCTAACGCTTCAGAGAAAAGCAAAATATACAGAACAACGGCAATAACAACAAGAGACATAGGGCTCTGCACCTTGTGTTGTCACCTTCTCCAGTGCTCTGCACCTTGTGTTGTCATTTACACCAGTGCAGTTTCACTCCCTTAGCCCTTATATAAATGACTGCACAAAGCACAAGGGGATGGAGAATAAGGCCCATAATATAAAATTTTCCCCCTGACCCTTGCAGAAAATCACTTTAACCTCAAAGCAATATCATTGCCATAATCCTAGCATGCATAACTGTGAATGCTCTTTTCTTTGTCACCTAATATTCATTCCTCACCTAGGTACAGTAAGTACACCCCCATAGACTCATTTTAAGTTACTTTATTTTTAAAAAGTAATTGTCAAGAGCTGTAGTCACACCATTACTTCTGGGTATTTGAGAAGACATTTTAAACTCCGATTTTAGTTCTTAACCATTTAAGTTGTAGCATGTGAAGTGTTGTTGCTTTTCTGCCATATTGCAAAAGTTGAAAAATTTTTAAATTTCAAGTTTTAAAATGAAAGCGAAAGCTCATTGCATTACTCATTATTTCAGCATTAACTGCCTCTGTTCAACAGTTTACAAGAGGTGTAAAGGTTCTATAAATAGGGGGTTAAAAGGATTACCAGAAGTCAACAGCATAGATAAGTTAATTAAAACAGAGAGGGGTACCAAGAATAAAAGGACCTTCATTTGAATGACTATGTTTAGATTTATTTTTTAAGGAGTGTGAAAAGAGGAATCAGGTAGCTCAGAGTCTTTCTCTCTGCTCAGAGCAGATCTAAACAACAGGATCTAAAACCAACATCACCAACACTTTGTCTGCTCTAAAGCACCTACAATTGCTCCAATGAGTAGATCTGTATCAGCGGAAACATTTGAGGGGAGAAGGCCAGTGTAAATGGAGCCTAGGTCACCAGTTTTAACACCGTTCAGCTCAACGGTGACTGAATTTGTGACCATTTCATGAACATCCTGTTCTATGTTAAATGAGTTGGGGATGTCAGTCCAGATTCATGTGTACAGGTGTTTACCCCACAATTGGCACCCTGGTCTCAGCATGTAAGTGGGACTGAATGCACATGGGAACTGAATTACTTGCTTTTACCTCCGGAAGTGGTCCCTTCAACAAAGGGTGGAGGCCATTGCAGAGCAACTTGCATTGACACCACTTGGTCTGTATCTGTTCTGTGGAAACACAGAGATCTTCAGTCTCCGAAGTGATCAATCTGGCATCTTTCACCAACACTAAATCCATCTTAAAAGAAAATTAAAAGGACTAAAGAAAATGTATAGGGGCTTCCAGGATCTGTAGGTATCCAGAAGCACAAGTGAATACAAATGAAATCCCATGTCATTGACATTCAACAGGTATTGCTATTTGGCTTGCATACTCTTCAGAGAGGACAGAGTTCAGGAAAACATTGAATTTCTGAGTAATTTCATAGTATAATTGGGCTGAATGATAGCACTAGGAGAGGATTTAAAAAACACCCTTTGAGACTTGACCTCTTCTGTACAAAATTTTGCCCCACCACCAAATGCTTACTTTAATGATGTACTGTGTTGTTTTTTTTACAAGATATATTTAAAACCTGGAGGTACTTTCCATACCCTGTATAATTGAGAATGCCTAGTGAAGTGTCTATCTGATTGAGATTGGTGTAAGATTAATAATCTATTTTAAATAACTATAGAGAATTACTTACACCAACTATCTTGTTTGCTTGTGTCACAACCTTGAAAATGTTAGCCAAATATGTTTGCATTTGTTTTCCTTTCAGTGGAGTCCTTTAATCCTCAATCCCAGTTACACTATATTGCACTTTCTAGGAGCCACTAAGGTAGTCTTCATTAGCATGCACTTTTCACTTGCTGGGCACAGATTTATCAAACAGTTCCCAGTCGCATTATGTACCATAACTACCATATTGCTTCATTCCTCATTAAGATTCTGAAATATTTAAATGTTGCTTTGATGAGGCCCATGTCATAAAACTCTAAGTTAATGGGCTGCCTGTCACTGCAGAGCATTTCTTACAGTCTTGTCAGCTCTGATTAGGAAACTTCTAGTAAAGATCCACAGTAATTATGGCAGGCTGCCTTCCTAATGAGGGGGAATTCATACATGCACGAACTCATGGTGACCTATGCTGATTGTTTCCTGGTCTGAATATGTGTGAATTAGTTGGTGTGAATTTTTGCTTTGTTTTCCTTTGTTTTGTGATATTGCATTCATGATTCACAAATATGTATTCAATAGCAGTTTAAAACACAGGCTGAACTTAAAGATTGTGGTTGTTTTCTTGTTTTCAGAATAGGCAGCTGATAGGACTCAAAGGGTTGTTTAACAAGAATCCCAAACACAATTCTGCTGAAAACAATGGACATTACGTGCGGAAACGATCAATTGGTGATCGAATTCTCCGACGCACAGCAAGTGCTCCGGCAAAAGGCAGGAAGAAGAGCAAAATGGGCTTTCAGGAAGCTACAGAAATTAAAGACGGTACCTCTGAGCCAACAGACATGAAAGACACAGAAGGAGTTATAAGGCGTACAACGAGGAGTTTGCAAGCACGTCCTGCTTCTATGCCAGTTGACAAATTCCTTCTGATGGGATTGTCTTCACCAGAATGTGAAACCATGAAAGACACCAAAAGAGATGAAAATACCTCTGGTAAGATGCTTCCAAAGTGACTTTTAGTGCAGTAGCTTTAAAACCATATTATTAAGCTCAGTACTGCAATCCTCATGTGAGTAATTCCACTGAACTCACGTGAATAAGGACTGCAGGATCAAGCCCCATAGGATGTAAAATGATTGTTACGCTTATTAAAGTGATACGCAATAAAAGTGTCACTTGCATTTTTAAACTTCTTTCTGAAACCCAAGAAAAGTTGCCTCTCCCCAGACTAGGCAAATGGATTAGAGTATTTTCCACAGATTTTCTTAAAGAACACTTGTAAAGTTTCTTTTCATAATTAAAAACATTAGTTTATTAGCAGTTGATTTTTTTAAGTATCCTTTAGAAGCCTGAAGATGAAATCCACCTCCTTGCAAAAATTATTTCCTCAATCATTTTCAAGCTCTGGGTTTGTTAATGTGAGGTTACGCATGACAGCTATGAGCATTGTGTATTTTTAATGTTTTTTTTCAAGGGAAAAAAGCAGGAAGCATTTGTTTTGGAAACAATGTATATAAAGAAAAACATGGACTTTGCAAACAGATGTAAAAGGGGAAAAGTAGGTCAAATTTTGAATCTAAGAACCTTGACGTCCTTTAAAATGAACTTTACAACATTATAAACCTGGATTATATGGGGAAAATGGTGGGTGAAGCTGGAATCTTAGTTATTTTTGATATTCCTAGATTAAAATGTAAACGCTCACATGTAGTATGTTTTGATTCTTGAAGTTACTCAGAACAAAAATATTTTAGATCCACTGGGCCTGAGCTTGATATCTGATACACTGGGGTGAATCCAGTGGACTTTGGTGTAAGACCTGGGCAAATGAAATGCAGACCCAGCTCAGTGCGCCAAACAGGTGACACATAGGAGCATCTGAATAGTTCCAAAAAGTCTGTAATTTTGTGGCATTGGTGTCTGAGACATTTTCATTCCTGATCCAGAGCTCCCTGAAACATCTGAGCGGCACTTTTCTTTCTGCAAATACTCCATTCAGACATCTCCATGGCTGTAGAGCTTGGCCATACCTGGAGCACCCTTGCTCCAGGTTCTGTACTTTTGGCAGTGCAGAGCAGCAATTCAGCACTCCTGTTTTACCCACTGCAATCTGAAAGTCAGATTGGCCCCTTCATGCTGTTCCAGTAATATAAAAGGGCTGTTCACCTAGTAAAAATGGCCCCTCAGGGAATAAGGGGTTTCCTTAGATAGTGCAGAGCTGCCCGAAATGCTCTACCATTGTCCCCTTTTCAGTTCTTGATACAGGAAGCTTGCCGGGAATATGTCGGTGGCAGGAGGCATGGCCAGCGTGTGTCTGTATTCTGGTTATTTTTGGCTATGGACTGGCACCCTACAGAGCTATTGCAGCCACTCTTAAATTAGAGCAAGCTTAGCCAGGCCCGTGTCAAGGGAAAGTCTATAGCTGTAAGCCATCTTTGCCCTACTTCTCTGTATTCTTGGAAGAAACAGAATCTGGTCCCTAGCTTTTAAAAGCTGATTTTGGGGGAGCAGTGAGCAAAATGAAAACAAAGTTCCCCATCGCCCTGTATTCCTTCTTCAAATAAGTCATTAGAGATTCTGCAGGGGTCTAGAATTCAAAGGTTCTATCTTCATCTGCCAGAAGGCTGTTGCAACGTGGGCATCCCTGGTAGAGGATGTGGTAATTCCTGAAGACTCTGCAGGCAGCAAGATAGAAGATACCCTTAGAAGGGACTTCAAAACTTCTTCAGTGTTCTGAAGGCCTTACTGGCAACCACGTGCTAGAGACACAGTGATCTGGTGTGATCCTCATAAATGGGCCACAATCGCAAAAGTGAGTAAGCTAAGTTATCAGCAGATAGATAGCCCCAGAATGGTCCAGGGAGCTAGGCCACCTCGGAAGAGACCTATTCACATTCAGCCAGAACACAAAGGTGAGGTTATTCTTCACCAGGGAACCAGACTAAATGTCACTGGGAATAAACTCTCTGGCACACAAATGACTGAATCAGCTTCTCTCCGCTTTCTCCTTCTTCCAGTACTAGGAAGAGTGATTTAGAAGGTTGGAATGACTGTGGCCCTTCTCCCTTTTTAATCACCCTCAATTTGCTAAGAAGGTTGTGGTTCTCAGACCTAGTGGAACTGTTGCACAGTTATTAGAGGCTCACAAATTAAATCTTAAATTGTACATAAACTGTTCCCAAAAACATTCTGCATGGGGTCCAACTATCTGATGTTTTACTCAGAGTTCTTATAAACATGCCTCTTGTTTCCAGATATATTATTTTGTTTAACAGAGCTGTTTTGTTCTGTCTTTATTGCCATGCTTCTTTATAGTACAAATCTGAATAGGAACACAACTGAAGGTAATGCCACATGTGCAAAATACAGTACCTCATTGACATTATTTACGACAAATATTACATCACATGTCTGATGTAATAGACATTCAAAGGAAGCTTCAATGAAGTTCCTACAACTATATTTTCCCATTTATTCATATCACACAAATAATTTTTACTAAACCTGCACAACTCCATAATTAAGTCTTATCACAATTGTAACTAATTTTACATTCTCCATTTGTCTGTCTAAAGGCAAAATAGTTGTTAGCAGATAGTAAACAAAACATGTATAACTAATGTGCTTTTTATTTGATTTAGCAGATAGGAACAATGGTACAAGTGTGAACCAAACAAACTTGAAAGAACATATCTTTTCATCCCCTGAGCAAGCTGCACCTTCTTCAAATTCTGCATCTCGGCATAAAAAAGCTACTTCCCAGAGTGACGCCAGAATTGGCAGTTCTACAGAATCACCTGTACATGAACATGCAGAAAGCTTGGACTTTGTAAGTGGCATAGCTGAAACAAATCACTCCACAGAATATCAGAAAAGTCACCTTTCCAATGAACCTGTTCAGATAAGGCAGGTTTCAGTTTTTGATCTTGGTACAGAAAAAATACAAGATACAAATTACACAGATGAAAAAAGAGAAGAAGAGACTGGAGGGTGTAAAGAGGAGAAAAAAATACTGGCAGAAAGTTGTGTTTCTGCAAAGGAACAGGAGTTTGACAATAATAAATATGTCATTATGAGCAGTACTGTAACCACTTTTTCACTGACTGATATATCTTCCACCATCTGTTCTGACATCTACGATTTACACTCGACTGCAGCTCTGCAAGATAGTGATGTTTCTCGTCTCATAGATGAGGTTTCTTTAACAAACGAGAGCAAGATGAGTAGTTCTGTCTCAGCACTGATTGGACAGTTTGATGTTACAGATGACCAAACTAATCTGACTGTTGTTTCAAGTCTTCCTGGCACCAGCAACCAAACCTTCAGTGTGGTGTCGGCACGTCCACACATGTTTACTGTTGATCTAAGTACACCCCTTAAACAAAACTTTACTAATGTAAAATCTGTTGAATCACCATTATTTTCAACACCAGATACCGCTATGTTTTCCAGCCCTGAGACGACAGAGTATTCTATGTACACAATTATCCATGAGGCATCTCTTTCACCAGCCTCTGACTGTAAAACAAGAGATGAACGAGCTTGCAAGAAGTCAGACTGTGTGGAAAATAACATTCCTTGCACTTCCCCTCTCCGCTTGCTAACAGCAAATCCCAAAACGAAGTGTGGAACAAATTGGGAAACACTTGAGGATTGTAGTTCCTACACTTTGGAGGATACAATAGTTGACCCTCCTGCTTGTATAACCTCAGCAGGCAGCAGTCTTATGGAGGTTGATGGGGATTCCCAAGACCTCCTGATAACTGCATATGAATTCAAGAGAGAAGATATGAGCCAACTTGCTGCTTCTCTGAAACTGAAGCATAATCAGGACTCAGTACGCTACTGTGAGAGAATCTCTGGGAATAATTTAATTAATGAGGACCTTCACAATGCTGCCGTGGAGAATTCAAATAACTTTAGGACTGCAAGAAATCAAAGTTTTCCTTACCCAGCATTTCAGAGTGTTGGCTTTTTGCATAATAATTATCTGCAAACTTTAGATACACAAAATGATTTGTTGTACGTCTCCCAAAGATCCAGATTTAATATGCATTCACCTACACCCAAGAACACTTTGCCCTACCCTCCTACTGCAGCCGTCAAACAACCTAGTCCTTGCAAATCCAAGAGCCTGGGAGACTTGACATCAGAGGATATCGCCTGCAATTTTGAAAGCAAGTACAAATACATAAGTAGAAGCTTTATTACATCTGGCATGAGAGACAAGAAAGTTGCAGCTATGAAAACTAAGAGACCACAATCTACAGACACTCTGACAGAACAATTGCGAAAACTGGTGTCCTTTGACCAGGAAGACAACTGTCAAACTTTGTATTCTAAGCAGAATGAGGATGATTGCCCCAAGGCATTGGTCAGAAAATTGTCATCCAGAAGTCAAAGCAGAGTACGCAACATTGCTAGTCGTGCCAAGGAAAGACAAGAAGCCAACAAGCAAAAACTTTCTAATGCTAGCAGCATAGCAGGGGTAGTTCTAAGAAACAAACCATCAGTATCAGCTCACGTTATCAACAGGCATTCCACTGGCTCTTACATAGCAAGATACCTGAATGACTTCAGTGGGGAGGATCTGGAAAGTCGAGGTGTACCAGAGGGCGCATGTACTGCTTTGCGTTATGGATGCAATGACCAGTTTTGTACAGATGATTCCATTTTGCAGATGAAGCCAAGTAGTGATGATAAACCAGAAATTTATTTCCTTCTGAGACTGTAAATTCTATACATGTATATGTTCAGTGTTTACAAACTATTTCAGTGAATGAAGGATTTTTAGCAAGAAGTATAGTCCTTGACTTTTAAATTATTTAGAAATGCAATTTTAAGCTAATGTTTCAGTCTTGATTTAATGTGCCGTTTCCTGTCAAAGATTATGTAAATAGATTCTGTGATCCTTTCTTATGGATGTATGTATTTTTATTCATAAATGACAAAATGAATTATTTGCATGCAACGGATCTGAACTTTCACAGTGTCCTGTATTTGTAACGCATGTAAATTTTAACAATAGAGTTCTGCACATCTGTGCACATCAGCAGAGCTCAGCAATTAATGCAATAAATATATTGCTTTTTTTCCTAGACCTTTTAGCTGCTTGCAGAGAGAATTTTAGGAGGCTACCTTTTTGGACCCCATCTTGGAAATGCTACTTAGGATAATGCTTTCTGCCATCAGTAGTCAATGGGACTATTGACGGTGGGAATCACTATGACCAATAATAAGTGTTTTCAGGATTAGATACTTCATTCATAAAGCTGTTTTCTATCTTAATTGTATTTACGTTTGTTAATGTTGATTTTAAGCCTTTCCATACATGAACTACAGATTTGCAGCATTGGGATTCATTCAAATTTGCAAGTAACTTGTAGATCGTCTTCCGCTCTTTAAATGAAATAGTATGGTAACTTTTTCTTCCTCTTGTTGAGTGCTTGTTTCTGGATGGGAGTGTGGTGAAAAGGAATGTTCTGATACATAGACTTCTTTCAGCATTCCTGTTCACCCTGCTCTCATCCTGAAATGAGCATTAAACAAGTGGAAGAAAATCTTGCTTTCCAAATATTTTGTTATGTATTTTTGATATTGCCTGTATATGTAACTTGAATACAGTAGCAGAGATGTTTTCTATGTTTGTAATTATATGCTAAATTTTTGATTGTCAGTATAGTGGTTACTGCATACATAGCAGGTTAAGTAGTTTGGCTTCCGTCACCACATGGTTTTGAGAAAAGGGCTTTTTCTGCATTATGTTGAAAATGAAGTGAGTTAATTACAAAAATACACAAAACTTCCCTGAAGGGAGCAAGATAGCTTTATTTTGGGTTTAAAGGTATAATTTGCTGACAATGTGAACACATTTTTCATGATATGTAATAGACCTTTTATTTCTTTTCTTTTGTAATACAGGATATTATTATTCATGGAGACATCATTAAAATAGATTTTTATGCACTTGGTGCATATTTAGTGATGGTACAGCAAATGCAATTACTATTGAACTTGTGGCAGTCAGTGACTGCAGACATTTGTCCTGTCGTGCATTTGCAATAAACCCTTCTAATGGAAAAACCAGCTTATTTCAGATGGTGGTCATACTTCTAACTAGTAATTTACAATTCAGAACATTCTGTTTTCTAAAAGGGAAAAAAGCATCCAGTGTTGCTAAATGATTCTGATAGGAAGTCATATTTACTGAGTATTTCTATAACTACTAGTTAGCAATGACAGTGCCATATTTACCATTTGTCTATTCTCTTCCTATAGAAGGTTCTCCTAATCCAATATTTTTCAATGGAATGTTCCTACTTTTTTGCATCAAAATGCCCGTTTGTAGATTTTGAATGTTAGCTGATACAGTGTGTATTTTTAATAGATCTATTTTTTTTTTGGATCTCCTGGTTTATTTTTTTAAACCAGTCACATGACAAAAATATTTTGTGCTGTATCCCTCAGCTAGAGCAAATCAAATCAAAACGCACACACAGGAATAGTAACTATATGGCTGGAATCATGTTGAATATAGTCTCCAGCTCTATTAGCTGCTGCTAAATCGCTGTGTTCAGTGACAGTATTGGGACCCCTCCAGTCCACCTGTCCAGTGCTTTTAAGGTACATCTATACTGCAGGTGGAGCATGCCTCCCTGCCTGGGTAGACGGGGTTGTGCTAGCAGGGCTTGAGCTTGTACACTAAAAATAGCAGTGTGGAGGTTGCGGCTCTGGTGAAGAAGACTCAGGGTACCCATCTGAGCTCAGACCTAGGGCTGGGTGGGCTTGAGAGCCTGGGTTGCTGCCCAAACCACAACCTCCACCCTGCTATATTTAGCATGCTAACTCGAGCCCTGCTAGCATGAGTCTGTCTGCCTGGGGTAGGATCTAGCTCCCTGTGCAGTGTACATATACTGCTAGTTCCCCAGCCCGAAGGTACCAGGCTGCTGCAATTGCAAGGTGAGTGCGCTCGTGCTGCTTCAGATCATGACTCTCTTTCAGCTATCAGGCTCTCAGGATAGCAGAGCACTGTGGACCCCCTCTGAGAGCTTGAGCCAAACCCATTAAAATCAGTGGGTCTTGGATCAGGCCTGTACCCAGGCCAAAGGTGGCCAAACAAAGGATGAAAGGAGTGAATGGACAGGGAGCCAGAGAAGCAGGAGAACGGAGAGGGAAGCAAGGAGCTAGGGAAGCAAGGGCAGGAAGATACTGGTAGCTGGGGAATTGGAGAGTGGGGGGAGGAAAGAGTAAAAAATCAAGGAATGTAAAACAAATATTGACTGGCTTTTGGGGGTGGGGGAGTAGCAGCATTAAAGTGCTTCAGTGCGAAAAAACAACAATGGCACATGTTGCCCTTTGGCTTCAGGCTCTGCACTACCACCTCGAGACCTATTCTTTCTCCTCTGACAGTATTTTACTGCCATTCCCATTGGAGCTAGACAGTGTTTGTGTTGAAGAACCTCTTGAATGTATGCAAGGCATTGTCCAAAAATGTGAACTAGGATTATAGAACACTGATTGCAATGAATGCTGGATTTTAATGCACCAAGCACCAATATTGCTGCCTGCTCATTCTGATGTTGTTTTACATTTTGTCCAGATCCCTCACTCTAGATAAATGCGTGAATGCATAACGCAGCTTCATGTACATTGTCTCACTTCAGTGCTGAGTTCCTAGGGAACAAATATGCTATTTCAAAGCATTCATGAATATGACGACTCTGGAACTTGTGCAAAATATGTGAATGAAAAACAGGAAGCCCCCGAATAGTACATAATTATGCCAACTGCTTGGGGAAAAAAAAATGTTTATTTTGTGAGATTAAGTAGGTCACTTGTTTTTCTTTGTCATTGTTTTTGCATTAAAAACACATGTTGCTGTGATTATACAATGTATCAACACCTTTTTATTTTTCGTTTTGTTCTTAACAGTCACTTTCAGTGTTTACAAATGCAGCAAGGGCAGGAATCTTGCACTAGCCAAGTGATTGATATATGTGACTTCGAATCAGCTATTCTAACTGCAGAATTGTTCTTTAGTCATGCTCACTTAGATAAAGAGAAATGTTAACAGGCTTCTTTCTAACTATGGAATGCTTTCACTAATGGAGTTGAAATCATACACTGGGAACTGAAGCCCCTGGATCCAGATCCAGAGATTGGGCCTATCCCAGTAAGAGAGATCCATTTTGGATTGATTGATCCAAACTTCCTAACTTTGGGGAAGAGATCAAAACTCTAAGCCTTTTGCCCATCTCTAGTCTACCAATAGATGCTAACCCTGATACTATTAGCAGGCCCAACAGTTTCCTCTGGGCTGCTTGCCGAGCAAGGTATTACTCAGCATAAGTAAAGGTGGCAGAATCTGACTTGGTGCCTCCTGAGAAATAGTTTCAGCTTTCAAGTTACACTAACTGTGTGGCTTAAGCAACAATATTGACTATTGAAGTGACCATTGACCGAGTGAACAAATGGTGTGCTGCTCTGCCATATTGGGTATCCTTTGGCATTACGTGTCACAAACACTCACAAAACTATTTCCTGTCCTCATTAGTAGGACCTGAAAACTCTTTCTGGTCCTAACTCATTCAGGGGACATACAGGGAGGAGAGACTTATGGGGAAACTGTCCTTCAGTTATGTGAACGTGTGGTAATTGCAGCTCAATTTGGGTAATGAAATGAATGCCTACCGGTAAAATATATGCAATAGACTCAGGCTGAGCTCCTTGGCTCAGTGTTTTTTCTGTTTACGTGGAATCTCACTGAGAGATGCAATGAAACTCTGTTACAGAGCCTCCAATAATAGCATCCTATTATTGATGACAAAATAGTTCTGTATGCCAGAATCCATAAGTGCCTGAATGCTTTTTGCCCTTAAATGCTTTGTGCCTTCAAAGGTCTTGTCACAATATGTAGGGCAGGTGAGGAGGGAAGCAGTACACACATCCACTGTCATAAATTCCTGTTCTTGAATAATGTTTGGTGTTGTACAGTCTGGGAGGAGGGAGCTGACAAGAAAGGCTGTTTTAGGTCTAGTTGACCAAGCAGTGCCCTGCGAGAGAGAGGTTTTTAGGTCAGGAAAGCCTTCAGTCTGGAAAGATGGTGCTTTCAGAAATGGATTGAAATAGACTTGCTGCTTGAAAGTGAAGTACATTCATAGAACTACAAATCCGTGACAAAGCTATCCTCCCCGAACAGGATTTGCAAGCCCCATGGCCTGACACACCTCAGCTTGTCTGAATGTACAATACCGCATAGCCAGCTATCCTAAAGGGCCTTGATACAGATGTTTGCTACTTCCTCAAGGCATTTTTAAGAATGGAAGCAAGTCTTTACATACTTAGCATTAGAGCGGGGTCTGAACCAAAATCCCAGATCAGACCCTTTAGTGAATAGTGCCTTTCCCGTACAAATTTTGGAAGAAAAATAGGTCTATAATAAGAGTAAATACTATACATGATAAGAAAACAGTATTAATTGTTAGAGTGTCTGAAACCAATTCAATATTTTATTATTATGACAAACATCCCCCTTTGTTAGGCTCAGTCCTTCTGCCGATGGCTGAGTCCCATCTGATTCATTTTAATTTGGGAGGAAGTGAGGGAGCTAAGCCTCTGGAAGGAGGTCCTCAATGTTTAGCAAGGTTGGGCCCTTAATGAAGTTGTTATGTTTGTGGATAATGGAGGTAAAGGGCATTTCCAAAGGCCTTCCTGTATTCTCATCCTCTGCTAGTTCAAACCTTTAATTGACATAGATCATGATCCGGCGAATCATAGAATCATAGAATATCAGGGTTGGAAGGGACCTCAGGAGGTCATCTAGTCCAACCCCCTGCTCAAAGCAGGACCAATCCGCAACTAAATCATCCCAGCCAAGGCTTCGTCAAGCCTGACCTTAAAAACCTCTAAGGAAGGAGATTCTACCACCTCCCTAGGAACTCATTCCAGTGCTTCACCACCCTCCTAGTGAAAAAGTTTTTCCTAATATCCAACCTAAACCTCCTCCCACTGAAACTTGAGACCATTATTCCTTGTTCTTCTTCGAGTGATTGCTCACATCCATTCCAGTTAGGTGTGCGCGCCGCGCGTGCACGTTCGTCGGAAACTTTTTACCCTAGCAACTCCAGTGGGCCGGCAGGTCGCCCCCTGGAGTGGCGCCGCCATGGCGCCCAATATATATCCCTGCCGGCCCGCCCGCTCCTCAGTTCCTTCTTACCGCCGTGTCGGTCGTTGGAACTGTGGAGCGCGGCATAGCTGTCCTCCACGTCCCTAGCTCTCCTAGTTTCTATCGCTTGTTTATCGCTTATCTCTAGTTCTATATAGTTGTTAATTAGTATTGTTAAGTAGATAGTTTAGTAAATAGCTGTTAAGTAGTTTCTTGCCGGGGGCTTAGCCCTTCCCGGCACCGGGCGCCAGGCTCATGCCTGTTTCGCCAGGCTTCAAGCAGTGTGCGGCCTGCAAGAAGCCCATGCCTACCAGCGATCCCCACGAAGCGTGCCTGAAGTGCCTCGGGGAATCGCACAGATCTGACAAGTGCCGCATCTGTAAGGCTTTTAAGCCGAGGACAAAAAAGGAGAGGGATCAGAGGCTCCGAACTCTCCTAATGGAGGCGGCACTTGACCCGTCGACTTCGCAGACCGTGGTTTCGGCACCGGCACCGGATCGCTCCGGCACCGAGAAGACTCCTCGGCACCGACCTTCTCCGGCACCGGAATCAGAGCCTAGGCCGTCGAAGTCTAATACTCCGGCCAGGCAGACCCGGCTTGAACGCCCGGCCTCGACATCGGCCGCGGCGCCGCCGGCACCGTCAGCACCGTTGACTCCGGGCCCGGCGGGTCTGTTGAGTCCGGTGCCGCCGAGCTCCCCCATGAGATCTGGGGTTGAGATAATGGTCCCATCCACACCGGAGACCTTCGCCTCGGCTCGGGACCTTATTGCCCTGACGGAGCCTACTCGGCTGCCACCCCCGGTTCCTCCGGTGCGGGTCACGTCCAGAGGCAAGCCCATGATGTCGGCACCGCCCACGGACAGTCGTTCGCCATCAAGGCCCCGACGTCTTGGGCGCTCCAGATCCCGACGCCGCTCGCAGTCCCGGCACCGCTCCCCTCAGCGGTACCGGTCGCACTCGCGGCACCGGTCGGCATCGAGACGGTCGCGGTCAGGCTCCAGTCGACACCGGCACCGCGACTCCAGGAGCAGGTCCCGACGCTACTCGCCGCACCGGTCGACCTCCCGGCACCGAGCTGGTGGCAGGTCCCGGTCCCGATCTCGCTCGACCTCCCGGCACCGAGCTGGTGGCAGGTCCCGGTCCCGGTCGATCTCCCGGCACCGAGCTGGTAGTAGGTCCCGGCACCGAAGCGGCGCCCGGCACCGTGACAGATCCCGGTCCCGAAGCAGCGCCCGGCACCGTGACAGATCCCGGTCCCGAAGCAGCGCCCGGCACCGTGACAGATCCCGGTCCCGAAGCAGCGCCCGGCACCGTGACAGATCCCGGTCCCGATCCCGGCACCGTTATGACTCCCGGCACCGGTCCCCGGCACCGAGACGATCCTCCGTGCCGGCCCGCGCAGACCCGTACCATCCAGGGTCGGCCCCGCCGTGGCCCTCCAGGCAGCCGTCCGTGTCCTCCCAGACGGACAGCGGCTATGCGCTGGGCACCGACCGGCAGGCGGCGCTGTTTGCTGATCCGCCGCTGCAGGACCAAGGCCCCCCACAGTGGGGATTCTGGACACCCTGGGCGTACCATCAGGCCCAGGGCCCCCAGCAGCTCCCTGCTAGGCCGGCGACTGCGGAGCGTAGGGCCCCTGAAGCCTCTTTGTCTCGCCCCCCTCCCTCCCCGGAAGGGGACGAAGGGTCCAAACAGCAGGACTCCGCTGCGGCTCCGGAGACAGAGGCGAGGGCTGAGGAAGACCCTCAGTTGGACACTATTGTGCCTGGGGTCTCATCATCCTCCTCCCCGGATGAGGCGGTGGCGGGTACCTCCTCCAACAGTCCCCCCCCGCTGGATCTCAGGGCGCACCAGGACCTCCTCAGGCGATTGGCTCAAAACCTGAGTCTGCAGGCAGAGGAGGTCTCGGAGATAGAGGACCCAATTGTCACCATCCTCTCTTCCGATGCTCCCACCAGGGTCGCCCTGCCGTTTATACGGACCATTCAGGCCAATGCCAATACTATCTGGCAGTCCCCGGCCTCCATCCCTCCGACAGCGAAAGGAGTCGAGAGGAAGTACATGGCCCCTTCTAAGGGGTACGAATATTTACATGTTCACCCGACTCCCGGTTCACTGGTAGTGCAATCGGTGAACGATAGGGAGCGTCACGGCCAGGAGGCTCCGGCCCCCAAATCCAGAGAAGCCAGGCGGATGGACCTCCTTGGCCGTAAGGTGTATTCGGCTGGGGCGCTGCAGCTCAGGGTCTCTAACCAACAGGCCCTGCTGAGCAGATACGCCTTTAACTCCTGGGTGGCAGTGGACAAATTTAAGGAGCTGCTGCCACAGGATGCTCGCCAAGAGTTCACGGCCATCTTGGACGAAGGCAAGAAGGTCGCGCGCACGGCCTTGCAAGCCTCCTTGGACGCTGCGGACTCGGCTGCCCGTACCCTCGCGTCAGGAGTTACGATGCGTCGCATCTCCTGGCTGCAGGTTTCCGGCCTTCCGCCAGAGCTCCAGCACACGATACAGGACCTTCCTTTCGAAGGCCAGGGCCTGTTTTCCGATAAGACAGACCCCAGACTTAAGAGTTTAAAGGACAACCGGGTCATTGCGCGGTCCCTCGGGATGCACACCCCCGTGACACAGCGTAGACCCTTTAGGCCGCAACAACAGCAGCACCGTCGGCCGTTTTCCCAGTTCCGCCAGCGGCAGGACCCTTACAGGCGCCGCGGCAGGAACGGGAGGCGCAGGCAGTCGGGGAACCAAGGGGGGCAGAACCAAGGCTCCTCAAAACCCCCGCCTGGTCCTAAGCCTTCATTTTGAAGGTGCGCTCGAGGGCGCAGTAACAGTTTCCCCTACGGATCCTTCCCCTCCGTTTTCCAACCGCCTTTCGTTTTTCCTCCCGGCGTGGTCCCAAATAACATCGGACCGCTGGGTCTTGAGCGTGGTGCAGACGGGGTACCGCCTGCAGTTTGTTTCGTTCCCTCCTTCCCGCCCTCCTTCCTCGTCCCTCTTCAGGGACCCCTCTCACGAGCAATTCCTTCGGCAGGAGGTGCGGACGCTCCTCAGCAAAGGAGCTATAGAGGCGGTTCCCGAAAACGAGAAAGGCAAGGGGTTTTATTCCCGCTATTTTCTGATCCCCAAGGCCAAGGGGGGCCTCAGGCCTATCCTCGACCTGCGAGAACTCAACAAATACCTCGTGAAGTTGAAGTTCCGCATGGTATCCCTGGGGACCATTATTCCATCCCTGGATCCGGGAGACTGGTACGCCGCCCTCGACATGCAGGACGCGTATTTCCACGTTGCCATTTGGCCACGCCACAGACGCTTCCTCCGCTTCGTTGTGGGGGCTCGTCATTATCAATTTGCGGTCCTCCCGTTTGGCCTGTCCACGGCCCCGAGGGTGTTTACAAAATGCATGGCAGTTGTCGTGGCGCATCTTCGGCGCAACCGTGTCCACGTGTTCCCTTATCTGGACGATTGGTTGATTCGGGGCACGTCGGAACAGCAGGTGTACAGCCATGTCCGCGTGATCACCGGCATGTTTGCGAGTCTGGGCCTCTTGATAAACACAGACAAGTCCACCCTGAGGCCCACTCAGAAGGTGGAATTTATCGGGGCCGTCCTGGACGCCACTGTGGGCAGGGCCTCGCTGCCTCGGCAGCGGTTCCAGACCATGGCGGCGATCGTTCAACGCTTGCGGTCAGCCCCGTTGACGTCAGTGAGGACATGTCTAACCCTGTTAGGCCACATGGCGGCGTGCACTTTTGTGACCGACTACGCTCGGCTCCGCATGAGGCCTCTCCAGCTGTGGCTTATCAGTCATTACAGACCAAGGCAACCGCTAGACATGTTAATCACAGTCCCCCAGAAGGTCTTAGATTCCCTCGGCTGGTGGGTGGACCAGTCCGTATTGTGTGCGGGTCTTCCCTTTCACCCGTCTCAGCCCTCGGTATCCCTGACAACGGATGCCTCAGATCTAGGCTGGGGGGCCCACCTAGGGACCCTGCGGACGCAGGGCCTATGGTCCCAGGAGGAGGTGGGGCTACATATCAACATGAGGGAGTTGAGAGCGGTCCGCCTTGCTTGCCAAACGTTTTGTCATCAGCTTCAGGGTCGTTGTGTAGCCGTGTTCACGGACAACACGACGACCATGTATTATATCAACAAGCAGGGCGGCACCAGGTCCTCCTCCCTGTGCCTCGAGGCGATACGACTCTGGGACTTTTGCGTAGCCCACTCCATTCACCTCAGGGCTTCCTTCCTTCCCGGAGTATGGAACACGCTGGCGGATCGTTTGAGCAGATCCTTCCTGTCACACGAGTGGTCCCTTCGACCGGACGTCGCTCTCTCCATTTTCCGGAGGTGGGGTTATCCCCGGGTGGACCTCTTTGCGTCCAAGGGGAACAGGAAGTGCCAAGCGTTCTGCTCCTTTCAGGGCAGGGAGCCGGGGTCGATAGCGGATGCCTTCCTCATCCAGTGGTCGACCCACCTGTACTATGCGTTTCCTCCGTTCCCTCTGGTTCACAAGGTCCTCCTGAAGGTGCGCAGAGACAGGGCTCGTGTGATCTTGGTGGCCCCGGCATGGCCCAGACAGCACTGGTACACCATGCTGCTAGACTTGGCCGTAGCCGACCCAGTTCCCCTGCCCCTTCATCCGGACCTGATTACCCAGGACCACGGGTCCCTCTGTCACCCAGACCTGCAGTCGCTGCACCTAGCGGCGTGGCTCCTGCGTGGCTAACTGGTTCCGAGCTGCGCTGCTCCACGCCTGTGAGAGAGGTGCTCTTGAGCAGCAGGAAACCATCCACAAGAGCCACATATTCGGCAAAATGGAAACGCTTCTCCTGTTGGTGCGTAGAGAGAAATCTCCGCCCTATGGAAGTTTCGGTATCCGAAATCTTAGATTATGTTTGGTCCCTCAAAGAACATGGTCTGGCCTTATCGTCGTTGCGAGTCCATCTGGCAGCTATCTCCACCTTTCACCCGGGTGCGGACGGTCGCTCCGTTTTTTCTCACCCGACGGTGTCGAGATTCCTTAAGGGGCTGGAACGGTTATTCCCTAACGTCCGTCCCCCTGCTCCAACCTGGGATCTTAACCTGGTGTTGTCCCGGCTCATGGGGCCCCCCTTTGAGCCGTTAGCTACTTGCTCCCTGCTTTACCTCTCTTGGAAGGCTGCCTTTCTAGTAGCTATCACCTCAGCTAGACGGGTGTCGGAACTCCGAGCCCTTGTGGTGGACCCCCCATACACGGTCTTCCACAAAGACAAGGTGCAGCTTAGACCACACCCTGCCTTTCTACCCAAGGTGGTCTCAGCCTTCCACGTCAACCAAGAGATTTTCCTCCCGGTTTTTTTCCCAAAACCTCACTCCTCAGGCAGGGAGCAGCAGCTCCACTCACTGGATGTCCGTAGAGCTCTCGCGTTCTACATAGAGAGGACCAAACCCTTCCGCAAATCCCCCCAGCTTTTCGTGGCGGTAGCGGACCGTATGAAAGGGCTTCCTATCTCCTCCCAGAGGTTATCCTCGTGGGTTACGTCCTGTATCAGGACCTGTTATGACTTGGCCCATGTCCCTACGGGCCGTGTGACTGCGCATTCTACCAGGGCGCAGGCGTCGTCGCTGGCTTTCCTGGCCCGTGTGCCCATCCAGGAAATCTGTCGGGCAGCGACCTGGTCATCGGTCCACACCTTTGCTTCCCACTACGCCCTGGTCCAGCAGTCGAGAGAGGATGCGGCCTTCGGAACTGCAGTGCTCCATGCCGCGACTTCTCACTCCGACCCCACCGCCTAGGTATGGCTTGGGAGTCACCTAACTGGAATGGATGTGAGCAATCACTCGAAGAAGAAAAGACGGTTACTCACCTTTGTAACTGTTGTTCTTCGAGATGTGTTGCTCACATCCATTCCACACCCGCCCTCCTTCCCCACTGTCGGAGTAGCCGGCAAGAAGGAACTGAGGAGCGGGCGGGCCGGCAGGGATATATATTGGGCGCCATGGCGGCGCCACTCCAGGGGGCGACCTGCCGGCCCACTGGAGTTGCTAGGGTAAAAAGTTTCCGACGAACGTGCACGCGCGGCGCGCACACCTAACTGGAATGGATGTGAGCAACACATCTCGAAGAACAACAGTTACAAAGGTGAGTAACCGTCTTTTCTGTCATCTGCTACCACTGAGAACAGTCTAGATCCATCTTCTTTGGAACCCCCTTTCAGGTAGCTGAAAGCAGCTATCAAATCCCCCCTCATTCTTCTGCAGACTAAACAATCTCAGTTCCCTCAGCCTCTCCTCATAAGTCATGTGCTCCAGCCCCCTAATCATTTATTGTTGCCCTCCGCTGGACTCTCTCCAATTTTTCCAGATCCTTCTTGTAGTGTGGGGCAGGGCCTGTGGTCTTTGGTGGGGGGCCCCCGCTTCAGCTGTAATTCGGTGGCGGGGGACCCTTCCATTCCGGGACCTGCCACAGAAGTGCCCTGAAGACCTGCGGCGGGACCCCCTGCCGCCGAATTGCCACCGAAGTGGGACCCACCGCCGAAATGCAGCCGGGTCTTCGGCAGTAGTTCAGTGGTGGGCTGCCCCCGCCGTGGGTCTTCGGGGCACTTCCACGGCAGGTCCCGGAACGGAAAGGCCCCCTCCCCCCGCAGCCAAATTACCGCCAAAGACCCGGCTGCACTTTGGCAGTGGGTCCCGCTTCGGTGGTAATTCACCAGCGAGGGGTCCTTCCGCTCGGAGCTGAAGAAGCTCCGGGGGCCTGGGCCCCGCAAGAGTTTTCCTGGCCCCCTGCAGCGAGTGAAGGACCCCGCTCCAGGACCCCGAAAAACTCTTGTGAGGGCCCCTGTAGGGCCCGAGGCCTGGGGCAAATTGCCCCTCTTGCCCCCCCCGGGCGGCCCACAACTGGACCCAGTACTCCAGATGAGGTCTCGCCAATGTCGAATAAGGGGAATGATCACGTTCCTCGATCTGCTGGCAATGTCCCTACTTATACAACCCAAAATGCAATTACCCTTCTTGGCAACAAGGGCACACTGTTGACTCATATCAGCTTCTAGTCCACTGTAACCCCTAAGTCCTTTTCTGCAGTACTGCTTCCTAGCCATTCGGTCCCTAGTCACTTAACCAGGTGTTGAAATTTAAGTATGTGTCTAGTCTAACAGAAGTCAGTTTGACTACTTCCGTGCTTAAAAGTTAAACATGGATAAATGCGTTGCAGGATTGGGAGCCTTTCTGTAAGTGTCAGACAAAGATGCTTGAAATCTCAGATTAAACTTCCATTCCCTTTCCATTGTATAATCTATTTGCATAAGTGATGATTTCCCCATTGCTCAGCCTTATGCATAATGGTTCTGAATGATGACCTTTTAAATAGCAAGGACCTAAGGCAGTGTTTCCCAAACTTGGGACGCTGCTTGTTTATGGAGAACCCCTGGCAGGCCGGGCTGGTTTGTTTACCTGCCGCGTCCGCAGGTTCAGCTGATTGCGGCTCCCACTGGCCGCGGTTCGCTGCTCCAGGTGGCGTGGGCTATCTGGTCACCCCCATCAGGAGATAAGGGAGTGTGAGTAGGAGAGAGCAACTTATGGCATTCACATAAGAGGAAGGGGAGAGCAAGAACCCAGCACAGCACCTGCCTCATTCCCCCTCTCCTGTGACAAATGGGCCAGCCTGCTCTGTGCTCCTGCCCCACCTTGCACCTGCATCCCATTCCCTGCTGCAATGCCAGGCCTGAGGAGGGGCAGTAAAGAGCCTGTGGGGCTACTGGGAAGGAGAAGAGGGCCTTGCTGCAGCCTGCCCAGGCCCAGGAGCAGAGGAAGAGCCCCTGGAGCTGCAGGAGGAGCAGAGGTAGGCTGAGGGGCCAGAGACAGAGGTGGGAGAGAACAGATGTGGGGGCTGGAGAGTGCATAATGAATTAGGGTCTTGGGGGCTGGAGCTGGAGGGGGGCACAGCATTAATTGACTAGAATGTTTAGCTTTGGAGGGAAGTTGAAAGTTCCATGTATTGGGCAACACTGTACAAATCTGTGCCACCTGATCTCAGCTGGTTTCTGGAGCGAGAAGTGCAGAAAACCACCTTACATGTGTGCACATACATGCCCAAAATCACCTTACACAAGTGCACACACATGCATACTCACATGCACAGGCACTCTTTCTCTATCCCCCTGGGGATGGGCAGGGGGAGTTTTAAAAACGAAGGGCATGTCTTCAGTTCAGAGTTAACCTTAGGTGATCAGCATGCTGGTCTGAGTAGCTGGGTTGGCCTAGCTGGGGTGTGAGCAGCCACCTGCAAAGCCCTACCTGAGTTATGGTGTGTCCTCCTGGTGCTGCACTCCCCCGTGTGTGTCGCTAAACCCTGTGGTTTTCTGAGCTGCAGTAAGCTGAGCTGCTCTATGATTCTTTCCTAAGGAATTGTGGGCGAACTTGTCTGTTTGTCTGGGCACACCAAGGAAGTGGAGGACTCCAAGCACTTGAGTGATTTAGCTGGCCTCTGCACTGCAAAGGGGGTGTGTTACCAGCCCAAGCATAAGCAGCATCCAAACTTTAAGCTGCGCCTTCATCTAGGCCAGCTGGTTTGAGTTTAAAGCACCACCACACCTGGATGGGAAGGTTTTATGTGACAGAGACTTTCAATTTTAATTGTATTCTATGCCACTTATTTTGAATTTGTGATTTATGCTGCAGACATTGCTGGAAAATCAGAGTAAATTAAACGTGAAAGTAATATAACATGATACAGAATAGCAGCAGTAGGAATGAAATAATTACAAAGAGCCAAGATCACTTACTATATTGGGCATGTATAAGAGATAAAAATTGATAAAGTGATATTAATAAAAAAAATCCAAACACCTGTTGAACACAACCCATTCATTAAAACTTTTTGTCAGTTTTCTTCTGGATTTGTGTGGGACACAGCATACATGCAATTCAGAGGTTCATTTGTTAAAACAATTTAACACAATAGTCATTCCTATTCATTCACTCAGTTCATTTCCAATTGAGTATTTCAACTGGAAAAACATACTGAATTTCTTTAAATGTCACCAAAGTGTTTTAACAAGCTCAGCATTGTTTTATATGGAATGTAAACATTTTAAACAGACTACAATTCAAATGTACATTACAGGAAAGATACTTTTTTTTTCTTACTGTATACTTTGATCCTTGTAAGGGCAGCATCATCTAATTTGTTTTTTAGGAACCAGCTAAGCACATTCTTAAATTCCACTGAAGTACACTGGTCTTAAACATCTTCTTAAAGGGGACCACATACTTAAGGGCTTTGCTGAATCAGAGACTGTAACATTACATGTACTCTCTTTTGGGCAGGGATTATACGTGTGTATAGTACTTCGTACAGTAGGGCTCTTCTCTCTGATTGGGGCTGCTTCATTATACTGCAATACAGTTATTTATTATTATTATTATTAATAATAATAATAATAATAATAATATTAGGTACTGTTCTTGTGGTTCCACTTCACAATCCATTGCAGGATCAAGGTCAAAGTTTCTTTTGCCAAGCACCACGGAAGGAACTATAAATGAATCTCATGAAAGACAAAGTACAGTAGGAAACTTGACTGAGTTGTTAAGATTCTGTATGATTTGAAAAAGACGCTATTTATCAGTTGTACAGAAGAATATGTGACCTTTATTAGAACGGGAAGCCAGTGACTGAAGATAATTTGGCTGATACTGTGTCTGTTGGTTATTTCATTCATACCTTTCAGAGGCTCAGACATCTAGCAGCAGTAAACAAAAACAAACAAAGATGTTATTCTGTTAAAGGTCTTTCTGTCTTGAAAGAAAATAAGCTTATTGCTGAGATTCGTGTCTCCCTTTGATAAGGAGACTGGAGTTCTGTTGACTGTACCACTAATGGCAATTGAAAGGTGGACTTCCCCCCCCCCCAAATTCCCTGTCCAGCTATTTCTCTTCCTAAATGTAAGTAGACAAAAATAGTGCTGAAATAAACAATGTAATGTGTTCTCTGTTAAGGATCTCTGGCATTCTGTTATGTCTTGCAAAGGATATTTAAAACAAAGATGTGTTAGGAATGCAGAAGGGTGTTTTGGCCTTTTCTCGTTTTATGGATACATTTGTTGCCTCCTGGCTAAACTCAAAGCATGGAATAGGCAATGAAGACTAGCAGTTCACATGCCATGTTAGTAGGCCTAAAGTACACTGTTTTAACTATATGAAAAAGCACATAATTTGAGCACGGTATTACCAATCTATTTTAGAATATGTGGAGCACAGGTAATAAAAATAAAACTATAAGTGAGTAATATTACTTTCAATACTTCGTAGTCTCGTTGTAGTTAGCAAAAATGTCTCCAACTGCAACTGGATTATTTATTGCACAGGGTGCGGTCACTGATTTTAGCAACAAATATAAAATATTATACTTATATTCTTTATTGATATTTCAAATTCTTCAATCTTTACTGATATTTCAAATTCTTCAATCTGGACGTAGAAAAATGTACTGTGATAAAAATGCACTTACAAAAAGAGGCAATCCACATGTTCTTTTGGAAAAATAAATTTTATTTTTATAGTTTTAGTTTAATATTAACCAAGAAAGGCACACATGTATTATTATTTAATAGTAATAATAATAATAATACAGAACTATTACAGAGAATACTAGTACATATTCAGTTTAAAACAGGGAACAATGAACTAATTCCAGGTAGGAATGCAAAGCACCGTGTGTTTATGTGTAGTACTGATATCTATAGATACAGACATAAAATGCATGATGGTGTTTATTAAAGGATTTATTGTGTAAAGTTAGCATTATGAACATTGAAAGAATGAATGAGTTATGTCGGCCATCCCAAATGAGTGCCATTTTAGAAATGTTTTGCAGAGGTCTTTACATATTTTATTTTCTATAAAATGTTTGCTATATTTTCTATACCTCCACCTTTAAATCCAAGTTTCTTGGTTACTATTTCCAACAGGCATTTAACATAAGGAAATGGTGTTTGGAATACTGATCTCTTTGCTGACCATTACCAAGTTTTTAAAGATACAGAATTGGTATTTTATGATGGACTATTGGGCATAATGAAGAATCATTCAATCCAAATATCACAGTACCTAGTGCATGCAGGGTAGTTGTAGCCCTGTTGGTCCCAGGATAGGAGAGAGACAAAGTGGGCGGGGTAATATCTTTCTCTCTCACTAACAGAAGTTGGTCCAATAAAAGTATCTAGTGCAGTTAATTGTTCCTGCTTTATGGATGAGAATCTCTGGACATGCGATGGGTAGAATTTCATCCAGTGAAAAGAGGTTTTAAAGTGGGATGCTTTTATACTACGCAGGAAACTGGCAAAGCTCATGTGAATTTTTGTATAGTGATTTAAGTGGATGCAGAAAGTCTTGCTTTGATTTGTGGCTCTGGGTTTCTGAGAGGTATATCACATTCCCTACTTTCAAATGTTTGGTCTTCTTTTAAATTTACTCTGATCTTTGACTTTTCCAGTGGTTTTTTGATAAGTACAACAACCTTGCAGGATTTTTCACCCTTAATTTACTGATATGTACATTCAGTCTTAATTCCATTTTCAGTAATATTTTTGCCTAGGAATTTCAAAAAGATTCGAAATCTTCATGGCATGCATTGCAAAGCTGGGAGTAAGAGATCTCTGAGAGCTCTAATTCCACTGTCCTGGCACCAGTGAAGCCAATGAGCACTGCATGGTGAGAGGGAGCAGAGAACTTTGTGGCACTTAGGAGCTCCATTTGGTCCCTGCCTCCACCACCATCCTCAATAAGTGATCTGACACCAACCCTCTCATCCAAATCTCTCATTGATTTTGTCCATTCTCTATCCTCATGTGGATTTATGTGTAACATGTACATGTATTATTATGGAAAAACAACATTACTAGAAATTTTAATATACACTGGCAGGTAACAGCAGTTGTGACTGAAAATAGGTTTTTTGGGGTGTGACTATAAATCCTCTTAGTCGGAAATGTATTTTATATCCTAAAATGTTATCTTCAAAGGTATTTTATTTATTAACTTGCAATTCTAATCTTAAGTGAGATTAAGCTGCAGAAGAGCAACAAAAGATTCCATTTATACAAAACAAGACAAAATAACTTTAGGAATCAGAATTCCCCGGAAGTGTATTGGGTCAATTTCATTCTGGGTCTAACTCCCTTGTCTTCACTAGGTAATTGAACTTGGCTCATCATGTTTGTTTTGGTAACATTTTAATGCAGTTATTATATAAATGGTGGAGAAAAAAATCCAGGACCCTTATTGGGTATGTATGAGACAATGAAGCAAAATAATTATATTGATTACAGATCCGCTCAGATATGCAAGAATTGGAAGGAACAATTAAATAGGATTTGTTGATGCAGACACGAATAAGAAACAAGAACAGTCAGTGACTTAGTGGAACAAGTAGAGTGTTTTCCACTTTTCAAACTGGTTAAAATTTAAACTTCTTAGTACTATGAATTTGATATCTAGTGTGGCCGTGGACTGAACAGAAGATACTGCAGGCCAGATCCAGCATAAAAAATAGAGATGAGCCTAAGTCATAGATTTCTGGTGTGAAGCTGAATGTTCAATATGGTTTCCCATTATAGAGATAGTGCCAAGTGTCTATGTTCTGCTTTGAATGGGTGGAAGGGATGAACCTGATAACCAAATCTCTTTTTCTTGGAAAGCAGTAACAGTAGTTAAAGGACTATACTTAGGGGTATATTCTGCCATTCCTGTTAAAATGTGCTATTAAAGGGATTTTTGCATGGCCACTGCGAAGAAGCTCTGCTCATCTGTTAATGACCTCATGAAAAACATCCTGTTTAGATTTAGTTCTGTTTATAGTCCTAAACAAGAAACTTAGCTAAAGAGTTAATATAGAAGGATATTTCAGCGCAGTCCATGTACCACAGAAAAACAGTTACGTACTGTCTTCAGGACTACATCTTGAAATTAATGATTAAAGGATATACTAGTTAATGATTGTTATATAATCCTTCAGCAGTACTCACAATCACACATCCAATTTACTTTCTGTACTTAACATTCACCTTTCCTCTATGATTTGCAAAAATATGGAAACAGCAAAATTGCAAATTATTAGATTATGAAACTCCATTCAAATTGATCCATTTCCAATATTCTGTAACACTCGTTTACATGACAACATTACCAACTACGAAAAGCTATATATGTTAATTGTTGTACAGTAGAGTAGGAATATAAATATGTCAGGTCTACATACAGCTACAGAAACCTGCAGTGTCATATAATCAGCACAGTTCAGAGCACTAGATACAGACATTGTATGAATTATTATTATTCCTGTAGTAGTCTTCCACTCCACCAGCACACCACACTTTGAGCACAAATATGGAATGCAGACATACATGTTCTCTGGGACTCATTCAGTTTCTGATCCTGCAAACACTTATGCACATGCTTAACTTTATACCAATGAGTTGTCCCACTAAGCATGTGCAAATTGTTTGCAGAGTCAGGACCATAATAATCAATATATAAAGTCATCACTATATGTCCAGTAACATGTTTGCAGTACAGAACCAAACAAGGAGACATTATAATATTTTGATACTCCATAAAGCATCTCAGAATGTTAGCGATAGGTCTGAACCAGAACCAACAGTCCCAGAATCTGGAAAGAAGGATGATTTTTCAGAATCCGAACCTAGCTATCTCCTTCTCTATAGTTGTTTGAATCAAACCCCCCAGATCTCTTCTGCAAGTAGCAGTTACACGTAATGGTTTCTTTTGGCTAATCCCTCAGTTTGCTTATTTGCATGCACCTTATATGAAAGGCAAACATGGGCTATGGGGAAACTCTGAAAGTGATGTTACAGGAAATTTGAGCTTTTGGATCATGTAGCTGAATTTTTAAAGTTGTTTTATTAAAGCCTTGCATACAGAGCCAAATTCTGCCTTGTTTTATGGGTGCATGGGATGCAAGTCAGGGTACTATTAAAAAGCACTATAAACCTCAGTTTTAGCTCTTATGGTGATATTTGGAGTATTTCACTATACTGAAAATGGAAATGCCAACCGTAAAGTCTAATCATGGCATGGGGGGTTCAGGATATGTGGCCATTTTAAACATGACACCCCAAAAGACTTCAGGAAGACATTTCCCCCATTGGAATAGTATTGAGCATATTCTTATGTTACTGGGATTTTATACTGTTGTATGAAGTGTCTTGCATTGGCCACTACTGGAGACCAGGTATTGAACAGGAGAGACTTAGTTTGTCTTAATACAATAATGATTGTGTCCTTGAAACTAGTTTTTCTTGAGTCTTGTGCAGCATTCTACTACGGCATTAGTAGGTAGGTTAACTTAAGTCTGCTGGATTCTGAATAAATCTTTGTACCAGTATTAATGTGATCCCACATTAGGGGACAATAATAAAAAAGAAACATTTCTAAGGAAACATGTTTTTAAGGTGATCAATATACAAGCTCCCTGCTTACAGTCACTTACAGCCAAATTCTGTGTCAGTTACGTGAATATACATCTAGAGCGATTCCATTAACTTTAGTGGAAGTATTCTGCAGAAGATATGCTAGGAAAGTATAATAAACAAACACTACAGCATGTCTGTAATTCATGCTACTTTGACTTTTATTTTTAGTGCTTTTGATAATTTTTTTTTTATAAACACTAAGGCCCTGATCCCACAATCTGCTCCACACAAGTGGATCCCTGTGCCAGACAGAGCTCAGCAGGATCAGGGTCTATTGAATACCAACTGTCAAATCATGTTCCCTGAAACCAGTGTTGTCATAGCATTCTTTCTCAAATCTGAACCTTAGAGTCCAGGAATGAGATGCTAGCATGAATTTCCCTAAGCTTAATTACCAGCTTAGATCTGATAGGCTGCCATCACCCAAAAATATAGTGTTTTGGGGCACTCTGACCTCCCCAACCTTCCCTGGGGACCCCAAGAACCCAGATCCCTTGGGTTCTTAAAACAAAGAGAAATAAACCATTCCCCCACCTTCCCCCTCAGAACTTCCCTCCCTGGGCTATCCTGAGATACTGATCTAACCTCTTAAATCACCATACAGAGAAGCATCTCCCTTCCCTTCCACAAAGAGGCAAACAGATTCAAGGAAAACAGAGAGAGATTTTATCTCTCCCCCTCCCGTCTCCCCACTCGTCCTGGTGAGTTATCCCAATCCCCTGGGATAAAACAAGGGAAACAGAGAAAAAACAATCAATCAGGTTCTCTAAAAAGAAATCTTTTAATAAAAGAAAGGAAAAAGTAAAGAATTATCTCTGTAACTTCATGATGTAACTATTACAGGGTCTTATAGCTTACAGACACCAGAAAGAGACCTTCCCCCCAGTACCAATACAAATCAAAAATACTCCCAGCAACTACACATATAAAAGTTAACCAGCCAGATCCACAAATGCAAATAAAATAAAACAATTAAAAAGCCTAAACCGCCTGTTTTACTTACTATATGAAAAAAAAACTTAGAGAGCCTGTAGTAATGTCTGGTCTCTCTCAGACCCTCGGAGAGAAGAACAAAGAACAAAGAACTCACACCCAAACTTCCCTCCACCCGAATTTAAAAGTATCTTGTCTTCTGATTGGTCTTCTGGTCAGGTGTCCAGTTTCCTGCTTGTAACCCTTTACAGGTATAAATGTCTCTTTAGAGACATTAACCCTTAACACTCTGTTTATGACAAGTGTAAATCTGGAGTAACTCCACTGAAGTTAATATATTTTCTCCAAATGCACACAAGGGTAACAGAATAGAATTTGAACCTTACTAATTAGCACTTGCTGAAAGAGAAGTATTGATAACTTTGGAGATAACAACTTGATTTAAAGACATGCTTCAAGTTTCTGTTTTTTTATGCTTTGCCATACATTGAGTCCTTAAATTTGAAGTGATGCAGGCTGAATAAGGGAGGAGGTAATTAATGATCTAGTATTTATTTTATCTTGGGACTATGCCATTAATTTGTGTCCTCCCAATCATTTTATAATTAGATTGTATTATTCACAGTCTGCCCGGAGGTAAGGGTGTGTGCACTCTCTGTTTTCAATTAATTTAAATAAATAGCAGCTAAATTAACTCCCCTCCCATTTATTTTTCTTACAATTGAGAATTAAGTTCTGCATAATATTTGCATAAAATGAAGACTCCGGCATTAATTAACAATATTTCCTAATACTAAAACTAATCTTGCTGGGCTTTTCTTAGCCAGTTTTGATCCCAGTTTTGATTTCAGAAAATTATTTTTGCTGAAGGAGAAATTAACAACTTCTTATCTTGCCAAATGTCACTTTAGGATCCAGAGTTCTGTACGATACATGTTCTAGTATTTGTCCTACTTTGAAAGGAAGGATAACTCTGGGCAGTGGGAAAAGAGAATTAGTTCCTGATGTCAAATGTACGGAATGTCTCTGTAGTATCTTGGAGAAGTAGGTTCAACCCAATTCTGGGCCTAAGGTTTTACACTGGTAGTAATTTCATTTGTTTCAGTGGAGTTATTCCTTCTCTATACTGGTAATCTGAGATCAGGATCTTGCCTTCACTGGGTCTATTTTGAAGTAATGGATGCATTGTCGTTGCCCTCTTGACGTGTAAAATTTGATATTTGGGACTGTAAGCTCTTTGGGGTACTAGCTGTGCCTGAAGAATTTGGAAAAATGCCTTACTCCCTGGAGTAGCATCCTAATTGGGGTCTCAGGGCACTGCTACAATATACGTGTTAAATAACTTACCTTACACCACTTTAAATGCCCTTAAACTCTATTATCTGGTTACCATAGTTAGGGTGCCCTCATCTTATGGTGCAGGCAATGAGACCTCAGTCTGACCCAGGCCAGGCAGACTCCCTTCCTCCCCAAATATACCAGTCAGAAGCATTGAGAAGTGCACCTTGTAGCACCATAACTTCCTATATAGGGGAGTAGGAGTAGAATTAAGGATTCCTCTACTCAGGGAAAGTGCTTTCTAAAGTCTAGAGAGAAGTCTTTCTCCATGTTCCCCTCTAAGAGGAAGACTCCCTCCCCGACTCCCTCTAAGTCAGCTGAATCACCACGCTCTGGTCACAGACTCCCAAGGACCGACAATACTCTCAGGCATGGAAGATTTCCAGTACCAGCTGCTACTGCTTCACCATTGATACCGAGCAAAGAGAAACACTGGGAGTCTAGACCTCCACCACTGATGGTCCCAGCAAAGACAACACACACAAACCCACCTGCTGTACTTCCCTTCTGGAATTTATGACCACTGAATTACAGTGATCCAAAACAGCCTTCTCAAACCAAAGTATTGTTTAATCTTAACAGTTGGAACAAAGCATGACATCTGGAAAAAAAGGATTTTTAAATAACAAAGGGTGTACACAGGTCTCTCTTACCTATAGGCTAAGCACCCTCCTGATGAAGACCTGGGTATATCTAATTTCACCCTGACCCCCACACAGCAGGTCTGGGTTCTCAGTCTCCACAGACCTGTCTTCTCCCTTGAGGGACTGTGTCTCTTTTGACACTTGTGGATCCTTTGTTTTCTTCCCCCCAGCCCAGGGACCAAGTCCCTCCTGGGGAAGTCAGCCTGGCAGGTCTTGCAGGGGGCCAAGCTAGGGCATCAGAATGTATGGTTCTTGCTTTATCCCTTAAGTGTTTGCTGGGAAGTGTGACTGGTTCTACCTCCCCTTCCTGGTTGCATTTCCTGACAGTCCTGCTATTGAATTAACTGAATATATTGCATGTAATAAACATCATAATAACTCAGACACGATACAGTAGTGATAAATTATTACAGGCAGCTCCAAATCAGTCACAGTTCCACTGTATTTTTTTTTGATTGCAAGAAGGGGTTTTGCTCTATATCTGTATGCAGCATTTGCTAAAGTAATAGGAATAGAGCTTTAGTGTAGTTAACCACTTTTGTGAAAGCACTTCACCTTTCAAGTGGTTACAGGAAACACCAATTGTTTACAAGTAGTGATGGAAAAGTATGAGAGAGCTTGTCTGAACTTTCCTACATTGCAAGGCTGTTGGGAGATGGAGTTTTGCTTCAGGAATCTCTCTGTTTAAGACCCACATTGGTTTATGGCAGCAGATCTCTATTGTGAAAGTGGTACAACAGGCTGGTATGCAAATAGTAAAAAAAAAATAATAAGAGAAAGTACAGCTCAATATTTTTATCACATTACATTGAACTAAGCAGGATTACTCACTGTGTAAATCCATTAAAGCGTTTATGGTTTCCTCTGGATGTGAACCATTCTTTAAGCTGAAATTGAAACATGGTATGCCAGGTGGTAGCATGCATTACAAAGCATTAAACACAAGATCGGCTGTGCAAATTTCTATATGACAGTGTATCTCTTCCGTAGTCCACAGTCTTTGAATAGAGTAAAAGCAATTGACTTATTTTTGTAGCAAGGGCTCCACTTCATTATAATATTTAAGCAATTCATTTTTTTTACATATGCATTATGTGTGCATTGTATGTATGTCTGTGTGTGTAGATCTTGAGTGGTCAGCCCAGGGAATGAGAAAGGCTTTGATTTTATTACCTAATAGTGCCACAAAAGAGCTGATACGGACTAGTCTAGGCTCGAGGAGAACTGAATGATCTGAAAGAAACTATGCTTGGACACACCCGGCCAGTAAAAGACCAGGTGGAGGATGTTCTGAGGCCTTTTGAAAAGTTATTTTTAGAATATCTTGAACTTAGTTCCCTTAAAAATAGATACAGCGCAGATCAAGAAGAACCCATTTTAACATCATGCCTACCAGTGATTACAGCTTGTTGGGTCTTTGAAAGCTAGTATGTGCTCCTGTTTTGAGAACTAGAGGCTACTGGATTATTTTAATGAAAATCTTGCCTCCTATAGATAATAAGTCACAGACTTAATAGGCTGATACTTTTCTCTCTCAAGATAATTAAAGAAACCTGTTCGTTCTCTTCAAAGATTCTCTCACCTTGCCCATTCTACCCTGGATCACTTGTCTTCATCTGTTTGACTCCAAATATTGATCTGGGCTCTTAAAATATTAAAAACAGACGAATAACTAACCTGCCCAAAGTCTGTGTTGATTTCGTAAGTCCAGGAGAAAGTAGTTGACAATACGTTCAGCTTTTGACAAGTAAAGCTCTGATACTGCCAATAAGTCTGACATGCCATGAAATATTGGTAAACAAGCAGTTATGTTAACAGTCGTCCCGCTTTACAAGATCTTTATTTGTAATGCTGCCATATTTTTGTGAAATAATATGCTGTTGCTGTCAAATCCATCTGCTTAGCTTCACATCCTTTGCATATAAATCACCTCCCCTCATACATATTCAAAAGCTGCATGGAGACAAATTAACTGCAAACACTGAATAGGAGCTCTAAGCACAAATAGCTGACATTATGTTTGTGCTGAGATTTTCATGGAAGTTAGCTGGAAGTGAGTTTGTGGGTTGAACTTGGGGTAGGACACAAAATGGCATCATTGACTCATAGACTCATAGGTCAGAAGGGACCAATATGATCATCTAGTCTGACCTCCTGCACAAGGCAGGCCACAGAACCCTACCCATCCACTTTTATACAACCCCTAATCCAGGACTGAGTTATTGAAATCCTCAAAACTGGTTTGAAGACCTCAAACTGCAGAGAATCCACCAGCAAGCGACCCATGCCCCACGCTGCAGAGGAAGGCGAAAAACCTCCAGGGCCCCAGCCAATCCGCCCTGGAGGAAAATTCCTTCCCGACCCCAAATATGGCGATCAGCTAAACCCTGAGCATGTGGGCAAGACTCACCAGCCAGCACCCAAGAAGGAATTCTCTGCAGTAACTCAGTTCCCATCCGATCCAACATCTCCCCGCAGACCATTGAGCAGACTTATCTGGTGATAATCCAAGATCAATTGCCCAAATTAAACTATCCTATCATAACATCCCCTCCATATACTTATCAAGCTTAGTCTTGAAGCAGATAAGTCTTTTGCCCCCACTACTTCTCTCAGAAGGCTGTTCCAAAACTTCACTCCCCTGATGGTTAGAAACCTTCGTCTAATTTCAAGTCTAAACTTCCTAATATCCAGTTTGTACCCATTCGTCCTCGTGCCTACATTAGAACTAAACTTAAATAATTCCTCTTCCTCCCTAACGTTAACCCCCCTGATATATTTATATAGAGCAAGCATATCCCCCCGCAGCCTTCTTTTGGCCAGGCTAAACAAGCCAAGCTCTTTGAGTCTCCTTTCATAAGGCAGGTTTTCCAATCCTCAGATCATCCTAGTAGCCCATCTCTGGACCTGTCCCAGTTTGAATTCATCCTTCTTGAACATGGGACACCAGAACTGCACACAATATTCCAGATGGGGTCTCACCAGTGCCTTATATAACGGTACTAACACCTCCTTATCCTTGCTGGAAATACCTTGCCTAATGCATCTTAAAATCGCATTTGCTTTTTTAACAGCCGTATCACATTGGCGGCTCATAGTCATCCTGCTATCGACCAATACCCCAAGGTCCTTCTCCTCCTCCGTCGCTTCCAACTGATGCGTCCCCAACGTATATCTAAAATTCTTATAATTAATCCCTAAGTGCATGACCTTGCACTTTTCACTATTGTATTTCATCCTATTACTCTTACTCCAGTTTACAAGATGGTCCAAATCTTCCTGAATAGTATCCCTGTCCTTCTCCATGTTAGCAATACCCCCCAACTTTGTATCATCCGCAAACTTTATTAGCACATTCCCGCTTTTTGTGCCAAGGTCAGTAATAAAAAGGTTAAATAAGATCGGTCCCAAAACCGATTCTTGAGGGACTCCACTAGTAACCTCCTTCCAGCCTGACAGTTCACCCTTTAATACGACCCGCTGGAGTCTCCCCTTTAACCAGTTCCTTATCCACCTTACAACTTTCATATTCATCCCCATCTTTTCCAATTTAACTAACAGTTCCCCATGCGGAACCGTGTCAAACGCCTTACTGAAATCGAGGTAAATTAGATCTACCGCATTTCCTTTATCTAAGTAATCCGTCACCTTCTCAAAGAAGGAGATCAGATTGGTTTGGCTCCACCTACCTTTAGTAAATCCATGTTGCAATTCGTCCCAATTATCATTGACCTCTATGTCCTTGACTACTTTCTCCCTTAAAATTTTTTCCAAGACCTTACATACTACAGACGTCAAGCTAACAGGCCTATAATTACCGGGATCACTTTTATTCCCTTTCTTAAAAATAGGGACTACGTTAGCAATCCTCCAGTCGTACGGCACAACCCCCGAGTTTATCGATTGCTTAAAAATTCTCGCTAACGGGCTCGCAATTTCACGTGCCAGTTCCTTTAATATCCTCGGATGGAGATTGTCCAGGCCCTCCGATTTTGTCCCATCAAGCTGTTCAAGTTTGGCCTCTACCTCAGTTGCGGTAATATACACCTCCATATCCACATTCCCGCTTATCATCCCTCCATCATTGCTAAACTCCTCACTAGTCTTATTAAAAACTGAGGCAAAGTACTTATTTAGATATTGGGCCATGCCTAGGTTGTCCTTAACCTCCATTCCATCCTCAGTGTATAGCGGCCCCACTTCTTCTTTCTTTGTTTTCTTCTTATTTATGTGGCTGTAGAACCTTTTACTATTGGTTTTGATTCCCTTTGCAAGGTCCAGTTCAATGCGGCTTTTAGCCTTCCTCACTTTATCCCTACATGTTCTGACCTCACCAAGGTAGCTTCCCTTGCTAATCCCGCCTTTCTTCCACTCCCTGTAAGCTTTCTGCTTTCTCCTAATTCCCTCTCTGAGTTGCTTGCTCATCCAGCTTGGCCTACAACTCCTGCCCATGGTTTTTTTCCCCTTTCTTGGGATGCAGGCTTCCGACAATTTCCGCAGCTGCGATTTAAAGTAATTCCAGGCCTCCTCCGCATTTAAATCTGCAAGTTCCTCCGTCCAATCCACTTCCCTAACTAATTTCCTTAACTCTTTAAAATTAGCCCTCGAGAAATCGAAAACCCTAATCCGAGATCTACATTTGTTTATCCTTCCATCTAGTTTGAACTGAATCAGCTCATGATCACTCGAACCAAGGTTATCCCCTACCACCATTTCTTCTACGAGGTCCTCACTGCTCACGAAAACCAAATCTAAAATGGCATCCCCTCTCGTAGGTACTTCAACTACTTGATGAAGAAATCCATCCGCTATCACATCCAGAAAAATCTGACCCCTATTATTCTTGCAAGCACTCGTCCTCCAGTCTATATGCGGGAAGTTGAAGTCTCCCATAATCACACATTTCCCCTTTGTGTTTACTTCATTAAAGACATTAAAGAGGTCTCTATCCATATCCAAATCAGAACTCGGCGGTCTATAGCACACCCCAAGCACTATCTCAGGGGAAGCTCTAGTTGCTTTTTTACCCAGTGTGATTTTTGCCCAGACAGACTCTGTCTTATCCATTCCATCGCTTCTTATTTCATTACAGTTAATCTCATCATTGATGTACAAGGCTGCTCCACCACCTTTGCCTTTCTTCCTGTCTTTTCTAAACAGCACATAGCCTTCAATACCTGTACTCCAGTCATGAGTACTATTCCACCAGGTTTCTGTTATCCCTATAATATCCGGTTTCACTTCCTGCACCAGTAGCTCCAGTTCCTCCATCTTGTTACCTAGGCTCCTCGCATTAGTGTACAGACATTTTAATTTTTGGCGTTTAGCGTCAATGACATTCCTTCCCCCGTCGTGCACAGACCTTCTACCACCAGCATCACCCGTTAATCTGGTTTCTACTCCACTATTCCTCCTTGGATCAATTCTTTGGTCCACAAGGGTATCCCCTCTCACTTTGTTTACTTCCCTCTTCAGGTTATATTCCAGCGTGGAGGTCTCCTGAACATCTCCCAACCATCTCCCCCAACTTCCTAGTTTAAAGCTCTCTTGATGAGGTCGGCGAGCCTCCATCCTAGAATTCTATTTCCCTCCTTACTTAGATGAAGTCCATCCTGAGCGAACAGTTGTCTGTCCGTAAACGCTTCCCAATGACTGTACATCCCAAAGCCCTCCTTGTAACACCAATGCCTGAGCCATCTGTTGATCGCCATAATCTTGTCACTCCTTCGTCGCCCTGCTCTAGGAACCAGCAGAATCCCACTGAAGATCACCTGAGCCTCGATTTCTTTGAGCGTCTTCCCCAGTCTGGCATAATCCTCCTTGATACAGTCCAGCGAGTAACTAGCTGTATCATTCGTTCCCACATGAAGGACAATCAACGGATTCTTTCCCGCTCCCGCTAGGATCCTATTCAGCCTCTGGTCCACATCCTGTATCTTAGCCCCTGGCAGACAGCACACCCTTCTGTTCTCCCGATCAGGTCTAGACTCATACTCATAGACTCATAGACTCTAGGACTGGAAGGGACCTCGAGAGGTCATCGAGTCCAGTCCCCTGCCCTCATGGCAGGACCAAATACTGTCTAGACCATCCCTGATAGACATTTATCTAACCTACTCTTAAATATCTCCAGCGATGGAGATTCCACAACTTCCCTAGGCAATCTATTCCAGTGTTTAACTACCCTGACAGTTAGGAACTTTTTCCTAATGTCCAACCTAAATCTCCCTTGCTGCAGTTTAAGCCCATTGCTTCTTGTTCTATCATTGGAGGCTAAGGTGAACAAGTTTTCTCCCTCCTCCTGATGACACCCTTTTAGATACCTGAAAACTGCTATCAGGTCCCCTCTCAGTCTTCTCTTTTCCAAACTAAACAAACCCAATTCCTTCAGCCTTCCTTCATAGGTCATGTTCTCAAGACCTTTAATCATTCTTGTTGCTCTTCTCTGGACCCTCTCCAATTTCTCCACATCTTTCTTGAAATGCGGTGCCCAGAACTGGACACAATACTCCAGTTGAGGCCTAACCAGCGCAGAGTAAAGCGGAAGAATGACTTCTCGTGTCTTGTTTACAACACACCTGTTTATGCATCCCAGAATCACGTTTGCTTTTTTTGCAACAGTATCACACTGTTGACTCATATTAAGCTTGTGGTCCACTATGACCCCTAGATCTCTTTCTGCCATACTTCTTCCTAGACAGTCTCTTCCCATTCTGTATGTGTGAAACTGATTGTTCCTTCCTAAGTGGAGCACTTTGCATTTATCTTTATTGAACTTCATCCTGTTTACCTCAGACCATTTCTCCAACTTGTCCAGATCATTTTGAATTTTGACCCTGGCCTGTCTATTCTTCTCAGTAAAGAGTCTCCAATCACGTAGACTTGCCTTTTCCTGGCAACAGTGCGATTCTCCAGTCTGTCCCCCACACCAGCTTGCCGCATGTCCTCTTGATTTGTATTCGCCCTTACAATCCTCCTAGGGCTCATACTTGGTGCCGCCTCCATTGACTCCTCCTCTCCTTCTGCAGGACTAGCTGCTCATCTCTTTTTCCTTGCCCTCTCTCCTTCAGCAGCCTGCTGTGCTCCATCTTCATTTCCCAACTCAGCAAACCTGTTCCTGAGTTCTATTTCTCCATCGCTGGCCCGTCTTTTCCTCTGCCTGGTTCTCCTAGTCACATGCTTCCACCGTCCACTTTCCTCACCCAGCAGCCCCTCCTCAGAGTTCTTTGGTCCTGCTTCTATCCGCTAGTCTGAGCTTATCCCCTGCGCCTCGTCATGTCTGTGTTCCATCATCTGCTCAAACCCCCTTCTAAACTCAGCCAGAGTTTCCACCTGCATCTCCAGTCCTCTTATCTTTTCTTCCAGCAGCTCTATCAGGCGGCACTTCATGCAGACAAAATTCCTTTGGGTTCTGGCTTCTTAGAAATGTTGTGCTGTTCATGGAAAAACTTAGAGCCAGAATACAAGTATTTAGTATGTTGGTGATAAAATGAGATTTTAATTTTTTAAACTTTTTTTATTGTACTTTTGTCCTGTACAGTTGATTGCCGGTGGACACTCTTACAGTTTTGACCATGTCTGAACGCAGTTGTGAAAATCACATTATCTTACCCGATGCCAAACACAATTTATCCTGGCCCACAATGACCACATTTTATTAGCTAACTTAATTCTTCTCTACCATGTGCAAACATGATGTGAGTTGGAAAGTTAAGACAGTGCATCTGACAAGCAGCCCTGGGTTGGCTCTGAGTTTGCCTCACACATCTTTCTTTTCTGCATCATTAATATAAATTTTACCAACTTCTTCCAGTCAAGGGTCAATACCATTACTTGTTTTGTTCCTAATATACTCACAAAACTCTCTATTATCCTTAGTTCTACCAGACATAAATTTTCCCTGATGTCTTTTGCTTCTCTTATCTACTTTCTATACTTAGCCATCAATATAAATTAGATGTTATCTGTGTCCCCATTTTAACTTGTTATATAGCTTTTTTCTTTCTAATGTCTGCCTTCACTTTGCCACTGAACCAGGATGGTCTTTTAGCCAAAGTTGTCCTGTTTCTTGATTGTTGGAATAATGGCTTTTTAGTTACCTAATAAACTCTTCTTAACAAATTGCAAAGTTTCATAGACATTTTTATGTCTAAGTTTTCCCTCATAGTCATTTTGCTCATGATTTCCTTCTTCTCTTGGAAATTAGCCCTTTTGAAGCACCAGTTATGTATATGTATATGGTTGGGACTGTCCTTTGTTTGCCCTAATTGAATGTAATCGGGTCATAATCACTGATCCCTAGGCAACTACCAACTTCCAGTCCAGTGATTAATTTATGTTTATCCATGAGCTCCAAAATAGTTACCATGTGCTGGTTGGAATACATTTTGTGTTACAAACTTATCTATTATTTTTAGGTATCTAATGATATCTTGCTACTGTGCGTGGGCCCTCCAGCGTACATCTCCCAAATTGAAGTGCCCATAAAAACACAATTTTTTTTCACACATTACAATCAGATGCTTAAGGAGTAGCAAGGTAGCCCCCCAATAACTTCTCTGCTTTCTTTTACTGCCAGTATATATAACCACAGGTACCTCAGTAGCATATTAAAAAGCCCTCTAGCACATACGAGTTCAGCACTTGTAAATAGTCTTTTTTTTTTAAATGTCATGCACATTGGATGATTGGAGGTACTACAATATATGAACACGGGAGACTAAAACATCTGGAAGAGAAAATATTCCTTTTGGCAATCACTCCATTAGTGGCATGTGATCTGGATGAATTATATCTTTTGAGACTGATGTGTTTTGCGGTATGTCAGTTGGCAAGATTTGCCATATTAAGGATTTTGGCTCGTGTACCATGCATAATATTGTTTATGCATTGAAAGTTCCCTGTTGTTTATAAATTGTTCCCATCTAGTCGGGAAAAGTTAGTTAAGAAATCTGCAGCAGATCTCAAGGCATGTCAACCATAATCATAAAAAAGTGAACTAAATTATTTTTAAACCGACATAGTCAAACATTGATACAATTATTACTTTCCTGCCATTGTGGTGAAATAATCTGCTGATGCTATCAAACCCATCTGCTTCTTTTTTTGGATACAAATGTGATTCACATATACTCAAAGGCAACACTGGGAAATAATTGGCAGTAGAATAGAATCAGTTTGACAGCAGAAGCAGGTGTATGATATTTACAGAATCTATTCATAGTTTTAATGTGAATCTCTCAATGCTTCCACTTATGAGAAATGGGATTCAAAGTCCTACAAATACACCTTCCATTAAGCTTAATAATTAAACTATTGTTAATTTGTTGCTTGCTCAGAGACGAAAGACAGAAATGTAAGGATGGATAATAGCTAAGAATGTCCTCCAGTACTAAGTCAATTCACAAACCAAAATCTAAGCGTAGAGCCCCAGGACTATATTTTAGGTGCCAGCCACCGACCTTTTGCATATATGTGACTATCACAGTCCATGTCTTCTGAGAAATCTTCATCTTCAACAGTTTGTGACTAAAATCTCCTAAACAGAAATTATGACCTCAGGTTACCTTATTGTCTCCAAATTAGAGGCTTTATGCCCAAAGTCACTGAAGAAATTAATACAATGACTGTAAATTGTTAGACTAACTTGTCTGGGGGTGACCTCTGATGCAAAGGTCAAAGTTCAAATTTGAGGGTGTCCCCATGCCTCCCTTCTCCCCCACCCAGTATAACCAAGCCCATAAGGAATCTAATTAAAAATTCTAGCTGAAAAGGGCATTTGAACATTTGAAATGCAACAAGAAAAAATGATGATCATTCTTAAGTGACTTCTGGTGCAAATGTCAAGATTCTAGCTCACTGGCAACATGGACTTTAATTCTGATGTAACTATATGAACTTCTTACTGACATCTTTCATCCTCCCTTCTCTCATGTTGTTTGACATGTTTATTTACTGCATCTTGTCTCATACCAGGCTCTGATCTTGTATTCTGAGCTATGCAGGCAGACTGCTGTGCTACTGTGGAGCCGGGCCACTGATTTTACTGGAGAGACCAATAGGATTGAGCCCCACTGAAGTAACTGAAGACAAGATTCTGGCCTTATATTGAAGTTCTTTGGGGCCAGGACTGCATCTAGCTGTGTTAGCACAGTGGGGCTCCAATTCTCTTTGAAACTTCTGGATGCTACCACCATATAAATAATAAATAGTACTAATAATAGCCAACCGCCCTATTGAAAAGAATAGCAAATAAAATGTGAACTGGATATTGAATACTCTGAGGGTCTCTGAACAGAGCAGCCTAATGAAAAACAGTGATTTTGCTGTCACTGCTTTGTTCTGTTTATTCTTAATATTGTGTATTCTTGCCCCATGAAAAGATGCCAAAGATTCTGAGGGCCGAAGTGTGGCTTCCAGGGGCTCCCCTGAATGCAGGTGCCCGCTCTCTGTGGCATCTTTCCTCCCCACAGTGGAGGTAGGGATGTAACCTATGTTAATACAATCTCAGGCTGTTCTAAATCACACTGGCTTCTCCATGCGGGTCTGAGAAGCCTTGTCAGTTCTCCTGCCTCTGGCCCAGCTACTTCATGGTGCATGAGAGTTGAACCAATGTGGGGTCCTTGCGTAAGGTCTTCTTTAGGTAAGGAGGAAGAAACACAATGTGAAGGGAGCTTGGAAAGCTTAGTTACGCAAACAAGGTGAGCAGATCCTTAACTGTTATAAATTGGCATAGCTCCTTCGATTTCAGTGGGGAGGGCCCTAATCTGTATAGAAGACAAATACTGTATTTTCTTTGGAGGGGCAGCTTTCAGAGCTTCATTTTTCAAAAACTAGAATCAGTGAAATTGCAAGGTTTGTCCTAGTGTCAACATCTCGCCAAATTTCACCTCCACTTTCTATGTGCTGTTTTCTCCCTTGTCTGCCACCCTGCCACTGCAGAGATGGGTGTGCTTCAGTGGTGCTGTGTGGGAGTTGTTTTGGAATGCTTTGCCATGAAAGGGACTATTGAACTGTAAAATATTATTCAGTAACTCATTTAATTTTAGCATAATGCCATTAGATTAATAAATTCCCTGGCTGTATTTCTCTTCGGCTGGCAAACATCTTGAGAGGACTATTGTGTCTGAGATAAAAACTCTTTATTGAATCTTTAATGTGTTGTTTATCTTGTGACACAACCGTGGCCGTATGGTATTTCTTAGTGCCAATCCCAGCATATGTTGCTGCTTGCCCTGGCCAATTTATTATGCTGTCAAAATTTGACATACCTTTTCCTGCATATCTAATATTGCTTTTTGAGAAGCGGACTCGTATGCCAAAGCATTCATTATGTTTCGCAGAGTCCTACATTCTCTTTGAGTAATCAGTCAGTATTCAGTAATAGGATGTTACTTTTGGTGGTTTTAACCATTACTGTGTATCAAATATGCAAAGGAATTAGCTAATTAAAAATCCTCAGTGATTGCAGAGGGTCCCAGAAGCCTCAGGACTGATGCAGTTGTACTTCACAAGTTTGGAAGATTTGTGGAATGCAGTTAAGGCCCATACTTCCAGCATGCCACAGAGCCCAGTTTTATGAGGTTTCCATCATGTCCTTGCAGTGCAGCATGGAAGAAGGCTGGGGAAGGAAGGAAGACAGGTTCAGTCCGTTTGCTAGCCGTTGACCATCAGAGCAGCTTCACTGCTGCTCCCTAATGGGTGGAAGATTCTTCCATCCAAACTCCAGCGGAACTCCCTTGCCCCAAGCCCAACTACTCTGCTTGGTGTATGTGTTTGGGGGAGAAGGGGGATTTGTGCCTTACTGGATTTTGTTTTCTATTGTAAAAAAAAAAAAATCTGACAAAATAATTTTTTGCTTCACATTCTGCTCTTTTAAAAAATAAAACAAAATCTCATTTGTCTTGGAGCAAGTTGCAATAAGTTTTATATCTCAACATGACAGAGGTGTCTAATTTTCTGTTAACTCAACCTAATGAGGAGATCACAACATCCAGTGCTGGTTTCATTGAAGTGCTCAAAATGTATTTTCAAGATTGGGTCTTTAATTTATGCACGCTTCCCCCTCCCCACCAGTTGGATTTAATTTTTTAGTCCAATCAAGCGGAAAAGTTGATGAATAGCACTGACTCTGTGAAGAAACTAGTGTTCCTGAAAAGGGAAGCTCCTTTGTGATTAGCCTGAGGGGGGACTCAGATGCCAGGCTTCCAGATAATTTGGCTAATTTGAAAATAGGCAAAAAACTAGTGTGCAGACAGCACCTCTATTGGTGCAGGTTTCCTGGACACCTGTTGACAGTAAATGATTCCAGAGTAGGTGTGATGTTGTGGACATCACCTGTGCGGTTTTAGTCAGCCATATAATTTTGTATCAATGGAGCAAAATAATATCTTTTTTCAGTCCAAGTAGCCTTTATAACCTATTAAAGTTTGTGCATGTAACCCATCCCCATTGCTGGGCTATGGAGGAAGGGACATGTCATGTACTTGGATGGCTCCTGCTGGAGCTAGCATAGGTAGTGGAAGGGAGCCCATGCTGGGTATTCCAAACAGCAGTATTGCCAACTCCAAGATTTAGCCTTGGGGTTAAATCCCTGTAGGGTTATCCTCAGTACATGTTTTTCAGCTTTTCTCTGCAATCATGAGGGCTAGAAACTTATCTTTTTTTAAGTAATGAATGCAAAAATTCTCATGACTCCAGGAGCTGGGGCTTTAAGAAAAACACGAAATATCATGAGATCTGGCAACTTCAATTTTAGCTGTGACAGCATCATGGCAGGGTGTAGTAGTATCAAACAGCAACAATAACAGACTGCCAAATAGAGACATAACCCCCCCCCAAGGTCATTGGAAGACAGCATTTCATAATCAGATCCGGGAGATCACACCCAGCCTGCCCTGCCAGCAAACCCAGCCCCCTTCCACAGAGCAAATTTACTCCAATTTAGTGCTCAGATACCTGGCCAGCTCATAGCATAGTGAAAAGATTGGGTTAGGTTTAGTTAAATGCTGTTATTTGCACATATTTAAAGAGATATGTTAGTTGCGCATAAGGAATCATTATTTTTCAGTCTCGTTCATTTCAAAACAATTAATGAGCCTTTAATTTTAACAACTTTGTTTATGGATTTTAGCAGTTTCTCTCCAAATTTGTTCCTATTTACTTCTGTACGAACCCATGTAAACTGTGTATTGCTGTGACAGTTATATCTTCATGATCCAGAGGTTTTTTTTTAAAAAAAAAAACACAATGCACCCTGTATTATTTCTACCTGATTTTGCTTACTTAGCTGTTGCCTGTTCTTTTGGCAGAAGACATATCCTATCGAGTTTGGAAGAACCACATGGCAGATTCAAAAGTGAATAGCGTCTTGAGTACAAAACCAAGGAATAAGGGAATTGCCCACACCACTTCCCACAGCTCCCATTGGACAGGAATAGTGAACTGCAGCCATTGGGAGCTGTGGGCAGCCCTGCAAATGTAAACAAACTGTCTGGCAGCCTGCTAGCAGATTACCTTGATAGGCTGTGTGTGGCCTGGCCACAGGTTGCCCACCACTGCTGTAAAGGCAGCATATACATCACCTGAAAGTTCTAAACCTTTTAAAGATCACTGAGTTAAAGTAAGCTGGGTTATATGTGAAACCTGATTGTGTTTTGTCACTGAGTGCCCCTATAAAGGCAATGTGCCTTTGTTTGGAGATACCTATTTGGAGCTGGCTCAGACCTTTGTGTCTTTTTGCCCCTTTTCTCTTTAAATCAGGTTCAAATATTCTTTTAACTTTCCAAGAGCTTGAACAGAGAAACTGAGGGATGTATGTAAAATATGCTTTGGGGCATAAGCTTCTGTGGAATAAATTTAAACAAGTCAGCATAAGTCTAACCTATCTTGTAAACAAGAATTGACACTTAAAAAAAGCAACTCTCTCTACCACTGCTTTTATAGTATGAGACTGGCAGCAGTTAAGGCATGGAGGTGGAGCTAGGGTGAACACTTGAACTTTTCCCAAAAAAACCAGTAACTTATTTTTAAAACAAATGTCTAGAGTGTCTGTACTTGGAAATGAGCGTTACTGATGAAAGAAAAGAGAGAGGTTTTTTTTTTTTGTCTTTTGTTTGCAATACAGAGTATGTTTGAATCAGGTGACCTGGAGAGTGAAAGGTCAGCCTTAGGAAAACTATAAAAGGATCCTTGCTCAGCTGAAAGGAAAGGTATTTGGAGGCTGAAACTATGTTATGAAAGTCTTGTTAGGGTTTATTGATAATTTTACTTTAAAAGCAACTGCACCACTTCTTGAGTCTTAAATAGCTACTCAATTCTGTGAATGTTTCTGGAGTAGTAGAATGAGGAAAGGAAGCTGCTTTTTGTTAAGAGAACATTGCATAGGTCTGTGGCAGGTGGAGCAGATGATCTGGGCTATCATCTCTCTAACCTTCTATGATTAAATTGGCATTATAGTGGTAGGATTTATGCTGTGCCAGGCACCTTCTCTTCTTTTTTTAAAAGAAGAGGTTGTGTGAGCTAAGTACAGTGGAATTTGTACAAGAGACTGTCTGTATTAGGCATTCTTGTGTTTTAAGAGACAGTCCCAGAAATACTGAGTATAGCTGTAGTCCACCTTTATCAGAAGATCAGCTCTGTTAATTGATTTTAGTTAATCCCTTGAGTGGTTGCCTACACCACATTTCACTGCATTATTAAATTACAGGGAATATTTCACTTCCCCAGCATTTGCCTTCATGTTTCACGTATTTTGTTCCACAAACTTTGAGATATAGTAGCAGGGGAATACAAGATTTATTCAGACTAAAAAAACAACTATTGTCTAACATGTATTTGTGACCCAAACAGTGCAGCACTTATGCACTTTAAGCACTTAACAAATTAGCCATCTCATAGGAGGCTGCGGAGGTCCCCCCAGGAGCATGGCTATTGTAATTAGACTGTGTAAAAAGGAGGTGGCTGCACAGTGGGTGTGTCCGCCCCATGGAGCACAGTACACAATTCTGTGCAGCGTTCCTATGTGCACCACGAAGTCATTGATGTGACCATGGCACATGTGGAATTGAAGTGGGGCTGGAGGATTTGCAGTTTTTCTCATTATCCTCAGGAAGGCTGGTGGAAGGACTGGTAAAAGGATGTAGAGGCAATTGCATTGGACTGCTGCACAAAACTTTTTACAGGCTGTGGGAAGGAATCTTTTTGCTGTTTCCACACTTATTTGCCCAGGTACTTACTTGGGGTGCTGCACTGAAAATGTAGCCATGCATTCACCCCTCACACTGGTCTGGCGATGAAAGTAGTCTGACATAGATATCTTTGCAGTGGAGCTAATAGCATTGCTCATAAAAGCAGTACAGACCTACGTCCAGTTCAAAAACACAGATATTGTTTACACCACAACTTGGAGTTTTGGGACAGTGATTTGTGGCAATAGTGCCTAACTAATGCAAAAATAAAATTTAAAAAGTTGTCCTCCATTCATCTCCATGTAGATCACTACTGAGTATGAGCATTCCTCAAATCAGACAAAATTCTATACCCTGTCTCACCAAAAGTCTGGTGCCATGGAATGCAATTCCATAGCAATTCCTTGTGCAGACTCATTTTCTCTCTCTCTCTCTTTCTGTGGTCTTGGTGCCACTAGATGGGACAGAACACCACACCCAGAAGATGTGTGGGTTACACATGCACCAACAGATTGCTATAACAAAATGAATTAGCTCACATAAGAATGGTTGCACAAATAATGTGCCATATTCTAGCTATATAGAATTTTAGCACAAATATTTATCCTGTTTTTGGAATGGAGATCTATTTTCTAAGTTAGATTTACTGTTATCCAGGAAGTTTTAGAGGCTTTAATGGCCTCCATTGAACAACTCTCTGCTTCACTTTTGCATAATTTTACCCAGCTAAAATATCTGTTCAGATCCTTGTTGATGCATCTACTACAAATATTTACCTTGCTAATTTAAGATTTTTTTCTTTTGACTACATTGCCTAGCTGTGTGCTTTTTCTTCCTCTTCCTCCTGGTGTGCTGACCTTTCATGCCTGGCAGTATCAATACTAATTAGGTAGAGAGAGAGATTGAGATCAACCTCTTCCTGGTTCCCAAGTTCTTGCTCCTTTTCTCTGCAGTGGGAATAGATGTAAACATAATATTTAAGCTGCAGTCAATCAACTGGACCATCATCTCCCTTCCTTGTCTTATGAGATATTAGAGGAATTTTCAGGTCTTCACTGAGCCTCTTTCTAGGCACTTAAATGAAACACCTTGCCCAAGAGATTATTTTTATAACCTTTGCCTAGTGGTCACTCTTTCTCCTTTGGTGTGTGTGTCTAGGCCATGGAGCAGTGAAGGCAGTGAAGTCTGTTTATACAAAAGGGAATGGGTCTTGAGGGTTGATTGCCTATCAGTTGCACCCAAGCAGCTACTTTGGATTTCAGTTCTGATGCCTTTAGCATATTTTAGCGTGTGAAGTTTGTCATCCACAGAACTTAAGCAGCAGCAGTGCCATTCTGAGGTTCAGTGGGATCGTAAAGATTGAGCTGACAATTGCTTTAATAGTCTATGGCAATCTGTTGTGTTGCACTGTATTTCCTTTTCAATTAATCCATTTGGGAGTTAGATTGCTTTAGCTTTTTGTCCTTTTTACTGTTTTCTGTCATGGAATTAGACTTGCAGAACAACAAATGCATTAGAATAATAAGCAATAGCAGGAGACACTGAGTGGTGACTCTTCTCTAAGTCCTATATACACCTCCTTGTAGCCCTGTGGTGTGTTCATTATGTAAGCATTGACTTCGGGGGTGCTCCAGGGCTCAAGCACCCACCAACAAATAAAGGGGGTCAGATTAATCTTTTGTGGTCCCCAGCGCCCAGACTGTAGCCCTGCTCTCGTGCTCTGCCTTGAGACCCCACACCTACTCTTCCTCTTCCTGCCCCCGGAGACTCCACCTGCCACTCACACATGGGGGAAGGGACGGAGAGGAGCACACACTAGCAAAAACAAAAGTCTGAGCCTGTGGTTCATTGCATCAGTTTACACTTCCTCTATATGCCCTTATGACTGATTTAGAGTTCTTTATAGTTACTTAAACTCAGACCGTGGCATTTGGCCACTGGCGTGAGTTGGAGATGATGGAGAGATGCACTGCCCGCAGAAAGCTCTGGGCAGTTGTACCTCAAGAGGTATAATCCTTCCCTCCCTGGGCTTCACTGGGTAGGAGGAGCATGTGACCACTACTGTCTGTTTGATTGGTTAACATACCCACCCTGCTCATCTACTTCCTGCACATCGCTCTTGAATTTTTGGCCCACTGAGTTTTTTTCAACATGGCTGTGGAAAACTGAATGAGCTGGAATTATGCTGCCCATAGTTTTGCAATCAGTGCAGCACAGGACAAATTGAGCTCAGTATGATGTCAAATAATTAGGATTAAGCTTCGGGGGCCTGAAGTTTAATCCTTATTAGCTTTCATGATTGTCTTTGTCTACACTAACCAGAAAGCTGTGGTCAGCATCGTGTCAGTTAGCTCAATTCTTCAAAATTATGTGTAGCACAGACCAGCTCAGAGCGTAAGGAAGTCCAAGGGAATGTAACTGTCAGAGAATAGTCCAGTGAGAAAAGAAATGTATAGAAGACAGAGCCAAAAAATATGAGAATGGGGCACTCAAGACAGTAGGATGTTAAGTGTGATTCAATAAAAAAAGATGTGAAACAGATTTAATAGGAAAGTAAAGAATCTTTATTCTGGACCAGCTACTGTGTATATGAAATGTCCATTACTGTATCCGATTAGTTGTGCTTAAGATACTGTTTACTGAGGCAATAATACAGGGGGTATTTTAATTCAAGCCATGGAATGTAAAATAGCCACATCGTGGACCTTCCTTCTGCATATGACCCTCCACATTTCTTTTCCTTGTTTAATTTGACAGTGATAGCTGTTGCTGCAGCCTTTTTGATGTGACTAAGGGCAATGAGACAATTAGTTTTATCCAAAGAAGCTGGCATGTAAACTCAGACTCATACTTAATTATCATAATGCTTTGCAGCATGATAGACTGAAATCAGTAGAGTTACCTCAGGGAAGACCTGCTCCCATTGCCTATCTATTTAAACCATTAATAATTTTGAAGTAGTTCCCAAAATAATGAAATTAGTAGCTGTATTTCTGTGGACATGCTGTAGTAGAGATGAAAGGTTTAGAAATATATAGTTGGATTAAAGGTATTCTAAGAGCTTTAGATCCTCAGTCATTTTATGGTAACTGTTTCCCGAATATAACACAGAAAAAGCACCAAACATACTGATTAATGTAAAAGATTAACACTGCTCATCTATCCCCTTTGCACTATATGTTAATAGTTTACTCTGGGGAGCTGGAGTGACTGGCACTGGTTCTGACATCTCCTCCTCCTCCAATGATCTGGAAGCGGGGGTTAACAGCTGGCTAATGAAATTCACAGAGCATGTTAGAACAGAGAAATCATACAAAGAGACGTAAAGAAATTACAAACCTAGGACACGAAATAGATAAATGAGATTGAAACTGGAAAAATCAAGGCAATTTCTCTGGGGGAAAAACAAGTCAGGATTAGTGATAATGTAAGAGGGAGAGAAATCTGGGAGGTAGTAATGCCAAAAGAGATTGAGAGCCATTCACACAGCCCCAGTGCAGTCAGTGGCTTTGCACTAGTGTTAATGGAAGGATTATTTGGCCTTTACTACTTTTGATATTTTTGGTGAGTTTGAGGGTAACAAACACATACAGGCTCTGTTGATTTCTGTGTAGCAGGGCCTTGGAGCTGTGCTCCAGCTCCAGGCAAAAACCTGCAGCTCTGCTGTTCTGGAGCTGCTCCATGCTCCTGCTTTGGGCTCCACTCCAAAGCCCTGCTGTGCAGTTACAGCAATGATGAACCTGGCCCATTGTACAGTGCAGGCTTTGTTGGAAATACTGAACCAAAACATCTTAGGGACAGATTGGGCCGTATTCCTCCCATGTAGGAACAGATCACCATATCAATCCTTGCCCTTCAGGGACTACTCCCTCCTACCACCCTTCTGCCACTCTTTCTGGGAGAAGAGAGAGAGGCAGTACCCTCACTGTGCAGTAGTTTTGAATTGTATTATGTATAACGGGGTGACTACTACAGAGGATCTACACTGTGGATGATACAGAGTAAATACTGAAGGCTCAGCATCCAACTCGGATACCACTCTGAATCCTGGGTTATTCATCTGACTGACTGCCGACAGTATCTTAAAGATTTCCGTGGCATTACACCAGCATAAAATTGGAGCAATACACAGTGGTGAATTAGGCCCTTTGCATTTCTCGTTACACTGCTCATTTGAGAACAATTCACTATCTCATAAACTTTGCTGTGTGCTGGAGTTTGTTAATGAATTTGGGCCCTTTATTATGTATTTTACATATAGATCGATGTGAAAATCTATACTCTGTGGTATTCAGGACCACAGTTAAGAGAGAAGCCATCAGAACACAGTGTACAGAAGCATGATTTTAATTAAATGTTTCTAAAGCTTTCATTTTATGTATCTTTATTTCCAGCATTTCCTTAGGGAATGTCCTGGCATTAGCAGTTTTAAATGGGCCTGAAAACAGTTCCCCCTTCCTACCGAGTATAAGTGATTCCTCTCTGCCATGCTGCACAGGCCTGGCATGAGGACTTTGGGAAGGGGTATACAGATGATTCTTTCGGATGCACCCCAAAACTTGATTACTGCACTGTACAGAAAAAGTGTGTGTATGAGAAGAAGGTTAATTATGTCCCACTTGGCTTCCTGCTGCAGAGAGGCTGCCCAGCTCCTCTCAGTCCAACCTATCAGCTTACAATGTCTTATTCACATCAGTTTATATTTCAAGGCTGTCTTGGCAGGGAAAAGGGAAAAAATAAACAGCCTTTCTTTGGTTGGTTGAAATTAAGATTCTCCTTTATGGAGCTGGCTTTAGTAACAAGAGGCCCATGCAATCACCCCCTAGCTCCGACCCCCGGCTCATTAGTAGCAAAAACATATCCCTTGTGTCACAAAGGTATTCAGGTCTTCTCACGGTAAAATGTGACAAAATCCATGTGAAGGGGTGGTCCCAGGATTTTTCTTGCATTCTTCTTGCTTGCAGCAGGCTGCTTTTGAAAAGCTTCCCGTTACCCTTAGATCTGTTGCACCATTTTCTGTGCTTATGAATTACAAATTCTTGGGACTAGTGCTAGGATGGAGCCATTCTGTGTCTTGTCTCTGTGTCCTTTATGTTTTGGGGAGGGCTCCTTTTGCCCCTCCGCCCAGCCTTTGTGCACTCATACATTGCTAGTCACAATATGCCCTTAAATTGACATAAAGACATGGAAACCCACCTAGAGGTGATGGAAAATAGCAAAAGAATTGGTAAAATAATCATGCTATAAATTCACGAGTGAAGTAATTCAATAAAACCTACCCAACAGAGAGATTATTTTCTATTTGCGTTTTTAATTTGAAATGTTCAGGCCAGTTTGAGAGGTTTGACATATAATAAAGTAATGACCTGTTTTCTGCCAAATTGCTATTGCATAGCTTTGGCTTAGTAGTATATTACCATCTAGAATACAGTCGGTAGCAAATCCACATGCGTTATGTAACTTGAATTGGTTTATACAAGGAGATGAGACTATAATATCTTAAGCCTTTTAAACTGGGATAAATACAATACCAGGAATTTGCTAATATTATCTTGCTAAATTTGAGTAAATGCAGTTCACGGTGCACTGTTTAAAAATGACTCACGTCTGATGCGATCATTTGTTTTCATTTATTTGAGAGCTGCAATTGGTAGGAATATTTGCTCTGGTGAAGCTCTTAATGTTTCTGTCTCCTCTAGTCTGTGCTGGCCCATACAACAAGGCAGTCATGCCTCGTGGAACAGTCCCTCCATATTCCAGGCCACTCTGGAGTGGATTGTGCTTCCCTGAGATACAAAGCTCCCCATGATGAGCTGTACTGTACTCAGGTTGTACACCAGCGTTATGCTGTTGCCTTCGTGCCTGGTGTATACTGAACCAGCCTTCTCTCTGTGAAGATAGATAATGAAATTACTCTGATATGAAAACCTCAAATATATAAAACATGAAATGTGTTTGATGTACTTAATTTACATTAATTTTTGTTCTTATTGGGAGAAGACTGACTTTATTTTTGGTTTAAAATATTTTAAACAGATCTCAGTAGAACAATATATAATCCACTGGTGCAAACCTGTATCTGAAGTCATAGAAAGACACTTACTGATTTCATGAGGCTTCAGTTCTTGTCCTCTATGTATTTCCATGTGGTTTGCATATTAGTGACTTTAACATTACAGAAATGACATCATATGCATAAAATGCATATATGTTCTGAACTTCCTTCATTTGTGTCTTGGAACTAAAGTGATTTAATGAATTGCTGGAAAATTTAAAGTTGAACTAAGGGAGCTGGAAAAAGGTGTAAGTTAAATAAATTACAACAACAGATTCCCTTTGATACCTTTATAGGGTTACCAGATAGCAACTGTGAAAAAACGGGATGAGGGTGGAGGGTAATAGGCACCTATATAAGAAAAAGTCCCCAAAAATGGGACTGTCCCTGTAACAATGGGACATCTGGGCACCCTATGCCTTTGAAATTAGATGCATCTTGGAATTTGGCTGATAGTTCTAAAATTAAAGATTCAGACAATAGACTAGTTGTATTTTTGAGTTGGAGTTTTTCAGTATTTAAAGTTGATAGTTAATATAATATATGTTCAGAGGTATCCAATATGGAAAAAAGATATTATAAGAACCACAATTTCACCACCTTCATGAACAAATCTACTTTCACATTAAGTGCCATTTTAGAACACAGCAGAGCTATCTAATAGGAAGAGCATGATCATAGCAACGGCCAAGAAAATGAAGACATTCTGAGGAGAGACAGAAGGAGAACTAAAGAGAGTCCTGTAACCCTGTTGGGTTTTGTTACTTCTATAATGTTGCACTGTGCTCAGAAACTGTTGCCATAAGGACAATGTACATACCCAGATATATGACTAGAGAGCTGCTCTCTCCAGCCAAAAGAGGGGAAAATAACTAATTTGCTGTAGAATATTCAAAAAGTCATGTTTAAAAGATGAGCCCTCCTACAGTATTTGCAAAAGTTATTCAAAAATTCTGAACATAGCTTTTTTCTAATCTATTATTTACTAGCTGGGAGATAGTTTTCCAAATTTTTCATTTTAACAGCAGCTTTCCCCACATATAACATTAAGATGCATTTTAAAATATTCTGTAGATAATAAATTAACTAAAGAGGAGATGGCAGATGCTGGTGACAGCACTTAGACTGAAGTTGTATGTAAGTGACTTTTCTGCAGTACTCTCCAGAGGGTTAAAGACAGCTCAAATGAGATTCCAAAGTCCAACACTTCACACTCAGTTCTTTTGCAAGGCAAACCTCACCTTGCTGTCTCCATTTTGGGGTATGGAGTTAACAGACCAAAGCTCTGATCTTTTAAAGTCTTATGCAAATGCTTAACTCTGTGCTTTGGGAGTAGTCCCATTGAAATCAATGAGGTGCAACAGGAGGCAGCAGCAGCAGTGAATGAGCCAGTTCACTGCAATAACTACACTACAGGAGTTAAGAGGTCAACTAAAATATAGGCCAGGAATTTGTGAAGCAACTAGTTTTAATGCACAAAATTGAAGGGGTGCACCTGATTGATAATCAGCTCAATACAATCAGTGAGGAGGTTTGAATTACCATGTTGGCCCAGGAACTTGAGGAAAACAAATGGAAATGTTCACTCCTCATTGCTTCAAATCCAGCCCAGCTAAGCAGTGACTGAGTGTTGTTACCATATGATGGCTGTTCAGTAGCATATTTGAAATGAGCACATTGGTATGGGGTGGGGGTCATGGAAGCCTGCACTGCTGCTGCTCATGCTATACCTGCTCTGTTTATAAATAGGGATCAGTCTCAAAGACATGCCATTGATGAGCATTAAATTCACTTACGTTTCTTTAGAACACACACACACACAGAGTGCCACATCCTGCGCTGATTTATACAGCCTGCAATCTCATTGGTCCCAGTGGGGATGCAAAGGATGTACAATACATTGGTGCAGGATTTGGCCAACAGTCTCCCATAGAGGCACTAGAAACTGGTCTGAATTTTGCATTTAATGTTCCAAAAGCAAAGTAGCTGGCTAATGCTACAGAAAGAGTCATTAACAAGTTATGCACTATAGAGCATTAACTTGCCAACGTGTCACTCTTAACAGATCTGTGTTAATATTTCAGTGCTAAATGATAAAGATGTAGTCATATTTGACAGTGCATGCAAATTCTGTCTCTGTTTTAGCCTCACATATTACATATAGCATTAAAATCAGCATAATTACATACATTACTAATTTAATTAGTATTCATCTAGAAGAAAACATCCCTTGGCATTTGCCAGCATTTGAACTTTGAGGGCTTCTAGTTCAGAAATAGCTAACAGAATAAAAAATCATCTCATCTTAGAGAAATTAGACAGACTACTGAATTTACCCCATATCTATATCTCTATGTAAAAAGACACATTGCAATTATCATCACAATGTATAGACTTTTTAAATGGAATGTACAAATCTAATTTAGTATTTTAGATGAGTAATTGTTGCAAAATAGATTCAAATATCACTATTCAAAGGACATACCTGAATTAATAAGCAACAAGCCAAAATCCTCTGGAGAGAAAAGAATGAGAGAATTTCTGCTTCATCTGGGGGTTTGAATTTCTTTTAAACTGTTCTTGACAGTTGGTGACACTTGTAATTGCCTGCTTTACCTGATGGAATATTTTGACTTCAAAAATTGTTCCAGTCACCACCATTTAAAACTTTCAGTCAGGAAAAAGGCAGGTTACAAGATTGGATAAGGATGTGTCTAAAATTGCTAATGGAAGCCAGTGCTCAGAAAAAAAAAGAAAAAAGAGAAGAACAAAAATTAAAAAAGAGTTAGAGCAGTTCTAGTGTCAATTCCCAAAACAGGCACTTAAGGATATGTACTAATGATATTTTACTAGTATGTTAATTTAAACATTAGTGTAAACAGGTAGATTTCTTATATATATACACACACATGCTCTCACTTACTAATGTAAACCTCCATCTGAAATTTTGCCTGAATTGGGCGGTTCATAAGGTAGGATCTTCCTCTGTCCTCCCCCTACTTCCCTCTGCCTCAGGGCTTGTCTATGTGCAGAGCTGTAACCATTTTACTTAAGGTGTGATCTTAAATTAATGAAAAGGTTGGGTGGACTCTCTTATTTCAGGTTAACTCCATTTTATTTCAGTTTAGTTTAAGTCAGTTAGAAACAAATTTAAGATAAAGTGATATGTAAACATTTCTGAAACCAAAATAAGAGTGTCCATGTAGGGGATCGCACCAGTTGAACTAAATCAGTTTGTTTAAACTAGTGCAAGTTTGTGAGTAGCTAAGGTCTTGCAGAAGACGACCCAGCTTTTATTTTCTGAGTTGGAGCTAATAAATCCATCTGCTTGCTGACTGGCTGAAAGTCAAATCACTTCGCATCTCTATCCATAACCTCTGGTGCTAGTAAGGTTAACCTTCAATATTTTGTTGATATTATATTTTAAAATCAGAATAAAATAAGACTAAATATAATAAGTGATTTTTTTCCCCCCAGGAATGCATATTCAGGGCCAAGTTCCACAGAAGATGTCTACATTTCTGCTAAGAGATAAAATATATACATAAACAGAAAGTTTCCTGGAGCTAGGAGGTTTTAGAACTGTTGTGAGCGCAGAGCACGGTTTAGAGAGCTTGGAGAATACAAGGAAATGTATGTGAATGTACTTGAAGGCTTGGGCCTAAGTAAAAGCAGTTTATGGTAGAAAAGAAGACATATGCAGTATTTGGACAGCTCAGTGGGTGTAATATGCCTACATTTTCAAAAGCGACTAGTGAGTTTGGGTGTTTCAATAGGGCTCAGTATCCTTTTGTTATTTTTTGTGACAGAGTATCTGGGGAATGGAAAAGTTGGGGGTCATGAAACATTCCTCAACTGTTGGAGAAGCACAAATCTCTCTGCTGTACAAGAGTGAGTGTATGTGAGAACAGAGAGAGAGAGAGAGAGAGAGTGAGAGAGATCAATTAGCCTTTCAAAATACACCTGCAGCCTTATTCTGCATTTGTAGGATTTATAATTCAAGGGAGGAGAATCAAGTCCAAGTAGCTGTGATGAGAAAATATTCTTGATTTTTAAATAATTTATTCCTATTTGTGTAAAGAAATGGTAATAATTACTTTTTTGTAATTCAGATTTATTTTGCCAATCCACTGTATGTTTCTAAAAAAATAATTACTCTGCTACCTGTTGAAATCTAAGAAATCTGTAATCTAAGAAATCTAACATCTGTATTTAACCAACATTCTGATTTTGCTGATTTGGAATTGAAACCTTGGTTGCCATCTGGTGGACTCAATGCCATAGTAATTTAAAGTATCGGAGGGGTAGCTGTGTTAGTCTGTATCCACAAAAGCAACAAGGAGTCCGGTGGCACCTTAAAGACTAACAGATTTATTTGGATCTGAAGAAGTGGGTTTTTTACCCACGAAAGCTTATGCCCAAATAAATCTGTTAGTTTTTAAGGTGCCACTAGATTCCTTGTTGTTTTTATAATAATTTAAAGTACATTCTGATATACAGCACATCAAGTTATTTCTGTCTAAACGTCATCTAGCTGATGAAGGAAAACTTTGTGTATTGGAAATTATCTGCTAGATCCCAGAAAAGCAGATGTAGGGGTAATATTGTGCCCATGATTGTTCAATCTAAACTGACTAGTTATGAAATTTGTTGTACTGATGTATATTCTTGCAAAGCAGAGAGATAAAATGTAGTTCAGAAGTGTGAATGCTGTTCAGGTAACAGCCTAACCCTCGTTTATTTGTCTATTCGATTTAACTGATCACATACAGTAGAGGGAAAACTAGGCTAATCTGAGAGTAATCCATTAACTACTGTCCATTTGTGACCCACCGAGACAGCTGTACTTATTTCTAGTCTCCGTGTCCCAATATAGTGTGACAATTATGGAGCCAGAAGTGAGGCTTTCTTGATGTTGGGTCCTAGCCTATGGGACACCCTCCTGGCAAAGATTTGAATTATCCTTATGAGAGAACTGTGGGGATTTTAAAAAACACTGCAGAAATTGTGGATGGAGTTGAAGGAATTATGGGGGGTTGACCCCAAACCCTCCCAATTCCTGAAGAGGAGTATTGGCATCCCACAGTGGACTTTTAAAATAGCTCACAAGGCAATGTAGATGATAGTGACATAGGGAACGCTGGGTTGTCTACCCAAAGTGCAGTGTGTCTTTTTTCTCTAGCACCTGTAGGAGTCAGGACATGCAGCCACATTTTAGTGACATTATAACGTCAGCAGTGGTATGCTGATAAACTGCTACCAATGAAACTTTCTAGTGTAGACATGGCTTTAATCTGCCAGTTTATAGCACTGGGGCCACTTTTTACTTTTTACACAGAGTTACCTGTAACAATGAGGAAAGGGAGAAAAGTGAAAGTGCAAATGATTGGACCTTTGAATGACAAAATCAAAATCTGTTTATGCTTACCTTAAGAATGTACTTTGTGCCTGAATACTACAGTGCTTGGTGCCCTGTAGTAGTGTCACTAGCTCTTATTAGTTCGTAGTAGGTCTCATTAGACTTGTTTCTGTTAGAGCCCTGCTCTTGGAAGTAGCTGACTGTGTGAGAATCTCAGCTTCTATTTTAAAAAAGGAAGTTTCTAGCCCTCATGGCTGTAGAAAAGTGCCTGACAACATAATCCAAGTGCACCCTGAAGGCAAAGAAAAAGAGCCCAACTGTTATTGTCGTTTCCATCTTGTGAAGATGGAGAAAAGACTGGACTTGGGCTTTTAGTCCTGTGACTGGAATGCATGGGCCCTAGTGGCAGAACAAACTATCCTCAGCGATTTTCCACATAGTCAGCCCTGTTCTGTCATCATATATGTTGGTCACCACATCCACCTAATCACATCACTCCTAAAGACGCATTGGAACTTAAGGAAGACTGACTGGAATGGCAATATGGAAACAAGAAAAAATGGCTCCCTGACTGTCTGTCTGTGAATGTAACCACTACAACAGCTTCATCAGCCTCCTTAAAGTGTGAAAGGAACATCCCCCACAGCTAGAGAAAAGCCTATGCTCCCTGCTGGTTGGCAGAGGGTAAGGCACTGCTAAAGGAGTACAGGACAGCAGTTAACCCTGCTGTTGCAACCTCATTTCTGAAGTTGACTAGATGAAACAAAAGCCACAAAACATCCAGATATAACCCACTCAAGCAGGAAAGTCTGGAGGCTTCTCCATTATCTTGGCAGTGCTAAATTTCCCCAAATTGGAGTGCCAAAAGTCATAGACAATGCCATCACCACCCAAATGCTCCTGAATTCCAAGGTTCAACTGGATTGTCATCACAGAAGAAAAGTGAAGAAAGAGCTTCATTGCTGCTTATCACACTGCTCAGCAGCATCGAATCTATTCACAAGAGAAGAAGTGGACAAGGCCATAACACTTAAACTTCTTAAAACATCAGGCCTACATGGCATCTTCCCAGAATTTCTGAAAACCTAGGCCAGCATGGCCATGACTGACTGACTGTGCTTCTTTGCCAAACGCCCAATGTATGATGATAGGCAGGTCATCACCATCCTGAAACCAGGGAAAGAAGCAATGATCTTGAAAACTACTAGCCAATATCATTACTATGCGTAATGTACAAGCTCTTGGAAGGTTGTTCCTTCAGAGACTTACATCCATCTTCGAGGATTTTGTCCTTCAAGAGCAAACTGGTTTTAGACCTGGACAAAGCACCTATGAACAGGTTATTATATTGTAGGGTGACTAGATAGCAGTGTGAAAAATCGGGATCGGGATGAGGGGGTAATAAGTGCCTATATAAGAAAAAGCTCCAAATATCGGGACTGTCTCTATAAAATCAGGACGTCTGGTCACCCTGTCATACCATGGACTTGCCTCAGAGCTGGCTATTAATGCAGGCTCAAAACAGAGACCCGTGTGGTCTGTCCTTGGCATACAACATAGTTTGGCGGGCTGGCTTGCTCCTGAAAGCGTTGAAAATAGTTTGGTGCAGAACAACACTGAGCCTACTGACAATTATGTTCACCAACCCAAGTTTCACATACATCCAATGAACAGACCAGCAGACCTCATCTACTGAACAACAGGATCCTCCAGGGGTCCATCTTGACAGGGATTCTGCAGTGCTCCAGTGCAGCAGATTGGAAATGGCCACAGTTTTACCTAAATGTAAAAGTGGACGTTTATAGTGTTAAATAGGAAACTGAATAATGTTACACTGGTCTACATTTTTTGAGAAGTCGTCTGCTTCAGAGATAAAATGTGATATTTATTATGTATTTTGATGTGCTGAATTCAAATATGACAATTAAAACAACTGATTGGCTACTGTTTCTAAGATATTTAAGTTTTTACATTTTATGTCTATGTATATTGTGTAGATAGTAGAGTTTTAATCATAAATTGTAAACCTAGGTCTTTTCATGTGTTTATGGTTGCTTTACATGATAATATTTCATCTGTCCTGTTTATGGAACACTTTAAAAATCAGCAAAAGGGTTCTATAAATAAAATTGATTATGAAACAAAAAACTATTATGTACATAGTTTAGTCCTATTCAGTGTCTACTCGGCGCTTCTTGGCTTGTCTCTTGTATTCATTAAATGGAGCATCTCTTGTCACTGTCCAGCAATAGTCTGCAAGCATTGAAGGGCTCCATTTGCCCTGATAGCCTGCCAGGAGATTCCACTGCTGTAGTCTGGAGCCCAACAGCTCTGTCTTACTCTTGGGTAGTTCCAAATCCCTGACAAGGTCATTCAGTTCAGCTTGTGTTATGAGGTGTGGTTCAGAGGAGGAGGATGAGAGAAAATGTGGGTCCTGTGACATTGATGGTTCAGGACCAGAAGTTTCATCCTCTTCCTCTTCCTCGTCTGACTCAAGTGAGAATGATTCTGGTGCATCAGGAACCGGCAGTCCTTCTCCGTGGGGTACTGGGCGTATAGCTGGTGGAATGTTTGGATAATGCACAGTCCACTTTTTCTTCTTTGACACACCTTTCCCAACTGGAGGCACCATGCAGAAGTAACAATTGCTGGTATGATCTGTTGGCTCTCTCCAAATCATTGGCACTGCAAAAGGCATAGATTTCCTTTTCCTGTTCAACCACTGGCAAAGATTTGATGCATAAGTGTTGCAGCATATGTGTGTGGCCCACCTCTTGTCCTGATCTCCAATTTTGCAGCCAAAAGAAAGGTGATAGGCTTTCTTAATCATAGTGGTTATACTGCGCTTTTGTGATGCAAAAGTCACTTCACCACAAACATAGCAGATGTTATCCGCACTGTTCACACAAGTACGAGGCATCTCTGCTCACTTTGGCTAAACAGAAACGTGTCCCTTTGCAAAATCAAACACTGACAAATAAGAGAGCACGACACTGTATGATTTCTAGAGCTGATATAGGGCAATTTGTCCAGCAGAGTGATGTAACCTTCGTTATGATTGCATCATCCATGACTTCTAGGAATAACATGATACAATTCATATCATGTATGACGCAATACCAGCTTCAGATTGCATCATTCATTGTTTTGCCTAAAAAGCAAGTACTGTCCAAACCCAGTCATAGATTTATTCATAGATCCAGTCAAAGATGTATTTTAGTCATTTCTGGTTTAAATTGAGATCCCTTCCCTTTATAACTCACTTATTCGCTGCCATTCCCAAGTCAAGGGTCGTATATACTGACCTAATAGCATATCTTGAAAACTAGAGCCAATCAACAATTTTAAGCATTATTTTTGTTCTCAGTGACCCAGAATTAGTAAAGTTGGACTACATTTATTTCAGAAGCATTTTGGCTGTAGAGCAGTGTTATCTACACAGTATTTTTGGTGTTCTTTAATTTTATGTTCAATTGAATTGATTTGATCTGGCCTCTGTTTTTTTTAATTGTTAGTGTGCTGCAGAATTTCATATCGAATACTCCTAGATGCACTGTTGTTAGGGGTAAAACTAGTGATTTTGACTTCTGGAAAGGAGAAGTTGGAGCTTTTGGCAGCTGAGAAGGCAGTTAGGGATTATGGAATACGCACAGTAAGCGGCTCTTTCTGCTAAAGTGATCATCAGTGAGATAGTTAAAGTTGACATTTAAAGCTGGGATTTTTCAAAGGAGTTTTAGAAAGGGAGTAGCCCAAGTCTATGGGACTTGAAAATTCTGCCCTAGTCTGTCAGTTTCAGTGTCAACAACCTGTTGAGACAAATAGAGTTTCACACGTTTCAGAGCTATTGCTTCAGGCTGTCTGCAGAGTCAAGAAGATGACATGTCTTATTTACACTTCATATTTGGAAGGCTTCTTTGGAAACTTAAAGATTAGAAACTTTCTTTCTTATTATTTTATTCAATGAAAACTGAACTTCTGGAGCACAATTCTGCAGAAGCAGCTAGTAGCTGGCCCTGATTATATACATGCGATGATCACATATGATGTCTACATGCATGTGATGATTCTGACTTACTTGCTTAAGGGCTCATTCATAACATCAGACACAGCCCTGTATTGGAGGAGGAGCACAGATGCCCCTCCCCAGGAAACCTCTGGAAAGGAGTCATCCTTGAGGTAGAATTCTTCTCAGAGCTCTCTGGGGTGCAGACATATGGCCTGGAAAATTTCAGCGTGAATGGCTGAAGTTTGGTGTAAAGGTTTTAGGTATGAATTGGAATGTTTGTTTTCCAAAACTGCATTATGTTTGGAAAATTCTGTTCCGTATAATGACTCTATTATTCATACCTACATTTTTATTTTGATACTACTAACAAACTTTGGCCACGGATCAATGCTTTTATTTTCAAAAAACCGATAGCAGTCTTTGATGTGAGTGTGTAGTAGTGCTGGTTGCATTTAGATGTGTTTTCAGAATGCACAAGGCAATAAATATTGAACCACAGCAGGAAAATCAAAGTCAGCCCATCTTTCAGTAAGTGAAACTGAGACCAAGACCCACACTTCTCTGGAAGCTTCACCAATGTCTTTGTTCCCAAAAATTATTGAATGTACTTGTCAGCTCCATCACCATTTTCTGGGGCCCTCGGCACCACTCCTTTTGAGATCCTTTCCAAGGCTGTGAATTAGTTGAGCTAGATTTTTGCAGGAGGAAGGCTATCATATAGAGACGTGTGTGCATGAGGGTAGTAGGGTTCTGGGCCCAGCAAGGTTTCAGACAATTATAATATTCTGATAAGCCAGGGCAAATGCCCATCAGCCTTTTCAAAGCCCAAAAAGCATCAGTACCAGATTGGGAAGAAGCAAACTCCACTCTATTCAGAAACTACAGTATATTTAGTTTCTTAAAATATTTTTGCATTGATTTTTTGTTTGTACCAGTTATATCATTATTGCATCTCAATATACTAGTGCAATAGAGCACAGTCTGTATTAAAAAATGCTTTAAACCTGAAGTTCCACCATCTGTCTCCAGAGGGTATAATAGCCTAACTCAATTCCTGTGATGCATGCATATAAAGGTTTTGCTTAAATAACTCAACAGTGTTTCAAGGTTTGAAAACATATTTGGAATTAGTGAATCATTTTCCTTGTCATTTAAATCCATGTTTTTGTCCCAGGTGTGATTGATTTTAAAAAGAAACTTCTAAATAAAGGAAAATCCAAAGCTATGTATGTATTAAGGAAAAAAGATCCTTCATCACACACTCCATCCAGAAATAGCCATGCTGGCAAAAGTAGGGGCCCTTTATTCCGTGTATATACAGTATTTATTTTTTGATGGCTATTTTCTCCTTGTCTCTCTGCTTCTTCTTTCCATAGACTCCCCTAAGCAGAATGGATGAAATTTATTCTTCTCCTTCCCCACTGCATCCCCCATAAGGACTGAGTGCAGTGGTGAAAGTAACTTAAAGGACTTACCCGTACACTGGAGTCCTGAGCAGGGGGGGCGGGGCCAAACCAGAAGAGGTGGGGTCTTATAAATCCCTGAGCCCTTTAAATCAAGATTTAAAGGGCCTGGGGCTCTGGCCACTACGGGGCGCCCCAGGCCCTTTAAATTGCCGCTGGAGCCCTGGGGCTCCTGCAGCGAGGCTCTGGTGGCACTTTAAATAAAAGTGAGAATGGGAATTCTCATGGCTCTGCTGTAACCAGTATTGGAAGGTATTTACATGCCAGATATGTTAAACATCCCTATGCCTTTTCATGCTTTGACGTGTAGACTCTAAAGCAGTGGTGGGAAACCTACAGCCCTCGGGCCGCATGCAGCCCGTCAGGCTAATCCGCTGGCAGGCCGCCAGATAGTTTGTTTACATTTGCACGGCCGCCCGCAGTGCTTAGTGGCCACAGGTAACCTTTGCCAGCCAATGGGAGCTGCGGGAAGTGGTGGCCAGCGCATCCCTGTTTTTGAGTGCAGATAAGTAAAAAAAAAAAATTTATGTTTGTAATTTGCACTTTCACAATAAAGAGATTGTATTACAGTATTTGTATGAGGTGAATTGAAAAATACTATTTCTTTTATCTTTTTTTTACAGTGCAAATATTTGTAATAAAAATATTAAGTGAGCACTGTACACTTTGGATTCTGTGTTGAAATTGAAATCAGTATATTTGAAAATGTAGACAAACATCCAAAAACATTTATAATAAAGTTAAATGGCAATTGTATTATTGTTTAACAGTGCAATTAAAACTACGATTAATCATGACTATTTTTTAAATCAAGTTAATTTGTTTTGCGTTAATTGTGTGCATTAATTACGATTAATTGACCGACCTAATTGCACCAGATTTTTACCCCTTGTGTTTCTTCTGACTAATAGAAAAAGATATTTCAATAATTCTAGACCCACCTGAGCAAGGCACAGGTTATGCTAGTAGGCAGAGGAAAGCACTCTGAGTTTGCAGTCATGGTGCCATTCGTCTTTTGTTGCAAGGTCACACTTGCTGCAATTGTTCAGGTCAGTCCATAATTTAGGAATGCTCTTGGATTCCTCGCTGACACAAAGCTCTCAAATAGCAGCATGCATCATGCTTTATACCATCACTGATTGGTTAGGAGACTCTGGGTCATCCTGGCAAATGATGACATGCCCTGTGTTATAGATGCATTTGTCACTGCCTGTCTCAGCTACAGCAATGCAGAACACCTGGCCATGAAGCCGTCAGCACTTAGGAAACTCACAGCTAGTACAGAATGGTGCAGCACATCTTCTCACCAACACGGGCCACCATTAGTACATCATTGGCCTGGGCCCAGCATATCTAAAAGGTCACCTTGAGCTCTTGGCTAAATACTATGGGTGACAACTCCACTCTTCATGCACAATGGAACTCTCTACAATAAGGGAAAAGCTTGTCTGTGTGGGAGACAAAGCTTTCTCAAAGGCCATTCTGAGACTGGGAAACAAACTCCCAGAGGAACCAAGGAGCATCACCAACCTCGTCACCTGCCTCTCTAAGTACAACCTGCTTTCTCTAACATAAACATAGAGTAGCATATGCATTTAAATTAAGAAAACAAAAATCCCATCAACAAAATATGCCACTGTGCACACAATTCTCCTGGCTAGAGGTTGAGAGAGAGAACAAACCACACATGACAGATGCAAGTCATGTTGTTTAGTGCACTTCTGGTAGGCACTCAGATGCTGGAGTGATGAGCAGTGTAAGAACCTATACAGAATAGACTCTGCAAAGAACTAATGCCTCCCCTTGCATCATCTGTTAGCTTTTGCCATATGAGAAGATCCCATGCACTTCTGAAGCTGAAGATATTGCCGGAAGGCTCCCTCTTCTTCCTAACTCTGACAGTCCACATCCTGATACTGTTAGATGTGAGAACAATCGGTACTGGGAGTGGTTACATCTTTTTTTTTAAAATATCCTGGAAATCCAAAAGCTTTCCCCATGGGATTCATTTCACATTTGTTATATCCATTATGAAGTAAAAAATCCTGATTAATATTTCTGTGATTTATGACATTCCTTCATCCGTATTTGGTGAGAATCTTTCAACCCACATTCTCCCCAACAGCCATCTGATACATCTTGTAGATTTTCTTTAACTGCGAGGGTGTCAGATGCCACTGAAATAGTAATGTATACAGATTTGCCTGTGCTTTTTCATTACTTACTTTCCTATCAAGTTTAATAAGTTTACTCTATAGGAACTGAATCTGTCCCCACTTGAAACCAATGGCAACTCTTGCAGTGACTGAATAGTGCCAGGTTCAGGTCCATAATTCTGAAATGATACATAGCCTTTGAGTGTCTAGAGCTTACTATCACTCATTCAGATTTTGGATGCAATGAGTGGGTTCTTGGGGATGGCTCCTAAGATGAGGATCTGGCTTTTAGGGTGTGCTGTTTCTCAGAGGCGTGAAATATAGGACCACTTCCTCAGTTAATGTATATACCTTGTTTCTATTGAAAGTTCTTTGTAATATCTCTGGGTCTTATATTTTAGCCTTTTTCACTAACTGATCTACTCTTCAGTCCTGCTTTGACCCAGAGTTTTTTTTAATGGAATCAGTATCTCCTGGAAGGAAGTTTCAATTGTATCTAATTATTTTAGAAGAGGGCTGGCAGGGCTAGCTGTCCCTTTGTTTTGTCCCAGAATTTTAGATACAGGAAATTGCTGAAGGAATCCTTCTGAGGAGATCCCTCATTTTAGCAAGACACTTCTTATTCCTATGAGGGTAATGAAATCTTCTTGCTCTATTTTTATGTGTCTTTTTACTAAACAAACAAAATGATGCCAGACTAAAATTAAAATCATTTAATTCTCAAGTAAATAAAATGTCCTTAACAAACAATGCCAATGAGTATTTATCAAATCTCTCTTTCCATTTTTCTGCCAGCTTCCCTAGTTCACGTTTTGTCATTGTATCTCACTTTTGGTATGTGCCAGTGTTTTTCTTTTAGAGGATCTAGCCAGACACAGCTCCAAATACTTTCTCCCTGTGCCCAGCTCTCTTTAGTACATGAACTGAAATCATAAATCCCACAAAAATTGCTTCTCAATGCAGTACGTTTTAATTTAACAGGAAGTTGTTTGTGAAATTCAGAGCTGAATCAAGAACTGAAATAAGCCTCATTTCATTGCTGTTGTATTTTGGGAAAGCAGCAAGAGAACCCAGCCAAGAATACCCAGTTATTAAATTTGGTTTTCAGCTTGCTAGGTATTTCTAATGTGTCTGTTGCTGCAGTGCCACGCCAAGGGTGTGAACCTCAGCTCTGCCCAGCTGCGGACTAATGCAGCTGAGAAGGAGGGGAAGGTGGCTCTAAGTCACCTGTTTACCTGATCCTGAGAATGCTAGGGGCCGCAATGGCCCTCAACCACTAGGCTGCTGTAAATTACGCTTGTTGCAGTGTCCCTCATTGCTACAACCTTGCCTCCTTTCACCACTGGCACCACATGTCCCTGTCTTCATCATCCTCCTCCCACCTGCCCCCTCAACATTTACTGGCGAAGACTTCCATTGCCTATTCCCTTTGTGGTATTGGAACGGTGAACCGGTGATGCTGGCAGATCTGAAGTTCTGGTTCCAAGCACTTCAGGGAAATCTGGGAAGTTAACTAAAACTGACTCTAAGCATTGCTCCCTTACCATTCAGGATGGGAGCAGAGCAGTGAAGACAGCTCGTGGGGAAGGGGAGATCTTGGCTACAAGCAGCTGAGACAGTGTTCCCCATACCCCTTCGTCCACCTTCGCTACTTCACTCACCCCTGATTCCTTCTTCCCTCCTCTTCCATCCTCATGCTGCATCGAATGGTGGGGAGGAAGGGAGAATTGCACACTGCTATTGAGTCCAGGTTCTGGCACTTGTCCTGCGCATTGCCATTCTGCAGTGGGGGTACTGTGGGGCTGGGTGACTGGCTCCTATCTGGTGGACAAGAAGGAAGGTATATACAGTTTGCTTTCCAGGCAGAGTCACCACTGTGGGCTCCCTAGCTCAGCCCTCTCCTTTCCACCCTTAACCTAGTTACTGGATCTGCAGAGATCCTAGGGGCTAAGCTGATATCCGATGTGAGTGTCTGGAGGGGATTTTCCAAAATGGTGGAAGTGGCACAGTGCTGTGCATCTTTCACATGTCACCCAGCATACAGGCAATTTGGTTTTGGAGGAGGGACTAAATTACAATTGTCATAATTTTGGTGCATTGCAGTTGATTGGTTGGTTAGAAAGGGTCCAGTTGAGGGTCTTTGAACCCAGTTGCTGCTTGGGCATTGGTCCCGGGCACTCCTGAGGAATGGTGAAGGGGGTTGTCTCTACACCTGGTGCAACACGTGGCTCCTCTCACCTCATCTCCCCTACATGTGGCGTGGGGGCAGTGGAAGGGGTTGAAACTGGCATCCAGCCAGTTGCTAATAGATCCATCTTAGAGTGTCATCCCTGAAGTTTTATAGTGTACAGCATTCACTGTAGGTCATGTTTGCTTACACGGTACTGCAAGGAGACTGACTATTGACACCATGCTTTTGTGATGGCTAAAAGGTCATGTGGAAAACACTGCAGGCATGCTCAAATCAAAACTTTCACCTGGGCTTAGACAGAAAGTTTTAGTGCAATGTAGTTTTGAATGTGTAACATGTTAAACTCCTTAATATTATAACGGCAATGCCAGTTCTTCTTCAGCTACTGCAGTATAAGTAAGACCAGGGTGGTACAATAATGCATAAATCTGACAACATAGCCTCCTAGCAAATTGACATGTTCCTGAGGTGCTATTGTATATGGTTTGGTTGTTTTTTCTTGCTGAATAATAATCACTGGAGAAGAGGAAATACTAAGGAAGGTTTACATGAAACATCTATAACGCTTCCTGTCAGTGACCCAGGGCCTAATCCTTCAGGGTGCTGAGTAATTCCTGCCAGGTGTTGAGTACCCTCAACTTCAGTTGTGATCAGTGGCCGATGAAGTGGCTTAACACTTTTCAGGACAGGACTCCTAATCTCTACATGTCCAAACAGTGGCAATTAAATATGCTTTGCCTCTTATTCATCATATAGAGATTCCCATCATGTGATAGAGGATGGGACAGATTGTCAGATTTCTTGGTAGACTGTATAGAAAACGCAGGCTGGTATTACTGCTATTAAACTGGTTCTGTCCCAAGTAATAAAAACAGTTAAAAGACAAGGAAGGATAATATTTGACTGGAAAATAAAATTCCTGACAACTAGGTCACAGGCTGCTCTATCGGTTGTTATTACTCACCACACAAAGTTACAATGCTCCAGTAGAGACCGCAGCTGCTAAAGTGGCTGCTTTAAAAAATGATATTGCCTTTTACACTGTCCATTTCCAGTGCAGCATGCATTCTAGTGATCTGTAGCCCATTGTTCAGAAATCCAGCATGAGATGGCTTTTCATAAATTACCTGTCAAGAATTTTTATTGACAACAATTATCCTGTGCCAACCCAAAACAATCACTCACAAGTCACCAAGCAATCACTCACAAACCACTGTCTGAAAAGAAACAATGCAAAGTCAAAACCTAAATCTTTATCAAGATAATTTTTAAAATTATAGAAAACAACAAGGAAACAATCTCCAGATTAGATTGTCTGTGAAGTTGTGAATTGGTGACACCATTTCTCCAAGTGACATTATTCAGTTGTCTTTGTACGGATAGATGCTTCAGTATTCCACTAAACCAGTGTCCTTTGACCCCACTTAGCTCACAAACAAATTACTCACAGATATCTTGAGCCCTGGGAAAGAGTGTGTGGATTTAAATTTGACATGGCAAAGTAAATGAGATTTTTTAGTTTCTCTATTTAACAAATATGAAGGAAATCAACAACTAATCTTATTTTTCATGCTCTCAAAAGTGATCAGAAATTCTCTCCAACCTTGCTGCCACTTTTGGCAGGGGAGGGATTCAAGTGTTGAGACTCAGGCCCATGTCAAATAAATATCTCTACATGTGTTTATATCCATATGTACCTAAATTTAAAATTTAATAAAACTGTCATATTTTCTCATCAATATTAAAATCTCTAGCCCATTGATGGAATCTGGCAAAAATATATATATAAAAATAGGCCCTTTGACTTATTGCCCTCTCATTTTCTAAGAGAAGAAGCTGCTTTAATGGAAGAAAATATCCATTTTCTTTAATGGGGGGCTAACATTTCATAACAGTAAAGTCCAAGAAACTTGTAAATTATATAAGGCAATGTTCTCCTCAAATCAGATTTTAATTTTCTCAGTGAAAGGCTTCTAGCCTTTTTGGAAGCAGTGCTGCCTAAAATATTGTATGAATCAAGTGGGATTTGTGAAAAGGAAAGCATTCCTTAGCTAATCTACAAAATGGTGTGTATTGATGTTCAGATGCTATAAATATTGCTAACGGAAATAGAAATGCTATGCTTTATCATTTGATTCCTACACAGCTGATAAAATACCATGGATCAGAGTGGCTATTTTATAGTTAGTCTTTTAAACAAGAGATACGGCCAATCTAGCAGCAGTCTGATCTTTCTGTAAGTAGGGTGACCAGAGCGCAACTGTGTAAAAAATGGGACAGGGGTAATAGGTGCCTATATAAGCAAAAGTCTGCAAAAATGGGACTGTCCCTTTAAAAATGGGACATCTGGTCACCAAGCAAAATCTGTATGGCCCAGAAAGCAAGATTTAATATTTTCTAAAATAGCACAATCCTGTTTCCACCCCATGTAATGCTTTCTCTTCCAGAGAACTTCAAAGATCCAGTGGATTATTCAAGCCCTCTTCTTGATTATGGCATGATTTCAGCAGGTCACTTAAAGCATGTGCTTAATTTTAAGCACATGAGTAGACTCATTGACATCAATAGGACTACTCACTTGCTTAAAATTAAGCACTTGCTTGAATACTTTACTGAACTGGGGTGTAAATATTTATTCACCCAGTTCACGAGGAGAAATTATATCATGTGATTTGGTGACCAATCACCCATAACCAAAACAGCTCAAATGTTGAATATTGCATATAGAATCTCCGAAGTAAACATGGAGGAGGGAAAATGAAAAAAAATGTTGCAAGTTCAGTCACTAGTAAATTTCAGGAAATAATGTTCTTCTCATAGACATTCTGCAAGCAGGCAACAAGCAAGTCAAGTACTTGCTATGAATTATCCTCTGAGCTCTGTTTCCTTGGTAATTTGTACTGTGTATGTCTTTGCTTTTATATTTTGAAACTGTTCACCTTTTATTTGTTTTGGCTGTTGTGCTTGACCTGTTGTAGAATTTAATTTATTCCACTATTGCATTCCACTACTGTATTCTTGCATTCTGTACTGTGATTTAGTAGTGTCAAATAACTAGTGTTTTAAATGGTAATTTCACAAAAAATGTAGAATAACACAACTGAACTTCACACCCAAGATTTGCTAAATAATCCCTTTTATGCTTTCAGCTAAATTAATTTAGTTCCTGAAATTGTTTTAAAGAGCATTGACTTTGTGTCCTTGGTCAAAAGAGCAAGGACTGGAAAGGTCCCAATTCATGAAGGTCAGCATGTCTTGTTGGTGATATATTGTTCATGGCAGAAATTATTTCCACTAGATCAGGTGTATGTGGTATATAATTAGCAGAAGTACAGCAAATAGAATTCTTATAGAAGCAGCTATGCAGACAATGACGGTATTGCTTCATGGAGTTTTTAAGTAAATGTTTTTGTGTTGTACAGGGAACAGAATCATATTTCTACAATGAACTGGATACTTTCCCAAACATACTATTGTCCTCAACACTAAAGTTAGAAAAAGCATGTAAAGGTTGGGCTTTAATCTTGTCTCTCATCATGAAATAATGCACTGTGTTGTGTGGGAGGAATGCACAGCATGACAGAATATTAGGGATTCATGAGTTGTTTTGCAAAGTACCTGTTTTAAATGACTAAAACCAAATTAGTCTCTTTATGCAATGCTTGCTGAGAGGCAGGCATTTTTTAAGGGGAATTGTATTGCTCATGAACTTGAAAGAATGATTTGCAAAAGCCAGCAATGTGTTGACGGGCAGTCTGTAGGCATATTCATACACCCCTGCCAAAAACTTCAGTACTAATCTGCAGCACCTTTGCTAATTCAGTCCATAGTGTCTCCTTCAAAAGGAGTGATAACTGTGACTCAGACAGCATTGCATCATTCTTTAGTAAGGAGTAATCTAAAAGCACAACATTAATTTTCACTTTTGTACTGTGCCTAATCCAGGTTTTCACCCAAACAAAGGTACCAGAAATGTAAATTAACTTGCTGTACCGTCTGGGCCACAAAAACTAGAAATCAGATTCTGATGGAGCTGTTGAATGAGTAGTTTCTTACTGCACAAATAGCCCCACTGAGGTCAAACCCTAACATGAATAATGGTACCAGAATCTGGGGGTTAGACGGCAAAGGTTAGTCGTGTGTGTGTAGGGGGGTGTAGGCTATTTCTCTCCCTTTTACATCAATTTACTCCATTGCATTCTTTCCTTCTTTGTTTATGTTGGTTTTTTCCTATCTGAGTAATGAAAAATAAGATGGCTGTGGTTAGTAGCCAGTAGAACCATTTACTCTGTTCCCCAGTGCTTCATAAGCCAATTGACTAAATTGCTGTATATTTGATCCTACAAGCTCTCCTTGTTGGACTCCATCAGAGGTCCTTCTGTATGCTACTCTGTATACAGGTTTTTATTCCTTGCTGGTTTTATTGGGCTATTTATTTGTGCACATAAAGTGGTAAGAAAGGAAAAGGGAAATGCCTTTAGAGGCTTTAAATATGATTTTAAATGGAGCAGATATACTATAGGGATGATGCATATGCCGCTACCTAGATTTAGAAGAAAGTTCCTGGATGAAACTGTAGATTAAAATTCTGGTTTATCTTGAAGAAAGATAGATTTAGTCAATACCTAGAAAATCTCTTTGGGTTTTAAATGCTTCATTTAGAGATTTTACTAGGATGTACTATAGATTGGAAAAGATGCGGGACCTGTTTTATTAAATCCTTACATCTTTAGAAAGTATTCTAAACAAAGATCTGTTAGGGAACACTGTGTTTGACCTACTGTGCTAGAAGAATAACTCCTCAGAGGCCTATGAAAAAACAGAGGTTTTAAAGCCAGCAAAAGCTGAAATTTCTGAGTGAAACAGACTTGAGTTGTGCTGGTTGTTTATCTTGGAATTTTATAAGGTGATTACTAGAGATCTCAGAATGAAATGCTGAAGAATTTGGAAGAGAGGTTAATATCTCCCAGTTAGGAGTTTATTTTACTCTTGGAAGAGAGAATGAGTCTTGCTGCCCAGGTTTTGTAATTAATAATCCCTCTATGCTAACTTCACTTCTGCTAGACCACCAGGGTGAAGAACGGCTGTTTATAAACTGAAGAACTCTGAATAAGATCCTAGGAAGAGTTCAGTGAAATAAATCAAATTTAGGATGCAGCAACTGTGCAATGACCAGAATAGTTAGATTTATGAGTGCAAAACCGTACAGTCAGACTGACCCACTGCCTATAAAAGGCAGTGGGGGTCTTTCCATCCTCTCCAGTGGTCATAGGATCAGACCCTTCATGTTCTTTGAGGAGACCAGAGGAGCCTTCATTGAAAAGTAGATGGCACATTTCTTCAGGTGCTGGAAGTTCTGCAAAATCCTGCAAGAAATCAGCCTCATGGTTCTACTGAGCAGGAGCTTGCAGATTCTACAGGCCTTATCCTGCCCTCAGCTAAATCAGGAGTAACTTCATTGATGTCATCAGACACATTGGTGTAAAACTGATGTAGGCGATAGGAGAATCAGGCTTTCTGTCTCCATGGTACCTGTAGCAATGGAAACTCCATCACAGAAAGCAATCACCCAGAGGCCTGGGTGCCCCTGACATACATTTAAAAACACAAGAATGTAGGAGATCTAAGCACAAATTGACCGAAGCAGCTATGCTTCAGTGATGGGCTCAATATTTCTGTAAGTTTTTAAAAAATCTTTCAGGTATCCAGGGAAAATAATGTAATCTCTGATTTCTTTAGAGAGTGTAGAGGACTGTGGCCATTACACAGGGAATGAAACTGCTTTCCATTCTGAATACAATACAGATAACAGAACAGAAGGTTAGCTGTGGCACACTGAGGTTTTCTGTGGAAGTTATGAAGAAAAAAACTACTTTAGCAGAAAGGGGTTGAAACAGAAGCATATACATGGAAAAGAAAATAGTTGGATGACTATCTGACAGAAATGAGAGAGTGTGTATGTGGAATCAGGATAAGGGCCCTTTTCTCCACTCCATTGCACTTCATGGAGGAAAGCAAACCACACCACAGATTCCAGCCAAATGGGATGAGTAGAGTGAAACCTACATGCCATCTCCACAACCCCGCTGAGCAAGTGGCAGCCCATTTAAACATTACACATAATTTTGGATATTGTGGCTGAAGGGGAGCAACAGTTGAGGAACAGCCAGCCTAGGAACATATGTTCCCCAGGGAAAACCCATATAAGTAGCAGATGTCAGTAGCAGTTTTACTTTGCAATCCATACCTTCATCCACCATTTGAAAAGGGTGGCAAGGAATGCAGCCATGGACAGATGGGCCAATAATAGTATGACCATTGGGTTGGCCAGTCTGCTTGAAGAGAATTATGGCCCAGGAGTTATGTGGAAGGAGTGGCAATCCACATAGAAGTCCCAAATTTCATTGGCTTGGAGACAGAATTTCATATGATTTAAAGGCTGCATTGTGTGGTACTTCCTTATGAGAGCTAACCATTCCCCAAAAGGGAGTTGTAGGGATGCTTAAAGATTTTCCATCAAAATGGCTTTTTATGGGAAAATTGGGTTTTTGACTAAATGAACATTTTTTTGTGAAAAGTGCTTGCCTTTCCACAGAAATTTTTGTTTTTGTCAAAAAACTAAACATCTGAAAACCAATGGGTTTGGGCCAATAACTGAAAACTTTCAGCTAAACCCAAAGATTTTGATTTGGAAATGCCACTGTAGTGCCTCATGGGTGTTATAGTTAGGGGTTCTTATACTTCCATTCTTCTCTGGCTCCCCAGCTGGACGACCTCTCCCATGATGAACCAGGGCCATGCAACTTCCATGATGCACTCTGACTGATCAGCAAGAGAATAGACTGTAGTCCAATCAGGGAGCCCAGCCCATGGAGATGAAGGGGCTTCAGACACCCAGACAACAACTTTTATGAGGCATCCCAACAACATTTTCAAATAAAAAATGTTCAGTTTGGTTTTGGCTGAAATGTTGACGTTTTCTGCAGGGGAAAAAAAATTTCCAACATGTTTCATAGAATATCAGGATTGGAAAGGACCTCAGAAGGTCATCTAGTCCAACCCTCTGCTCAAAGCAGGACCAATCCCCAGATAGATTTTTGCCCCAGATCCCTAAATGACCCCTTCAAGGATTGAACTCATAACCCTGGGTTTAGCAGACCAATGCTCAAACCACTGAGCTTCTATAATTTGTGGTTTTTCCCCCACACTATTAATATTGGATATAATTTTTCCACTTTTTATGGCATGCTTTGGCCCAAATAATTTAAAATGAATAAAAGAGAAGTTAGGAAAAAGCAAAGTAGGAAAGCTAACAGTTGGCACCCATGGAGAATGGTTTAAGGTAAATACAGGAAAAAAATACCTACCTAACCAGGACAGCATGAGCCTGATGCACCCAGGTCAGGTCCCCCTTACACTGCTCTGGCTCTTTTTAAAATATTACTCCTGTTTTATGTCCATGTAATTCCTCCTTAAGATAATGTAAAGCAGCGGTGAATCAGTCAAATACAGAGTGGCATAAAGAGACATCAGAAAACTAGTCAGACATTTGATACTGGAGACTGGTGGGAACTTCAGTGGGTGACGTTTGGTTTCATTGTTTTTCTGTGGTCATCAACTTAGAAACCATGCTGAAGTAAACAGGCATGGAAACAAGGATTGTTGACAGCAAGATGGGAAATAGATACATAGTATGTTAAATTCATCTTCTCTATTGACTTCAATAAAGTTATGCCTGAGATGAGTGCAGCTAAGTCACTTTGTGTGTCCTAGTGTGGTTTCTAAGACACTGACTATAAAAATAGAAATCATTCCATTTCAATTATCTCATTGTCACCCACTTTTCTTGTTCATCCCAGATGAGATTATTTTGCACATAGATACCAAATATGTGCAAGGAACCAGTATGGGGCCCATAGTTTCCACTGTTACAGGAAAAAGAGCTCTTACCCCGTATACAATGGTGAGCACACTTTTGACTGCCTTTTACCTGGAAATTTATTTTCTAATTTATGGCAGTCTTTCCTGTCCCTATGGGCTGCCGTTCTGCCCAGAATCTCCATATTTGGCATGCCTCCTACACAGGGCTTGTGAGAGTCCTTGAAAAGTAGGCCTATGGTTGTCTCTCACATTGCCTGTGCCAGGGAAACCCTCACCCCGCAGGAGCCTGGTCTTTTAGGTTTCATTTACACCACTCCACCCCTTTTAAAAGAGCAAGTGCAGGTGCTTTAGGCGGGTTTTGGAACCATTTAGCTCATAATGGCTTCATGAGTTGTTGCCTGTCTCTGGTGGGATACCATCTTGTGCTCCAATATTTAAACTTTCAGAATCTGCGGTCAGTCTGATACAGTTGCTTTAAGAAAGGTGTGAGCGCCCCATCCATCTTAATAAGGAGTTAATGCTGAAGCACAATGAGAACATTTTAAAGGTCAACAATGTTAATTATTTCACTGCTGATTAAAACACATATGAAAAGGGATAATTATGTTCTGAAGATCTGCATAATATGCTGTGAGCACCATTTCGTTTTGATGTCACATGAAGGTAGAGCGGGGACAGAGCTTTGGGACAGTACAATCAGTTCTTCTAAATTACTTCCAGTGCAAACATCTGGATCAGATAATCTGCAAAACATCCAGTAAAGCTTGTTATAGATGATGACTTTTGAACAACACTGTCATTTTGCGACATTTCAAAACCACAGGGAGGACTCTTCACTTTGTTGACATTTAGGCACAGCTCTCAAATGGGATTGCAAATCCAATTAATTTTTCTGGAGGACATAATCCTGCTGAAAATTAAATAATGTCATCCAAACCCTGAAGCAAAATAGAGAAAAAACATCCTGTTTAGTGTTTATTGATAATGTACGATTGAACCTGCACGTATAACAATCTCCAATCTTCTGTGGAATAATCTGTATTTAATACTGGATTCCATGTAGCTAATGATCTCTAAACAGATCCCTAATGAATCAGTGAAAAAGCTATGACCAGGAACGTTTCCTAATCATCTATATGTGGATTTTCCCCTTCAGACAACTCATACAACCCATACAGTTCAGCTTTTTGGCACACAGCTGGCAAAATGCCTATATTTTCCCCCTGCATTAATAGAGATTGCAGTTTGTAACCATTTTTATTAAATTACCTATTTATATGTTATATTTATGGCCAAATAGTGCTTACTTCATTCATGTGAGTGTCTCCACTGAATGTACTTACTCACATGAGTAAGAGAAATAGGATTATAGATTGTAAACTCTTAGGGTTAGGGATTATATCTACTTTTCTCTCCTGTCCTGTGCAGTGCCAAGCTCAAAGTAATACAAATGTACAGGCAACTGTAATGTTGCTTGTCTTCTTATCAGGGAATGGAATTAAGGAGGATTGGGAATTCAAGGGCAAATTGGATCCCAGTCTTACTCTAACTAAAGTGATGTTCATGAATCAGTAAAACGCCGAAACCAAGCTAAGACACCCTGAACTTCAGCCCTCATTTCATTGTCCATGCAAAAATTAACCTCTATTTATCTTTCTTTAAAACAGTCCTGTAAATTTACAAGAACTGCACGTTGTAAATTTTAAGACCCTGAACTCTTTTCAAACAATTGAATGCATATAGCAGAAAATTGGCATCAGTGAAAAAGCAGCTGCAGTACATTCCAAATATTGCTCTATTTAAAGCACCCCAAAGCTCACAGTAACAACTGCAGAAGCAAACCTTAAAAGTTGTCAATAAATCTAGTGGCGGGAGGAATGGCAGAACTAGGTAAGATGCACAGATAAATAATGTATTAATGTATGTTTAAAATGCATGTGTGTTTAAAATGCATAAGAATAGCAGTATAGTGCAAAGATATTATGCTACTTGTAAGCTACTAGTTCCTAGCTGATGTATATTTTACTTTTCAGTAAAGGAATAGAGTCAATTTGAAATCCAATTTGCTAAAAAAATAAAAATAGGATTAAAAGTATTTTGAAGTTTCCTGCTTCTGAATCTCAATGACAGTTTTCATGCTTTTATAATCACATTTTCCTGTTTTGTTTTTTTTTAAATTCTGTCCCTATGAAAGACTAACAGTAAGGGAAAGTGACTGACTTTATAGGTTAAACACTGAAAATGACTATATGCGAAGTATTGTCAAATACACCAACACACTGAAAACCAGAGAACACTTTTTTCTCTTTGATCTCTTTCAGCAGTAGTCATCTCAGTTGTTATTTTAACAATAGTATTGTAGTTGCGATCTATTCAGCCAGACGTACTTTTAAAGTTGTCAGGAGTCTCTAATTTACCTAAACTATTATGAATATTTTGATTTGTGTTTAACAATATATTCAGTGCATCTATATGTATAGTGTGTGTACGTGTATAAATAATAGTGTTTGTGTGGCTACAATCTGAGGGTATGGAAAAGTGAGAAAGATAACACCCTTTTGTTTTTATATGAGCAAGGTTGTGGTTCCACAGTTCCCAAATAGCAGGGCAAAGTGAAATCACAATGAGTGATTTTTGCATTGATTGCCCATAACAAACGACAATAAAGTGAATTTTACACATACTGACACTGCTGTATTTACACCATTTTCACGAGGAGTGGATGGAAAACAACTATAGGTGTAACGGTGTTGGTGGTTGATACATATAGCTATTCAAGTTGTTTACTTGTAGAAATAATGTTCTGTTTTGTTTTATTATTTGTAGTATTACGTGTTTGTATGTTATAAATCTGTAGATGGTAAAAGCCAGTGAGAACAATCGGCCACCTACACTGTCACCACTGGTGTCTTCTAAGTGCGGGGAAAACTGTGCTAATCTCAGATTCAGCTGTGTGATAACTGTTGGTGAATGCTGACTTTTTAATTTCAACCACTATGCAAAATTAATAATATTTAGTATTTATATAGCTGTTTTACAGATAGATGTCAAAGTACTTTACATCACTAGGGTATGTCTCAGTGTTTCCATTTTATAAATAGATAAAGGCAGACACAAATGATTTGGCCTAGATTTTACAGTAAAACAGTGGTAGAGTCAGCACTAGAACCCAGGTCTCCTGACGCTTAGCCTGGTGCCCTATCAACTAGTGTTACTGTCTCCTATATAGCTATATCTTTAACCAAGGGCACGTGTACTCAGCTGTACACTGGATCAAAATTCTCCATTAAGGTCCCTGGATCTTGCACTACTTCAGTGCAGCAGACAGGCAATTTATGAGGCAACCTCACTGAACTGAAAAATAAAAGGATTTTAATTATTTAAATATTAAAATTGCTAAAACAGTCAGTACCAGAGCTCTTCCTTTATTAATTTTGTTATTAAAATGAATTTTTAGTGTGTCAGATTCTGTATTGACAATACATAATTGCACTGAAGTTGTCAGAGGAGTTTGGCAGGTGAGCAGTGGACAGCTGGGGCTTCTAACATCTAGGAAGATGTAGTATGCAGGTATCATCAAATACACATTTTTAAAAGGCAGGATTGACAGGTTTATTTTATTATTTCTAATCCATGCACACAAGTATACATGAATGTCTGGTTATTAACTATTTCATCATATTATTGACACTTTGGGATATTGGTTCCTCAAACCAGCACCTCTTTAACCTGAGCTGACTATCCCAGGGGATGGATTGATTTGTTTAATTGGAATTATCACGTTATAAAAAGTGCTGCTCTTCTTTAGAAAAAGATTTTTTTGACTGCACATTCATTTTAGAACGTTGTAACTTTCTGCTCCAGTCAGAAATTCTCTTTGTAATATTATTTTCCTGTAAGAATGACATTCCCTTATTGCTCTTTGGAGAGAGGTTACAAATAAAAAAATAATAAATTCCATATTTTGTAAAAGCAGCAACATATTCCATGCTGTGTAATTGTAAACAATCCATGCATCTTAGATACTGAGGGCACAAAGCGAACAAAAGCTTCTGAGTTATTTATAGATTCTTATAACCAGATCCCATACTAGTCCTGTCTTTAGAGTTTGTTGGAATAAGTCTCCTTATCCCAGGGAAATAGAATCTTAGAAAAATCTTTAAACATATTTATATGGTTTCTATTCTGTACTCTAAAGCATGTGTGTCTCTAGATATTTAGATGGACACACATATGCAGCATCTGCCATATTGTGGCAAGCATTTACAAGGATACAAGGGGAATAGACATAGACACTGGCACATAATGACCCCTCCCTCAGTGCACCCCATAGGCATATAGCACACCAGAGAGGACAGCGAGGCAGAGTTATAGCCTGGCTCCATCTGTACCAGCCCTCAGAGCAGGCTTGCAGCACAGGGTGGTACAGCATACACCATCTCCTTTGCATAGGGTTGCAATCCCTCCACAAACAGTGTGGCTCCACACTACTCCATATTCAGACTATTGGCTAAATGGTAGTTTAAGGTGTGTGTGTGTTTGTGTGTGTACACACTGTATAGAATATAAAAAAATCTATTAAGTGAAATCTGCTGAGATATTTGGGTGTTAAGTGGCATGAGAGGTGTAAGATCAAGATTTTTAAACCTATGCAAGGAGCAAATTGGCTTGAGCACTGGCTTAAAGACCAAAGGATGTGGTTTTTACTCCCTAGTGTAAACCCTCTCCAGCCCTATGCCAGATCAGATATCTCAAGTGCAATAGGAGTTCATTGAGACCCTGGGCACAATCCGGTTCATGTTAGGGGGAGTTTTACCTGACTAAAGACTGAAAAGCTGAGTCCTTACACAGTTTTGGATAAAAAGGAGGAAGCTGAGTGAGGAATGGAGAGACTGGCTGCTTAGTGTCCAGTTCCAGTTACATAGTGATGCACTTAGCCAGTACACCCTCATCCATGCAAATATCCTATACTAGTGAAATCCTTGACTTTATAAGGATTACTCATGAGAGTGAGGGTTGCAGGATTAGGCTCTTTGCACTGGATCTTGCAAGCTACTGAAGTGCAGAGATCCAGAATACTCAGTTTGCTCCTTTCCTGTGCAGAGGAATGTCTGTGGAGTGTGCAAAAAAGAGGAGGGTGCACAGCAATCTGAACAAACCCCTTGCTCTGAGATGCACTCAACTGAGGAAGAGGAAAAACTAGGGCGATGGGGAGAAAGAGAGCATGGCAGTAGCATAGGCGCTGACTGGCAAATACGGGGCATAGTAGGATTTCAGTAACTCCTGCTGTCAACCGGTCTCTGATCCAAAGTCTCTTGAAGTCAGTAGACCTTTCCATTGACTGCATTGGACTTTGGATCAAGTCCCAGGAGCAGTGGCTTGTGCTTGTGAGCAGTGCTTAGGACTACCCCTCCACTAACATAAATGCTTCCAGTGGTTCCTATGAAACAGTATGCCACAGAGCCAGCTGCTCAGTGCCTTATGATTTATGCTGGGCATAGTGTTCTTGCTGACACATTTGTAGCGCCTGCTCCTCATATCTTACTTCATCCAATTGGCTCTCAAGTAACAAAGCACCATACTTAACAGGCCTACTGTTAGTTTAGCAACTGTTCTGTGTAAACTGTCTGCTGCCACCCTGCAGGATACAGCCCTTCATTTGTAATGTGACCTTTAGGAAATATTACAGCCAGACTCTCAATAGAAGTATCAGCTACATAAATGTCTCAAAAAGAAAGTGTAGTTTGGAATTTCCTTGTGGCTCCATGTCACCAGAATCCCCCAGAATGGAGTTTATCTTTGTATTGTGTGATTGCTTAGCCGTGCTGCATTTTAAATAGAAGTCTATGCAGTTCTTGTGTGTAGAGGTGCTGTATATTATTTAATGGTATGGCATGCTCTGTGTATTTCGCTTTTATAATGTAGCAGGCAAAACACTAGGCTGTTGATTGCCCCACCAAGACTGCCAAAGTGATCCAGTCACCTCAGTGTGGTGCATGGTCTTACGCTATCAAAACACTTCCAATATTTTTCATTGCAGGAGGACTTATTTTGAAATGTTTTTTAAAAAGGGAACTAAAGTGGGCTCATCCTGACCTCAAAGTATTTCTGTGGATCCCATTCTTAGTAGTTAGCTCGTGGGCAGAACAAACTTGCTATTTGCTGGAAGCAGTTAAATGTTTTTTCTTGAAATAATGATGTAGGACAGAAACAGATTTTCCTAAAACTTGATTTATATTTTCTAAATCACTGTGCTAAGAGTCTTTTCATGTATAAACATCATTTTACATGGTAATTAAAAATCCCTTGGGCTTTCAATATTACTTATTATTGGTTGGCTCAGTTCACTGGTCTTTTTTTAAGATCATCACAGTTTTCACGTTTTACTTAACAGATTTAGAGTTAGTGTAACGTGACCTATCTGTCATGTGCCTTCTGAATAAAAATCTATATTCTCTCCCTTTAGGGGCTATCCCATACTCACGTCTTGTTGTACCCGCACTTCTTGTGGTTGGCTGGATTGTGGGTTGTGTGTTAATGGTTTACATAGTCTTCTCTTGATAAAAGTAAGTTATTTGTACAGTATACATATTCAGTCAACACTTACTACAATTTGCAGTGCTACCTTTTTACTAAGGGAATTTTTTGTCCTGCAGGAAAGAAGATTTCATAATGACCTTGACTGGAAGAACCCAGAAGTTAAATGGCACTGTACAAGTTGTGTTTTAATACCACAATGTAGGCATGATATACACTTTCTATCTACAACATAGATATGAGGTTGGTTCAGATACTTCTGAATTGAGTGGTATTTGGAGTCCAGTGGTAGGTCAGGTATTTGCCTACTCTCCAAACCATCTTGAAATTCAGCCTCCTTGGAAGTAAAATGTCCAGAATCCTTATTTTTGGTGGTGACAAACAGTGCCAAATGGAGTTGGTGACCTAGATACAGAAATATACCTGGGAAAAGTAAACTAAGTGGGATGCAAGACACCTCTAACCAGTACATGGATCATCTTTAATGTCTTGTGGTAGAAAGGAAATACTAAATTAAAAAATAAATTGTGGGAAAAAACCCCTAACTCTGGAATAATGTTTACTCTCTAAATAAATTTTCCAAAAAATTTTCTCTTTTCTCATTTAAAATGCAATCACACGAACATACCTATGTATAAATCCATAGGGCCCTTTGGAGGATGAAAGGGAGCTAGAAAAATCTGCTATATTTATGTGGCAAGAATGCTATATGTAGTTTGTAGTATAAGCATGACTGAGGCTTTATAAGGCCTGAAACCTTATTGTCTAATAAACATGTAGATAGCTGTCAACTTGACTCTTGATCTTTGGTGTTTAAATCCAATTCTAGAGGCAGATTCTGGTCTCCTCACTCAGAATCCAACCTAGTTCCCATCAGAGTAATTAGGACTTGACTTCAATCGAAGTTGGATTGGGCCTTACCACAAGTAATCCCATTAAATTCAACAGGACTGCCTGTATAAGGAGAGAAGAAATTAACTCCTTGATGGCAGATGAAAATCATTTTCTCATATTAGTGCCTGTAACAGGGTGCTGGCTAGGAGATCCAACCCAGGACCCTGTTAGCCTAGCTTCACTTAAAAGGGAGGATTAGTTTGGAATAGCCGGGGAGGCTACACACTAATCACCTGAGGGGTTGCACCTCCGGGCCTGAGTGGCCAGCCTGATATATAAAGCTGGCTGGGAGGAAGCAAGGGGGGATAACAGGAAAGGGAGGAGCAAGAAGCTCTAGATCAGGGGTCCCCAACGCGGCGCCTGCGGGCGCCATGGCACTACCGGGGGCATCTTAATGCGCCCGCGTCCTGGACCCCGGGAGAGCACCCATCGAAATGCCAGCGGTGACGCCTCTCGCTGACGCCGCTTGTCACCTGCATTTCGGCAGTCATATGGTAAGGAGAGTGACCAAGGAACGCAAGTGCATCTATATGTTAGAGAGTGGCATGTGAGTAAAGCTGTTCGATCATTTCATTGCATCACTGTTAAACAATATTTTGAGGGGGTCCTTTTCTGCTGTACCATTATTGGGGGCCCTGGCCTTTGTAATATCCCTATAATAGCATCCTCCCACCCTCCTCCTCAAGGGATTTTTGGCGATCTCCAACAGTTCACAGTGAATTTTTTTTCTTCATTCTGATGGAAGGGAGCTCTTAGCCAAGCTATTCCTTTCCTTCTCCTGTCCTCTCACAGGAGAGATTCTTGAAGACTTCCCCATGTCAGCTTCTCTGGTCATTATGGGGAAGCCCGGCAGATCACAGGAGCACCAGCTTGGAAGCTGTTTACCTCCAAGCACCAGCTGGAGACATTCACCTTCCTGTGCCACACACTTCCAAGACAGACAGATGGTTCATGGGACAAGATGCTAAACACTTGGCACTCCAATAGTGAACTGAAACTGGTGATATTCCTTTAACTTTGGATAAAGAAATAGACATGTAAGGAGGGGGGATGGAGAGGGCACAAGTGAAGGCTGAAGGAGCAAGAATTGGGGTGAGAAGGATACCTTGTGATGGAGGAGGCACAGCAGAGGTCACAGGGTCCAAGTGTGAGTGGACACCTCAGGGATTCCTAGGTACCCAACGAGGAAATTATCATTTGCTTTACCTAGGGTTCAGCAAGGATTGTTTAAATCTTGTTTGTTTTCTGTTACTGTGGATAAGTGTTTATTCTGAGCAAAGATCCCATGGAAGGCAATGGAATTACTCAAAATTTATGCAGCCGTAATTGAGAGTATAATTAGGCCCAATGGGCTTTTTTGTTAGGTAAAGATTTTAGGACTGGGCTATTAATATGCTGCACCCAGCTTGTATAACAAAAGTGATTTATGTATACAGATGTTACTAAACATACAGCTGTGGAGTTTAAGGCCATAAGAGACAACAAGATCATCTAGGCTGACCTAGACTAGGCATACTTTCAACATCAGGTTTTCTTTTAAACCTTCAGTTTCTCTTGGATTCCTAATACACTAATGGCCCTAATATTCCACAATCTAGTCTAGGAATAGCTGCATATGACAGTTATCGTTTTTGTTTTCTTATGAATTGAACCTTGTTGTAGGCCTGGCAGCAGACTTCATTAAAACATATGATCCCCAAAAGAGATTGATTTGTAATTCTGCTGATTGATTGAAAAGCCTTGGGGAAGGCCTCACAAGACAACCGTGCATACTCTTGAAAAAACGGATGATATAATGCGGCGAGATAGTACTTCTGAAATATTAGTGTTCCAGATTTGTAGGAATGGCTTTGATATATTGTTTTTTCCACTCGTTTCACATGTGGTCTCATTTACATGGAATTGAAAGGGTAAAACAAAATCAGATGTATACAGTAATACCAGAAAATATTCATAGAATCTAAATGCCAAAAGGCTAGCTTGATAAATATTCAAACAGCTGTCTCGACTCAGTGTCATTGTCCATATCAGATGTGTTGAAGCATCTGTTTCAAGTGGATTTAAGGTTAGTTCGATTAACATTGAAATAGATTAGGATGTTAGTGCATTTCTTTGAATTGGTTTCTGAAAGGAAGCCCAGTAAAGTAAATAGAATTTGCAAATACATATTTATCAGATTAGAGATGGTTTTCTGACCCTGTCCTTGAGTTTAGATTGCAGAGTTTTTTTGGATTTTATGCCAAGTAAATAAAAACTCACCATTTTCATCTTCTGCCCATTGACAAATCAAGCCAATAAATAGAACATACATTAATTGTATTCAGGTCTGCCTCCAGTAAATTTGGGTTCCGTTGAGAAATTATTCAATTTCATTCCTAAGATTTGGTGAACAAACCTTATTCTCCTGAATACCTTACCTGTCCCGGACTCCTGTACAGTGTCAACTACAGAGATTAAGTGCCTCAAAAGGAAGGAATGATAGGTAATGAGTCTGAACTGGTGTTTGTGTTCCTGGAAGCAGTTTGGAGAATGGAGATTTTCTATAAAACAGGAGAGACATGGTAACATGTGATGTGCTCCAGCCAAGGACATGTCAAAGTGAGAGATGATTTTATTTCACAGAGGGCTCACAGAAGTCTAAGTCAACACCTCATGCTTCATCCCATGCAACATTTATCCCTGATGTTGCAACTTCATCTGTCTGGATGGACACTTGCCTCCGCATAGAGACACAGTCTCTGATTTCAATGAGCCTCTCTGTGTTCGTGCAGTGCCCAGCACAATGGGCCACCATCCTGTTCGGGGCTTTTGGGCACTACCCTAATATAAATATTAAATTATAATAATGAGCAGTGAGTATGGTAACCATTTCACTAGCCTCAGTGGGTCACAGTAATTAGGAGTTTCTCTTGTAGCTGCAGGATTAGCAGCACTGGCTGAATCAGTCCTGGTATTGTGCTCTTCTTGCACCTCTGTATAGAAACATGGCTGCAAATCTGGCACTGGTAAATAGCCAAAACTCCCCAATAACTGCTTCCATCTGATGATCTCAAAGCACTATATAGACATTCATGACTTAACCCACTCAATGCCCTTTCAATGATTTTAATGAAGTACTGTAGCCTGGTAGATAGAACACTGAAACTCAGACGACCTCCACTCTATTCCTTGCTCTGCTTGGTGATATTGGACAAGTCACTTCACTTTAGTATACCCCTGTGCCTGTTTAACCATAATAAAGTGGGGATAATTATATGTCATTCATAAAGCACTTTGAGACCTACTGATGAAAAGCATTATATAAGAGCTAGGTATCATTGTATTATTTAACAGGAGTGAAGCGATCAGTTCCTAAGAGAGTTGATCCACAGAAAGGGAGACGTTTTCAGAGGCACCCAGCTCCCACTGAAAATCATCTTTGTGCCTTTAAATATATCCTTCCATGCCTGTGCTGAGCCAAGGACTGATCTAAGTTCTATTAACTCCCAGTTCTATGTTTTTTTTCAATAAGACCATTTGTACTCCTGCAGCTGGATTAAGCAAATATTTAAGTTCTTTTACCAGACGACTTCACAACTGTATCTGTTTTGCATTACACTAACTCTGTTACATAAAGCAAATTAAGTGACAGAGCTTACCTTGTAGACTTAATTATCTCTTTAATTTTTGCAACATTTGTTGCAGCCTACCTCTTTGTGATGCTATATATTTTGGACATTATTTTTCAGAGGGGTTTATCTCATAGACTCATAGACTCAAGGACTGGAAGGGACCTCGAGAGGTCATCGAGTCCAGTCCCCTGCCCTCATGGCAGGACCAAATACTGTCTAGACCATCCCCGATAGACATTTATCTAACCTACTCTTAAATATCTCCAGCGATGGAGATTCCACAACTTCCCTAGGCAATCTATTCCAGTGTTTGACTACCCTGACAGTTAGGAACTTTTTCCTAATGTCCAGCCTAAATCTCCCTTGCTGCAGTTTAAGCCCATTGCTTCTTGTTCTATCATTGGAGGCTAAGGTGAACAAGTTTTCTCCCTCCTCCTGATGACACCCTTTTAGATACCTGAAAACTGCTATCATGTCCCCTCTCAGTCTTCTCTTTTCCAAACTAAACAAACCCAATTCCTTCAGCCTTCCTTCATAGGTCATGTTCTCAAGACCTTTAATCATTCTTGTTGCTCTTCTCTGGACCCTCTCCAATTTCTCCACATCTTTCTTGAAATGCGGTGCCCAGAACTGGACACAATACTCCAGTTGAGGCCTAACCAGCGCAGAGTAAAGCGGAAGAATGACTTCTCGTGTCTTGTTTACAACACACCTGTTAATGCATCCCAGAATCATGTTTGCTTTTTTTGCAACAGTATCACACTGTTCACTCATATTAAGCTTGTGGTCCACTATGACCCCTAGATCTCTTTCTGCCATACTCCTTCCTAGACAGTCTCTTCCCATTCTGTATGTGTGAAACTGATTGTTCCTTCCTAAGTGGAGCACTTTGCATTTATCTTTATTGAACTTCATCCTGTTTACCTCAGACCATTTCTCCAATTTCTCCAATCTCACATGCACCCACCAGATGGCACCCTCTTTGCAGCTATAATATTTGAGAAAAGCAGAGCAGCAGTTGCAAATGGGATCGGGTGTTTCATTTTTCCAAGCTGAAGCAGGTTTGTCAAGAAAGTGACCAAAATATATTGGACTCTTTCTTTAAGCTGGAAATTGCTGCACTTAAGCCAAAATGTACATTTTAGGAGATCACTGAAAATGAAACAGACTCTTTTGATGTTTAATATGATACAAGATTGAATGGTATGGGGACCTGAACATTTACAAAAAAATTAAAGTAAAATATAGATAAACAATGAAAATAAGCTTTAGGATTTTCTAGTTTTTTAAAGGAGGGCAAGTGTGACTTTGAAAAGGCAAAGAAACAGTCATTTGCTCTTGTATGCAGTGTGCCTGTAGCTATGTTGCTCTCAGGATATTAGTGAGACAAGGTGGGTGAGGTTATACTCTTATTGTACCAACTTCTGCTGGTGATAGACACAGAAGGTGGTCCAATAAAAATATCTCACCACCTTATATCTTTCCCCTTGTAGTCATTCTTGTCAGATTATATCCTTCTTAGCTAGTTTCTTGTCTCTGCCCTCTTGCTTTTGCAGAAGAATCCACAATATAAATGAATTGAAGGCGCTATTTTTTAAAAAGAGGACAGTAAAATGAAAAATATTTCACTGATGTTCCCGTGCTACTACTGTTGGATCTTGTTATGATAAGGAAAGACAGCTGTGGCCAGTTTTATAGAAGAAAAGGGAGAATTATTTCAGCAAAATATACATCTCATCCACAGTTTAAACTGCATTGACCATTTGTCAGAATGATTTTTTTTGTAATTATTACACACTATCCAGCTCCATTCTCTGAGCAGCCCACACATGTTCCTTTTAATTACAAAAAAATCCACAACATATTATGCTGGCACCTCCCGCACTTGCAGGGGGTGGACTTGAGCTAATAGGTCATTTCTGTCTCTGTGATCTTGCCTCATTTGGCAGGAGTACTTAGCGTTCAGCCACTTGTAGCATTTCTCAAGGATACTTTGGCTGGCTGACTTCCACCAAAGGGAGGGCTGTGTTGCAATTAAATTGAGGCAATAGTTTTATCTTTTTGTCTCTGTGCCATTGAATGAGTGATCTGTCATAGTATCTTTCCCCAATCTGAACCTTAGAGTCCAAAAGTTGGGGTACCAGCATGAATTTCTCTAAGCTTAAATACTTGCTTAGATCTGATAAGCTGCCACCAATCAGGAATTCCAGTGCCTGATACACTCTGGTCCCCCCAAAACCTTCCCTGGGGACCCCCAAGACCCAGACCCCCTGGATCTTAACACAAGGAAAGTAAACCCTTTCCCTCACCCATGCCTCTTCTAGGATTTCCCTCCCTGGGTTACCCTTGAAGATCACTGTGATTCAGACTCCTTGAATCACAACGCAGAGAAATTAGGTTTGTTCCCCCACCTTCTCCTCCCCTCCAGGTGTTCCCTCCCTGGGCTCCTAGAGAGATAAACAGATTCAAGCTCCGTGAATCTAAAACAAAGGGATTCCACCCTTCTCCCCTCCCATCCCCTTCCCTGTTAAGTACAGACTCAATTCCCTTGGGGGGAAAAATCAGACAGGTCTTAAAAGCAAAACTTTTAATAAAAAGAAAGAAAAAAAGTAAAAACGATCTCTGCAATTTAGATGGTAAAAGTTACAGGGTCTGTCAGCTTATAGAAACTGGAGAAAAAGCCTCCTCCAACAGAAATACAATTTAAAATACTTCCAGCAAACTACACATTTGCAAATACAGAAAACAATCAAAAGACTATAACCGCCTTTCTTACTAAATACTAAATACTCGCTATTCTGAATATATACGAGACTGTAGCAGGGAGATTGGCAAGAAACCTGGTTGCACATCTAGTCCCTTCCAGGATCCAAAGAGAACAAAGCAAAACCCAACAAACACAAACAAAGGCTTCCCTCCACCGAGATTTGAAAGTATCTTGTTTCCTGATTGGTCCTCTGGTCAGGTGTTTGGTTCCCTGTTTGTTAGCCCTTTACAGGTAAAAGAGCCATTATACCTTAACTATCTGTTTATGACATGGTCGGTGTACAATGTGTTAGCACGTATTATGCGTGCTGCATAGGGTTAGATACTCTGCTAGTATAAATCTGTGTCACTCCATGGAGGTCCAAGGAACTACACCAATATACACCAGGTGAGGATTTGGCTCTTTATAAGCAAAGATGACCCATAACATTTTAGGGTGGATCTGCAAACCAAATTTTCAGGGCCTTCAAAACTGAATTGATTCCTGTCAAATGCATAGGACTACACTCACTGGGCTTGCTGCCCAACGCCTAAGGCATAGGACTACCCTCAAGATTTTGTGCAGAGGTGATTCATTCACTACCACCCCCAAACCCCAAAGTGGTGGTGTTTAGCTAGCAGAAGTAAGGTGAGAATCTTAGAGCCCCACCTGCCCCCTTTGCTGCTGGAGAAGTGGAGCCCACTGGCTTGTGCTGGGATCTCAGCATAGTTTCCCCCAAATTGTTTCTAGGGACAACTATCCAAATAAGCCAGTTCCTGGGGGCTGCTAGGGGTCCCATCTGTCACAGGGTGTTGTGTGCTGCTTTCTGGTACATGATATTACCTTCTCTGTCTTTTGCTTATAGTGTTTAGCTATTTTATCCAGAGTAGCTAGCAATATTCACACAACATTAGTACACAAAATAGATGCTCTCCACCAAATATACAGATAGTATGCTGGCACTTGTCCCCTAAATGAGACGAGGAACATAAAGTAATTGAATTACATTCATTCGCCTAGAAGATACCCTTTCTTGCTTTTCTCTCTTTCGCCATCTGACATTTTCTCTTTTCCTTCTTTGATCTGTTCTACTCACCTCAGTTTCACTTTCTTTCCGTTCTCTCATTTATTGATTGCTTTCTCTTTTTCATTGTCTCCTTTCACCTCTTCCTTTGAAAATGCACACTGATTCTTTCCTTCGCATATTCTTACAGTTCTCTGCCATATGGGATCTGCTTTTTCCTGTGTTATCTTGTTTCTTCCTCTTGTTTCCTTGCTTCTGTTTACTCTGCCTCCTTTCTCCCCACACTTTCATTGCATGAGCAAGAAGATCAGAGAAATGTGCTGTGCACCCACAACTACTGTTGATCTCAGTGGAAGTTGAGGAGTGTGCAAGGGGTTTTGAAGGTGCTTAGTAGCATGCAGGAAGGCCCTCATCCTTCAGCAAATTCCACTTGGCTTGCACAGAACCCTACAGAAGTCACTGGGGCTTTGCACAGATGGACCCGCCTGCACCTGCGTGGAGCCCCTTTGACGTCAGTAGAGCTCCACAATGGTCTGCCCTCTCAGATTTCCCTTCTGAAGGTGCTCAGCATCATGCAGGACTAGGCCTGTGGAAAGCAAGGCTCTGATCCTGCAATAAGGTCCACATGGGCAGACCCCCATTTCAGGACTAGGGTGGAAGATGTGTGCAGCTCATTCCAGGACCAGGGCCCACGTCATCATTTCATGGAACTTCTGACCCCTGGCCACTGCTCCATTTATAAACATCCGTTAATTTATTAAAACAGGGTAACAGGTATGGCAGCGCCTTTCCAAGTACACATTGAGACACATTAGTTTCCTCCTGCCCTTTTATTTCTGTCTTTTGATTCTTTGTATTCTAAATTAACAAAAAACTTGGCCCTATGTTACGCTATTGTCAGGTAAAATTAGATTACGTCATTCAAATGGTTAATGTAAACCAGGCCTCTTTGTATGACTTATTAATGTAGCTAATCAACAAATGTAAATAACCTTTAGGGTGTATTTATTTGAACTTGACATGTTTAAAATACCATCGTACACTGAAAGTTCCAGAGAATGAGGTTTGTATATATATTCAGCAGAATAAAAAACATTAACTTCATTAAAATTCAGTTTTCTTCGCTGTTGGTTACAGGCTTGCTTTTGATCAAAGCAGGCTCACTTATTGGGCAAGACGGCAAGGTGCTATCATTTTGTTCACAGTGATGTGTGAGAAAGAAACTGTTGCTACTCCTGGACTGTATCTTACCCTCATATGCCAATCTGAGGGTTAGGCTCAAGCATGGTCACTCACTCCTAGAGCTGGGTGTTCTGAATAAGTAGCATTTCCAGCCCTAAGAAGAGGAAGGGATGAGTAGTGGGAGTGAGGTTAGAAATTCCTCAAATGACTTTGAGGCTGATATTTCAAGATTCTGAACTCCTCTGTCAATGTGCTGAACTTCCTTAATTCCTATTGACTAAAACTGGAGTTGAGGGCACTGAGCAGCATTGGTGGGCTTCTGGCAGCTGTGCACCCAAGCATTACAGGGCTACCTCATTTAAAATAGTCTTTATTTAATATTTGTATTGAAGTAGCACTAGAGGCAATCCAGATTAGGGCCCCATGGTGCGAGGAAGGGTAGAAACGGTCAGTCAGTGACAGTCTCTGCTCCCAGAGTGCTTGCAATCTGAGAGACGATGGAACAGGTGAATGAGATAAACAAGTGGGGTGCAATTAGGATGACAGAAGTGATCTGGGGAAGTGATTTGTTCTTGACAGCAGAAGACTAATGGAACCTGATCCTGTGCTTACTTACACTCCATTTATACCATTGTAACTCCATTGATAGGATTTACATGGTTGCAAGCGAGCAGAGAGTCACAGCCATAGTGTTTGGGGGTATATGCTTTAAACCCCTGAAATAATCAGAGATTGTGTGTCTGTTCTCTGCTTGAGTTATCCTGTTCTGGATTATAAAGAGAGGGGATTGTTTGGTCCTTTCAGCTAGTTTTAAAACCCCATACAGATAAAATTTTTGCAAAGGAAGGAATTTTTAAAGGAATAAAAAGATCCATTTATGAGGTTTTCTTGTCAGCTCACATTGTGGATTGTCACAATCTATGTTAGAGTTTTCTGTAAAGCCCAACACTGTAGTATCTGAATGCTGATTTGGCCTTGAGATTGATGTAATATGGATAGTGTATCTTTGGGGACACTAGATGACCTAGTGAATCAAGCAACTTCTTTTGAGGGTTATAGGGTAAGAAAATTTGTAGCCGCTGTCACAGAATGGCCTATGTAAAATAGAATGTGTGAATGTTTACAGGGAGTGAGCACTCTGAATATCTGCAAATCACTGCTCTCACTAGGGGGTCAGAAGGATTTGCAGTTTTATACAGAATATGTAATTTACAGACTCTGTTATATTAAGGAGAATCTTACCTAGCTCCTTAATAGAAATGGAACCCAAAGCCCTTTAAAGACTGTACAGATTGCAGTGTGGGTTGCAATGGGTGTGGATCAATGCAGAGACTGGCTTTCCACTGCTCACTTTGAGAAATACATCAGAACCCAGCTTCATTGCACAACAGATTATTAAAGTAAATGGAGAATACTATATCCAGTGGAAGATGGATATAGTTGTCCCATATATCCCAGGGTTATACACACAATTGCCATCTTCTTTTGTTTTCCAAACTGACATATTTCTGTATTGTGAAACATTTCTCCAACAGCGTGAAACTGATTACATTAAGTCATCTCAAACTGCACTACACTCCTGTTGTAAACTGACATGATATGTATCTTGTTTTTCTGGAAAGAAAAATAACTAAACAGTACATTGGTCTCATGCTAAAATAGTTTAGGTGGATTTTGTTTTAACTGTTTTGTTTAGGCCCCCTAGACCTACAATGGTGTAGGCATGGTCTCCCCACCCATAAGGCACTAGGGCTCTTTTCTGAGCCCCTTCCAATTTTTCAAAATTTTGTTTAAAGTGTTAGCACCGGAACTGGACACAGTATTACCGGTCTGCCTAATGCCATATAGATGGGTTATGCCACATCCTTATTCCGACTTGATATTCCCCTGTTCAGATATATTTATTTATCTTATCTGTTTTTAAAATGGCTGCCACCATAATGTCTAGGCCCTCTGTAAGTTTAAGATACATACTGAGACTTAGAGATCAGTGATTTCAGAGACCCATGTCATCTTGATGATGTTTTGCATTATATTATTCCATCTGATTCAACATGGTGCTGTGGAAGCTCATGCACTGAGCAATAAGCCTAACTGGAATTACTCAGTAACCTCTTCTAATACTTATGGCTTTTAAATGTATGATTTTAAACTTTAGTGTGTGTATGATGGCTAATTTATTTTGTTTGTTGCTATGCTATGGTTGTGACCAAGTTATGAAAGAGGTTGAGAAACCTCAAGGCATTTACATTTTTGTTAAATACCATTCTTGGAATTACTAGAATTGACTTCGCTCAAGTTTATGAAATTGTTGGATGCAGAAAAGCAAGAAACTTACTGTATGTAGGAAAATATACAAGAGTCGATTGGCAAGAAATACTTACTTCACACAAAGCTTGTACGGAATTGAACCCAGTTTACCACCACTAGCTGGCATCTCCATTCACATTCTGTATTGCACTGGAAAGGCTTGGGTTTGGTGATTCCACAAAAGTTTACAGTCACAATTTCTATAATCATTAGAAGCCTGATAGTTGCCACCATCATTACCAGTCTGTTCAGATATCCAGTCCCCATAATCTGTGAGCTTTTCCTAGAGACCTAATACCTGGAGTGACAAAATCAAGAGGAGTTGAGGGAGCTCAGCATGTCACAAAAATGGTCCATAAGACTCAGATTTTTAAAGGTATTAGACATCACTGTGCTCAGCATTGCAATGCCTGAATCTCATTTTTGAAAGTGATATTGGCACTTGCCTAAATACCTTAAGAAATCTAGGCTCAAGACCCTGATTTTGTTTACACTGGAGTCAGTGGAACTTTTGCTACTGACTTTAGTGGGAGCAGGTTTGGGGTCCAATTTTCTTCGCAGAATCTATAGATGCCTGGCTTGTTTGTGGTAGTTAGGTACAGCTAAACCCTGGGTCAGAGTTAGTTTATCTTTAAACCTCGCTTAGGACAATCATCTTGTATCTGGTCTGGTTAGTCCTTGTGAGCGGCAGAGGTTTACAAGCTGTCTTCCTCCGAATAACTTTGTTACAAGTGCCCACTATTTCTGAGGCACAGCAGTTTTCCTACTCGTTACTGTTCCTTCCTGTGGTGAATTCTCCCTTTTAGGCTTGCTTCCTCCAAGTAGAGCCGGCTCTGCAGGTGGGCCTATTTTGAACCAAAGGAGCTTGTTAACCTTTCGTTGATTGGGATGGGGAATGCCCCATCACAGCCAGTTAGTCTCTCTTCAATGGATAATATAGCAAGAAAAAATGCTGAAAATAAGTATGTATTCCTGGGTGTATCAGCTTGCAGAAATAAGTGTTGACTATTTCATACACATTTTTACATTTAACTACGGGGTTCAAATACATTTTTTTGGCATAGTCAGTTATACATTAGGCCTCACATGTTGGATTCAGAAGAAACTAGCCCAAACCCATCTGTGATAATGAATAGTTGCACTATTAACAGTCACTATTCAGTTGTTAAAATTATCTGCAATAGCATCCAGTTTTATCCCAGGTTCTGGTTGCTTTTTCTCTATTTGCCGTCCCTTCCGGAATATTGTGCAACACATCCTATGTTCTAAAGAAAGTGGTCACAGCACCGTCCTATCAATGGTCTGGAAATCTGAGAGCTTCTTCCCTCCGTCTATAAGGAGGTGAAATGGACAGATCAGAAATTCAAGTTTGGAGTTTTGGCCACAAATTTCAGTGAACTTGAACCCTGCTCAAATCTAATGTGCTTTTGTTTGCTTTGTGACGTATTCCATTGCAGTGCCAGCTTTAGGAGATAGCTGGTCCTATGGAGCTCGGTCAGAAGGAGCGAGCTAAATGTCTCCCCTTGCAATGCTGCAATGCCACAGTTGCATGACCAAACTTGGATATGTACAGCAGATTCACACAGGCTAATTTCACAAGGATTTGAATGTTTTCCCATGAACCATTCATCCTACTCTAATAAGTAGCCTCAAGCTGTATGCTGGAAATATTCAGATTGATTGAGATAATACATTTTTAGATTCACATGGAAATTTACTCCCTTGGAACCAAAAACTAAAGAAGAAACAGCACCAAACCCCCGCTAGCACATAAATTGGTCGATTGTTTGCTGAAAAGGCAATAATCTGTGATAACCTTTTTTTCTAAAAAGTTTATTTTTTTTATCAGTGCTCTGAAGAAAGGCAAAGGGTCATTATTCTTGCTTTTCCTCCCAGGAAAGTATTAAACAACAATAGGGAAAGGGTTCCTGAAAGAGCAGAAGTTAAGTGGTATAATGGACTAACACACTCATGATTCCATATAGGCCCAAGTTCACATTTTGCTTTAATCATAAATGAAATAAGGTTAGGGATCTCAATCTAGTGTCTAACTAGAAATTCATCCTTAGCATAAAACCCTCAATTAACTTGCACCAACTGAGAGTCTGTGCTTTAGAGACACCATTTGCTGTAATAATAGGAGTAGACAGAAGCACTGGGGGATCATGATTAAATTCAATGGCAGAACTAGGTTAAGTAGTATGAACAAAACTGTCAAATGTTGCCACCTATTTATGGCCTATAAAGATCCATTTCTAGAGCTGTGCCGCAAAAAGCTCACATAGTGCTCTGACCTCACACAAAGTCACACCGTGAGGCCAGTTGCAAATTATGTAATCTCCAATTGTTTTGAAAGACTAAAACACAACATGCAAATGAAAAGGGGCTATTTTATTTAATTCATTTATATATTTTATTACATATATTTTCATTTACAGTACTTGGAAAATGAAGTTGACAGATGTAACCAAATATTTTAATTACATTAATTGCTTGCACAATAAACACTTGCAGCATGGTAAATCATCTTTAATTAAACATAGTACTCAGTCAGATACATGATTTTTTGAATGAAGGACAGTCTGCAAATAATAGATAAAATAGATATTGGCAGATGTTCACGTTAGTCATAAAGCATTTCCAAACTGAGTTTAGCTAATACATTAACACTTTACGAATGCTGTCATAAAACTGCTAAAGAGAAAGAAATAAAGAACTTCATCTTCCTCTGGAAGATTAGATTTATAATATAACTTTTTGCTAAATACTAAAGTGCTGAATGAATAAATAGCCACTGGAAATAGGAAAACTAGGCCAATTTAATTGCACAAAAGTATTCACTGGAATAGAAAAACTCTGTTGCAGAACAACACCTCCCACATCTCTGTCCATTTTGGGGGATACATTGTATCTCCAGACCATACAGGGATACATTCAGCTTGCTTTTATCACATGAGCAGTATTTGGGCTATCATGCACAAACAGTCGTTAGCATTAGCAAACAGCAGTACCAGATGGGAAACTTGTGCGGCTGTGCTCTTTCCCTGCTAGATAAATTCATTTTTCAAAGAATAGCACTGTTCGTGTACATAGGGCCCATTTCACCTTTGCTTACATGTCTGTAGCTGGCACTGAGTTTTGTGTTGGAAGTGTTGTCACAAGTACTGGAGGTCAGCTGGGATTCTCCAGGTCACAGTCCCACAATTTGGGGTATTCTCAGAAAAGGGGTTCCCATCTCAAGGATGTAGTTCTTTCCCGTCTTGGTCCAGCACAGCCCAAGCTGCTTGACATAACTCCTGCGGGAATTCTGCGCCACTGTGTATGCACAGAATTTATGTTCCCCACTGATTTCTGTGTCCCCGCAGAAAAATGACTTTCTGAAAGGGAAGAAAAGGGAAGCCACAAGAGCAGTCATGTGACCCTCCCCAGCAGTACGTTTTGGGTGCCCAAGGAGAAGGTCCCTGAGCCAGAGAGAAGGTAAATCATGGTGGGGCAAGGGACAGGACTGGGGAAGACCAGGCTGGTGGCTCCTACCCTGTGCCGAGCTTAGCTGCTAGTCCCAGCTGGGCTGGGAAGGACAGGACGTCTTCTTCCCCTGAGTGGCATCCGGGGCCGGGTCAGATCCACCTCCATTTCTCCCCCAGCTGCAGGAAAGCTCTGCAAACTCCACCCCCTCCCCGCTTCCTGCACCCATTGCCCCTCAGCTGAAGGGGGATGGATCCCTTTACAGGGAGCTGTTCCCCCATCCGCCCAACCCCCAGGCATCCAGACTCTCGCATACCCAGATCCTCTGGCCAAGCCTCACCCTCCCATACCCAGAACACTCCCAAGCAGCCCCACCTGGACTACCCTAACAAGCCACCCACACCCAGATCCCCACCCCACCGAGCCCCATTTCTCCAGAATCTGGACCCCCCACTAAAACCTCCACACCCAGAACCCCCTGCCGATCTCTATCATCCCCCCCCCAGATCTCCTCCCGCTGAGCCCAACCACCTTCACCTGGACCCCTCTGCATAGTGCCATTACCATTGTACCCAGAACCCCCCAACAAGTCCCTGTGCATCCAGATCCCCCCTGCACTGGATCCTTCACTGAGCTGCCTGTACCCAGATTGCCCCACACAGAACCCTCTCAACCCACACCTGAATCCCCCTTCACTAAGCCTTTCCACACTTGGATTCTGTCTTGCTGAGCCTGCCTGCCCACACCTGGTGCACCTGGCATGGAGGGGCAGGGCTGGGTCTTGTGCAGTGTCAGGGTTGGGTGCAGCCTCACCGCTGAGTCTGTGTCCTGAGTGGGAAGCTGCACAGTGATCTCTCACTTCTGTGCAGCCAGTGGCCTCTGCTCCCCAGTGCCATGCTGGAGGCTCCAGATTTACTTGACAAATAAAATGTGCAGAATTTTAAAATATTGTGTGCAGAATTTTTAATTTTTTGGTGCAGAATGTCCTCAGGAGGATAGCATTCAGGACACATTACAAATCCTGTCTATTTTCCCAGGTCTTTTTCTGATGGGATGAGTTGAATATGGAGGGAAGTAAGTTGAGGATGGGAAGCTTTAGTTTTTAGGCTGGATGGGGTTTGGGAGAGATTAGTCCATTGGTCTGTGCCTGTGTAATACTGAAAGTATAAGGGGCCTGGTGGACTTACACTTTTCCAGTTCCTTCTTACAGCTGCATGGCATGAGTTGGAATCCTCTGTGTATTTTTAGTGTTTGTGTTTTTTAGTCTAGTTAGTATAGTTTCTCTCTGCCTCAGTACCCTCTCCCTGGGGAGAAGGAGTATGCCTAGAGTCCCAGGATACAAGACTGTCCTGGGATTTAACTGTGTCACCTGCCTCCATTCCTTCTTGGTCAGTGACAAACATCAGCACTGCCTTTCTTGCCTGGGGGAGGCTCATATCTCTGCCAAGTGCAGCATTTGCTACTTCTTTCCTCCCCGAACCAAGGAGAGATGAGAACTTTGACTGAGGAAGTACCTCAGGGAGAAGACCATGAGACTTTCCTCCCACTTTATACATTGGCTTTGGCCTGCAATGAATTGGAAAGGAGATGACCAACAGAGATAAGATGTTCACAGAAGATGGAAGCCAAGGATGGAACCTTCAGGGAAAGCAAGGTGGAGGAGTTTAGCAAGAGAGGAAATTCATATTTGACCTTCACCAGTAAGAAGAAATTGAAATGCTCAGAGATTAGCATATTTGTCTTTCATGTAAACCCTGATACGGTCAGTGTGAGATTCTCTTTTGCTAAGAGAATTGAGGAAGAAACAGTCAATACATGCTTTACAGGGCATCAGTTAGGTTCCCCCCCCCATCTCCCGGATATTACTATTTCATGATGTCTCTGTTAATGCCAATTTCATTCTACATGCATTTTTCATTCACCCAAACCAAACACCCGATTTTCATTGGTGACATTATAGCATGAGGAGGCATGTGCATTTTATGGAAAATACAGACACTTGGTAGCACATTGTTTCCACCATTGGTACCTTGTTTATTCATCATGGTTAAGGCTACGATTTCATCACAGAGGTCACGGTGATCATGGAAATTGTGAATTATTGGTAGTTGCTGTAAAAACCAAGTGGTGTTGCGACCTAGTGCACAGGGTTGCAATGTCACTCAAGTTTGGCCTGTCTACCTCTGCCTCCATCTACAGAGGGACAGATGGACCAAACCTGAGTGGCATTGCAACCCCATGTGCCAGGCTGCAAAGCCTGGAGCAGGGAGCTGGGCCCAGCTCTGTGGCAGAGGAGATGTGGGGTGGTTACAGGGTGAATGTGGGGTGGGCTTGTACTCCAATCTTCCCCCTGAACTATTGTTTTTTCTCCCGCACCTCTGCCGGCAAATTTACTAAACATTTCTATGCCAAATTTTTGGACTTTATCATGGTTATAACTTCAGCTTGTAAATACAACAGTTTATTGTACAGTGAGCTCTACAGAGATCCAGTGCAGTCACCCACAAGTTGAATTCCTGCTGTAAAATCTTCAGGGCATTTAAATGTTTGATTGAGGAAGCACTGAAATATAAATGTAGGAGTGGGTGACATTTCCTTGGCCCGATGTTGTTTTTAAGGCCTTTGCTAAACACTTTCTAGCTTATATGTTTTACGGGGCATCTGTATAAATATTTCCCTGACATATTCATTCTTAGAGAAGGAAAAGCTTCATTGTGCTTAATTAGTTTGCATGCTGTGATGAAAGGTATGTTCTGATCTTCAGTGCTTGTTAAATGTCAAATACCTTACCTCTGAATGAGGAGTGTTATGGGTTTTTTCTTTTTTAAAGAAGACCAAGATTTTGCCTTTGCTTGAGTGAAAGAATCATAATCACTGACTCATGGCTGAGTAATGAGGATGCTTCTAAAACAAAATATTTTGTTGTTTCAATTTCTAGACCTGCTTATTAAAAACAAGTGAGAGTACAGCATGCACATTAATATCACTTCTGCTTTAAAACTTGAGGGCAGAATTTTCAAATCACCAGTTTGGTGCCTAATTGAGTAGCCAAATGAAAGGGTGGGGGGGAAAGAAGGGACGTAAGTGATTTGCAAAGAGATTTTCAGAGGCACAGGTAGGATTTCTTCCTTCGAGGCAGCCCATGCCCAGTTTAAGAAACCCACGAGTGCTTATTCCTTTACACTCCCTATCTTCCATTCATGGTCATATGGAAAACTCCTCCCATTGGTTATTCCAATATATTTTCAAAAGTGACTTAGGAACCTAAATCAATGTCATGCAGACTCTCTGGTGCCTAAACATTGTTTTGAAAAAAATGGGAGTTAGGCTCCTAATTCACTTAGGCAGTTTTGAAAATTTTACCCTTACATCCTTGCACGGGTACCTCATCCAAACTCTAAATAAGTAATATGTGGTTATTTCTTGGAAGCTCCTGTGTAGGCACACTGAACTTCGATATCATTTGCCCACATCAGAAAGATCTGCCACATTCACCGAGCACACAATTAACACCAAACCAGTGAAACTGTCATTTCATTTTTTCACTTTCTTTTATATTCTGTATCTCACTGGAATTTAACACACTTCCTTTCCCGCAGCTCATTGTCACAAACAAATGGACTGTAATATAAAACAAAACAAAAACTCCACTCACCACACAAAGGGCCAGCTTCCTCCCGGACAGAACTGCCTTCCTCCACAAATTCTGCAACATTAACAACCTTCCTCAGAACACTGTCCTTGCCACTATGGATGTCACTTCCCTGACACCAACATCCCTCACAGTGATGGTGTAGCTGCCTGCTTCACATACTTACAAGACAATGGCCAACACTCAGATATTCACCCCAAACACATGGCCAGACTTGTCCATTTCATCCTCATCCATAATAATTTTAAATTCAACAACAAAAACGTTGTCCAACCCATGGGAACAGCTATGGGTACTTAATGGGCCACCTTGACATACCTGAGATACTTCAATGATATTTTCATCCTCTGGGCAAATGACTTAAACTCCATCATAGATTTCTACTACAACTTCAACAACCACCACCTATCCATTATTCTCTCTCTGGAACACTCCTACACCAACATCAACTTCCTGGACACCACAGTCCGCTTCAACAATGGAACCTTGTAGACATCTATATACAAGAAACCCATGTATCACCACACCTACCTTCATAGATCTAGTAACAACCCCAAAAAGTTTGTTATTTACAGCCAGACACTCATACCACAGAATATGTTCTGAGGAGAAAGTCTGTGATATAGAATCATAGAATATTAGGGTTGGAAGGGACCTCAGGAGGTCATCTAGTCCAACCCCCCTGCTCAAGGCAGGATCAATCCCCATATTTCTCCCCAGTTCCTGAAATGGCCCCCTCAGGGATTGAACTCATGATTCTAAGTTTAGCAGGCCAATGCTCAAACCATTGAGCTATCTCTCTGCGCTCCCCCATATACACCTTAATACACTCAAAACTGCTTTCAGCAAACAAGGCTACTCCACCAGAGAAGTAGATTGCACCATGAAATAGGCCACCAAAATACCCCAAGAGAACCTGCTTCAGTACAGAAATAAACCCACCTCTGACTGCACACCCCTCGTTGCCACCTATCACTCTACCCTGGAACCCATACCGGGCACCATCAAACAACTACAATCCATACTCAAGGTGGATCCCATCCTAAAAATCTTTCCTGACCCCTACCCCCACTTCTGACCTTCAAACAACCCCCCAACCTCTCCATGCTCATTATCAGAAACAACCTCCCCAGACCAGGACACACCAACTCAAAGTGCCACCAGACCCTGCCAGAACAACAGATGCAAAACCTGCAGACATATCTCTACTTCTACATTGATCAACACCCCCCATAACCCACCTTTCAAGATCCCTGGGTTATACACATGCCTATCACATGTGGTGTACCTCACCACTAAATGCCCCAATAACAACTATATGGGTGAAACTAAATAATCACTATACTGTCAAATGAACTCACACAGGAAAATGATAAAAGACAAAACCATCCTATCACCTGTGGGTGAACACTTTCCACACAGCGATCACTCTATCTGACCTATCAGTCCTCATCCTCAAAGGGAAACTGCACAACACTTTCAAAAGATGAACCTGGGTGCTTAAATTCATAACTGGATTGATGGCTTATTACAACAATCTGTACTCCACTAACCCCTTTTTTTTGTCCTATGCCTAAAAGGGCGTTAACCAGCCACTTCACCTGGAATGTTCCCTTAGCACATATTCTAACTATGTATGCTAAACTGTGTTCAATCTTTTATTTAGCTGTGACACTCTGAGTACCTTTCTCATTCCTGAGGTAGAGCTCTGTGTAGCTTGAAAGCTTGTCTCTCACCAACAGAAGTTGGTCCAATAAAAGATATTACCTCACCCACCTGGTCTCTCTAAAATGAAAAAAAAGAGGCAGACGAAACAGGGGAAAAATCACAAAAGAAAAAGCTGGCCTCAGCAAGTCGTCTGGTCCAACTGTGATGGGGTAGAGGTTCTGCTTCATCCAACAATTTCTGTTGTTGCTGTGGCCAGTGTTTTTGTGGTACTTTCCATAAGATCAGTAGCTTCTTATTGCCAGTCTAAGAGAAACAACTGTACTACTGAGCAACATTATTGGCCATGGATTTCCCGCTCCTTCTCATCAAAGTTAGCTGTCTTCTCAAGCTGAACATGGCTAAAACAGAGCTTCTAATCTTCCCCAATCAAGCCTCCCTACTACTTCCTTTCTTGGTTACTATGGAAAATAATACTATCCTTACCTGCTTCTCGTCTTCAACTTGGACCTCTCTCTAGGTCCTCACCCCCAGGCTATGTCTATATTTTGCCAATTCTTTATGTAGACCATCTGTAAGATAGGGCCTTTCCTGTCCATCCAGATAAAACTTGTGAAAGCTCTCATCATTGCATGTCACGATTACTGCAACATCCTTCTTTTTTTTCATTGACAAATGCAATCTCATATCCATTCAGAATGCTGAAGCAAAGATCATTTCCCTATCCCAGGGGTCGGCAACCTTTCAGAAGTGGCATGCCGAGTCTTCTTTTATTCACTCTAATTTAAGGTTTTACGTGCCAGTAATACATTTTAACGTTTTTAAAGGTCTCTTTCCATAAGTCTATAATATATAACTATTGTTGCATGTAAAGTAAATAAGGTTTTTAAAATGTTTAAGAAGCTTCATTTAAAATTAAATTAAAATGCAGAGCTCCCCAGACTGGTGGCCAGGACCCAGGCAGTGTGAGTGCCTCTGAAAATCAGCTCATGTGCTGCCTTTGGCACACATGCTATAGGTTGCCTACCCTGCCCTAGCCTGTGGCTTTGACCATGTCACTCCTTCTTTGCATTCCCCATTGTCTCCCCCTTCTCTATTGCATGAAACATAAACTGCTTGTCTTCACTTTCTAGGCCCTTCATGCTCTATCCTCACGCTACCGATCCTCTCTTATTTGTTACCAAGTTGTTGACACCAGCCTCCAATCCACATTTGTTAAACTTTCCAACAAGCACCTTTGTGCTTTCTCATGCTGTCCCTCTGCTAGGGAAAGAAAGGGCTAAAGAATATTTAGGTAAGTTAGATGTATTCAGGTCAGCAGAGCTCAATGAAATTAATTCTATTGTGCTTCAGCTAGTTCCTGAAGTACATCTTGGAACCATTAGCGATTATCTCTGAGAAGTCATGGAGGATGGTTGAGGCTCCAGAGAACTGGAGGAAGGCAAAAAAAGTACCTATCTTTAAAAAGAAAAAGGACTTGGAGAATTATAGACCACTCAGCCTAACTTTAACTGGAAAGAGACTTGAATAAATTATTAAACAATCAATTTGTAAGCACCTAGAGCATAATAGGGTTAAAAGTAATAGCCAGCAAGGATTTGTCAAGAACAAATAATGTCAAAACTACTTAATTTTTTTTCTTTGAAAGGGTTACTACCTTGAGGGGTGGGGGTGGGAAGCACTGGACATTATATATCTTGATTTTAGTAAGGCTCTTCACATAGTACCACATAACATTTTCATAAACAAACTAGGGAAATGTGAAACACATCAAAGATTGTGAAGCATTCAGACAATACAATAATGGTTGCCATATAAGTACCTAAGATAATAGATAGAGTGGAGTGAGAGAGGGATCCAGTAGAGAAAGAAACACAATACAAGATTGTCTTTTTTTTCTTGTTATTCCTCTTCTGTAATCTTTCTTTGGGGTCATTGTGTGACACTTTAGGCCCATAAGGTGTTCTGTCACTGCCTGCCCTGTAACCATGGGTACCTCTCTGCTGTGCAGCTTTGTCTCAGAGCCCTGATGCCAACAGCCTGCCCACAGCACGGTAGCCTCACTTTGGCTTCCATCATCCTGGTTATTCATTGTAGGGTGACACCAGCAGTCCTCCTGGTTCTGAGTCTCCCTGAAACTATCTCCTCTGTAGTATCCAGTCCCTCTCACTGTGCCCTCACAGAAGATATTAAGTTTGCTGCCTCCAAAGAGACACCATATGTCCCAGCTGAAGGCACACCCACATGTAGTTGAAACACACAGCATTCAGATGGTTTGTGGTAAAACTAAAACTAAGCTCATTAACTAAAAATTTAGGATTAAGTGGGTTTCTAGTACAAATGAAAGAGAGATGAAAAGTTACAAACTATACATGCTTTCTAGTGACTACATTTAACTTCAGGAAGTTACAGTCTGAATATAAGGAGGTTTCTTATTTATCTTCAGTTTCCAGAGACTTTCAGACTCCTTGGTTGAAAATCTCTGTTTGTTTTTCCTCAGATATACAAGAGCCCTGGCCACTTGTATCTGTCCAGTAATGGATACCAAAATGGCTCTCTATCTTTGCTTCTCTCTCCCAAAGTTCAATTACCTTATCTCAGGAGGCAAGGAGGTTTCTTGGAGTTGCATCTTCCATCATCCATTGTTAAGAGGCCATCCCCAACACTGGTTTGCCTGATGACTTTGTCTATTTTGCATGTAAATGTAATTCCGTTGTCTCTCCTTGCTCAATTTACATTGCAAACACATTCAAGCAGGCAGAACCACGTACCTTTGTCTAAGGTGGGGATGTCTTAAACCCTTTTTGCCAAACACATGTTAAGAAAATATTTCCAGCACATATTTATAATTATTCATATATCAGCTGTACATACACCACACACTAATATTAATGATCAACATGTCACCAGTTTACATATAATATCTTCCAGGGCACCTTTTAGGTACAGATTGACAATAGCGAGTTGGAGCAAGGAGAGTGCCAAGCCTGATATAAGTTATATTATGGTGTACCCTATGTCAGCTGGCGCTGAAGGGCTCCCTAGATCACACATTGCTGTCCCCTTTGCTGTGGCCACAGGGGATCCAGATGGAGTGGGATTAGAGTTGTCTTATGCAAGGTGTTGGGAGGTAGAATTTGGAAAGCCAGCCCAGGGGTCTACACTGGGAATATATTGCAGAGCCAAGTTGTGTGTGGCTCTGTCAGGATCTCTGTACAATGGCTTTGGCAGTGCAGAGCTGACAGATGGCCTGGGGGCTGCCACTATGCAGAACCACTGCTGTCGTCCTTTGCAGAATGGCAATACAGTGGCTGGTGAGCTGTGGTAGCATCCACAGAGTATTTTTTACTCTTGCTCTTGCACTAAGCCTGATTTCTTGGGCAGGATGCAGGAAGAGGACTTGGTGCTCTATGTTTTGATGTATTTTGTTTGTCAGCCTGCTGTGATGAACGCACACGAGACAAAGACTAGCATAGTCCATTTTGGTGTAATTTCCCTAGGTTCCAAATTATCCATTTCTTTTTTTAAACTATCACCAAATAATTTGAGTTCTCTTGTTAATCGTAACAGGCACCCCGGGAGTTTGGAATTTCAGTACCTCTACTACAGATAACACATCTTTGTTATTGCACATCTCCTACAAAAAACACACATACACTGCAGTCATTGTAGACAACAATGAGCAGTTGGCTCATAATTTCAATTTATTATCAAAAGGTTTTCCTCAGACGACAAACTCAGAAAGCTAAAATGAACATAGTTTTTTAATTACAGTATACCCATTATAGAAGTCCTTGGAGGTATCTGGTGTTTATTTTTGGAAGTCTTAATTGGCCTTGATATAAGAAGCAGTAAGTTCCTTGGCAACCTGCATGAGGGCATTTCATATATATCATAGTGTATTTAAAGCCTTTTGCCAGTACCAATTAAGGGTCCAATCTTGCAAACACTTGTATAACTCTAATGACATAACCAGTCTCATTGACTTCAAATGGACTACTCACATCAAAGTCAAAGTATTTACTGGATGAGGCCCTAAAAATTGAAAAAATGAATCTCAAAAGTTGTTTTTTTGTGCATCCCTTTAGAGATCTGTTTTATAGGCTTTGTTATATTATATCATACTATGTGTAAGTAAAATTTCTCAATTATGCTGCCACTGATAAAATATATAACAATAACTTCAAGTCATAAGTGTAGCTCAGAATTAAATATAAAAACTATGATTTATATATTACTACAAATCTTTTAAAAAGACCAAGTTTAGAGAAAGCAAGAAAACCCTTAGAAAACTGCGAAGGGGTCTTAGATCACAACATTACTGATTATAAACTCAAAAATTAATAAATTAGCTACATTTTCATTTTGGCTGGAAGGTAGTAAATAAAACCAAGTGAATAGTGAATTCAGTCTTTAAGCATTGGAATAATTACTGAGAAATTATTTAAGTGAATTACAACAGGTCTTTGGACTTTTCTAATATAAATCATTTCAAGTAAAAATGAAAACAAACATTTGGTAGAACACATTTATCATGACAGAAGAGGGCACAGAGTCCGATATTTTTTATATGAACTGTTGTCTCATTATATTTTGGTGTCCAAGATAACGTGTTACTTAATATCTTCTTCCTCCATCTGATCAGAAATATTAGCATACATTCTCAAAGGAGTAGATGATTAAGTGTTCCCCAGTGAGAATAAAAAAATCTGTAGACCAAATGTGAAACAGAATTAAACTATAACAACAATGTTGTTTAAAAGTGAAGCAACAGGTACACAATTAAGTGATTTATATTTTGCAAAGTTTGGTCATAAAAAAGCAGCTTATATATTTGCGGCCTTGGCTATAAACCTTAATTTGAAGAATTGATTGTTTTGAATCTCTGATCTCACAGATATTGTTGGGTTTTTTTGTCCACTAACAAATGAATTTTGTCATTTCCTTCCCCTAGTCCTCCCAGTAAGTTCCAAATTTCTGTTTGCCTGGGAAGTTTGTCCTTGGGCTGCCTGGTTTATAGCTCTGTCACCAAACACGGCACTTTTTTGCAGGGTCCATGTACTCTGTCGTGGTGCATGAAAAGGCTTCGGTAAACTCTGCAGAGTTCTGCAATGATCCTATGACCCTTTAAAACAAAAACAAAAAGAAGTTGGCACCACTGATTCTCTTTAAGACCCAACTTAAAATAAAAGCTAACCGTTATTTTCTGCATCTCAGAATATTTCAAGAAACATCCATGATTCTAAGCTTTTTCAGGTTATCCCCCTTTCTCCTCTAAAATTGTAGTGGCCTAACTAAATTTTTATTTTTCCAGTTTGCACATTCCCTATCACATACAAAAGAAGATGACTCGTAGAAACACAGGCCTGATATTATTTCCATTGATGTCTATTGCAGCCAAACTCTCATTGACATCATAGGAACAGAGTTCCTTTCGTTAGTTTTGGTGAAAAATTTTCAGACAGCTCCACTTGTGCTTTAAGTCCTCTGTAAAAAGTAGGTAAAACCTAGAGCTGGAGGAATATTGAAGACGTTTTTTGTTAGGATTCATTGCATTTGACTATAGTCATGCCCCTTTTTCTGGTCACTGTCCACAAATATTCTAGCAAACAAGTTTTCTGGAAGAAATGTTGACATAAACAGTAGATTTTAAGTGAATTTTGGGAAATGCTAGTAAAAAGCAATTTTCAGATTTGTATTGTGAACCCTTATTCTAAGAATTACACCCCTCCCATGGCAGAAATATACCCTGTGACCTATACATCTAGTCAAAACAACTCCAGTATTTAACGTCAAATATCAAATAGTGGCACTGAATTCATTGTGAAACAAGAATTATTTGCAGAAATCATTTTCTGAATAATTTCAATAACAATTAGATTCAATATAATCAAAACCTGTCTGTGGAAATTGTGAGCAGTAATAGAGGTGAAGCAGTTTATCAGATTACATTTGTTACAAATTACTGGATCGGCTCTGTAAAATCAAAAGGGGAATATCTGGTAAGTATTGTCAGGAGGCATCAGCAGCACATGGGACCAATAGAAGAGATAAAAGAAAACAAAGATGGCTTTCTAGTAAGTGATCCAGCAAAGCCTTGACCAACCCCAGGGCTGGAGCCACTAAAGTGGGATTTTGCCAAAAACATAGCCAAAGATATTCTGTGTGTAATAAAATCTGACTTACAGCTGGCACTATTTTTGATCTATTGGCAGTGGAGAACAAATCCTGCTTTTTTTAGTTATGTCATTAGTACCATAAGGTGAGTCACATGAGCAGGATTTAATCTGTTATTATATCTGATTTGTTTTAACACGGAATAACAATCAAATGCAAATTATCTGAAAAATTACTTCATTTCTTTTCCTCCGTTAGTGACACCTAAATCTAAGGCTTCCTTTCATATTTATTTTATTGTGGTTAGATATTGTATTCTATTGCTACATTTATTCAAATTGTAAGAAATGTAATCTGATGAACAACTTCAGGTTTCTACAAGCTTCTGTTATTCCCCATCCAGTGCTCAAAACACCCAATCAATACATTAAAAACATATAATGCAAATAACAGAGCAATATAAAGAACTGCCCATCCCACCTTGACAGAGAAATAAATCAGCTCCAGCAAATGCAATAGGCATAAAATAAACCTATACATTTTGAGTCCATATGACTTTTTGATATAAAGTCATTAAAATACTGGTAGTTTTATATATTTAAATATATTATAGTTTTAGATATGATTCTAATATGTACAAAGATGCTTTATATTTTAGAGTTTTATGTTGGGCCTGATCCTGCAAATCATTACAGTAATATCAATGAGATTTCTCATGTAAGATGACTTGTGTGAGTAAAAGTCTGCAGGATTAGGCATGTCTTGTTTGTAGCCACCTATATAGATATAAAAATAGTAGTGAGATTTAACATATGACATTGAAGCAAAGTGCATCCAAATATAAATGCATAAAGACATCAAGCCGATTAATTTACAAGAACTAATGAAGTGTACAAATTAATAACACAAATAGGAGGCAAAGCTATAAAGAACTGCCGCAGACCCACATTAATATTGTGCCTAGATTCAGCGGATTGCAGGAGTTTTAAATATAATTGCCTTGGGGAGAGGTTTGCAGATTACACAGAAACACCCACACCAAAATGCCAGTTTAATGATAACCGCAGGAACAGTCACTGCTTTCACCAAATATTTGAATATGTGGGATAAGCAATAATTCTCTGGTAAAGAGCGGGGGTTAGGAAAGAAAGCCCTTTGGAAGTGATGTGATGAACTGTAGCAGAAGATAATGTGATCAGCAGGAGTGCAAGTGCTGTAGGGTTCACAATGATTTTTGTGGCTAGCACAGTTATTGTGGCATCCACCAATTGGATTTATAAGAACAAACACCATGTTTTTATGTTGCTCAAACTGAATGTTGTGCTGGTTTAGGTTAAAATGTAAAAGTCCTAATCAGCCCACACTGTCTTCAGCTTCTCGGCACCTAAACCTCATAAGTAGGACCCTACCAAATTCAGAGTCCATTTTGGTCAGTTTCATGACCAGGGTTTTTTTAAATTAGTCAATTTCACATTTTCGGATGTTTACATCTGAAATTTCAAGGTGTGGTAACCATGGGGGTCCCAGCCCAAAGGTGGAGGGTTGCAAGGCTATTGTAGGGGGGCCATGGGATTGCCACCCTCACTTCTGCCCTGGTGCTGGCATGGGTGCTGCCTTCAGAGCTAGGCAGCCAGAGAAGAAGGCTGCTGACTGGGTGCCCGGCTCCGAAGCCACTGCTAGCAGCACACAGAAGTGAAGGTAGCAGGGATGGGAGTGTGGGTTACCATCTCTGTGGTTTTCCCAGCGTCTTCTACCCGAGTGGGGGGCTGACAGCTGGAGCTGCAGCCTCCGTGTGGAAGAGGGTGACAGATGGAGCTGCAGCCTTTCTGTGCGGGGGAGAAGGGGTGACATCTGGAGCAGCCTCTCTGAGTGGGGAGGACAGCTGGAGCTGTGGAGCTTCCTGCAGCTGGGGGAGATCCCGGAGGTGGATCTAACCTGCCCTGGGAGCAGCCCCTGCAGGGGAAAAGGAAGTCAGGCAGCCTAGCTGACTCTTTAGACTGTCAGGAGTACTGAGCAAGAGCAGCTGCAGGGCCTTTCTCCTGATACCCCCTCAGACACGGAGTCAGCTTTCTCCAAAATTGGTCGGCTTGTCAGGGGGAAGGCCTGCAGCTGCACCTGCTCAGTACTCCTGAGAGCCTAACAAGTCAGCTAGGCTGGCTGACGGACTGCCCTGCCTGGCTGGCTGAGGAAGCTAGCAGGCCGGTTCTCAAGCTCAGCAGGAGCAGCAGGTTGCCGGTTGCTCAATGCACATGTCCACAGATCTGCTTCCCTGTGCTTGTCTCTCTCTCCAAGCTCTTCTCTGCCACTGCTCCAGCCTAGACCCTGCCCTGCTCCCAGTCCTGTCCCAGCTTTGCTTTTGCCTCTGAGCCAGCCCTACTGCTGCCTCCCCTGACTCCTGGTAATGCACTTCTGACCCTCAGTTCTGATTCCTGGCTCCCACCCTATTTTGCCCCTTTGCTCTGGCATTTGTACTCCTACCCCTAGGCATGATCACCTATGACTCCACTCTCCATCACACCACTGTGCATGGGTATGTTGTTGCTCAAGGAGTGGAGAATCTTTGTTAGCAGCCTTTTTTTCTTCCCTCTTGTTAGGGATAGGGAGGGAACAGGGACCTTGTTTCTCTTGTTTGTGTACAGTGCCCAGTACAGTGTTGCCTGAGTCCTGTTTGTGGCCCTTAGACACTGCCTCAGTATAATTAAATAATAATTATGTAGGTCTGGGGATACAGTCACAAGGTCTGTGCAATGCCAGTGAAGGAAAAGACCCAATTCAGACAATAAAAAACAAAACAAAAACACCCCTCGAGTTCTGGAGGGTGATCCTGCTTCTGATTTGGTGTGATGCCTGCATATCTTTAGGCAACGAGCTCCCACCATAGAGAGAGGCCCATCCTCCTCCCTTTCATTATCCCTATTTGTGGAGAGACCATTTGATTTCTTCATCTTTCCCTGACTGAGCACTCTCCCCTTAGAGCTGTCGAGAGACATAGAAAGTGAAATCCTTGCCCCGATGTATCAGTGGGAGTTTTGCCATTGACTTCAGCAGAGCCAGGATTTCAATCCTAGCCTTCAGGCCACGCAGCCCCTTAAGTCACTTCCCTGTCTGTCTTTCAGCCATCTTGGGGAGAACCTTAGCAGAGGCTAGCTCTAACTGAAATGAACATGATCATAGGAGGCAACATGGAAAGGATACAGACCTGGAAGTCTGCAATCTATTCCCGGCTTTGTCACTGACCTGCTGTCTGACCTTGAGATAGTCATGTCACTTCTTTGTGTCACACCCATAAAATGAGGATAATGATACTTGCCCTGCTTTGTAGAGTGCTCTGATATCTACAATGAAAAGCTACCTTACAGCCGAGGATGATGATTATAAACACTGACCTGAATTTGCCTGGGCTATGCGTATCAGTTTTAATGGAGTTGACAGCATATTCTGGACGGTACGTTCCACACCATATCTAGAAACATATCAGAAAGAAAGTGATCTGTTGTAAATAAGATTTTTCAGGAGAAGTGCTGCTTTAGTTTTATTATGAAACATTTAATGCTGGAGAACACATTTCAAATTGGACCACAGTGAAAATATGTGGATTCTATAAAACCCCACATACTGTAGTGCACTTTCACAGGCATTTGAGCCTAGCAGACTTACTCCTGCATGAATTCAAGTGTGTAGTTAAGGGTACGTCTACACTACAGGATTATTCCAATTTTATATAAACCGGTTTTGTAAAACAGATTGTATAAAGTCGAATGCACGCAGCCACACAAAGCACAATAATTTGGTGGTGTGCATCCATGTACCGAGGCTAGCGTCGATTTCTGGAGCGTTGCACTGTGGGTAGCTATCCCGTAGCTATACCATAGTTCCTGCAGTCTCCCTTGCCCATTGGAATTCTGGGTTGAGATCCCAATGCATGATGGTGCAAAAACAGTGTCGCGGGTGATTCTGGGTAAATGTTGTCATTCATTCATTCCTCTGTGAAAGCAACAGCAGACAATCATTTCGCACCCTTTTTCCCTGGATTGCCCTGGCAGATGCCATAGCATGGCAACCATGGAGCTCGTTTTGCCTTTTGTCACTGTCACCATATGTGTACTGGATACCGCTGACAGAGGCGGTACTGCAGCGCTACACAGCAGCATTCATTTGCCTTTGCAATATAGCAGAGACGGTTACCAGTTGTTCTGTACTGTCTGCTATGCCATTGTAAACTGGCAATGAGATGATGATTATCAGTTGATCTGTATCATCTGCTGCTGTCATGGGTGCTGGCTGACAGTTGCTGAGGGCGGCCGGGGGCGCAAAGACAAAAATGGGAATGACCCCCCGGGTCATTTCCTCCTTTATGTTGTATCTAAAAATAGAGTCAGTCCTGCCTAGAATATGGGAAAAGTGTACTAGAGAACCAGTGTATCAGAGAACCAGAGAGCACAGTTGCTCCGTGTTAGATCCCACAGAAATGATGAGCTGCATGCCATTCTAGGGGGTGTCCATGCAACAACTCCACTTGTTGCTTCCCTCCTCCCCCAACCCTTCTGGGCTACCATGCAGGGTCCCCCCATTTGTGTGATGAAGTAATAAAGAATGCAGGAATAAGCAACACTGACTTTTTAGTGAGATAAAATGAGGGGGAGGCAGCCTCCAGCTGCTATGATAGTCCAAGCAGGACATTAAACGGTGGAGGGGAGAGGAGTGCAGCATCCCGCTTCTATGATAGTCCAGGCAGTACAGAATCTTTTCTTTAGACATGAAAGGAGGGGGTCATGGAGTTCAGCCCCCAGTTGCTATGATGAGGACGGTTACCAGCCGTTCTGTACCATCTGCTGGGAATAACCGGGAGTCATTCCTATTTTTACCCAGGTGCCCCCGGCCGACCTCACCTGAGGCCAGCCAGGAGCACTCACGGGCTGATGATGAGGATGGTTACCAGTCCTACTGCACTGTACCATCTGCCACCGGGGAAGGGAAGGGAGAGGATGCTGCTGTTCAGTGCCCCAGCACCGTGTCTACCAGCAGCATGCAGTAGACATACAGTGACACTGAAAAAAAGTCAACAAACCATTTTTTCCCCTTTTCTTTCACGGGGTGGGGGGTAAGGTGGAGTAAATTGACGAGATATACCCTGAACCACCCCGGACAACGTGTTTGACCCTACAGGCACTGGGAGCTCAGCCAAGAATGCAAATGCTTTTCGGGGACTGCGGGGACTGTGGGATAGCTGGAGTCCTCAGTCCCCCCTCCATTCCTCCATGAGCGTCCATTTGATTCTTTGGCTTTCCGTTATGCTTGTCACGCAGCACTGTGCTGTGGACTCTGCATCATAGCCTGGAGATTTTTTTCAAATGCTTTGGCATTTCGTCTTCTGTAATGGAGCTCTGATAGAACAGATTTGTCTCCCCATACAGCGATCAGATCCAGTATCTCCTGTACGGTCCATGCTGGAGCTCTTTTTGGATTTGGGACTGCATTGCCACCCGTGCTGATCAGAGCTCCAGGCTGGGCAAACAGGAAATGCAATTCAAAAGTTTGCGGGGCTTTTCCTGTCTACCTGGCCAGTGCATCCGAGTTCAGATTGCTTTCCAGAGCGGTCACAGTGGTGCATTGTGGGATACTGCCTGGAGGCCAATACCATTGATCTGCGGCCACACTAACCCTAATCCGATATGGTAATACTGATTTCAGCACTACTCCTCTCGTCGGGGAAGAGTACAGAAACCGGTTTAAAGAGCCCTTTATATCGATATAAAGGGCCTCGTTGTATGGACGGGTGCAGCATTAAATCGGTTTAACGCTGCTAAAATTGGTATAAATGCGTAGTGTATACCAGGCCTAGGATTAACATCCTGTCTGCTTTGCTATGGCCACTGCTCAGTTTAACAATCCTGCCAGCTCATTAGAATGAGAAAAGTCAGACTGCTGTTCCAGCTTACAGTGAAATTGTCACTCAAAATGACTGTCAAACCTTCAGTGAAGAATGATACAACACCTGTGCAAAGTTCAGGAAGAACAGCTGCTTATGGCTCATGTCAAGTCCGGGAAGCAGTTTTTCTTTTCCATTTTTTTGGACAAAGTTTTCATAAGCCTGCAAAACAAATGGAGCAGAAATGTTATGGTTTCCTATTTCCCTTATCAAAATGGCACTATAATGAGAAGGAACATGGATTATTTGACATACTACAGCAAGACTCTCTTAGGTATCGTCTCTGGCTGAATACCACCGATATGCAGCATAGGAAAGAAATGCAATGGCCTGATTGACTCAGGGCCTGATTCTCCTCTCGGATCAGTTTTACAGTGGTGTAGCTCCACCGAGTTCAGGCAGTTACTCCTGATTTATACTGGAGGGGAGGCTTAGGCCCAAGGAATGCAATTTACTGAGAGAAAAGGAAACACAGCAATATCATTGTCTCAGTAGGAAAGTTGTGATAGCTGGTAAAATGTCATGCCCTCGGCATCCAGATGTCATGCACTTTTTTATAAGAAAGATAATGTACAGGAGAAGAATTGTGCTTGTATGACAATAACAATAGAGACTGTAGGCAATCACTCTAGACAATAACCTCCCCACTTCAGCAAGCTTTACATTAGTTAATATTTTTTCAGATCCCATTTAACTGTCATGTACTTGCGCTGCATTTCCCAGCATTACTAATTACCTAGGGCTAGACTGTCCCCCACCATGGTACAAACCATGGCAGGGGACTTCTGGGAGATTCCCTCATATCCAGGGCTTACATTCTTACAGAGTATTTCCTGGAGTCCTCCCCCGCATCCCTCTCCCCAAATCCTATAAAGACTCTAGGGGGGTTGAAAAATGTTTGCCAGAGCTCTGCTCCAGACAGCACCAGCTGAATTTAAGCCCTGCTCATATCATTTCCTTGTGGACGGGGGAATTGAACTTCCACAGAAAAGAGTGAGGGGCCAACTTCCAGATCTGGAAGGCCCCAGAAAGCCAGTCACATGGAGGCCCTGACCCTCAGTCACTCTAACAGGGACTACCCCACTGTGGTCCCCAGAGCCTGGAGCTATGTAGAAAAGTTAATGCAGCCTGATGCTGTGCTGTCTTCCTAAAGTACAGTGCATGAGACCAGAATAAGGAGATGATGTTCATCTCACCCACGCACCCTTCCTCTCAGACCTGCACTGATGCTGCACTGTGCAGAGTGAGCTCTGCTGCCTAGGTGAATGGACAGCAGTGGGGAGTGGGCTGAGCACCTTCTGTGCATGAAGGAGCCCTCTGCGCCTGGGCTCAAGGGGGCACAATCTGTCTCCAAGATGATCAGTGTATAAACAGAGGCTTTATTCTGCTGTTTAATCAGCTAACATTTCTAGTCTGATCCTTTCCATAATACTACAGTTAGAGCTGTGGGGTGACAAGTTTCAGTTGCAGCAAAAATCACCATCTTCTCCAATTTCACACAATACATAAATGTTATTCTGTTCCCAAATTCTTTGTTTTCTCCATGAATGTAAGTAATTCCAAGTTATTTAATTAAATCCATAGGCTGTTACCACAGGAATTACGACAATGCTTCAGTTATAAGATCTATTCGATCAGAATCTGGTCTGACTCACATGGTGTGAATGTGGAGTAACTTCACTGCTCTTACTCCATATTTACACAGTAGGCAATCAGAATCTGATTCATACCTACTTCTGGTGTAAAACTGATTTTGTAGTGACAAATGCAACACTTCTTGATGAAAAAGGAAATTTCCCCTACGGCTTCTTTTATGAAAATGCAGGCCATTTTTCAGGCTGTAATTAAGTTGATTTGTTAGTCTGTAGGTTCTTTTTATTTTGCAAAGAAGAAAAAGTGTTCATTGGCAGAAATGGTGAAACTTTTCCCTGAAATAAATTCTTGTAAAATCTTGCAAAAAATCTGTTGTCATCAAGTGAAACTTGCTCCTCTCACATGTTCATAAGATAGCCCCTATCTGTGATATCACAGTAACTCTGAAGACCCAGTTCCTTCTTGGTAGTACTTCTGACTTGCTAGTATTCCCTATGCTAGTTTTGCTCTGGCTCCCACTGACTTGAGTCAGGATAATGTCCTGTGTATTTGTGCTGTCTTGATTAAATGCTAAATATTCCACTAAACCAGGGCTTGGATTGAGTTTGTAGGTAGCAGTATGACATACCAGCTCCTCTTTCTGGCTGCTGCCTTGTTCTCCAGAATCTAAGCTTTCGAGGAACTTCCTAGTGAACTGAGCGTAACTGATGCAGTGATTCCCGTGTTTGCAGAACCTGAAACAATAGCTCTGAGAGGGCTGAGCTGCCCCATTTGTTCCAGGAGTGCTCTGGTGTGGAGTGATAATGCATTAAATGTCAACACTGTGAAATATTTCACTCCGATTAAAGTGGAAAAGGAGAGGGCAGGTCATATTATGAGGATCTACATCACTTGCTGTTATGGACAGCTCACTGTAGTGCCACAAGAGTGGAACTGGGAAAGTACTGCCATTTTCCCATTCCAAACCTAAGAAGCCTAGAAGAACCTAGCAAGGCATCTGGGCCTATGGTTGCCAACCCTCTAGGATTGGCCTGGAGTCTCCTGGAATCGGTACTGATCTCCTGGTGACTACTGAAAGCAATCCAGGAGATTTTAATAGGATATTTTAAGAAAATGACATTATGTTGGGAAAAAAAAATCTCCCGGAATAGCTTCAGTCAGAGTTGGAACCCTATCTGGGCCCCCCACTAGGGTGACCAGATATCCCGATTTCATAGGGACAGTCCCGATTTTTGGGTCATTTTCTTATATAGGCTCCTATTACCCCCCACCCCCTGTCCTGATTTTTCACCTTTGCTGTCTGGTCACCCTAGCCCTCACCCGGGGTAGCCTAGCATAAGGATCCCACAGAGCTGATGGGTGTATTTGGATCTCAGTAAGCGGGAACCAAGCTCTGAAAGCAAGTAGGAATATATTTTGAACATCTGAGCAATCTACTGTGAATGGCATTCCATGTGGGCGGAGACTGTTTTGTGGGTGCAGCTTGGAAGACTGCCTTTACCTTTCCCTGCCATTCATAAACAGAATGCTGGTGAACAGACATAGACAACAGGTCAATATGATAATTCAGTCAGGTTAAAGTTTGTGTGGCATTGATTCACTAAGTGTTTTCATTCTATGAATTCTTTATGCCCAATGAATAATAGTGAGAGAGACCTATAATGGGCAATAATAAACGAAAGAGCACTAGGAATAGAGAATCCCTTCCCTAAAGTGAGTAATATACTTAACAAAAGGTAACAAGGTTTCCGTTGTTTTAGAAGTTGACTCGGTGACAGAGAATTACAGTAAAGTGTCATTCTGTCTTTGCCACATAAAAACTGCTTCCCCCCACCAAGGCACTTTAATAAATTTATTTCAACAGTAATAATCTCAACTGTGAGGACAAAGAGAAAATGGATCTTTCTCACCTTATAAGCTTGTCTAACACCCCCATTATCAGCAATGTTTTCTCCCAGCGTATTGATTCCACTCAGCTGCAAAGAGAGAAATGAAAAAGTTGCAGGTTTTCTGGCAGGAAAAGCTTCTCTATCCTGGGAATTACAGTGCTAAACTTTTGAATATCTCCTGTTTATTTACCCACTTTGGCCTTGACTAGAGGTCTCAGGTTCCAAAGCAGAGATGAGTGAATGGCAAAAATTTCAAGCAAGCCCCCCACAAATTTGAATGTTTAACAGAAGACTTATGTTAATGCATCTGAACATTGTCTGCCTCTCTTGTCTCCAAACCCTAATTCCCTCCCTCTTGATACAATAAGCATTTTATGGCTGTCATATCTTTCTTGCCCAGACTTTCTGATGTCTGCTGATTAATTCACTTTCTTGTTCTTTGTATCCTTAACATCCAGCTTCTTATCTTTCTCAAACCCATCCTCCTTACTTTTGCTATAATCTCAGCAGTGGGTCTGGCTGATTCGGTGTGGTTTTATCATCATTGCTCAAGGTCTCCAGGCCAGTGGTGACCAGAATACACTGGAAACCCATGAAGCAGGGAAGATCCAGACTTCATGATGTTGGAAGACATCAGTTAACAGAACCAAGACTAGCAAATCTGCTGGAACCTTACTAGGAATTTTGCTGAATATCAGGCAAGGTGGGTGGCCCCTTAGCTTCATGGTCTAATCAACACACTGAGACAGATCCTCAGTGGGTGTAAATCAGCATATTAACACTAAAGATAATGGAGCTATGCTAGTGGAGAACCTGGCTCTTTATTTTTATTGAAAAACTTTGCCAGTCCTTAATCCAAAGCTGCATGTCATCTGAAGTCATAAAACTGAACTTATCATTAGATTCAACTCTGAGGGTGGATAAATATCAGAACAAAAACCTGCACTGTTATTTTTCCGAAATGATTTTAAAAGGATTCTGGTGATCTTATTGGTATAGCTGTTAGACTGAAAACTCCTCAGGATGGGAGTTTGTCTTTGCATGTTCTGCATGGCAACGAACAGACTTGTCAGCTGTCAACAAAGAGACAATAAGAGTCAAAGTTACAGCTGGGAGCAACCCCTCATTTCATCACTTGCAGCAGGAGGTTCCATCCCATTGAAACTCTGCTCTTCATACAAATAACTTTCAGCACTGCTGAACACTGCATGTGGTTATCCGGAGAAGTCCAAAATAAACAAGATAGATGTTGTAAGAACTGGCCTTTCACAATGGAATTGGGTGCTATCATTAACACCTTCCTCCCATTTACTGACCAACAGTGTTTCAGGGGCTCATGCTCATTTGCTGTGTGACCTTCTCTGTGAAAGAAACAGCAACGCAAACTGGAAAGCACATTAGTGCAGTACAAGCCTTTACAAGCTGTCCACAGAGAATGCAGGCAGCTCAGCAGAGACTTCAGGTGAAAGCGCATTGAAACCAAGTCTTTGAAATGTGAGAAATGCAAGTTTGGAACTGCAAAGACACTCAAAGTCTGCTTTACTTCTGCCTAGTTCTATCCACCTTTCGCAACTAGCCTACATTATTAGGGCTCTTTCTGTGTCAACATTTCTTTGCGCTGTTTGGTTAGGAGGATGCTTTTTTTTCAGTGCATTTTTTAGTTTGAAGGAGGTTCACTGGGGTAAGTTCCGTGGGACAAGTCACAGGATATAGCTGCTGTTCTAGTGAACCACCAAACTTTGTACAAACCCATGCAAATGTATGCATTCCAAACCGTGGATTGTAGATACATGAGATTTAACAGTTATTTATCGGCTTTTCTGTGGTGATATTTGAGTGCCTCACATATATTAATGAATTCATTCTCACAACATCCTGATGAAGTAGGGAAGTGATGTTATCCCGGTTTTACAAATGGGGACTGGAGACAAAGAGAGCTTATATGATTTGCCCAAGATCACACAAGGAAATCAGCAAATCCAAGATTAGAACCCACATAATCTTAAATCCTAATCCAGGTCTTTAACTGTAAGACCCTTCCTCTGAGAGAGCCACAATTGTTTGAATGCCAACTTTGCTTAACTTCTCAGCCTCTGAATATGTGCAAAATGGTTCTGACAAATTCATGAAGCTGTTCAAATTGAACTTTGAAGGGTTCACAGCTCTGCTTAGACTCTAAGCAAATTCCAGACCAAACGAGCAGAGGAGACTGCAGCAATGGAAGGAAAATGTGCTAATACAGGTCTCTGTTTATAAGAGAAATAGAAATACACTGATATGACTGAGTATCCTTCAATACTACTTCAAATGAAAATTTTGCCATTTGAGTTAAATGGGCTGGACCCATATTCAGTTAAAAAAAAGAAGACAGATGTTATTGTAACCTGCTTTTATGAGTTAATGGAATGTTAAACATACACAAACAGACTAAGGGCCTGAACCTGCAAGCCTCTACTTATTCAGGACTCAAGATACTATAGTGATGAATACCATAGCTATCTCCGGATGCACTGGAGGCCTGTCTCTATGGTTTGGGATCTGTGCAGCTGACAATGCAGGGGGAGAGACTGAGTGGGCCAGGGAAAGTAGCAGGTAGGATGAGTTTAGACTGGGAGGTACACTATCCCCACCTCCAGCTCCAAGAAAATGAAGCCAAAAATATAGCAGATTATCTTTCCTGTTCTACCAGGAAGTTGAAGGGGGTGGGGAGGGCTTTCAGGGCCCAATGCTGGTGCAGATTTGCAGTCACAAACCATGGTCTTACAAAAGGAGGTAAACCCTGGCCCCTGCTGGTACAGACAGTGTGTATGTGATCTTCTTGGAGATATCATCCACCAAAGTCTCCTTTCACAGGTTTTTCTGAGAGGAGCTAATCGGGGCCATACACCACAATGGCACTACTCTCATGAATAAGAGTTTGTGGGATTGGGCCTTAAATGTCCATCTTCATTTAAAATGACATTGTAGAGACAGAAATTATGAATGACCTACATGTTTTCCACCTGCTAGGTCCCATGAAAAGTTTCCATACTGGTATACCATACACTGGGACTGATCCTTAAAATGTTGTGCTGATTCTTGCGTCCACCAGTCTATGAGGTCCCCATTTTCATTAAAATTTCTACCTGTAATGATATGTGCACAGAATGATGTATGTACGAAACAAGCTGATGATGTAGTAATGAAGGACAATAAATGTTACTTTCTCAGTTAGAAGAAAATATATTACAGTATAATTATCCATGCAAATAGGTGTTTCTATAAGGAAGCAATCACAGAAATGATACCCTTTTCTTCTTTTAAAACAAGCCTGTGTTCTAGCCAGGAAGGACAGGTACTGTTGCCTACAACATACGGCTCTCTCCACAAGAGCATACAAGGGGCTTTGGGAAAAGCAGGAGATCCACTGTCAAAAACCCATGGTGGAGGGAGAGCATGTGCTGTGCTACTGCTCAGGAGTGACGGAAGCTTCTTAAAAGTGTGTGTGGGGGGCAACAGTGCCTGAACCATGGTCCTGCCTCCTGTGGTGCCCCTTCCTCTTAAGGCCCCACCTTCATGCTGCCTCTTCTCCCCAAGACACCGCCTCCTTCTTGTTCCTTACTTTTAAACGTAGTGGGGCCATGGCCTTCTGTTCCGGCGCCCCTGCTATTGCTGCAGCCCTGAGGCTAATCTAGTGCCTCTGTAGTGCTTTGGCTCTTGCTCTCAGAGAATACCAGTGCAAATCACATGGATATATGACTGAGTCCTGGAAGCACCATCTTTTTATCTTCTACCTTGAATGACTAGATTTGCAAAGTATGCAGTCAGTAATGTAATATCTACAAAAAATAAAAATCCTGACCCTTACCATTGTCATCAAATCCATGAGTGATTTCGTGGCCAATGACCATGCCAATGCCACCATAATTCAGTGATTTGGATTGAGAGGCACTGAAGAAAGGTGGTTGCAAAATGCCTGCAGGGAAGACTGCAAAGGAAGAAAACACAATAAGATGCCAATTCATTATTTCATGCACTCAACTTTAATAAGTAATTCATTCGTATGGGATATCTTACAAGAAATGTATTTTATTACAGAATCATTTACATAGACTTCAGTGAAGAAGTCAAGCTGTTTGCCCTCAAAAGAATAGCAAGGATAAATATATTTACATATGGAAGGCTCTCTGAGAAGCCAAGAGAAATGAGCAAAAAAAAAAAAGTCAGACATGGGGCAAAAGGAAACATCCCTTCAAATATTTGCTCAGCACCTCACAACTGGCTTTTACATTGGATCTTTGCTGTTATATGCAGCACAATGAAATAATGGTACGTAGCTATTATACAGTTTTTGGCACCCCAAAGCACTATAGCAATGCTAATTAATCCTCACGACACCCAGTGAGGTCAGAGACCATAACAGGAAAGCGAATAAATTGTTTGATCAAAGCCCCACAGGGAGTCACTGTCAGAGATAAGACCTTATTCTCCCAGCAATGGATATGAATTGATTCCATGAGAACCAATATGAGTAAGTTATATGCAGTAAGGGAAGATTTGGGCCACAGGGGTTTCTTTCACCCAGTTCTGTGATCATTTCTTTAGGCCATTAACAGAAAATCAATGACACAAATAAATAAATCAATTAAATTAAATGCATGTTTCAATTGTGATGTTTTTCTGTAAAGATGAAGAATTAAAAAAATCTTTAAAAACTTGTTTCCCTCAAACATAAATTAGAGCATTCTGTTCTCTTTTGTATTCTATGCAGGTTCTTATTCTACACTCATCACTGGGGTTCCCCAGAAAACAAGGGATTAATTCCCATTGTGAATGGTATGATTGTGGAACTACAATATAACAGGAGTGAGAAATTTGTGGACAATTTTTCCATAAGGAGAATAGAGAAAATAGATATATTCAGTATTTTGCTATAAATCCTAGTTTGGTTCAAGTCCTTCTTCAAAATATTGAGGGAGGGGGAATAGGAAAATATTAAAAAAGCAAAATAAAACGCCACAGTAATTGTCCACGCATGCTGCCTACTGAGAATAATCAGCAGATTGATTAATCACCACAATTTATACTGTAGAACTAATGTCCAAATGCTTTGATGTTAAATATTTTCAGGAAATGCAATAAAAATGAAAAGAAATGAATGACATTGCAGCTACTTTGTGACAACTTAACTATTGGCAAAACTGGGCAATATCAAACAAAGCATCAGCTGTTCATATTCCTATGGAAGTGTGACAGAAGGCACTCCTGTATTCACACCCTGTACCAGTGATGGGCAACCTGTGGCCCATCAGGGTAATTCACAGGTGGGCCACAAGATGGTTTGTTTACATTTGCATGGCTGCCTGCAGCTCCCAGTGGCTGTGGTTTGCCATTCCTGGCCAATGACAGCTGTAGGAAGCTGGCGTGCTGGCCACTACTTCCCACAGCTCCCATTGGCCGGGAACGGCAAACCACGGTCACTGGGAGCTGTGGGCGGTCGTGCGAATGTAAACAAACTGTCTGGCAGCCTGCCAGCAGATTACCCGATGTGCTGCGTGCGGCCCACCAGTTGCCCACCACTGTCCTATACAATACTGTAATAATATTTGTACAAAGTATGCCTTGTGAGGTATCATCTGAAAACGTATAACTTGCTGATCAGTAATATCATGGTAAAATGTGTGTAGCAGCAGCATGTCTAAAGTTATAAATTTCCCCCTTTACGATATTTAAAATATATGTTCAGACTCACATAATATCAAACTGATCAAACAGATCCGTCTTGAACAAAGGAGTGTGTGATTGCCTTAATTTGCATTTAAGCTGTAAACAGAGTCATCAACCAGAGAAGGGGAAGGGAGGAAACAAAAGGAAACCTGCATGTGAGCATACAGTTGAAAACAACTCAGCAGAGAACATTCTTCCACAGAGACTCTTTGGTTCCTGGTTCTCAGCTAGAAATGCTTTTCAAGAGGGGGACTGAAACTCTAAAAAGGAGGGGCAAATACCCCAGAGGTACCTTTCTTTTCTCTCCCTGTCTATCTCACTCTTTGCACCTGAGAAGACAAAAGAAGTAGCCGTTGGACTCTGGGGAAGAGTCCTGACCTAGACATTGGTCAGTAATACTGCTGGAAGCATGTGATGAGAAATTTTCTTGGCTCTAATATAGATTGAAATGTCTGGGTAATTCCATTTAAGGTGTATAGTTGTTGTACAGTATTCCCTTAAAGGAATAAGGGACTTGAAATGCAAGAAAAATGTATCGAAGAAACATGAATCTGTCCAGTGTTTTCACTGATCTCACAAAAGCATTTGATACAGTCAGTAGAGGAGGATTATGGATGATCCTCAGCAAACTTGGTTGCCCACCAAAATTGGTAAAGACCATTTATTTCATGAGGAGGTGCAAGGGCAGGTACTTGGTAATGCAGATCTCACGGACTCTTCGCAGTTCAAACGGAGTCAAACAAGGCTGTGTCCTTGCCCCTGTACTGTTCTTCTTCACCCAGGTTCTCAATCACGCTACAGATGGGCTCAACAGCGGTATATTCATCAGATACAGACATGACCGTTAGGTCTTCAATCTTACAAGGCTTAAAGCAAAAACAAAAGTAACAGAACTACTAATAAGAGAAGCACTTTTTGCGGATGATTGTGCCCTCCTAGTTCACACAGAGGGAGATCTCCAGTGCATTGTAGATCACTTCGCTGAAACATCACAATTGTTTGGCCTCACAAGCAGTCTGTAAAAAACTGTGGTGTTGCACTAGTCATCGTCACTGCTCCATGCAATATCTCCTAGCATATACATTACAGGAATCCAACTAAAGCAAGTTGGCAGTTTTACCCATCTCGGCAGCAACATCTCCAATGATGGATCTCTTGACAAAGCGATCATGTACAGGATAGAGAGAGCTTCTCAGTCATTAGGAAAACTATGTAGCAACGTCCTGAAATCCCACAATGTAACCCTCTCAACAAAAATAAAACTTTGCAATGCTTTTGTGCTCACATCTCTTCTCTATGGCTGTGCGACCTGGACACCATACAAATGGGACATCATTATGGGGATCCGATGATAGGACGAAATTACCAACCTGGAGGTTCTCCAAAAGTCAAATACCACAAGCATCAAGGCCATGCTGATAAAAGCCCAACTACGCTGGGTTGGACACATCATTGGGATGCATGAATATTGACTTCCCAGAAAAATTTTCTATGGATAATTGGCACAAAAACACGAGAATCAAGGCTGCCCCAGAAAGCACCACAAGGACAGCATCAAGAACAGTACACACTTTGGTGCAATAAAACCAGATGATGTTGAGAAGACTGCATTAAATAGAGCAGCATGGCAATACACAGCACTCAGAGCTTTCCAAGCCTTTGAAGAGGACAGAAATAACTGATTGTTTGCTGCAAGGGAAAAGCATCATACTACTGCTGTAGCACTAAGATGCTCACCAATGACTTTGCTGCCTGATCTGCTCATGAGCATGCGTGTCACGCTTTGGAATTCAGAGTCACTCCAGAATCCACAAATGAAAGAGCATGAAAATGTCATCATTGAACACACACACCGACACACGAACACACAGACACACGAGGGCTGGACAGTGAAGACATCCTGTCAGGACTCATGGGTTTTTACCCACACTCCTATAAGAGCATTGATTCCATGAGTCCTGTTACATAACAAAATCCTGACTTAACTAGAGTTACCTGAGGCACTATAAAGTTATGAGGTATGTTCAGAGTGGAAATTTTAAAAGAGACTACGTGCAACACCTGCTGAGCATCAAGAGCCTGAATGTGCCCTGCTACGCTGTGGGCTCTTAGGCACCTCACCACACCAGCCCTGTGCACACCTGCACAACACAGTTCTGGTCCCTGAAGCGCAAAGCCTGCTTCCTCTAGGCACTCCTAAGATGCAAGATACTCCAAAGATGACAGGAGCATGGGTCCACCTCCTCCTTCCCATATACCTGTCAACAGAGACAGCTGGCTGCATGGGGAGGATCTATGGTGCACCTTCTGAAGGTCTCTAGCAGTGGGCTATTCCCAGCATTCCCCTTGCATGCCCAACAACTTAGGGAGAATTCCCTTTGAGGCAGAGTGCCTCCCAGAGGTCCTACTGGATCCATACCACCACCACCCTCAGCTGTACTGAAGCACCAGGACAGAGCCCTAAATACCCTAAGCACTGTGCTGAAAGCCCTGCTTTAGAAGAAATCTTCTTAAGTGTGTTACTAAGCTATTCAAGCATCAACTTTAGAGATCATTCTGCTTTAATTATAAAGTGACATGCCACAGGTCAAGGATGAGATAAGAATTTATGGCTCATATTTACTGTCAATCATTAGCTTCAAGCTTCCAAATTATGACTCCTGTTCAAATGATTACTAAGCAAAAGCTATTTTAAACAAAGCTCTGTGAGCAGATTTTCATGCTGCATGCACGTTGTTCCTGCAGCAGGAAGCGGAGCACCGTAGCTGGGAGCTGGTGGAGTGGAGTGGGCTGGGATTGCGCTGCTCCGCTTCCACCACTGCCAGTGAGTGCCGGGGGAGATCCCTTCCCCCAAACACCTTCCCCAAGGTGTTTGGCTGGGGCCGGGGCGAGGGAAGCAGAGCTGGCTGCTCCTAGCTCCCGCTAATCCCCAAGGCCACTCTGGGACTGTGGGCCCCCCAAAAGTTCCCCCCCCACAGCTTCTGTCTCCCAGACCCTGGAGGGGGGGAAGCCCATGACCCTCGCTGAGACCCTCTGCCCCCTCCAACTCCTTGGCCCTGGCCCAGCACCATTAACACGCTGCTCAGAGCAGCGTGTCAGAGCTTTACCGCGTTGTATGTGAACCTGCATTATATCGGGTCATGTTATATTGGAGTAGAGGTGTATTTCCAAATTATGTATAATCAAAGGTGGGCCTGATAGGCTGATACTACAAGGTTTCTAGCTATACCCAAAAGCATTGCTAAAGCTATTTGATTGTTATTGTGTCTTCTTCTCTTCTTTAAGCTGTTTTTGTGCTGAGTTTAATCTACCAGGTTGACATTTTTTTTCCCCAGTACAACGAAATCAGAATTAAAGAGAGATGAAACACGTGGCAGACCAGAAGTTTCAGGTCATCTGACAGATGACAAATGCTTAACAGAAATAGGAACCAGGGAGCCCCTAGACTTGGCAAGATTTTACAGAGCTGTACTTTAGAGGATGTGCCTTGTGATTGTAGGTTTAAAATAAAAAGATGACAATGCCAGCTGAGCCTATTGCAGTGTAATCAGATCTCCTTACAGACTAAAGCGAGTTATACTCATATTTCAAGATGATTTAACATAGGGCCATCTTCTGTTACTTTGCCAAAAGGACATTTCTCTGAGAGTAGCCCCATTGATTTAGATAAGAATACTCCCAGGGAAACGTACCTCTCCATGTATGTAAGGGCAGAAGATTTATGGCCCATAAGGAAGACATGAAAAGGGATGTTAAGGGATTGCAAGGAATACATTCAGTAAGTTCATGCTCCCATTATTCAGCTGGATGAAATTCACTGTCCCGACTAAAGCTAGAGTAAATAGGCTTTGTGTGAAGGAGCTATGGAAGAATTGTAAGGAACAGAATCCACCTCTAATCTACAGACAGAGCCCTGGGCAGCTCAGGCCACTGCTTCCTCTCTCAGGCTGGTATAGTTACTGCAACTCCTGGGCATCCTCTAGGCAAGGGTTGTGGTCACTGGATTTATGTAATCTTTGACCCACTGGCCACATCTCTTTCCCTTCCACAGCTGAACTCCAAGCTCCCTTCCTTGCTGCCCTATGCAGAGATGGCCCACTTCCCAGTTCTTCTATGTACAGAAGATGTGGAGTCCCCATCCACGTGTCCGAGCCCCATAATTCTCATAGTCTCATAGACTTTAGGGTCAGAAGGGACCAATATGATCATCTAGTCTGACCTCCTGCACAAAGCAGGCCACAGAACCTACTCCCCAAGTAATGAAACCTCTGTGGGTCTGCTATGCTGAGAGCTTTCTGCAGTCCATATGCTACTGGGTGCATATCACTTTCAGGGATTACAAACAAATAACTAGCCCATTAAAGAATTGTACCTTCAGTATGTTAGTAAACCTTACCTATCTGATTCCTGCTTGCAGAATAAAAGGCATTGACGACAGCAGCCCCACTTATCCACCTACAGAAAACATAGAAGAAGTCTAGTTAGAAATACAATTCTTAACAGCAAGCTCAACTGGGCATGGGAACAGACCAGAAAAGTAACCCTCTCCTTCATCTGTTACTGAAAATATTTAGATTTCCTTTTACTGGCACTAGAAGATTTCACTGGCAAAATTTCAAACACAGAAAAATCATAATGAATCCAGATTGCATATCTTCAAGTAGTGATAAACACCAGCATAGATCATTATAATTTCAAAGTATTTATGATTCATTTAAAATTGTGTTTATAGTCTTATATGTCAGTGTTTTCAAGATCCATCATCAGCTATAAGTCCAGAAATCTAGATAGTGGACTTGATCCTATCGTCATTATGCAGGGATGTAAGGCCTACACAGGTCTAGAACCCAGTTCTGTAGAGTTACTAAGGCAGCTAGCCACTCCAGGCTGCCACCCAGCAGCAGCAGCTATAACTGACTTGTGCTCCATTTCCCATGTCCCATTGCGGACACAGACCATGGAATGTTTTGCGTCAGGTGTTTGACAGATAGCAGCCCTGTGGCTCCTGATTGGCTCCCTGATTTATATAAACCCAAGGGGCATTCCAGGGAGTGCCTAGGCAACACTGTGGTTATTCTGTGGCTGCCATGACTGGTCCTGCTCCTTGCTGTTGAATTCCTGGCTATACTATAAAAAATATTCCTATCTAAAAGGGGTTGAGTCTGCAGAGTACTAAGCACCTTGAATTCCTTGAAACTGGAGTTTATAGGTGTTCAGCATACAATTTGCTTTATAAGCATTTCAGTGTTGTTCATCACTGTATTTTGGGGCCTCACAAATAAATTATGAGGTAGAAAACTATTACTCTCTTTAACAGAAAAGAAAACCCAGGCACAGGGTCAAATAGGAGGGCTGTCACCGAGCCAGGTCTTCCTGGCTTTCAATCCTGTGCCTTAACCAAAAGACAACCTCTCCTCCCCTTGTAGGGTCAAGCCTATCATCTGGAAAATACTTGAAAGTCTTGGCCGTTTTTAGCATCAGACATTTTTTACTGCTTTTCACTGGTAGTCAGTTTAAGATGCTTTCCTAAGCAGACACCTAGGACTAGACCTTCAGTGAAGAAGCTTCAGCAGCATCGGTACTGCACACGTCCAACTTGCAGTACTGGAGCTAAGGGCGACACTTCACACCTGTACAGAGGGCCAGAATGAGGCCTATGCATCAACTAAGTCTTACTTAAGATCTGAGACAAGAGGAACCTAAGTGGTGCTTGTGACTTCTGCTGGCCCACTGCACAGGGGTTTATTTCACCCTCAGTGTTTAATTTAGAAAAATACCTCAGACGATACCTTTGCCCCAGTAATCTCTTGATGATAAAGACCCAACGGGGGATATTTGGGGGTGGGGGAGCACAGCTAAGTGCTCACTGGAGAAAGGTGATACAATTGGCAGAAATGGTCTGTCTACTGTCAACTTGATATTTATATTATATGACGAGAAAGTCATGAAAAGGTCAGCCAACTTTGTGATTTCACTGACTGTAAAAGTTTATAGAATCAACATAAAAGCAAAAAACACACACATAAAGGATTTTTGAATTGTTAGTAAGAATGGTTTCTTGTGCCTGTCTTTCACATACCCATAAACCAATGCGTTGTGGTGTTCATTTATGTTCTGTTCTCAAATACAGTCCTGATGTAACACCTCTGACTTCACTGAAGCTGAGCCTGCTTACACTAGTGCTGAATTTGGCTCTGGAGTCCTGATTCTGTGTCTCACTGGTACACTTCAGAAATATATTGATTTGAAGTCAATAGAGTTATATTAAAGTGAGAAAGGTCAGAATCAAGCCCTGTATCTTCCATAGCACTCAGCAATGTGTAGGATCTGGCCCAATGTTCTGGCTTATGATAAGAGAATAGGTTTTTGCTTCACATCAATGAAAGCTGAGCCCATATATTCCAGTCAGAATATAACCTTAATTGTTTTATTAGGCTTAATAAATGTTAACATTTATTAGGCTTTAATGTTCTACTTGAAGTTTTCCAAGCAGACTTTGGACTAGTAGGATGATATTGTAAATGGTGTGTTGGATAATTTATTGCCTATAAAGTAATGTTACTGTGGTAGAGTCCATCATTTAAATGACAATAAATAAGTGGACTGTGTGAAAGATCAGCTACTCTGTGCATGGCTCATACCTGATATAAAGTAAAAGGAATATTAAGAATGAATAATGAGTCATAAATAATAAATCATTTGGGCCTGATTCTCCTCTCACTTACTCAAGTTTTATACCATGGAACTCCACTGACTTCGGTGCAGTTACTCCTGCCTAGCACGCTGGTGTAAGGCTATGTCTTCACTGGAAATGCCACACTGCTGTATCGCTTCACTGCAGACACTCACTACAGAGACAGGAGGGACTGTTAGTCTACCTGCCCAAGTGGCAGTAGCTAGGTCGGCGGAAGAATTCTTCTAGGTTGGCTTAACTGTATCGCTCCGGGGTGTAGATTTTTCACATTATAGCTGGGCTGACCTGGCCTAAGGGTATGAATACACTCCAAGCGCTACAGCAGCACTGCTGCAGCTACACCACTGTAGCATAGACACTTGCTACAGTGACAGAAGGGGGTTTCCACTGCCGTAGTAAATCTGCCTTTGAGAAGCAGTAGCTGGGCAGATGGAAGAATTTGCCCATCCACCTAGCAGTGTCTACACCAGGCGTAGGTTGGCTTAAATATGTCTCTCAGGGGTGTGAATTTTTCACACCGTTAAGCGACTTACCTAGCTTGACCTCAGTTTTAGGTGTAGACCAGGCCTTCATGAGAGCATAGAGACAGACCAAACTTGATCCAGCCTAACAATTATAGCCTGGACAATTAACATGAGAGAGCCTGGTAGTGAAGCCAGAACAGAGACTAGGCAGCCATTGCAGTGGGGAATATATCTTTAGGGTAATAAGATGTGAAAAAAGAACAGGAAAACAGTAACTGCAGTTCTGAACTGATAGGAGATACAAACAATAGACTGGACAAGAGAGGCACTGACAAAAGGAACATCACAAGAATGAGATAAGCAAGGCACTGCAAAAAATACCCTGAAAAGCATCGGAGGACTATGAGTTAGATAAAAGAAAGCAAAGTCACAAGACAGAGGGGTGAGGAGGTCTCTGACAGGCTGACTTGATGGGTGGTGAGAGGGCAGAAAGGAGAACGTATTTTTTGGGAATGTTTTCATTCTCCCATTGTAACTAACCTAAGAGGTACCTCTCTAAGTTAACGCTTACTGAATATAAGGATACATGGGTCATGCAGGCTGCTGCTTTTGTATTAGTATGATTTTTCTCTCTTCTAAACAGTTTGAGTTTTTAATTCTGCATGAGTCTTACTTCATTTGGGAGTTTCCTGCTGACCATCCCAGAGACATAAAACAACCTTCAATCTTTAACAAGATGTAGAGAAAGAAGGGTGCCTGGAGCCTACTCTACCCAGGATTCTTGGTCAAAGGGGCACAGCCTAGAGTCCCCTCCAAGAAGGTATATCCCGTGCAAAGCTGCAGTCCGATGGGTGCATAGGGAGTACCTAGTGACCATGGACAAAAAAACAAGTGTAAGGCAGTAAGGTGACAGGCTGAAAAAGATTACCAGTAATCTTTTGGACTCTGCCAAAACTGAGCTAAAAACTATAAACCAGCTATAAAGATAAACTGAACAAACTCACTTCTGCAGCTCTTACTTACGAGAATAGTTCTGCTTTTGTGGTGATTCATGCTGGCCATAATTCCTTCTCTGCTTGGGTCCTACAAGTGGCTAAAGTAGCCAAAAAAGTGGGCAGCCCTGGCAGGAGAGGGATGTGGCCAGGACAACCAGGGACTGGGCAGATACAGCACATGCCTGTTTCAGCCTTCGAGTGGAAAGTAAAGTTGCCCTCCCCCATAGACACTAGTCACCCTCTTCAAGTGATAAATCCTCACCCTGTTTTGCCATGGGTTTTGGTGGAACAGTCCTCGTATGCCAGCAGGGGGCAGATCCAGTCAAATAGCCACAAAGTATATTATCTCACAACATGTGAGAAAACAGAGAATTTGATGATGCATTAAGGCAGTTTCTCTAAATCAGAAACCACAAAGTAAAATTTACAAAGAACTTGAGAAACTGTGCTCTGGTCTAAAACAAAAAGAAGCATCAGCCAAAGCAACCCATCCTGGACAATGATCCCACACTTTCACAGGCCTTGGGTGGCAGGCCAGTCCTTGCCCACAGACAACCTGCCAACCTGAAACATATTCTCACCAGTAACTGCACACCGCACCATAATAACTCTAGCTCAGGAACCAATCCACGCAACAAACCTCGATGCCAACTCTGCCCACATATCTACACCAGCGACACCATCACAGAACCTAACCAGATCAGCCACAGCATCACTGGTTCATTCACCTGCACATCCACCAATGTAATATACACCATCATACGCCAGCAATGCCCCTCTGCTATGTACATTGGCCAAACTGGACAGTCTCTACAGAAAATGATAAATGGACACAAATCAGACATTAGGAATGGCAATATACAAAAACCTGTAGGAGAGCACTTCAACCTCCCTGGCCACACTATAGCAGACCTTAAGGTGGCCATCCTGCAGCAAAAAAACTTCAGGACCAGACTTCAAAGAGAAACTGCTGAGCTTCAGTTCATCTGCAAATTTGACACCATCAGCTCAGGATTGAACAAAGACTGTGAATGGCTTGCCAACTACAGAACCAGTTTCTCCTCTCTTGGTTTTCACACCTCAACTGCTAGAACAAAGCCTCATCCTCCCTGATTGAACTGACCTCATTATCGCTAGCTTGCTTGCTAGCATATATATACCTGCCCCTGGAAATTTCCACTACATGCATCTGAGGAAGTGGGTATTCACCCACGAAAGCTCATGCTCCAAAACGTCTGTTAGTCTATAAGGTGCCACAGGATTCTTTGCTGCTTTTACAGATCCAGACTAACACGGCTACCCCTCTGATACTTGACAAGCATCAGCCAGTGAATCATAGCCTTTGAACCCATCCACAACAGTTAAGTTCTTTCCATTCTGGTACTGGTCAATCCTGAACATTTTCTCAAAAGATGGACAAAGAAAGTTTTTAAAAAGCTAAAGGCTTAGAAATGAAATTGTAGCTTTGAGATACGCTACTGAAAGCAGAGTTTAGCTGAGCCCAGACAAGAGAACTGGGTAATAGGGCAATGTACTGTAAAAGCAGAGTGTAAATGAAACTATAACAAGAGAAGTAGGTAATAGAGCACTGCAAGGGAGCCAGCTGGAGAGAGAGATGTGCACCAATTTAGTAGTTAGCTGCACTTATACAGCTGCACAGATGTACATGCTTAGATCAGTTGCTTTCAGTCTGTAAGAGTTACATGCTGTGTCACTAAATTAAATGACCTAATAATAATATTTCAGGTTGGAAGGAGGTTCCATTTAAGGCCACCTATTGTTTAGTTTTTTTAATATTAGCTTCTCTACCTCTAAGGGTATGTCTATACTACAAACACGACAGTGGGACAACAGCAGCGCTGCAGCTACTCCACACTGTAGTGTAGACACTTATTGTAGAGATGGAAGCGGTTTTTTCATTGCTGTAGCAAATCCAGCCTCTTGAGAGACGGTAGTTAAGCATCATTGGAAGAATTCTTTCTTTGACCTAGTGATGTCTACACTGAGGCTTAGGCAAGCTTCACTACATCTCTCAGGGGCATTAATTTTTCACACCCCGTGAGCAATGAAGCTAGGTCAACCAAAGTTAGGTGTAGACCAGAGCTAAAGTGTTTGTCTAACTCCTTTTTGTGACTTCTTTTCTTATAAGATTTGCATAGAATGGGTATAGTAATTAAGAGCCATTTCCTGCATAGTTAGGTAGACAAACCTCCCATTGATTTCACTGTGCCTCACAGCCGGATAGTATATATAAGATAAATGTATACACGAAGGATTGCATTTGTAATATAACTGCATTACGTTTCAGTGCCTCTAAGCTGTTATTCTGGTATCATTCTCAACTCAGTACCTCACAAGGTCAAGCTCCCAAAAAACTCACCAATATACGTGCTCCATTCTTTTATATTACCAAAATAAATGTTATCACCTTTCTTGTTTTGATAAACACTCAGGCACCTGATCTATCCTGAATTCAGATCTATCTTTAAACACCAATTAATGAGAGAACATCTGGAGAACGTAGATCCCTGGTAACATCTGTGCTGACTTAGGGTGAACAAGCAAGTCAAAGTGCTAATGCTCAGCTTGGCACTGCTCACATAGTGTGGAGAAATGTGCACAGTGCTCAGTAACCTTCTTGGCCACATGGAACTGAGCCCTGGGGAAATGGGGAGCGCTGGGGATGAGTGTGGCCAATCCTAGACACCTACCTGAAAGCCAGTTATGTCTGACTTTAAACACACTTGATAACCACTACACGGACATTTAAAATACATACTGTTCCTTGTCCACCTTTTCTCTGAGCTTCTTCAGACTCTTCGTTTGGCTAAATAGCAAACTTTGAATGATGTTCTCAAAGTATTCCTCCTCTTTGTAGTTCAGCTTAAAAAAGGAGAAATAAAAGAAAAATGATATTGCAGTTTTGTTACTTGACTGCTACTGAAGAGGGACTGGGTTTAAAAAGTCCATTTTGAGCATGGTGCTCAGAGTGATAAATTTCCTATGAAAATTTCTAAACTGCAAAAGCAGATCTTGGGTTTGCAGTGCTCTGTAACATCATTCATTGGGTATCACAGCTACGTCAGCGCCAGGACATATGCTAACGTAATGTAGCGGTGCAGTGTATCCCAAAGGATCATTATTTGCCACCACTATTTCCTGTTTGTACATTTAGGGCTGGATTTTGTCATCATTACTTGGAGTGAGTAGTACCTTATTCTGGGAATCACCTAATTCACATCATTGGTGCTACCTGCCTGCTAAGGTGCTGCCCTCCAGGAGTATGCATGTCAGAATCAGGCCCATAGGTTATTTTAAGAAGATATTCTGATTTTTTTTATGACTCTCCATTCTTTTTTAGCTTTAAAAATATTAACAGCACTTTGCACTCCTACACCACTTTCTATCTGAGGATCTCAACATGTTTACATACTTTAATGAAAGTAACTCTCGCAATATCCCTGCAAGGCAGGAGAGAATTATGAGCAACACTTTGCAGATGCACAAACTGAGATACAATTTACACTAGGTGACTTGCAGAAGGTCACAAATGAAGGGCCAAATTCAACCCTGATGTAAATGGGCACAACTTCATTGACTCCCATGAAACTGCAATCACTTAAACAGGGCTGTTTAATTCACATACAGTCAGTGGAAATACTGAGCCTGATTCTCCATTGCATTACTCCAATTCTATGCTGATATAACGCCATTGGAATCTACACTTATATGCCTCATCCCCTGGACATGTCTCGGCCTATACCAGCAGCAAATTACACCATTACCCATGCTGGATCAGTCATCTGTGCCACACTGCATGTGGGGAAGGAGGGCAGAAGTGCAGAGCCTAAACTCCACCCACTCCCTGACTCCTGCACCCTGAACTCGATATCCATGTAGCCCATGTGGAGGTGAAATCTTGGCTTATATCCCTGCATGGGCATGTAATACAATCACAGTCTAGTTCTTAAGAGCCTTTGCTAATAATTGTTTGCATGATGACTTTATGAATACTTACATCTTGGTATTCGTTATTCAGTTTATTGTTATCCGTTATGATATCATCTGGATAGCCGATCCTCTCTGTAATTGCTGTAGCCTAAAGGACATAATAATATTTAAATTGGTTCACTATTACATGCCAATCCAAATACAGCTATACCTTTGAGATGATCAGATACTAGTAATATACCAGATGTTTACAGGCACCAATTTGGAAATACCAGTGTAGAAGCCTTCAATCTCATTGTATATCGTTTTTGTTGAGGTGTTTTTTTTTCTTTTCTTTTATGGATTTTAAGGATTGTAAAGTCCTATGATTAATTACTTTATGACTCTAAAATAATTCAGAAAATGTGTCCCATTCAATAGAAATACTATCATATGCTTTTTTCGATAAAACTTTATGCTATAGCCAAACCCCACATCTCAGCAGCAGTTTCTAATAAAATATTTATTTCAGTGAATGGAAGGTTTTTCCCAATGTATCTGATATTTCTACAAGACAGAAATTAAATTAATAATTATAATTTGTGTAACTTCAAAACAAGGCAGGCAAAATGGTCCTGTTAATATCTGCGGGGATAGGTATGGAAAGATGGGATCAAACTGAAACCCTGAATCTGAACGTATCCCAGCTTTTGAAAACAAGAATCTTCAGAATCTGAATCTGGATCCAAATTTCAGAGCAGGCTCCTACATCTACCATTGACTGAACCCAACCCTTGGATTTGAATACCCCTGTACATTGAGGTGTTTGTTTGAAATCCAGATCAAAGCTTTCCAGTCCAGACCCATTCAATGTCCATTACTTTGTGTAATTGATCAGTCTTTCTTATTTGATGATGCTGCCAGAAGTTATAAAAAGCCTCATGATAGTAACGGCGTCCTTGGCAATCCTTTCTGACATTTTCAATATACAAATGCCACAGTGAATTTAACTGTTAAACCAGTTTAACTGATATGTCTGTAAGTAATGCTCTGACTGGCTGTGCACACAAATAAGCAATATAAGTAACTCATCTCAGTACATTTAGGTATTAGAGTTTGTCTACACTTACCGGGGAATTGATGAGCGGAGATCAATGCATCAGCAGTTGATTTAGCAGGTCTAGTGAAGACCTGCTAAATCAATTGTAGATCACTCTCCCATCGACTCCTGTACTCCACCAGCTCGAGAAGAGTAGAGGGAGTCGATGGGAGAGCGTCTCCCGTCGACATTGCATAGCGTTGACCCCGCGGTAAGTAGGTCTAAGCTACGTCGATTTGAGTTACGCTATTCATGTAACTCAAATTGCATAGCTTAGATTGAATTTCCCCTGTAGTATAGACAAGGCCTAATACTAAATAGTTTGAAATGTAATGATTTTAGTCAAAGGCTAATCCATGTGAATCTGCATAGTCTTGCAAACCTTTCTTAGGTTGGAGAGGCTGAGCATATATAACATCCAGAACTAATTACAGTACAGAGTGCACTATAGGTGCTCAATATACTACCCTACTTAAAATACCATTCTTGGACCCCACCTACTGCATTGTTGATCTGTTGATATAGATTGTAATTAACTGTTCTCTATGACCATGGATGTACATAAATATAATACGGCATTATTGCATCTACATTGCATAAGCATGTAATTAAAGACACTAACGTAAAGCAAAACGTGCAGGGGAGCATGGTTAAATTCATTGGGGAACACCAGGGCCGGCTCTACTGTTTTTGCTGCCCCAAGCAGTGCGCCAAATTGCCACTGTGGACAACTGGGGCAGTCTGTGTGCTATTAGGGTGGCACGAGTGTTTCCGTGGCGGCGGCAATTAGGTGGTAGCTTCTGTCTTCAGCCGGAAGACAGAAGCTGCGCCGCCGCAGACAGCTGAACATAGAAGCTGCCTCCTAATTGCTGCCACCACGGAAACACACATGCTGCCCTAACGGCACACGGACTTCCCCCGCCGTCTGCAGCGGCAATTGAGTGCACTGGTTGGGGGCAAAAACACACAGACTGCTGCCCCTTGCAGGTTGCCGCCCCAAGCACCTGCTTGGAATACTGGTGCCTGGAGCCGACTCTGAGGAACACTAACTTTGAACTTCCTGACTGTAATGTTTCAATAATAGTGTTATTTTATATGTTGCAGAATCTAGAGCCAGTTGAAAAAACAGTAATATATTTCACAGGAATTTAAAAAAAAATTAATGGTTTTTTTCCAAATTTTGGAAAAATACAATCCTCAAAAAAATTGACCAGCTCGATAGTAAGTAGAAAAATCCCATCATTTTCAGGGCTTTCTTTTTTAAAAAATTGGAGATAGAAACTGATGAAAAATGTAATTAAAATACTCAAAACTGGGAAAATGTCAACCAGCTCTAGAATATTGTTGATAAATGCAAAGTAATGCACATACTCCCAACTATGCATACAGAATGATGGGGTCTAAATTAGCTGTTACCACTCAAAGAGATCTTGGAGTTACTCTGAGTAGTTCTCTGAAAACTCCTGCTCAATGTGGAGCAGCAGTCAAACATGGTAACAGAATGTTAGGAACCATTAGGAAAGAGATAGATAAGAAAGAAAATATCAGAACACCACTGTATAAATCCATGGTATGCCCACACTTTGAATACAGTCTGCAGTTCTGGTCAGCCCATTTCAAAATAGATATATTAGAATTAGAAAAGGTGCAGAGAAGGGCAACAAAAATGATTGGGGGTATTCAACAGCTTCCATCCGAGGAGAGGTTAAAAACACTGGGACTGTTCATTTTAGAAAAGAGACAACTAAGGGGGGATATACTAGAAATCTATAAAATTAAGACTTGTATGGAGAAAATGAATAGGGAAGTGTTATTTACCCCTTCACATAACACAAGAACCAGTCTCGCTCAAGGAAATTAATAGGCAGCAGATCTAAAACCAACATAAGTGTCATGAATTAGGGACTGCAGCAGAGCTAGTCTCTAAGCAGGCTCATCAGAACAACCGACCAGCAGAAGGCTGCCTGATTAGCGACACCACCTGATTGGCTGTTGAGGCCAGAAGGCTGGCTTTGAAGTCAGCAGCAGCAGCTTGCTGGCTTCTCAGTGATGATACTGTTCTCCCCTCCTCCCCCATATGCTTGCTCCTGCCTTTCACCCAGCTGCTTTTCTGTCCTGACCGTGCCTTGAACACCTCCTTGCCTGCTACTCTACTGGATCCAGTTCCTGACTTCCTCTGACCCTCAGCTCTGGCTCCTGACTATGGACTCCAGCTTGACCCTTGTATTTGGTACTCAGTTTCTGCCTTCTGGTTTGACCCTTGGCTCCCGATGACGGACTATGGCTCTGGCTCTGACTCTGGCCAATAGGCTAGGCTGCCCTCATCTCGATCAGCTGAAAATAACGAAATACTTTTTCACACAATGCACAGTCAACCTGTGGAACTTGTTGCCAGGAGATGTTGAGAAGGCCAAAAGTATAACTGGGCTCAAAAAAGAATTACCTAAGTTCATGGAGGATCGGTCCATCAATGGGTATTAGCCAAGATAGTCAGGGATGCAACAGAATGCTCTAGGTGACCCTAAATATTGGACTGCCAGAAGCTGGGACTGGACAACAGGGGATGGATCACTCTGAAGCATCTGGCACTGGCCACTGTTGGAAGACAGGATACTGGGCTAGGTGGACCACTAGGTCTGACCACTATGGCCATTCTTATGTTCTTATTAGAAATCATTCCATTTGGTTATCTCCTCTGCAAAAGAAGGATGGTCTCTTACAGTATGTTGTCTGGTGTTTAATTCAGCCTAGTTTTAAATGTCTAAAGCAACAGGACTTTATCTCTGCCCTTAGAAGACTGTTCTACAGATCTCGCTGTTCGGGAGTTTTCCACAATATTCAGTCTAAATGTTTCCCTTCTTAATTCCATCCCATTACTCCTACAGTCATTTTAGCCCAGTGAATTACCTTAAATCATTCCTTTCCATCTTGGTCTTTATAACTGTCTACAAATATTGTATTTGAAAGGGTATCTACTCCCCTTGTCCCTGCTCAGGCCAGTGATTCTCAACATTTTCTGTACAGGGATCTCCTGTTCCATGCCAGGATCCTCCACAGTGACCAGGACTTAACTGAGACCCCTTTCTATTCGGCAATATGGGAAAGGCAGGGTGGTTGTGACTCCTCGTCCCTAGTTAAAAGCCCATGAAGTAGTCAAACCATGCATATTTATCTTTTTTAACCTTTCCTCATCAATCATTCCCAGTCAATCTGAAAACTGCTAACGTAGCATGTGGAGCTTTAAAAACTATATGTGTTTTAAGATCTGGAAAAATTCTGTGTGGTAGAGTCTGAGTCTTATCAGTTGTAGTTGTGTTGACTGGAAACTAACCCTCAGAATGAAATGGGGTTGGATATAGTCTGTAAACAAGGGATCTCCATATTGTACTAACTTGATCGCTGTTATTCTGATCTAACTAAAGTAATAGTAGATAAATGCAATGGTATGACTGATTAGATTTTTTTGGTCAATTTAAGTTACCACTCTTTACAACAGGATTATAAAACAAATCAAAACTTGTTTTTTCACTTACTTTTTGTTCTGCTTTCTTTTTGGTTTCTGCATCCATCCAGGTGAGTTCATCTAACGTTGTTATAAAAACCTTACGGATTTGTGTAATCATTTCTTGAACCTGGGAAAAGCCATCAGAATACAGTAAGACCACCCAGTCATTTTTTTCCTAAATCTTAATCTGTTTTGTTCCTTGAAAGTATAATAGCTTTGTTTCATTCATATGCTAATGGCTACCAAGGGCTAGATCAGAAAAAGGAAAAGCAAGCTTATCAGTTCAAATGGCATATTAATTGAGCAACAAATAAACAAAATCTTAAGGCCAATTTTATCAGAAAGCAAAGTTTCCAAGTGGAAAGTGTTAATTATAACAATTGCCTTTGTTATTTAAAGAATCAACAGTTAAAATTGGCTATTACTTATTGCAGCAATAATTATTTGGGAAGACATTATGGTCAGTGATACTAAAGAATGTATGATTAGACAATAACCCTGTAATAACCACAAAGGAAAAATTGTGTATTTTCACATCATTAGCCACAATAAAATACTGTTTTAAATAACTAAATCACCCATCTTTTACTGAGAAAATATACCTTACATATTTAATTCATCAATTTATTTTAATTAAGTTGATTTAAAAGAGTTTGTTTTCAGAAAAGGTAATCAAATTCATGCCGGGCACTGTAATCTTCTCTGCTTTATGATATTGACAACTGTAGTTTGCAATGGCTTCTCCTAATCTTCACTGACATCCACTCTTAGCATCATTTGCTAATTGCTTGTTTTACTGTCCTGGAAAAGGTACATAATCCCATCACCACAGACTGCTGAATGGGTGCTTCCCAACATATTGCTGAGTAGCATTTTCTTCCCTGTTCTTAATCCAACCTTAACATCTGAATGTGGGAAATAACATTTTATGCTTTTGCAATTAGTGTTCCCTCTGTACTCGATGAGGGAACTAAATCTATTTGCTTAGAAACATTAGTACTGCATGATGATATACTGTGTAATGTTTGTCAGATAACTCAAAGATTCTCTTGAATTGATAAGCTTGATTTTCCTTTATCTGATCTAGCCCTTGGTAGCCATTAGCATAGGAATGAAACAAAGCTATTATACTTTCAAGGAACAAATTCTGACACTGGATGAATGAGTGGTGCAGCTCCCATTTATGTCAGTTGGAGCAGCTGCAGGCATCCCAAGACAGAATTTGCCTTGGACATCTGCAGTGGAATGAAATGAATGACATCAGCAATAATTGGGTCTCTACAACTCTAATATGAAGCCAATTTCTATTAAATTATCATCTAGTAAACTTAACCACTTGGATAGTGCACAAGTTAAATGAACTGAAAACGTTACCACATGTTTACTGTCTCCAGAAAATGCTTCCTCTACATACAGCCGTCCCACTGCATTCTCCATATTGCCATTGACATAGTTAGCACAGCGCCGCCAAACAGCCGTTTCTGATGTTGTGCCATAAAGTGCCTGTTAAAAAATAGATAAAGGAATGACATCTCGGTCAACATAAACAGAAGGAGAATGGTGGCTGATTGCAAGACTATGAGTTTTGGAGGAGTCTAATCTACCCTCATTGACTGCATTTAATTCTCATTAGAGTTAGTAGGGATGAGGGGTACTCTCTAAATTGAACACCCATCTGAGGAAACATACGGGAGTCACTGGCAACTTTCCCAATATCCCCAGCAGCCAAGGAAGGGGGGAGGGGTGGAAGAAATACACCCCTAATAGCTACAAAGGGGAGAAATAAGGAAGGTGTTACTGCACATTGCTGCCTCTGGTGCCTGGATTTGAACTACAACCCCTTGCTCCACTAAGGACCACTGTGACCAGATGGCAGATTCACACCCAGAGGAGGACAGTGGAGCTTTCCACCACAGCCTTGCCAGCAGCTCCAGAAGAGTGCCACTGGTGGTATCTGAGCAGAGGATCTCCCTAGTCAATGCCTCAGATACACAGGCTACACCATCTTTCCAGCAAGAGTCACACATTTTGGGGGCAGCCTTGACTGCTTGAAGGGAGGCTGTTGGTATCTTGTACTATCAATGTACATGTTGCAAAGATTTTGTCATGACATTTCATTAATAACGATGCAGAGATGTTGATGTGATGGTGTGACATCAAAACAAAATGATTACAATGTTAGGGAGTCATGCTGTGATTATCTGGTGGTTCCCCGTGAGGAAACAGTTATCTTTCTCTTCAAGATTGTAGATTGGGGACTTCATGTATTAAGAGCTCCATAATTCCGGCACCTTGCACTGAATTAATGATTGTGAAGAGGAAAACTGCTGATACTTCCTTTCACCCCAACAAATACATAAAGAATTAGGAGGAGAGGAAAGGTCTTCTGAAAATGTTATCAGTGGCACACAGTATAGAACTGTCTACAACAGACTTCCCTGAAGACCTTGCATTGTTGCAGCTTTTCCATGACTCTTAATGTGATTCAACACTGCCACTGACTAGAATAGAAAATTCCTCTATTTCTAATTTTGCTTCCTTTTTCACACACAGACACAGACACACACATATACCCTACATCAGGGGAAATATGCATGTAATAAATACTGGCACAGTATGCTGGGGCTGATTCACTTTTAACCACAAAAAGCAGCAGACATAGCAAAAATAAATGCAAAAAAAATTACGCTGTCATGTTATGGTAGAGATTGTATACCCCCAGATCAGGGGGTCAGCCAAGCTGTGCTCAGCACAAGTCAAATGGGAGACCATGAAAGTATCCTCAGTGCTGCTCAATCTTACACCAGCTGCCCACAAACCAAAGGGGGTGGGGGTTATGGCAGCAGCTGTTTCTCAGGTGCTCCCTTATACCTGGCCACACCCCACATACATGGGTTAGAATCATCAGGAGAAATTACAGTGCTCTTTGTTGCTCAGGGATTCTCCTTCACCTGCAGAATGCTCAGGAAGCTGCTTTTAAGTCTGTTTTGCCTCATCAGCATGGCACCAGGAACTGGTGAATCTGGTCCTGGAAATCCAAAATTATGCTTCCTACAACAATGGAAACTCATCTGCTCTGCATGTGATTATCAGTGGTGCTAAACTACAATGCATTAATATAGACTCATATGTGTAATGTGACTATTATGGTTCCATTAGAAACCATACCACGAACTTTCATTACTGTATTGTGCATAAACTCTCAATTACAGTGCTTACTAATTACTAATACAGATTTTAACATTTAATTTCTGTTTTTAAATATGAATAATAATAATAAAAGGAAGGTGCCAGAGCCTTTCTTTAAAGGAAATAACTGTATCCACAGTTGTACAGTCACTTCAATTCCAAGTGCTATGCCTCACCATACTAATGTGCATGCCATTTTCACTGCCTTTCCCAGTCTGTCAGTAATAGATCTGCTGGAGGGGCAGCAACTATGATGGTGCAACCTAACAGTTTGGCCTCAGGGAACAGAATGGAACTCCAGTGAGCTTGGGTCATAGTCCTGCCTTTGTAACAGATGGAGGCTTATTTGAATATGCAGTCTAGCAATCTGCCAGGCTGCTTCTGCTGAGATTCTAAAAAGTGGTGGCAACAGGTTTGATGGCCTTTTTGCTAGGCCTCTGCCATCTTCACCTGCGAATTTCAAGCATTCTGTGCTCCAGCTCCAGACCATGTGAAATTTTAAATCAACAACTGACCAAATGGTCTAACCATCAGAGAAACATGCTAGGAGTGAATCAGGGGAAAGGATCTTAACGTGGTTATATTAGGGAGGTAGATTAACTACAATGATGGGAGAACCCCTCCCATCAGCGTGATGAGTGTTTACACTGATGTGCTACAGCATTTTAAGTGTAGACACAGTCAGTACGTGGCATCTTATAGGATTGTGCCATTAATGACAGCAATATTGGACCCATAATGTTTGCTATGGGTCATGATACTGTAAGGTGCTCAAAAGCTTGAGCTTGCAGCAAGTCAACAGGAGTTGAGGAACCATAGTTATTTGCATTAAAATATTACTGTACTGCCATAAAACTGATCATGCATTCACTTGATTGACTCAAATTCAGAACAACACAGAGACAGATCTTAGAACAATATCTTTCCAACCCACTTTCCAAGTATCAAGAATACATCACATAAATTATAAACACACTCCAGCAGGAGCATCAGCAAACATCTACAGCTTTGTGTGTTGCAAAGTTCAAAATGTATTTAAAAATGTATATGGTGTAGCTGGCTCTCGGAAAACATTTATCTTTGGTGAGTGTTAAAAAGTCATATTTAAAATTTTAAAGGAGAGGAATTTCTGCACCTTACGAAAAGCATTCCTTGTGTCCTTGTAGTTACGGCTTAGACTGTTTACAAGATCCATTACGTATCGCCAAATCATGTAATTTTGAATGTCTCTGTGTAATAAAACAACAATAATAAGCTGGTGATGTTTCTAGGCTTTTGGAACTTATTAGCAATAAAATGCAAAGTTTAAAAACATACCTGACATACCTACCTGGAAGTATATTTATTAAGAATAGGCTTTAGTTTGGTTAAATATTCTGGAGCATAAACAACCACATCTTCTGCATTCTCAATATTAATTTTCACAGTTGACATTATATTATTTATGAATTCTGACCAGTTGAATTGCTGGAAAAAACATGCATTTTAAGGATAAGTAGTAAATAAGATATAAAACAATGTGAGTGTTCCCCTTTTCTTTTTGGGATTCAATATGTTTGAGCGAAACAAATGTTTCAGCTAATCTTTAGTTTTTCTAATATTGACACTACTGTACCTGGAGCTATAATGGTAATACTTGATTTTGGAGGACTTGAAATTATATTACCCCAGGCTGACAATTAGCACGCAGGATATGGATTTTTTTTTAAAGTACAGTGATTTAAATGGTTATGGTACTGTAAAATAAATCTGGAAAAGTTGAAATGATACTTTAGCTAGTTTAAGGGGCTCTTTTCTTTTCTAATTTCTAGTCAAAAGTTTTTAAAATAATAATTCACTGAGAACTTTATTTTCATTTACTCTAAGGCCCCTCTTTACTGCTCTGGGAGTGTAATAGGGTCTTAGTATATATGATAATCTGGTCCTGAGACTTTCATATGCATTAAGGGCCTGATACACTGCACAACGAAATCAATAAGATGTATTCCAGTGGGCTTTGGAATATATCCTGAATCCTTTTACTCTTGCTCCTCAGCCTGCCATATTTTCACTAAGATGAGATACTTGAAAAAGATCTGGTTGAAAGCAATACTGTTTGCAGTATAAAGAAACAGTTAAATCTCAGACCAAGGTTAGTGCTTGTCTTTGGAGACCACATTATAATATCAGTAAATTAAACAATGCCTTTGTATTTATACTGAGAGTGTACAATGAGATCAATGCAGGCTACAATAAAAAAAAGCCATTTGTTTGGACACATCTCTGGATGAGCACCCTAGAACATGAGCATCCCACATTCTGGCTTGTTCAAAATGTATCCTCTCAGAATTCCATATCATTCACATGTGAACAAGGTACACAGTCTGGAACAGACCACAACTATGCTTATGTGAGTGAGTTACACTCTAATATTAAAGTGCCTTTTCTCCTCCTCTTCTGGCGTCCAACCCCAAATTCCTTTGTGCTGCTGTTCATTATTACATGGTCTTCAGAGCTGGGGCCAACAGCTATCAACGCAATTTTCTATTAAGCAAATTCTAATTGAGTAATGCCTATGCAGTCCACACAGTGTGTTATTTTAAAAGTTGAACATGTTAAATTTGAAACTGTGTGAAGGTATAAGGGATATCATTCCTCAGGGGTCAGAAGCCTGCAGCTGGCTGGCTGATTAGCCTCACCAGATGCACGTGGGGAAAAAGAGCTGGCACTGAATTGGTTCATCCTCTTAAAAAAAGATAGCGGAAAATGGAGGGAGGAGTTAGCAGTACCTTCCAGAAAACTGATGGGCTAGTGGCTGTTTGCAATAGACTGCTGATGGACCAATTGTGTAACTAAGGCTGTGAGGCAAGAGTCATGAAATATTGGGTTGATGAATTTACTGCTGTGAGGAGCAGACTTGGGGAAGGGACTATACAGCCTGCACAGACATTGAGGGAAAAGTCTGTGAGGTTTTGTTTTCTTGTGTTAAGAAGGCTTGAAATAAAAATAACAACTAACTATGTGGAAAACTGCTTCCCTGGATTCTGTGAGAGACCATCAGACAGAATTACCCTAGGCTCAGCAAGAGCAAAACCTGGCCTGGTAGGAGGAAGGTGCTGTAAGATAGGCCCCCAATCCTTTATGCTCTGTAATTGTGAACAACCTTTGAATAAGAAATATCATTGCTTGCCATTATGTTTTCTGTTTAATAGCACTTTACTCAAGGAACTAGATGGATGAAAGTAGGGTGACCAGATGTCCTGTTTTTAAAGGGACAGTCCTGTTTTTTGGGATTTTTTCTTATAGGTGCCTATTACCCACCACCCTCTGTCCTGTTTTTTCACAGTTGCTATCTGGTAACCCTAGATGAAAGGATTGGTAGGAGGTTATAGAACCTTTCACTGAATACTGAATTTGTCTCGCATACAGGCAGTAGTTATTAAAAATTGTTGATAGCTGGAGACCATTTTGTGGATTATGAGGAATGAGTTACTAGTCTCTCTATTATGTAGTGGGATAGTATTTGTAGTACAAACCCCATAAGCAACATGGCATCTTTGTTCATAGTTTCAACAAAGAACCAGGTCTGAGTAAAAATGGAGAATATATTTCTACAACCTATACATGCTCCCTCTAGGTCAGTACTGAAACATGTTGGCAGAGTTATGGCCTTTTCCACAGACAATTATATTGACAGCACTGGAAAATGTGACACTTTTCATATGCATTACACTCCTATTGGCCTTATCCTGTGTGGCTCTGAAGACTACATGCAAGATGCTTAACTCCTTCAACTACCAGAAACCTCAATGGAAGTTGCATGATGAAAAAACAAAAAAGCACATTGCAGGATGCAAATACAAAACCCTTCTCCATTCATCACTTTACCAAACGAGCTTCCAGTGTGAGTACATGATATGGCAGTTTCCATTAGGAAAACCGTGAATATACACTGCTTTGTGTAGTTGTTCACATGATCTGTTAAAATCTCCATATTGGCCTGTAACTCCCTGTTCTGTTGTACTGGTATTCAAGATGAAAAGAGGGCTGCAGAGCCTCTGTGGACCAATGTGAAGACTGAGGGGGTGGAAATTAGAGAAGAAGATGGTTGTCAGTGGAGACAATAATTGAGCTATTCAGTATTTCCCCCCGTTCAGTTAAATCTGCTCTTTAAATAGTTGAGGAAAGTTACTGTATCTAGGCCAAGCACAGTTGTCCTTTGACACCTGAGGAAGTTTGTCACTCAAAATGGTTCTGCCTCTTATTTTGAAAAGTGGTTTGGTCTTGATTTGTATCTTTTGAGGCATTCTTGGACAGACTTTCAGGACAGAGGTGTCTGTTTATTTTTAATTCATGGGGAAATTAACAGGGTAGTAATATTTTATGAGCAAACTAAATAAATTCCTGATACCATGGTTTATGTATAGTAACTGTTTTACTGAGATCTGTGGGTGTATATGACTTGTATGAAATCAGAAGTACGATAAGCTTAGCTAGATTAAATAGGTTGGGAAACTTAAGGTCATTGACAGTCTTTGAGATTAAGAAGGATATGTAACAGGCAGTGGCAGGAGGTATATTTCAAAGTACATTACTTGGGCTGAAACACTCAATAATAATAATTAATAATACACTCTTGCCTATCATTCCAAGTTCTCTTCCAGTGACTATTAGCTAAGACTGTATTTCCAGAAGTTGCAAGTTTCACCCTCCTGCCCTGCCAAGAGTAAATCAAACCCACAGAATTCGTTTTTAATGAGAATTTTCTCTCATCTTCTCTAACCTTTCCGTGGGGTGGGTGGGGGATGGCAGGGGCAAGGGCAGCCATAATCTGGCTCAGAATAATGTCTTTAGCTGTCAGATGTAGAGACATGTGGATAACTTTATGTTTCATGCTGCTGGCTGTTCTGAAAAATAAAAAACAACTTACTTTGGGTCAACAAAACATTTTGTTTAAGCTGTAATGGAACAATTCATATTGATTTCTGGATTTATTTTTATTTTTTTTACTTTTTGTTTTGAAATGTCCTTCAAATTTTATTTTAAAAATGTAATTTTTGAATCATAAAAATGAAAGGTTTCATTTAGAAAATGTTGAAACAAAACCTTCTGTACTGGGGGTTTATTTTTTCAACTGAAACCATTTGGTGAATTCAACATATGCACAAAACATTTTGGTTTACCAAGTCTGCATTTTTTGGTTGTTTCCTCCCCTCTTATTCCCCCCCCCAAAAAAAATATTTGTGTTGAAAAATTTTGACCATCTCTAGTCAATGCTCTTCCAGCACCTCCTTGTTTTCAATTTAGTGGCATCAAACAGCCAGTAATACCCTATCATCTTCAAGCACTTCATGTTCATAGTTCAACTTTAAAATCTCAGTTCTAGATATAAAAGCTTTATTTCAAAAAGAATTCTAATATTACAGTTTCTTTTATCAGGCACTAATAGGACTTGAAAATATTGGGATATTAATCACTCACCTTATGATTGATCTCCAAAGAGAAGTTATTTTGGAGTTCTGTTAATGTCATTTTATTGTACAGCAGAACTGGATCGCTTCTGTCTTCAGGTTTAGTTGTGGCCTACACATGTTAATTACAGAAGAAGACTATATAAGCTGAGGAAATTTATAGCAATACCAGGAAAAAGAAGTGAAAATGATGAAAGAAATGAAGTTCTTACAGCTTGATACATGTCTGCTGTATATGGGCAGTACATAATATTGCTCAATGGCTTGCAGGTACATGTTGTAGGCTTGAGTCAAAAGAGAGGACAAAATTACACTGACAAAACCTCTGTTAATACTATAGTCTCCACTTTTAGGATTAGAGAGCCAATATCACTGACTTTCCAAAAAGCTCTCTTGCTTTGCTAAAAGTCTTTCAACCCATAGGATATACTCCTACTCTTTTCTCATGCACCATGGATATCCCCAGTTAAGTTGCTTAAACAGCCATCTGGCACATGTTCTCTTGTCCTCAAAGATTCTCCCTTCATTCCTGAGTTTCCATCTGTCCTTTCCAATGTACAGCATCTGCCCCGAGCCAAATCTGCCCGAAGGGTAGGAGAGAAGTAAGCACTTGCATGATGCAGCACTGAGCAAGGAAATACTGCTCCTTGGGTTTTTTGTCCTGCGGATGCCATACTGCTGCTTCCCCTCTGTCTCCTCCCATTGCAGCTTGTCTGACTAGAGAGGGGGAGGAAGTATCATCTGGTGGCATATCGTCCTTGTGTCCCTTCTTACCTTGGCTCCCATGATGGTGAGTTGAGAATGCAAAACAATAAGGATCCAAGTGATTTCTCAAAAGAAGGTGGTCTATCCAAGGCAGAATCTCCTGCCTCTATTGGCATAGCCAATTCTGCTGGTGTAGGAGTAGCAAACTTTGGCCACTCCATTCATTTTTAACTTAGAAATTCTCTCCCCAGCTCCAGTCCTTTTTAAGACTTCCTTTAGATTTTTTTTTCATTCCCTCTTCTCTGTTCCATTATTCCTCACTCAGCTTCATCATATATTTTTCTCTGCACTCCTTTTCATACAGGCTTCTCTAAGCAAAATGCAGATTCCACATTCCTTACAACTCAAACTGGAGCTGAGCTTTCAAACTTAGGTCAAATGGGTTCAAAATTAGGCAACAGCAGCTTGCCCATCACTAAGCATGGCATTTGCCAATAGCGAGTGCTATAGAGAAGTGTCAGATGTGACTTCCTTTCTAACTTGCCTTTTCATCCCTCAAATCTTTATCCAATAAACTCCTTTTGGTCCAAAGTTTTTTCCATCTTTGGTCTCAGCCAAAGGTGACTTTCTCAAGAGTCTGTGGAAAATCAAAATAATCTGGTTTTGATATGTGGAAATGGGGAAATTACACTTCCTCCTTGACACATGCCATTAGTCTGTTGGTGTGACTCAAATGCCTGAAGCTAGAAAATGCAAACTTGGATTGTTTTATAGTCCTCACTGAGGAAGTAAAAACAACTCAAGGGTAAAGAAAATCAGTCCAGAATCTCCCCAAGTTCTGAATGTTTTGAGGTCATATTTTTGCATACGAGTACTAGAATTTTCCATTTGTTTTTTTCCCTGACACATTTAAATTCTGGCTGCCTGTGTTAGGGATACTATTGTTGAAGAAAACTCTTGGCTAAGAGTTTGGGACAGCTGACTAGGGGGGGACTGAAAAGGTTGTGTGGGCCAAATATTACTCTATGTTGTATTCCAGGGACTAAAGCCGATGCCCACTGCTCTAACTAGCCCCCCACCCCCAAATCAAAGAGAAGGATAGGAAGGAAAGACAACCCTAAAATGTCCCTCATAAAGTGCCTTTTCTTAAGCAGATGGGATGTGAACCAAATCTCTCCTGTCATTTTCCCACTCCCTACTGGAGCTATGGAAGGCTGAAGTAAACAATGTGCAGAAGGTCAGAATACTACTGCTTGGGAGGAGACAGCTAATGACAATATTTTCCCCTCTTCTTGTAATAGGCACCTTCAGGTCCATGTGCCCTTTAATCTCCCATCTTGCCTGCCAGGCCTGACCTTCTTCAGGATTGTTTGGCCTGGTGCACATCCCATTTACAGTCTACTGTGTCTTATGGACACCACACTGTCATATAAGGTAGTCTTAGGATTTGGAACCTAAAGAGTTGTATAGAGTTGCTGTGTTTAAATGGAAAACCTCTGTGTACATGAACTACTTCAAGTGATCTGCAGTAGGCTGGCGCATTACATGTGGCATTCTCCACCTAATTTCCAGCTGCTTTATCAAATTAAAAGACAGCTAAAAATACACTCAACATTTTGCTAATATTACTTCCCAGACAAGCAATTGCTGTAGTTGCCATTAGGATGTTATGGAATCCTAAATAGTAGGGGAAGTGGTCAGCAGGATTGTGAATGGGAGGGAAGGTGGCCCATGAGACAATCTCTCAGGTTCTCACTTTGGAAAAGTCTGAGATTTCTGCTCTACTGTATACAGTTGGTATATCAGTTTAAGATTGTAAAATGTTTTGGGATCCTTTGAAGATGAAGGCCATTATATAAATGTAACATGGGCTCCATTGTGTCTTGAATACAGGTTCCAGTTACATGGAAACCAAGCATATTGATTTATCTCTGGGCAGAATATGGCTCCATATCCTCTTAGTGTTCACATAAAAGTAACTTCATAACTGTTTATAATGTTCTTTCCAAAGTGTTCCTACTGCTTATCTCTTTTAACCTACAATAAAGTCAGTTATGTAAAAACCACAAAGAAAAGTTTCCTTACATTGGCAATCTCTATCTCCAGATCCATAACTCTTTCCATTTCTTTAGAAATCTGGCTTTCATTGATGGTGAGATTTTTTTCTTGGAGAATTAGCTTAGCCACAGAAATCATGAAAGACACATAAGCTGAACATGCCTGCAAAAAAGAATCAAACAATTTCAAGACAAACCTCTTCAAAGTACTGTGTGTCAGACATATCTTAGATTAACTTTTGATTTTTGTGAATTATTGTTCTTGGCTACATTTCTAAAGAACAAAATATAGTACTACATTCTGAAATGCTGCGTTATAACGTGGAAATTAACTTTAAAGTTTCATCATGGCAAATTGCTATATGGTTGCAGCACTAATCAAGGCTAAACATTGCAAACTGTTGTGCCATGCACTCATTATTTAAAATTGAGATGTTTCCTAGTCCATACTTAAATCCCACTCCTCGTGTTTGTCTGGGAATTACTCTAAATTTCCTCATCATTTTACTTAAATTATAATTTCTGAAAATAGTGCCTCCAGGCAGCAGAAGCAGAAACATTAAATGAGGGAAATGATGATGGGATAGTGCTGAATCAGCATTTGGGAAACATCACTCCCAGAAACAATGATTTTTTTTTAGTCAAGTAATCACTATATCTTTCTTGTGAGTCTATAGGAACCTCTGTGCTGGGCAGTTTCCTCAGTTTACAGCGATACGTACTTTCTATCAAAACATCCTGAGGTCTCACTAATGGCCGTGCACTCCTTAGGCCATCAAAGGCTAGGGAAAAAATGTTCTGTATACAGCTTTTTATAAATTGTGTTGGCTAAATAGTCTGTATCAGGGACACTTCTGCAGCTCCTGTAGAATTAAACAGACAACAGTAACCTTTCTATAGGCTTTCAGATCATCCTATTCAATCTAATGAAAAATAATATCCCAGCTATGGATATCTACAAGGTGGTTCACATATAGTACGGATATAATTTTATAAGATTGAACCTCTATAGAACCCTCTTGGTGTCATCTGTTCAATTCTATCAGACTTTTCCAGAAAGGAAAGTAGGGCAGGAATTTTATTACAATGCCTCTTTATAATTCCCATTCATTTTGCTTTACCTTCTCCCTGATAGGAATCCTGCTTTCAACATGCTCCCTTAATGCAAATATAAATAAATTAAACTAAATAGAAAAACAATACAATTTTTTAAAGTATATGTGCATTTAAGGAACTATATTGGGATGTTTTGACGTCTGCTCACAAGCTGACAGAATGTGTCCTGAAATGAGACATTCAGATGGACATTTTAGTGACTACCACCAATGCCATTCATCTGCAGTTAGCCTCTCGTATGTGTGTTAAAAGGCAGTGCTGGTTACAGTCTGTATGGACTTAGGGCTTCAACCTGATGCACTGGGCACCTCCTGAAAATGATGTTGATTTCATTGGGAGTCTGTGGGACACTGCACCTCACAGGATTGGGCCCTCAGTGGTACTTGTCATGAGTTAGAAAAGAACACTTTAACAGAGAGGAAATGGCATGAAGTTCCTGGCAGCTATAATGACAATTGTACTGTGGGGCGTGCTTGTCAAGCCCAGAAATACCATTTACGAGTACGCAGATATGTACAAAAATCTTAAGCTTTCTATGGGCCTATTCCAAAGCTCACTGAAGTTAATGGCAGTCCTTTAATTGCCTTCAATGAACTGTGGATCAGGCCTAACCTGGAGACCATTGTTCCCAGGTGCCATGCAATCAGAACAGCCAAGAGGACAATTCAGCTGATCTCTAGCTACAATTGTAAATAGGTGCTGATATACTGCAATCTTAAAGGGCATTCAGGGTCAAAAATAACTGTCAGCAGTAGTGTGAAATGGTTTCTGAGGTACCATTAGTTTAAAAAAACTCTCATACAGATTCCATATGTAGTTTTGGGGTGAGAAACACTCCTGATAAAGCTGAAAATGCTTAGGTTAAAGAACAGGAGATGGACCATCTATCTGTTTGCCACATACAGCTCAAGGATAAAAGCAGAATGACACAACGAGAACTGGGGCCAAGAAAAGGCTACTGGCAGAGTGCAGGTGGCTACTTTGTTGGGAAGAGACTTTTCTCATTCCCTTGAAGTCTTTGGGGTGGTGGGAATATTTATAATCTGCCTGCCTAGTGCTTACTCTTGGCACTGCTAAGAGGTGTGTTTTGTTTTTTTTTGGTTTGTTTTTGGGTGCTCCTACTCCAAACATTTGTCCATACTTTCTTCATTATTTAGTGGTGGAATGTTTGAGGTTTTGATGGTAACTAATCTTTCAGGTCACAATGTAACACCATCTAATTTGTTCACTAAATTCTGTATCAAAACAAATACTAAAACCAAGTATCTTGCCTTTAGAAGTCCCAACAAATAGTTCCTGTTACAGCCCAGATACATCCTTAAGGTGGATGGAATTTGGATTAAAATTTGAATGGGATGCCAGCACTTCATGATAAACATTGCACAGATTTGTATATCTGAGAACTCAGTGGCCTGATTCTCCTCTCACTTAAGCTTGTGTAAATCACAATCTGCTCCACTGAAGTCATTAGTGCTATACTTTGTAAAAACTATTGTAAGATCCAAATCAGGCCCATAGTCAGACCAATGAAAATACCAGCAAGAATCACAGTTCACACAATTTATATAACTTCCTCATGACCTACTTTCTGGTAGGCTGTAAGCTCTTTGGGGCAGGGGCCATCTTTTTGTTCCATGTTTGTACAGCACCTAGCACAGTGGGGTACGTGTCTGTGACAGGGGCTCCTAGGAACTATGGTACTATGAATAATTAGTCATTATCTTTATTAGTAAGTAAACTCTAACTAAACATAACAAGTATAAATTGTAACATTAAGTATCATATGTTAGCAAAAATCAACAAAACACAATCATGCATTTCCCACCACTTCTGCCTTTAATTATATGATGGGAAAACTGGATAATTAAAGGCACAGTTTTAGCACTTAGATGACTTCAGTAAATATATACATATATTTATTTAACCCCTTGGTTAATTCTAGTATCAAGGAGTTAATGAAAATATGCATGCATGGTATTTAAATATGATTTAAAGAAGATCAGCTAGAACTATAAACAGCTTTAGTAATTCTAATGGCATGATATGATGTAGGTGCTAGGCTCTTTGCTTACCTTCAAGCTTGAGATACATTTAGACCTTTTCTGCTAAACCATGCAATACAATAGTTCTGACTGGAGGCTCCTTTTTGACTGTAGGCTTCCTATTCTCTTTGTCCCATTAAACATACCAGTGACAACTAATATTTAACAATTTTTTTCAAAATGATCAAATCATAGAAGCTAACATCAACCATAGAATATCAGGGTTAGAAGGGACCTCAGGAGGTTTCTAGTCCAACCCCTTGCTCACAGCAGGACCCTAGACAGATATTTGACCCAGATCCCTAAATACTCCCCCTGGATTGAACTCACAACCCTGGATTTAACAAGCCAATGCCCAAACCACTGAGCTATCCCTCCCCAAACATCATTGCCATTCTTAATCTCATTTTCAAAAGTCCACTAACTCCAACTCTGGTCTACAAGCTCCCAGGACAAGAACCTCAAGAAGATGGCAGCAAATCTGTAAAGCCTGGCCTCCACTGACACTCTAGACTCTTTCCAGTCTGGCTTCATCCAATATGTACAGAAGTGGCCTTGGCTGAACTGATGAGACAACTTCCTCATGATGATGGAACACCAAGGCTGAGACCAAAGCTTCCATATTAAATGCTTTTAACACTGCCAGTTTGAACTATCCTGGCTTGTTTTTTGTGTCCATTTTGGGAAACAGCTGCTGCTCTGTAAGAGCTTCAACTTGCATGCTCACACAAGGCTCAGCCTCATCATTGCTCTTCTTTGACATCTATGTGCAGCCACTAGGGATGACCATGAGGCAACATGAGCTATGTGCATCCTTCTCATCCAGCACAGAATATTCCCACTGTCTCAGTGCATATGTGGAACTTGATTTTGGATAGAGAACAGCTGGCTCAGAGTGCACCCAGGTAACTGAACCAAGTCCCTACCTTTACTGAATCATATTCACAGCAGCACCTCAGCCCTACAGGCTCTTGTCCCCTTCCACTACTCTCATTTGTATCTCCTTGCCTTCTCACTTGCTACTCATTTATATTCAATGTTTCCTTTTCCTGTACCTGATTTCTGTGCTTTTCTTCATGTTTCTTCCTCCCTCTTCTCTTTGCTAAGCACACTCTCCTTGCTATCAAATCAATCTCTTCTTAAAACTTGTTATACCCATGAACCTCTCTGTTCCCCCCCACCAGTGAGGTTTCCATGGGAGTTAGATTGCAGGCTCTTTGGGCCAGGGACGGTTCTCCTTTCAGTATTGCCTGTGCACACGGGGAGAGAATGTGCATCCCTACTTGTTAGCCGTGGCTTACCTCCTTATACGCACCAGTACATTCATAGTAGTCACGAGAAGGCAGACCAAGCCCAGGTTGATCAATCTACAAAAACAATTTAAAAAAATAGCTTACAGACAAAATAGTCCCACCCTGTAGCAAACCAAAATTTTGGAAATGATGAAAGTATTGCTCTCTGATTTCATTCTTGCCTTAATACTGCAAATCCACAGGCTGACTGAGGTGGAATGCATGCTCTCTCTCTTTCTCGCTTTCTTTTCCTACCTTCCTCCCCCCCCCACTTCTTTTTCCTCTCCTTTTTCCTTCCTATTACTGGAAAACTTTACATCAAGACTGAATGCATCCCTAAGAGCCATGCTGTAATTCAAACATAGACATTGGACTTGAGGAGGGATTAATAAAGGGAAGTCTTCCAGCCTGTGTTCTGCAGGTTATCAGATTAGATAATCACAGTGGAACCTTCTGGCCTTAAAATTATGAATCATCTCCTCTTAGCTCTTTCCCTCTGCTGTCCTGTGAACAATATAGTCCTTTGTGGCATTGTCTTCAGAGGTAAGCAGACAACGCAACTGGTGGCAAGCAATACACAGACAAATCTACCAGTGGGCACCATAGCTCTTGCATACTCTATATAATGTGTAAAACAGATTAGATTCACCATTGCTAAGGGTTGCATGAGAAAGCTTGGTTGCAGATGGATTCACTAGTGCACTTCCCCAGATATTCTGCTATCGGAGACTATTTTAAATTATGGCCAGGGTAGGCTGCACAGCAGCTGCCTGGAAAATGCGCTATTTAATCAACAAACAGACTGATCACTCTGGCCACATCCCTTTCAGAGCTCTGCTCAGCAGATCCTGCAGTGGAGTAAGGGGTGTGACTGTCTTGTACACCTGCAACTCCCTTCTTGGTGGGTTTTCTGCCTTAAGGTCTTGGAATCCTGAGTTATGCTGGCTGAGCATAGTCCAGCGAGTATAAGAAAATATGCTGCATGCATACTGTTTTCAAACATATACAGATATTTGTCACAGTCCTATTAGGTGTAATTAAAAACCCTCAGTAACTGAAATTCTCTGTACCAGACTGATAAAAGCTTTAAATACAAAGGGTACAAACATTCATAAGATTTGCTATTGCTTAACTGCCAAAATTCAAATCAGTAAATTTTTCCTTCTGACTTCTTATAGCTAATATTTATAAAATAGAGTGAAATGTGTATTGCTCAGGATTATTTAGACAATGCCATTCTAGCAGGCTTACATGAATGATATGCGCTGTGGAGTTCTTATCATCTGTGCCAACAAAAAAATTAACAAGGACCCTTTTCCCATATTGTGAATTCAGTTGTGCAATAGCTGTTTCAGCTGTCCAACTGGCACCTAAGGAAATTATAGATGCATTTAGTCTCTTTATTTTTGGAAAATAAAGAAAAAATACAATCATTTAGAGATTTTTAACAGAAAAATAAACAGACAAAAGTTGTCCTACCATATGCAGAGTCCCAGTTATCTGTTGTTACAGGCCATTCAGACACCCGTGGCAATATATTGATCAAAGGTTTTCCACCTCTACTATCAATAATAGCTTTTGGAAACAAAAAAATTAATGCAGTATGAGTTATATGCCCAGATATTTTAAAACATCCAAATACTGTATTGACTTGTATAAAAGGTTCTCCATATTCCAGGATTCTGCAGCTGAAAAACTTTCCCACAGAACACACTCACCAGCAGCATCGCAGATTTGTGCTCCAGAATCTGAGATTTCTTTTTTAAAAAATTCTCTCATGGATGAAAAACAAACCAACCAAATAAAAAAACTTTAAAATGTGAGCCAGTGTAAACTGAAGTACAGTCTGCTGCAATCACCTTCAAACAATAGCTCTGAAAAGTTTCAGAGCTAACGTTTCACTCTGATACCTAACAATGATAATTCAAAGGGCTACATTGTTAGCTATTTTACTGCTGATCATTTTAGTAGAAACATCTGGCTAACATTCTTATCCTTAAAATCCCAAACTGTCTCCCTATGCCTTTCCTGATGTCAGAAGTCCCAAATGACTGCTACCCAGCACTCACTCTCCATCCCTCAAGAATTTCTACAGTGCAGTTCTAAGTTGCTGAGAAAAGGCAGCAGCACAGAGAATACTGAAAGTGCATGGGAAGAGTAATCTAAACTGATATCAAAATTAATAACATGGGCTACTGTACTGATATTGATATTTAATTAAATAAAAATCTACATAAGAACAGCCATACTGGGTCAGATCAAAGGTCCATCTAGCCCAATATCCTGTCTTCCAACAGTGGCCAATGCTAGGTGCTCGAGGGAGAACGAACAGAAGAGGTAATCAAGTGATCCATTCCCAACTTCTGGCAAACAGAGTCTAGGGACACTTAATTTAGTTTACATGAAGTCGGGTCAGAATTTCCAGTTTGCTTCCTGAGATGGCTCCAGAAGCTGGGGGTCTTGTAGCATTTAGGTATAGCTGCCATGCACTGCACAGTATATGGATTATGCCCATATTTATATAGCAATCTTATGTACAGTAATTTGTGGAAAAACTTACTTTCATTTATACATGATCTGTACAGAGTTTTTGCTTTCTGCACTGCCACTATGTCATTGCTGTTGTCCCTGTCAAGGACGTCTGAAACAAAGAACACATACACGGACAAATATTACAGCATCTCATCTGCAGTGGGAGGAGCCTGGAGAAAAACATGATGGAAACCAACTGGGAGCACAAGTATGGGGGATCAATAACTCTTTGGCATGCTCCCTGTTCATAGCAAATCCCATAGAAGCCCCTCCACTCCAAGTCTGAGAGGACAGGACCCTGGAGGTGGCATGGCTTGGTGAGGAGTGGTGAGACTCTTGAGACAGCTACTCTCCATGGTATCACCTCTAGTCTACAGAAGTTTCCCAATAATGTTTGCCAGGTAAACCTTCTATGGAGTCCCCCTCTGTAGAATGAAAATTCCCTGACCCAGGCAGGAGAGTTTGCAGATGGTGGGGAAGCTCTGTGAGTAGAGGGAGCTGTGTTGCCATGCAAGAGGTGAAGCCTAGGAAATAGTACAAGAATATTAGGTTTCCTTGCAGAGGCCTATTACCGACGGGGATGCTCTGAGTTTTGCATATTGTGTCCCCAAAATGATCTGCTGGGGGTAGCTGGGAAGGGTGCTAGCTTCCCACCCCCTGAAATGGAATGATTAGAAGAATACCCTATGCGTGGAAACTCCAGGGAGGGATTATATAGGCCACAATCCTGAATTTGGTCTTAATACCTTGTGACATCTTGATATTCCTTGACCTTAACATTTAGAAAGGGGTCAGCCTGTTTGGTTGCAGCTGAAGGATTACTGACATGCAGAATGTAAAGCTGACACAGAACAACTTCCAGCATGTGAAGCAGTGCTCCAAGGGCTCGCACAGAGGGAAATTCCTTTCTTCCCCTCACCTGGAACAGCTGTCACTTATAGGTCACGAGGGTAATGAACTGGGTTTCAGCTGTTGTAAGAGGTGGATAAGTGCACAGAATTCAGTCCTCACAGAAGTCAGTTCTGGACAAGTCTGCTTCAGTGGTCAGCTATTATTTTTCAGAAACAACAGCATAACCACCAAAGCTCAAATTACTAGCCAAGCAAATAGTCTGGCTTGACTTTTGCTGAACTGAATACAGAAGAATCTTGACTATTCTATCATGTATAAACCTTTATTAGATAACGTGGTTTTAGATAACGTGTTTTTGTTCTGATTACACGTAAGCCAAAGAGGAAACTTTTATATGGTTCAGCTTTCTAGTACATGGACTAACTCCACTGACCTTTCAAAACAACTTCTAGTTCGTCTCTTAAAATGTCAAAGTTGCTGTAACGGGAGCTGGTCTCTGGAATGACATTCTTCTTTAACCATCCTCCACAGGCATACTGGTAAAAATCTTTGCAAGGTTCTGCAGTAGTGTCCATATTCTCAATGATTCGGGCTGCTGTAATATGAGACAGATCGACATGTAGAAACCTTAGAGAAAATAAATAAATCTGGATTCTGAGGTGGAAAGGGACTAATATAATTCCTGAGTTTAGGATATCCTGGCTTCCCCCTTCTCTCTCCAAAACACCTACACAATCTTCTTAAGTTAAAAGATTTTTTTTCTAAACTAGCCAGTAAATTTTAATATCTTTAAAGCCCTGTATAGACAATGATGAATTCATCCTCATGACCACCCTGCGAGTTGGGTGGGCATTATCTCCATGTTACTAATGGGAACACTGAGACAGTAAGGTAAAGTAACTTACCCAAGGCAGAGTCAGTGTGAGACCCAGGATTAGAATTTAGAATCACCTGACTCCCAACCTTGTGCTCATTCTTCCAGACCACACCACCTTTCTAATTCATATTATAATATGATAAATACTAAATTGATATCTGATATTGTTCACTGAAAGCTCTTCGTCCTCAAAGGGCAGTAGAGCTGGACCCTCATGTAGTGGTGAGTAAGCATCCTTAAAGCAAAACTCCAGTGATTTGTTTTTTATCTAAAAGGTATTTAAAAAAAAACAATTTTGTGCATATTTCTACTCAGTATGCATTTAAAAATGTCAAAGCATCTTTTAAAAATCCTAGTTGCTTATTTAGGATCAATATTTACTGGGCCAAATGCTGAAGTACTTTCTTAATTTAATCCTTACTCAGGTAAATCTGCCATTGATTTTAATGTGCCTAGATGTGGAGCTACTACTACTACTAAACAGTCCACAAAATGCAACACATACAATCATTTTTTTTTAGTTACCAGTTTTTTTTTCTAATTGTATTTGGCATCATAAAATTTTCAAGATAATCAGTCACGGAGTCATCATTTGTTTTTTAATTATATACAAGGTACTTATGTTTCCTTTACTCATTTACACTTCTTTGTAATAAAATGTGGCTAGAATAGCATTTAAATTACACAGAGAGGGAGACATTTTCAGAGGAGATTGGAGTCTGGTGAATGAAGGAAACTAGGGATTGGAAGTGAGTGTTAGGAGTTAAGTCTCCTAGAAAGGGTAGTGCTCAGTCTACAGAATTAAAATTATATTTTGGTGGAGTTGGAGAGTTGAGGGCCTGCTTGTGCACAGATTCCTACCATTTGAGCTGAAAGAATAACCGTTAAGTGAAAGCAATGGTAAGCTGTTAGCCTCTATGTAAACTAGCCACCAGAGCAGGACAGTTTTCAAGCACACTTCACTTGCAGTAGTGGTAGTTTTGCTCCTGGGAGCCTTTCTAGAAGGAATGAAAGACAGAGCCTACAGTAGAAGAAATCAAGCACAGGGCTGTCAGCAAAAGGAAAAGACCTCTGGGATTTTGAGTAGAGATGAAGATTTAAGGTTCTGGAGTAAAGATTAAGTCAGTGTGTGTTGAAAATGTGTGGAAAAGAAGACAAATAGATGCTTGAAGCAAAAGAGAGACAAAACCCTGTAAATGAAAAGTCAAAGCACGTCACCAAGAAATTCTAAAAAGTTTGGTTAAAAAGTTACCAAAACACGTCATTACTCTATTCCTGTATGGTTCCTTAGAAATCTATATTTCTAGTAATTAAAGTTTAAAAATTGTATACCACTAGCATTTTATACATAATACATAGTGTGGTCTGCTGCCAATTATTTTTTAAAAAACCCTATTTTGTATATTTCTTCACATGAGGCAAACTGTACACTCACAATGGAGAGAATGGTAAATTATTTTTATTGCATTTTTTGGATGAACAATATGCTCTGAAAATCCTATGGGGAGTCACTGCAGCTTGAATGATGAATTTGTGTCTCAGTTAAATTTGAACTTTATCACTTTCCCCAAAGCTCTACTGATCTTGTTTTCCTTTATTTGTCCATGCTGCAGCTCTTGGTTTTATTGGGCCTGCTTCTGCTCTCATTGAGATCAGTAGCTAAACTCCTATTAACTACAGTAAGAGCAGACCCACAGAGCTCAATCAATTGGCATCTATAATGCAAGACCTTCATTTTCAGGGGCTTGTACATATTGCAAAGTTTTTGAAAATGAACATGCAGGTATGAACGATGTACTGGGACAGTTTTGTAAGTTCAAGGCTTTATCAGTTTATTTAATGTCTATCCCTAATAAAATTGTCCTGATTCAATTTCTTTTGGGACCTCTGTATAATTTCCTTGGGTTAGTAATTTGATCACATACTTTCCATGTGTGAATCGCTGCCATAGTAATACTGAAAGTAACCTGAGCAGCTTATCCTACTTGGCCTTGATATCAAAGTCCAAACAGATATTCAATGGACACCAACTATTGATTTAAATACTGAACTCAGAATCACAGTTTATCACAGTGGAAACATTATATTAGTTACCATGTATTATTAGATGGACAACTATTTCTCTGGTTTAAGGGATTTTTTTTATTATACCAGTCTTTCGCAACAGAGTGAATTTTATCATGTCATTGAATCACTTCATAACGGTGCAAAACTCATGAAAACGACTATATTACCAAATCTTTTGAACTGCTGGGTGCCTTGAACTCCCACCAACTAGCCATTACAGAACACTGGCTTAGGGCTGGAGTTTGGAGACCCCATTTGCAGTAGCGAGCATTTAAACCCAGGAGTGGTCGTGTGGGTGAATGAGTATGTGCTCACAGACATGAACAAGGACTCCACAAACTGGCCCTTAGGTCATGTGCCATATTTATAGGTCTGACCTCCTACATAAAATAGGCCACAGGACTTCCCTGGAAGAAGAAGAAGAATGCAGAATACATGATGAGTTATACGGTTTAAGGGTTTTATGGGTGCTTGTTTGGAATGAGCTGTGTTATTCACAAGGCTTATCTCAAATTCAGACTAATAATTTTACCTATGATTATTTATTCACATAGAGCATATAGAACAAATGGAATGTTCTCTGGGTCTCTGCCCAAAGGAATTTACAGTCTAACTCTCACAAATATGATATATGGACAACAGTTCGAAGATGAGTAGATGCAGAGAACTGTATTTTTGTATCCCAATGAAAACCAAGTTAAGGCGAGACTGTGGTTGTAAGCTGCTGGACTGAGTTGGTGATGTCTCCCAGTGACATTGGAGTCAGTGGCAAAAGTCTCATTGACTTCAGCTGGGCCAGTATTTCACTCGTGCCTGAGGCAATACAATGTTTCCTGAAGCACTGGGTGAGTGCCAACAGCAAGGGCATCTGCTACTACTATAGTGCAGTATGTGCTTCCCTCTTTCCTGTGGCAGCCAATGAGGAAGGAATGATGAAATTCTATTGCTCCTCTTAGCAGTATAGTCCCCCAGTCCTTTTACTCTAAAGGGCCAATGACTGGCTGTGCTTAGAGAAGTTAAGTGGGGTACAAGGTTCCTTGCTTCCTCTTCACCTCAGCCTCTTTCGTATGCCCATACAGGGCAGTGCACAATTTAAATGATAGAGGATGAAATCTGGAAGATACAGGGTAAAATCCTGCCCCACTGGAATCAATAGGAGTTTTGCAATCAACTTCAATGGGGCCAGGATTTCACCCATAAAAGATAAATCACTACCCTGCTAGAGAGCTTGAAGGCTTGATCCTGATCTCAGCCATGCAGAGAAGCTGATTTTTACAGGACAGTCAACAATGAAGGCCTGTGTTTTGAGATCAGGATTGAGGTTTTAATATGCTTTAAAAAAGTGAACCATTGTTGCTATATTTCATGAATTAAAGTATGATATACAATTAAATCAATTAATTTTACCAAACATTTTAATTAAACTTAAATAAAACTGATATTATAAAACTCCTACAAAAATATCTACTACAAACATGTAAAGACCATATGAAATCAGTACTCTTTCAGTGCCGTTGCCTTCCTGAAACAGCTAAAGTGTTACTAAATAAATGAGAGATTTGTGAAGAGGGGAATATTTAAGGTAAGCAGGGTGACAATGTATAATGGATTTCATAAAGTACTCATATAGGCAAAAGTATTAGAATCAGTTGAAAAGCTTTATATCCTTACCTGATTTTATACAGTCTGAAGACTTGCAAACACCATCTGAAAAAAGTTATGGGACAAAAATTCAAATCCTTAATTTCCAGTTGAAAGTCTCCTTAATGTACACTACTCTAAATTTTAATTTCAGTGCTACCGTCATTTCAGAATTGAATTTAAAGGCAATGCAGAGGCTAAACACCATCTAAAATTTTAATTTATTAAGGGCCTGATCCCTGCAAACACTTATACAATTGAATATAATGCTAACTACTATGTCCTATTGGCATCAGTGGATACTCACAATAGTTAGTGCTTCAACTGGTAAGTAAGTGTTTTCAGGATCAGGCCCTAAGATTGCTAACATCTTCATTTAGTAAGGGTCATGCACTGCTTTTGATCCTTCTGATGAAATTCCGATTGACAACAATGGGAGCCGTACTGCAAATCAAGAGCCTTAGTTAGGAAGAATAAAGTTTTCATGCTGGGTACAATAAGAATGTACAGAAAACTTTTCCATTTCATTTATCTTTTCACCAGCATATTGTATACTCTGCTTCACTGTGTAATTATAGACTGTAAACTACAGAATTGGTATATTGGAACAAACAGGTTTTTTTTTTAATATAGCATTTGCCACATTCTGTTTCTTGAAGTAAAAATTGTTAAAAAGGAATGTTCATAGTAAATCAGAACTTTAAATGAAATATTACATTTGGATGAATTTTTAAATTTCAGTTGACCATTTAATGATGTCTAATGACTCTTTTATGGTCAGCTGTCAATAAATGGCAGCTGTTAATCAGCTAATTTTATACACAATACTCTGTATGATTATAAAAAGTATAACATAGTAGTGACAGGCAATTAAATTCTTGGCTGAGCCCCTCTAGGTCAAACATAAAATGTTTTTTCTTTTATTAGCTAAATAATTTAGTTAGCAATATATATGCACTCAAGCATACTGAAATTTTAACGTCGCGTTTGAGCCTCTCTCACTTGAGTGCTATTACCTTATTCTATCAGGTCCATTCTATTCTTGAAGACATTTTTGTTTTTGCAGAATATTAATAACTTTAACATTCAAATTGCAATAAGATGAACATTCACTTACCATCATATGTTGCATACAGAGCTATCATTGTGATAGATATAATAGTTAGGAGAATCACTACAACAACTAGCCCTATTTCGAGGGCGCTCCATCGCAGTTTTTTCTTTGGTTTTGGAGTGTTCATTTCAGTTATATCCATCTGGCTTTCCGACTTGCCCATAACCCAAATTCTGAGAAGAAAAAAGCCAAATTCACTGAGAGCCTAATTGAATCATATTTCCCAAATACATCTAGCCACTTAGCTCATCAGCTACTAGGATGTTTTCCGTGGTGAGCTAGGAAAAAAGGTTGGCTTGTTTACAAATCTGAGTAGCATGTTAGTCATGAAATTAAAATGACTATAACCACACAGTTGTTTTGCCACTCACAGTTCACAGGACAGTTCTTCTTTCACATATACAACCCATCGAAAAGGAAAGAACACAAACTCAAGGTTTTAACACTTACCCTTGTGATTTAATCATACATCTTGGTACAAGAGTTCACAGGCAAGTAAAAGGCAACTATTACTGTCTGAATAAACATTAACTTAACATTCCAATCTTTGATCTAATGCCCAAGGTCAAATGTTGTTTTTGCCTCAGTGGCATTTTTTAAATCATTTCAGCAATTAAAGATTGTAGTGTTGAGGCTATGACTAAATAGAAGCAAGAAAAATGCTTTGTTCTGGGCTCAAACCCACTCACACTGAAGTTACTGGGAGTCTTTATGTTAATTTTAATGGGAGTAGGATCTAATTTTAGATGGGTGTAAATTAGGAATAACTCCAAGAAAGCCCAATAAAACTAGTGGAAGTGAGGTCAACGAATGTGCAGGTAGTAGGATATGATTGTGGTGACAGTCCTTTTTGTTTGTATTTCTTTAAAGGCAGTTTTTGGTTTACCTCTCACAGTACTGCTGATCTTATATCCACTCCTTGCATCCTTATTTGAATATCGCCATTCAAAGGGGGCCCATTCATTCCCTCTTCTTCTGCAATATTGGGTCAGATTCTCCTTGATGCAAGATAATTCTCCCTGCCACAGAATGGGGACTCTGACAGTATCAACATAGAGTTTCCTTGAGATTCTTTTATCCTTGCCCTTTCCACTCTACAGGGAAGAATATTGGATTTCTACCAGCAGGAACTGTGGAAATCCTCAAATTCTCTGAGCTTGTTCCCCAAAGTAACAAACCGAGGGCACAGCAACAAGTCAGGGCCTTCGAGTCCTCCCGCCTCCATCATACCCAGAGGAATCCACCTGGGGCATCTGGTCCGGTGGCCCTCCTTGCCATCATCCAATAAGGAACAACAGCTGGTGGTGACCTTCTCGGGAATCTTGACATCAAAACTCAGTCAGCTCTGAGGCTTGTTCTCTCTCTCTCTCTCTCTCTCTCTCTCTCTTTTATTTGCTGTATTGCTATTGGTGGCTGGTTCAGCTTCATCCCTATCCTCTCCTACCACCATAGCCATTCAACTGCCCAACCTCATTTCCTTCCCCTTATAGATTGTGAGTCTCACTCATTCACACTCTTTTATACTATGACCTCTTCCTCCCCTCCTTTCAATTTCAAGATCTCTGCAGCTCCTCCCCCCCAAAAAGTAGCCCTCTATAACTAGTATTTGTAAATTAATAAATAAAATATGTAAAAGAATTCAACAGCCTGGAGCTAACTTTCCACCTGTCCCATCACCCTGATCACTTTGTGTGAATGTTCCCCAACTCTTCATCTCTTTTAGACTCTAGGCTCTCCTGGGCAGGGCTGGTGTATGTTTGCCCAGCATCAAGCTCAGTGGAGTCTGTGACCCTGAGCCTGACTGGTGCCTTTGGAGGACTATGGGAACAATAATAACAAGAGTAAATAAATGAATAGGATGATATGCCCTCCCATTGTCTCCAAGTTCTACTTGCAGTCCCCAGATGTCACACTGCTTACAGGCTCTAATGACTCTCAGCTGTTTGCTTAAGGGATAGTTCTGGAACCACAGAGCAAGGAGACACAGGTGGTCCACAGGAGATTGGAATCCTGCATAGCTTGTCTAGCCCCTCCCTTTTCAAACATATAGCAACTACCAGAGCCCTACCTTCCTTCCAGTCCACATGGCCCCGTTTTGCTGTGAATTATAGGCTTTTCATCAAATAAGTTACAGCCTGCCACACATAAGAGTGGAATCCCATAGAAAATGGATACAGAAGAGTGAGAACGTTCCATGTTTGGGAGAACTGGGGCCTATATTAAACTGTGAAATCTAAATTCACAGATAAAAATGTATAACTTTTAAATTGCTTTTATCTTTTCACCTCCACACACAGCAAGCAATAAGAATTGTTCTTTATTTATATTAAGAGCTGACCAATGCTCAAAATGTTACAAATACTCTCCTCCAAAATTAAAATATAGGACACTTTTCTGATTTTGGAAGTGTTTTTAGTGCCCTGGAAAGGCAGCTTTTCAGAGCTACATGAAGAATTATATCTTAAATGTGCTTCTTGCAGTCAGCAACTTTTTCCAAGTGAACTAGTCTTTCTGTTGCTGCAGGAGTGTTACTCTTATTTAAAGGTATCCCACTGATTCATTCTTACTTTTAGTTCTTTGTAAAACCTATAAAGTCTGCGTTAAAAAACACCTAGTAAAAGCCTTTTTATGTGTTAATTGCAGACACAACAAAAGCCTAGGAGGAATTTAAGCAGATATGACCTTAGGTATTATAATTTCATTATGTTTCTCTCAGTGCTCCTGTGATCTCTACTAGCTGCCCACTAAAGCTTAAACATCCATAATTATTTTGACCGACTGGCCTAGGTGGTAGAGTGAGTTAATGCATTAGCTTTTCACTTCTGGATGTATATGTTTAAAACTGACTTCTGAGATGAGCCACATGTTCTCAATCAGATCTCTAAAGAAATGTATGTGTCCCCCAAAAGTACCACACACTTCCACATGAATTAAAACGTATGTCCTGAGGAACTGAGGAGTAGACCTGGTGTGCTACAGTAAGAGTAGGAAAGGATTGAAGGAGATGACTAACGAATGCCTTCAGCCATCACTCAGATAAGCATAAACTCTTGGGCTAGGGCCACTGTCTCTTCTACATTTTATCAGACATGTGAATGTGATCTTGGAGTATCTATATATACCTGCAAAAACCTTCACCATTTACAAATATAATTCATTAATTAAAAAGTGAACACAGAGTATTTGTTACAGCCATACCACTTTGTGCTATGATTTTGTCAGCTCCTACAAGCTAAGTAGTGGCCTAGATCAAGAAAAAGGATATCAGAATCCTATTGACACTACTGATTATTCAGTAGGTAGCAATTTGGTTATGGTATCCATTGTTCATCCTTTGGAGGAGCTGTAAAACCAAAGTTACCAAAGGGGTAAGACCAGAGTCACGATCATTTCAGTAGGATGGTTTCCATAAGTAAAGGGTGCAGGATGTGGCCCCTGGAACACTAAGCTGGATCCTGCAGGGCACTTAGCTAGGAGCTGGATGTGCTCAGCATCTCACTGGTGGCACTAAATTTCTTGCAGGTTCAAACCCATAGTGATTTAATAAGTTTTATGAAATGTGTAATATCAACTTTTATATGAAAGACAATGTGAAAAAAATAACCAAATGCCCTCAAAGCATAATCAGTATCACTGTAAATTACATTTGAGTCCAGTGGAGGAAAACAGGGTACTTGAAAATAAGGCATGTATGACTTCATGATGACAAAAGTAGCAGAAGATCGAAACAACATAAATCTAGATAGTGTTAACTATATGCTGTATATAATTAAAAATCACAGTCCAATGAAGGCTTGGCCACCATAACATATCCATTAAGAGAAGACTCTGCTGCAATATGTTCCAGGGCATGTTTGTTGACGAGAGGGCCAGCCAAGTAACTGTGTACAGGGAGGTGTAATAGTAACAGAGAGAAAGCAGTTTTCTAAACTATCTCCATAGCTCTCCAGTTGCATCTTCTCCCTGTCCTCCTCTTCCTCCCTCACTTCCAGAACCTCTCCCTGTCCGACCCCACTCTCACTCTCTTCCCCTTTTCCAGTCTCCTTCTCTCCACTTCAAATCTCCCTCCCCCGTTCTCCAGCCCATATGCCCTCGCCCTGTCCTCTCGCCGCTGCCCTGTCTCCTCACCTCCTGCCAGTCCCGCTGCCCTGTCTCCTCTCCCGGGACTCACCAGCTGATGTTCGGAGAAGTTCGGTGCGGATGTAAATAGACACATCACCGACCAATGAAAAAGCGAAGGCAGCCTTGGGTGTCCCCGGCCGACCAGTCGCCGGGAGCCGGCGGGACAGCGGCTGGGCTGGGGAGGTAGAGCGGGGCACAGACCCTGCTCCTGGGGCGCTGGGCTCAGACTCCGGCTGCAGCACGGCCAGGGGCGAGGAGCTGCGGCATCTCCAAGACATCAAAGCCCAGCAAAGCGCTGCCTGCTCCCCGCACCGGCTGCGGTGGGAGTTTAGCGGCGGCTGCTGCAGAGCCAGGCTTTGCTGGCGGCAGTAAACCAGCCCTTGTCTCCAGGGGCGGCTCTAGACATTTCACCGCCCCAAGCAGGGCGGCATGCCGCGGGGGGCGCTCTGCCGGTCCCGCGGCTCCCGTGGACCTCCCGCAGGCGTCCCTGCGGAGGGTCCGCTGGTCCCGCGGCTCCACTGGCAGAGCGCCCCCCGCGGCATGCTGTCCCAAGCACTCGCTTGGCGTGCTGGGGTCTGGAGCCGCCCTGCTTGTCTCCCGCCGGCCGGCTGGGCAGGTCTCTGCGGGGAGCCGAAGGCTTCCCCCGGGCGATCGTACAATGGGATGGGAGCAGGAAGAAGAGCGCCTCGTCACCTCGCTGCTCCCACCTGGCAGGGGAGGAGAGGGGTTGGCCAGGCACTCCCGCCACAGCTCGCTCGGGCTTGGCAAGGGAAAGAGGCGCCTGCTGGTGGCCCTCAGCGCAGGGGAAAACTAGTCAGGAAACTAGCCCGTTTCCTGACTCGGGGACTGGAGGCTTGGGGCAAACTTTCGCCTGCTGCGCTCTCTCGCGTGTGTGAAAGACACACACAGGCCGTATGCAAAAGTGACAGCCGAGCTGCAGCGGGAGCTCAGACTGCACCTTGCTTCACTGGGTTTTCGTGTCCCCCCAGGCTCAGCCCAAGGGGGAGAGGGAGAGAGAGAGAGGCGGAGGGTGCAAAGGGGTTGGGTGGATTAGCAGTGGAAGTTCTGCCGTGCACAATGCAGGCGCGTTGCCTTTGTCATATTTATGCAGTCCCATCGCTTCTCTGCAAGCTTCCTTTCCCCACGCGCACTTCATGAATTCTGAAGAGGGAGAGACAGACTGGAGAGACTTTTTGCATTCAGAAGGGGGCTGGGTATAGAAATAGCCCTGAACTGCACTTTTCGCAAGATTCTCTGGCAAACTAGATAGGCATGTGCACGTTTGGCGCCATACTAGTAGAAATCACGCTGCTATCTACATAGTTAACAAGGGCAGTAGTTCGATTTCTGTCACTAACGTGCCAAACAGGCAACTGATAGATTTTTATTACCATTCCTCACACCCACTTTCCTAGAAGCCCATATAATGTTTCAGGGTTGCAAGTGCCAACTGAAATTTATCAACTCTGATATTACCAGCTCCGCAAACTAAAATATCTGCCTCAGAGATGCAACCTTTCTTTAATGGAGAAGGGTGAACACTGAGAACTAATTTCCTTTCTGAGCTGCACAGCAAATGGTCCCAACCACCTATCAGTAAGAGGAGGCTGTGCAGCCTATAGTTGAGTAGGACAGTCTATTAAAGGAATAAAAAGGAACATACGTTTTTAGTCTGAGCAGAAAGGCAGAGAAGCATCCAATGAAGGCAAGAAAAGGGCACATTTAAAAAGTTATCAGAACAAAGATACCCCATTTTCTTCCAGTGTAAATCTAAGTAATAACCACCCTACTCTAATCTTTTCTAGAGACTTATTAATTAAAACGTCTCAATTTCAACCTTTCATGCATTAGTCTTTCATTCCTGCCACTTCAGTTATTACAGCAAGCCATCTGCTTCCAGGATTATCCATCTTTCTACTGCCTTAAAATCACCCTTTACACAGCCATAATTCCAATCCTATCCATTATTCTTCTTACAAATGGTTATGACAGATAAGTCATTTAAAAACATTTTAAAATGAGTCTAATTATGTGAGGGTAGTAGGTTTCCCCCAACTGCCTGATATTTAAAGTACAGTAAAGTTCCAAAAGTAGAGGGAAATCGGAGTGGTCTGAGATAAAATGAGCCTCATGGTTTCATTTTTCAAAATGTTCTGAGGTGAACAAAAGAAGTGCCAATACTTTGGGGCCCATTGCAGAGAGAGAGGAAGGAGGGAAAGTAACATTAAAATATGTTCAAAGTAGACTAAAATGCCTGAGTTTGCATCCCTTATTTGTCCTGTTGTTTTTAGAGCCCCTAGTTTGGAGGGGGTAGGGGGAGAGAAGATATTACAAGCTAGCACATATGGGGTTAACCAGTTGTATAATCTGTGGATCAAATTCTGAAGTTCTTCCTCAGTCTTTATTCAGGCAAGAATCCCATATAAATGTATCCCGTTTAAGAGGTGAGTGACCAGGTAACAGTTTGGGCTCAATGGGCCTCTTCTTCAGCTAGTATCAGTTTGCACAGCTTCAGTAGAGCAATGCCCATTTTCACCAACTGAGGATTTGGCCAGTACAGTAAAGGGTACTAGTATGAAAGGATCATAGAATCATAGAAACATAGAATATCAGGGTTGGAAGGGACCTCAGGAGGTCATCGAGTCCAACCCCCTGCTCAAAGCAGGACAGATCCCCAGCTAAATCAATACACTTGTCTGCGTATCCACTAAGAAACAATAGCTAAGAAGACTTCAGAACTATATTCTCTAATCTTTTTATGCACTGCCTTTTTTAGAGATAACAAAGAGGTCATTCCATTCATGGAAATATTAAATATATTTATTAGATATGCCTCTACTGCCATGATGAACCAAAAAAATGACAACATAATGCTTTAACTTGTGATGTTCTCTCAAAATATTTGTGTGCACGATCAGATTCCTTACTGTAATTCAATCTGCTCATTTGTTCATGTTATTTTAAAAAAAAACAGAAACAAGTTCTCTCTAAATTTTAAAATAGTTTTTAATATTTTATAATCCCAGGCGTTTTGGTGTTGTAATAAATGGCCGGTCCTCTCAAATTGTACTCATGTATATAACATTTACTCCACTGAGTAGCCATATTGGTTTCAGTGAGAATAACCACAGGAGTAAGGGTTCGTAGGATCAGGCACTATGCTGTAACTTTAATGGGATCTCGGGTTACTCCCTGATAACCTTCTGTACTTCTAACAGATGACTACTAAGTTGAAGCTGATAATTAAAAAGTGGTAATTTGATAGTCAAAGAGAATACAGCATGCCACTTACAGAATCAGAGACTGGAAATAGTATTAATAGAATGTCTCTGGCTTGAAACATATAGGTTTCTGTGCCAGCTGTTTGTCTAAGGGAGCTCTGATGGCAGTCTTTCATACTAATGACATGATCTCTTCAAAAGAAGAGGTTAAAGAAATCTGCTTCTCCCGAAACTTTACTTCCAGGTACTTTCCCCACCCAGCCCCATGCATCACAAGTCATTATCTATATTGTTCAGCCATCTAACTGCTGCATCATTGAGGGTAGTAAGGTGTTGCAGCCCACCATCCAGTCTTCTAATTGTGCACTCCACCATGTTTGATTGCTTGCATCACTGCTCTGCAGTCACACTGTGAAGACTGGGCTAAGCCAAATTTCTGCATTGTGGGACCCACTATGTCCATTCTAGTCAGTAGCCTATTAAGCCTAGTTCAGGATATGCATCCTAGATTGTAAACTAAGGCTTCTGAAGTTTTTTGGCGTGCCTGTTTCTCTATCCCAGAGTTGCTGCCACTCCATAAATTCATAGCTGCTGGCCCTGATATGTTGTTTATTTGAGATAGGCACTGGATCGGCAACAATGGACATGAATGCACGAATGGCCACCTCAAAAGGATATTGCAAAGTCAGTTGTGGAAAGTTATCAGGAACTACAGGGGTATGTGTTTTCTTCTGAGTTGCTTATTTGCACATATTGGAACCATTGTCAGGCCTTGTGTGCAGCAGATGGTTTCATCTATCCTATCTCGCATGCAGTTTTAAGGGTGATGGCATCTCATTAAAGTTTTGGGGGAGCTGTGTGAGCCAACAAATATAAATTAGATGTTAATGTGTGGCTAAGGCAGCCACTAATGATACGGTGACTGTGTTCAGCTCCAAATCAATGAGATGCTGTGCCATCTTTTGCCCCGCACTGCTGCACTGTATTCCTCTGAAGCGAACACCAGTGCCAGTACTGAGGTTTTATAGAATATTTGCCTCTGCTTCCCAGCAGGTTCCTGCTAACTTTTGGATCAATGCAGTGTAGGAGATAATCTTTTTCTTTGTGTTCTACATGGGACCGTTAAGATAGACTACAGTCCCAGTTTGACTCCTAAATTAGTGGCAACTAGCTAAAAAGAGAGTGAACAATCCTCAACAGAGACTGGTAAGCAGTAGATTGGTTATAATAGGTGAACAGTTGGGCTGTTTTGAGGGAACTCTTGGTAAATCCAGGAGGGGGCAATAGTTGAGCTGTTGTGGGGGTATTTAACTTCTGTTTTCAGGGTAACAAGTGGAGTCTAAGACAGTGGCGACAATCTTCCATCTGAATGATCGCCTGGCCAATCTGTTCTCCTCAGGTACAGGTCTCCAGGGTGTCTAAGGAATTTCTAGAAGATATGGATACAGCCCTCTGATAAATGATTGACACAAGCAGTGTTCCAAAACAAAGCACCCTTTATTGGTGCAAACACAAATAACACAAATCCCTAACACAATAACAACCTAAGAACACCCCTTATTGATGCTATAAGGTGCAAATCCCTCACAACAAGCTAGAGAGCACCCCAAATACCATTACTGTACAGTTTGAAGTGATGCTAAATGGCTGTGCCTTGCTTCAGATGGCCAGTCTTCCACAGATTGCTGACAGCTGCTGGTAACAGTCTTTCAGTGTCTTTCATGTTAAGTCTCATATCTCATTGGATCCTTCTCTGGTTGCTGCTCCAACTTCTACATGCACTCTCAGACTGTCTCTCTCTGCACAGTCTCTACACTCCTTGCACCTTCTCTTCTGCTATCTGTATCTCTGACACTCTCTTTATATACTATGCTGACAGGCTTGATAGACAGTTGTTTTGCTTACTTTTGCTAATATTTTCCTGTCAGAGTACTACAGAGCACATACCACATCACAATATTTTTAACGTACACAACTTCATGATCAACAACTGCCTGACCTCTGCTTTTGCTGCCAATTTCTCTCCTGCCAATTTCAGTGCTAAGTGACCTACAGCTTTCATCTAATGTGACTCTTGCTCACCCGTGGAGTGACTCTTGCTCATTTAAAATAGATGCTAGGGATATAAGATGGAGTCTGGGGACTTCAAAATGACAAAGGTATGTAGCCAGAGCATTTGTGTCTTGGCAGGGTAACCCTTGAATATTGTGTATGTAACCCTTCTGCTCATCTGAGTTGGCAGCAACAAGGGCCGGGTTCAGAATCTAGGGGTTCTGTTTCAATAACACAATGCAAGACCGGCTCGAGCCCCCACCCAGTGACCTGGGACAATTACATACCACCCCCCAGGTGCCTCTGAGAGGCAATACTGCCCCTCTCGCAAGCACAGAGTCCGAGGGTAGCAATATCCTTTTCATAAAGGAGGGAAACAATGCGGCATTATGTTGGGGAAACACCACAAACATGGTTCATAACACAAACCATGAGCAAAAAACCCAACCCCAAGTAAGTCTGGCAGTATCCTTTTCCCCTCAGGGTCTTAAGTCCAGCAACCCAAAAATCACCCAAAAGTCCAACAACTCAAAAGTCTCTGTCCCTGGTCAGCGCAGCCCCAGAGTTCAAAAGTTTATCTGCAGAGTTTTACCTCCCAGCCTGGGGGGGAGAGGGGGGCACAGCAGTGTTAAGGGGTACCTTACATGGTCCAAGGCCAACTGCCCTGCCTCTCCATGGGGTTCTGCTGCAGCCTTCACCGCAAGCCACTCCACCAGCTGCTCCACTCTGCCAGCCATCCTGTGAACTGCTCCAGCCATTCTGCAAACTGCTCCAGTCCACCAGCTGCTCCACTAGCTGTCCTGTGAGCCACTCCAGCTGTCCCACAAACTGCTCTGCTCTGCCACCCACTCATCAACATATCTTCAGCCCCATCCCCCAGCACTCATTGATTTCAGCTCTTAGTAATTTTAGCTCTTTAGTGATTTCAGCTTGTAGTAGGAGAGTCTCCGTGCAGGTGGTCCATTGGCCCAAACTGTATTCAGCTCAGCAGTCTGTAACTAGACTCCTAATGGAATTAAAATTAGCTCTGGTATTCCACAGTAGAAAGAGATAGAGATAGAGATGCAATTGGTATTTCAGGCCCTCAAAAGGGGCCCATGTCATCAGATACAAATGTCCATCCCCAGCCCCTCTTAATTCACTTGGTTTTGGAACCTATGTCCCTTATCTAACGAGTGCTACTTAGTTGATGGCGAGTCCCTCTGTCATAAAATAGTTCCATTGTCCTTGATTCACATAGTCAGGGTAACAGCACTTTATTCTTCCTGCCCCAATAACAGCGAAACTGGGGATCCCACAGCAGCCAAAGTGACCATTTGGGGCTGCTGTGGACTCATGCTAGGCAGGGTGGGTGTGCCTATGCAAACAAGATCAGCCCCTAAAGTTCTTTTCCACAATGCACCACAATTCACCACCAGATGTCAGGGTAGAGCTCATCCTGACTCTGCTTACATGTGGAATGTTACCCACATCAGTGGGATGGATGTCATTGGTATATACATACTAATTGGCTTAGGTGTTGGTAGTTTCTACGTATATATGTTGAAAAAGAGAGGAGCTAGAATGGATCGTTGTGGGAGTCTGTAACAGAGATGCCTAAGGCAGCAGACTTTGTCTCTTGCTTGCAAGATGAAGCATCAATTCATTATGATTTCCATGATGAACCGTACCATGGACTTGCAGTCTGGAAGAACTTGGGGGTCTGCCTTGTATGCAGACAGTGTTATATGAAGCTAACATGGATGGAACCAACGTTCTTGCCTTTCTCAAAGGCATCTTCAATGTCTTGTATTAAGCAAATGGCTTGATCTCAGGTACACCATCCTTATTTGAAGTCAGTTGATAACCTCACTGATGGACATTAAAATCTGTCTCTCCATAAGCTTGCATAGGCACAAAGGAGAAGAATGGTTTGATAGCTCTTGAGATCTGCCACTAGTTTTTCTGGTTTCAGAATGGGTAAAATTTTTGCCCTGCACCAGATTTTTGAAATGCAGTTGTCCTGGAAACATAGGATGAAAAAACAAAGCAGCCAGATTTTGGCTGTCAGGCTTCTGTGAAGTAGGAACTCTATATCGAAATAATCCAGGCCTTTCTTGTTTTCATAAGCTTTATCGCCAGGTCCAGCTCTTTGTCTGAAAAAGGCGCCATCAGATTTGAATCTGCACTCAGAGCCTGCCACCTCTTTGTAACCTCAGCTTTGATCACACAGATGAAAGATTTATCCAAGTTCAGTGTACAGCTGGGTTGTGATAGAATTTGTGGAGACTGGAAACTCCATTTTGCTGAGTCTGGAATCTCCAGAATGTCTTTTGATGGTCTGCTAGGCTTTCTGGCTAGAATGAGTAATGTCCATCTTTGTACTGTTTCTCTCCATCTATCACACCTACTTTGATCCAGCAGTTGAATGAGCTCCCTGTTCTTATTAACAACTTTACATTTATTATCAGCAGATTGAATTCCTGTTAGACCTTTATTGCATCTGACAACCACTCAGAGATATACTGTCAGCGATAGCCTCTAGGGATTGATGTCTTTGCAGCTGGCTGAACTAATTCACAGAAAATTTGTTAGGAATCACTTATATTGGTTGGATATATCAAATCCAACTCAGCCAGTTCACTGAAAGACCTCCCACTAAGCTTTCCAAAAATTTCACTGGGCTTTCTGTAAGCTGTTTCTTATTGATATCCACAGACCCAGGTGATCAAAGTTGGCTGATGTTGAGACTTTGGCAAAGCTTCAAGCACCTTCTGCTTTATGGCAGCAGTTGCCCAGAAGAGGAAAAGATAATGTTGGGTGAAGATCCTGTTGTCCATTTGCTACTATGAAAGCATAATATTTGCTTTGGTTTGTAGAGCAGTTGTAGGTCAGCAATTAATGCCCACTCCATTAGAATTTCTCCATCTCCATTGCTGTCAGGGTATCCCTAACTGACATGATAGGAATTGAAGTCACCACAGTAGATGGAAGCATCTGGAAAGCTGACTATGAGATAACACTGAGAACAGTTGATATGTTGCCTTTGAAAGTTGGTCATTTTGATGAGATCTAATGTCCACCCTTAATATAGAAATTATATTACAAAACACTACATTAAAAGAACATTAGGTTGAAAAGTCAAGATTTTGAAAGTTAGGAAAGGCCAGAATTAGGGTTGCCTGGACTACCTCCTCTCAGGTCCTGCATGCAGTGCCAGAGCGATCCACATCACCCAGAAACAGTTATTGCAAGGAAAGTCCTGCTCAGCCCTTGCATTCCCAAGAGGGAGCATGCTCAGTGCAGATGGAATCTTCAGAGACTGTAACTGCTAATCTCCAACAAATCTCTACTGAGCATGAGCAAACAGATTTTTCAGAGGTTTATAGCTTGTCCAAATGTGTGGGAATTTTCATGGAGATTGCAAAAGTCATAACCCTGGCACCATGTCAACTCCTCCCACCCACCACTGGCCAAATTACAAGTCTTTGCTCCAAAGTATGGAGGTAATAGAAATTCTCAACAAAACGGTTGTAAGAAATTTTAACATGGGAAAAACAACATATTTTTCCTAACGTTGTTCTGAGCAATTGCTGAACTAGTTTAGCTGAAATTTGAATAAAATAAAATAAAATAAAATCAGCCTGATGCAGCCACCTGGCATGGAAAATTTCAGCTGAAATGATTAAAGTTGGGCAAAGTTATAAACTACTGAAAATAGGGTCTCATAATGGAAATTGTGAAGCAGCTATAGGCATTGCTGGCTGTGCTGCCTATAGTAATAAAAATTTCCTACACTCATGTAGCATTTTCCACTTGAACCTATCAAAACATTTTATGAATTTTAATAAATTAATCTTCCCAGTGAGGTACGTTATTATTATTACAATATTATCTCCATTTTACAGATTTGGAAACTGAGACACAGACAGATTAGATTACCTGTCTAGGGTCACACAACCAGTGAGTGGTAACTGAATTTTCATCTCCTGACTTTCCATATCCTGTTTTTTATCTACTAAACCATACTTCTAAATTATCACTCTCCATACCCAAATTTAGGGACACAATTTCTCAGTAAGAAACTGTCAGCTCAGTCAGATAGTTCTTCCCTGCTGTCCCCAACACTGCAGCTTGTTTTGATTGAGGTTGATTTATTTATTATTTCTAGAATTTTTGTCTTCTTTCCCAGACTTTAATTCAACTCCTGGCTAGCAATGTGGCATTCTCCTATAATATTATATAACTGTAATGTCTCCTCTACTGTATCTCAGGTCTGTGGCCTGACTATTTTGCTTTGTAAATTATTCATTTAAGAAGACGGTTTCCTTCAAATGACTCAGTGTAGAGTAAAGCAAGGCAGGTTTAACATTGTCTATTTTGGTCTGAGGGCCTTGATTGAATCTGTCAGTTTCCTCATGCTTCAGCAGCAGAGGAATCATCCAGTAGGTAGATGGACTAGATGATGGTTGCTGTAAAACAGATTGTGAATTCATGGCTCTAGGTTCATCATATCCAAGATTCAGAATTCCTTTCTTTGTTTTTCATATGATTGCAGACTAATTGGATTATAATCCCTGAATTCCAAAGGGATCACAGCTCTCAAAAGGTTTGTTAGAATTTCTAAACAATTCAGATGTTAGTAGTAGAGTACTGTAAACCCCTCTAGGGCTGGCATGAGCAGGTTGATATGTTTTATATCATAACTGATTCAGAGGAGTTTGCAATCCTTGACGTTTGAAAAGGTTTGGCTGCAAACACATCTGGTTTGACGTATGTTTGAATCTCACTGCAAACCCACAGGCAAAGTTTGAGTTAACATGGGTTCACTGGCTCACTGGGACCAGAAACTGGACTAATGACCATGTTGGAAAATATGATCATAAGTGTTTATTAAAGACAACCCAAAGGCTTTTTCTTTTGTGAGAGGAGGGAGCAAATTAACTAGAGATAATAAGTGACACACATACTTTATACCTGGGGAAGAGGAGACACCACATTGGATGAACATAATATAAATGCAGTAAGAAAGAGAGAAGGAGAAAGCAAGCATTTTGGAAGATTGTGGTAATAAGGGCAGTAGGCAGATGGAGTGATAACATGGGAGGCAGGTGCTGTCTGCTGCTGATCAGATTAGAGTGTGGTCTATCTTTGGGGACCATTTTCCTACAGGAGATACCAATCAGATTGTCACTCACAATCAGTGCTGCAAAGTGGTGAACTATGGGCTGGAAGGAACATAGGAACTATAGTTATGTGGGAGGATAAATAAATTAATGAATATGTTACAAGGGTAGTGTGATTATAACAGTGATCTTGGGGTAACAGAGCAACACTGTGGCTGAGGGAAGACGCATGTATGTGCACCTGCTGGGTAGCCAGAGCAGATAGCGGGAGCTGTAGAAAAGTTGGACCTGGTTGGCACAGGATGTAGTGGCATTAGCTGAACAGGGATTTTAAGTCAGAGAACTTTTCTCTTGCAAAGTTATACAAGTAATACATATAATTAGGCTAAATAATAATAATTTAGTTTTCCACTAACTGATGGAATGAAGGCTAGTAACATACTGGCCTAGACTACTGCCCGAGGCTGAGTTGAAATGTTTATTTTCTCTGACTTTTCTGTCTGGATAAGTGACATTAACTTAACCACAGCCTAAGAAACAAAGTGATATAGTTTCTGCCTGCCCTTCTTATTGCTCACAGTAGGCACCACTAGTCAGGGACTATGGGGAAGTGCTATGAAACTTTTCTCAGTTCAGAACTGAAATGCACAATAGCCTCAAAGTGTCTGTGAACTGGGATAGAATAAAGAAACTCCTATCCTGCTTTGATAGAGCGTTCACAGACTCAAGCAAATTTGTGTGAATCATTGCCAGTTTCTGAATTCAGGGTGGATTTGATCAAACATTTATTTGTATGTGTGTAAGGTTCAAACTGAATGTGTTGCATAGCTCTGCTTGTTAGTAGGCACTAGTTGGTGAGTTTAAGAAAGAAACCAGACAACCATATAAGTAGATATACCTATCTCATAGAACTGGAAAGGTCATTGAGTCCAGCCCCCTGCCTTCACTAGCAGGACCAAGTACTGATTTTGCCCCAGATCCCTAAGTGGCCCCTCAAGGATTGAGCTCACAATGCTAGGTTTAGCAGGCCAATGCTCAAACCACGGAGCTACCCCCCCCAATCAAGTGAGGGAGATTACAGTGAAGATGAGCCCTCCTACTTTTAGAATGGGAGTTGAGGGATCTGAGCATGAATCACTGGAAATATTTTAGAGATAAAGTAGCTTTGTCCGGGGTAATTTGGGATTATAACTCTTCTTGCGGTTGGGGGTTGATTTTTAGAGATTGTAAAGTGTGATATGCAGTCAGAGAGAATGGCAAATCCATGAAATGAGACTTTATTCAAGTGTGTAAACTGCAGACTCTGTCAGCTCTTTGCATACTGTATGCTGACTTAATGTCTGCAAATTCAATTATTCAGAGAATCAGGGAAACATTTCACAAGATTATCCATATCAGTACAAAGCAATTCCAGGTCACACTTACTATTTACCTATTTGACATGAAAATCAGTTGATAATGAAACATAAAAGAATCAGTTCCATCTTGATCTTAGTTCCATTTAGGGTGACCAGACAGCAAGCGTGAGAAATCGGGACAGGGAGTTGAAGGTAATAGGAGTCTATATAAGAAAAAGACCCCAAAATTGGGACTTTCCCTATAAAATTGGGACATCTGGTCACCCTAGTTCCACTAACCTAGTTGAGAAGGAAAAAGTTGATGTTTCCAAAGGCATTTTCTACTGAGGAGTTACAGTACTGCCTGGTAAATGAAGCTAAAATTGTGTATAATGAAAAAACTGCCTTGTTAAGGGAACATTATTTCTGCAAAATGCTAGAATTAAGTTCTAGAAGGTACCTTAACTCAGGCACGGAGGACTTGCATGGTTAGACTTTATAATGTGCAGCATTGCATGGTAAATGTTTGAATGAGGAGAGTAGTTTTATGTGATTTTCATTAATATTTTTGGTTTAGCTGCTTGGTATTCACAGTCATGTACTTAGTATTTTTCTGTGCCAGTCCTGTGGTATTATACATTGTTTGTATGAAAAATTAACAGCACCTAAATATTGTATTTGACCTTGGTTTGAACTGTTTCATTTGTTTTATTATTACTACCTTTTAAACTTTAATATTTGCCTGTACACTAGCAATCCTGGAGCAATGGCAGTATCTTTTTTGTTAACAGTTTCTGTCATATGAACATTGCAGGGAGGGAGGGAGATTGTTGTGAACTCTCTTTTGTAGTAACTGGCTTTTAAATGCTTATCTGCTATATACTATCTCAGAGATATATGCAGTGCTACACTTTGTGTATACAGTGCTTGGCATATTAAAGTTAAGAGTCATAGCGTTTAAGGCCAGATCACCTAACTTCACCTGCTGTATATCACAGGCCACCAGCACCAAATCCCACGCTAAACCCAACAAACAAAATGAGACCAATGTATTACAGTCTACAGGAGACTAAACTATTATGTTCACAGGGAGGGAATAGGAGGGATCGGGGTGCACCAGTGCCCAAGGCCCCCACAATGGCAGGGTAATTATTAAATGAGATATGCCCAGATAATCCTCACAAGTGACCGACACCCACATGCTGCATATGAAGAGAAATCCCTCCCCCAAGATTACTGCCAATCTGACTAGAAGGAAAATTCTTTTCCAGACCCATATATGGTGATCATATGCATTTGTTCCTTCCTAGTTATGCAATGGTTGACTGAATTTTCATATTGTCTTCCTGCTCCTCTCCTCCTTGCAATCAGAGACCACAGTTATTTTAGCATTTGGATTCTATTCTTAACTGAAATCTATGAGATAATCTATTTAAATTATAATTTAGCTGTCTTGAAAGATTGTGTGTGTATATTTTCCCTCATGTTTTCTTTTGGGTGGGTAATACTTTTCTTTTCATGCAATCTGTACATTTCAAAGTCAGAAATTCCTCTTTGGTATTTTTACTGCATATAAATTGTACTCCTCATTTCTATAGCTCCTAATCCCTGTGAATTCTCTAAACTTAGTAAATATTGTGTTCACTTTTTGTAATGCTTAGCACTTTTCAAGACCTAGCAATTTTAAGTGCTCAGAGCTGCATGCCACATATAGGCAGGATGTGCCTCTTTCTCTGACCATTAACTCTCTCTAGGGGCAGATCTGCTTCTGCTTGCAACATCTTGAATCAGACAGTCCGACTACCAATGAACATCAACAAAATCTGGGGGCGATAATAGGCTACCCTATTGCTGTCTCCTTAAATGGTGCACCTGGAAAAATGCCTTTTATTTTTTTTAACACAGGGATGTGGCAATAATTCATTTGGACTATAATGCTGTAGAAAAGAAGTACTTTCTTTTGCTGCATTGCATGGCTGAATAACTAAATTCAAAGAACAAGCTCAGCAAATTCAGTTTGGCTCAAAATAAAGTCTGGCACAAGTACATTCTGCACTTTATTACCCCAAAATAACTGGTTTGGGGGATAGGGGGAATGTAGTGGACATAATATACATGGACTTCAGCAAGGATTTTGACACAGTCCCACATGACATTCTGGTAAGTAAGCTGGAGAAATGCAGGCTTGGTGGAACTACCATTCAGTGTATACATAATTGGTTAAACAACAACAAAGAGTAGCTATTAATTGAATGATGTCAGATTGGAGAGAGGTGTCAAGTGGGGTTCCACAGGGATCTGTTCTTGGTACAGAGTCGATTAATGTATTTATTAATGACCTGGATGTAGGGATAGAAAGCAAACTGATCAAACTGGCAGATGACACAAAACTAGGGGCAATTGCTAACACATTGGATGATAGAGGCAAGATTCAGAGAAAAGATTCCTGATGAATTGAAGAATTGAGCTATAGACAACAAAATGAAATTACACAAAGACAAATGTAAGATGCTACACTTAGGGAAGAAAAACCAAATACAAAAATACAGAATGAGGGATAACTGGCTTGGCAGCAGCACTGCTGAGAAGGATCTAGGAGTCGTGGTGGATCACAACCTCAAAATGAGTAAGCAATGTGATGCTGTTGCAAAAAAAGCAAATGCTATTTTAGGTTGCATTAACAGAAGCATAGCGTGCAAGTCACAGGAAGTAATAGTACTGCTCTTCTCGGCACTGGTTAGGCCTCAGTACTGTGTCCAGTTTTGGTCACCACCATATAGAAAGGATGCAGAGAGACTGGAAAGGATCCACATGAGCAAAGGCTGAAGGAACTGGGTATGTTTAGTTTGGAGAAGAGAAGACTGAGGGGGGACATGATAGCAGTCTTCCAATACTTGAAGGCCTGACATAAAAAGATGGAGAAAAGTTGTTCTCTCACAGAAGGCAGGACAAGAGGAAATGGGTTCAAACTACCATGTAGTAGATTTAATCTAAATCTCAAGAAAATCTTCCTAACTGTAAGAACAGTTCCCCCAGTTATGAAAAGGAACTTAGGTGGTAACCATTTCTCTCCACAACTCTACATTTCCTCTTCTAAGTAGGGCACAGAGAACCCCAATAGTAGCTTACTTTTATCCCTCAATCCCCATACCTGAAAAAGGAATGAATATGTCCAGCAAAGAAAGTAGGAGGCCAATGGCATCTCCTTCCTCTACCTAACAACTATATCATGAGACAAGGGCAGGAAAATCCCCCGGCTTCCCATTCCTCCAACCTGAAACCTGAGTTGGGAAACTCAGCAGCTCATTTCTCTTCTTCCGATCTCCTATTGGACAGAGGTTGGGAAAACTTAGGGGCTAGGTGCTGTAGGGTTCTACCATTTATAAGTACGACTTTTGGGGGAGAGGATGGGTCCCTTTACAGCGCCCCTGCCCTCCCCTCTCTCTCTTCCACTGCACCTAATCACAGGAGGTAAATATACTGATAAGCTGGCTGTTTCTACTAAAATGGGCAGCAGTGAAACAGTTAACATTAGCTTTTAAATTGTAATCACTGAGTTTCAGCACTAACACCAGGTGAGTTTAACGGAAAAGTTTATCTCTCATATTGTGTTTTTAGGGACTCAGTAGGCAGCAGCAGAGGCTCATATTTGAAGCTCATATTTGACTAAAAGAGCCAGGAACTTAGGCCAAAAATTTCAAATGTCTGAAGTTAGGCAGTTAAATCCCCTACCTGGGGACCTAAGCAAGTGGCTGGATTTTTAGAGTGGTAGGTCAGACCACTTAGGCCTGCACCTTGAAAGTCAATGGGAGCTTTGCCATGGACTTCAAAGAAGGTAGGATCAAGCCCTTATTTAGATGCTTTGCTATGCATTTGGTTGTCTATTTTTAGGCACTCAAGTATGCATATTTTGGCCTTTAAGGTTTTTTTAAGAAACTGCAGAAACTAATGTGGGCTGTTCAGAATGGCCATTCTTTCCCTCTCCACTGATCTATTGCTGGAAGTAATGTAAGAAACATGATTTGGATTTGATTACATGAGAATTCTCACTGTGGTCTGACAGCCAGGACACCCAAAGGGACAGAGATTTCCTTTCTCTTTTTTTCCATTTTTCTACAGGCTTTATGCTGTGCAACATTCTCCCAAATGGCTGCACTTATGTGAAAGCATCCAAGTAGCAGCTGATGCAGGCAACATCAGAAACATATATGACGGGATCAAGAAAGTCTTGGGTCTAACTTCAAAGAAGATAGTCCCATTGAAATCAACAACAGGGGAAACTATCAACGACCACATCAAGCAGATAGATTGCTGGGAAGAACCCCACTCTGAGCTTTACTGTAATGAAAATATTGCTACGGATGCAGTCATCAACACCATCATAAGCCAGCCTGTTATGAACCAACTCTATGATGAACTGAATGTTGAGGAGCTTAGCCTTGCCATAGATGGCTTCTCCAATAGAAAGGCCCTTGGAAAAGACTGCATACTGTCCAAAGTCATAAAATGTGTAAAACCTATTCTACTGCAACATCTTCATGAATTGCTCTGCTTGTGCTGGAAAGAAGTACCACAAGAAATAAGAGACACCAACATCATCACTCTCTATAAAAACAAGGGTGATGAGCGACTGTAACAACTATCGTGGCATTTCCTTTCTTAGTATTATGGGAAAAGCCTTTGCCCGAGTTGTCCTGAACAGACTTCAGAACCCTGCAGACAGAATATATCCTAATCATAGTGCGGCTTCAGAGCTGAAAGGTCTACCATCAATATGATCTTATCACTACTTATCGCAATATGAACTACAAGAGAAATGCAGAGAACAAAAAAAGCCCCTCTATATAGCCTCTGTGGGTCTCACAAAGGCTTTTGACTTTCTCAGTAGAAGTGAACTATTCACGCTTCTAGAAAAGATTGGATGTCCCCCCAAGCTCTTAAGCATGATTCGATCCTTCCATGAAAACATGTACGGCACAGTCCAATATGATGGCTCAGTGTCTGAGACTTTCCAGAGTCATAGTGGAGTTAAGTTAGGTTGTGTACTTTCCCCAACTCTGTTTGGAATCTTCTTCTCCCTGCTACTGAAACAAGCTTTTGGTTTCTCAATTGAAGGAATCTACTTGCACACAAGATCTGATGGAAAGCTGTTCAATCTTGCAAGACTTCAGATCTAAAACCAAGACTTGAGAGGCCCTTATCCAACACCACCTCTTCACTTATGATGCAGCAGTGACAACCCACACAGAAACCCATTTCCAAAACCTTATGGACAGTTTTTCCCAAAGCCTGCCAAGATTTCAGGCTTACTATAAGCCTAAAAAAAGATGAACATAATGTGCCAAGGAGTTGAGGAAGCACCCTCCATCAAGATCAACAACTATGAGCTTGAAGTGGTGAACAAGTTCACATACCTGGGGTCCACTATTGCAGTCAAACTTTCATTGCAATAGAACTCAGCCTCTGCACTGGAACAATGTCTAGACTGAACAAGAGAGTATGGCAAAACAACAAACTGACAGAACACACAAAGATCTGTGTGTATCATGAATGTGTTATCAGCACACTTTTGTATGGGAGCGAGACATGAACCTTGTACTCTCATCAGGAAAAGAGGCTCAACAGCTTTCATATGTGTTGCCTTCGTTTAATCTTTGGAATCTCTTGGAGGGATAGAGTCACCAACAGTGAGGTGCTCAAATGGGCCAGCATACCCAGCATGCAGACACTGCTCAGACAGAGACACCTCCGCTGGCTTGGGCATGTGTGCCAAATGAATGACAGGCTCATCCCAAAGGGCACTGTCTACGGCAAATTGATATCTGGAAAAAGACCCAAAGGACATCCAAAATTGCATTTCAAAGATTTGTGCAAGCGAGACCTCAAAGAAATGGACATGGATGTGGACAAATGGGAAGATCACACTGAAGACTGCAGCCTTTGGAAACAAGTGCTTAACAAAGGTCTCCGGAGTTCTGAGAGGAAGCTGTCCAGCTAAGCAGGGGAGAAAAGAGCTTGCAGAAGGAAGACCCCAAAGGATCGAAACATCACCTTTAAATGTGACAGATGCAGCAGAAATTCTCTCTCTTGAGTGGGTCTCTTCAGCCATGTTTGTAGCTGCCATAAAACCAACTGAGTAAATTCTTTACGTCTCGGGGACACATATTCATGGTCGCTCGAGAATGACGGATGCCTACTATTTATGCTGTGCAAGCCTTGTATTTTGTCATCTGGGATAAAAAGACCCAAAAAAGACACTTAAATAATGGGTTTTGCTCAAATTATCTCATTGTGCAGGGACACAGAGCCAGCTAATCTGTGACATGGAAATAGAACTCATTTTTCTTTCAGGCTATTTGCTTACGTCATTGGAAAGGGGAAATGAGACTACAATATAGGTTTTTAACACAGTGTGAAGGATGTGGGTTGAAATTCTATAGTTACTGATTTGTTGCTGCAGGGGATGAAATGCTGTGGTTTGTTATTTTGTAAGGTTGTGAAATATTTGTCCAGTGCTCTAGATGTTACTTTGAAACAATTTATATATATTTTTTCTTCCTATGTTTAGACCAGATTCTGCCCCCATTACTCACATCGAGCAGTGCCTTGCTTCCTGAGTAATACCATTGATTGCAATGGTACTCAACAGGAGTAAGAATGGCACAGCGTAGCCCTTTGTATTTAGCACATATATAGTGTACAATCCATCCATGGCTCGTTGTATTATGAGGAGAACTGTACCCAATATTCTTAGATTCTGTATAAGGCTATGTCTACACTTATCACAGCATGTACAATACATACACTGCATGCCCTCCAGCAGGAGTATATATAGCAATATATACAGTGAGGCACTGCTTATGGCAGTAGAGTAATGAGACGACAAACTCTTAGGGTCCTGCACAGTCCTCTGCATGTAGAGAAAGGCTCTGACGAGGGAGGCAGCAAAGCATTGGTAACTATTCTTTGAGTAGGGTCTTTCAAACTTTAACAATCTGCCCCACTTTGCAGCAGTCAGTAAGAAAAATCTTGTCTTTTTTCCACTCTTCTCAATTTCTGTCATAGTATCTCATTTTCTTTTAAAGATTAATATTCAGAGCATATTATATACATGAATTTACTGTAGTTATGCATCCATACTACTGAATGACTACACTATCCCTTATAATGGGTGAGAGCATGATCCTTAGTGATCAACTTTTTTTGAATTACCAAAATCATAACTCACACTCTGTGTTTATTTTTGTTTTCACTGAGATCTGTGTTAGATTATCCTGATATATATACTCTATCACTATTACCATCTTTATTAGAAGCCATTCCATAAACTCTCTTAAGTGGGACAATTAAATCTGTACTGTAGATTCCAAAGTGTTTTTAACAATAAGTTGGAAAGATAGTTTGTGAATACAAGTGGCTAATAATTTGATTACACCAGAATAATTTAGGAGTATTTCTACTAATGTGAATGATTTACTTTAGATTTATTTTTATAAAATCATAAGGTTAGAAGGAACCGCAAGAGTTATCTAGTTTAACCCCCTGCCAAGATTCAGGATTTGTTGTGTCTAAACTATCTAAATTGTCTAAACTATTCAAGACAGATAGCTATCCAGCCTCCTTCTGTAAACCTCCAGCAAAGGAGCTTCCATTATGCCCCTAGGCAGTCTGTTACATTGTGTGGGCTCTGATGGTGGCAGCATACTTTCCTGCCCTATCTCTTTTCTCCACTTCCTATGTGGACACTCAACTGAAGTGAGAATTAGGGATGGCTGAACCTTGTGGAGTTTGAGATTTGGCAAACTGCTTGAAGTACTCTTTCAGGTTAGCAGAGTTCACAAAACTTGCTCTAGTACAGAGGTGGGCAAACGATGGCCTGCGGGCCACATCCGGCCCACTGGACCGGCCTGCCTGGCCCCTGAGCTCCCGGCTGTGGAGGCTAACCCCTGGCCTTGCCCCTGCTGTCCCCTCCCCCACAGCTATGCTGCTGTGCGGGCAGCGTTCTGGGAGGCGGGGTTGCACGCTCCTGCCGAGCAGTGGGCAGTGTGTCTGGCTCTGGCCAGGCGGCGCGGCTGTCAGACATGCTGCTCTGATTGGCATGGTAAGGAGGCGGGGAGCAGGGGATTGGATAAGGGGCAGGGAGTCCTGGGGGGCACTCAGGGGACAGGGAGCGGTTGGATGGGGTGGAGGTCCTTGGGGGTGGATGGGGTGGGGAGTTGGATAAGCGTGGGAGTCTCGGGGGGGCCTTTCAGGGGCTGGGGGTGTGGATGGGATCAGGGGAAGGGGAATGGGGGTTAGATAGGGGGTGGGGTCCCGGGGACAGTTATGGGTGTGGGGTCCCGGGAGGGGGCAGTTAGGGAACAAGGAGCAGGGGTGGGTTGGATGGGTCAGGGGTTTTAAGGGGTAGTCAGGGGGCGGGAAGTGGGAGGGATCAGATATGGGGCAGGGGCCAGGCTGTTTGGGGAGGTACAGCCTTCCCTACCCAGCCCTCCATACAGTTTTGCAACCCCGATGTGGCCCTCGGGCCAAAAAGTTTGCCCACTCCAGCCTAGTATATGAACCTTTTATTTCTGTAATTTAAATCCTTCAAAAAATAGAAGGAATGCTTTGCAAATAATCATGTCATGCTTGTGCAGAGGCCATGCTAATTGTATCTGCATTGTTCCAGCATCTTTATGGTGCCAGTCAAGCAGGGTTATTTCCTAAGGGTGATTCAATTTTAAAAAGTTATTCTAACTGAAAGAGAGCCTGTGCAATGTATGAAAGCAAGCTAGAATCCCTCCCTCCACTCCCACATAAAGATACGATATGACAAATGGGTACTCACTGTTGCAGATTGTTCATTTTGTATTAGAATTTTTTCACTCCCAACCTCCAGACTATCAGGGGAGTTCAACCTTACTCTTGTGTTTTCAGTCTGCCCACTCTCTGCTCCAATTTCCACTTTGTTCTCACCTTCTCTTCTTCCCTTTTTGACAGCATCTCCGAAGTACAAAGTGAACCAAATATTGTTCAAGGTTAAACCAAACCCTTGAACTCACAACGTTTAAATAGGTTTGTAATTAGCCCACCCACTCCTACTGAGAAAAAGACAGCATTGGAATTTGCCTGGATTTTCAGGGGGATTTAGTAGTCTGTTTACAGGCCTCCTAAATGCCCCTCAGCTCAGCTGAGCATAAGGCATTCCAAGGACACCACACACTGAGACCAGAGAGGATTTTGAATGAAGCTACCTCAGCCTACACACAAAAGCCTGAAGGAATAAGGAAAATTATTTTTTTAGAAAAATAGTTTAAGAAAATAAAAGTGAGAGAGTTTTAAAGTTTTTTTTCATCTAAAATGGAAAATAGCATCTTAAAACTTGGTAAAAGTGATAGGGGCCTTTCAAAAATCAACTGGGCAAAACTTTGCTGGTTTGGTTCCAAATGGTATGATTTTTCTGTTAGTATTCGAATTGGAATACAAATAAAAATGTGCATGTTAAAAGGTATGCCTGCCAGACACTGCACTTCACACTATCGGTCCACTAAAACATAGTGTTTGTGAACAAGGAATTTCACAAATTCCCTTTTCCCTGGTGACATTTTGAAATGGGTCTCAGTTTTTGTCGAACTCAGGAAGAGACCTGCTCCCCAAACCTTCACCCTCTTAGATCCTCAGATGCAAGGTGTCTGTTAAGCATCAAGTTTTATTGCTGTGTTCGTATTATGAAAATAATAAGAAATCAGAGTGACCATACTGGGTCAGAACAATGGCCCATCTCACCCAGATTCTTGTCTTCTGACTGTGGCCAGTTACAGATGCTTCAGAGGGAATGAACAGAACAGGGCAACTATTGAATGTTCCATCCTCAGACGTCCATTCCCAGCTTCTGGCAGTTGGAGGTTTAGAGACACCTGGAACATGGGGTTATGTCCCTGACCACTCAGCTACTAGCCATTGATGGAACTATGCTCCATGAATTTACCTAATTCTTTTTTTGAAGCAAGTTGTACTTTTGACCTTCACAATATCCCCTGGCAACAAGTTCCTGCCTGTAGTTGTCTCTCTTTTCTAAGATGAATAGTCACAGTCTTTTTGATCTCTCCTTGCATGGTAGCTGCTCCATACTCCAAAACATTTTTGTTGCCCTTCTCTGTACCTTTTCCAATTCTAATATATCTGTTTTGGGATGGGATTACCAGAACTGCATGCAGTATTCAAGGTGTGGGTGCAACATGGATTTATATAGTGGCACTTAGATATTTTCTGTCTTATTATCTATCCTTTTCTAAAGGTTCCTAACATTCTGTTAGCATTTTTGACGGCTGCTGCACATTAAGTAGATGTTTTTAGAGAAATATCAACAGTGACTCCAAGATCTCATTAATACCATTAAAGAGTAATTACCCCCGGCCACATTCTTCCTGACTACAAGGACAGACCTCCACTGTAGCTTTCCTGGCCAGGAAGAGAGTGCAAACCAAGTTCTTTAACTGGGATCTAAGTGAGTAGCCCACTTTTCAGAGCTGCTAGTTGAGTATAACAGCGTTTGTGTGTTAGAATAAAGGGATAGAAGTAGAGCAAATAGTTGTTTTTGAGGCAACATGACATCGCTTTTTCTTCCAGTTTGGAAGTGGTCCAAACTGCAAATGGGCTGTTCCTCTTTCACTTCCAGTCAATACCCTGTTAAAGGACCAAAGTCACAGAAATAAGAGATGGAGAATTTATACATCGAAGAAACTATATCAGAGTGTGACTTAGGTTTGGACTGTCCAAATCTGTGTTCTGATTAGATAAGGGCTTGAGCTGTAAAATTTGGCTCCAGATCCAAACCGAAACTTTCCCAAAGTCCAATGGGGAGTGGGATCTGGGGTTCTGACTTCGGCGTATCTCCAATTTTATTGTCCAGCCATACCTTCTTGCCAACATAAGATCTCTCCATTCATTCCCAATGAATTCACAGCTCAGCCCTCATAAATGAAATGGAATGGATGTAAATGAATGAGAAATCATTATGTTTTGCTTCAACTACTAGCAGTGCTTCAATCCACCCTGTGCCTGAGTCATCTAAGATGGCTTTGCATCCAAAAAGAGTGTATTTAAGAGCTAATAACTCATTTGTTACAGTGGCCACTCAGTGTCTCCCTCAGCTTCTCCATTACTGGTCTGGTGATATCTGTAGTGCTGAAAGTGAATGCCTAATAGTATTAATATACACATTTAATGCTCTATTGTGCCTGATATTGGGGTATACAGGAAAACATTAGGATTTTTCACTTGGTTTTTGGCCTATGCCTTGGATGTATAATGAGACATGAGGCTGAAGGCATAGATCCAAAACCTGTGCTCATTTACAGAGGTAAAACTCCAGAGGTCCTCTGTTACCTACAACTGAAGATATTCCATTGCAGCCCTTAGAGTTATATTGGATTTACACTCACAATCATATAACTGAGAGTATAGTTTGGCCCTTATTATTTAAATAGGAGTAGTGGCAGCAGCAGCAAATAGTTCATTGTGTCACACTGTGAATTCCCAAAATGTAGCCTGAACTATAAATCTGAAGAGTTTCTGGAAAATAAAATTGCTGTTTGAACATCAAGCACACACTGTCCCTTCCTCTTCCTTGACTGAATTAGCTTTTAAAAGGCCAAGAGCTGCTGCAGAGATAACAAGGACTAAAGAATTTACAGCAGGTGGTACCAACTGTGCAAGTATAACTCCAAGCCAAAATAATATGACACCCAGCTGTGTAGAAGCCTTGGGGATCTGAGAGTGACTAGTTAGGCGGAAGTGAGAGTAGAGGATCTGGTTGAGCCTCCAGCCTTCCAGAAGTGTGTTACTATTCTCTCTTATTCTGTGAGATAACCCGGAGGGAATGCTATGTTAAAATTAAAATAACCTCCTGGCTAGGCAGCAAGCAGATACAGTCAAGAATATTTGTGGACCAGTTAGAAAATCTCCATCCCTATGCACAGAGGAATTGCAGAACAAAGCTATGAAACGTGTCAAACAGTGCTGCTCCCAGTGTAGTTTGAGAAGTAGAAGTTCTTAAACATTCTAAAATCATGCCATTTCATACATGAGGCTAAAAAACAGCCATAAATCAGTAGCAAATATGTTATAGGGAGCCAGTAAACAACTCTTGAGTTTGAATCTACCTCTGTCACTGATTAACTATGTGGATTTGAGTAAGTCATAATGTTATCATCCAGTGGACAGAAATAGCCATGAGGAGGTTTCTGCTCTATATCTGGCTCTGCTGCTGAATCACAATATAGTCTTGGTGTAAGGAGGCGCCTTGGCTCCCCGCCGCGCCTGAGAGGGACGAGCCAGAGCAGGTGCCTCAGTGGGCGGAGTCAGCACGGCCTGTCCCCGCCCCCCGGAAGTCAAGGGGCGGGACAGGAAGTATAAAAGCCCGGCCCCAGCACTCAGTTGGGTGCAGGCTGCCGGAGAGGACAGACACTGGTGCCCGGGCTCCTGCCGGGCCGGACCTGCCCTGCGCCCACTACCCAGAGGAGCGCTGGCCGGACCTGCCCTGCGCCCACTACCCAGAGGAGCGCTGGCCTGACCTGCCCCGCGCCCATTACCGGAGGAGCGCTGCCCGGACCTGCCTCATGCCCACTACCCAGAGGAGCGCTGGCCGGACCTGCCCACGCCCACTACCCAGAGGAGCGCTGGCTGGACTTGCCTCAGACCCGGTACCCGGAGGAACGTCGGCCTGACCTGCCGTGTGCCCGATACCCCGAGGAGTGGCCTAAGCTTCCCCACGACCGATACCCGGAGGAGCCCATGGTCTGGGACCCACCAGATGACGCTGGCAAGGACCAGGTACCCAGAGAGGGGGAAGTTGGAAGTGGCCCGGGGATAGCCGACCCTGGTTTGGCTCCTGAAGAGCCCGAACCCATGTCAGTGTGTTACGGCCAGGATCCCCACTGACCACAGCGGGTCTTGACCGCTGCTAGGGCCCCGGGCTGGAACGCAGTGGAGTGGGAGGGCCTGCGTTCCCCCTGCCACCCGCAACCGGGTGGCAGACTCCCCCTCTTCCCGCCTATTGCCACTGCTCTGCTCTGATCCAGAGGGCCAGAGCTAGCTAGACTTGTGTTTGGTGCCCCGCCCGGACCAAGGGCCCGGGCTGATACTGTGTTTGCTTAGCCCCTGCTAGAGGCCTGAGCCTGAACTATTACTGCCCGCCCTGTCCAAGGGCCTGGGCTGAGACTGTGTTTGCTCAGCCCCTGCTAGAGGCCTGAGCCTGGACTGTTACTGCCCGCCCTGCCAAGGGCCTGGGCTGAGACTGTGTTTGCTCAGCCCCTGCTAGAGGCCTGAGCCTGGACTGTTACTGCCCGCCCTGTCCAAGGGCTGGGGCTTATTCACTTTGAGAGCCCCGACCCCGGCTAGAGGGCCGGGGCTCTACCTTGTTTACAGACCTTATACCCCGCTCAACACCTGCCGAGGGGCTAAGCCTACCCGGACTGCAGTGCGTAAGGAGGCGCCCAGGCTCCCCGCCGCACCTGAGGGGGACGAGCCCCGACACGACCGGCTTACACTTGGATATATCACTTAAGTGCTCTGTGCTTTGGTTTTCTCATCTGTAAAATGAGTCTGATGGTACTTTTACTGTATCCGCCTCTACAAAGCACTTTCAGGTCTATGGGGGGAAAGTGTGCAAAGTGTTAACAGTAAGAAGAAACAATGGTATTTTTATATTATAAAAACCTCTCTGTGTTTCAGTTTTTCCTTCTGTAAATTGGGGATTGTAATACTTATCCACCTAGGGCGTACGAAGATAATTCTCACCTTTTGTGGAACCATAGAAAATTCACATTTTTAAACCCCAGGAAATATCTGCTTTATGTGAAAAGTGTGAAATTCACACACATTTTATGTGGATTTTACTGGCAATTGCTGTCAATGTTGTGAAAATAGTGGGAATTAACGCACAGTACTATGTTGGCCTAAGTTCCATACATTTTCACAAGCATTTACCTTTCTGTGTGATTAAAATATTGTTACTCTCACCATTTGACATTGACTCCAATGGGATTACTTGAGAAGGAAGGGCAGGTGAATCAGTGGGATAAAGAGAAATGGATAGACTCTTCCTGGTATAGTAGCTGGTTGCATGACAGCCAAAGACTTTACTCTTCAAAATCTTGTCTTAGAGCATTTTGGGGTGTTTCTCAGAGGACTATTGAAGAAGTAGGTGCTAGACTATGATTCCAATCTAGTTTCCAATGGCATCAGATATGGGAGCTTAATTCTGCTCTCATGCTGGTTCTATGCCCATGTAACTCTTTTGACTTCAGTGAAGTTGCTCCTGAGGTAAAAGAGTACTTCTCTCTGATGGTTGCAAAATAATATTGCATATGCCCTTAACTACTAAAGAGTTACACTTTATTGTCTTTTTACTATTCCTTATTCCAGGGGTATGCTTTTTCAGTATTGTAACTCTTTCCACAATTTTCAAAGTAGTCTTCTTTCTAGCAACTTTTCTTTTCTTATTTTTGCATGGGGATATTATGTCTGTCCAGCAGTTCTTTCCTTCTCTGGATGATCCAAAATGTGTATAGATATTGAAAGCATCTGCTCGTTGCTCACCCTCAGGAAAATCCTACATAAGCTGTGCCAGACAGCTCAGAAAGCAAAGCTCGTATATGAGTTTGTTATTGCACAATGAGCTTACAACATTGTCAGTGATGATAAAACTGGGGGAAGACTTTGGGCGGTATGCCCCATGTTTGTTTAGTCTTTCAGAGCGGATGGAACAGTTGTGCTGAGGGTTGGGTGATCTTGTTATAATCTGAGGTGCACAGTGCAGCTTTCACTTGAAAGTCAATTCCAGTGGGTAAAACAGATACTTTGTAGAATGACACCTTAATGAGCTCAGACACTCATAGAGTTGTTTGTCTGTCTATCTAGCTATCTATGCTACATTCAGCCTAAGACCAGATATGTAGGGGAGAGGGCTAGTTTGGATTAAGTTGCCTTTATGTTCATCTTATTCTGGGCTAGTCCTCACTGCTTAACCCAACATGGCTCTGAATGAGGTGTATCTAACCCGTTCTGCAGATTATTTTCCCATCTCAAAGAGCTTGTATCAATCTTTGCTAAATAAAAGCTAGTCACATTATTTGCTGCAAAAAATTTATTCAGAGATTTTAGCCCAGAGGTGACATGTGGTTGGAGTCATGTGGAGTCACATGTCCCTCCAGGGTGGGAGTTTAGACTCAGAGCAGCTTAGGGAGATGTGCCTTGGAAAGGCACTGACACCTAATGGTCCTGCTGAGCCCTGCTCGGAGGCACCCGGAGCAGAGAAGAGAAACCGGATTGGTAGCACTGCTCTGCCAGATGGGGGGCAGAGAAACCCACTAAGTCTCATCCCTTCCTCGCCCGGACCTGCAGTTACCTGCTTGACAGCCCGCTCCAGCCTGCACCATGCCTGTAGTGGGAAGGCAATGGAAGCAGTGGGGAAGGAGATCTGAGAGGAGCTGGGGCAAGTTAGTGCTGGCTTGGAGCAGGTGTGGGAGGTACAGGGTAAGTGGGAAAGGGTCCTGAGGCAATGCGTGGGGCGGTCACATGTCCCCCAACCTTTAATTGTGCCTCCCACCATCAGGTTGTCTCTGTGTTCTGCTCACAAATTGTCTATGAACATATTACAATTTTCAAAGTTTGTTCTTTATTCAAACTCATTTGCTGAATGGTTTATGAATACATGTCAGTTAGTGGATTGTTCACATATTGTTCAAAGTGGTCCTTCAGCTTTTGGACTTTGCTGTTCAAGTTGCATGATGAGTCATATGATGTTACTACTGATTTTTGACTGCCTGGATGCTCCAATATTTATAAACAGTGTCTACTTCTATGCAAAATGCATTTTATACCTTGGTTCACAGATCTTGGCTCCAGCTTTAAATTAACTTTCTATGAGCCTCTCCTCCTGTGAACAAGGCTGGACTGAAACGTAATTCAGAATTCACAAAAATGTTCATAAATACTTCCCCCCGCTATTTGCCCAGCTCCAGCTACAATGTATTATGGTTGTACCTCCTGGGTGTACTTCCAATAGCTTGACCATCCTTTTTATGTCTGTGGTGATAATCTTTGGGGGGAAACTGAATGATAATGATAATACTTCAGTACTTGCTCTTTCTCTTTTAAGTTAATTGCATATTTAGTCTGGCTGGTCTATGTGTTAAATTCAAGGTGGGAGAGGGGAAAACAGATTACCTTTTTCTGAGACAGACCATGGATCTATGAGATAAACAAGAGTGAGTTATCTTGTCCACATGTGGTGCAGGATCACATCAAATCAGTATTACTGCTTCTGATATGGTCCGTTTCTAATTGTATGGTATAGTCCTCTAATTATTCACCATAATCTGAAAATTGTACAGTTGCTTTTTGTTCACTTCATGATTCCTGATTTGTTACCCGACTACAGCCTTGAATATGTCACATAGAGTTATATGGAAACTTCTGGCTCTCATTCAGCCTATTGAAATGTATCATTTTAGATATATTTCCACAGGAAGTCAGACCCTTTAACAGAAGGGCATTATGAGCCAATGTGAATCTTCCAACTGACTTCAGTGGGCACTGAATCAAGCCTTATACCTCCTTCTACAGTCACTGGTATTGATGGGTGATTCTCAGCAGGTTCAGGTATTCGTTAGGATAAGCATACTGCTTATCTGAACTATCAACATTATTTTTGTATGCTCCATGCTGTTGGATGACCTGGAAATACTGCAGGAGCATCTTTCTCATGATATCTTGGCACATCAAGTTTGTTCCGGTTAGAAAGAGGATGTGTGGAAGTAGCATCAGTAAATATCTATATCACAGTAGCATTCAAAACCCTCAATCCTGACTGCGGCCCCATTGTGCTGTGTGCTGTATGAACACATAGAAGAGACAATCCCTGCCCCAAAAGGATTACAACAGAAAAAATACAAACAAAGGGCTGGTGATGGAAACATGACACACAAACAAAGGAGTGTGGCACAGCTTTGTTAATTACATGCGGTGGTGGTGGTATTTAATACAGGGAGAAGTAGGCAGTAAGGGAGTAGGAAAAGAAAGAAAAGGAAGAACAATCATAGATTGTCATCTATCTAGCCATTATGTATCTGGATTTCAGAGGCATTGTGACTGAAATGACTCTTAAGGAGGAATTTCAAGAAAGATAAGATTTTACCCTCAAAATTAACTCTAAAATGTTTTTACTGATTATGACAAAACAAAACATTTCTTTTTGAGTCTGAGCCAAGAGTTACTAAGGCATTATACACCAAAGCTGGACAGATTTTGTCAGGGAGTTTTCCCAATGCATAAGGGAGTGTGATGGGATATGTAAACCCCAAACAGGAGGCAGAAGGTTAACTGGATCTGGAGAGCTTTATTAGCCTCACCTAGTGCACCTAAGTGTGAGTAGTTGGCTGAAGGAGGAAGCTAAAATAGGGAGTACAGGACAGTCAAAGGGAGAAGGCTCTGGGGAGAGGAGGTTTTGGATCCTCTCCTGTGAGAGGTGTGGCTAGAGACAGGGATAAGGGGATTAATGAAAGCTGAAGGAGAGGATTCTTTTTTTGGTGAGCCTGAGAAAGGACAAAACTTGAGGGGAGAGGCCTTGTGAGTCAACATCCTGAGAACAGGATGGTGAACTGAGAGGAACAGGAAGAGAGACTGGAATTTCATTCCCTGCAGGGCTGAGGACTGGAGGTTGGTTTTTTGTTTGTTTGTTACTTCTCAGCAGAGACACTGGGACTGAAAAGAGACCACAGGAGGAACAAAAGACATCTGAGTTGAGTATATATAATTTGCCAGTTGTGGTGGACATTATTTGGAATTCTAAGGACCAGCTGAACCCAGGAAGGGGTAGGGCTAGAACGTGACTTGGCCAAGACACCATGATGCCATATCACTGAAGTCCTAAGGGAGAGCTAAGGCAGAATCATGGAAATGTCATGTCACATCACAAGGGGGTACACTGGGATGATGAGTCAGTTACAGGGAGAAAGTGTGAAGGTATTTAATGGAGAAGGCAATGATGAGTAATACAGGCTGGGAACATTGGAGGAGTGGTGGTGAGGTTGTTGTAATAAGTTACAAGATTAGCTAGATAGAATGGACTTAATTGTGAAGGGCCTTAAAGATAAGGACAAGACAATTGTGTGGAACTGGTTTGCTTCTTCTCTTTCCAATCTGATCTATATTTCGTAGAGGGATACAGACTTGGCTGACTCATATAAATACAAGCACAATCTACAATAGTGATGATAATAGCTGCAGTTTCCCTTTCGTTCTGCCATGCTACCCTTCCAGGACCTAACTCCTATCTAAATCATGTGTTAATGAAGAATATTTTCTAAAGCTTTAACTTTATGGGCATATGTAATTGGCCAGATTTTATATACACATTGACCTGGAACATTCACAGTGGATTCTTTGAATGCCATGAGGGTTTTTTCATGTGGGTTATTCAGTTGGCTAGTGGAGGAACTTTTACTGAACTTCTAGGTTGATACTAATCTTGGCCTGACTTCTCAGGTGATGATTTATGTTGGAAGTATGGTCCATTAAAGATGGAAGTAACCTAGGAAGCTATGCCTACAAAAGCAATTGGACCGAAACATCTGGCAAGGAAATGGTAAAAATGGAGAGGAAGCACTGAATATAGGTGTGATTTCTAAGGTTTTGGTCCTCTATCATTCCCTCGGCAAATTCACTTGTTAGGATTAGGATCTATTATTTCTGAGGAGGGATGAATTACATTAAATTAATAATATTGGATCACTTCAAATGTCTGAACATTTTTTAAAAAAGTGTATCATGCCTAAAATTACAAAATTTAGGAAAAGGTTGAGGATATGCAACAGGTTATTTAGAGTTTTCACATGAACAGGATCATATGAAAACTGATTTAAATACTTTAAAGACATTAACTTCCACTATAGCCCAAGAAAATGTTGTCTTACACCATGACTTAGACTGTCCAGTTTGGCCGATGTACATAGCAGAGGGGCATTGCTGGCATATGATAGCGTATATCACAGCATCACCGGTTCATTCACCTGCACGTCCACCAATGTAATATATGCTATCATATGCCAGCAATGCCCCTCGGCTATGTACATTGGCCAAACTGGACAGTCATTACGGAAAAGGATAAATGGACACAAATCAGATATTAGGAATGGCAATATACAAAAACCTGTAGGAGAACACTTCAGCCTCCCTGGCCACACTATAGCAGACCTTAAGGTGGCCGTCCTGCAGCAAAAAATCTTCAGGACCAGACTTCGAAGAGAAACTGCTGAGCTTCAGTTCATCTGCAAATTTGACACCATCAGCTCAGGATTAAATGAAGACTGTGAATGGCTTGCCGATTACAAAACCAGTTTCTCCTCCCTTGGTTTTCACATCTCAACTGCTAGAACAGGGCCTCATCCTCCCTGACTGAACTACCTCATTACCTCTAGCTTGCCTGCATATATATATATACCTTCCCCTGGAAATTTCCACTACATGCATCTGACGAAGTGGGTATTCACCCACGAAAGCTCATGCTCCAAAACGTCTGTTAGTCTATAAGGTGCCACAGGATTCTTTGCTGCTTTTACAGATCCAGACTAACACGGCTACCCCTCTGATACTTGATAGCATGTTAATGTCTCTCCATATAATCAAAGATGAGTGGTACTGTTGTCAGGTATAATCTGTCAGATATTTTAAAAAGAAGAATCCATCTACATTAGCGACTCAAAATATATGTGGAAATGAAGTTCAGATGTATTTGTTCAGCTGCTCAGATACCTTGGTGAAGAGCGTGGTAGAAATGCACAGATAAATAACGTCTGCCAGTTGGTGGTCAGACACTAGAGCACACAACCAAATATCAAGATTCCTCTGTTGCTGACCGTGCAATATGGTCACCCCACATATGACCATAGCTGAGACTCAGACTAAGAGGCTCTGAGGTTTGGTTTATGGAGAGTCAGGAACTTCTGAATTCTATTGCCACTACTGCTATTGAATTTCTGTGTAGTCATGGAAAGTAGCTTCACTTCGGAGTCTGTTTACTCTTCTATAGAATGGAGATAAAAATTATCTACTTAACAGGGATGTTACAAGAGTTAGTTATTTAGACCCTGATTCAGCAAGGTGTTTAAGCATATGCCTGACATTGTGTACATGAACAGACTTATGCTTAAACTCATGCTTAAGTACCTTGTTGAATATGGTCCTTAAGGCTTTTCTAGACAAATAGCACACAGCAAGCTGGGTTGTAAATTTACAGCATACTAGCATGCTGCACATCATAGACCTTTCTACACTACGGGGACTGTAGTGGAATAGCTATGGTGCTGTAGCCATCCCAGCATAACCCCATAACATAGACAAAACCTACAGGGACTGAAGGGTTTTTTTCTTCTTTGTAGAAACTCCACCTCCTAGAACAACAGTAGCTTAGGTCAACAAAAGCCTTCTTCCATTGACCTATCTGTGTTTACACTGGGGGCTAGATTGGCCTTCCTAACTGTCCAGGCAGACCATGCTACCACACATTAAAAGTTCCCTAATGTTTTGAAATGGGAGTAGTCATTATGTACTAGGGAATTGTTAGTGTGCAGCCGCAAGGTCCACGTGGACAAGTTAGAGCACTGTAGATTTATATCCTAGCTTGCGGTGTGCTACCAGTTTGTCTAGAAAAACCCTTAGTGCTTGTACAGTGCTTTCAAACTGGAAAGAGTTCCATAAGTATTATTACTGAAGTCAACAAACAGTGTAGTAGCCAAACAGAATCTCTTTCTAGTTGATCTGAGTTCAGCTTGGCTCCGCTAGAAGTTGCTTTTTCCTTCTATACTGACAATCCATTCTCCATGCCCAGTTGCTGCTTTGATTTGATCTTTTCTATTCAATAATTTGGTTATCAAAATAGGCAGCCCAGTTTTTCACAGTCAGTTATTACCCCATTTTTCTCCTAGACTCTCCCGTGAGAATTCAACCTCAGAGACCTATTACCTATTGCTGTGAAGATTTCTGGGAAGAGAGATGCATTTTTAAAACAAGAGCAACACAATATTGTTTTATAAAAATGTCAGGAATTTGTTATATTTTATTAGGTGATTTTCCCTTTTGCATTCTAGGATTCCATATTCATAGAGAAAGTGAACGATTTCTGACCAGTTTCCTTTGACCATTTGACACATTCTTTTTAGAATCTAGCTTTTCTAAGCACAGTATACCTACTGCAAGACAAAAAAAAATCATACAGTATAATACTTAGGTAGCTGAGAACAAAAAAAGCATAAAGGGCATTAATATTTGACTAGCTGTAAAAGGGCATTTTGAGTGCGCATGACCAGTCAGTCCATAGTAGCCAAAAGCCTGCACAAAGTAATGAATGAAATAAAAAGCTCTCACAGTCTATGGCTATCCAACAGAGCTCTCAGTGCAAAAGAAAGGGCTTAATTCTGATCTCACACTAGTTTGCATTAACATTAATGAGATTACTCCTGATTTATTCTGGTGTGAGATACCCAGAATGTCCGTGATGACAGTTGCTATGGTTGCTCCTTAAGGAATAATGAGAGCTCTTACATATAAGGATTTTCATTCTGAAAGATTGTAGCAATCCATTATATAAATGGGCCCACAGGGTCTAAGTGTATCCTTGCAGAATGCAGATGAATTAGCTAACATTCTATATATATGTTTAGGCTGAAATTTGCAGAGCTGCCCAAAGGACTTGGACACCCAATTCCCATTAAAGTTAAGTGGAAATTGAGCAGCTTTGAAAGTAGTTGCTCTTAATAAATTGACTCATGTTTGAATATTGTCCTGAAGATATTCAGTCAGAAACAAATTTACCCTGGACTGGATGATTAGGAGACTGTTAATGAGGTATGGCTCTAGGTCTCTGGATGTGTGAGGGTCCCAGCCTTTAGCAGGTCCATATTTGGTCAAATTTTGAGCCTCATCTCATCAAAGTATTCAGGTAATAACCACTTTGGCTGAAGTCCTGCTCATATGCCTTCTTCCCAAAGCCTTAGAGAAGGAATTATCAGGTTATGGGTATCTCTCCTCACACACTTTCTCCTGTCCTCAGGAAGAGGGGCCACACAGCCTGGAGGAAACTGCTCAATTTCCACTTTTCCAGCCTTCAGGAAGCAAGAGCCAAGCTGTCTAAGTAATTTTACCTCCTGAGGCATCAGGAGTCTGGCTTGCCAGGATATTACTTCCTTTGCATCCAGGGAAGGGAGCTAGACCATTTGAATAGTCACTCTCTTCCCACTGGAACTAGGAGAGCAGTAACTGAAGTGTCATTTTCTCGCCCTCCCTCTCCAAGATTTGGAGAACTGAGGTGAGCTGGAGAAGGGAGATGGTATAGATGAGCCACTGCTGGGCTTACAGTTGTGAGCTAGCTGAATGAGGGGTGGATCTATGCTTCTTTGCCTCTCCCTGTCAGATGGACACGAGCTGGAACACCAGTCAGCCTGTCATTCTTCCTGGTGGTCCCTGGCATCATGCTTTCCTGAATCTCATTTCCTGTCCCTGAATCATGACTTATCTGAATAGCTCTGAATATTGGTGATGTTTTGGTATTTCTCTGAACCCAGTTGTCACCAATTTAAGATCATTTGGGTAATTTATTATTCATTCGGCCCACCTAGAGTCATATGTTTAAATCCAACCCAAATCAGCTGTAACTGTAAGGTGTTGTCTCCGAAGGCTGTTCAGTGGAATGAGCCATTGGTCAGTATCGTGATGTTTGGAGACACGTAGCCAAATTACCAAAATCATAGGAGGCAGGTTGAGCAGGGAGAAGACATATCAGGATGGGAAAGGGTGGAACCAGAGTGCAATATGTTAAAGTGATCATGGTCCATGGAACTGCTCCAGAAAGTGTAAGCTTCAGCGGTCCTGTGGCCACTCTGACCTACACCAAGAGCTGGCTATTGGATTGGGACAAATGGAAAGATGGCTAAGTGCCCAAACTGTTCAAGGCACTTTCCAAACACAGGAAGGTGTAGCCCCGGCCCCCAAAAGCATAGCATGTTTTTTCTCAGCAGGCCATAACTGATGCTGTGCTGTCTTTCAAGAGATAGTTTTGTTTTGGTGGCTGTACCCTAATTACACTTGAACATATGCAATTAATTTATGGAGGGGAGGAATAAAATTGTATTTTTTTAAAGTAGTGACTTTGGTTTAAAGTGTTATTTTATCTTTTTTTAAAAGACACTGTTCTGACACTTTCTCACAAATACTAATATAATTAATTTGTTTTTAAAAATAAATTAACAAAAAGTAAGACACGAGTTCACAGAGCTACAAAAATTCTTGCTCAAAAGTGTCTTATAGTGCATAAATAGGCAATATGCATTAAATGTATATATTTTTACATGTATATGGAATCCACTATCTTGGTAGACAGCTATGTCCTAGATGGCTTGCGTGCGTCCTGATTTGTAAGATCTCACATCTAATTAGGATTATCCATGGACTGGAGCTCTGCTTGGCAACACAGATACCCAGCTGGCATAAATTAGACTAGCCCTGAGACTGCTTTAATTCATGTTGGGGCTGGCACCAGTAGAGACTAACCCATGGAATCAGGAAGTCATAATCAGATTTGTGATGACTTCCTTGACCCTGCTCTGAGTGGATCTCAGACGCAGGAGAGAATCAAGCCCATCTTTGTAGCTGGAATATCCATTTTGACTAACATTTGCAAAAGCGTCCACTAATTTTGGCTCTTCCGTTTTTGGGTGCCCAGACTGAGACACAAAATAAAGGCACCTCAAATTAGGTGGCTTTTAAAAAATGTTTTGCCAAAGATTCTTCATGTTAGATGCCCCAAAACTGAGGAAATCCAAAGTAGCGAAAACTTTGTCCTTTATGTTTTAGGTAGGAAAGGACCATATTACTATTAACCATATAGAAAATTTGTTTTACTCCAAGCTGAAAGCCCATGCTGTGGAACAGGTATGGCATTTTGGCCAAGTAATCTACCATCTGTGCAGTCTCCCTCATATAACCAATGTAACCATTACATGCAAATTAGCTGTAGAGTAAGGGTGGTGATTGGTTGAGTTACCGCTGATATCACACTGTTCTAGGACTTTTGGCCTTAGATATACGCCTTACTGTAGCTGTAAATGGCATAGGTGTAATTCATAAGTCAAAATGGCTGAGAACTTAAAATTTGGACAGTAATAGTCAGCGAATCCCATTGATGGTTGAACCTGGTGGTATTCTAAACAAAAAGAGCTCTCGGTCTTTTTTGCATTTCTTTTCATTGCTTCACTCTGACTCAGATATTCTAGACTTCAGAGTGACAATCCTAGAATCTTATTATGTAGATGGAATTTAAAAGGGGTAGGTCCATGTTATAGGGATTGAGAGTTGATTGCAATAATACATTACAATTCAGCAATGTATTATTACACTTTTAAATGTACCAAAATATTCACTGCATCACAGCAAACATGTTCAAAGGAAGAAAAGACAAAGTGCCTTTATATTATCAGACAATTTTTAAATATTATCTTTGCTATATATAGATTTGCTTGTTCTTTTACTAAAATAATACAGTTGTTTTTTCCTTAGTGTGATTTAAAAAAATTCCTGTATGTAGAATTTTTCTTTCAACACTTCCAGTTTCCATATAAATTATGACGTAGAAAAACTTTTATCTGGACATTTGGTGTTTGCTGTAATGCTGTATCATTGTGCTGCTCAGAAGATGTTTATATGACCTTGAGGCTAGGAGGTTTTAAATACATAGTTTAAGGGACTGCAATCTGAAAGTATGATAGGACTATAATAAAGACAGTTTTTTCCATTCATCCCAGCTAGCTTGAAACATACAGTCCAACAGACACCAATTAACATAGGTATAGAAGGACCAAGAAAAGGAATATATCAGATTTAAATTAATGAGGAAGAAGGGAACCTGGTGACAGACATAGAATGGATTTTGATGCCAAGGGGGGGGAAGTAGCACCCACATTTTTAATATTAGATTTGAATTTACAAAATGTGCTGATTGAAAATATAGTTCTCCACAAACCTAGTTTATTTAAGGTATAATTTCCCATCAGCCCATCTCCTTTTTTCCCCCTGGAAAATGCAATAATTAAACCAGTGATGAATTGAATCATCACCTTTTGAAATGGCAAGATATTCTAAATAATTTAAATGAAACAAAGCTTTTATCTGAATGTAAACAAAATAACAAACGTATTCATACATTTCTTTTTTGCATAGTATGTCAAATTCAATTGATCTGCTAACTAAGGAATGTTAATTCAGTTTGCTGTTTCTTCCCACTCTCCATCTTTTTCTCATCAAATATAATTAAAATGAAATATTAACAAATTGCTATACATAGTAATGGACTAGGATGAACTAAACTATAATTTAAGCACATGTAAGTGGATTGAGTGAGCAGATCAATTTCAATGATTAAAGTTATCACAAAAGAAAGAGGAGTAGCCATCTCATAACCTAAGCAGGTAGTGGAGAGGATATAAAAAAAACAATTCTTGTGATCAACATTAAGTTTGCATTACTGCACTATTTGCTAAATTTAGAAAGGGAGCTCACATTCCAATATAAAAAGGGCACCTTGATTAAACAAGAAATCATCCAGGGAGATTATGTAACTGACTTTCCATGAACAGATATTTAGTTAAGAGAAAATTAATGACTTTGTTTCACAGGAAATATTTTTTTCTGTGACACTGAAGTTTAAAGGCAGAAAAAGAGGAATCCATCAAAATAAACTCAAAGGAATACAGCTGGAATGCTTACATCTGTATATTAAGTGCATGCAACTAACCATAATAACCTTTACTAAATGGTTCCAAAAAGTTGCCAACAGGCTTTCTGGTCTCTGAACTTAACATTCATAGTTTATTAAGTAGACTTATGGAGAACTAGGCTGGTACAGTGTTCTAGTGTGCTAGGAAAGAAAATGCATTGAACTCTGCCTCCCAAAGGCTCCTCACCACTATCACTAGGAAAGGTTAAACAGGCACAATATTTGTACTGTTGTTTTTTTTTTATTCTTGGAAGACTATATAAATGTTCTCATTAAATATTTACTATTGCCAAATTTAGTCATCCGGATTATCTCATGGCTGTTTTAATAGCATTACCAATAAGGCTTTATGCAATATTTAGCTTCAAAAAGGTTTATTACAGGCTGTTACCATAAATGTCATTGAGCATAATTCTTATTTATACTACAGCTTCTTTACCCCGCTCTGGCAGTGTAAAGGGGGTGTAACCTTTAGATTGCAGAGAGTAGTAAAGAGGCCTTAAGGGTACACTGCAAAAAAGGTTTGCACTCTAGTGTTTTAACCTAAGTTAGCTAACATGTGTTTTAAGTTGTGTTTGCTAGCAGTGTAAATATGGCCTGGTAAACCCTTTAGTTCAAGCCCATAAGGGCTGCCTGGGGTGAACTCGAGCTGCTCACCCAAATTAAAAGCCAAGTTGCCAAGTCTTCCCTATTATTTTAACCCAAGCTAGCTAACCTAAGTAAAGAATCTCTTTTTTTTTTCCCAAGTGTAGATCAGTGGTTCTCAAACTAGGGCCGCCACTTGTTCAGGGAAAGCCCCTGGCAGGCTGGGCCAGTTTGTTTACCTGCCATGTCTGCAGGTTCGGCTGATCACGGCTCCCACTGGCTGTAGACCAGTGGTGAGCAACCTGCAACCCACAGGCCGTACATGGCTCATCAGGGTAATCTACTGGCAGGCCACCAGACCATTTTTTTACATTTCCACAGCCGTCCACAGCTCCCAGTGGCCACGGTTCACCATTCCTGCCAATGACAGCTGCGGGAAATGGCAGCCATCACTTCTCAAGCCTCTAATTTTCACTTCTCTCTTTAGTTGCCCAGATACCTCCCAAGTAGCTGCTGCTTGCATTAATTGCTAGAACTCATCTTCTCCTTCCTCCCACAACAGTGGCTCCATGCTATAGCTGTTCTTCCTGGCCCCTACTGTGACCCTGAATCAGAAAAGCATCCCTAAAGCCAGTACTTAATTCCTGTTTAATTCTATGAGACTTAAGCACATGGTCAAAGCTAAGCACATTCTTAAATGCTTTCCTGAATCAGAGGCTATATTTGCTGTGGGTCCCTGCTGCCTCCTCCTCAGCCAAACAGGCAAAGTGCTGGAAAGCCCAGTGGGGATTTGTTTCTCCTTCCTTTTCTGCTTTCATGAGCATGGGCTGAGGAAGCCCAGAAATATTTTGTTTCTTCCTCCCCGATCATACCTCCTTTTCTGAACAACATGTGAGGAAGCCCAGCAGTGACTCATTTCTCTCACTGTCCCCTTTCTGGGCAGCAGATGGGGAAGCACAGCAATAGTGGCCTTTCCCCTCTCATTTGTCTTCCCAATACCTCTCCTGGGTATAGGCTGCGGAAATCCAGGCCTTGTTTAATATAAACATTATACAATAAGAATTTTGATCATCACAAAAAACGTAAGTTTCCTGATATGTCCCCTCTACCTTCCCAAATCTTGCCCAATAATCTTTAGCCAGATCATTTTATGTTTATGCTGTTCCCTGAAGAATTACTGTTTGATTTCTTCTCTGGGTATTTTGCCTAGCTCTGTTTTATTTTGTTTTTTCGTTTCTTTGCATTTAAACACTCTTCCTGTGCCAACGTTGGCACACAGGGCAGAAACCAGCCTCTTCTGTTCCCTTCTGTCATTTGCTGCTGCTTCCATTTGCTCTCTGGTGTTGAGATCAGGGCCAGCTTTAGGAAGTGCGGGGCCCAATTTGAACAGTTTCGACGGGTCCCTGGCAGGGATGACTAAAAACAAACCAAACCAAAACAATAACAAAAAACATCTGTAGAAAAACAAGTGGGGCTTGTATTCACCGGGCAGTGCCCTGAGTCTTCGGCGGCACTTCGGCGGTGGGTCCTTCACTTGCTCCAGGTCTTTGGCGGCACTGAAGGACTCGCTGCTGAAGTGCCACCGAAGACCCAGAGCAAGCGAAGGACCCGCCGCCGAAGTGCCACTGGAGACCCGAAGCACCGCCAGGTGAGTAAAAATTAAAAAGGCGCCTCTAGCCAGGGAAGGGATTCTCACTGGGTGCGGGACCCTCTTAGGCGTGGGGCCGATTCGGGGGAATTGGTGGAATTGGCCTAAAGCCGGCCCTAGCTGAGATCGACTATTCTTTCTCTGATGCTGAATGTGGGTGCCAAACTCAGAGCAGACTGTCAGGAAATAGGGCACAACCCCCAAATTGGTTGTATGTTCTATAATAAGATTTCATTAACCAAGTAACAAGTGTCAACTGCACAAGCTCTACAACAGGCTTACCATGGAGTCACAGACAGTCCCCTTGGGCACTCTGGTTTATCTTACCACCGTAGGCAAGTCTGCCTCTTTGATAGATAGTCTCTTCTACCAAAAATCACAACAGTAGTCAGGTTACTCCTAATCCCAAAGGACCAGTCTCTTACCCAGGTCAACTGTGCTCAGATCTCAAACCAAAGACAATGCTTGCAGCCAGTCCTGTAAGAAATTAACTAACATTTATTAACTAGGAAAAAGAAATGAGAGTTATTTACAAGGTTAAAGCAGGGAACACACACACCCAAATGAGTTACAGTCATAGGTTCTAAAAGACAGAAACTTCTATAATAAGCAAACTCTATATGTCCATTGTTGTCTTTTGTTTAGGCTTAGTGATTCTTGTCCCTTTAGAGTCCAAGCAGCAAAAAAGAACCAAGTTTCTCCTTGTTGGGTTTCTATCCCCTTCACCCCAGAGCCCATGCTGATGGGATGAGTTCATGCACAGGTCTACTTTCCCTGGAGCAGGGAGGCGGGCACTTAACAAAGCCTTTGTTCTTTTAATGGCTTATGTTGGCTCATTTGGTTTTAAAGGCCTCCTTGTTGGTCAGAACCTAGCATCTTCTGTAGGAAGTCAGCATTTGCACTAAAGAAGGCTTCTTTCCTGTTTGAGTTATACATTTACATGCTCTATAACATGGGGTACAGATAAGTGAGACTAATACAGCATCCTACAAGCTATTCATAAGGTCTAAACACCAAACACATTCTTACAACTCTAATATCTATCTTAACAATACTGCCATACAGATAAGCCAGACTGGTTTCCATGCTGATTTGTTCAGTGAGGCAGGGGCGCTTGGCATGAGCTGGCACCAGGTCTGCCAGAATCACACTGTCCTGCCTCCAAGGTTCTTCTTAAGGTTTCTCTTGGGGTCCCTCATTTCCTCACCCTCAGGTGGTTTCCATTTGACAGCTGCATGTAGAAGTCTGTGTGTTGGCCTTCGGAGTACATACCCTAGATATGTCCAGCACTTTTTTCTGATGGAAATGAGTGCTGGTTGGGGATTTCTCACATCGTGTCATTGGTGATGAAGGCTTTCCAACCAATGCCCAGAATCATTCCTAGGAATTTATTTTCGAAGGCCTCTAGTTTTCTGCCCACTGTGTTAGTAGCTGTCACAATCACATGTTAGCATCAAGATTACAGTTAAATTGAAAATTCTCAGTTTCGTTCTGGTACTGTATATCTTTGATTTCCAAACATTGTTGAGTTTAGTAAGTGCTGTGGATGCCTTTCCTATTCTTGAAGTCACTTCCTTCGTGAGGTCTCCATTGGCTAATATCGTGCTGCCCAGATGAATTGTTCTACTTTCATGATATTTTTGCCTTCTAATGAAATGTTACTGCTTGACATCTGGGTTTCAAGGGTTTCACATAAGCTAGGAATCTGTTAGCCAGTGAATTATATATAGCAGACTCCAAACCAGATTTCTAAAGTTGATAGTCATACAGACGAACAAAGTGATGAGGATAAAGATGAGTTCTACAGTTGCTTCCAAAATATGATTGACAGAATACTTAAACATGATTTACTTCTTGTGATGATGGACTTTAATGCTGAAGTACAATATGGCAACCAAAGAACAGAAAGAACAGTGGGGAAGCACACAATGGGAACCATCAAACAAAATGGCAAGGGGTTCCTTGAATTGTTTGGTGTCCAGCTTAGTTCTTGCAAGTACCCTGTGCCCTCATAAAGACCCACACAAAGAAACATGGAATTCACTAGATGGCAGAACAAAAAATAAAATTGACACATCTGTGTTAATTTGAGATTCAGGTCATCTATCCACATCACAAGGGAATGTTGAACAGCAGATGTTAGCAGTAACCACAGTCATTACAATTGCAAACTGAAATTCAATTTGAAAAAGATCAACTTTAAGCAGAAAGAAAAATCAACAGTACACAACTGAAAACACAAGAGTACTGTGAAAAATTCCAGTCTGAACAAAGGAATCATTTTGAGCTCTGTTGTAACCTTCATTTATTGGTATTCCTTTCAAAATTGCACTTGTCTTTTACTTGACTTCTGGTTTTCAAATAGTATGTCTTGTCCACTGCCTTTTGTTTCTTCTCAACACCATTTGTCAATTCAGCTTGTGTTTTAGTTGTAGTTTTTACTATTTCTCTCTTGTGAATTAATGCCCCTTTTAGCTCTTTACACGTGATCTTAGTTCATCCTGCTGCTTCACTTTTGTGTTGAAGGACAATATTTCCATCATATTATGTGCTGTTTAACAGAGATCTACAAATTTAATTTCTAACTGCTTCTGTTTCTCTAAATAATTCTGGTTTAATAGTTTTCCACTATTCTAAATTGTAGGGATATAAAATGATATTTTAATTGCAGCTGGAAAAGCCTGCATGGAAGATTGCAGCCATAATATAAACATTGTTTACAAATGTAATTGGACCCTTCCTTTCTTAAGTGTGATTTATACATTGTATACATGCTTTCATGAAAACTTGCATTAAATGACCTGCTGTGAAATCATGATTATACTGGGACTAATCAGTTTAACTAAATGGAATCATTTAAAAATACCATATTAAAGGAAACTGTTGGTGTATGTCCCTTTGAAATAGCACAATGTCTCTCTTTTTCATGAAAGCCAAATAGGATTCAGGATGAAAGTGAGTGGAAATTCATGCCTCTGGAAACACAGCTGTTTTTCTTTTCCTTGAAATTCTTCTCTTTAATAACCTTTATGGGAATTCTTTTTCCCTTCTGTTCATGTGAAGGTCTGCAGGGACACTTTGCCAGAAACATAGGACACTCGAGGACAACATTTTCAAATGTGGGTGCTAAGCACTAGGCACCCAAATACCTAAATAAGTGGATGGATGTTTAGAGGTGCTGAGAACCTTGCCTTGAGATCAGTGGGAGCTGTGATTTCCCAACACCTCCAATAGTGCCAAGTTTTTCCAAGATATTCTCCCCTGGAGTACTCTGTACTCTTCTATGGTATAGAAAAGCAATCCAAGAAGGTCTGAAAACCTGCAGTGGCTTAACTCTTAAATGGGGTGAAAATCCCTCTGAACGTATAACTCCAGTACTTTCTGAGCTGTGGTGTCTTCCTGTTTGTTTCTGGATGCAGTTCAAGTACTGATAAACCTTTTTAAGTCTAGGACTCGGGTATCTGAAAGATAGGGAAGAGGCAATCTCTGTCACAACAGTTGAGATCTACTGGGAAATTCTTGCTATCCTGAAATGGAATTATCCAGGAGAAGGTAGCAAGACATTATCAGTTTAAGACTCTTGGGTGGGATTTTCAACAGCTGTAGTTAATTATAGCACCTGAGTTTCAGTGGGCCTGCATAGATTACACTGACAGTTTATAAAGCTGCAAGGGACCATTGTGATCATCTAATCTGATCTGCTGTATAGAACTTCCTTGGTCACTTAAGTGCTTTTGAAAAGTCCACTCCCCTTCTATAAATTTTGCTCCTTTTGATGATCTTTCAGAATATGAGTTCAGCAATATTCAGAATGTGGTATGAGCAGGTTCTCAAATTAATCAACCAACCATCACCATTGCTAGAGGTTTCTGTTTGATTTCATTTAGTTAACTGTTTGTGTAGTTTCTTTCAATATATTCAACAATTTTGTTTTAATTTCAAGTGAGATGTCCAGCTAGTATGGAATGGATGCTGCCTCACAACATCAATAAATGAATTGGCTTAAACATTCTTTGAAATTCTCCAAGGACATTTCTAGAAATGAAATGGGTGCTTTGAAAGAGGGGATGCTGTCACAGCAATAGGAACATCTGTGAAAAGGCATTGTCCCATAGTAGTGTCAGATTCATTTAGCAAGACAGTAGGATGACTGAGAAGCAGTTTGGAGGACAGGGTTAGAATTCAAAATGACCTTGAGAAATTGGAGAATTGATCTGAAATCAACAAAAGTGAAATTCAATAAAGACACGTCCAAAGTACTACACTTAGGAAAGAAAAATTAAATCCCCAACTACAAAATGGGGAGTAACTGGCTCAGGAGTAGTTTTGCTGAAAACGATTTGGGTGTTATAGTGGATCACAACTGAATGAGTGGACAATGCGGTGCAGCTGCAAAACAGGCTAATATCATTCTGGGATGTATTGATAGAATTTCTGTATGCAATATACTGTGATTGAAGATAGTTGTTCAGCTCTACTGAGCACTGACAAGGCATCAGCAGCAGAAACTGTGTCCAGTTCTGGGCGCCACACTCTAAGAAAGATGTGGACAAAGTGGAGAGGGTCCAGAGGAGAGCAACAAAAATGATAAAAGGTTGAGAAAACCTTATGTCTGAGGAAAGGTGAAAATATCTGGGCATGTTTAATCTTGAGAAAAGAAGATTGAGGGGGAACTTGATAACAGATTTCCAATATTTTGGGGGCTGTCAGAAAGAGGATGGTGATCAATTGTTCTCCATGTCCACTTAAAATAGGACAAGAAATAATGAGTTTAATAAGCAGCAGGGTAGACTTAGGTCAGATATTAGAGGTAGTATCCCCATCATTGGAGATTATTAAGGAGAGATTAGACAAACATCTTTCAGGGATAGTTTAGGTATACTTGTTGTGCCTCAGCACGGTGGGCTGGCCAGGATGACCTCTCGGGGTCCTTTCCAGCACTGTATTTCTATTATTCTATTTTAGGAATTTACTTCATGCTTCAGTAAGAACTGTCAAAATCCTTGGTATCACAAGAGTCTTCCCTTACAATGAGTGATAAAGTAGAAATTCTCCATTACCTGCAAAGGAAAAGGCAAATTATGTATGAGGCCACCAGTAATGTGGAAATATAATGCAAACTCAACTGCTAGCAACAGGCTACATTTTTCCAGCACACACAGACTTCTCGGTAATTGTTTTACTAAAAATTTACTAAATCATTCACCTGTTTTACAGAGGTGCTGAGCCCCTGCAACTCCCATCAGAGTGCTCTGTAGGTCTAAAAGTCAGACAAAATTATCAAATCAACCAGTTTTTTCCAGTTCAGAGTCTTGGATTCCCTCCCCCAGGGGCGGCTCCAGGCATCAGCATGCTGAGCACGTGCTTGGGGCGGCAAGCCACAGGGGTGCTTTGCCGGTCGCCACGAGGGTGGTAGACAGGCTGCCTTTGGTGGCATGCCTGCGGAGGGTCCGCTGGTCCTGCGGCTTCAGCGGACCTCTCACAGGCAAGGTGCCAAATCCATGGGACCGGGGACCTCCCGCAGGCAATCCGTGGAAGGCAGCCTGCCTGCAGTGCTTGGGGAGGCAAAATACCTAGAGCCGCCCCTGTCCCCACATATACAGATATAGATATAGATATATATCTGGAGATGGAGATATAGATATAGATATATATTTGGAGATGGAGATATACCTATCTCATAGAACTGGAAGGGACCCTGAAAGGTCATTGAGTCCAGCCCCAAAAAAGCCAAAAGAAGTGGGGAATGTTATATATATAAAAAATATTCTCCACTTATCTCACCTGCAGGGCCTGAGCTGGGTGTTCTCAGAGCTATCCTAACCCCACACAAAAGAGCCAAAAGAAGTGGTGATGCCCTCACAATGGTTAACCCAGTAATTAGAGGGCTCCCTTATGATGTGGGAAACCTAGCTTCAATTTCTCTCCTGTAAGTCCAGCTTCCAACTTTCAGCAGACTGAGTGGTGCTTTCAAAACCCCTTGTTAGTACTAAATCATTCACTGAGGTTGCTGCTGAGTTATGCAAGGCTCATGTTTCACCTTGACTTCTATGTGCTTCACTGCTAAATGCTGAAAACTAGATCGGTCTGGAAATCAGACGTGGGTCTTTAACATGTCTCCCAAAGAGTTGTAACCCATCTCTATTTAGAGAACTTTGTATGCTCTCCAATGTGTTTCAATACTATCTTGCTTTAGAGGTAAATATCACTTTTCCAATCTACATAACATTTTAGTGACATCAGTAGAATAAAATTTTAAAAATGAAATATGTTAATACATGAAACTCCAATAATTTGGCTGTATATTCACATCTCATTCTTTGCTCCTCCCACACCTACTTATTTAATCTACTTAAAGAAAATATACCAGAGATATGATTTAGTTTAGTTTAATATTAATGTCTGATGCACCTTCAGAGCAAGGCTTTGCAATGTACTGCAGCAGCTCTGACCTTGAAGAGTCAATTTGCTATTATGTTTGGTTTTTTGTCATTTTCTTTATGCAAAAACAAAATAAAGAATAATAAAATAAAATAGTTTATTCCAAAGTGATTCATGTTAAGGTCTGAAAACATAAGCATGCAATACAATCACTTATCTGTTAGTTTAAATTTGTTTGATGGAACAATTATTGTAGGTAGTCATATTTAAAGGATTCATATCAAGGACATCTATTATATAAAATACAAAATAGTATTTTCAAATATACAATGAATTCAAAATAGCTAGGCAGTCTCATGCAATTAGATTTAAAGATCTAATAACTGAAGATATAGGACTTAGTATTATAGATAAAGCCATGCCTGGATACTGGATCTAAAACACTTGAATTCTGGCACAATTTACAGTTACCATCAATTCTGGGTCTGAGTTTAATATTTCATGGCCATTTATTGCTGAATATTAAACATTTTATTTAATTATGGTATGTAAACAACTAGGGGAAAAGTATGCAATTTGCAGTAGTTCATATTTGAAGAAAAACAAGTAAACAGAATACACGGATTAGTTTAAATCAAAGTATGGTGACGTAGTCTGATAGGTAACAGACTTGCATTTTTTGTAGAAAATAGGAAAAAATTCCAATCTGATATTACTGTACTATGTACCGTAGCAGATGTAAGAAGATGTACAATGGAAGATCCTAATCTGGTCTATATGAAATAACTTCATTGTTGTTTAAAAGTGCTCGTTCACTGCTGACTGTCGCCCACGAGTAAGAAGGAATATTCTGTTCACCAGCTCTTTGAATTAGCAGACTTTCTAACATTTAAATGCAGAACACAGGTTAGCTTTATATACACAAACATTTCACTATTTCACAGTTTGAAAGAAGCAGTAGGTGACACCAGGCAGTGCAGGTGTGGTGGGACGTGCAGGTCATTGGGTGCTACTTGGTGGCCCTAGGAGCAGGGATCACTGAGCCAGATAGTGGTGTGGAGTTTGCTAGGTTTCATTGCAGCAGGGCCTCCAGAGTTCGAGCTGGCTGTGCCTCCGAGAGCAGAAGCAATCAGGGGCATCTGAGCCTAGCTGAGCTCAGATCCTTAAAAGGGGTGAAAAGAGGATGGCCTAACTTTATGGGGGCAGATATGGGATGTTTGCTATGTAGAAGCTAGGCCAATGAGCTCTGGAGGAAAAACAGCTGTCCCATTTAAATTGTTTTGTTGAGTTGTATATTGTTTGTGCAGTTTACAGGGAATGTATGAAGAGAATGTGGCCACAGAGTTTGCTTTGTGTTCTGTTAGTCGAACAAAAAATCTAAAGCAGAAAAATGCAGAGAGGGAGTTTTGGTTTAATCTGGGCCTTTTATATCCCAAGCAGCTGAGCCTCTGGGCCACCTGTAGTAGGGCAGATGAGTGGGGTCCAAAAGTGAACCTAAGAAAGCAGGGAATGGTTGAGCAGGTAGGTTCCATGGACACATTGCTCCAGTCTTGAGGTTTCCTTTGTCCTAAGACTCAGTGCCTTTCATCATATCTCTTTCTGTGCCTCTTATATCACACAAATGACATGCTTTATTACAAAAACAAGAACGAGCAGACCAGCCACTGACAAAAAATCACACTGGAAAATGGGAATCCTAGCCTCCCCACAAGGGCTCTTCAACCGTTCTTTGAGTTGTGGGTCTGGATCTCTGAATATAGATCAGTGCAAGCTGCCATGGCCCACTGCAGGCCAGACATTTGCCAGGCTAAACCAACCAGTTTGTGAAAAAGAAGCAAAAAAAGGAAAAAAATGATTCTCTTCCCAGTGTAGCTATAAACAAATAACAAGGATGTGACACTAAAGGTAGTGTGGACTGGGTGTGGTCTACTGGCTAGAGGAGGGGGCCTAGAAGCCAGGTACTTGTGTGTTTTAGTTCTTGCTCTGACTTACTCTGTGGACTGGGGCAAGTCCCACATGGCAAAAGTTTTGAAAGTGACTCCTAAATTTAGATACCTAAATCCACCCCACTTAGCTGCCTAAGCGGTGATTTTTAGATTTACATAGTACTGGGTATGCGTAGTTCCCATTGATCTGTTTAAACATATTGCTCTAACCTCAAGATGGCTCATTTTCACCATGTGGAATGGGGATGATAATTCTTCCATGCAGTTTTGTGAGACATCACTCATTAATTGGCAAGATTCACCCTCCAGACATGGAGTCTGGGGGAGTACAATTTGCATCCTCCTGTGCCTGTGGAGAAGTAGTTACACTAGAGAGAGAATTCATCCCTGGGTGAATAACATACCTCCTAGTGATAGACCCAAGAAGCTCAATCTGTTTATTTTAACCAAGAAAAAGTTAAGGGGTGTCTTGATCACAATCTTTAAGTACCTACATTGGGACTAAATATTTGATAATGGGCCTTTCAGTCTAGCAGACAAAGGTTATAACAAGAGCCAATTGCTGGAAGTTAAAGCTCAATAGATTTAAACTGGAAATAAGGCATACATTTTTTAACAGTGAAGGATATTACTCAATGAAAGAATTTACCATGGATTGTGGTGGTTTACTGGAAATTTTAAAATCAAGACTGGATATATTTCTAAAATAATTCTTTCAGAGAGGTACTATGGCTTGTTGTATACAGGAGATCAGGCTAGATGATCACAGTGAATCTATACTGACATTGCCCTTTCCAAGGAATTCCACCCTGGGAGGGCAGCTTTAAAATCCACATTTATTAGAATTCTCACTCTTAAGACTGCAATAGACAATTCAAGAGTCCTGGCAGGATGCTGGCTGTAGGCAGCTTACACCAATGAGCCTCCATTCCAGGTGCATATTATATGTGTATATATGGGGGGGGGGCATTTATGGAGCTAAGTAAAAATGACACTGTGCAGCCATTGTTTTCTCACTCTATTGTACTGGGAAGAATGTCAACAAGTAGTTCTAGTGAATGGTTTGACTACTGAGCCTTTAGCTAAGTGTTTATTGCATGCAGATAGTCTTTCTGTCTCACACGCTTACACACATCTTTCCAGCATAATCATTTTCTATAATTTTTTTCTCCAGGAGTTTGGGGAGTGGAGATACAGGTCTATTCTTTTAGGCTCTTAAACCAAGAAATAGTAAAATTATATTGAAGTGAAACATAATGTTAATATTGTCTAGTCATGCCAGAAAGTACAGAAAACAAAGCCAAAGACTGGCACATATCAAAGAACTCCAAATCCTCGTTGTAAGAGAACAAGGCGTCCTTTTTCCTGATAACAGACTTCACATCAAACTCCTAAAACAATAAGCTGTCAATTGTCAGCACTTCGTTGAGCATTATGGCAAGTGTGTCCTGCAGAAAATGAAGTGATTGTCTCTTCCTCTTATCTTCTAATCACTCTCAGGGTAGTGCTTCTTATTGGCTGGAGCAATTTAAATGAGTAACCACTGAAATTAGGTTAATCACATGATGGGTGAAAGTGTAAGTAAGATTTCCACTCCTGCTTCAGTGGTGAGTTAAATACAAACCCAATCCATTGCATGTGTTGACAAAAGACCAGACTTATGAGACTCTAACAGCTTTTGGTCACTACCAACCTGAACTGGTTTCTAGCCAGGGACCTGGATATGAAAGAATCTGTATCCTGTTTCAAAGCCCAGCGCCTTATATCTGTTAATCAAAGCGTTATTGATGCTGCTTTGTGGACATGCATATCTGTATAGCTGGGTTCTCGTCACTGCAAGTACTTGAAACTCATGTAGCAAAAGGTATATCAGATTTCCACAAAAGAAGACTGAGGAAGTCATATGATGCATAATCAAATGTTTGAATGCTATTGACAGCAGGGATGGGCTACAAGGATTTCAGGAACAATTGCTACGTCAATCTTAAAGTTTTAAGTCTAACGCCAAATGGGATTTACTTGATGCTGTTACAAAAAGCTCAGATTCTCATCTGTCACTTATCTTGGGTTATTTCTCAGCAAAGCATGACAGGCTGTTTCCCTTTGGGATGACAAGTAGGTATGGAGGGTTCCCCATGGTATGAATGTGGGATGTCTGGCACTTCAGAGCTGGAAATGGCCTCACATGCACTGGTTAGCAACTGACACCTCCAGATTGGATGTGAATGCCAGGAGAATTGAAATCTCTAAACTGGCAAGTTGGGGTCCTCCTCTGAAATCTTTCCCCTTTTTTCTCTCTCTGTCCAGAGTCTTCAGCACAGCCAGTCATTTTGATTTACATGGTTCCTTCCTCCCGGGTGCTAGTGGCAGTCAAGAATGTCTGGAAATGAATTATTTCCTATCATTGTAGGAGAGGGAGGTAGGGCTGGACTCTGAGTTAGGAGAGTTTGCTTGTGCGGTTGAGCCATCAGAACAACAGAGTCCTAAGATCTGCTTGCTCTGCTTGTGCTTAAAGCCAGCCCTAATCAAGAGAGTACAAAGGCACCACCAAGTTTCCCTGATAGGGATGTCAGACTCCCAACAGCAGACAGCTTCGATTTTCCATTGGAGTGGTTGGAAGCAAGAAACAAGGGGAAGAAGTGAGTCGGGGACAGAGATTCTTACAAATGCAGAAGCTTTGCCATGCCTGACCCAATCCTGTGAGATGCCCAGTGCTTCCTGCACAATGCTGAGAGCCCCCTATTCCCAGATGCTGACTGGGAGTTGAGCAGGGTTCAGCACCTGGTGGGAAACACTTGGCATCCAATAGACTCAGAGGTTGTGCTGAGGTTTTGTGTAAACTAAACTTTCGAGCTAACTTTTGAGGCCTGAATCCTTCACAGAAATTCATTTCTTTTCTTTTGGAAGGCATGGAGAAGTAAAAAATATCTTTGGTTTCCCTTTCTTTTCTCCCTACTCACTTCCCCTGCCTCTACCTGCAAGCTTTTCCTTGCAGTGCAACGTTGTATTAGGGACTAGAGTTCCCTCAGATGCTAGCTTTGTATCTCAGGCTCTCCTAATGCATAGTCCTCCACCATTGAGATTACCTGCCAGTTTTTCCTGTCTTTTCAATACTCTCAGTACAGGGATGCATCCTACTGGTGATGTAAACAAAATAATACATGAAAAAAAGTACCTGTCTGCATGTATATGAGATGCAGAGGTCAGCACAAGGGAGTGTGATTTAGGGTTCCTGGTTCTCTTCCCAGCTCACTCTTTGGTGTATGAGCATACTTTTAAAACATTGTCTATGAGCCCAGGGACAACTGTACTGGCACAGTTTTCATAGCTGCATGTTAGGGTGTAACAAAGTATATACAGTGTATATAATAGTTCTTATTTGCTGGAAGTTACTTTAAAGGTCTAGTTCTGTTCCCACAGAAGTCTATGGGAGTTAATAAAATAATTGCATTTTGAATCGTGACAATTTTTTACTAATTAAGATTATAAATGGTATGCAAATATTGTAACTAATTAGCTTGGATAGCCATTTTTATGCCTGTAAACAAAACACTTTTCCCTCTGAGAATTTCCATTATAGCCTAGCTGACATTGATACTGGCCTATGCTATTTTACTCTCCTGTATTGTGTTTTTGTTTTACATGTTAAACTATGTAAAATGGCTGTTATTAAACACAGATGCTGTAAGCTGTTCTGCAATGACCTGAAGTCTGTCGCTCTAGGCTGAGGCACCGGACCATTTCAAACCATTCCAAGCACAGGAGGCAAGGGGGCTGCTAACAACCTTGAGTTAGTGCTCAGTCAGAATCAGGGCATTGCATTATGAGCTGGTTCTCAATATGACTTTTGTGGGTATTGTGACAGACCCAGACCAGTGGGGTACAGGAGTCTGGTAAAGGGCAAATATACTGGTCACTGGATGAGTAATTTTCTGTTCCCTGAGTGACCAGAGCAGGGGCTGCACTAGAGTAATCAGGAACCTGCTAAAACTAGTTAAGGTAGACAGGTTGATTAGAACACCTGCAGCCAATCAAGGCAGACAAATCAAGGCACCTGGGTTTAAAAAGGAGCTCACTCCAGTCAGGCTTGGGGGAGCCAGAGGAGAGGAAGTGTGTGTGAGGAGCTGGGAGCAAGAGGCACAAGGAGCTGAGAGTAAGAGGGTGTGCTGCTGGAGGACTAAGGAGTACAAATGTTATCAGACACCAGGAGGAAGGTCCTGTGGTGAGGATAAAGAAGGTGTTTGGAGGAGGCCAGGGGGAAGTAGCCCAGGGAGTTGTAGCTGTCATACAGCTATTACAAGAGGCACTATAGACAGCTGCAATCCACAGGGCCCTGGGCTGGAACCCGGAGTCGAGGGCGGGCCCAGGTTCCCCTCAAACCTCCCATCTTCTGATCAGACATAGGAGGAGTTGACCAAGACTGTGGGGAAGATCACTGAGGTGAGCAAATCTGCCAATAAGTGCAGGACCTACCAGAGTAGAGGAGGAACTTTGTCACAGTATGTAATGTTTGAACATCACCCAGACTTGAAAACATAAAGCATGCATTAAGCCCCAACAGAGCTGTTACCCTGGAAGTGCTTTTTCCCAAGCATTAGACACATCTGTGAAGAAGAAACCCAGTATTCAGCCTCCTAAGGAGCATGTCTAATACGTTATAGTTTGTCTAGTGGGCATTGGTCTGTCTTATTTTATTTTAATTCCTTATTAATTTCAGGACAGATTCTGATCTAAGAGACTTTAGTTTAAACCCACAGTGACTCCAGTGGCTAATAAATGGCTAGTACACTTGAGGGTACTGTAAAATAATTCTTCCTCCCCCTCCACATTGTTGTTGCTTGTTTAACACATGTTGTGATAACACCTGGAGGCTTCCACCAGGTTGAGCCCCAAATTAGGCTAGATACTACACAAATATAAGTAAATAGCAGCCCTAGTCCCAAATATCTGGCCCTACCTATTTAATAGTAACACTAACATGTTGTTAAAGGAATACAAGACAAAATTACACAGCATCTTTCTTTTTTTAAGAGGGATATGAATGCCCTGTAGAATGTTGAGACTCATGGGGAAGAGAAGACAGAGAGCCTGGGACATGGTGCCTTGCACACACTGTTTTTCATCAAAGGGAAAGGAATTTAGATAAGATTGTTAACCCTTTGCCTCTGTCAGCATAGTATTGGTTGAAATCTGATTGAGCAGATTTATGTCAAATGGGGTGATTGCCTTGGTTAATCTGGATTGTCTCTGCTTGGTTGCTGATGCAAGTCTTCCCAATATGAAGAAATGTCTATTTACTTTGAGTTAATATCAACTGGCATCAGACCAAACTGTCTGCGTCTATGAAGGTAGGGCCTTACTGAGAGGGGTAAATGCTAATTCATCTATGCTTGATTTAACAATGTCATTTACAGAGTATCTGGTCATGCTGGGAAGACATTTATGTCGCAACCTGTACGTTGAATCATTGTTCCTTCCTGGCTGGTGAAGGCCTGTGGGGAAATAGTGAGTTCTTTGCTGGTAGAGATTGTCAATTCCTCCTTTGAGGAGGGCAGGTTGCTGTGTGTTTTAAAAGACACATGCATTCAGCCTGGGCTCAGAAAGCCATCTCTTGATGTTGACAATCTATTCAGCTATTAACCTGTATTAAAAAATCCAATCTTGTTTGGACAGTATGCCAAAAGTCATGGGGAGGCAACTCACAGATTATCTGGATGCCTCTGATTTCTTTGGCCCTTGTCATATGGAGTTCGAATCTGGGTAGGGCATAGAACCTGCACTGCTTGATGATCTTTCTGGTGTGGTAAAGATCAGGGACCAAATCTCCGGTCTTTTTAAAATCCTCTTTGTTCCCATAATCCATGCCTTTGTCACCTGTAGACTGGGCTACAGTAATGTGGGCTCTATACAGTTCAGATGCTGAAGCAATTGAAGACTCTAGCAGCTCATCTGAAGTGGAGTACCTCAATGTGAGCACAGGTCATCTGTGATCTGTGACCTGCAGTGGCTGCCCATTGCCTTCTGGGCGAAGTTTAAGATTATGACTGTCCTACAGAGCCCTTTCTGAGAGAACCATCCTCCTCTGGGCCACAGTACCATGGCTGGGGGATCAGTGGAAGCACTCAACCTGGAGCAATCTTGATCTATAGAAGAGAGGTGGATGCAGTCAGGGCATTCTCTGTGAGTGCCCCTTGAGTTGGGGGACTCCTCACCTCCTGGGTATGTGGCCTACTTTATCTTTTTGAGCAGAGCTGAAATGACTAAGATTAGGGTCTCTTTGCAAATCTATAGTTGCAGGGAGGAAATGTAATTTGGTTTCTGCTCTATTTTGCTGCCTGACAGTGTTATGAATAGTGAGAAACGTGTTGCTGGTCTGGTTTTGTAATGATTTTTTCTAGTGTATTTTAATTAGTGACAGGGGCACCTGGAGCCTGGACATGGGTGTTTTATAAAATCCAAACAAATAAATGCATACATGTAAGAGGGTGGTCTTTATTTTATTTTAATATTTTAAATGGCTGCTAAATAGAACCAAAGGAATGTTTTTATTTTAAAGCAAATGTGAGTGTGCTTTCCCTGACCCCTTCTGTGCCTGATCCACAGAGGATATGAATCTGTTACAGCCAGACCTAACATTCCTTGGCTGTTTAGCTTAAACTAGAGTAGTTCATGCTTTTCGTTCTGGAAGTCCATAGTTCAGCCTTTGTTGTTTCAGCTAAGATAGCATCTGTGATGGAAGGGGACTCATCCAGGATTCAAACTGCTGTGGGCCTCCGACACTCACTATCCAGTGGGTTATATATGTATGCTGCACACACATATACACAAACAATGTGGTGGTGATATCCAAATTACATGTATCATGAACCTCTGACCCAGCACACCTACACTGTGTATAATAATCCAGACACCTCTGGGACTGCAGTACTTCTAACATTGCCTGGGGAATATAATATGCCAATATTTCCTTCTTGTCTGCACAAATTTCCTTCCAAAAATACACTTACTTGAAGCTCTAAGTACTAATATTTTATTCTGTACCATTGATAAGTTTAAGGTTAAATATATCATGATTCTTCAGCCTAGCAAGTAACATTTTTATTGATAGAAAACCTATTTTTTAGAGACATTTAAAATTTATCAGCTATATTTTTTTTCTTTCCCTCACTGCTCTGTAGAATTCAGCTCATGGTACAAAAAGACCATAGCTTTATTTAGTATATTGGTTTATTTCTCTTTCTAGATACGGAAGATGCCATCCATAGGTCTGGGACATCCACACTATCACAATCAGTGTTAAATATAATCATCAGTAAACTAGAAACCTTCAACAATCTCCAATACCGACCAATTAGTGACTGTCTGGATTAAGGTCAAAGCAACCTCCTAAATACCTGAGAGAACAGATGATCTTTTCAGCATGCGTGGAATGGCAACAAATCTGGGCTCCAGATGGTCCAGGGGAAGCACATTCCTGAGTCAAGGCCTGATGGAGAATACCCTGCCAGCTGCTTCCTTCCATTCCTCACAAGGGAGTACTGTGCTGAGTGCCTGTGTGGATCACAACTCTGGATGTATTGTATGGGGAGAAAGATGATCTCTTAGGTAGCTGCATCCTAAACCATTTAGAGCTTTATGGGTTAAAGCTAACATCTTAAGATCCATTCAGGCAACTAGTGCAGCTTAGAGAGAGTATTGGTTTTATGTACTCTGAGTGATGTTTCACTTAAACAGCAGGCAGCTGCATTCTGCACCAGCTTCAGTGTCCAAGTGATCCCAGGATGTAGCCCCATGTAGAGCACGTTGTAGCCTTGCGGTGAGAAACACATGATTAATTATAGCAATCAGACAGAATACATACACACAAATGAAAAATAGAACTCTGCTACAGCTATCCCCTGGGCATCAAGAGCAGATACCTGTATCATGCAAGATCACTTAAAAGGTTGTTACAAGGAGAAGGGAGGTAAACTGTTCCCATTAACCTCTGAGGATAGGACAAGAAGCAATGGGCTTAAATTGCAGCCAGGGTGGTTTAGGTTGGACATTAGGAAAAACTTTCTAGTTAAGCACTGGAATAAATTGCCTAGGGAGGTTGTGGAATCTCCATCATTGGAGATTTTTAAGAGCAGGTTAGACAAATACTCCCTCAGGGATGGTCCAGATAATACTTCGTCCTGCCATGAACTCAGGGGAATGGACTAGATGACCTCTTGAGGTCCCTTCCAGTCCTACAAGTCTATGATTCTCAGTTTCACTATGCAAGATTTCACAGATGTTATAATAGAGGTAAAATTTGATGATTTTGAGAGTGAACCTAAGGGTCAGTGGCCCCTAAGTAAAAAATCATTTTAGAATCAATTCAAGACATCAGCTGAGTAGTCTGCTGGCAAGGTACATGAATTCAATACAGCCACTAGGCAAACCATGCAAACAGTTAACTTTTGATGGGTACAACAAAGCAGAAGGGAAAATATCAGTCTCATTCAGTCTTCCAAAAAGTAATGGAAAGTATAACTTGAGGGGCTAACCATTATACGCTTTGATGACAAATTCAGATGTAATATTGATGGAGTTGGTTTATATACGGCTGACTTTGGTCCAGTGACTCAAATGACCGTAAACTCTTAGGGAATTATAATAGTGAGTAAAAAAGCCTAGATAAAGAACCTTCGATCATATGGTCACTGCTACAACTAGTGGCACCCTACAGCTGTTCAGAACCCTATGTCAAACGAGTTCCTAAGGTCTGAGTACTATCCATTCTTTGTGGACAGGTGTCTATCACAAAACCCACTGCCATAACAGACACTGATTGGCATTCTTGTTGGCAGTGTCAACGGAAAAGCCAAGGACTGAATAAGACTCAAATATAAATTGTTCTTTTTACAAGACTTGACTTGAGGCCTACTGGCAGGGTAGGAACACATGCACTTCAGACAGCAGATTTTGGTATGCTCTTCGGTGACCTGGGAGTGCTATCATGCTCTGTGATTTTCTTAAAGGAAAGTTTTAAAAAGTCTCTTCCTCCACAACTTTTTTATTAGCTAAATTTGAGGCCACTTAGATTTAATAATTAAAGGCCAGCCTGCGCCCAGCTACTCAGCGGGTACACCAGGAGAGAGGGTAAGTGTACAGAATCTCGGATCACTGTGTGGCAGCTGTGCACAATTCCCTGTGCAGCCCATAGGGGACAAGACATCACAAAGAGGGTGGGGAGGATGCAGGGACAATTATCGAGTAATCCCTGAAAAATTGTATCAGCAGGTGCACTCCTTTTCTTGTTGATAAAAATCCCATATTTCCACAAGTTCCCTTTGGAATGCTGCAGCTTCTTCATCATCCCCAATGCATGTCTGAGCTCTAAGTATTTTCTAAACATAATTCAATGCATTAGAATGTATTAAAATATATCAGAGATATTGATTGTACAAATCTGAATCTTCTTCTAAAACATGTAGAGCTTGTTTCTTTTAATTTAGTTTAAATTAAACATAGATGTGGAGTGACTGTGGCTATGTAGTTTAATAATTAAAGATACCATCACAAACATATTTTGCAATCTGCACAGTGCTTCCTCTGGACACCACTATATTCAGCTTAAGAGAACAAGCTTTGAAACATTTAAAGAGCTTTAAAGAGCTCATCTTTCTTGATGAGAATATTGGACCATATTCACTGGAATGCTCTGGCAGCTTTATGCATCTGGCATTATTAGGCATTATTGTTAAAAAAATGAATGTGAACATAGTCACATAGCCAATGCCTATTGAATAGAAAATGTTTGGGTGTTTAAATATCAGTCACTGATGGATGCATTTCAAATATAAACAGCTAGTTGCATATCTAAGGTAGATCCTCTGCCAGTATAAATGGTATAGCTCCATTTAAACTGGTCGAAGATCTAGCCCTCTGGATTACATGGCAACTGAAATATTGTACCATGAACATTTAAATATTTGCACAGATTTCTTTCTGAGAATGTTATCTCTGACATATTGGAAGAGCAGAGCAAGATGGACATTTTACCTTGTTCCCTCACTTTTCTCTAGCAAAGTTCTAATCTTCCCTCCCATATTCAGGCATCTCCCTTTCTACAGCCCCATCTTCCTCCACCCCACAGCTCTCAGCTTTGGAGTCATTGTTGACTCCTCTCTTCATTTCTCTCTTTACACCTAGTGTGACACTTCCCAGGGGTGACCAGGGCTATGAGGCACCTTGCTACCAGCTGCTCTTAGCATGAGGAATCCTTGTCTGTGCATGCTGTGGGTTAGCTGCCCCACTCTACCAGCCAGGGGCAACACAAGACCTCCCCATTAGGCCTTACAGGCCTGCTGTTACTTTACAGGTTAATGACTGGCACAGCCCAACCCTTGAGCCCTCCAAGCGTCTCCCCCGGCGTCTCCAGTCCCTGGTCCACTGGAAAACTTGCAGTGTTCACAGGTTTGCTGCTTCTAAAGAAGCCATGAATCCCAGCTTGCCACATTCACATCAGATCGCTGCTCCACTTAACACACAGCACTTAGATTTGTATATAGTGAAAACAAGTATAAGTGTATTTAACAAAGCATAGAGCTTCAAGTAGACGTATTGGAACAAATGGTAACATATAAAACATGCATTCTAGAGCCTAGACTTATTAAGAAGACCCCTTTGTGTCTTGCAGAGCAGTGGTTCTCAAACTAGGGCCGCTGCTTGTTCAGAAAAAGCCCCTGGTGGGCCGGGCCGGTTTGTTTACCTGCCACGTCCACAGGTTCTGCTGATCGCGGCTCCCATTGGCTACGGTTTGCCGCCCCAGACCAATGAGGACTGCAGAAAGGACAGCCAGTATATCCCTCAGTCCGCGCCGCTTCCTGCTGTTTGTTTCATCTTGTAAATTTCCTTTCTTGTAGATCTGAAATCTTTAATTCTGCTCCTGGCTCAGTATCCATATACACATACTGTGTGAGGCATACGATATACATTACACAGAGGGACAGACAGGGAGATAGGCAGCTGTTACCTACTGTCTGAAAGGAACATTTCTGAGATATGTCATTTCCTGGTATCTTTAAGAATGCAATTTTCAATATAGATGCGTAATGTGTACACACATATCACAATGATTATGACAAGCAGTGGGCTCTGGGCTGTTGGTAGAGACCTCATATCCCACCTTTAAGTGAACTATTACACATATATCTGACCCAAAGCATCCCTGTAAAACCATATGCACCTCCTGTGCCTTCTGCCAGTTGGCACCAAGGGATCGCTGGGTCACACTCAGGTTCTTGCCAGTTTCTGTTACTACTGCCTCTACAGTAGGACCGCAATCCACTCCATCCTTTCTAGCCCCACTGCCTAAACACTCATCCATGCCTCTCTATCAGCCTCCTCTGGCTGCTGTCAATGGTGCTGCAGTAATGAAAGATCTAAATGCCACCATCAGCACTCTGCACCCCATTCCCTGCTGTACTTGCCATCATGTTGCTGGAGACAAGAGGGGAGAGAGAGTTTGTAATTGGTTTACACCTCCCAGCCCCATTACCAGCTATCATTTGTAGCAGACAGAGAGGATTCACAGCTGGACAAGAAAAATGACTCAAAGCATGGAAAAACTTCTGTATAAAAAAAAAGAAACTAATGGGATTGTTTTGTTTAGAGAGAAGATAATGACTGGCATAGGAAGGTAAATCAGATAGCCCTATATTTATTCTCTCATATACAAGAACAAGAGGCACTGAAGGAAATTTAAAGGAAACATTGAAACCTGAAAGAAAATAATTTAAAAAATACAGTTTTCTATTCACTGTTATTAAATTGCATATGACATATATCTTTTGCAAATACAAAAGGAAAAACATACACTATGTAAAACACCACCAACATCCATATACTACATATAATACATTAAAATGTCAATCATAACTTGAAAAACTCTCTTTGTCAGGTCAGTGCTAAAAGGGCAAAAATTGCCATTGATTTAATTACTACCGGGGATTGAGAAAATATTTAAAACACTATCTTTTATGATGTGATAGATTCTTTTTTATACAAAAGAGGTAAAATCCAGTGTGCTCTCAGAAGCTGAAAAATTCTATAATCCAAAAGATAATGAGGTAGCTCTTCCAATGCTCCAGATTTACATGGGCAAAAACACAGATTTTAAAGGAATTTTCCACATGTACCTTTATGGATAGCACTTATTTTAAAAATATAAAATCTTTATGGCAGTTCCCTTTATTTCCCCTCTTCTCTCCTGCAATGAAATATATCCATGGAACTCATTGCTACAAGAATTCACTGAGGCCAAAAGCTTTAGAAAGATCCAAAAAACGTTTATATGGATAAAGAGAAAATCTGTAGGTCTATCAGATAGAATAAAATAATGTAAGGGATATAAAGTCTTACACTTAACCCCCAACCTCTAACTGTGGGGGTTTGAAAGTAACTTCTCCTATGGACTGGTTATTCTGTAATTGCCTATATAGGTTTGATCCAAAATGGAAGCTCTTATATTCCTATATTCTTCGAAAAACAGTAAGGGTTGGCACTCAGAGAACTCTCTTCTCCCCATCTGCCTCAACAATAAATTATAGGAATTTACTGATCAGTGTAATTTCTGTGTTGTACAAGTGACAGTAAAGGCCCTATGAGGCAATCCTTACTTATGGAATACATTCCCAAGTCATTTATCAAGGGACCCAAAAAAAAAAAAAAAAGAGGAAATGTATTAATGTAAAAAATCATGCAATACAGCTTCGTTCTCTATTAGCAGCAGAATTTAATTAAGTCTGAAGGTAGTCAAGAAATATTCGGGGATATATTAATTTTGTGTTTCCATTCAGCATGCCAGGTGAACAGTTCTATTTTCCTAAATTGCAGATATAGAATAGTTACAGATCAGGACGTGTCAGTCTATCAAAGGGTGAAAGTGACAGGAGGGCAATTTGACAGTAAGATTGGCAAATAAGCCTGTCAGGTAAGAGTAAAAACGTCTGGTCTGGCTGTGACATCTTGTTGTTGTGAAGAAAAACTGATCCTAATGAAAGGCTCGCAGTTTTCATTTAGAGATGTTCTGCCGGTCACACAAGTGTGCGTACCTTCACACCACTTCTATCTCCCCTCCCCCTGAGGTCAATGATATTATTGCACTTATACAGGTGGGTGTCAGAGTTTTGGCAGCAATTCTATCACAACCTCTGCCTTTTATGGAATGAAGATAGAAGAGGAGATATTGTTGGTGCCACAGGCGCAGAAGAGGTTGACCTGAATTTTCAAAGCTGATGAAGAGCACAATTAAAAAATGATGACTAGCAGCATAACCAATGCTCCAGCTGCACGACAGGAAAGGAATAATTTAAGATATGAAGTAACTTTTACACTTGATCCCTGGTGGCGTCACTGAAGTAAATATGTTGGAACATATCCTGAGAAGGCAATTCTGAAGCTTTTTCTAGCTCTCCTGTTGATCCAGTACTTTGCCAAGAAAGCCCAGCAATTATGCCTGCATAGCTACTAGAACATAAGGGTCAGAATATTGGTATCTTTAGATGCTTTTCATATTAGGTTTTAAGCTGGTGAGATGTTCTAATTCCAAAAAAATACTATTTATTTAATACATTTATAAGGCACCTATCATCTAAGTGCAACACAGTCAGATCACAAATCAAAAGACAACAATAATAATAATAATGAAAAAATCCAACAGCTCAAACAGATCCCCAGCCAGCACCAAAGGGCAGATGTCGTGGTTCTCAGGCAAGCCATCTTGCCAAATAAAATGCAACAATTCTCAGTTCACATGCAAAATATTGAAGAAATGCAAAAACTGAAGAAATCTAATTCTATCTCACCACATTCCCTCCCATTCACCCAACAACATCAATGACAGAGTCAGGATTGTTGGCTCCCATTGTGTTCCCCTCAGCAAGGGATTCCAGGTTCTTCTATTCTGTGGGAGAGAATTCCACAAGCAAGACCCAGAACAAGAAATCTGTGCTGCTGGCTTAGTCCTAGTCCTGCATAGATGTAGGGCACAGGATCCCACCCACTGACTGACTAACTACTGGACAGTGATTTATGGAGAGGGCACAGTTCTTGTCCATATACCCCAGATTATGAAAGACTTTATATACAATATATGAAAACCTTGAATTGTACTGAATTAATTTACATATCATTCAGATCAGCCGTGCAGTTTTATGGGTAAAGAAGAAGGCTACAAACCATAATGGTGATTGAGGGAGAAGCAGAATCCTCGTTGACATTTTTCACTTAGTATTCAGCTGGCTGCTAAATGTTTGGCATCTGACCAAACTGATTTGAATCATAATCAAATGATTCTTTCACACATGTGTCTGGGTCAAGTGCAGGTGGTTGACAGCATATGCCTCAGAGAGCACAAACACCCAGTCACAGCAAAGCTCCTCTGGTTGAGCAATTCATGAAATATCATTGTCTTGAGTGAGCAAGATTGTATCAGGTTATGAATTATTTCCTTGTATGAGATTTTAGTGTATAATTTGGACAATTCCTTACTGACTTCTAACACAGAGATAGCTGCAGGTGTGGTACAGATTAGTATTTGAACTACAGTTTCTGGGCTTGAGCCTCAGTTGTTTGAAGTTAATGGAGCTATGCCAGTTTACACCACCTGAGGGTTGAGACCTTAAAAGTTCATTATTTGTTTTGCATCCATTGATTGACGTTGCCTAGACAGCTATGACTGAATCTCAATGCTGAATGCCACATGCCTTTAGCTTGCTGAGGCTAGCCAGTTGAGGCACTGTGCTGGTTTTGGGTTTCTAGCTAAGCATTCCAGGTCCAGACCTAATGTTTGACACCCCTCTTGGCAGTGGGGGGCTCCATGGGGTGAAGCTAGTGTCTCCCACAAAGCTCCCAGGCAGCTCTAGCATGTTCCCTAGAATCCTGCTGAAGGTGTGAGTGAGCCTTCTGGTTTACAGAATACCTCTTCAGAGAGATGTGACAGTGAAAGTCAACAAACACAGACTTTGCACAATATTCTAATACATTATTATTCTTTACTTATGTTTCACAAGAAATACACAGTTCTATGCAAAATAATTGTAAGCAGGGCCTGCTGAATGCTTCCCTGACAGCTCGCTGGGAGGGGAAGACACTACAAGAGCAAACTGTTTACATGAACACACCTGCTCTCATAGGTGCTGGAACAGAGGTGCTGCAGCACCCCCTGGCTTGAAGTGGTTTCCATCATATACAGGGTTTACAGTTTGGTTCAATGGCTCTCAGCACCCTCACTATACAAATTGTTACAGTGCCTCTGCCTACTCTGCTTAGATATCCAGCAGATAAAGTGGTGTGTTGCTCAAAGGGATCAACTTTGGCTGATGCTGGGTTACAAATCACCTTAGTACTGAATGCAGGGGTAGTGAAATGCTGTTACCGATGTTGGCATTATTGTGAATGAAGGGGAGCAGAACTGTGTCCAGTCAGGAGGTGTGTGGACCCTCCCTAAGGGTCCTCCCCTAGACTGGTTTAACCTGGTCCTCCCCATTGTTCAAAGAAAGAGCTAAACAGGCTTCATTAGGAGCCTCTTTGTTATTTTAAGTGCTCAATCAGAGCTGAAATCAGTTGTGGTAGGACTGTGTTTCTGCCCTGCCTGATAAGAGCTAAAAGTCACTTAGAGCTGAAATCACTTGAGTTGGGGCGGTGTTTCTGCCCAGCCTGCGAAGAGCTGAAAATTACTGAAAGACTGAAATTACTGAAAGAGGAGCAGAGGTCACAGCAGAGAGGCAGGTAGCAGCAGAAGGTGACTGACAGTTGGCTGGTGAGCTAATGGCTGGTGAGGCAGCATGGAGCAGCAGCTGGTGGGACGGCCAGACAATGAGGAGCAGTGGCTGGGAGGACTGTCAGCCAAAGGAAGTGCTCATGTGCCTGAGCAAGCAAGCTGCCTTCTTCCCTGGATAGGAGGTGAACTCACACAGATGTGCCTCTGAACCCTGGGGTCCTCTCTGACCAAGGATGACCACTGTGACGGGGATATGGCGAGGGAGCAGAGACGGGCATAGAAAAGGAACTTTTGGTTGTAGAACTCAAGAACATGGGGCAGAAGGCACTGCCCCACACTCTCTGGGGTGGGTGTCCTGCTCACAGTTTTATTATTATGAATTCTGCTCGTTGCATTTTCCCTAATTAATATCAGGTGACTTCACTCCTTTCATTAAAAGTTTATTTTCTACACTCAGAATCTGTGCTTGCGAGTGAGGAAGTATTGCCTCTCAGAGGCACCCGGGGGAGGGGTGAGTAATTTTCCCAGGTTACTGGGTGGATGCTCGAACCAGGTTCTGTGGTGTATTGATGGAAAAGAACCCTTAGATATTGAACCCAGCCCTGGCTCCACCTGGCAGAAGGGTTACATAATAAACACAGCTATACACATTTTCCCTGCCACAATCCCCTTGCCACTTGGGGCCGGCTTTAGGCCGATTCGCCCGATTCCCAGGAATCGGGCCCCGCGCCTTAGAAACTTTTTTTTTTTAACTTTTTTTTTAAACTTACCCCGGGTCCCTGGCTGCGATCTGCTCAGGGGTCTTCCCTGGTCCCGCTCCCTTGAGCGAAGCGCAGGTGGGAGCGCGGCAAGCCCCACAGCCCCGGCTGGAGACCCGGCTGGAGCGTGGCAAGTCCTGCGGCCCTGCTCCCCGGCTGGAGCTCCGGGCCTTTAAATAGCCCCCGGAACCCCTCACTACCCCAGGGCTCTGGAGGCTATTTAAAGGGTCAGGGCTCCAGCTGCCTGCCTCTGCCACCCCGGTCCTTTAAATAGCCGCCAGAGCCCCATCACCCCCACACATTCCCCAGGGCTCCCACGGCTATTTAAAAGGTCCAGGGCGGGGTAGAAGCTGGGGAGCCCCGGGCCCTTTAAATAGCCCCCAAAGCGCTGGGATAGCAGGGAGCTTGGGGGCTATTTAAAGGGCTGGGGCTCCAGCTGCCTCTGCTGCACCCCCTGCCCTGCCCACACCAGCCCCGCTCCCCCTGCCTGCAGCCAGCTCTGCACCCCGTGTCCACAGCCAGTCCCTGTCAACCCCCCTGCTGTGTCTCCAGTCAACCCCTGCCACACACCCCTATTGCCCTGCCCAAAGCCAGCCAGCCCCACACACATTGCTGCCCGCACCAGCCCTGCACACTCTGCCCTGTCTCTAGCCAACCCCTGCTGCACCCCCCTGCCTGAAGCCAGCCAGTCTCACACTCCTCTGTTTCCAGCCCTGCCAACCCCTGCTGCATCCCCCCACGACCCTGCCTGAAGCCAGCTGGCCCCACACACCCCCTATCTCCAACCAGCCCCGCACCCCTTGCCCTGCCTGCAGCCAGACCCTACCTCCAGTCAGCCCCTGCCCTGCCTCCAGCCAGCCATGTCCACTTGTGCCCTGCAGTTCCCAGGGCAGTAACCCTGCACACCTGCTTCAATGAGGGGGGCAGGGAGCAGCTGGGACCCACACATGTGAAACGGCAGTCATTAATAACCAATCAACAGCATATATGATGCAATGTACATAATATATAATTTTATTATTTATATAGTTATGGAAAATAAATAATACATGAAAGGCTTTTTTTCCCAGTTTTTTTTTAAGTCATCCCTGCCAGGGCCCCGCCGAAAATGTTTGAATTGGGCCCCACACTTCCTAAAGCTGGCCCTGTCTTTGGGCATAGTCCAGAGTCCTAGGAAGAATCCAATATTCTTTCACTTCTCTCTGCTTTCCTGTATGTGGTTTTTCCTCCAGAATACAGAATCTCAGAGTGTTTCTTTGTCCCTTCCCACTTTCAAAATGGCTGCTGAGAGACTCTTTCATTCGTAATCTCCAGCCAGCTTTGTCAGGTGACTCCCTGATCAGCCTCAACAGGTAACCACAGACCCCTACCAGGTGACTTTATTGCAAGTCAGCCTCTCCCTTGATAAATTATTTCACCTGGATTGGAGCCACGCTTTTGCCTAGAGGCTTCTATTTGAATAGAGGACTATCCAGATTCAACCACTCTCTCTATTTTTAGCCCTCACTTTACTCTCTTTTGGAATTCCAGTCCAACATGAAAGTAAAAGACAACTGCGAAGGCAAAGAAGCTGCATATTCAAAATGGAGTTTTCAGCTTGACAAAGACACATACAGAGAGTTCATAATTGCATATACAATTTATCAGCTGTATAAAAACTGATTCCCCAAATCATGACAGCAATAAGTCACAATAATCATGGTGTCTGAGCTATCAAGAGATTTATCACCCTTATGTAGAAATGAGTCCCCCTTACAATAGAATCCTGTAAGGGAATGGATTGAGGAAGAGGAAACATAAAAATTGGGCTTCATTGGTATTGCACAATAGCAGCTACAGCAGTCTTGGGACTTCCATTGAACGTATGTATATGTGTTTGCAAAGCTTTGTTCCATGCCATCACCGACCCTGGGACTGATAGAGTCCTGCTCCTGCTCCGATTTACATAACTCAAAGTAGTGGAAAAAATGGTCCTGGGAGTGGATTTATCCAGTGATACATTCTTACCTTGTAAATAGGAAGCACTTCAGTGTTTCTGTGATGCAAGGTTTTAGATGGTCCTCCTGTGATTCCAGTCTGAACTTGCAATAGAGATGCTTTCTTGGAGTATCTTAGTGCCTGAAAACTGAACGTTAAATAGATGTAAACCAAATATCTTCAAAGAAATCAGGAGGAAGACCTTGTTGGGCTAGACAAAATGCAGTGCAGGAGCCTGCTTTCTAAATGCTTCAAAAATGAAAAAAGCCTGAGTGAGCTAAACAAAAATACTCTTACAAAATCTATTTTGTGGGTATATTTTCCTCATACTTTATAGTTTAAAAAGTACTCCACACTGTTATAACTCAGCCCCCACAGAGGCCAATGGAACAAATCCCATTGACTCCAGTGGGGAGCCTAGTTGGTCAAGACAAATGCCTTTGAAATATCCTACCTTATGAGTTTCTTTAATTATTTGTATTCCCGCCAATTTCAGTTGTTCTGCTCTCATTGCTTACAAGAGTTCATTGTCCCTCATTAAAGCAGCTGTCACTCTTTATAGATCCAAATTTTCCTGTGTGTCTCATAAGTCTGGTGTTCCTTTTTATTAATAGTATGTGTTCTTGCAAGGTGCATCCTTCAGAAAGCAAACCCATGAGACCCAGCTGTGGGAAATGCTAATGAACGAATCTCATATCATTTAAAGAAAAGCAGTATTATTATTTTTGTGTAACCCTCATTTGAGTCTTTCTCTTATGTCAACAAGCCTGTTTATAAAAGAACACGATTATAAACAGGGTTATATGACTTAATTGAGCCCTTTTCTCTGAATCAGGACCACTCAGGGCTATAACCAGGGTAGGGAGAGAGGGACAGCCTCTAGTGTCTACAGAGTAGTGTCTACAGTTTTCTTTCTTCTATCATGTTCAATTCTAAGAATCCAGGTTATCTCTGCCGACTGACTGATGATGCGATTAGCTTGTTTTCATTAATTGGAATAATTCACCTTAATATTTAAGCGTATTTTATTAGTTTGTTTTATATCTTTAAAGCAATATCCTTGTTATATCTGGACAGGCTAAAAAAACTATATTCAGAGAATTGTTCCATGGCTTCCACTAACGTCCACCTTTATATGAGCTTAGGGCTAGTTTAGTTTAGCTAGTTTAGTTAAACCATCTTTTCTAGTGGCTGTATGGGGACGTCATATTTATTTAATTCATGCGTTTTAGTGGATACAGTCTAAACAAAAACAGATTTCTTAATTAGCATACAGTTGGACTAATTGCCATAAACTCAGATGCCAAAGACTGCCCACAAAAATGCCTAATTTTCACCTGCTCTCCATCTTTCAATGCACAAATTATGTTAATAGTGCATACGTTTTTCCTTAGAGCCCTGGACTTCCGAAGTTTAGAAAATCAGGCCCAGGGAGTTTATATTTGGTATAACTTTCTTAACCTATTCAGCATTTCTTATGGATTGCGATAGGCCAATTAATTTGTCCGTGATTCATATTGGATATGGAGTAGTCAGTGTGATACCTGCAACAAAGCATGGCCATGAAGAGCTGTGCAAAAAGTTGACAGATCTGTAGACATGTTATACTTAGTTGAGGCAATAAGGTGGAACAGGAACACAGGATTTGAACAGTATGGGCACAGCAAAAATTATAACCAAGGGTGGTTCTGGAGAAGACCCAGGAGTTTACCACCTGGCAGTAGGGAGCTGACTGGTATAAAATGCCAGGCATGTTGGAGGAACCTGAAAGGGTTGTGTGAGGGAAAGAGAGCAGACTTGAAACCATCACGGTGAGTGGCTGAAAGGTCAGCAAAGAGAAAAGGAGAACAACATGTTAGATATACATACCTAGAGCTTAGCTCAAGCCAGCTATGAAACTGGGTATGTTCTGTAGTATGTGTATTTTGGTTTAGGTGGGTTTTCTTTATATATTCATAATAAATCTTGCTTTTTTTTTTTAAACCAGACCTTTTGACTGTGTTGAGATAAAATCATGGAGGTACATCCCTGAAGTGAAGATGATCTTCTGACCTTTTAGGACAGAAAGCTAGGGGAAAAACAGTGCCTATCCTGGAGCACTCAGCTGAGGCAGGCCTCTAAGAAATGCCATCTAGACAGTGGCTGCTGTGAGCAGGGGCACTGGAAAAGCTGGTGCACACAAGGACTGGCAGGAATAAGGAACCAAAGGTTACAGGGACATGTTCCCTTTCCCACTGGGTGTAACTAAGGGCAAAACTTGGCCCATTATATTTAACTTAAAAGAAGAATTCTTGAAATAAAACTTCTAAAAATAAAAGTTAAGAGTCACATGGTTCTGAGGCCTCCCTCCCTGCTCTCTTCATAGTAGCATGGAAGGCTGATTGGAAAGTCACCAGTCCATCTGTCAATATGTGGCTTCACAGACCTAACTCCCCCATGAGCACGTCCAAGGAACCCTTCTGCTTCAAACCAGGGGCTGCGAGTGCCTGCACAGTTGTGGCACACAGACTCGGAGGATTCCTTATTTCCAGCCCCTCTTAGATTCTCCTTTCAACAGCTCATTTGCTTGGGAAACTTATGGGAGAAGAAGATTTAGGGCAGCAGTTTGACTCAGAGTCTGTCTGTTGACTACTGTATTTTTGCAAAAGTGTATTACGTTTTTTTTTAAATCTTTTTTCTTACTAGCAGATCAAAACTAATAGCAAGAGCATCCTGCACTGTGAGCTTTTCAGTTTGTCTAGCTAAGCAGTATTTGGTTGGATGACCATAAAGAGAATGCTGGGAGTTGTAAGCAGCACTGATGCTGTAAAGTATCAGAGGGGTAGCCGTGTTAGTCTGAATCTGTAAAAGCAGCAAAGAATCCTGTGGCACCTTATAGACTAACAGACATTTTGGAGCATGAGCTTTCATGGGTGAATATCCACTTCGTCAAATGCAACTGATGCTGTTGTAAATAGTGTTTTTCCCTTTCTGCCAGCCCTAAGGAGTGCTATACTGATGGGTAGAATTATGGATGAAAAGCCTATCCATTTGCATTCATTATAGATCCGATAGCATTTGATGCACAAATAGGAGTTTAAGCCCTGATATCACAGCCATATGGTGACTTGGGAAGTTATATTTCTGTGCTATCTGTATCTAACATTAAGATGTTAATGTATTCTTAGAAAAGGTGCCAAGCACCCACAGTTTGCTTTGAAGTCAACAGGAGCTTTGAGTGCTCAGCACCTCTAAAAGTCACTGCTCCAGTGTCATGTTTCCTTCCTAGAAGTGGCTGCATTTCACTGGGGTGTGACTTAATCTGTATGCATGCAGGGTAAAATTCTACCCACACATGTAGAGCAGAGTGTCTTGTAAGGGCTCTGTGAACAAGAGAGTCTATTTCACTCACAGTCTGCAGAACACTGGGTTGGCATTGTAAATTATTATTAGTTCACATCAATATATATTCTTTGCCTGAATTGCGTTAGCTTTATTACACCATGTCACTATTAATACAAGCTTAATATGCACGTCAGCTGAGAATGTAATAGACTTGTTACCTTTCTTTGACAGCTCACCATTAAGTTGCTATCTGGTTGTTTGCACTCAAAGAGAAAACAAGTTTTCCACCAGGAATAACAATTTATTTTTCTGTTATTAACCAGAAATGTCTTCAGTGTGAGTCTACCATTTATCCAGGAAGAGATAAGCCCAATAGGTTTTCTTGTATTAGGCCTTTTTATTTTGAATGGCCTGTAGCCAATTTGGCTAGTTGTACAAGAACAAGAAACAGTTCTCATGACATGTGCATCTATGTTCCCTTTGCATTTTAATATTAATCCCGAACCAGTGTTATCTGAATAGAAGTTCAGTGGTGCTGCAAATACGGTAGTGTGTACCAAGGTCTGCAATGCATTGCAGCTACATCCCATCCTGTGTAAACTATTCGCTGACAGTATGCCCACATATATCCCACTAGAAAAGTTTATCATCAGGAACTGAAGAAGCTGTAAGATTGGCTAGTTAGGATTCAGGAGTAGCACCTCCAGGGTGGGAAGGCAGGATTCCTTAGAAGAATTTCATTTGAATTGTATAATAGCTGGTCATGGACGCTACAGTGCCATATGTTGGTTTGGGTTTAAGCCTTATTGGGATTTTTCTCTTATGGTAACTTGTTTCTTGGACTGGCTACACTCAACTCTCTTCTCAGCTACCCCACATTGACGTCAGCATTTGAAGCCCCCATAACCCTTTCTTTCTCTTTTCTCCACCAAGTCTTATTGTCTGGAATCATTGGATTTCCACCCTGCTTCTTTCCTTTGCTCTGGCCAGTCTTGCCCTCCATTTACACGCTCTGAAAAAGAGCACTAGATTTCTGGTTGTTCATGTTATTTGTGCAGTTGGATCAAAGGAAATTAAACAAAGACTGCACATTTTAATTTGATGGGTTTGCAGTAGAGCAGCTGTGGCTTAATCCTGCCAGAGAAACTTTGGGGATTTTGCTCCTGAAGTGTGGAATGGCATAAATTCTTGGAAGCAGAGAAATTTTCTACTTGAAGTACTGTAGTTACTATAAAACCTGCTTGCACACAGAATAAGACAGTGCTTATAATAATAGGCTGATATATGCTTTCTCCAGGAATATTTTACATAAAAGAGTTCTCTCTGATCAGCAGTAAATTGTTAGCTTTGCATATATAGTGCATGCCATGTAAATGGAACATGCTAAGCAAGGACCAACATATTATTGGAATGTTTCCCAGGAAATCAAGTTAGCGTAATGATAGCCAATATCATCTGCTTAGTCAGAAGAATGCTAGCAAAAGTTCTGCTTAGCAGGAACATGGTTAGTGCCAAGAAGATAAGTGGTACCTACCTTGGTGTTCTACAGATATGAAGCTCCATGCTTACTTTTTCTTACAAGGGGCCACATTTAGGCCTCCCTGACATCAATGGGAATTGCACCTGTGTAAGGGAGGGAAGAAATCGGCCTTACTTGTTAATGGGTAGTGTGATGGGGCAAGGCCAGATGGCTACAGTAAAGTAGTAAGGAACAGGTATGTTAGCCCCAGGCTAACCAAATCCCTAGTACCATGGTAACCAAATGGCAGTTGCTCCAGGTTAATCAAGACACCTGGGGCCAATTGTGTGTGTGTGTGTGTATGTGTACGTACTGCTGGAGGATTAAGGAGTACAAGCCTTATCAGACACTAGGAGGAAGGTCCTGTGGTGAGGATAAAGAAGGTGTTTGGAGGAGGCCATGGGGAAGTAGCCCAGGGAATTGTAGCTGTTACAGGAGGCACTCTAGATAGCTGCAATCCATAGGGCCCTGGGCTGGAACCCGGAGTAGAAGGTGGGCCCGGGTTCCCCCCAAACCTCCCAACTCCTGATCAGACACAGGAAGAATTGACCCAGACTGTAGGTTCCATCAGAGGGGAAGATTACTGAGGCGAGCAAATCCACCAATAAGCACAGGACCCAGCAAGATAGAGGAGGAACTTGGTCACAGTAGATACAGTAACACATATGATGACAGTGAAAATGAAATGAAAAGGCTCTTGGTGTATTATTTATATTATTTCATCACATTTGACAGTTGCATTTGGTGAACATACTGGGGCAAATTTTGCTCTCAGTTATAGCTGTGAAACCCCATCATATCAGTTGGGTATTGTGAGTGTAACTGAGGGCAGATGCCCTCCAATTAGTGTTTCATTGTGAAACCCCATTTAACACATTAGTATGAACAACATTGTTCTTTTTACGCTTATAGATAACTATTATCGTGACTTTCTCAACAGCACAAGACTTGAACAGAAGAGAAATGGGACGATGAAGGATACAGCATCAAGATTATTGGTGCCAAATGGACTACAGTCACTGCAAACCAAGGTATCCAATTAAGGAAGATCTAGGAAGCACTATGTGCTTTATTGGCTTGACTTTCTGTTCAGATTTAAATGATATTCTATGACACACAAATAGTTGGTGGAGTTAAATGGGCAAAAGATTTCTGTGAGGCTTCCATGTTGTACTCTTATCTAGCTGGCAATCTCCTTTGCTTTAGTTTCTGTAAAAAAGGGAACTATTCAAACTGTCTTTCCATAGTAACATCTTAGGTTTGTCTGAGTATTTCGCTGGGGAAAAAACCACCTCTTACATCATGTGTAGACTCTTGCGTTGTGAGCCAGATGGTCTGGTGAGTGTTAAGAGCCCCTCTACCTTCATGCATGTGCAGATCCCACCTTCCTTCATGGAAGTGTATGGGGGGCTGACACCTTCGTGGCATCAGTGCCAAACCTCCTGAATTTCCTCTGTGGAATCAGAGATCTGCAGTTTGAAAGAGGTGGGGGGAGGGGGAATGGGAGGGAGAGGGTCATGTGTGAGGGAGACAGAAAGTTAACTCAGCCTTAGTTAATTTGTCAATGGATTATAATATCAGTGTAACCCTTTTCCAGGTGTTGTCAGCAGCAACAAGGACCAGGTTCAAATATCTAGGGATTCCTCTTAAAATTAACATACCATTGGCTCTAGCCCCTACCTAGAGACCTGAGAAAACTGGGCACCCTTAATAGGCAATACTTCCCCACTCACAGGCACTGAGTCTGTATGTGAAACAAGAAAAACTTTATTAAGGGACAAGGGGACATGGCATTAACTTGGGAAAACAGCAACAGTAAATCAGCAATATATTTATATGTGCCATAAATAAAACCCTCACAGCAGTGGCAGCTTTGGGAGTCATCCTTTACCTTAATTCCCCACTAGCTACTGTGAACATCTGAGAGGCGAATGCCCCTTTAACATGTCACTTTCCACCTTCCCCCTGAGCTACACCCTACTCCATGGTTGGTGTCAGTGGTTAGTGTAGTTCCAGAGTGCACTTGGGCAGTCCTGTCTGCAGCCACTAGGCAAAGTGATGGCCGATCCAGTCCTGAGGTTCCACCACCTAACCCTGCTGTTGAGACTTCAGCTTGTTTTGATGCTGGATAGGGAGGGCCTCAGCAGAATTCATGGAGCTCTGTTGCTGCTCCTGTGACTTCAGCAAAGAGCTACCTCAGTACTGTGTCTCATTGCAAAGCATGATCCTATCACAAGGTCTTCAGTGGAAGGGGTGAATGGCCTATGGGACCCCTGAGTAGAGTCCCTTTTCCCTCTCTCTGTCGCTGTTAAATTCCACTACCCCACCAATTTCCATCACTCACTGACATCCCATCTGACTTGCATCACCACTTGGATGGTTTCTGGGTGGAAAGCTTATGTAAATGGACTCTCTCTAGGCATACATTTTCCCTGGAAGTACTAAGCTCCCTCCCTACCTTCTAGAGCAGCGGTTCCCAAACTGTGGGTCAGGACCCCAAAGTGGGTCGTGACCCCATTTTAATGGGGTCACCAGGCTGGCTTAGATTTGCTGGGGCCCAGATCCAAAGCCGAAGCCCGAGCACCACAACCCAGGGCCGAAACCCGAGAGTTTCAGTGCTGGGTGGCGGGACTCAGTTTATAGGCTCTCTACCTGAGACTGAAGGCCCTCAGCTTCTGCTTTGGCTCCCCCACCCGCAGCTGGTGTGCAGGCAGGCTCAGGCTTCGGTCACCCTTTCTGGGGTTGTGAAGTAATTTTTGTTGTCAGAAGGGAGTCTCAGTGCAATGAAGTTTGAGAACTGCTGCTCTAGAGTGTGGAGAAGGCTCATGCATTATTTTAATATGGTATACCATTAACTTCTAACTGTCCATTTCCACTTCTAGGAAGTCTAGGAGGCTTCAACTCCCAGTGATTTCAGGAGGAATAAAGCCACTCTGCATGATCAGGCCCTTGATTGTCAGGAGCCATAAACAATAAGTAAGAAAATGATACAAGAGCATGTTAAAAAGTGAAAGACTTTCCCTAGTGATCAGCCATCTGCCTGCTCTGCTTCCCCACGCCAGCTTGTTTCTGAAGGCACAGTTTTTACTGAGCTGACTCAAGGCACCAAAAGAATTCAACCGTTCTGTAGTTACTGCCAAAGAAGAGAATGCTGTGGGAGGGTAACTTCAGAAGTCATCATGACACAAGACATCATAATCACTGACCTCCAGAAGACTGCGCTCTTAAGCACTGTGAGAATTTTGAGGAAAGTGGAGAATGAGTGCCTTTGAGCACCTAAAATGCAGGAACTTTCTGGAGCGTTTCATAAAACACCTGACTACCCAAACCTACAGAGTCAGTGCTGGTCAGATGTATTGGTGACTCCAGGGGATACATTTTAGACAGTAGCTTCCCCTTTTATATGCTTAAAGATCTTGTATGTTATGAAGGCTATTTGTCTGAAACAAACACATCCCATGATGTAATACTGAGGGATAATAATGATAGTAAGTTAGAAAGCAGAGAATGGGATGATTTCTGCAGTGTAATTACTTTATTCATGCTACCTGTAATGGAGTGGCCTTTTGGAACTGAAATAACTTCTCCCTTTCTTTACATTTTACCTTAAATCTTTTATTACGAATCTATCAGGGGTGATGATTTGAAGTCATTCATTTTAACAAAGTCTGTTCATAATTAAGAGCTATGTTGTGCCTAGTATTATTTCATAAACAAAAAATATTTTAAAAGAGTTAAGGTTATTGTGTATTTCATTGGAATCTGGCTATCACTCAATTAGATTTTCTTTACAAAAATTCTACAACCTCAGCATCAATTGCTGGGAATGAACTACATCTACTCTGATCTAATTGGCCCTGTCAACACTGGTTCTCCACTTGTGAGGTAACTCCCTTCTCTTCATGTGTCAGTATAATCATGCCTGCATCTAATTCTCACCCCATGCATCTGAAGAAGTGGGTTTTTACACATGAAAGCTTATGCCCAAATAAATCTGTTAGTCTTTAAAGTGCCACTGGATTCCATGTTGTTTTTTATGGATAGAGACTAACATGCTACCCCCAATACTTGACAGTCTCAACAAAAACTCTCAACATTGGGGATGAATGATTAAGGGATCCAGCTACTTGCCCACTACCATCATTCACTGATACCCCACCTGACTTGCACTACCATTCCCAACCTAAACTTTTGCCCCTAAAATTTGCAAAATTATATTCAAAGTAACGAATTACCAAGACGTTTACATAATCCCACTTCCTATTCAAGGGAACCACAGATATTAACATTAACATGTTACAACATTCCTGACTGTAAAAAAGCCTGGCCTATATTAGTTGCTACAGAATATTGTTCAAAAAAAGCCACCAAATTTGTAAGCGCTACATGCACTTATTAAACCTACAACAACATACAAATCGTGGATTTTGTAAAATCAAACAGCTAAATTGTTACATTTCATGTCTCTCACTTCTCAGTTCAAAATTGCTGTTTTCATTGTACTGTATTCTGATTATTTGTGCACCTCAATTTTAAAAGCTAGTGTTAATTCTTTGTTTTAAAGGATTGAGAACTGAGTAATGCACATATTGTGATGTACCTTCAGCCAGGTTGAAGATGGGCCTTCCATTTTGTGTGTGCAATTTGTGCTACTTTTCTTCCAGTAAAATGAATAGCCGGCACAAATCTGTGTTGTTGTGCTTCTAACCACTTGCCCATATGAAAAAGTCCTGTAGGGTTCTATAGGAATTAAAGTGGTTTCTGTAGAAATTACTTTAAAAATACCCTAGAATTTATTAGTGGAATATATCTTTCTGTTGAATTTTTATCACAAACTATAGTAACTAGGATGCAGGGAGTCTCTGCAAACCTCTGTTCCATGGCTCACAGTATATACAGATCTGCATGAGTTCCTGGCATCCTGCTCCTGCCTGGGCAACAGACCATTGTGTTCAGTACACACCTATGCAGGACAAGATTTCTCCGTCCTTCTGTATCCAGAACTCCCATTCACCCTGCTAAAGATTTCTGTGAATTAGAGCATCACTGCAGCAGAGAGGTCTTAAAATAGGTTTTTAAAATATTTTGGGCTGGAGGAGAAGTCGTCCGTGTTGGAACTAAAATGGCAGGTAAGCCTTGAAATATTGCAAGTGTCTGGCCTCTGGGGTGGGTAGAAAAGGAGAATTTTCTTACGAGGCGAGGTAATAAATGGATACTAGAGGGAATGATAAAAGATTGGAGAATTTTCTAAATTCTTGCTGAAAGTCACGTGAGTGTTCTGGGACAGAGGTTCTCAAACTGTGGTCTGTGGACCACCAGTGGTTTGCAAGCTCCATTCATGTGGTTCGCGGAAAGTTCCCTCTGTGGTGCGTGCCTGGGTGGCCGCACACAAGAGAATGAAGGGCCACCCACCTAATTAGCGGAGTCACGCATAATTAGGTGCCTGGACCCCGGAGAAGATGCACATGTAAGGTGAGGTGGTGGCCTTGGGGGAATAGGGGACAGGTGGGAGGGGGCGAGAAGAGGGGGTGGGAGAATTTGGAATGTGCCGGTCTGTGGCAGCCAGAGAAAGAGGTGACTTTCCCCAGCTCCAGGGCTGTGGCTACTGAGGAGAGACAGTCCTCCTTCCCAGCCTCAGCTCTGTGGCTGCTGTAGTGAGGGAGAGACCCACCTGCTTTGCAGCCCCAGCTTGGGGCTGCTGAGGGGGGGAGAAGAGAGCGCATCCATTGCACTGGAAAGGTCAGACTACTGATATTAAAATACGAGTTGTGTGCTTTTATTTGTAGAACCAAAAAATGTTAATGTTTTTTTATAGAGCGCTTTTATCCAAAGCGCTTTACAATAGTGAGCTAATGGTACAAACAACATTTGGAAAGATCATTAAGTGGTCCGCCAAGACCCTCAGCAATTTTCAAATGGTCCGTGAAAAAAGAAGTTTGAGAACCACTGTTCTAGGAGAAATTCATGTGGTAGGCACTGATACAAGCAAATGGATTCTAGTCTGGTGAAAAGGGGTTTGTCCTTCGTATCAGTGGATTCAGATTGCTAGCAGTAAAACCTGGTTGGCAGGAATTGCTGTTTGCCTGCTGTCTGCACAAATTCTATTACTATGTATTAGATTACCTTAAGTCCTGGACTGTTCGGCTACCACAGCTGTAATTTACTAGAGAATATTTTTAGCCACTAAGCGATTATGGACAGTGTGCTCCACTAAAATGATTGACTGAGGAGCATGCCTGTAATATGCCATAGAGCAGACTGGGGGCGATACTCTCTGAATTCAGTGAGTCATAGCAGCTGCCGTACAGGGCACTAGCTGAGGCAGCATCACAAGGGAGTGTAGCACCTTCAACTCCTGCACAATATGTGCTTTTCAGTACGATCCTCCTTCAACCCAGATTTATGATTGGATTATTGAGTCATAAAGAGGTTGTGGACTTGTGTATCTCAGCCTGGATTGAAGCCCAGGATCCTTACCCTTTGCTGTAACCAGCAGACCATAATGTTCTTCCTTCTTTCTCTCCCTCCTCCCAAACAAGCAAAAGGATCATATGTATTTTAAGCATAAAGCAAACATCAGGATGAACCAGATTCATTTTTCATGGGTTTTCAATATGGTTTTGCAGCATAGTGGTAGTTAAGTTATTGAAAATTGGATTTCTCTACAATTTAATGAGCATTTAATTCTCACTGTCTCTGCATAATGAAATATTAAATAAAATACAGGCCTTAAATGATAAAAGAGGGAAACATTTTTACTGGAGATGTTCAGAACAAACCCCAGTTAAACTAATGTAACTGCACATTCATACTGGAGCTTTGTCAACACACATGAAAAAATGCTTCATCAGTTTATCCCATTTAGTTTGCTAAGAGAACATTGGGTGAACATTGCTTCTAAATGAATTAAGAGAACCAGCCACTCTAGAAAATAACCCTTTTGAATGTTTAATTTTACAGGTGCATAATGCACCAGCTGATGTACAAGTTGTCTCAGAAGACATCATACAAAGCAACATCACACTAACAATTAAAGAGCAGAGGGATTTTGTATGTCTGTGTCATTTTTTGTATGTATATTGTTTTGGGCACAATTCTACAAACACTACTGACTTTAAAGAGGCTACTCAGGGTAGTCAGTACTTGTCGGCTCAGGGCTTTTCTTTGTTCCTTTTTAGGTTGGCGGTTTCTTTTGGGACCTAAACTAAACCCCATAGAAATCAATGGAGAGACTCCTATTGCTTTCAGTGAGTTTTGGAGGAGGCCCCTGATGAGGGATTGTGAATGCTGGGCCTGATTCTTTCACCCCTATTTAATTTAAACCAGTGAACTCCCTGCATTCACCCTGAGTAAGGGCTAACAGACAGTGACTTGTATGTTAGAAAGAGAAAACAATGATTAACAATTGGAGCTATTTTAAAAACTCATTTAAAAAAAATCCTCTGAATAAAAGATGATTCCTTTCTTCATAGGAAAAAAGTAAAACATGCTTAAAGAAAAGCAAATGATCCATTTATTTTGTAAAGCAATATTAGTTTTATACCACTGAGCATAAAGTAAAATAAACATACAGAGCTTAACGGAATGCGTAATTAAGAATTTTCTTCATGGTTTTTTTCCCCCCTCATTTGTTCATGTCTTACTCTTTCTCTGCACTAAATACTTGCTACTGCTTGGAACACCAGCTGATATCTGGTGAAGCACTTTTGGAATTTGAACAATGACAGTGATTCACTGGGGTTTTCAAACATAATTCTATAAAAAATAAATAAATAAAATAAAAGTATTTTCTACATATAAAGAGAAAAGGAAAAAAAATAGGTCAGCCAGTATAGTAACTCTTCAGGGTAAAATTGATTAGTTATGACACTATACACACAGGGTAATATTTTCTTTTAGTTTTCTTGGACACAGCTGCAAGAATTTCAGGAAACGGGTATGAGGCAGTCAGTAAAGGCAGAATGGGTGTTTATTAATTAGTGCATTTGCTATTGATTTACACCTGGCTATAGTTAGAGACCCACTTGAAAAAGGTTTCACTTCATTGAGATACTTTGGGCTGTTTTCTTTTGGGTACTAACTTGCTGCACTTTTCCTTCCTCCTGCTCCGTCATCCACAAACCAATATACATATTTCTGGGCACATGTTAAGGAGAGGCTTTATGGTGTGGACTGACTTACCATACGCCCCCTGAAAGAGTAGCCACTTTGGGTCATCACTTACGTCATTGGCACTCAGTATAGGGAGCCATCAAAATATACCTGCCTCTTCATTATCTGAATTTTACTATATTTGAATGCTTGTTTCTTACACTACTAGAACATTAGCCCTCTTGAGCTAAACTTTCCCACCTCCATAAAATAACAGGCTTTCAGACTCCCTCTTTGCCATACTTTTGTCATTTATGCATGTTTGCCCTCGTGGTTGTCAGGACATATGAAGGACCTTTATACAGAGTGTGGGGGAAACCAAGTAGTATATTTTTGTAATTTTTAAAGTTTAATCAGGATGATATTTTTAAATAGTAAGTTTGGGCTAGATCTTACCATCCTCATTTAGGTCAATAGAAGTTTTACATATGTGAGAAATGAAGGATTGGGCCTATGTTTGGTTGGTTGTTTGGTTGAAATCTTGTCAGACAGCATTCCACACACCATTTTTCTGCAATATACGTTTGAGGTTCATAATTAACCCCAAGTCCAGCTGTTAGAAAGGAGGCATTCTTGGTCATTTTTGTTATTTTACTACTATTCCTCTGCTAGGGGCAAAAAAAAAAAAAATCCCGCATGACACTCAGTGTGATTCTCTATTACTCAGTGTAACTGGTAACTTTAGGTGAGTTATTTCTGATTTACACAAGTGCATCTAAGATCAAAATCAATAACTTTAGGGACAATCATTCTGAACTACCTCATTAAAACAAACATTGTAGAAAATTAACACTTTAATAAAAACATGTCATTACATTGCCAGAGATTAAAAATTATAGTGTTAATAAACTTTTATTTCACACTAAGCCTATTTTAACAAGTTTTTTATTTTTAACATTAAAAACAACAAGATCCTACATGTCCTCTTGTGATGAGGTATTCACCCCTCACTAGCCTAGAAGGGTTTATAAGGCTGAGAAAGGGCAATTAGCCAGATAGGCCATTGCTGAGGGGAATTAGGTCACCTAAGTAACCAGTGAATGATGATGGAGCCAAGCTGAGAAGAAACAAACAGGGCTAGTATAAAGCCAGACAGTTGGCAGCAGAAAAGGGATGTAGGGAAGAAGCCTGCAGTCACTCTCTGGCCATTAGCGAGGGAAAGGAGGAAAACCGGGATGGTAGGAATAGAAACCCTGGGGAGCCAGTCCATGAAGGGGGCTTATCCAGAAGGGGATGGAGCAAAAATCTGAGAGAGGCAGAGTAGGAAAAGGGTCAGGGAAACAGCAGCAAGGTGAAACACTGCAGACCCTGGCTGCTGATTAAGAGTGTCCTTGAGCTGGAAATTGGAGTACAGGGCAGGCCTGGGTTCCCCCACCAGCTACTGGGGAAGTGGCACAGTCTAGGCAGTGGAGTTGGAGATTGCCTGGGATGGTTTGTTTTGTGATACTTTGATATCCCCTGCAAGGGGAAAACACATAGAGTGGGTCTACACTGCAGTTAAACACTTGTCACTGGCCCATGTCTGCTGACTCAGGCTCATGGGCTTCATACTACAGGGCTGTTTAATTGTGGTGTAGATTTTCAGGCTTGGCAGGACCTGAACCTGGGCTTCATAGACTTTAAGGCCACAAGGGACCATCATGATCATCTAGTCTGACCTCATGCACATTGTAGACCGCAGAACCTCACCAACCCACTCCTGTAAAAGACCCATAACCTCTGGCTGAGTCACTGAAGTCCTCAAATCATGATTTAAAGACTTCAAATTGCAGAGATTCCACCATTTACACTAGTTTAAACTTGTAAGTGACCCATACCCCATGCTGCAGAGGAAGGCAAAGACAATGAACAAAAAATACAATGTCTTTGCTAATCTGACCTGGGGGAAAATTCCTTCCTGACCTCAGATATGGAGATCAGTTAGACCGTGAGCATGCGGGCAAGATCTACCAGCCAAACACCTGGGAAAGAATTCTCTGTAGTAACTCAACGCCCTCCCCATCTAGTGCCCCCTCACTGTCCATTGGAGATATTGCTGCTAGCTATCACAAATCAGCTACATGCCATTGTAGGCAGCCTCTGCTTGTGAGCCCAGTTTTAAATGCCACATCTCAGGTGGTTTACAGTTTTGCATCAGTATTAAACAAAATGGACAGTTTTTCACGGTTTTGACATGAAACCCAATGTGAACTGAGTTTTACTTTGAGATTTTAGTTCACTTGAATCAGAAACACAGTAAAATGCAAAGGATCTGTGAAAGCAAATGTAATCTTTGAATTCAGCCTTACAAAGGAAAACCACTGAACTGCATGAAGCTCTAAAAATAACTTAGCTTGCTATCTCACTCTTCGTCATCACTTCATTCCTTCAGCAGTAGTAGTCTCAGTTAGAAATGCCTAAACAACTTTGGGAAATCTGGTCAGATTTTTCTCAAATGAACCATGGAGATTTAAAATGTACCATATCCAAATCTAAACTTTACTGATGATGCGTGGGTATAGGAAAGACAACCCATTATTTTATTTTTAGAACAGTTTAGATTTTTTTCAAATACTTCATCTAGACTCAATGTCAACACTCATATGAACAGCAGGTAGGTTCAAAATCTAAGCATGTCGTCTATTTGAATATCATGCTACATGTCAAAGGGGCTATGAATTGTGGTCTAGCAGCACATAAGGCAGCTTCTCCATCCATGTCTATACACCATGACCTTTTTCTGAAAAGCACCAACACTGTACACCATATTTTAAACCAGGATGTTTACATCTACACTAGAATCATACATAACATAAGAGATTAAACCAGATTCTGAGACTCTTCCTCTGAGCATTACAGAATGTCTGGTGACAATAAGTAATATTTAAGATACTAGTACACATTGAGAGGATACAAATTCCATAAGACATTTTCTGCCTTGCCTTCACCACAAAAACAAGTTTTATTAGGATAGTTCAAACAGCTGTTTTTGTGTAATCTGACTAGCGTAGTCAACACATTTGGTATGACCTGAACAAATAGAACATCAAAAATACAAAAACAGTTTTTGACTAAAGATATTTGCTATTTCACAATGTGGCAAGAAAGCACAGATTTTTAACAAATCTAGATCCCTGCAGTGGTGTACTTGTGATGAGAAGTGGTATACTGAACTGAAGGCAATCGGAGTTGGATTGAGCTCAAAGACGTCATAGAATTCTTATCAACCCTGAGTTTTCTCATCTCTACAAGCAAGCAATGCAACAATAGCTGAGCAATGCCATCCTCTTGAGGGCATATTTTTCTATACTAGGAACTCCTGGTTTTTTTGTTTTTTTTTTAAGTTAGTCCAATACTGGTTCTGATTCTCTTCTCACATCAATTTTATACCTATCCAACTCCACTGAGGTTACTGGAACTATTCCTCATGTACAACAGAAAAACCAGGTTGTTCTTCATTTCTGCCATACAGTGGTTGGTTAGTCATGGAACTGGAACAAGCTTTTGAATGTGCCCATGCTAAGTAAAAAAATGATTAATATACTAAAACTGATGTGACTTTCAGCCAAATTCAGTACCAAGAAAACCAAGATGGATGAGAAAGGAACCCAAAAGAGAGTTTTGGACATTATGGAACATGAGGATGGAACATCTGGTTAAAGAATGTGTGACTAAAGGCCAAGAGACTCCACTAGTGTGATGAATGACCCACTGCCCATTCCTGAAGAAATTATACATGACCGATTTATTCTCCAAACCATTGTCAGATTAAAGTTATCCCAGTACCTATCCTCATGAAGAGGCTTAACTGACATAATCATTGAATCATTGCAATCATTTCATTGAACAAAATTTCAAAGTATTTAATATGGTAAATGGATGAGATGTGGCTGGCTAATGCACAATAGCACTACTTGGCATGTGAACTGTTACATCTGAAACTCTCCTCACCTAGCAAAACAGTGCTGACTTTGAGACAGTTGTAGGACTAGAAAATACTCAGTGTCTCTGTTGGAATGTGGAAACTTCTTGCGCCACGGGCTCTTCTCTTTCGATCAAAATGAAGTGCCTGCAGAAAACCTTAAACTCAGTATGAAGCAGGGAAAGGTACTGGAGGGAAGTGCTTTGGCAACGATTACCACAACAAAGCTTTTGGCCAAACAAAATAGACCTTCCATTACAGATAATGAAGATTCGTTCACTCTAAATAATGGAAATTAACTAGTATGTCTTGAATATATGAGCATATGGAGGCATAATCCTTCCCAGAGCTACTAGCTGTGCAAGGGAAGTTTACATGCTGCATCTTCCCATCAGATAGTTCCAGCCCTTCCCTTCTGAGCACAGGGAGTGCAACTATTCCTGGCCTTCACATAAGGAATACAAGGGGGGAAGTTTTCTTGTACTTGCCTCCAGGACCGGCGCCAGGATTTCTCGCGCCCTAGGTGCATGGCCATTTTGCCGCCCCCCCACGCTGATCCAGCAGCTCTGATGGAGCTGCCGCAGTCATGCCTGCGGGGGGTCCGTTGGTCCGTGGCTCTGGTGGAGCTGCCGCAGGCATGCCTGCAGGAGGTCCACCAGAGCCGCGGGAGCAGCCGGCCGTTCACAGGCATGCCTGCTGCAGCTCCACCGGAGCTGCAGACCAACAGACCCTCTGCAGGCACGACTGCGGCAAGTCAGCCAGAGCTGCCTGCCACATCCCCTGCAAAATGCCACCCCCTCAATAATCCTGGCGCCCTAGGCGATTGCCTAGGCTGCCTAAATGGTAGCGCTGGCCCTACTTGCCTCTCCTGTGAACCTGCTCAAGGCCCAGGCAGAGTCTGAGTCTACATAAAATCTTTACTTATATAAGTGGTGACTCATTTGGATTCCTTTTACCATTCATCCAATTTCCAATCATGTTATTAAGCACTTATTATTTATATGGAGCTGGAAGTGTGCTTTGTGCTTTACAAATGTATTCCTCTGTCAGGTGATGTTGTTAGCAACAAGGGCTAGGTTCAATATCTAGGGATTCCTCTAAACATTACACAACAAAACTGGCCTGAGTCTCTACCCAGAAATCTGGGAAAACTAATTTCCTACCCCAGGCCTCATGGTATTAGTTTAACAGAGAGGTTAAGGGGTGATTTGATCACAATTTATAAGTTCCTCATCCAAACAACCAATTAAAGTTGACGTACAAGAATGTCTTCACTGGATTGAAGTCTATCATTCCTGCCTTTAGAACCATATGCTATATCACATTCTATACATTTCTGCCCATCCATCATACAAACTGTTTCTATATAAAAAAAGCCATGACAACAAGATTCAACCTAGAAAAAGACATATAGGGAATGACTGTGAAAATATCCAATGTTGAAAGGGATGCATTTAGCATATCATCGCAACGGGCCATGCAAGAACAATATGTGACTGTCTTCTGAATGCTGAGTCATAGGATGCCGTCACTAGGAGTTTTTCTTTTCTTTAAAAATAATTATATTGTTCTGTATATTTCAGTTAGAGAGAAGTAGTATCGTGAAAGGACCATCAGAGATCATTCAGGAAGCCACACTCATGTCTCCAGTTACAACTGACAGCTTTATAACACCCAAAAGAATATTTCTCCTAATTTTGATGTTGTTATTGAAACTGAAAATAAGAATCTCATTATAAATAATGGGTCAGATTCTCATTTATACTAAGGCCTCTTTACACCTCTCTGGCAGTGTCAAGGAGCCTTAGAGTAGGTGAAAATTACCTTTTTAAGTGCAACAGCTCCAAATTGCTGTCCTGTAACCAGAGAGATTAATGTCTCCCAGTCTTGAGGAGGGAGTAGTGTAGTATCGTTGACATAGATGTGGTTCACTACACAATTTATTACTTCCAAAGTCTCTCTTTTGTTAAAAAAAAATGTATTGAACTGAGTGTTAATGAAAAGTTCACAGCACTGGAGACTAGAGTTGTCTGTTTAAACCCAGAATAGCATGGGCAATGTTAGTGCAAGCTCTTACATCCACCCTGCCTATGTACCTCAGTCTGAATTTGGTAGAGGGTCTATAACATCAATCCTTATATCCTCAGTCAATGTTCACTCTAAATATATAGAACGACACACATTTTCATGATTTGGTCTAAAAAGTAAATCAGGGAGCTTGTTCAAGATGTCTTAAAAATAACAGACTCTTGGAATCATTACAAAAATAACATTGCTCACAAATTTGAGATTGTACAAATGTGATTTATCATAAATTGCAATGGTTAATACACCGACCATCCAGAGATGCACATGCATAACAGCTGGTTGAAAATTTTTTAACAAAACATTTTTATCATACAAAAACTGAAATATTTCATGGAATCATTTTGGTTTCAGCAAACTTCTTCTGAAACACAGGCAGGGTTCAGATGGAAAGCTCTATTTTTCAAACTGTTGGAATTTCCAAAGGAACAGAAATTCCAAAGTTTGACCAGCTATATATAGGATACTTTTTTTTTTAAGGGGCAAGTATATTTTTCTCCTCATTGCCAAGTATCACATCTGTCTCTTCCACATTGAATAATCTCAGTCTAGTGTCTGTTACAGAATACAGTTTAAGAGATGCTATCAGTCAAGAGTCCGGTGGCACATTAAAGACTAACAGATTTATTTGGGCATAAGAAGATTCATCTGAAGAAGTGAGGTTTTTTTACCCACGAAAGCTTATGCCCAAATAAATCTATTAGTCTTTAAGGTGCCACTGGACTCCTTCTTGTTTTTGTGGATACATACTAACATGGCTCCCGCCTGATACTATCAGTCAATACCTACACCAATAATAATTAATTAACATTATTTAGGATTCATCCCATTTGGAACAACATTTAATCCACAGTTGTCTTTGTCAAAAATCCTATCAGATTTGATACCCACATTGAAATCTCTTTGAAGTGCAAATCAGCAATTTCAGCAGAGACGTAAATACGATTCAGACCATTCATTGCAGCCTCTATTCTCTAATGAACACAAAAAGACAAACTGGATTACTAATAATTACCGGGATAAACACATAATAGTTAGGAAAGGGCATGCTTCATAAGTTATTGTTGCTGAGAGCCAAGAGACTTGATCTGCTTTGCTGCTGAGTCATTTAACTTGTGCAATTTGTACCCGAAGTTATAGTGAAAAACAATATTATTTATCAAACATGTGCAATAATGTGTACGAGTCAAATCATGGTGAGTGAAAATGAAGTGGCATACAGCAAGTGCATCCTCATAAGAAAAGAGTTACAGGATCTGATCATAGAAAAACCCATATGTCAATGAGAAAAAGACCAGAAATGCATCCTGATCATGTGCTCATCAGAAACAATTTAAATGCCTCAATAAAATGTGGGATTTACAGAGAAAAAAAATCATTTAATTTCTACCTCTAGCATTTCAGACTAACCCTTCACTCATTACTATCTCTGGGCTAGATTTACACTGAGCTTTGCCATCATCACGCTGGGCAGGTTTCCCAGTTGCTGAAAGTCCATCTGGATAGAGGTTGCAGTAACTTAAGTTGCTCACAACCTTGCCTTTGTTTAGGATCCAACAGTCATCTAGCCCTGGCCCAGAAGTGGGCAGAGCTGTCTGGGAAGGGTGCACAGCCAGCCAGGGACCTGGGATGTGAGCTAGGCAGCCTTCTCTTACTTAGCCCAATGGCAACTTGAACTGCTTCAGTGTCAGACCCCTCAAGGGAAGGAGGGAAGCAATACCTTTCCTGTGTGTGACTCCCACCCAGGGCACAGGGCAGTTCACTGAACCCTCACACTGCCTTGTTACATTGCCCTGTGTGCCTCCAGAGATTGCCTCTATGCAGCCTGTGCAATGCATGCATCTTATACGTCATTGAAAACACAAAGTGAGTTGCATTTTATACAAGAGACCTGACAAGTTTGTTTTATTTTGCTGTTGCAGTGGGTGGGCAGCATTGTGAAAACCGCCCTGAAACAAAAGAAAACACTCACTCAGTCAAATTGTCCTTTTACTTAAACTCATATAAACTCACTGGAGTCAACAGATGGCAGCAGTGGACCTGAGAGAACTTCACCCTTTTAATTTATATTTCATAGATCACTGAAATGTTCACTAGCTTCTTTGACGTTTACTGGGGCAAGGGATGGGAATGGAAACTGTTCACTGAGGCGAATATGAAAAGGCTAGGCCCAAGCGCTGAATCTAGATGGATCCAGATGTCAAATGCACAACAGGTAAAGGAGGCATTGGAAAGCCATTTCCTCCCGCCAATTGGCTTTCCCATGCAGGACCAAACAGAGTCCCTTGGGATTGAGTGGTATATCCTGGCAGGGGGTTAAAAACTATTTAAAGTATAGCCAAGGGCACCTATTATTATTATTTATTTGTATTGCAGTAGCACCTACAATCCACAATCATGGACAAGGACCCCACTGTGCTAGGTGCTGTACAAACACAGAACAAATAGATGGTCCCTGCCACAAGGAGCTTACAACTTACATAAACCTAGCAGGATCAGTCACTCTCTGACTAGAGAGAAGGAATCCAGCATTTTCCCTCAGAAGCTTGTGTAAGTTGTGAGACTATATTAGAAACTGGAATCTGAATAAATTAAATATTCATATATGAACTCAGGAAACATACAGAAAACATATTTCTAAGGGAAAAAACAGGTTGAGAGAGTTGGCAGTTTGTGAAAGAGACATTATTAAGGGCACAAAAGCAAACTATCCCACTGCATAGGAAAGATCAGGAGTATGGTAAGAGAACACCCTGGCTTAACCAGAAGATCTTTAATTATCTGAAACTCAAAAAAGAGTCCTAAAAAAAAGTGGAAACTGGATCAAATTATGAAGGATGAATATAAAAAACAGCACAAGTATGCAGGGGCAAAATTAGGAAGGCCAAGGCACAAAATGAGATTAAACTAGCTAGAGACATAAAAGGTAACAAGAAAACATTCTATAAATACATAAGAAGCAAAAAGAAGGTAAGCCCATTACTCACTGAGGGGGGAAAGACAATAACAGAAAATGTGAAATGGCAGAATTGCTACATGCTTTTTTTGTTTCAGTTTTCACCAAAAAGTTTAGTAGCGATAGGACGTTTGACATAGCGAAAGATAGTGAAAATGATGTAGGATCTGAGGCTAACATAGGGAAAGAACAAGTTAAAAATTACTTAGACAAGTTAGATGTCTTCAAGTTGGCAGGCCCTGATGAAATACATTCTAGAATACTCAATGAGCTGGCTGAGGAGATATCTGAGCCATTTGTGATTATCTTTGAAAACTCATGGAAGATGGGAGAGATTCCAAAAGGATTGAAAGAGGGCAAATATAGTGCCCATCTATAAAAATGGGAATAAGGACAACCTGGGAAATTACAGACTAGTCAGTATAACTTCAATACCCAGAAAGATAATGGAGCACATAATCAAGCAATCAATTTGCAAACACCTAGAAGATATTAAGGTGATAAGTAACAGTCAGCTTGGATTTTTCAAGAACAAATAGTATCAAACCAACTTAAGAGCTTTCGTTGACAGGGTAATAAGCCTTGTATATCTTGACTTTAGTAAGGCTTTTGATACTATCTCACATGACCTTCTTATAAACAAACTAAGGAAGTACAACCTAGATGGAGCTACAAAAGGTGGATGCATAATTGGTTAGAAAAAAACATTCCCAGAGAGTAGGTATCAGTGATTCATAGTCATGCTGGAAGGGCATATCAAGTGTGGTCCCGCAGGGATCAGTTCTGGGTCCAGTTCTGTTCAATATCTTCATCAATGATTTAAATAATGGCATAGAGAGTACATTTATAAAGTTTGAGGATGATACCATGCTGGGAGGGGTTGCAAGTGCACTGGAGGATAGGATTAAAATTCAAAATGATCTGGACAAAGTAGAGAAATGGTCTGAAGTAAATAGGATGAAATTCAATAAGGACAAATGCAAAGTACTTAGGAAGGAACAATCAGTTGCACACATACAAAACGGGAAATGACTATCTAGGAATGAGTACTGTGGAAAGGGATCTAGGGGGTCATAGTGAATCACAAGCTAAATATGAGTCAACAGCATAACACTATTACAAAAAAAGCAAACCTCATTCTGGGATGTAATAGCAGGAGTGTTATAAGCAAGATAGGAGAAGTAATTCTTCTGCTCTACTCTGCACTGATAAGGCCTCAGCTGGAGTATTGGGTCCAGTTCTGGGCACCACATTTAAGAAAAGATATGGACAAATTGGAGAAAGTTCAAAGAAGAGCAGCAAAAATGATTAAAGGCCTAGAAGACATGACCTATGAGGGAAGATTGAAAAAATTGGATTTATTTAGACTGGAGAAGAAAAGACTGGGTGGGCGGGGGATAATAGTTTTCAAGTACATAAAAGATTGTTACAAGGAGGAGGGTGAAAAATTGTTCTCCTTAACCTCTGAGGGTAGGACAAGAAGCAATAGGCTCAAATTGCAGCAAGGGAAGTTTAGATTGGACATTAGATAAAACTTTCTTACTGCCAGGGTAGTTAATCACTGGAACAAATTGTCTAGGGAGGTTGTGGAATCTCCATCGTTGGAAATTTTAAGAACAGATAGGAAAAACATCTGCCAGGAATGGTTTAGTTATTACTTAGTCCTGCCTTGAGTGCAGAGAACTGCACTATATGATCTATTGAGATCCCTTCCAGTCCTACACATCTATAATTCTATGTTTGTGATGTACATTACATTGTTGTCTTTGACACAGGAGCGCGAAGAGAGGATATGAGCACTTGGGTACTTAGTGTTTGGGCATATCACAGTTAATTATCTTTGGCACAATGAGGAGGCAGTAATGAGCTTTCTCCTTTGTTTTATCGGTCCCACAATCCAAATGCAGGATTCAGACTTGGGCTTAAAGTGTGATGGTTTCTGGTATCATCCTGAATGCAAACATTGTGGATTTAGCAGTGAAGGCAGATGGAAAGCAGGGCCCATCTGGTGATGGCCACCTGATGAGTGATTCAGAGAAAGACATCATGATAACAGCTGGGGCCAGACTTCAGGCTGCAGATTGGGAATGAGGCACAGAAGTTCCTTTCTTTTTCACATGGTCTGATTGCACATTTGAAAACCACAGAGGCCTCTTGCTGGGTATACTGGCCCACACATAGTTACGACATATTTAATAAAGCAGCCTGCAGTCTTTCTGCACTTACATTTTGTGTTTTTTTTTAATTTCACCTTGAGCTGTGATGGCAGCAAATAATAAATTTCAATATTACCTATAGAAAAACAGGGATTCACCTTAATCCTCTTTGGCTTCTCTCTGTAATGAAGAGTCAGGAGTATCCAGGTACATCAGAGCTTTCAGCCCACAGAACGGAAGGTAGGAATTTGACAGATCAATGTGAGCTGCACAAAATGAGAATAATTTCAAATATGTGGTTTGACATTATTTTTAACCGTGAGTTACCATGGTGATTTTATTTTAGTAATGTTGTGTTCCTCTTCCTGTGATACCGGGCACAGCACATGCAAAAACTCTCAGTATACAACACCCCACAAAAGGGCATCCAGGCCAGCTGTCCCACAATTAACCATTCATCTACCACAAAGGAAATTAAGGGAAGTAGAGAAAGACAAGATGTTGCCATCCTTAAAACCCATTCACAAAGTTTGGCTGAAAGTTAAACCCAGGCTCTGATGGGCCATCTGAACCGGACTGTCCGATCCTGATATTTGAATTCATGCAAAGAACTTCCCTTCTTTATCAGCACTTATACTTGGCTATTTGAGAAATATTATGTGAAACCAGCTCCCTCTAGTGATAACAAACAACTATCTTGTCCCATCTTTCTTTGCAAATAATATTGCACTGGACAACAAAGAGCTCACAGTCTGAGGCATGATTCAACAAACCATTTAGAAGCATAGGACATAGGGCTGGAAGGGACCTCCTGGGCAGGCAACCCCATAATATAATCTTGTTCATAAGCTCATGCCCCACTGCTCCTATTGGAAGGTTGTTCCAGAACCTCTCTCCTCTGATGGTTAGAAACCTTCATATTTTCAGCCTAATATCCATGGCTAGTTGATGTAGTAAGTGAAGGCCCTGATAAAGGCCCAGTATGAGGCCTGAGGCCTGAACTAAAATAATGGCCAAGACTTTGCTAACATAAAGCAAAGTGAAGCTGTGAGCCAGAGGCAGGCGCTGCTCACAGAAGCTGGCAAGGAAAGGGCTGATGCTGCAAGAAGATACGTACCTAAAAGGTACTGAACACTAGAGATCAGAACATTCACATACTTGCACATTCCACACAGATAACAAGGAACAGGCCGACCCATCCCAATGACAGGCAAAAGGTTAATATGATGGATAGAGTTGTTTTGATCAAACCAACATGTACAAGGTGAGAGGCGGCACTTTACTACGTAGAGGGGTTGTACCTTACTACGTAGAGGGGCTGCACCTCAATACGTCAGGAGTGATGTGTAACTTGTTTGTACCTGTGTATAAAAATGTATCCCTGGGGCGATGTCTTTGTCCGGCCGAGGGGGCAGTGGAAAGTCCCGCCACTGACTGAGCCGAGTCCATTGCCAAGAGGCACTTTCTCGTAGTATGCCCTGTAGAGTAACAGTCTCAGAGGAACTGCAATTGTGTCCGAGCGCAATAAACCTGGCCGACGTGCCTTCGTACCTTACTAGACTCTGTGGTCATTGGGGGTTCTCTTCGAGTCTGTTGTGTCAGCTATCTGCAGAGCTGGGACAGCACAAGAGGGAACACACGCACGCAGCCGAGTGATACCAACCAGGAGAGAGCAGAGCACCACACCGGTAGCTTCTGACAACAACACCTCTGACAACAGTTGATACCCATTTGTTCTTGTCCCAACATTGTCCTTTAGCTTAAGTAGTTCTTTACCCTCTCAGCTGTGTCCCGTCCCCCCCTCCAATTTATTTGTGGAGAGCAATAATATCTCTTGTCAGCCTTCATTTTGCTAGACTAAATAAGCCAAGCTCTTTTACTCTCCTCTTGTAAAATAGGCCCTTCGTTCCCCTGATCATTCTAGTAACCTTTTTCGGCATTTGCTCCAGTTTGAATTTGTCTTTCTTGAAATGGGTGAGTAGAGTAGGGTGACCAGATGTCCCGATTTTATAAGGACAGTCCTGATTTTGGGACCTTTTTCTTATATAGTCTCCTATTACCCCCAGCTCCCTGTCCCGATTTTTCACACTTGCTGTCTGGTCGCTCTAGAGTAGAGTTGTAGATAGTATTTCAGATGAGGTCATATCAGTGCCTTGTACGATGGCATTAATACTTCCTCATTTCTGATGAAAATACCTTGTCTGATACATCTACTGTCACATTTGTCTTTTTAATGCCTGAATCACATGGGTGGCTTATAGTCATCCTGTGATTTACTAATACCCTGAGATCTTTTTGCTCTTCTCTTATTTTCAAATTATGATCCTCCATCTTACAGCAGAAATTCCTATTGTTAGTCCCTAAATTTATGACCTTGCACTTTGTACTATTAAATTTGATAAGAACGGCCATACCAGGTCAGACCAAAGGTCCACCTAGCCCAGCATCCTGTCTACCGACAGTGGCCAATGCCAGGTCCCCCAGAGGCAGTGGACCTAACAGGCAATGATCAAGTGATCTCTCTCCTGCCATCCATCTCCATCCTCTGACAAACAGAGCTTAGGGACACCATTCCTTACCTATCCTGGCTAATAGCCATTAATGGACTTAACCACCATGAATTTATCCAGTTCTCTTTTAAACGCTGTTATAGTCCTAGCCTTCACAAACTCCTCAGGTAAGGAGTTCCACAAGTTGACTGTGAGCTGCTTGAAGAAGAACTTCCTTTTATTTGTATTAAACCTACTGCCTATTAATTTCTTTTGGTGACACCTAGTTCTTGTATTATGGGAATAAGTAAATAACTTTTCCTTATCCACTTTCTCCACATCACTCATGATTTTATATACCTCTATCATATCCCCCCTTAGTCTCCTCTTTTCCAAGCTGAAGAGGCCTAGCCTCTTTAATCTCTCCTCATATGGGACCTGTTCCAAACTCCTAATCATTTTAGTTGCCCTTTTCTGAACCTTTTCTAGTGCCAATATATCTCTTTTGAGATGAGGAGACCACATCTGTATGCAGTATTTGAGATGTGGGCATACCATCAATTTATATAAGGGCAATAATATATTCTCAATCCCCTTTTTAATGATTACTAACATCCTGTTTGCTTTTTTGACCGCCTCTGCACACTGCGTGAACATCTTCAGAGAACTATCCACGATGACTCCAAGATCTTTTCCCTGACTTGTTGTAGTTAAATTAGCCCCCATCATATTGTATGTATAGTTGGGGTTATTTTTTCCAATGTGCATTACTTTACATTTATCCACATTTATCTACATTTATTCACATTTCATCCCAGCTGGTGCCATTTAAACACATGCATAACTTTAAGCATGTGACTAGTCCTGTTAATTTCACTATGGTTACTCACCTGCTTAAAGTTATGCACATGGTTAAGTGTTTTGATGGACTGGGGCCTGAATGTATAGTCAAGTTAGTAATAGTAGTATAGTATTTGTTTAGTGTGTGTCATATTTTAAAACTCAAATGGCATTTCAATTACAACAGAGTTGTGACAGAAATCCACAGCAGTTTCTGGAGATTCTTGAGTTTTAATTTTGCCTCTTTAACATCTCGATTATTTTTAAGCCCATCAGGGATGGCTCCAGTGTTTTTGCCGCCCCAAGCGGCAGAAAAAAAAAAGCCGTGATCGGCGGCACTTTGGTGGGAGCTCTACTGCTGCCTCTTCATTCTTTTGTGGCAATTCAGCAGCAGGTCCTTCCCCCTGAGAGGGACTGAGGGACTTGCCACCAAATTGCCACCAAAAAGCCAGACGTGCTGCCCCTCTCCGTTGGCCACCCCAAGCACCTGTTTTCTGAGCTGGTGCCTGGAGCCGGCCCTGAAGCCCACAAACTACAATTAGCCCGGATGCTAAATGCATTGATTATGCTAAAATTTACCTGCAATTATCAAACCTTGTTTTCCATACACTGTGATTCAGATTTTGCACTTGTTAGAAAAATAACAGAAACTACAAAAGGCTACATAGCTTGATCTTGCAAGGTGTTTGGCACCTTGATCCAGCAAAGCACAGAAGCATGTGCTTATCTTTAAGCACAAGTAGTCCTGTTGAGGTCTACTATGTGCTTAAAGTAAATCACGCGCTTAAGTGCTTGGCTAAATCAGGCCAGAATTCTCATCATCTTGCAGGATCAAGCCCTATTTTGCTCTTATTTCACAAAAAAAGTCCATAAGGGAGTGTTATAGTCTAGTGAACATGCCAATGTCACTTATACTGTAATGAAAGTAGTTGAGCCTGGCACATTAAAATAGCGTTTTAGTTTCTAAGAGGGCTATTTTTTTGCTAAATAAGGGTCAAATCTTGCAATTCTTACATTCTGGTACACACTGCAAGTATCTCTTTACACTATATTTCTGTATACTTCACTTTTACTTTTCTAGGCTGAGAAGCTGGTCCATTTTGTTAGGCAGATCCAATGGAGTATATGTGCCCTCTCCTCTCGCTCTTTCTCTCTGACATGTTCTTTCTTGTTGTTTTCTCTTAACCTACAATAAAAGTCTTTGAGATTGAATGAATGTGGTTGCTCTTTGTACATGAGAAACATATTCCATTATGCAGGCCCTGATTCTGTAGGTCTTATTCAGAATGCCTTTGTGAGTTTTGTCTGAGTAAGGACTGCAGTATTTGGCTCCTTAAGAAGCAATATAAAGTCAGCACTGCTTTCAGGGTGAGCCTGACTTTATCCTGATTTCTCCCAAATCAAAGCAGTTATTTTCATAACACCTTTATCAGCCTCTTATATCACCATTATTCTCTTTTGCTCTGAATGTTTACCTGGTCCTGACATGTTCTACTTTTGCATCTTGTCCATTGATTATTTTTAGCTAACCAACAGCAAAATCTATTTTTTTAATGGAAGCAAGTAAGTCTCATCAAACACCTTCCACAGAAAAAACACTGGTTGTACTTAAAGAGGCTCAGTGGAGAATCAATAACGAAGAAGCATAGGGAAGAAGATATTTTACTGCACGTTGGCAAAATGTCATATTTATTTGAGAACTTGAAGCAAAACACAAGATTAAAAAATAAAAAGTACAGAGTAAAAACACCACTCAGCGGTCGATAATTTTTCTGTCATGCTCATAACTTGACATTGATTCTAAATGTTAACATAGGGATGAATTCTGATGATCTTATTCACATGAGTTAGAGCCATTGAAGTCAATGGGCTCAAAATTCACCAGTAGTGTAAGTGATGATGCAATGGTAAACTGGACTGAAAATGAGGGCTTGTCTATTTGTTGGGGAATGAGCACTATGGGGGTCTGATTTCCATAGCACCTATGATTCCGCCAGATGCCATCTGTGCAGTGCAGGGTCAAAGCCTTTCATTGTCTTTCTTGTGTGGAAATGGCATGATATATATACGTGACCCTCTGTTTTTCTGCACTCGGGTCTTTTCTTCCTAACTCATCCCCATATCTCTTTGCCATTTCCCAACATGGCCCCAGTCCTGCTGCCATTGAAGAGGATAGTAGTTTTGCCACTGATTTAATCAGGAACAGCATTAGGCTTTGGGTGCTTCTTAAAACTTTACAGGCAATGGCTTAATTTTTCTTGGCTGGAGTAGGTCTGAGGAATTTTTAACTGATGTGATCACTCTGCATCCGGAATTCTAATTGACTTCAGTGGGAAACCTGCATGCAGAATATTATCAGGTCCCAGAATTAGGATCACTGCGTAAAATAGTGGTTTACTGATGACAAAGGGTTCAGGCCTGCCAGTGTCTGAGCACCCTCATGTCCCAATGGAAATTGAAGGGGTACAGTTAAAGGATAGGGATCTTAACAAAAAAAACATACTTCAATTTTACAGGCCAAATCCTTCTTACCCTACTTAACTAGATACACAGGAGGTAACTGAGAGCAGCATGGCCCTTTACCTTTTTTAGCCAAGCTAGACTCAGACAGAAACTGTCTCAATTCATTTTCAAATATATTTTCAGCAGTTAGATAATTCTGCTCTCAAATTCTCAACTGAAGCTTGATCAGAAGTGAGAAACATGCAAAGAGGAAATGCCATGAGTGCTAAAAATTCATAGTGTAGAAAAGAAAGACATAGACCAGGAAGCAGGAAGCAGCTTGGAGCATGATTTGAAAATCCTTTCTTCAGCATTGTACCTAGAACATTCTAATATGTACCTAATCTCATTCTGGGATGCATTAATGGAATTGTTGTCTGTAACACAAGGGAGATAATTGTCCTGTTCTACTCAGCATTGATGAGGCCTCAGTTGGAGTACTGTGTCCATTTCTGGGTTCCACACTTTGGGAAAGATGTGAACAAATTGGAGAAACTGAACAGGAGAACAACAAAAGTGATAAAAGGTTTAGAAAACTTGACTTATGATGAAAGGTTAAAAAAACTGGGCATGTTTAGTCTTGAAAAAAGAAGACTGAGTGGGGACCCAGTAAGACTTCAGAGCTGTTAAGGGCTGTTTTCAAGAAGGTAGGATATGAAGGAATGGGTTTAATCTGCAGCAAAGGAGATTTAGGTTAGATATTAGGAAAAACTTTCCAATTATAAAGGTAGTCAAGATCTGCAATAGGCTCCCAATGAAGGTGGTAGAATCCCCATTATGGGAGGTTTTTAAGAACAGGTCAGACAAACACCTGTCAGAGATGGCCTAAGTTTATGTGGTCCTGCCTAAGCTCAGGGGGCTGGATTTGGTGACTTCTCCAGGTCCCTTTCTGTCCTGCATCTATATGATTCTATGAGATGTAAAATCTGAGAGTTAGCACATTAGAGTTTACCTCACACATTCTGGGCAGAAAACTCTCAAAGGCTGAATAAAGCATAGAAGAAACAATAAAATATTCATGAGTTAAAGGAATAACTAGAAAAACAACCAAAGCAAGAAAAAAATGGCTAATGCACACATTGTAATGCTTGAGCACCATGCTGGAAGTATAAGCTTGGGCAATCTTTTTGCACCCTCCAGGCCAGCAGCCTATCGTTATCTCTTCTCCACATGCTCCAAAGGGACACAGGAAGCAGTATGTGTAAAAATTACAATATTGTTCTGGAAAAACTGGCAAAGAAAGCATTGCTTAGTAAGGAGCTCAGAAGTGACTTCAGATTGCTCTTCCTGAAGTAAAACCTTTGACATTCCCCATGAACAATTGCCAAGAACATCCCACCAGCCTCAGTTTCTGGTTCTAGGTTTATTGTCCAAATAAAATCAATTTAATTAAATGAGTAAGGCTTATATTTAAAAAAAAATGTCTTTTTCAAATTCTGTCATTATTAATTCATGACTATCTCAAACTGTCTCTTGAGAGGAAACCTTTCCTTTAGCCTCAGACATATTGGCTCCAGTTCTCTGAAATCTTTTAACAGCACAATATCTCTTGACGGGAGACAGGACTCTAATCCATTGCTTCATGTATTTGTACTCTGAGATATAAACCTAAAACCCATTTTCTGGCCTCAGTGCATGTACTGAGGAGACTGTTAACAAAAATTGGTTTCCTTGACTCCACTGGCTGATGTTTGGCTGCAAAAGTTGTTTCTTTTGATGTTCCCACTCTACTTTTAGGGAGTTTTTCTTTAGCCTTTACACTGAGAAGATAAAAATAGAACAAAAGAGCACTCATGAGCAGTGTTCACGCAGTGCTTAAGATGCTTGCAAGAGCCCAGCTTTATTCTGAGTCTGGTTTCAAATGGGTGTGCATAACAACAAGAGTTTCACAGCACCTTGACTTTCTGGCAACACTCTGGCCTTTAAAGGCAGGGCCTCTAATACAATAGGACTACATTAATTCAAACTAGGTACCTTTTCATTCATGCCAGCAGTGTCCACACAGGGCAGTTACAATGCAACAGTTTGGTGTGCTCTGCAATTCACACCCTATAGTCCACACAGAGGAGCAGTGTAGATATAGCTTAAGCTAAACATGTCATAGAGTGAGCATAGTAGAACTGAAATGTGTCTGTATCCCAGTGCATCTCACCTGACACCCTTGCTTTTAGGGAAGAGATGTCTACAAAAAATTCAACAGTACACTATGAAAACCAGTGTTTCTATATTTTGGGTTTTATCCCTAAGTACTATCCTTTGAGTTGTTCGAAACTAGAAATCCCATATACTTAGGAAAAAGAGAGCACGTTGGTCATATCATCAGGGAAGGTTTTTGACTGCTTTTGTCACAACCCGAAACTCACACTCTGGCTCTTGGTCTGGCCGATCGTCGGTCAGTACAGGGTCAGCACAAGCTCAGTACAGAGCCGTGTGCTACTTGTGTGCCGTGTGCTACTGCAGGGCCGCGTGCTACAAGTGTGCCGCGTGCTACAAGTGTGCTGTGTGCAAAAAGTGGTGTGCGGGGTGCAGTCCTTAGTGTGTCGGGTGCAGCTCCTACTGACGTATAGGGCACCAGCTCGGAACCCGATAGGTGCAGGAGCTGGGAACCAATCCAATCCCGACACGAGTAAGAGTCTTCAGATAAAACTGTGTCTTGTGCCAAAAACCGTTAGAAGTGCCTGCGTGTTAGCTGAAAGGCCTGATCACCCTTTCAGCCAGGATCTTCTCCGTTATTGCCGGCTCGTGTTGTGTCGTGTTAGGATTACATCTCACCAATTTGCCATGTACTCGGTGTCTGTACTGTTGGTCAGCTGCATCTGGAGTGTGGTAAGAACATTTAATTTTTGTATATAATCCGTTTTTGCCTAGTTACCTCTGTTTTATTCCCTGCTTGGTATAAAGTTGTGTATAAAGTTTTGTATATAATTGTTAATAGTATTCTTGATTGATAAATTGCCTTGTTCAATCTGAATTGTAGTTTACTCCTGTTGTTAGTTCAGTCTGGTTATTTCCTTGTTGTTGTTGTTGTTCTTGTTGCCTGGTGTAAAGTAGTGTATGTTTTTATTCTGATAATATCTGTAGTTGTTGAATTGCCCCTTTTTTTTGTTTGTTTTATCCAAGTTACAATTTATCCTTGTTGCTTGTTCGGTTAATAAACAGCTGTTTGGTTTTGAATTTTACTCAGTTGTATTCAGTTGTTCCTCACCAGAGTAAACACTTAGTCAAACCTGATTTGTCCCGGTCAGTTTTCATCAAATAAGTTATATCAAAATGTTGTGTCTGTGACTCAAATAAACATTTCAGACAATGAACCACAGTCCCTAGTACAGTTCTTATTTTGTGCCAGCCACCAATTTCATTTCCTTCTCTAATACCTTTAAAAGCAGTCCCTGCTGAACGCACTGCCAGCATCTTCTTTCTTCAAGCTTTCTGATCATCCTGACCTTGAAACTGAGTAACTTCTCTGAAGTCAATGGAATCACACAGGAGCAAAAATAAGAGGAGAATTAAGTACTATTCAGTTCTTATTCTGTCTGAACCATCGCTGCTGCACATATCAATTTTCCATTACAAACTATAAAGGACCATGAAATAAGAATACCCTTTACATCTGTCATGTCCTTGCTATTAATGGGCAAAAAGCTTCACACCTATTGTCACGGTGCAGTGAGATATATGCCATATTCAACAGAAATATCTGACATGTCAGGGCAGGTAATACAGTTTCATGATTATTGGCTTCACCTGTGAGCCAAACCTGGAAAAACAGAAGTCCGTAATAACAAGGTCTACCTGGCATTTATAGTGGGTTCTGTAAGAGGAGCTCAAAAATATTCACAGACAATGGATTTAGTCCCACATCACCTTTGTGAGACAGATTACTATTGTTATCCCCATTTAAAGATTGGTAAATTGAGGTTAAAGGGCTAGTGCTGCATTCGACATTTTATTGTCATGGCCAAGGTCAAGTGTCACAGCTGAGAACAGAACCCACATTGGTTTCCCAGTTCTTTGCTTTAATCACAAAGTCAATCCAAAGTTAAATTTGAACAAAGTTGCTTCAAAGTCTTCATTACTATCGAAGGTACATTATCTAGCACTTTTAGCTGTTTGCAGCTCATTTTATCTGACATTTTAATTAGCAAATTACAGGCTATCAGTGACAATGAACAATCTGAAATCTTAAGAAAAACAGAAGCACAGGGAAAGACATTGTCAAGTGTAATTTTATTATCATGTGTAATTTTAAAACTGAGTTTAAAGAGGTTCTATCATCGTTCTTGGAATTCTCACGTCTAGCTTCCACCGTGAGATGTAAATTACTTTCTGAAATCTCAATAATACTTTATGAACCTTCTTCTATTAAAAGATGAACAACTCTTTTTCTTTCAAAGTTGTCTTTTTGATGGTTGTGGAAGGAGAAGATGATGGGAGAAACTCAAAAGATTTTGAGGAATGTTATTGGTATTAATTTATTTATGGTATCACCTATGATTCCCTAAGCACTTTTCATGGAGACGTAGTTCCACTCCAAAAATCTCACTGTCTAAGAAAGGAAAGTAGATAGAAGTTACAGGAAGGGGGTAATCAAAAAAGGGAATGCTCATCTAAAGTTTATCCAGATTACCCAGAGAGCTACGAATATAAAATGGGGCTGGAAATCTCAGAAGATCAAGCTTTCCATTAGATTTCTTCCTGCTTTCAGTTGAGCTAGAAATACCATGAGTCTTTTTCACAGAGTTTTTGACTTTCTGCTTCCAGTCTCAATCAGAACCATATTCACCCATGAAAGCTCATGCTCCAAAACATCTGTTGGTCTATAAGGTGCCACAGGATTCTTTGCTGCTTTTACAGATCCAGACTAACACGGCTACCCCTCTGATACAATCAGAATCATATCATTCAAAAATATGTGACAATGAAAAATAATGTGGGGAGTAAACCAAACTTTCTGAACTTCCAAAAAGGTTTAATTCTAGCTTGGATCAAAGATTCAGAACGTCTCTCATTTTATCTGAATTGGTTCACTCATCTTTGTGTGGACCAGGTTCTATTTTTATGCTGGTTTTGCATGGCTTTGTAGCTGAGTACAAAAAAGAACCTATGTAACCATTTCCTTTATTGCCTGAATTTTAGTACTATGGTATTGAGCAACTACACCTCTACCCTGATATAACGTGGCCCAATATAACACGAATTCGGATATAAAGCAGCACTCCAGTGGGGTGGGGCTGCGCACTCCAGCGGATCAAATCAAGTTCGATATAATGCGGTTTCACCTATAATGCGGTAAGATTTTTTGGCTCCTTAGGACAGCGTTATATCGGGATAGAGGTGTATTTTGGTTGAGTTCACTGTGCCCCATATGTTGCTATGATGATTCACAGTATTAATATACTTAAAATTATTAATTTTATTCTATTTTCCGCAGACCCACTGACCATTTAACAACATGGATCAAATCTACTCTGATATAATAATAATATTCTACTTAAACAAATTAATACCATTCAGATTAAATTAGAAACTTGAAATTAATAAAATGAGATATTTTATGGAAGCATTATGTTTTTCTGGTCATTCTGGTTGTATAGAAATTATCAGCAGGAAAGATATAGTTTACTAAAGTATGACTAAGTATATCTTAGCAAACTCTGATATGTCATTGCGATCTAGGGAAATCAAATAAATGAAAATGTAAACATTGTTCATGTTATATTAAGGGATCTTTACAACAAAGGACGTTAAATAAAAAAGGAGGGTAGGAAGAGAGAGTTTTTTTCTTTTTCCTGCCCTAGATTTAAAATATAGCTGTGTGAAACTATTAAAAATTGAAAATTCCAGCTTGATGTGGTACCACGTTACGGATGTTGGGCCTGATCCTAAGAGGTGCTGAATACCTGTAATGCCTATTGACTTTAACATCTTACACGAGTATAGTACTTTACATAATCCTTTGTTTGGGTTTCCTAAGCCAGGGGCTCTCAACCTTTCCATACTACTGTACCCCTTTCAGGAATCTGATTTGTCTTGCATACCCTCAAATTTCACCTCATTTAAAAACTACTTGCCTACAAAATCAGACAGAAGTGTCACAGCACACTATTACTGAACAATTGCTGACTTTCTCATTTTTACCATATAATTCTAAAATAAATCAATTGGACTAAAAATTTTGTACTTACATTTCAGTGCATAGTATATAAAGGAGTATAAACAAAACATTGTATGTATGAAATTTTAGTTTGTACTGACTTCACTTGTGCTTTTTATGTAGACTGTTGTAAAACAAGGCAAATATCTAGATAAGCTGATGTACCCTCTGGAAAACCTCTGCATACCCTTGGGTGTACACATACTCCTGGTTGAGACCCACTGTCCTTAGCTCCCAGTAGCAAGTTAAAACTTGCAAAAATCTATTCTTACTTCAATAACAGCTCGATTCCACTCCTATTGAAGTCAATGGCGAAACTCTGACTTCAGTGGTTCAGGATCAGGCCCTAAATTACCTTCTTAATGGGAGCTGCAGCTGTCAAGGACCTGTCAGGCTCAGGCTCATTATACATGCCTCAAAACACCAAGTAGGTTGAATTTTTTTAAAAATAGAAGCCTAACCTTAGGCTTTCAAATAAGTAACCGGATTTTCAAAAATGCTGAGCACCCAACAAATCCCACTGCAGTCGCTGGGAGCTGCAGATGGTTGCTCAGCACTTTTGAAAATCCAGCTACTTAGTAAAGGTCTGAATATGGCTTTGGGGATGGCATTTTCAAGAGCACACAAGTGAATTAGGAGCACAAGTCCCACTGACTTTCTATATGACTTATGCTCTTCAGTCATTTGGGCACTTTTGATCCTAGAAGACCAGCTTTAAGCACCTATTTTTGAAAATCTCAGCACAGGTCTCCTGATTCCCAACTCTATATCTGGTGCACTAAACCACAAAAACCTCCTTTGCAAGCCACTTTGCATGTCTACAATTCAGTATCCTTATTAGTTCCCCTAATTGTGTGCTCTTTTATTACTTGCTCCTTTGCCTCAGTTCTTTGTCCAGGACCCCCTCACTGTAGAACCAGATTCCAAGAACCTTGCCATTATCCACTTTTCTTATACCTTAACACTGTGTACTCAAAGTTATACATTCTGTGATATTTTATTTGTCAGCACAGAAAATAAACATGAATTACCATTAGATTAGAACTCATCTGGAGTTAGTTTCCTCATGACCACGCTACAATGATACATTGTCATTTATTCATTGCGCCTCTATTTTGCGACTGCTTGAGAAATTGGTTATTGGTCCCAGTTTTGCCCTAAGAGATAGACTCAACTAAACTTTGAAGTCAATGTGAGTTCCACCTGTGTCACTGAGGGAAGCACTGGCTCCTGTATCCCTTAAGCTTGTCTCAGCACTGTGGGAATCAAAGGATTATCCACTTTTGGAAATCACAAACAGAAAAGAAGAACAGTTTTATTCTGCGGTCACACTGTTCTGTATCTTGAGAATTCTATACACTCTCTTATGCACTTCTAAGACATCTATCACCATGGTATCTAAGCCCCACATCAATATATCAAGCATTTCAGTGTATCCTGCTTTAATTTTGTGTGTCTCCATGGTTTTCTTTTTCTTGGCTCTCCTGTGCCTTCGTGCCTTCTTCCTTGCTTACCTTTCTTCTTTCTCTCTCCTCATCCCAGACAAATGGTGCAATGTGAAGGTGACATAATTGGGGAAATGCTGAACTACACCTTTATCTATGCTGAACAGACACTTTGGATAGTGACACCATCTGTCAATGTGTAGAAATTGATCAATTTGCTGTTGGACCACTGCTACCAAGTCTCTCAGGATAGAAATTGAATTCTTCTCTGGAATGAAATTTTTTCCCTCATCCTTTTGATCTTGACAGATTCCATCTGGGGGCTGGGATTCTAGAAGCTCTGCCACTACACATGGGAAGGGAGAAAACAAATGAACTTTGCTAGAAACCCTTTATTCGTTTGTGCTAAGGGTATCAGACTATGACTTGTTTGGCTTTTTTTAATGTCAAACTTTAGTTTTCTTCCTTTTATTAAATCCCGTTCTATCCTAAGTCTTGTCTTTTACCAACATTCTGTTTATTTCTTAGTATCCTGATATCTTTCCTCCCCCTGTTATGGAAGCAGAGATTTCACAAGTCAGGGGAGTCACTGAAGGGCTTCGGGGCTATGCATTAAATACCATTGTCCTTCCTTTTGATGAAATACTTTCATCAACAATTTGGTACCATTGTATGAAAACTTGACACTGCATCTGAAAACAGCAACAGGGCAGTGCTGATTTGTGTGACAAAGAAAATCTGATCTCCAATTTTGTTCAGATATTGGCACATACAATAGGGCAATTAAAAGGACAGGTGTTGCATCGGCATGCAAGATAACTATTGGCAAATTACAATATAGTATTTGCACAAAAATATGTCTCTGTGCAGTTTTTCACAGGAAAAGTCAAAGCCAACATGTTTAGAATACTTTATTGCCTCAACCTTTTGCCACAGCCCTGAGTGATGCCACTGCTGACTCACTTACCATTCTCTCTTATTTACATGGTCATATCCTTCACTAAATTTGATTTTTGGATTCTACTGGGAACCAGTATTGGTTTGGCTTTGGGGACTGCTATACATTTGGACTTGCCATTAATTCAGGTTTGTGACTGGAGTACTAGATTTTGTTCCACAGCACTACACCGTACAGACAAATAATCAACTCCCATTAAAATGTACAAGGCTGACATAATATTTATCATACTAGTCATGTCCCATTTTGCATTATGCTGATTGTTTATGTCTCCTTTCTCTTGTTGCCCCATTTGCTTTTGATGACCTTCAAACATTGTGTCCATGGCAACTAACAGAATGGGTTGTTAACACGAAGAAATGCTACTGAATTTCAGAAAACCTGCGTCTCCAAGGTTTGATACACGTTTTATTACGCTAAATTGTGTTAAAGAAGCTACACTGAGAGAACTTCAAGGTTGCATGGTAAAGCACTCAAAGCGGGGAAATCACAATATTAAGGTTGCACAAATGGCCTCAACTCTGTCCCTTTCTGCATACATTCTAGTCCTCCCAGGAAGCCTCACAGCAGGGAGCTGCAGGGCCATAGGAGCGCATCACTCCACAAATGAACAATTCAAGAGGAACTCCACAAGGGGAATCGTGTAGAATTATCTTTCCCCTTCACTATGGGAAGGTGCAGCCAGGCCTTATGCTAAAAGTGGTCTAAGCTAGTCAAACCTAACTTCCCTCTCTACCTGTTTCATGGAGCTAAAGACCACTATCTTTGGACAAGTGTTTACTAAAGACTAAAACCCATATTTTTCATGAGTGCAATGATGCCAAAATCATCTTATTAACAATGTAGAAGGAAGATCATTTAATGACAAAGCTGTAGCCCCGATGATAACCAGTACTTTTCCTCTGGCAGTGAAGCTCCACGGTGCCCCACTCCGCAGTGCTCAGATCAGGAGCTTAAAAGCCACAATGTAGCCCAACATGTCACTTGTAATTTAAGAGTAAAAACTATGAAAATTTAACTTGATTTTCCTATCCTGATGCAGCATTTGCTTAGCTGCTGGGGTTTTGGAGAAGTCCACTGTGTAAGTTTTTTTTTAACAAATACATGAGGAAACTTGTAAATGAAGGAGGAATTTGGAACATGATGTTTGTCTTCAAGAACTCTCTAACAAGGAAAATGAATACACTAGTTACATAAAGTGCCGAGCATTTATGAGAGCCATTTTCTTTCAGCTGCAGCCCACGTGCTGACACAGAGATTGCTTTTATGTTTGTATCTGAATTTCATAGACCTGTTTGATAAAACTGTGCATTTCATTTCGGATTTAAAAAAAAAAAGAAAATGCAAACAAGTGATCTCCGAAAGTGAGAGGTGGTTCAGTGTTATAAAAATTTATACTAAGCTAAGTGAGCTCAGCAAAGATCTTTCTAAAAATTACAGACAGACTTTCAAAATCATGGAGAGAACCAGCTAAGGGCCCAGTCTTGCCTTTCTTATCACAGGAAAGTAGTTAGTATGACCTTTATAGGGACGACCCACTCCTAGTGTCAAAATGAGATTTCACTCACAGTAGATTGTTCTGCATTGTTCTGTCACACAAGCAGGGACATGTCTTGATGGAATATAGCTTATGCTCCCCTGCATGTCCAGACAGAAAGTTTAATTTCGAAGGCCATACAGTGAGTCAACAGCAGAGCTGATATTACCTTTGTGGAGTTTCTGGCTCCCAGCCCTAATATCAATCCAGTAGACTCATAGACTTTAAGGCCAGAGGGGACCATCATGATCGTCTAGTCTGCCCTCCTGCACATTCCAGGTCACAGAACCTCACTCACCCTGTCATGTAACAGACCCATAACCTCTGGCTGAGTTACTGAAGTCCTCAAGTCATGATTTAAAGACCTCAAGTTGCAGAGAATCCACCCTTTATGCTACTTTAAATCTGCAAGTGACCCACGCCCCCACGCTGCAGAGGAAGGCCAAAAACCTCTGCCAGTCTCACCCAACAGGAAAATTCCTTTCCAACCCTAAATATGGCGATCAGTTAGACCTTGAGCATGTGGGCAAGTACCAGGGAATGAACTCTGTAGTAACTCAGAGCCCTCCCCCATCTGGTGCCCCATCTCTGGCCATTGGGGATATTTGCGACTAGTAGTCACAGATCGTCTACGTAACATGGTAGGCAGTCTCGTCATACCATCCCCTCCATAAACTTCTCAAGCTCAGTCTTGAAGCCAGTTAGTTTTTATTGCTCCCACTGTTCCCCTTGGAGGGCTGTCCCAGATTAATCCCAATCCACATGCTGCCTGCTCAAAACTCCAAGGTGCTTGGTGCCTAGCAGGGAAGCTGCTGGACCCTTATAGTGATCCAGCTACTGCTGCTGCCACTACTGTGGAGTAGGGCTGCTGACTATTTTCCAAAAGTTTTTTAAGGATAATTTAAAGGAAAATAGTTTTTGCTTTTTTTAAAAAAAGCAATGTTTAATCAAACCCTCAGAGCAACTAGTACACAATGCATAATACATTTCACAAAGCCCAGCAGACATCCATCGCACACACACTGTTCCAGGAGGAAGATGCCCCTCTTCAGAAACACGCCCCAGGGCAGTTTGTGTGCAGTGAACCTGCAAGGTCTTCCCACTGGTTTTTAACTTCTTGAAATGACTGTAAGACTAAGCAAGGCCTTAGGCTAACTCTCTAGTGTCTGTAGCACACTGTCTCTGAATTTAGCAGGAAATTTGCCTACATTTATTGAGTTCTTGTTTTCCTCCATTAAAGGAATGTGCCACTGTTTCCATATTCCATGGAAAAATGCTATGAATTCTGATATTTTTCCATGGAAGATGGAAACAGTGGTATGTTCCATGTACAACAGTTTCATTGAAGGACAAATCTTGCTCTCACTGAAGACATTGAGAGTATTGTTATCACTTTTAATAGATATGAGTTTCAGTGAAGGGTTTATGGCCCAGACAGGCAGAATGGGTGGACACATAGGGCAGCAAAGTACTAGGAATGGTACATTGTTCAGTTTTTCTGTGTGTCTCTGTGAGTGGGGATGGATATTTGCCAATTTGCATAAGGCAGCCCAAACTCAGTGACCCACTGTCCCCTTCTACCACTTTAGTCTGCAGTTTGTTCTGTTGATCCTTGATCAGGAAAGTCTGCTGACCAGTTAGCTGAAGAATTACCCAACAGGCTACACCAACTGAGAGTCCTTGAACTTTGAAGATTTTGAGCACAGGCCTCAAAGTCTGCTCAAATGGCTTTTCCAAATATCTTTAAAACTTTTGGGGCTGACGTCTGATTCCAGCATGTTATGGACTGAGTCTTGTAGTCTTTATTCAGGCACTGAGGTCAACATTAGAGTCAGTGTTCACTTTACCTGAGTGTAAGACGGTCGTGTCGGGGCTCGTCCCTCTCAGGCGCGGCGGAGAGCCAGGGCGCCTCCTTACGCACTGCAGTCCGGGTAGGCTTAGCCCCGCGGCCGGTGTTGAGCGGGGTACAAGGCCTGTAAACAAGGTAGAGCCCCGGCCCTCTAGCCGGGGTCGGGGCTCTCAAAGTAGATAAGCCCCAGCCCTTGGACAGGGCGGGCAGTAATAGTCCAGGCTCAGGCCTCTAGCAGGGGCTGAGCAAACACAGTATCAGCCCGGGCCCTTGGCTCGGGCGGGCAGTAATAGTTCAGGATCAGGCCTCTAGCAGGGACTGAGCAAACACAGTATCAGCCCGGGCCCTTGGCTCGGGCGGGGCACCAAACATAAGTCTAATTAGCTCTGGCCCTTTGGGTCCGGGCAGAGCAGTGGCAAAGTCAAAGGGGCCCAGCCCTTGGTTCGGGTGGGGCACCAAACACAAGTCTAGTTAGCTCTGGCCCTCTGGATCAGGACAGAGCAATGGCAAAGTCAAAGGGGCCCAGCCCTTGGTTTGGGCGGGGCACCAAACACAAGTCTCGTTAGCTCTGGCCCTCTGGATCAGGACAGAGCAGTGGCAATAAGCGGGAAGAGGGGGAGTCTGCCACCCGGGTGGCAGGGGGAATGCAGGCCCTCCCACTCCACTGCGTTCCAGCCCGGGGCCCTAACAGCGGTCAAGACCCACTGCAGTCAGTGGGGATCCTGGCCGCAACACACTGACATGGGTTCGGGCTCTTCAGGAGCCAGACCAGGGTCGGCTATCCCCGGGCCACTTCCAACTTCCCCCTCTCTGGGTACCTGGTCCTTGCCAGCGTCGTCTGGTGGGTCCCAGACCATGGGCTCCTCCGGGTACTGGTCGTGGGGAAGCTCAGGCCGCTCCTCGGGGTATCGGGCACACGGCAGGTCAGGCCGACGTTCCTCCGGGTACCGGGTCTGAGGCAAGTCCAGCCAACGCTCCTCTGGGTAGTGGGCGTGGGGCAGGTCCGGCCAGTGCTCCTCTGGGTAGTGGGCGCGAGGCAGGTCCGGGCAGCGCTCTTCTGGGTAGGGGGCGCGAGGCAGGTCCGGGCAGCATTCCTCTGGGTAGTGGGCGCAAGGCAGGTCCGGGCAGCGCTCCTCTGGGTAATGGGCACGGGGCAGGTCAGGCCAGCGCTCCTCTGGGTAGTGGGCGCGGGGCAGGTCCGGCCCGGTGGGAGCCCGGGCACCAGCGTCTGTCCTCTCTGGCAGCCTGCGCCCAACTGAGCGCTGGGGCTGGGCTTTTATACTTCCTGTCCCGCCCCTTGACTTCCGGGGGGCGGGGACAGGCCGTGCTGACTCCGCCCACTGAGGCACCTGCTCTGGCTCGTCCCTCTCAGGCGCGGCGGGGAGCCAGGGCGCCTCCTTACACTGAGTAAGAATCAAATGAATCAAAGGTAACATGGCCTGAAGACTAGGGCACAGGACTGAGCATCTAGAGCGCTCGGTTTTATTTCCATCTTGGTCATTGACCTGCTGTATGACCTCGGGCAAGTCACTTCACCTCATCATGACTCTGTTTCCTTTTCCATCCTTTGTCTGTCTTGTGTATTTAGATCATAAACAGGGAGTGTCTGTTGCTATGTGTGTACAGTGCCCATCAAAAAGGTCTCCTAGGTGTTACTCTTATATAAATAATTATTGTAATATTGAGAACTACAGAACTTGCCCCAAGACTATGTGAAAACAGACCTCTGAAGACTCACTGACCTTTAGAGATCTGAGAGTTTATATTAACAAGTATTCAGCTAAATGAGATTTGACTACGCTTCTAAGGCAAACAAACAAACAAACCCAAACACTCATGTGTGTATTATACAACGGCGGGCCATACTCGTATTCTTAGTGCATTCAACCCCTTTATCAAAAGATTTTAAATTAACTATTTTATGTAAAATAACATGAAAAGGGTGAGGAGAGAGAGAACAACACAGAATATTATAGTGGCAAACACATTGGAAATGAGAGCAAATAAATGGTTCTATAGGAAAATAAAAGCTTTGCATTTGTCAAGACATGTGGAAGCTTTCACAGTATCTTCTCGAGAATGGGTGACACTCTGACAGGGTAATGCTGAGTCATTAATGTTTCTTTAATTATCAACAGCATCAGGTTTTCCAGTTTTAATGTATCACATACACTGCAGCAACAAGCAGTAGCAGCTGGGGAATATTTTCCTTTCCAGTATTTGGCCAGCAAGCAGCTGTTGCAAAGAATGAAGGTGAAATTATGCTGGTGCTTTTTGTGAGCAAAAAAATAAGTGCTAAATTAGTAGGATAAATTGCAATGATGAATCTGACCAGCTATCAGTCCCATTCCAGAAAAGCTGTCCATGTGGCTGGTTCCTTCTGTCCACAAGGAGTCCCAGCCAAGTCAGTGGGACAACATGTGGGTCAGAGGGTCTGCTCATGTGGATCACTATGCAAAATCAAGACCATAGTTATTACTATTCCATCCTCAGTTGGGAATTTCTTTAACCTTTTCACATCTTGGATACTGCGAACGTAATATTTTGGCTCCAAATATGTAAACTGAGACTAGAAGCCAGTTCAAATATTTTACACAGGGCTTTTACGACTATTATTAATCATCATTAAAACACTATCCCATCAACTGCAGACCTATTCCCCCAGATCCCTTCCAGAGGGACATTTAATGTATTCCATTTTCTGTGCATCGGTTTAATGCAATTTTTTTAATTAATAAACCTAATAAATCTTAGGGAGATCTCAGCAAACTTGTGTTCAGTACATGTCCAATGTTTAGAAGAGTATCCATAGTATCAAGCTGTTAAGGAACATAATTATGCTGCCCAGAAATACTTAATTCAATTGTGACTTGCCAGACCTTCCTTCAGAAAGTCCGTGTAGTCATTTTATTTATGATAGGCAGCTTGTTGCCCAATTAAACTGTAGGGCCTTTGTTTGATGCACCTTTTTAGAGTTTTCTAGTGGGAAATTTTACACTAACAGGAAGAACTTTGTTAAAAAGAGTCTTTCACTGCATGCCTTACAGCACACCCGAGATGCCTGTTTGTCAAATCATGCCTTGTCATTTGTTATTGCTTACATAAATCACGGGTGTCAGGAGAAATCACAAGTAAGCTTCGGGATACCCTTTGTACACTCTTGTGATACAATCAGTCTCTTTACCTTTCCAGGCTCAGAGATGTATCAGCCTACTTACTAGCATTGCAATCCGTGGGGAAGATAAGGAGCCTAACCGAGCACTGCATTACTTTAGCTTTAAGCTGGTGGAGAGTCACATCTATCTAATTAAAATAGCTCACCACAGAAAATGCACAGAACTGCCCACAATTTGCACTGGAGGGCCTAATTCTGATTTCACACCCACACAAATCAGGAAAAACTCCACAGACATCAGAATCAGACCAAAGCATTTAAAATAGACCAAAAAGACAGTTTTAGGCCTAATTCAATGTTTTCCTTTACTTTCTATTGCCAAAGACTTTAATTGCTGGTAATGCCAGCCCGACTTCCTATGCTGTAAGGACTGGCCATTGAAAGCCATTCTAGAATAGTGAAACTAGTCTTGCTCTCAACAGGCCAACAGCTCCACTCCTGTTCTATTTTGCTCATATTTCAGGGTGACCAAAATAGCCGCACTCAAGACAAAGCACTGAAGAGTCTTGTTGGTTTTCTTGATTCGGTGCCTAAAATGACAAACATTACCTTTTTAATGATGCCCACTATCATAATGCATAATGCCCTATGTTTAGGTATAATCAATTTATTCTCCTGTTTAAATGTGCGTATATCTATAAATACTCTCTGAGTAACCTTTAAATCATCATAGAAGGACTTTAAGGAGTAAAGTACAAAAATAGCTCGCTACAAGGATCTGAGACAAGTCAGAACACATTACAGACACATACAACCTCCTAAAGAGCGTTAGCTGACAAAGACATGAAATATTTTTCCATTAATATAATTACATTTCCATTTTAGAGCCGAGATTTCAATCTAGGCTACAGTGAAAACCTTCTCAAAGGACCTGGTCCTGCAAGGTGCTGAGCAAGTGGATTTCAGTGGGAGTTTAGGGTGCTCAGCACTTTGCAGGAGGAGCGTAACACTTTACCGGATCAGACCCTAACAGAGCAAAGAGTGGTTTCAAAAAGCACAATTTCAGAATGACAGAACAAACCTGCATTTCTGGAAAAGACACTGAAGGCTGACAACTAAGTGGCAATTGTGGTATGTCTTTGCAAGCATTTGTCAGCACTGGAGTATTAGTCCCACACTTGCTAAGAAGGCCTTTTATTTTTTCTTTTAACGTTGCTAATTGATTAATATAAATCCAGGATTCCTGAACCCATGCAATATCCTGGGGGGAAACCCTGTAAGGCGAGTGCTGGCAAACAATTGGGGAACGCTCTTTGCAAAAGCATTTTTTAAAAATGCAACTAATGAACATTTTAAACCAGAGACTCCACTGCTGCAAAACCCCTGCAAGGAGGAGGTAAATAGAAGGAGAAAATTCAGCCAGGTAAAATTTGAACCCTAATCAATAACTTTCTCCATGAAGCAGGAAGTGTTGTCTAGTGATTATAATGGTCAAATGAGGGTCATGGGGCCTTGTCCTGTTGCTGCTGTGTGACTTCTCTCATTCCACCTCTGTTCTTTTGTCCACCTATTGGTGAAATATATATATTAATGTCACCTTGCAACCATGCTGGGTGGCTGAAATTTGCCAAGGACCTTGAGCTATGTGAAGTAAAGTAAAGTAGGGAGAACAACAATCCATCCGGCTTTCACTGCAACCAGCTGTGGAGTAAGCTCCAGCACAGAGAGAAGTGGCCCGGTGAAGGCTGGGAATGTTTTCACTGGAAGTCTGAGTTCATCCAACCCAACTTGAAACTGAAGGGGCTGCTTTATAGTCAGCCCCTTGCAAGCCAAATGGCTGTTTACCAGCAGCATCATTCATGAGAAAAACACTGAGGGCTCACACAGCTCTAGCAGCAACAAGAAAATGAAATTAGTAACATTAGCTTATGGGCATCAGGCTTGTGGCAAGCTGAAGTTCCTGCCTACAATGCCAAATGGTTTGGTTTCACTGTTCCTTGCCCTGCCAACCCCAACCCTTGTTATATCTTGTGATAAACGTCTAGTGCGGGATCTGTGAGGCAAGGTGTGTTTTCTTATGCTGGTTTGTATAGCACTGAGCACAATGAGGCTCTGCTCCTTGACTGGGGCCGCAGAAGTTACTCTAGCAGCAGTAGCAAAGTAATAAGAAGAAGAAGAAGAGGAAGTACAAATATAATCATAATAATCTAAACAGAAATGAGAGCATCAGTAGAATATCAAACAATTATGAGCTAGAACCTTTTTCATCAAAAAGTCCCTTATGCAAAAATGAAAAATTTCATATAAAATAGTCTGTTCCTTTGAGCATTTTTAGTTCCCAAATTTTTTGACAAAAATTTTACATATAAAGTTTAGCCAGTAAATTTTTACCAATTTCAAAACAAAGCCAGGATTAAATATTTGATTAAAAAGCCACAGAAAATTGAAAAATCAGACATTGTAATATGTATAATGTAATGAATGTGTATATATTAATTATAATTATTATATTAAATTATTATTATGCACAATAATTATTTTATTATAATATTTCAACATCTTGATGAACAATGTTTTGTTTTTCTCCAGACTCTCTAAACCAGTGAGTAAAAAGTTGTGTAAAGTACATTTGACTGCTCAGAAGAAGAACACAGGATGAGATTATATGATATATTGTTTGAAATCTAATAACACACTGGTCATAAATGTCACTGTGAAATGTTTATAAAATCTCTGTAGGTGAAATTATGGTTATTCTCTGATATAATGTCCTGGAGATTGTAAACAAACAAAGGTGACAAAACAGGTTTCTTCTATATAAAGAAGAAAGAAAATATAGCGGCAGATGCCCTGTCCAGGAAAGAGGGCTCTGACCTTCTGCCTCCAGGTCAGCCAGTGGCTAACCTTCCTGCAGCTTGGTAAACAAGAAGGTGTGATCCTAAGAGCATCCCAGTCCCAGAGGGCAAGGAGCTCACTGGTACCAGGTAATGAGTTCTAGCTGGCCTGACCACTTCAGTGTGCCTCAGCTCACTGTGGTTATAATCTGTATCTAAAAGGTGTTATGTAAGATATCATTGGAAAACTAAGAACTCGCTGATCATTAATATTTCTGCATGATGTATGCACAGGGTGTGTATAAAAAATTCTGAATATGCCCTGGAATTATATTCTTAAAATGTGATGTGTCTTTAGAGGAACAAACAAACCAACCAGTTATTTCTCTGAACCGTCCAAGAGAGGGCTGGACATTTCAGGGCAGACAGTCTTGGAGAAATCTGGGACTCGGGAGTGGTTTGGGATCACCTTGCTGGTTGTAAATATGGCTGGTGGAAGCCAAAGTGAGGCTAGATGGGCTCTTGGGGTCAGGGTGTGACCTACAGTATGTGACCTCCAGCAGTGGCCAGAACCAGATGCTTCAGAGGAAGCAGTGATCAAGCAGTTTATAAGGTTAGTATAGCCTGACCAATGCTGTCTGTCTTGCTGCAGAGGTGTACTATGAGGTGTAGCAGGAATCTCTGGTTTTAAATGTAATTTATTTTCTTATTTGGGATAATCCCTGAGAGTCTGAAATAACTGGCAATGGCAAATCTAAGCATGGGTGAGTGATAGTATTAATGGGGATTGCATGGAGCAAGGAGCTTCACTTGAAAAAATAATAATAAGCTGATTTCTTCCTGTGTGATTGATTTCCCAGTTTCACAGTTCAGCTCCTTGTGAGAGGCTAGACAGGCACCAGGTTGAAATGTCAGAGCAGGGCAGCTGAGGAATAGAGCACCACCTGGAGAACAAGCCTCAGACTAACAAATCTCAGATTAATGGTTTGTCCCATCTGGGTTTAAATTAATTATATTTTAACTCATCCAAATGTTTTGGGAATTAAGACATAGAGTTCAGAGGGGCTTGGGTTTTTTTTGGGTAGTCTTGGTTTTTTTGTAACAGTGTAGAAAGGGTAAAAATATATCTAATAAATGTAAACCAAAGAGAACAAGCTGTAATTTAATATGTGTCAGACAGGCTATAAAGAAAAAAACCTGTTCCAAACCCACTACTTTTTAGTGTTCTAGCCACATGTCTGTCTAGCCTTTGTCAGGAAACTAAACCGTGTTAGGATTTTATTATTGATACTCTTTACAACCTAGATGGACTGACTTTATTGGGCTTTGAGATTTTTATTGCTTATATTTATATTTCCATTGGGGCACTGAACTTCCTATCTGAAAAGTTATGAGAGAAGAAATTTGAGTACATTTCGTCTGTGAAAAAGCTCCTGTAATTATATCAGGGAGTGCTGAAAATTGGATATTGGCTTGGCGGATAACCCAAGGAAATGTGACATTGGTGGAAGTGCACAGACAGAGCTATATGCTTTAGTATATCCAGCCTTTTGGATGCTTCTAACAGACGCTTTGAAAAGGCTTTAGGATTTTACCCCTCCCCACTTGTACTTCTTGTTATTCTAACCTTAGAAATCTTTGTTAAACAGCTTTTTCTGTGTGAGGGGATTACCTTGATACAATAATGAACTGGCTAGTGCATACATATAGCACTTCCTTCTACTGGATGCAATTGGAACTGCTCAGCTATGGAAAATAGACCTTATTCTGATGATAAATTAAAATACATTTCTTTCATTTCAGTTAGCAGGGCCCTGTGCTTTTGCAGCTGGAAGAGTTGTAATAAATCAGATGTTTCTGTGAGGAGCTCAGTACAGCTACACAGATAAATAGGGTCTATTCTCTACTCAGCTGCCCTGTTGTAAATCAGGAGTCACCCAAGTTATGTGAATGGAGTTACACCAATAAAGAGAAGAAAATCAAGCCAATACAGTTCTAACTCTGCGGGTGCTGTGCAGGTCAAAGCAGGCATGGTGTGCTCTGAAGCATAATGACAATGGTGAAGTCCCTAAGGGTATGAATACACTGCAATTAAAAATCCATGGCTGGCCCATGCCAACAGGCTCAGGCTCACGGGGCTCAGGCCAAAGGGGTTGTTTCATTGTGGTGTAGATGTCTGAGCTCAGGCTACAGCCTGAGTTCTGGGACCCTCCCCCCTCCTGCAGGGGCTTCACCTGGAAAACGCTTAAGCCCAAACATCAGCACCACAAGGAAAGAGCACCTTAGATCGAGCCCCATGAGCCTGAGTCAGCTGGCATGGGCCAGCCGTGGGTTCTTAACTGCTGGGTACATTATTCCAAGTGGCCTTGGATTTGTTACAATTTGTTACTAGGTATTTTGAGCGAAGGGCTCAATGCAGTGAAAATATCCTCAGATCTCTAATATGTGGGTGGAGTGCTTTGGCTATATTTCTCCCAAGCTCCCTTAGAAAAACCACCATGAAACCACTGAAAATGATTTCCTCTTCTTGAACTAGACATTTTTTGCCCAGAACATGTAATATGACTGCAGTGAAGCTGGGAAGGGTGTTACATTTTTATATGATGGCAAAATGGGTTGCATTGGCAATCAAGTGCAGCTACGGTGTAGTATTTATGAAATCTGGGGCAAGACTCTGGCTTGGCCTTGCAGGGGAGAGGAGAGAGCAAGAAACCTGGATAGATATGCACCCTAGCATACCCTGCATCCAGGCCAGTCACAGCTCAGGAGAGCGCAGGGCTTTCACCCTCCCTTTTCGCAGCGGGATGCACCCTAAAGGAGGAGGGCAGTGAAGGCAGGGCCATGGGTGGGGAGAAGAACTTCACTCTCTGAGGGGTTGTAGGAGCAGGCACACTGTGCATTGGGGAGCTCAAAAAGGATTTTCTGGGGCAGAATATCTTCCTCAAGCTCCTCCATGGGGTGATACACCTCCCTTTGCACTGTGGGCAGTTTGCACAACTTTGCCTGTACTTTTAGCTAAGTCATAGAAAGCCAAAACATCGTCAAAGAATGAGAATGGATTTCTATTCTAGATGTAAAGCTATGAAGAACATAACCTGAATAAACAGATTTTTAATGGTGCTGGCTAATTATATTGTGTTCATGTGATTTCTGTTACTTTATTTCTTTTTGAATTTATCAGTGGAAACTCATTTACTATGGATAAAATATTAATCTTAATGCCAAACTACCACTGCATTACTCATTAGCTTGTGTTGATTTTGGAATTAATTGCTGGGCCTTTAGGTGTATTGTGTCTAGTTATGCTAATAAACAACATAGAGTGGTTTTCTTTGCTAGTAATTTGCTGCTTACTAAAGAAACAATTCCATAACCTGAAGAACTTAGGATCTGGTTGATAATCAGTGCCAGGATGGCAATTACTCTAACCTTATTCTCACACAGGATGTCATATCATCCTTAATATGAACATTTTCCCGGTGCTGGAAGTGTGCATTGTCAATAATTATAGCATGTTGCTATTCTAATTAAACTCATTATGCTAAATATATGACAACAGCTTAAAGCTTTGAAGAAATCTTTAAACGTACTTTCACGTTTTAATATCAGAGTGACTTTGTATGTGGTTTCTGCTTACTGTGTACTCTATAGTTACTTCAGCCCATTTTCTACCTAGGACCTGTATACTCCACTTTCAGGAAGAAATGAAAACCAATGAGAAGAGAAAGTGTATGTTGAAAATGCCTGGGGATTCTATGCACGGACAATATACCACATCAACCCTACTTTGAGGAAGAGTAGATGATGGTCTAGAAGGGAAGAGGAGAACATAACCCACAGATGTTAGCTTAATGCACTCCACAGTCTAGCCTACAAAGTGACTTGATCCAGCAAAGTACTTAAGCATGTACTTCTACTGTAAGCATATGGTCATCCTACTGCCTTCAATCTCTGAGTGGATAGTGTCTCTCAGAACCTCCACTCCCACAAAGTCTGCAGTAAGGTTGGCTCCATAATGCCACTATATAAATCCATAGAACACTCACAGCCTGTATATTGCATATAGTTCTGGTCATCCCATCTCAAAAAGATATATTAGAATTGGACATGGTGCAGAGAAGGGCAAGAAAAATTCTTAGGGGTATGGAACAGCTTCCATATGAGGAGAGATTAAAAGACTTGGGCTGTTCAGCTTAGAAAAGAGTCAACTAAGGGGGGATATGATAGAGGACTATAGAATCATGAAAGGTGGGGGGGAATTAATAGGCAAGTATTATTTACCCCTTCACATAACACACAAGAACCAGGTATCACCCAATGAAATTAATAGGCTTAAAACAAACAATAGGAAGTACCTCTTCACACAACACATAGTCAACCTGTGTAACTTGTTAATGGGATGTTGTGGAGGCTAAAAGTATAACTGGTGTCACAAAAAATGAGATATATTTATGGAGGGTAGGTCCATCGATGGCTGTTAGGAACATAACCCCATTCTTTGGGTGTCCCTAAACCGCCAACTGCCAGAAGCTGTGACTGGTCAACAGGGAATGGATCACTTAGAATTGCCCCATTCTGTTCATTCCCTCTGAAGCATCTAGTACTGGCCACCATCAGAGACAGGATATTGGGCTAGATGGACCATTGATCTGACCACTATGGCCATTCTTATGTTCCTATAAATAACAGCAGTCATACCATCTTTGGCGTGAGATGAAAAACTAAGGTCCTGAGCACTTGTGATCATAAAAATCGCATTGTAGTTTGGTAAAGACTTGGCATGCCAGCCAGATCGAAAGTAAAGGAATTATATTCAGCCTTAGAGAACCTACATTCCCTCCTAAAGTGACATTTGGATAGAGTTAATCTTCTTCACTTCCGCTCCTACTACTGGATACTCTGGCCTCAGTTTAGCAGAGCACTGAGCCATACACTAAACTGTAAGCACAAAAATCAATGGAAGGCCCCAACTGCAGTGGATTCGCCATGGTCCCAGTGGTCTATGGTGAGCAGGCCATGCAGGGAACATGGGGCCATGGATCAGAGCTGTGGTGCAACTTGTCCAGTATCCTGTTTCCAGCTGTGGTCAGATGCCTGAGAGAAAGATGCAAGAACCCCACAGTAGGCAGATGTGGAATAACCTGCCCTTATGAATGTCTCATCCTAATTTGTAAAGTTGAGAATGACTTACTACCTGCATCATGAAGTTTTTATCCCTTCCAAAACCCTTTGTGTTCATTAGCTCGTATAATTCTGAATATTTGTGTTATCCATATAAATGTCTGAACCCTCTTTGCCTATAAGTTCTTGGCCTTGATGACATGCTGTGGCAATGAGTTCCGCAGTATGAGACATATGCAAGGCATCCTGGCATCTTTTGCATGCCACAGAGCAATGTTGCACAGTGGTTCTGCAGCAGGAGGAAAGGGTCTTGGGCAAGTCAGGAAAGAGTCAGGGGGAAACGGCCTGATCCAATTCCTGTTGAAGTCAATGGAAGTCCCTTTCCACTGATTTCAGTGGGTTGTGGATTGTGTCTCTGATCAGAGGGTCCAGAGCTACATGGATCCACTTGTGAAAACTTTGAATGCAGGGCATCAGCCTTTACTACAGCCTTGTAGTGGTTATATTAATAGCCATGGAACAGCTACGCTGATACTATGCAGTCTGAGGAGAAGAGGATTCCTTTCCTTCTGGGTCCTGCACAGGTTTTGTACAGAGTACCAGTACCATCCAACCATGTGTGTGTGTTTTCACTGAAAGCAGGGAACTTAGTTGCTAATATCAGAGTTACAAGTGCTTGGTGAATAAAGAAATGATTTCTGATATTTCCATGAGGCAAAACCTCTTTGCAAATCACCTGTGAATCATTAACCATGACATTTGAGAGAGGCAATGCACAGGATAACAAAAGAGTATTTAAAGATATTGCTTGTACTCAGCACTAAACAGGATAAATGTTTCTAGTTTTAATACCAGACTATAGAAAATGCAAGCCATGCCTTCATTTTCTCTACATTTTGGTTTTCTCCTTTGCAGCCATCTGAAATGAATGATATAGACAGATCCTGGGATCAATGGTATTAATAATCTAGAGGAACTATTGGCTATAATTCCCATTTCTGTTTGTGTGGGGCATTCAGAAATGTCCATTCACAATAAATAGCAATTAATGGAGGTGAGAAAAAAGAACTGGACATCTGATAGGCTTGTCAATTATTACTGATCCTGTTGTGTGCAGGATGAGCCTCAGTCGTGTGTCACATAAGCACTTCTAGTAGGAGATTCTGGCTGCCAGAATCACTTTTGGGGCATATTAAGTTGAAGCATTTCATTCACATGTGAAGGTGTTTGGCCACAATATAATCTGACAAGGTCAGTCTATCAAGAGAGCTGAGCAGACGACAGTCCCTGAGTGCAGTTTGGCATGCTACTAGCTGAAAGCGTAGAGGATTTTCAGTGCACTATAGCAGTGTCCACATGGGATGTTACTGCATAGCAAGCTGATGTGCTGTAGATTCACACTGGGTTAGTGCCGTGCAGTAAGTTGCCACGTAGACAAGCCCTCTAAGACTTGCTCAAACAGGCTAACGGTGAGCCTAGAATCCAGGATACCTGACTCTAGAATACCAGTCGTCTTCTCAGCCCTCTTGATATAGTGACTTTGTGTCAGATTACAGTTGTCCAACCATCTTAACATCTGAATGTAACACTGATATGCCCCAAGAATGATTCTGCCAACCACGAATCTCCTGCTAACAATTGGCTGTCCCAGCTACTGGCTGTTTAGGCACAACTTCCTTCTCATTTCTCCACAGCTGCAGAGGGCCCAGCCCACTGTGGAATCAATGGCTTTATGCTTCATGGAGAGAGTGGCAGGATCTGGACTCTCTTGTAGAGTGTTCGCCCCTCTTGCCTGTCCAAGATCAGGAGCTCCTTCTGCATCCCTGGCAGGTTAGGGCATTTGTGGGCAGGGAAACAAACATGGGTAGGGCAGCAGTACAACCTACTGCAGGCTAGAGTGCAGGCAATCCACAGCCATGTAGGGAAGGGTTCTATCTTTCTCTCTCACAAACGCACCCTGACCAAACTCAGTGACTCTGATTTGATGCAGGAGTGTAAAATTTGTCCCTTAAGCTCTTTTTGCCTCGGTTGAGTGTTCTGAAAAATGGGTATAATACTGAGGTTCAGACAGATATTGTGAAGCTTACTTAAATCATTAATATTGTTGAAAAGCTTTGAGATACTCAGATGAAAGTCTTAGGTAAGTGCGGATGTGTTATGAATGTTACTACATTATATGGTGACGTGCTGACACAAGGATAAGCTCCTTAAACTGAAGTATTTTGAGACAGTGTAATCTAAGGTCATAACACAGACCTGAGAGTGAGGAACTCTTGAGTTTTATACCTGAATCCAATTTACAGCTATGTGCCTCAGTTTCCCTAGCTGGTGATAGTATTGAACTACCTGTTGTGGAGAATGATTAGTCAATGTTTGTACAATGCTTTAAAGATAAAGTGCTATTTGAATGGCTGTGCTAATTATTAAGAATGAAAGAGAGAATTTCAAAAAAAGTTTTGTCCTATGCCAGAATATTCATAGATAATCATTTTAGCATCTCATCAAGATGAGGATATGATTGCTTTAGCACTGCTGTGAAATATTGATCATCCACCTGTTCTCATTTATGACATTTTAAAATAACAAAGTAAGAACTGCCATACAGGATCAGACCAAATGTCCATCTAGCCCAGAATCCTGTCTTCCAATAGTGGCCAAGGTCAGGTGCCCCAGAGGGAATGAACAGAGCAGGTAATCATCAAGTGATCCATCCCCTGTCACCCATTCTGAGCTTCACCATAAAAATAAACAGGAAACCAGTTCCACCATAAAAATACCTCAAAGGAACTAAAGGTAGGTCCATTAATAGGCACCTAACCAATAAAATCTTGGCCAGCTTGTTAGCTTTGATTTTGCAATATTTTCATGGTGAAATAGTTATTAAAGCCCTTATTCTGCAAATGGATCTACCTGAGTACCTATATACCTAGTGGGACTCCATGCAGGAAGAAGGGTCCATGTGAGAGGGTCACTTTGCAGAATCTAGGTCTAGTTCACCATGTAGGGATATGATGCTGCTCATGGCCTCCTATTTGACTGCAATTAGTGGCTATGAAGCCACTATAAGGCGGAACATTCCATTTCTGAGCCCCATCAGCACATACCTAGCACAGAGCATAAGTCCTTTTATGGAGCAGGGATGGGGAAATGTGCTTTGCTTGTTGCCCAGGATTTTACCTGTTCTGTTTCATGGAACACAAAAAGAGAAAATTGATAGAAACACAAACTACTCCTGCTGGAAAGTTACAGTGTAATACTCCTTTATTTCTTAGAATTTAGAACTATAACACACAAGAACTCCAAAAACCCAGAGAGAGACAAAGCAGGCTGCTCCCTAAAACAGAGAGGCACAACTCATCCCACTTTACTGTAAGCTAGCAGTGTGCAAAACTGGTTCAGATGGTACTCAGATCACATGGCTTCCCTCAAAGCCTCCTAGCCTGCAAGCAGAATAAGGACCTTTTTTTACATTTACAATGATAGCTTGTCATTTTTAACACAGTGTCTGATATACCACATTGCCCAGAATGAATAATGGGGGTTAATAATCATTTTGTATCAGGAAGGGTTATAGTGGAAATTTTTTTACAATTTGTGTGCAAATTCCTTGAGTGCTGCCTAATTATTAACATGTAACCCAGCAGAAATGATCATAGTAAATGGCAATTCTGATTTCTAAGCCAAGGTATGTGAATATAATGACTCTATTGACAGTGAACTGGTTAGAAATACTGGAGTTTAAATCAAATCCAGGAAGCAATAAATCACACACAAAAATGTGTGAAAGGGAATTCTAAAATGTCATACAGTGATATATTCTCTTTCCTCTGTTCTGGCAGTATTCAGAGACATGTTAAAGGTGGCAGTGTTTCAAATATTTGATTCCTCCTCCATTCTTTGAGGGACAACTACTTTGGTCCGTATTTGATTATTAATTATTGAGCATTAACTGTGTGAATAGAATCATAGATCCATAGGGTTAGAGGGAACAACGGTCAGCTAGTCTAACCCCCTGCCAAGATGCAGGATTTGTTGTGTCTAAACTATCCAGATGGCTATCTAGCTCCTTTTGAAAACCTCCAGCAAAGGAGATTCCACAACCTCCCGAAGTGTCTGTTCCATTGTCCTACTGTTCTTACAGTTAGGAGGATTTTCCTGAGATTGAATCTAAATCTGCTATGCTGTAGTTTGAACCCATTGCCTCTTGTCCTGTCCTCTGTGGCAAAAGAGAGCAATTTTTCTCCATCTTTTTTACAGAAGCCTTTAAAATATTTGAAGACCACTATCATATCCCCTCCTTAATATCTTCTTTTCTAAACTAAACAAACCCAGTTCCTTCAGCCTTTGCTCATATGGCTTGCATTCCATCCCTTTGCTTATCTTTGTTGTCCACCTCTAGATCTTTTCCAGTTTCTCTACATCCTTTCTATACAGTGGTGACAAAAACTGGACACAGTACTCCAGCTGAGGCCTAACCAGTGCCAAGTAGAGTGGTACTATCACCGCCCAGGACTTTCATGCTATGCCTCTGTTGATGCAACCCAAAAGTGATTTTTTTTTTGCAACAGCATTGCATTGTTGACTCATGTCGAAGTTGTGATCAACCACACCTCTGAACCACACCTGCTTCTCAGCAGTGCTGCTGCCAAGCCAGTTATCCCCCATTCTGTATTTGTGCATTTGGTTTTTCATCCCTAAGTGTAGCACCTTACATTTCAATTTGTTGAATTTCATTTTGTTTTCTATAACCCAGTTCTCCAATTATAAATATCCCTTGAATTTTAGTTCTATCCTCCAAAGTGTTTGCACACACACACACAGAACTTTGTGTCATCTGCCAGTGTGATCAGTGTGCTCTCTATTCCTACATCCAGGTAATTAATAAAGATGTTAAACAAAACCAGACCCAGAACAGATCCCTGTGGAACCCCACTTGAGACTTCCTTCCAATCTGACATCATTCCATTAATATCTACTCTTTGTTTGCAGTGGTTTAACCAATTATAAAGCCATTTAGTGGTAGTTCTACTGAGCCCTGTTGTATCAACCAGGCAAGGTACTAATAAACTTCAACAGGACTTTATTTTTAAAGTGGAAAAGTCTTTACCAAGCTGCTGCTGCATCCTCTGTAACTCACTCTGCCTCCTCAACTCCTCCCCCACCTTCCTGTTTCCTGTCCTTTCAGACTCCCAGTAGCCAGTGCTCCTGGCTCTAATAATCACAAGCAACATCTAAACATCACAAGCCCGCATTTCTCCAGCTTACTTGTAAGAATGTCATGTGGGCCTGTATCATGTGGGCCTTGCTGAAGTCCAGGTATATTATGTCCACCACATTCTCCCTGTCCACGAAACCAGTTATTTTGTCAAAGAAGGAAATCAAGCTGGTTTGGCATGATTTGCTCTTAGTAAATCCATACTGGCTGCTAGTGATCACCCCTTCATCCTCCAGGTATTTTCAAAGTGAATGTTTTATACGTTGCTTCAGTAGCTTCCCAGGTATCGCAGTCAAGCTGACTAGTCTATAGTTCCCTGGCTCCTCCTTTTCCCCCTTTTAAAAGATGGGCACTATATGCTGTAGAAAACATAGAACAACAACATTATCTAATTCTTATATAGCTCTTTTCATCAATAGATCTCTAAGTGCTTTACAAAAAAGGTAAGATTTGTTATTCCCATTTTACAGATGGGGAAACTGAAGCACAGAGAGGTCAAATGACTTGTCCCAGGTCACCTAGCTGCAGAACCAGGAACAGAACTCTGATCTTCTATATCCCAGGAGCTGCCATTAGGCCACATTGCCTCTCCTTCAGACAAAGAAAATCCCTACTTGAAGGAACTCACAAGTTATAATAAACAACTTGATACAGTATTTTTGTGAAGGTGACTTTAACTTTTATTTTGGCAGTAAAAGCCTTTCTGCGTCTCTCTGATACATTCAGAGTGAGAGATGAATATATGTAGGCTTAGCAGAATTCACTTTTAATTTTTGCATAATTTTGACAATAACTATTCATGTTTATTTTTAAGCATTTTTTAGATTTTCATATGTTTAAATTTGCATAGTTGCGTGACATTATGGGAGGGTCAGAGAGTTATTTAATGACTGCAGATGTTGAGATTCAAAAAATTGAATTTTTATAAATTGTTAAAACACAAATTGTCAATATCACAAGTCCAAATGGACAAAGTAAATGGCCTCAAATCAACAAATCACACCTTTTTTTTAACTATTCATTTGCTAGTCCATTTGTAGCCAGCCTAATTCGAAAGTCTAAATCACTGGATTTAGTAAAGTCTCAAGCAGCTAGGTAGTCATCTGTCTTTATTAAAATCTCAGGCAGCCTATCTGTAAATTTTGAATATTTATCAATGGAAATATTTGTTATTGGTCTGTAGATGTTTGGTGAAATTGATGTTTACCGACATTTAGAGAGAAAAAATCTAATCCTTCCAAGCCTAAATACTTGGCACTAACTATGGAAATGGAAGAATCTTTCCTTGGTTTCCCTTCATATTATGCTGTCTCTTTTCTTTTTAAAGGTAACCTTCTTAGAGCCCCAAGATTGTTCAGGGCAGCTGCAGAAGTCAGAAGAAAAAGTATGATGTTTGCTCACCTCTGATCTAAGAGCTACACACGTCACTTCAGAATTTATCCCACGGTGTCATATGTAGGGCTCTTAGTGGAACTGTCACAAATTACCTCAAAACAAGAATGTGCTTCCAGCATTAGGCTCAGAGAGGCCAGTAAAAAATACTGTAAAATATTTTTAAAACAGATCTCTACTTCTCATTTTAATCATGGTGAAAAATGCTGCTTGACTTATGAGCTACCAGCTGGCTGGCTTGTAGCTCTTTGCCTTGAATTACATTTAAAGAAAGCAAGCTTACAGCAAACACTAAAGAAGGGCCATTTATAGAGCCAGCACATGTACTGTGTATCTGTCTGCTCGGCAACATCAGTGTTTTATATTGTGTGAGACATGAGACATTATATTGTGTGAGGTATTTTGGTACTGACCTTCAGTATGTACTAACCCAGTTAATACATCATCTACTCGAAAGTACATTGTCGTCTCAGTTGTCTAAGTGTATCCAGCATATGGACAAAGTAATAAACCTACGCTAACAGTGTGTGTCTTTAATTAGGTAAACAGGATAAATGGTGGTGTGATGTGGAAACAGCCTGATTAGGTCCAGCAACCCTTATAATATAGGACTTAATTTTGCAAGGTCCTTAAGCATGTGCATAATTTTAAGCATTTGAGTAGTGTCTCTGAAATCAGTGGGATTACTTATGTATTAAAAATTACTCACATGCTTACGTACCTTGCTGAACTGCAGCCATTATGAGTAAGCAGTATTTCAGTTATAAGGGCCATAAGTACTAAGGGCCTTATCCTGCAAATTTGTACTGATTTGAGTAGTTCTTATTCACAGTAGTAGGTTTATTGGAGCCAATGAGATCAATGAGCCAATGTAAGGATTGCTCACATAAGTACAGGTTGCAAAAATAGGCCCCAAAAGAAGGGGACATTCTTTTTTCTTTTTAAATTACAAATTGCTAAGAATTGATTTTGTGACAAGCTGATCAATGCTACCTAATTCATCCAACCAGACCAGCTGAAGAATAAATATTCCATAGCAGATACTAATAACTGAACTTAGTCCCAATTACAAACATTCACAGAAAAAATCCCACAAGCCTATTGTAATGAGATGTTAGTTTCTACGATCCTGGTAACAGGATGGCCTGCCCCTTTAAGAGCCAGGAAACCTGGGACTAGCTAGCCCTGTTCAGTCAGCCCAGCTGTGCCATTATTAGCTACCTGGCAGACTAAGGGGCTGCACTAATTGGTTCAGGTAACACCCTGAAATGCCTGGATCTAACGAAAGGGCAGAGAAAAGTCAGTTTGAGGAGGAATCACATGCAGCAAGTTGGTTCTTATTGAAGGCATCTGAGCTTGTGAGGGGATTATCAGGAAGGAGGTTGGGAAATAGGGTGCTATCTCAGACCCAGAGAGATTTAAAGGTAACCTAGAAAGAGCTAGAAGCAGAGGCTAGAAGGTGGGCTGAAGAGGAGCCCAACCAAGTAGACAAACCTTTTGTTTGTATGACCTTCCGGTGGATTTTTGTTATCCCAGGAAGAGTCTGGATTAGACAAGGCTTAGCTGAAGGGCTAGTTGCAGATGGAAAGAGGCCATTGTAGGACCACAGAGGTGACCTTCAGAAGGTATTAGAGACAAAGATCCCTGCAGTGTCATGCCCTGATGGCAGATGATGCTGAGGCAGTGAGTGGAACAGTTTATAATTCTCTATGTCAGGGATTGTCAAGCTTTTTTCGAGGCCCCACCTTTTGCAACATGCTATAAAAATTCTACAGCCCACCAGTGTCACAACTACTGTTTTTCTGCATATTTGGTAAAACGCCAGGGCTGGTGTTAGGGGGCAGCAAGCAAGGCAATTAACTGGGGCCCCTCTATGCTAAGTTGCTGGGCTCTGGCTTCAGTCCTGGGCTTTTTTCCCCTGGGCCCCAGCAAGTCTAATGCCAGCCCTGCTCTCTGGTTTATTTTGGCAGACTCCCTGAAACTTGCTTGTGGCTCCTCAGGGGAGGCCAGATCCCTGGTTGAGATCTGCTACTCTACATCATATAAAAAGTCCAGAATGTCAGTGCAGCTGTAAGCAGCCTGATGCTGCATAGTTGGTGTTGAGTGTTTCTTGGGAGGCAGATTCTCTGTACCTTATAATATTGGATTCCGGGGACAAGATTTTTTGGAAGAGCTGTCACTGGGACTATTCAATATATAAAGTTCAGCAGATGCTGAAGCCTTTGCAGGTTAGTGGCCCTCTTGGGTATCAGTTGCTGGTTGGGGTTATCTGCTTGGATTAAGATAAAAAAGGCCAAATACCTGATTTATTTGTCAGCCTTTAATAATTCTTCTATTCAAAATTTGTCAAACCAACCCAACATGCTATAACAGAAGGTACACAACAACTATGGGAAAGTTGAATGACCCAAATTCGTTCAAGAGTCAGCACACAAGTCTTGCACACAACATGATGTTGTTCTTTACTCATTTCACAGAACACTTTGAAAACAAAAACCAGGAAAGGTGTTTTGGTTTTTTGTTGTAAGCAGAAGTCAGTTTCATTTAACAAAACTACATTTTGCTTTGCAAGGCCAAGTAAATCAAAATCCTAAAGGCATCTCTACAGTGAGGGTCCTGAGGGTGAAGCGGATGCCATTGTAAAAGTGACTATTGTTCAAACTAAGAAATGTACACAAGAGAAGCTTAAGGGGTTAGGAAGCCTTTAATCAATCTACCTCTCTCTGTACCACACTTAGCAGAGTGGGATATTGAGTGGAGCTGGGTGAGAAATAGTTTTTCCATCCTGTAAAACTTTTGAGAATTCAAACATTTTTTTTGTCCCACTCAGATGAAAAATCAGAATCTTGAAAATTTTCATGACCTGAAAAAATCCAGAATTGATTCAGGTAAGTGGAAATGGTACATTTTTATTTTGATTGATTGATTTATTACTATGAGAAGCTTAAATTTAAAAATGAAAAGCTGTTTTGCACCAGAACAGATTTTTTTGCTTTGGAAAATGTCACAATTAAATGTTTTTTGACAACTTAAAAACTCTCTTAAATTTCAAGTCAAGAAACTGATTCTTTCCCATGAAAAGTTTTTGTTTTGACTAACTTGCCAATATAGAAAAAATATTTAACTTTGACATTTTATTGAAATATTCCCAACCAGTTGTAACTTTCTTCAGGATAGATCCTCCCCCATGTCATTCTGTATTTTAATCTCTTGTGTTTTACAATCTGCTGCATTTCAAAGGCAAAAATCCCTTGTTTCAGAATTGTCTTGATAAACTACAGATATAAATTAATCTCTGGAAGGGATGTATGGCAGCATCCAATTTGGGATGAACTTCAGTAGAAGCAGGAAACTCTTCCCCTTGTTCTCATTTTAATAATAAAAAATTAATCAACACTACTAAGTGGACATCTCTGGTGAGATACAGAAAAACTGTATAACTTGCTCACAGATAATTTGTGAACAGGAGAGAGAAGGCAAAATGATTCATCTTAAGTTATCTGGCCAACGTTACTTACTGTTAGCAGAAAAAGTGATTGTGTGTTTTTATTTTATTTTGGGTTGGGGGGGGTTTGATCACTTTTTCTGCTCAGAAGTTTAAAAATTAAGAGGCTCTTTTACCATTTCAGAAACATCTGAACATATTTGGAAAAAATGTGGTTTTGCTGTCAATATTTTTTGGGGGAATGAGGAGAAATAGATTCTTGGGAAAAGGATGGGAGCTTTGAATAATAGGAAGCATGGCTGCTCAGCAGTTTCCCCCATGCAATGTGCAGTTTTTAGACAGCTGCTGTCAAGGGAGCAGTTTGAATTTCTCACTGATGTCAATTCTTTATGCATGTACATCATGCTGACGCATATGCCGTATATTAAATAAGCTAGATGGATCACTGCTCTCCTAGTGGAGGAAGCATTTTCTTTAAGACCTGAACTGGAAGATGAGTGTTCATTCATTTTCACAGTATATGTATATTTACTAATTCTGTTATTGAAACTTGTTCTGTGACTCCCAGTGCATATCCCTTAGGTAAAACATCTGCAGTTTTCTCTCATTTGCAAAAATACTAATTCACGCTTTCAGGTTTTTGCCAGAGCCAATATTTATTATTTGTACAGCCATAACATCAGGCAACTCCAGTCATGGAGCAGGACCTCATCGTGCTAGGCGCTGTCCAACTACGCAACAAAAAAACTGTCCCTGCTCCAGGGAGTTAGCTTCTCCTTCACTATTGCATCAAATATAAGCTGCTTATATTGGCTTTCAAGGCCCTTCACAGACAGTCTCCACCCTCCCTGTCCTCTCTCGGTTGCTATCAAGCTGTCCCTGCTCACCTCTCATTGACTCATGATGCCAATCTCCACTGACTACATGTTTTTTTGAAAATTAACACTTTTGTGCTTCTTCCCATGCTGCCCTTCATGCTTGGCAGATGTTTCCTGTAAGTATCCACAAAGCCACCTCGTTACCCACCTTCAAATCCCTCCTTTGCTGTGATGCCTACAGAAAACTTGACAATGGTTAGACAGCTAGTGGGGAGAGACCACTGCCTCTCATGCTGCCCAGTATTGTCTCATTGTTGACTTGTACTTCCCCAGCTGATTGTATCATTCTGCTGTGTCTTGTCTCAGACTTAGATTGGAAGCTCCTTGGGGCAGAGACTGTTTTTGTCCTATGTTTGTACTGTGTCCAGCACAATGGGGCTCTAGTCTTGAGTAGGGTTCCTAGATATTGTGGAAGTGGAGAAAGGGATAAAGGGATTTTGAACATAAAAATCTTAGTCTCTAGGAATAGAGTAAGAGTCAGACTAACGAAGTCAGGCTGACACTGACCCTAATAATGCGAGACTTGAATCTTTATGTTCAAATTCCCTTTATCCCTTTCTCCACTTCCACAATCTTATGGTAATACAAATAATAAGATGAGACAAAAGATGGATTCAGACAAATGAGGGAGCACAAGGAAACAGTGAGACAATACTGGTCAGCCTGAGAGGCAGTGACATCAGTGCACCAGCATTAGGCTTTTTTGTAGGTATCACGTCTGTGATTTCAGTTTCTGTTTATCCAACTTCTCTAACATTTCTTAAATTGTATAAAAAATGTCTCCATGTGACAAAATCATAGCTCCATGTGACAAAGCACCGTGGTAAAGGATGTGCTGTTCTCACACAATGGCCCAGTTTCTGGAAAGAAACTTCTTTCTTTCTTTAGATTCCAACAAAGACATCCCTTTTTTCAGGCAGTACCAACTGAATATTTTTGCTATTGATTAAACACACTTTCATCCCCCTGGGTTCTGCAATGATAGATTGCCCTTCCCAGCACTGTGAAGAAAGGTTTTCTTGTAACTCTGGAAAAAAAATAATCACAAAGAGCCTGATCTGGGACAATCTGCATGAGTTAAAGGGTTTGAAGGACCAGATACCAACTCATTTGTGCTAAGTCAAATTATTTATTCTTTTCTTATTGAAACTTTAACAATAGTGAATAATGCACAACGGTATTCTGGTCCTCATGCTGAATAAGTGAAAGCTTCTTTCTCTGCAGTATCTTCTGTGTTGCTGAAATATCTTCTGATTCTACGAGGGAAGAAAGATCAAGCCTTTTGCAACATCCACACAGGGCCAGACTTTCAAGTGCTTAGCATTCATTAGTGGGGCCAGCACATTGGATATTTGCAGTGTGTAAAATTCAGCACAAGCACAAGCCTTTGCTGGATTAGGGCCATTGTGTGCACAACTAGGCAATGTGAAAATGTGCCCATATAACTGTTAGCTCATCTTCCCTTAGTCCGCTTCCCATTTGTTTCATCTGTCTGTTACATCATGCCATTAACTAGACAGTATGTCCTAAAAGGCAGTGACTGTCTCTTTACTCCATGTTTGTGCAGCACCTGGCACAGTAGGGCCCTGATTCCTGAATAAAGACTCCAGAAGCTTCTGTAGTCCCAAGTTATAACAATCATAACCTCAAATATTTTCCTGAAGTATGATTCCTGAAGCAGATCTTTTCAAGAATGTTCTCACAAGACAAAACCCGTTGAAAGGGGGAAAACGATGCAATCACATTCTGTTTAAAATATGTTGCAGATGGCTACTCAGGGGCGCACTTCATGGCGCATGTAGCTCATTTCTCATGATGGGACAATCCTCTGACTTCCTGAATGTTCCTTCCAGATTCCATGACAGCAGATGCAATACTGACTAGGGGCCTACCAAATTCATGGTCCATTATGGTCAATATCATGGCCATAGGACTTGAAAATTGGTCAATTTCACCTTTTCAGATGTTTAAAAATCTGAAATTTCATGGTGTTGTAACTGTGGAGGTCCCGACCCAAAAGAGGTTTATGGGAGGGAGTCACAAACCTGTTGTAGAAATGTCATGGGATTGCCACCTCACTTCCTTGCTGCCTTCAGAGCTGGACAGTGTGGGGATGAAAGGATGCGGAGATGTCTGCAGCCAGAAGAGAGACCCAAGAGCAGCCCTGCAGGGAAACAGCAAGTCCTGTCCTGCCCCAGCCATGCCTGGAGTAGCAGCTAGGACCCCGCTTTGCTGGGGTGCTCCCAGCAGCACAGGGAAGATTGGATCTTACTTCACAAGCTTCCTCCAGCTGCAGGGACCTCTGGGACTGCTGCCCAGCCCCAGGGCATCCTGCAGCAGTGGGAGGCACCCGGAGGTGGGCTGGTCTCCTCCTTCTCCCCCAGCCTCTCTGCAGTGGCAGTGCAGGGGATGGACAAGTCCTGTTCCTCCCCAGCCCAACTGGACCTAGGAGACTTTGCTGGCACGCTCCTAGGAGTAAAGGGACATCAGATTTCACAGGGAAGGGCTTATTTCACAGTCTGTGTCAGGTTTTTCATGGCTGTGAAATTGGTAGGGCCCTAATAATTACCACATTTACAGCTATTGGCTGCTCATACTGACGTTTCTGTGAGTGAATACAAAAGGCAACTGCATGAAATATGAGTTTTGGGGTCTCTAATACATTCAAGTGATTGGCATTTTGGGTTTGTTTGTTTTTAAAGCAATTTTATTGAGTACAGCTAAAAACAGGTACTAATTTTGCTTTTCATATACAAGGCTTTATTCCAGATCACTTGAAAACAATCAAATAAATTAGAACAGTGTCTTCCAGGGCACTTCTTCCCCAGGTAGATACTTTAGAACACAGTCCATTATGAATTTATAAATGAAGGCTTGTTACCAGCAACTATTAACAGTCACCAAGTTGGTTTAAGCAGGTGCAAACAGGGAGAAGCCAGGGTGGCCTGTGTCCAGATCAGGATTTGTTATGGGCAAGCTTTTCTGTTCAAGGCAGAATGATGGCTGTGATCTGGGTTTAGATTCAATAGCACTGAAATCTTCTGTACATTTTTCATGAGAGTTCATCCTAAACTAATGAGGTGTGGGGAGATCAGTTCGTATGAAATTTTGGGTGCCTGCCATTATGGTTTGTGGTACAACATAAACAACATACACAGGTGCAAGGGAAGCATCCATATCTAAGGAGACGCAACTACAATCTCTTCTGAAACTCAGTGGGCTCACAGCTGAGATGCCAGCTTTAGCTTAGTTGTGCATGAAAGGTTCCAAAAAGCAATGATGAAAATATGGTTCTGAAAACTGTAAATTATCTTCAAAATATTCTTTGGGAAAAAAATGTATCTGCTTAGGTGATCATGGTGAAGCTCTTGTTGGTGCTTTCAGACCTGACCAAGCTTGTCAGCAAGCATCCTATCTTATGTATCCGGTATGCCTTCAGTGCATTTCATGAGAACCCATCATCACTTCCAGAATGTCCATCTCTCACCCTAAAAAGGAAGAAGGCTTCTGATGTAAATCCAGCTTATTCTACTTTTGGTGACTTTCAAGGTCCTTTCTTTGTTCTAAACAATACAATCATTCTGTCAGGGTGATTTCATGTGGTTTCATATTCAATGTATGGTAAAAGCAGAATCTCTGAAACATATTCTCCAAAACAATTCTTAACACTTTCCAAATCGCATTTCAATTATACTCCTGTTCCAGCCAGTTTGTTTCTAGTAATGTAATAGTTTCTCAACATTTCTTCCTCCATTCCAGTACTCTGCCTCCTGTCTCATTTGTTGTTCATCCCAACTTTTGTCAAGTTTGTCTTTCAGTTTCAGCTGTTAAATCTTTCCCTTCCACTTGTACTCATGAAATCTCTGGTTCCCCTAGAATCTCCCTAGGACGAATGCTTACATTAGCTGGTAGAGCTCGTTTATACATACAGCCTTCCAGGAAGGACAGTCTTAGCAAGGCTGTGTAACACGCAGGCCTGTTAAATGGAAGGAAGCTTATGCCCAAATAAATCTGTTAATCTTTAAGGTGCCACTGGACTCCTTGTTGTTTAAATGGACAGGTTAGCTTTGACATCATGACAATCTGATGCTAGCTTTTGGAACAGAATGTGCAGCCAAGGGATAAGTGGACATTTTGACCTCCTTGAGATGAGTAGCCTGCTTGGGTACAGTTCCTAAAAGGCCCTCAGACCATCTATGGGTCATCTGTTGGCTGAGATTCTTAGAGGAGGCATTCACAAAAATGCAGTCTTCTGCACACTTGGGTCTTCTCCTCTCTCTTTGCAATAGGGATTGGGGGTTAAATTTTTAGCAGTGCCTATTCTTTCTTTGACTAATCTTTTTTCTTTAAAAAGTCATATGAAGGGACACTGATCCCCTCATATGTGATGCTAACACCAATGTATTATCAGAGGTGAAAGTAAGCCAGGACGGTCGGGTAAGGCATACCAGCCGGCTTCTCCGGCGGTGATTTGAAGGGCACAGGGCTCCAGCCACTGCAAGGAGCCCCAGGCCCTTTAAATTACCATCAGAGCTCCTGCAGCCAGGCTCAGGCAGGGATTAAAGGTCCTGGAGCTCCGGCCCCTGTGGGGACCCCAGGCCCTTTAAAGCGCTGCCCGAGCCCCACTGCCGGAGATCTGGCGGCGCTTTAAAGGACTTGGGGCTCCCCACAGAGGCCAGAGCCCCAGGCCCTTTAAATCCCTGCCCGAGCCCTGCTGCTGGAGCCCCAGGGCCCTGGCAGCCAGGATCCAGCGGTGATTTAAAGGGCCCGGGGCTTCCTGCAGAGGCTGGAGCCCCAGGCCCTTAAAATCACCACTGGAGCCCTGCCAATGCTACCCCAGCCCTAGCCTGAGCCATGCCACTGCAGGGTAGAGGCGGCAGGGCTCCTGCAGTGATTTAAAGGGCCCAGAGCTCTGGGGCAGCCGGAGGCCCGGGCCCTTTAATTCACGCCTGAGCCCTGGGGCTCCCAGCCACCTCTGCAGCTGGAGCCCCAGGGCCTTTCAATCTTGAAAGGCCCCTCCTCTTCCAGTTGAGGCCATGCCCCACACAGGACTCCGGCATACCAGTTAGTCCTTTAAGTCAGTGCTTCTCAAAGCCGGTCTGCCATTTGTTCAGGGAAAGCCCCTGGAGGTCCAGTCCAGTTTGTTTACCTGCCACATCCACAGGTTTGGCCGATCGTGGCTCCCACTGGCTGTGGTTCGCAGCTCTAGGCCAATGGGGGCTGCGGGAAGCGGTGCAGGCCAAGGGATGTCCTGGCTGCCCTTCCCGCAGCCCCCATTGGCCTGGAGCAGCGAAGCGCAGCCAGTGGGAGCCACGATCGGACCAACCTGCAGATGCAGCAGGCAAACAGACCAGACCGCCGGGGCTTTCCCTGAACAAGTGGCAGACCGGCTTTGAGAAGCACTGCTTTAAGTTACTTTCACCCCTGTGTGTTACTGAGACTCTTTCCTGTAAGGGTGCTAGGCGAATCCTCGGTTCACATAGATAGCAATATCACTGCCCAAAAATGGAATATTTTAACAATAAGTCTTATTTGGGGCAGGGACGGTCATTGACAAACAGAAATGTAGGGCTGGAAGAGACCTTGAAAAGTCAAGTCCAGCTCCCTGCACTGAGGCATAACCAAGTAAACCAAGACCAACCCTGACAGGTGTTTGTCTAACCTGTTTTTAAAAGCCTCCAGTGATGTATTCCACAACCTCCCTTGGAAGTCCATTCCAGAGCTTAACTATTTTTATAGTTAGAATGTTTTTTCTAATATCTAACCTAAGTCTCCCGTGAGGCTGATTAAGCCCATAGCATCTCATCTTACCTTCACTGGACATGGAGAAAAAATTGATCATGGTCCTCCTAATAACAGTCCTTACCACATTTGAAGACTGTTATCAGGTCCCACCCCCACCCTCCAGTCTTTTTCTCAAGACTAAACATGCATATTTTTTTTAACCTTTCCTTATAGGTCAAATTTTTTTAACTGGTTACCATCTTTTTTGTTCTCGTCAGCACTCTGCAGTTTGTCCACATCTTTCCTAAAGTATGGCATCCAGAATTGGACACTACTCCAGCTGAGGCCTCGCCAGTGCTGAATAGAGCAGGACATTTACCTCACTTGTGTTACATGCAACGCTCTTGTTAATACACCCCTGAAATATTAGCCTTTTTCACAGCTGCATCACATTGTTGATTCATATTCAATTTGTGATCCTCTATAATTCTCAGATCCTTTTCAGCAGCACTAACACTTAGCCAGTTATTCCCATTTTGTAGTTGTGTATTTGATTTTTTTTTCCTTCCTAAGGGAAGTATTTTGCATTCTCCTACACTGAATTTTATCTTGCTGAATTTGGATGAATTCTCTATTTTCAAGGTTTTGAATTGTAACACCAGGCATAATGGGGCCCTGACCTGCTTAGCTAAGTGCTACCTTTGTATAAATCTTATATTTGTAAGAATACAATGTGTGATCTTTGGCGTGTGCTGATTCCTGTAATAATAACCCTCCTAGTGGATATAGAGGATAATTGGTGCCTATCTAGCTATTTGCATATGCATGTAATGGAAGACATTTAAGGCAGGACCTGTGCATATCAGTAAGTCCTTGCCCTTCCTCTAAGATTCATTCTGAGAAACTATTGTTGCATCTGTTGCTGCTTGGGTGTGATCCAGCCTGAATAAAGGGCTGTTGTTTAAACTGCCTGGTTTGGCCTTTCTTTATTCCAGCTAAACTTTATTTAGGGTCAGAAATGTGAGCATGTAAAAATGGCATCTCTGTGCTCAACAGAGCTGCTCCCTGTCTGTATTCAGAATCAATTTTCTATCTTTAGTGCCAAAAAAGCTTCTTACTCCTGTTAGTACTGCTGAGCCAATATTGCTATGGGAGGCTGGGATTTCCTTCTGACTCCTGCACACCCACAGAAGTGCTGATTTAAGTTCTGTTCCTTGACTCTTTATCTCAAGGTGACACCTCAATTACACATTAACTGCTCTAGTAACACACCTAGGTAGACCAGGGAGATGATTTGTGAACCACAAACAGTTTTGTTTTCTGATCTCAGGTGGAGGTTTCAGGGCTAGCACTAAAGAAAAAAAACATCCTTTGATACATGAAGTGAGCAAAGCTGATCTAGAATCAATGAAACCAGTTTTCATGGAGCCCCATTCCCAGCACTAGTACACTGCGCCAAGTTCTGTACTTTGCAAATTATTAGAGCTATAATATACATTTTGGAGTGAAAAGTGAAAGTAGTAAAAGAGAATCTTTGAAGTGCCTGGGATGGAGCTGTGGAAGTGGATTATCAATGGTAGTTTTGACACTATGAATAAACAGCAATGTGGCAACAATATTCTAGCAATGTCTTTGTGGTCAAAAAATTATCCAAAATGGGATGTGTTAGCATATTTTGTGAATAGAAGACTATTGCTAAATACTTCTAAACATATATAAACCAGGGCCGCTCAGAGGATTCAGGGGGCCTGGGGTCTTCGGAGGTGGGGGGCCCCTGCTTCAGCGGTAATTCGGCGGCAGGGGGTCCTTCCGCTCCGGGACCCGCCACCAAAGTGCCCCGAATGCCTGCGGTGGGGACCCCGTGCCGCTGAATTGCCGCTGAAGACCCGGAGCAGAAGAAGCTCTGGGGGCCTGGGCCCCATGAGAGTTTTCTGGGGCCCGTGGAGCGAGTGAAGGACCCCACTCCAGGGGCCCCGAAAAACTCTTGGGGGAGCCCCTGTGGGGCCCGGGGCCTTGGGCAAAGTGCCCCACTTGCCCCTCCCCTCCTGGGCAGCCCTGATATAAACCTACAACTAATTACTCTGAGAATGTCGACACTTACCTCTGTAGTGATTGATCCAGTGTTGGTCGATTTATCACGTCTAGTGAAGACGTGGTAAATTGACTGCCGAGCACTCTTCCGTCGACTCCGGTACTCCATCGGAGCGAGAAGAGTAGGCGGAGTCGATGGGCGAGCATCAGCAGTTGACCTACCGTAGTGAAAACACCGTGGTAAGTAGCTCTAATTATGTCTACTTCAGCTACACTATTTTTGTAGCTGAAGTTACGTAACTTAGACCAACTTAGCTTGTGCCTCCCCTTCCCCACGCCAGGGTAGACCAGGCCTGAGCTGGCCATGTGTGGACACTAATTATGCCCTTTCTTTGATTTTACATTCAGTAATACATTCCATATAATTCTATAAAAAGTAATTAATATGGAAAAACTCAGCACAACTTGGGTAAAAGTTTTGTAAGTGAAAATAAAACTTTCTCTTACTCTCCAAACACTTTGTTTCACAGATTTTTAGCCTCATCTATAGTTTTACGATACACTTATCACATTAATAAATGACTGCTGGAGTTATTAAATAGTTTTATAAGATTTCTTATGCAATCAGTTTTATTATTATTTGACCAAATTCTATAGTTCTTATTTAGGCAATTTAATTTAAAGTGTCAATTTAATAAAGACTGGGAATGTGATTCAGGAGAGCTCTTAAGTAGTACTTATTAAGCATGTGCTTAAGTCCTTTTGAAATCAATAGGGCTTACAGAGCTTACATGCTCTCCTCAATCAGAGCCTAAGGCCTGGTCTAAATGAGGAAATTAGGTTGCTTAACTACATCGTTTAGGGGCATGAAAAATCCATACCCCGTCCAGTGCCGTTAAATTGACCAAACACCCACTGCAGACAGCGTAAGGCCTTGTCTAAACTACTAGGGTAAGTCAACCTAAGTTATGTAGCTTAGGGTCAATTTATTGAGGTGTCTACACCATGCTACGTCGACAGGAGACGCTCTCCCATTGACTTACTTTAATCTTCTTGTTCTGGTTGAGTACCGGAGTTGACCAAAGAGTGCTCTGCTTCACTAGTCTTCACTAGATCAACCCCAGCTGCATTGATCCCTGGTAAGTGTAGACATGTAGCCTGAGAATGAGGCTAGGTGACACGAGGAGATGTGGGGGGGGGCGTCAACCTAAGATACGCAACTTCAGCTACATAAATAGTGTAGCTGAAGTTGGTGTATCTTAGGTTGATTTACCTGGCCATGAGGACGGCAGCGAGTGAACTGCTGCCACTCCCCCGTCGACTCCGCTTCCGCCTCTCGCCACGGTGGAGTTCCAGAGTTGACAGCAGAGTGATCGGGGATCAATTTTATCGCTTCTACACTAGACGCGATAAGTCAGTCCCCAATAGATCAATCACTACCTGCCGATCCGGTGGGTAGTGTAGACGTACCCTGAGAAGGAGCCAGAATTTATCAATGTACATTGAAAGAAGCCACAGTAATATATCAGCTCCCGCCCTCTCTCCCAGCACCTGCCACCCACTGGCAGCCCCTCCGATCAGCACCTCCCCTTCCCTCCCCACACCTCCTGTTTCGTGACGTACGGGAGGCTCGGAGCAAAGGCGCAGCAGGCTCAGAGGAGGGGGCAGGAAAGGGTGGAGTGGGGGCAGGGCGGTGGCAGAGCCAGGGGTTGACCAGTGAGCATCCCCCGGCACAATGGAAAGTTGACGCCTGTAGCTTCAGTTCCAGAGTCGGTGCCTATACAAGAAGCCGCATATTAACTTCTGAAGAGCTGCATGTGGCTCCGGAGCCACAGGTTGACCACCCCTGGTCTAAGTCAATGACAGACTTCTCCTGTTGATCTAGCTACTGCCTTGGAATACCTATGCCCATTGGTATAGGCAGCATCCTCACTGAACAGTTTTAAATGTAGACAAGCCCCCAAGTTAAAACAAACAAAAAGTACCCCATATAATCTTTCACATATACTCTTTTACACTGAATGCGAAATGGAAAAGTCTGTAATCATATAATTAAAAGCTGTATCATAATGCACAAGGGAGCTGAATTACAGATGTACAGACCTCCTTAATTCTGGTATTGCCTACGTTTTGAGCAATTGAGTTTGCAACCTTAATGTTTTGCATCCACTATACATAGCGGGGTGTTCCTACAAATGGGAATCTAGTTACATTTGAGTAATGTCTTGCACAGTTAAATAGTGGTTCTGGCTATTTTTTGTTGTAACTGGGGGGAATAATACAATTTGTGGGTAATATGTCATTTGTCTTGATTGTGAATTTGTTTAACAAACATCAAGGGCTTTAGCACTTGTCTATATGGGGATATCTATGAACGTTAATCCAATTAACTAAAGGTATAAATTTAGAGTGCTACACCATTTTAAATCTGTGTGGACATTGTTATTAGGGTTAAAGTTGTCTTAATTTGGTTTAGCTTAATTTGCTTTCTGAATTAAGATAAACCAAACTAAGGCCACTTTAATTCTGAATGAGGGTGTGGACACAAGAGTTTAGTGCACTTCAAATTCATAACTGAGACATTACTTGTGCCACCGTAGCCACATTGCTACTTTGAGCATGCTAGCACATGTAAATCTACCACAAATCAAAAAGAGAATTCTGTCCTGAAATCCAAATGAAAATTTTCCAAACAATTTGTTTTTCAATTCATCTTCACGGGAAGTCTTTTTTCATAGGAATTTTAATCAAAATTGATACATTTGAAATGTTTTGATTTCAGCAAAAATAGTATTTTCCATAAAACAAAAATTTTGATTAGTTTTCCAACCAGCATTACCCACATGCTGTTTGACCATCTCTGTTTCGAGACTGATGTATGTGCAGGGGTTGTGGAGCGCCATTTAAAGTGTGTCTGTGTTACGGGAGGGGTTTCCTGTAGATTAGCTGCCACCCCCATCCCTGTCTGACTCTTCTGTGCTCTCAGGTGCCCCCAATAGCAGCAGCCTGATCCCATGGACAATGAACCCTCACACCCATCCTCCCCAAATTTCATTGCACGGCGTTGCAACCTGCCATACTGTCTCAGTGACACTCAAGTTTGGCCCAACCCCCCTCTGTCATGATGAACTTTGGCTGGGCCAAACTGGAGTGAGCACCATTGGGGTGTGACCTGGCCAAAAAGTGATCAGGCCAAGGCCCATGTGCCTCCCCGGTGCTGTGGCCTATGATTTGTTACACTTAGAATCTAACCAGATTACTCATCACTGTCACTCAGCAGAGGGGTAATGCTAGTCTCAGAATGGGACATTTAGTCAGATGAATGGTGGCAATATTGATCAGATATTCTCCCAGCTCTATGAGGGGCAAATAATGAAGGAGGGAGGGAGAAGCTGGATAAGTTATTTTAAAAATATAGTGAAATTTATTAAATTGACACACATGATTTGACAAGCTCCATCACTTAATGACTAAAATAAACTCATCAAGGGCTTCATCTCCCTGATGCTGCCAATCTTCTGCTACCAATCTTCTGCTGTGGATCTTGATGCATTGTGGTCCAAAAGCCTGATTCCTGCCAATGACTCTGAATATGTGGCCCCCCTGTGTTCACATAGATCCCACTGAAGTGAATAGGGCGCTGTGAAGGTGCAGAGTCTACCCGAGCATAGCCATTTGAAAATTGTTAGAGCTCTCCATAATTGGGAAGATATCTATTTGTATGCATTACACATGTGAACGTTTAAGCGTATTGTCAGTACTGCAATGATTATTGTAATTATAATTATCAATAGCACCATGTTTCTATTACCCCGCCCTTTTCTCAGGGGCGCTTAACATTTTTTAGAGCAGAAAGCTAAGCTGGCCTTTCCTTTATGCCAGACTCTTTAATCCAAGGTACTGAGCTTATCCTTTGAGATGTTTTCACAAATGTAGGTACACACCACTAATATGCTGCAAAGCTTGATGGAATCTGTTTGCAAATTTAAATGGACTGTAGTGAAAGCACTCTTTTTATTTAAACAAAGACTGAGTGAAACAATAGACTACGATAACAGGATAGGCAAAAGAACAAGAGGGAAACTGCAGGGCAATTTAACTTTTTTTATTGCAGCTTTTGGGATAAGTATCAAGCAAAATAATAATATTTTTTTTAAGAATGGAGGTCTGCTTGAAATGCACAGCTGACATTTTATGGGTTTTGTAATATTTGTAAAGTTCTTCATTTGTGCCAGGCCATCAGAGGAAGCAACTAAAATGAAGAGAAACAATGCAATTTTGTAATTGAAGTAAATTTTGCATATCGTGGCACTGTAAAATATGTCCTGGTCATGTGAGAACCCAAACAAAAAATAAGATTACTAATTTCCACCACTTTAAGATTATGTATTTATTTATTATTGCAATAGCATCTAGAGGCCTTAATTAAGATGAGAACCCCACTGAGAACGTCACTGTACAATGGGGGTCGGCAACCTTTCAGGAGTGGTGTGCCTCTTCATTTACTCAGTCTAATTCGGTTTCACATGCCAGTAATTCATTAACGTTTTTAGAAGGTCTCTTTCTGTGAGTCTATAATATATAACTAAACTATTGTTGTATTTAAATTAAATAAGGTTTTTAAAATGTTTAAGAAGCTTCATTTAAAATTAAATTAAAATGCAGAGCCCCTCAGACTGGTGATCTGGACCCGGGCAGTGTGAGTGCCACTGAAAATCAGCTCGCGTGCTGCCTTCGGCACACGTGCCAGAGGTTGCCTACTCCTGCTGTACAATCACACAGTAAGAGATGGTTCCTGCCCCCAACAGCTTACAATCTAAGGGTACATCTAAATTGCAACTAGGAGGTGTGATTCCCAGTTCAAGGAGACATGCAGGGGATAGCTCTACTTTACCTAGCACAATAAACATAGCAGCATGGCCACGGCCGCACAAGCAATGGCTCAGGCTAGCACCCAAATACATACCTATGATCATGGGCAAGATTGTACTCGAGCAGCAAGTCCAAGCCACTGTCTGTGCCACTAAGGCCACATTGCTATTTTTAGCATGCACCTATATGTCTGTCTGAACTGGGAATGACCTCTCCCAGTGGCAGTTTAGATGTATCTGGAACAGACTAAGTGACCTACCCAGTTGCACAGAAGGAATAGTTGCGGTCAGCTGACTTCCTAAGGGTCTGACCTTGTGAGATGCTGAACATCTCCTGCAACCTGTGCTGCACCCTTCATTAAAGTCCGCACCTCACATATCAGGACCTAAAAATGTGCAACTGTGAAGATTTCTAGTTCTACACCATGGACCTCATCTGCTGATTTGCCTGTTTACATAAAACCTTCTTTTCCTAGTTGATTTTGTTTGCCACAAGTTTGCATCCAGCGTAAGTGACGGGCCAAATGTATTTGGAATATCCCCCTCATTCACCACATCTATCATGTTGGGATAAAGTATCATAGAACCAGGTCATATTTTTACATCATGATGACTTTCAGTTCCCTGAAGATAAGATGCCACTGAAATGGAAGTGTCTTGTACAATATCAAGATATTTATTTGAAAACTGAAGAGAGGTGGAAGCAAGGGAGCTTAGGTAAAACTGATTGTACTGTTCTTGTGCTGTGTTAGCATGATCCTATGCTCTAGCATGGGGACTGTTAGAAATCAGCGCTATGGAAGAGAAACAATAAAAGCCACCTCATCGCCATGACTACATCAAGGAAGTGGGAGCACTGTGTAAAGTGCAGTAACTTTAAGTTCCATAGCTAGGGAGTTTTAGATGCGCCTTGGGAATTAACAGACAATGCTGTGTATTTTTCCTCATTTTAAATTTAGAATGGGATTTGAAAGGGAATTTATGCTAATAAGCATGTGTAAAATGAACCCTTTAGAGAGATCTTAGAAACTGCTGAAATGGGTTTTATCCTCTTTATCCTTCCACAAAGGATATACAGCAGCAAGAGAGAAGAAGCTTCTTGTCTTTCGTTAAAATCAGATATGGCATGAGCTGCAGATTTTTGATCCTCATGTCCCTATATTTCAAGGGATGAGCCTACTAAAAAGCTAGTGGCTAGCTGGATCTAAACACTCAATGTTTGTTGGCTGTTTGAATCCAGGGCTTAAATTTTGAGTCCTCACGAATTAAAGTGTACTCTGTGTGTATACATTCAGCCATAAAAGATACTGGAATTTAGGTAATCATTTACTATGGTGATGACCCTGGTACAAATGCCTAGGGACAGGAGAGTGAGTGTTCTGGATGCATGAGACAGTATGCAATGGGCTACACTTCAGTCTGGGCTGAATGATTCACAGCCTATCAACTCTAAGATCAAAAGGAAATAAAAGATAAAAGAACACCAATTAATGTTGTGGAAACAGGGACCTAATCACATAATCAGATGCTACCAGCACTAACTCCAAAACTGCTTCAGTCTTCTAAATGTTTGATATGAATGCATAAATCTAACAGATATAAACTGATCCGTAAAGAAGCAAAGCTATATAATGCTCTGCAGACACTGTAAACACTGAAAGGTCTTGAGCACATGTCTCTGCTTACCTACTACTGGAGCTCATTAGGTAATTCCACCCTAGGCAAGAAATACAAAATTGTAGAGGGCATTGAGCACTGAATTTGTAGTGTGCTGCAGATAGAGGACCAAATTCTGCTCTCTTGCACTAGGATAAATCTGAAATAACTCCACTTGTCTTGAAGAAGTTTTTGTGGATTTACACGAAGGCAGAATCCAGCCCCATGTTTCCACTTGACTCTCAGAAGGCTTATCTCCTCTAGGAAGCTATTGAACTGTTGCTGAAAATTTAATTTAATCCTAAATTAGTTTGAGGTATTCAGTCTGGATAAAGGTCTGAGTAGTCCTAACCTGGAGGGCTGCCGCACTGTTTCTGAGCCGCTAATCTCTCTCTATAGATCCTGTGTTTGTTCTTACTAAAGAATTGCTTTACTGAAGAAGAAAGATACATCAGACAAAATAAAGCAGAGGCCTATGTGTATGATTTGGAGCTACCTCCTTCTTTTCTGCATTCTGGTTGACTTTACAAATTTTTTAAAATATTGTTGTGCTTTAGAAAAAATATTCTTAGCTTTTAGTCCGTCTTCATCTCCCCCACTTTCATTATTTATACTTTCTTTCGGAGATGCAGCTGCTGAATGTGCAATGGAGTGCACCAAATCTTATTCCTGACAGACAAATGCGGGGACGTGTGTGTGTGTATACACACACACACACACACACACAATCATTTTTTTAAATCAGTGCAGTCCATTTACTTCCAAGGAGTTACGTTGATTCACAAAGCTGGGGATGTATCTGACCAATTTTTATTTTAGTTTAGATAAAATTGACACCTCTTATAAATAAAATATTTTGCACTGAATACTTTTTCCATTGATGTACTGCACTGATATGTAAGTAGCATTATACTGACTCATTTCCTTAATAATATTGCAGAATCTGAATGTTGTTAGGAATGTGTCAGAGCATAGAAGACCTAGTTCTTCTATTGATGGAAACTTGCTTTTGTGGTGTAGTTGTTTCTGGTACTTCATTGTTATACATCAGAGTGTAAGCTGGACAGAAAACAGATGTAAAGAGTGTAAGCAAGAATATAGCATAGTTACTAGATAATGTTTTCATCGCTTCTCAGCCTTCTGGCTAAGAGAGGTGAAAACATTATCTAGTAACTATGCTGATCTAAAGCCCACTGTAATCAGTGGAAAGACTCCCATCAACTTCAATAGACTTTTGGAGCTGGTACTGGGTTGGCAGTCCCTGCACAAGCAAAAGGAGAGTAACGGAGCAGAAATAGGTGGGTAGCAGGAAAAGTGGTCTGAGAGGAGGGGACCTGGTTTATCTTACATGCCCGTTAGTTGCATTTCCTACTATTCCTCTACATCTTCTGCTCCTCAGCAAGTCAGTTACACTTTAGGTATGTCCACCCTGAGGTCACTGTGCGTGATTGCAGCTGGTGTAGAGGTATCCAAGCTAGCTCAGGTCCCGGAACAGTGAAGTTGCAGTACAGTGCAAGTAACTCCCAGGTTTCCAGGTGGGTTTGTACAGCCAGCACTGACACGTGCTGCTGCAGCTTCAGTGCTCCAATACCTGAGCTAGCTAAATTATACCTAGCTTGTGTGTGTCTACACAAGCTGCAATCATACCCTCAGGCTGCAGTGGAGTTCCCTTATAGTTATACTAAAGGGGCTTAATGCTACAGAGCCACTGCTCCTGTCCTTGTGTGCTGCTAGCCCCATTCTGTTTCTTTTTGGAGGTCTTCTCCCAGCTCATGTGAAAGAGAGCGTCGGATACTGACTGCTTAGCATTCAACAAAATTACTGAACGTATCCAATGAGAAACTAAAGAAGTGTATTGTGTTAGCAATCAATCAGCACTTCTAGAGGACATTTTAGGGAAGATTATTAAGAATAAGCTTTAAAATCATTTTAGTGTGGGACCATGTTGACTAAAAGAGGATAATTGGTTTGATAATATTAAAATGACAAAACAGGAATTCTGAAATATTTTAATTCAGTGTGATGTATTCAATTGACACCAAATTTTAAAAAATGTTTCTACAGTCATATTTTTAATTCAGTATCCTCTCTATATCCACCCTCCAATATCTTGGATGTCAGAATTATTGTAATTTAATTAGAAAAACTACTTTCAAGTAACATTTAGGCTCTAACTTCAATCTAGAGAGGCCAAGGTAATCCAAAATTAAGAGTGAAACTCTGAGAGGGCATGTGAGAAAGCTCCAGATGACAGGAGTGTTGTAATGGAGCTGCGCTAAATGTTTGACTCACCCAGAAAGCATATTCAGTGCTCACCTTGTCTGAAGTTCAACTGTGGGTTGGGAACTGGGCATGATTCATAAGAACTTTCTTTGAACCCACAACCTGTGTGACAAAGCTCGTTGTGAATTTTTCGCCTATCCATGAGCATTGTGAGGCTGCCATTCATGGTGATTTTTAGATTGAATTGTTTTCACTGGAAAATGTTACTAGAGCTAGCCATGTGATGTTTTCCACTAGTTCCACTTCTGGTGTCAGTGGACAACAAACCTGTTGAAATAAGGAAATTGGGGGGCACAACCCCCAGGACCCCACCTTCATGCTGTCTAACTGGCATAACAGCAGATTTCACAGTTACATCAAATAGGAGCTCTCTGCAGCCACAGATAGGCATCAGTTACACAGTGCTCATATTTTCAAACTTTGCTTTACACCCAGTAGGGCTGGAAACACTTCTTTTTAAGTGCACTAAGATTCTGATTTCATTATGTGAATTCAGGAACTGGGCCGCATGGTCTGGGCCTAAATTTCTATGCCTTCTTCCAACCCCAGTGAATCTGAACCTGGTGTATGTAAAAGGGGCCTCAGACCGTTTTATGAAAGTTTCAATGTTGTTTTCACCATTTATAGAAAAAAAAACTGAACTCATACCTAACTGGTATATAATTGGCACTTCAACAGTGTGTGTGTTTGTTTAGAATTATAAATGTTTGTAAGCCTGTTATTTTATTGGTGACCTGAGCTATGTATTTGTGTGTATGTGGGGGTGGGGTGGTAATGTTGCCCAGATCACTTTTTGAGATGCAGAAGAGGGCAGATAGCAAAGGAGATTTTGCCCAAGGTGAATGGGTGCTGAACATTCCTGTTTAATATACCAGATGGTCAAGGAGCTGAGCCAGAGCAGTGCTGTCCTAAGAAGAGTCACAACTGGATTGCTCAAGGAGACACTGCAACTGATGCTGGGACTATCCTAGAAGGAGCCTAACTGGACTGAGCCAAGACAGACTAGGCCAAAGGGAAAATCCGTACTAGATCAGAATGGTGACAGAATGGTTATGGGGAAGATGTGGGATGGAAATGGGTTATATAGGATGAACCCTATTATCTGATTTTGAGGTTTGAAGCTTAGTGGGTTCCAGGTCTATTCTGATTTCCCACCCTAACAGATTCCTCTATGTATCAAAAGGGGTTTACTGAACTACACAGTTGAGCTGTAATGTTCTTACGCTGGGTTGTTTTTAATGAAATCTGGTTTACTTCATGTCATTCAGAATGAGGTTTTCAAAAGTAGATGCTTGCAGTTCGGCTGCTGAGACCTGATTTCTACACCTAAATAAGTGTATAAGTGATCTAGCAGTCAAAAATGCTGAGCACTCAGCAGCTCCCACTATCAAATAGTGACTTGGGCCACGTAAGCTATAGGACCAAATGTATTTTTCTCATTCTTTATTCTGATCATTATTTATACACCTGTCATGGTATAATTCCCCACTCTGAACCTTAGTGTCCAAAAGATGGGGTACCAGCATGAATTCCTCTAAGCTCAATACCAGCTTAGAACCTGTAGCGCTGCCACCAACCAGGAATTCCAGTGCCTGGTACACTCTGGTCCCCCCAAAACCTTGCCCGGGGACCCCCAAGACCCAGTCCCTCTGGATCTTAACACAAGGAAAGTAAACCCTTTCCCTCACCGTTGCCTCTCCCAGGCTTCCCCTCCCTGGGTTACCCTGGAAGATCACTGTGATTCAAACTCCTTGAATCCTGAAACAGAGAGGAAAATGCACCTTCCCCCCTCCTTCTCTCTCCCCCTCCCAGACTCTCCCTGAGAGAGACAGTAATCCTAACACAGAGAGAAATTAGCCTCTCTCTCCCCCTTCCCTACCTTTCTCCCCACCAATTCCCTGATGGATCCAGACCCCGTCCCCTGGGGTCTCACACCAGAATAAAAAAACAATCAGGTTCTTAAACAAGAAAAACTTTTAATTGAAGAAAAAACAGTAAAAATTATCTTTGTAAATTTTAAAAAATGGAATAGGTACAGGGTCTTTCAGCTATAGACACTGGGAACACCCTCCCAGCCTAAGTATACAAGTACAAATTAAAATCTTTTCAGCAAAATACCAATTTGAACTCCTTCCAGCCAAATACACATTTGCAAATAAAGAAAACAGCCATAAGCCTAACTCGCTTTATCTACCTAGTACTCACCATTTTGAACTTATAAGAGCCTGTATCGGAGAGATTGGAGAGAAACCTGGTTGCATGTCTGATCCCTCTGAGCCCCCAGAGTGAACAACAACCAAACTCTAACACCACACACAAAAACTTCCTTCCCTCAAGATTTGAAAGTATCCTGTCCCCTGATTGGTCCTCTGGTCAGGTGACAGCCTAGCTCACTGATCTTGTTAACCCTTTACAGGCAAAAGAGGTATGAAGTACTTCTGTTCCATTAACTCTTAACTATCCGTTTATGACAACACCCAAAGCATAAAGTTATTTTGCGGCATTAATTATTTTTTAACCATCTGCTTAATGCTACATCATTCAATCTTTTTTAGTTAAGTGCCTCCTTAAGTAGCTTGTAGGAGAAAATTGAGTGGCAAGCTTGTTGTTCTGGTGGATCAGTAAATCACTCCAAAAAGGCTGTCTGGGATTATTGATTAGTATGTCTTCATTGTGCAGTGGTATTGTATATAGGTCAGTTCTTTATAGATAATATCCAGACTGCTACAAAAATGTCCAAGGACATACTTTTGTTCTTTTAACTGTAGTGTCTGTAAGATGCTCTGTTTGGGTGGTGTGGGGGAAATAAAGTGAAATGTATTGTAGAACTGAACTATTTTTAAAGCTTACCTGGGAAATTCAACTCCTCACCTTCTTCTCCCAAAAACACCCCCCAAAAGAGAACCTTTCTGCCTCCAATGTGCTGGAAAAAATTGAGGGCTGGATTCTCATTTGTTCCAAGGTCTCTTTACATCAATCTGGCTGTGTAAAGGGGTCTAACACACCCTTTAACTGTAACTTTTATCCACTTTAGGCCCTATTATACTGCCAGAACTACGTGAAGAAGCCTTAGTGTAATTGAGAAGTAGGCTAGAGTTCTTCAGTAGGTGCAAAAACATTTCTAAATGACAAGGTTCTCTCACATCAAACTTTCCACCAGCTTGCATTTTACCTATATGCTTTTTGTGAATTAAGAGTTGTGTGTGAATTTTTTTCCATTGGAATGTTGGCATCTGGTGATCAAAACTCTGTTTGATCCACAGAATAGCAACAGAGAAGTGGAGTGCCTATATACCTGCCTATATACCTTGACCTTCCCCTGTTAGGACCATCTCCCAGGTTCAGTCTCCAAGCCCATTTAATCCCTGGTCTCATTGCTGGGCCTCCATAAGAGTTAATTTGTGTCAAGTAAGGTGTTCTTTGTGAAGTGGTCCCAGTCCACTGGAAAGATGATTGAGCTGCATGTACTCTAAATGTGATATAACCTTCTGGCAGGGTGTTTTCTAAGTTATAAATATCTTTGAAAAAAAACCTGAACTTGTTACAGAGACACAAACTCGCAAGCTTACAGTAACCACTTTCTGTGAAAGAATGTTTTGCTTTCTCTGATGGGATGTATTAACCCAGGGATCCCCAACGTGGAGCGTCTAAGTGTGCCCACATACTGGCTGGTGAACGAGCATCTGCCGAAATGCCACCGACAAGCTGCATCATCCAGAAGCATCACCATTGAAATACCACTGATTTTCGGCAGTATTTCGACAGCAACGCCTCTGGATGACACTGCTTGTCGGTGGCATTTTGGCGACGATGCCTATTGACATTGCTGCTTGTTGGCGGAATTTTGGCGGATGCTCGTCCGCTGCCACGATCCTCCATGGCTCGTCGTCTGGCGCCCACCAGACAAAAAAGGTTGGAGACCACTATATTAACTCCTTAAGTTCTAGGGTGGGGTTTCAGAGCAACTCTGTGCCCAGGTGACCATCCACACTTCCAGAGCATGGCAGCTGGAGGTGAGGCTCAGAGGGGGGGTCTGACAAGGCAGGGAGAAGGAGCTGCTCCCAGTGCACCTGAGGAAAGGCTCTACAACAACTTTTTCCTGGAGAGGAAGAGCTTGGCCGCTAAGCCCAGAGGGGCTGAAGGTTCATTTAGTATCTTTGCTCTTACTAATTCTTCAGACTTTGAGTCTTTGACAAGAAATTGGGTGGTAGGAATTGACCCAGGGAGGCAGCCTTAAGGCACTTCTGGATGCTTGACATTGGTAACTCTTACAGGACCCTGGCCTGGAGCCTGGCGGAGTGAGAGGGCCTGGGCTTCCCTACCCAACCCACCCCACACCCACCCCTCATTAAGAAGGGAATGAAAATCCTTATCTGCTAAACTCGCCCTGCAGGGAAGGAAGGAAAGGTTAAATACCTTTTGAAACCCTGTCTGGGATCAGAAAGTCAGGGGAAGGGTGTGAATAACCAAACTGCATATGTTGCTAGGAATCCCATCACGGCAAGGGGAGAGAACTGAGTGATAACCTGACCAGAGGGTCAAATCAACCCCCAATAAAAGACACAATGACCCAAAGCATACAGGTGGTCTGGGGAAAATAATAGAGATTTGGTGAACAGGGACCTTACCTCCTAACAACTGGGTGATGCCACCAGCAGACACTGTCCATCACTGTCGTGTTTTCACACTGGCCTCCTATGCTGCACACACACATTTTACGCACTCATGGGTACCTCAATAGCCATAAGTTCATGCAAAATGAGGTACATTTAGCAAATTTAGGTCATTCCAAGTGACTACCTAGCATTGCCTATTTGTGCACACAATTCTGTGACTTAATGGCCAATGGAAAAATTGACCTTGTGTTTATCTTGAAGCCATTTTGCCACAGTATAAAATACATTATACTATTTTGTTGAAGGGAAAACTGGTACAATTTTGGAAAAAGAAAAGAGGCCCAACAGTGAAAACCTGGTCCCTCACCCAGTGCTGAGTAGACAGGCTTGGTGCATGAGGTTCCGTGGTGGATGTGTGTTTGTGAGCAGGTGAAGCGGTGAGAAAGGAAGGAACTGAACTCTTCCCACCTAAACCACAGAGCTGTAGCAGTGTTATTTTGTGGCTAGTACTGCAGCCTCAGTACCATTGTGCCCTTTGTGTGCCAGCCATTCTGTGGGAGAGTTTGGTTAGTGGCTCCAACTAGTAGCTGTGCCACTGGAAACTTACTTGCCCACAGCCTCCACCCCTACATGTTAGGGTAGATGGAACTTTTCCAGAACACAGCTCAGTGGTGTGCAATGGATGAGGATGGCTTGCACAGTCCTCCATACAGTGTGCACTGATTCCATTCCAAAAGCGCTGGTATCATTTCACACGGCACCAGCTCTATTCAAGAAGCAAACATAAAAATTACAGATCCACTGACCATCCTTGTTTGTATTCTGCTGTTATCAGACATTGAAGTAGTAACCTTTTGCCTCTCATCCCCAATCCCAGTTACATTTATCTCTAAGTTCATGCTACTTTTCTACTTCAGTGTGTTTTTCATTTATCTTCCTCCCCCCAATTTAAACCCTCACACTTTTATTATACCCTTCTTACAGTAATGTTGAGGCACAGGGTGGAAATTAGTCTCTTCCATCCCTCTGTCATTAATTGCTATTTCCATCTGCTCTGTGGTGTTCAGATTGACTCTTCTGCCTACACTGCTAAAGGTTTTTCTTAAGGTTTCTCTTGGGTGCCCTTGTTTCCTCACACCAGGTGGTTTCCACTTGACAGCTTCATGTGGGAGTCTGTGTTTGGCACGTGAAGTACGTGCCTGTGGAATTTCCAGCGCTTCCTTCTGAGTCTGTGAAGATGAGCTGCTGGCTGGCGATTTCTTGGATCTGTTTATTGTTGATAGTTTCTTCATCCAATGCCCAGAAGATTTTGTGAGCGTCTATTTTCAAAGGCCATGAGTTTTCTGTCTAACATTTTGGTAGATCTCCAGCTCTCACAGCCATATGTTAGCCCTGAGAACACTGGGCCCAATGTGTCATAATGTATTGAACTGCTTTATTTTAAATTACTTATTTTGTAGTTTTCAAAGCATACCCATTGGATCAATTCACAGCCCATGAATCAGAGAATTGTGGGACTGGACGAGACCTTGAGTGGTCTTCTAGTTCAGTCCCCTGCACTCAAGGCAGCTCTAAGTATTATCTAGACCAGTGTTTCTTGAATTGGGGGTCCCAACCCAAAAGGGGGTCATATGGCTAGTGTAGGGGGTTGTGAGATCACAAAAAATATTGTGGGAGAGAATGGGAGGGGGGAATACTGCAGCTGCCCTCTCTGACCACTCAGCTCTGAAGGCAGCATCGCAGTCAGCAGCAGCACAGAAATAAAGTGGCAATACCATGAGTATGCTTTTATGAGTATGTACAGTAATTTGCTATCATTTTTGGGAGGAGGGTGGTTCTCAGAGCCTGAAATATTTGGGGGTGGGGGGCTAGCAAAAAAAAGTTTGAGAACCCCGATCTAGATCATCCCTGACAGGTGTTTGTCTAACCTGCTCTTTAAAATCTCCAGTGATGGAGATTGCACACCCTCCATAGGCAATTTATTCCAGTGCTTAATGTGATTTTAAAAACAAAATAAACCATTTATTGATCAACATCAGCCTCTGATAAGTACTATGATTCAGAATAATGCTGAGCACAGTTGAGACACAGAAAGCTCTGAACTGTTAGGTGGCTTTTCAGAACATATTTAGTTGCACTTCATTACCATATTTGTTTGCAAACATTTTGCAATCACCAATCTGTTGATAGTGTGAATTTTTTCTACCTAAATTCAAGATGTTGATTGTGCATAAGAAAAAATGAGCCAGGACTTTTTTTCTGATACAAAATATTGTAATAATTTGGAGGCCAGATTATGACTGACTTTATTTCTGGCAAAACAATTGAAGGCAGTATCTACAGGGTTGGGACCAGGTGAGCTGTATGCTGTTTGGCATCTTATATCCTAGCTCAAGAGTTCACAAGTTGGCATATAAATTAGCCTGAGATACAGCATCCTCGGTCAACTCATTTCTCTCCGAACAAGGAAACTATTAATCCACTGCTGGAGTATGTTTTATAATGGCTCAGAAGCCATGATGTATAATTTATTATTATAGAATCAGAGCTCAGAGGTGACTGGTTTGGAAGCTGCTGTTATCCTGTGCAGATTTGAGCTGAGCTGAGTTAGCACTGTGGGTGCTGTTTGCTTTCTTTTCCTTTCCTCCCTGGCCCCTGCCCTTATTGGATCATGAAAATGACCTACCCCCCGTGCCCTTTTTCCCTTGCCACCTGCCTTTCCATTTCCCAGAACAAAAGCCCCACATAGGTTAATTCAGGAAGTTAGATATGCAAATGACTATGGATTTCACAATTTATCCTCTCCTAAATCATCTTATTTAGAGCTTGATCCAAATCCCAATCAAGTCAATGGAGAGACTCCCATTAACTTCAGTGGTATGTTAGATCAAGGCCCTAGTAGGCAAAAACAATAGACGGTTTTGTTTGTTTTATTTTTCCAATAACTTTAAAAAAAAAAAAAGTTAATACAGATGTACGGACCTATAGACTTAATCCTTCTCTTTAGCCACTGAAAAGGTACCGTACTGACAGTGGATCTTGGAGGAACTGCATCGTTTGTTGCAAGGATTGTTCAACTTCCATGCTCATTCACACTCTGACATCTCTGCTGACACATTAATTAACTATAGCTTTGAATAACAGTGCTTTGCTGAAAAACAGACCTTTAAAAAGATATTTGATACATGGCCTTAAACTTCCAGATTAGGCTTTTTAAGAAAATTGAAATAGGAAGCTGTTTTAAAAAAAAGAACAGCTGTACTATTATTTGTCATTTGCAGCATCAGTCATTTAAAAATCCCTTATAAACTTTGCCACCTTTTGTCCTTAACTAATGATGATGCAACAGTATAGAAAGTATGTTCACTTTCCTGCCCTTTTTCAAGGTTAAATGGGCTTTGGAAGAAGGTTAGCTTTAGTATTTTGAGAGGCTTTATAGTAAGGACAGATCTGAACAACATTTCAGAAGAAAATGGATTTTTTGCTGCTTTCCTAGCTGAACAGAACTTTCATATCATGAGATCAGTATAAATCCTGCTAATGCATATTGGGCTGCATTAGTAGGAGCATTGCCAACAGATCAAGGGAAGTGGTTATTCACCTCTATTCAGCACTGGTGAGGCCACATCTGCAGTATTGTGTCCCATTTTGGGCCCCCTACTAGAGAGGATGTGGACAAATTGGAGAGAGTCCAACAGAGGGCAAAGAAAATGATTAGGGGGCTGGGACACATAATTTATTAGCAGAGGCTAAGGGAACTGGGCTTATTTAGTCTGCAGAAGAGAAGAGTGAGGGGGGATTTGATACCAGTCTGCAACCCCCTGAAGTGGGGTTCTAATGAGGATGGAGTTTGGCTGTTCTCAGTGGTGGCAGATGACAGAACAAGGAGCAATGGTCTCAAGTTGCAGTGGGGGAGGATATTAGGTTGGATATTAGGAAAAAGCTATTTCACTGGGAGGGTGATAAAGCACGGAATGGGTTACCTACAGAGGTGGTGGAATCTCCATCCTTAGAGGTTTTTAAGGCCTGGCTTGACAAAGCCATGGCTGGGATGATTTAGTTGGGGTTGGTCCTGCTTTGAGCAGGAAATCGGACTAGATGACCTCCTGAGGTCTCTTCCAACCCTAATCTTCGACCTTAACTCGTAGTATAGACCAGGGCTATGATTACCCTTTTTGAGACATCATACAAAGTCCTAAATTGAAAGCAGCAATAAGGCAGAAAGTACCACCTGTCAGGGTCCACAAGAATGACTGCGTCAGAAAGTCCTGGAGCTCTGCAGAAGGAAAGCAAGGGTTAACCTGTAGGGCTAGAAAACAGTTGGAGCCTGTTGGCTTTCCCAAATATTCATAAGGCAGAGGAAGTCAGCTGCTGGAAGTGAGTGCATTGACAACTATGGTGCTCCTGTCAAGGAATGAGCACCTCTGTAAGTTTGGGATGTTGGAGACTGGTTTCTCCTCTGGAGCAAGAAAGGATATACAGATTTTTGCTCTATTCCTCCATGAGAAAAGAGGGATTTAGAGACTTTTTATTAAATTTACTTCTCTTGTTTAACCAGGCTGAGGGCTTTAATCTCCATCTTAAAGGGGTGGGTACAGGTATGTGGTGGTTATGAGAAAGAATGAGTAGTCTTGGGAGAGCAGGAAGAGCTGAAGGACTTTCCCAGACTAATGTCTTGGTACCAGGCCTGGAACAGGAGCTTGAAGGTGTGCAGTAACCCAAAATGTTCAAACTTGGATTTCAAAAATTAAGACACTAAATTCATGTTTGAATGTGTAAATAGTTGACCTTTCCTTCAGAGATGTGGGGTGCTTGTAGCTCCCATTTGCTTCGAAATCTAATGGCAACACTTCCAGAGTTGCCATTAACTATTGATTGTTGATCATTTGAACAGACTGGATATATGTGAAACTCAGACATTCTTATTGCCTGTGCCAGCATGCCTCTTCCATGGCTCCAGCTTTCAGTGTGTGAATCCATTTTTCCCAACATCATGTATTGCCTTACCTACCTTTGGAGGGAAATGTTATTGTGAGAAAGGTCTGTCAAAGAAAGGAGTCTTTGTTTGTTTGTCTGTTTCTCCTTGATGGCCAAAACTGACTCCAGTAGGTTTACTTCTGTTAATAAAGTAATCTGCAATTTGGAAATTAAAACAGATGCATTGAAATGCTTATTAGGTTCATACCAGTCAGAATATCCATAATAACTGAACATCTGTCTTACTCATTTTTATTTAGTAATCTTCAATGCTACACATTTCCATGCAAATATGTATAATTCAAGAACATACATTTTAATGTATGTTTTTAATGAATAAATCTAGTGAAACAGCATTGCCTAGAGAAAATTATTGTATGTGTTTAATTCATTTGTAAAATTACATTATCACATACATTGTAGACCTGCTTCCAATATAAAGTAGATCTGCTTTATTAATATCTTAATTTTTAATTCAGGTCAAACCAGCTGTCCTAACCTATTTTTAATATTCAGTATGGTGGAAGAGTTAATATGTTTTGGTGCTACTGATGTCTGGAAACTATTTCAGTAAAGCACATTTTTTAAAAAGAAAATATTAACTTTAGTAATGGAACATTAATAAAAATAAAGACACCCCCCCTCCCACAAAAAAAAAAACCCTTGATACTACTGCCATTGGTAGCAATGGGACCTCAGATATTGATTTAAATGGAAGAGGGAGTAGGCCCTAAATTAGTAAAGTAGCCAAGTAACAACTTTTATAAATAATCTGAAGAGTGATCAGACAGAAGAAAGGTCATTTTTCTTATAAGTTCTGCTCTGCTACTTCATCGGAGGTTTTAGGACATTAAAAACCTAACCAGGTTAGGTTTGGCATTCTGCAGGATACAAGAAAGTGTGCCAAGCTAGTGCCTCAGTCTGCAGAGGGGGCTATTCAGATGAATAAGAGCTGCAGGATCTGGCCACTGGAGATGGCTTAGTCCTGCACAGTTTGTTTTTCCTCCCCATTCTTGGGAAGAGACAGACAAGCAAAGCACAACTTTTGTGTCACACTTCCACCGAAACCTGTGGAGTGCACATGCTGTAAGTTCTTTGTGGCTGGAGCCATGGAAGAGGCATTTTGAAGCAGGCTTACGGCGAGGGACATGGTAAGATCCTTATAGTGCATTTTAGCACATGTCCCTCTGTTCCTGGCATTACTGATGCTGTGTGGGCATCTAGGTCTGGCTGACCAGAATGCAGGTGAAAATATTACTTTTGCAGCATTATTTTGCATGTGTTTCTGGGGCAATAATAAGAGGAGCCTGGATTTGGCCTGTGAAGTGGTAACGGACTTCGGCTATGATATGATTCCCAACAGAGATGCCTCCGGGAAGCAATATTTATGAAAAACTACAATGAATAGCTGCTTATCTGGCAGCAGATGGTACCCATTAATACAGGCAATGAGTGGATATCTTTAAACCTACTTTAGTTAAGTTGGTGGTTTTTAGTTTTTGCTGATTCTTATTCCAAGTCTTATCACAATATATTCATGGACTCTCAGGACCCAATCCCAATCCCAACTTGGTCAAAACTATGACCTGTCTCAACATGACATTTGTCTGAGATCAGTTATCAGAGTGCAGGGTACTACTAACTGCCAAATGAGAGGTGACGAACATCATCAACTTGCCTTGTGCTCCATATCTGGCAGGACTGAGCTGAACAGTAAGAAGAAGGTGGAAGAAATCCTTTGTCAATCCTGCAAAGACTGAAGCATGTACTTAACTTTACACGCTGTTAGTAGCCCCATTCATTGACTGTAACTATTCAGTGTGTACAGTTAAATGTGTGCCTTAAATTTTTGTAGGATCAGGGCCCTATTGTATTTGGATTTGTTGTAGATGCTCAGCTTAGGAGAACTACAAGGAAATTTAACATATTTTACGTGTGGTGTTTGTTTTTTGTTTTTTTGTTTTTTGGTACCAAAATGGTCACTAATGATTAACCAAGATATGTTTTGTTTGTACAAGTTCTGTACATAGCCTGCAGTTTCCACAATTCCCAAAGGACAACACACTGTCTGATGGCACATCTATTATTTATAAAGCTTTAATTAGGCTCTCTACTTAATGATAAGATTAAAATTTGCCAACAAATGGGGCATGTTAATGTGAATACACAGTGTCACAACACAAGCACTGTACAATTAGTAGCTGTCCATTTTTGCCGACAGTAACCCTATTCTCATATTTCTCACAGCCTAATTAAAAGGATATCTTTTTTTTATAAAATTAATTTTTGCCATAAGCTTTTAACAACCTAACTGGCTATCTTAGATAAGAGAAATTCTTGTATTTAATTGTTATTTCTCTTATGCGATGTTTACTGTTAGCTTGGTGCTTTAAATTCTAGTGATTTATTAAATCATTTCTTTACAACAATTCCCCAAACCTTTAAAGAATGGTATTTTCTTGAGCAATTTGTTATTTATGAGTTGCTAGTAACAAGTTGCAAATTTCTAATTCCAAGTTTGTGCAGCATTTTTAAAATACCGTATAAATGCTATACTGTATTATAGTTTATTAATAACTAGAAGTTTTACAACAGTGCCTCAGTGGAAAAGCTGGAATGTTGAGAGCAACAAAATGGAACCTCTTCAATCAAATGCTATAAAACAGACATCTGTTTTTCTTTTCTACCCAGAGCCCTCATGTTTAATCAAGACTGCAGGTATTGGGTCACGCTACTGAGACTTCATATAAATGAGGAGCAACAAACACATCACTCATTACTCAAAAGCTATTCCTCCTTCAAGGGAGATTGCCTCTCTCCTTACCCCTCTACTTATTATTGAGAGTCGAGAGAGGTAGCTCACTATATTTATTATAGTGTAGCAGAAGTGACAGGGGCATTTAAGTTTAAACTTGGCGCAGAAGGGTGAGTGTCTTGGAGTACTGGAGTGAAAAGCAGTTTTCATTTCTGTGTTATGAGCCTTTGAAAAACACATTGGCTTGCGTGGGAGTACTGGCATGTAAATAAGCATTTGAGTAAGTGTTTGCACAATCACTGCCTAAATTTGAACTTTTATTGTATCTATATTTTTGATGGTTATTGGCTAATTAGTTCTTACAATTTTTTAAAAAAGAGATTCAGGTCTAAAGAATGCCATAACTATACCACTTAAATGGCTAACATTTTTCTAATGTGCCTTTTTTAAGAGTGAGATCAACTCAACTTTATGACTTTTTAAAATTTGGCTTTTTATGTGTGACATGCTTTAGAGCAGATGAATTATACTGGCAGACATGATGCAAAACCTGAATGTAACTAAATAAATTACTGAGCAACAGCTTCTGAAGTGGATGATCTCATACAACTTATCACTGCGAACTGAGTCATTGCTGTGACTGTAGCCAGGTTACATAAAAGAGCAGTGCCGCTGCTACCTACGTAATTTGTTGGTGAATCTAGGACATCTCTGTATGTGTGTAGGGCACAATTCTATACTTCTCTTGCTGGAGATGCGAGGAGCAGGGAGCCAGTTGTGGCTCCCTGCTCCTGTGAGCCTGTTTAGCTGCTTTAAACGACACCCAGGGTGCAACAGTCCCCAGGGAGCACTCTGCTAGCCAGAAATGGCTGGAGCACAATGCACTCCAGCCATGCACCCTCCCTCTGCTCACCCAGTCGGCTGGAAGCTGAGCAGGAGTGACACAGAGGCAGCTTTACATCACCTGTGAATTACTCACCAAGGGATTCCCAGCTGACTGTATAAGCCAGTTATATGGCCCCTTTGTGCTGCTCCAAAGGGCTGTAGTGGGGCCTAGGATTGAGTCCTAACCCTACCATGTCCCTTACTCTACATCATCCATGGAGCCCACAAGCCTGTGGGTGCCCTATTCCACTCACAAGGATGATGAATCAGAGCTTTACATAACGACCCCATCTAGAATTTCTTGAATAACTTTTCTCCTGCTGAGGGACTGAACCCTTAGTCATTAGATGGGCAAAGGCCCTGTTGGCAGGAGCACCTAGATGGGACGGTTCCTATTTGCATAAATCTAAATAAATAAGAGTGAATTGGGGTAAAAACAACTGTGTCTGAATTGAAGTCAACGCAGTCATGCCTGCTTGTATCAGGGATGAATCTGACCCTTTCAGTACAATGGGAGTTGTGTCCCAGTAGCAACTGAGTAAGGACTGAAGGATTTGACCCTTCGGTAACTGATCATAACAAATTAATGTCTAAGGTCACAATAAAATTATACAGAAAAATGAATGGCAGGGCAGAGAGAAAGTTGATTGGGTGCTGCTATTCACCCTTTGCTGTGATATAAGAACAAAGGGATAGCCTGCAAACATAGGACTTTTGCTCTACACTACGTTTTACAAATCCTAACTAGTCCTCACAGCACCTATGAGATAATTTGATGTCAGACATGTTATGGATGGAGATATTGATGCAGAGAAGTTAAGTGACGATACTGCAGTGTATTTAATGTGAAATGCTAAATTTTGCATTGACGGTGCCTCACAGAACCTATCTCCCCTCCTGTATGTGACTGGAACAGCAAACACATCTCAGACAACTTGATAGCTATTGTTCTATTGTACTGGCTCAGTAACATATCATTAATTACAATTTACAATGCCATATGGCTCTTCTTTTCTTTAGATGTCTTAGCATTCTGTCAGCTATCTCTGTAAATCATCTCTGCAAGTTTCAGATTGCCCTCTCCCCATCTGTGTGGACTTTCTGTTGTGCACCACAGCCAGATACCAATTTTCACTGGAACATTAGGTCACCTAGTGGAAGTCAAACATGGAGCAAACCATTCCTCTTCCCATGAAGCAACCTGTGGACAGAGACCACTTTCTTCCACAATATTTTATAGATCATTCTGGCCCTGACCCAACAAAGCATTTAAGCAGGTACTTAACTTTAAGTGTCTATGTAGTTCCTTGGACTCTGGCACCACTGTCATGCTGGAAGTGAAGCACATGTGTAGGTGTTTTGCTAGGTTGAGTCCTCTGTTAGGGAGGACAAGATTTACGTTCCCTGCCCAGCATAACTGGGGATTCAGCAACCGGAACCCACAGATCCCCTGGAATGGGTTTGAGGTCAGAGTTATCCTGTATTTTCACACTGCCTCAGAGGCCTCTGCTTTCCCATCTGCCATGGCTCTGATGGAGTGACTTAGTACTTTATCATATTATAATATGAAATTCTAAACATTGCGTTAATAATGCTTCACAAAAACATTCCCTTCTTCTTGTGTGTGACTGGCACAGTAAATACCTCTTAGATGACTTGATAGCCATTGTTCTACTGCAAATTCAGCTACCTTGTCTGACAAACAAAATGCAGAAATGTGCACAAAGCGGACCCACTCCTGGAGTGAATGCCAGCTTCAATGAGTTGAGAACACTCTGTATATTCTGGAATGGGACCTATGATAGTATTAATGGCTGTCAACACGTGTTTTGCAGGGCTGGTCAAATTCATTCTATAGAAACTTGTTTTCAGTGGCAAATTTGTGTTTTCTGCTTGACAAAATTTTAATGAATTTTTTTGTCTGCTTTCCACAGAAAATTTCAACTTTTCATCAACAACCAAACACACAAGCCAAAGCTCAAAAAATCATCTAGAAAAACCCAAATCACAGACTGATCCCATTCATACTGTGACTAATGATGACAGATAAAATTGAAGGGACCTAGAAAAATAAATTAGTCATTTCCACCTCAATTCCACCCCTTCTTCGTTCTCCTTAGCCTGTTAACTAAACACACACCACACACTTAACCAGGGTAATTGTTATCCCTATTCCTTCTGTTGCACACTGTGGGCTTGGTTTGATCTATCTTACTTGGGTTTTACTCTCATACAAGGCCATTAAAGTCAATGCAGTTATTTTTAATTTATATTTGTGAAAGAGACATCAGAATTGGTCCCTATTCTGCCACAGGGCCAAGTTAACATAAAGTCCTAGCATGAATGTGTTTTAGAGTCATTGTGACCAGTTCTGTCCCCCCCTCTGTCTCCCCAGCGTAAAACTGGACCACCTGCACTGAAATCAATAGAGTTAAATTGGTGTAAGTAAGAAAATAATAGGACCTAGTGCATATGGTAAATGATAGTCTATTCCAGGATGGGGCAAACTGGCCAACTCCAGAGGCCTGATTCTCCACTGTCTTGTTTAGTCATCTGTGCAAAGTGAATGTAAAATGCTGAAATCAATTTTAAGAGCCCTTTAAGTCGACAGAAATGACTTAGTCATGTGGACAGGTGCAGGGTAAAATCAATCTAACGCTGCTAAATTTGACCTAAACTCATAGTGTAGACCAAGGCTGAGACAACACTTGAACATCCATACTGCATTATAAACCCAGGCCTCAGAGGTGTGCTGATGCGTCCATGATGCACCACACAGTCTTAAGTCAGACCTTCTGATTCTGGGGGCATATCTGATCATATCTCAGGATTCCTAGTGCCCTCACCAGGGTTTGGTTCATAGTGACTGTGGAAGGACTTGTCTGTCCATCCTGTGGGATGTGACCAGAAGTGGCTTGAGTGGTTTTAGCCTGTGAACATGTCTAGCTGACCCATTTTAGGTCCACACACTCCCACCAAGCTCCCAGAAGTCAGGGCTATCAATATGAATCATGACCTGGTGGAAAAATGTCTTCAGGTCATGCAGTCAGTCCTATTTTAGGAGTCAGGCAGATCATCTATGAGACATTGGTGGACATTTTGGCGGTGGCATTTGACCTTCTAAGGCACCTTTTGGAGGGGGTACTGGTATGCTAGCAGTGACACATTCCCCATCCCCCAGTGCTGCTCATGCCTGCAGGCATAGGTGCACATTCTCTATATGTAGACATGATAATGTGGAGGGGACTCAGCCCTGAGGCTGGAGCAGGAAGTGGAGGTGGAAGTGGAGCTAACACTGGAGCATGCAGTCTGTTGGCCATGAGTACAAATGACCTCTTGAACAGCTGTTTCTGCTACACTCTTTTATCCCTCAACCTGTGGTCCTGCTCCAAGAACTGTGCTGTGAATCTCTATTCATGCTGTGCAGCCTCTTTCTTGCTGTCCATCTTTCTTGCATCCTTATCCCTCTTATATTCAATCTGGTTCTTCTAGTACTGAATCTGCTGGCTGGTTTTATCAAGAATCTCTCCCTTCAGCTCATCTTGAACTCTTTCTCCTAGCTCATAGCAGGAGAGTCTGCTCCCCAAGCTTTCTGTGGCCATGTGTTTGCCCTGAAGAAGTGGAAGGGCCTTCAAAGGAAAACAAAAGAGCAAACCATCAGTCCATGATAAAAAAAAAATCACATTTTCTATTCTTTAAAGGGCGCTGCTTTAATTCCATTTCTAAAGATGATACTTTTTATCAGTAGAATTTATTTAATTCACACACAAAAACACTGGCCACTTCAGACAGCCCCTGGAGCAGCATAGAACGCGATCACACACCATGATCAGATACACATACAAAGTTAAATTAAGATGATTTATATACCCCCACCATTTTTGCTGGGAAGAGGGTGTCAGGTCATATGAGGTGGTGCTGTCACTAGCTATGGTTTACAATCCTCTCAGGCTCAGCAGGCTCTGGAGAACATGGATATTCTGGAGGTCCCTGAGGAGAAGTGTGAACTTCTGTTCCAGGCCAGCAGAGGACAGCTATCTATTTCTGCTAGGGAGATTATTAGGCATCTGTTAACTAACCAGCAGATAGCCAAGTGTGTGGGGATCACAAGCTACAGAAGTGGCCCTAATAAGCACACCCTGCCCCAGAATGTAATTGACCATTTGGAGTTCGTACTCTGAGAAGTTTGCTTTCATCACCAGCCAGCAATGAGTGAAAAATCATGCTAAAATCAACAAGATGATGATGAAGCACAGAGAAATAGTACAGCCTCTTTACAAGCACCCTGTGTTCATGGATAGCCCCAACTGACTGCCAACTATGGGGACCCTGAACATAAACAGACATGCACCCTCCACTATAATTTGAATTCATTTTTGAGCCAGCAATTGACCAAATACACACTCCTGTTTTGTTTGGACTCATTACAGCCAGCTTTTTTTCCCACTCAGTTTACCACCAGTCTGGGACAGTAAGGGTCTGGCCAATTTATAAGGTGTACTGTACTGGCAGGGAAGGGTATGTGAGGTTCCAACTCCTATTTCTAACCATCAGCCAGTAGTTAGTAAAAATTTCATAACTGCTTGTTTAACTTTTCCACTCCTCAGTTCCCAGTGTCCATTTTGATCCCATATAGCACTGGGTGCAAGGAGGTGGGGATAGTGCTAGGGAAATGATGTGAACAGAGGCACACTATAAACCCGGCTTTTATTAATAACCAACCAGGGTGGTAAGTCAGAAATCCTTCCCATCCAGCGATGAATAACAACAAACATGGCAGCAGAGACTTAGCTGGCTCCTGTGGTGTTTCCTCTTCCCTCGGACCATTCCCAAACAGCCTCTCCACGTATGGACCCAAGATATGCTGCAGCTGCTCTGGCAGCATAGCCTCCTTGGTGACCAGCCTTAGCACTAGGGTCAGTTCTGTTGCCTGAATCTCCTCTTGTAGTGCCTGTGATGGGGTAATCAGAGTCCTGTCCCTGCTCAGCAGATTGTCATACCCCACTGCGGGCTCAGTGCTTGCTGAAGGTTGAATTCCTCATGAAAGAGGCAGGAAGATGGATAGTTTCCAGCCATGCTATTAGCATCCTTGGCTTTGTGGTAGTCAGTGTTGAGCTACCCGATTCATTCTCTGCATTGCTCTGCTGTTCAGTTGATCCCCAAGGCTGCCAGCTGCTCAGATATAGCTTTGTAGGCATGATAATTTCTTGTACTCTTGCTGACATTGAAGATCTTGCTCACTTTGCACCAGAGGTTAAGCAGGATCCTCCTGTGTTCCTCTGACCAGCCAGCAGGACTCCTGATTACTACTAGTTATAGTTCACTCATTTGAGGATTAACTATATTTCAAGTTGAGCAGTCCATATGGAAATGAAGGTTTAAACACCAAGCAGCTGCATTTGGATGAAGAGATTGCTTCTGGTTCCTGGGAATCGGATGGGAAGTTTTGGGGTGGCAGGACTGGGAAACACTGGCTTAGGAGATTGTGGGCTAGTGATGGTGGACTATCCAGACCCGAGTCAGCAACCGGGACTTGAGCTACATCCACACTACAAAATGCTTGGGTTTGAACCTGTGTCACAGTGAGGGCTTGGGTTCATATCTATACCCTTATGTGACGGGGTCTGCTTACCCAGCACTAGCCCAGACAGGGTTAAGCCCATGGTATTGAAAACGGAAGTTCCGCCTCCCTGGAAAGACTGGGCATGCTCCAAGTGCTCTAGTAGTATAAAGGGAGGGAGACCAGCTCATTCTGGGTGGGAGGCTGCAGGGGAAGGACTTGCCTGGGAAGCTCCTGTGAAGGGCCAGCCACAGCCTCTGACTGCACCGGGAATTGAAGCTGCCCATGGCCCACCTGCACCCTGGCAACTGGAGGAAACCCTGGAGATGACACAGAGGACCTGAGATCTCATGGGAAACCCCAAGACTCTGGTAGGAAGTGACCCAGGCAGGGTGATGGAGTGGTACCTCCTGCCTGGGGAAACACAGTGTGTTTCGGTAGGACCCCCCCCCACTGAGTTAGGGGTCCGGTGGAGTTGGGTGGGCCCGGGCCCCCCTACCAGGGCTGCCAAACTCCATAAGGGGTGCCTCAATGCTATAGACTCTGGCCACTAGGCCATGCTGCCCGGCAACAAAGGGCTGCTTTGTGGATTCTGGCCGTTAGACCACACTGCCCTGTAGCCAAGGGCAGCTCTATAGACTCTGGCCATTAGGACATGCTACCCTGCACCGAAGGGTTGTGCTACAGACTCTGGTCACTAGGCCACGCCGCCCTGCACTGAAGGGTGGGGCTATAGATTCCGGTCACTAGGCCATGCTGCCGTACACTGAAGGGTGGCACTATAGACTCTGGTAGCTAGGCCAGGCTGCCCTGCACCGAAAGGTGGTGCTATAGACTCCGGTCACTAGGCCATGATGCCCTGACCCTAGGGGCGTGGACCGTCACACCTCGGCAGGGTCCATGTGCCTGCCTCTTGAAGTCAGAGTGATTTGTGCCTGGATGGAAGGGAGGACTCAGAGCCCGAGTTTACTATGCAGTGTAGAGATATCCAAAGACCCTTGCAGGATCAGGAGCCAATAATGGTAAAACTGGTAAATGTCCAGTAAAAGTCCAGTAAAACTGGTGCTTAACTGGCAAACAAATTACTGCTTGTGAATGACTGTTTCAATACTAATGAAATAAGAATGCCCAGATGTAAGGAAAATCAATAAAATATGTATTATTTAACAGTGTTTATTAAACTATGTAATTATTCACTAATATTCAAGTATCTTAGTGGTGTATTATAAGTATTTGTAATAGAATTATTTATAGGTGTGACAAACTATTTGTTTTAAAATGAGGAAGTAAATTGTTATTTTTGACAGAAGAATAATTGGTTAAACAAAAGAATGTTTCCGAGGCACAGTTTGTCACACTGATATAAATCAAAAATATTTAGAGGCTAAATCAGCCTAGAGGAGAGGCATGCAAGGAGAAATGAGCTCCATAACTCTGAATGGACAAGTAAAGAATTAGAAACATATATAATATCATGAGGTAACCTAAGAATGGATGTGTTCCCCAGTAACTAACTCTTGATGAAATCTGGAAGAACAAATTATAGAGAAATGTGGTCATTTGAAGAGAAGACATTTTTGTCTGTTTACCCAGAAGTTATTACCATTCCAGTCACTTAAGGGAATAAAAAATTACAGTACTTACCTTAGGCCCAATCCTGTTCCTGATTCATAGCCCACTGAAGTCATGGCATAACTCCTAGTGAGTTCAATAGGCTTTGGATAGGACCCTAATCAATGGCAAAATTCCTATTGCTTTCCACAGAACTTCCGTAGAATTAGTAGGACCAGACTCAAGAGGAATATTTGCCTTCTGTGAAAGATAAGGGTAATTAGATTCATTGCTCACCACCCAAAATTCCTAACAGGTTATTTCCTGTGTTTAGATTTTTGCTTTTTTGCATGTAAGTCATTAAAAATTAGCAATCTAAAACATTTAAAAGCAGCAATTTGCAAGGAAGACTAATTGTTCAAATTGGATTTCAGCGATGGCTTTCTGAATTTTCAAATGATGCAGTAAGATTAAAAATTCATGATCTGAAACTGAGAAATGCCTGGAAATGTAATACAATACATGGCTAGTGAATAGCATGGCTCTGAGAAAGCTATATTATTATTAAGACTAATCTATTTTCACTGTATGAAATCTTAATGTGATCAGAAGAATGTGATTCTTGCAGTCTATTGGCTTTGGGACTGCAAATTTCTTTCAGATAATTAAGGTCTGTTGGTCCTGGATATGGCTATAAGCAAGACTATAACCACCTTTGATTACATTCTCTGTGAAAAAATAACATAAAGCCCAGGCATAACAGATCTGAGTGTCACACCCAGATTTTTTAAAACAACTTTCTTTTCAGGGTTCGGCTGGTATACCCTCCATCTTTGTGGATGACCCCTTCAGATTTCCCAAATTCCTAGGCTGAGTATGGCCAAATCTCAAATTCTGTAACTGCAAATAAATGACTTAACTGCTTAACCCATCCCTTGCTTGATGTGAAACACTTAGAATGAGTTTAGTTCTAATATGTTAGTGAATTCAGAGCGTACTCCTATTGCAAATGCCGAAAGATTTTTTTTTCTTTAGCCTCTCTTCAGAACCTTTAAAACTCCTTTCTGTGGAAAAACAGGCCTCTCTGTGTAAGTATAAAGCAATTTCTTAAAGAATAAAATTTGGGTGGGTGGTTGTGTAATTTGCCCAACTTTCATAATTACTAGCTATCTTTTATACTCCAGCATGCCGAGCATTGCAAGGCATGCCGAGTGGTGATGTTCTCATGATGGGCTCTGACTACAAAGCACAATCAAGCCCCCAGTGAGTAAGGCAATGTGTCAAAGCCTCTTCTTTCCTTAAATACCATAACCTTGTTTAATGGGATTAATTCCTCAATCCAGTACAATACCTTACTATTAACTGGTAAAACTTTTAGTTCATCACTTCCTGCCCCCTCTTCAGAGGAATGTGGTGGGTAGCGGGGGTTGGTGACCTGGTCTCCCCCGCACCCTTGAATATTAGAGAGGCTTCTCAGCACCCTAATATGCTGTTTAGCACCATCCAGCACCCAGAATGTAGAGGACAGGGGAGGCTGTTGTTCTCCATCCCCAAATAACTAAATCTAGCACAGGTAATCTTGGGGTATAGAAGAGGTGGATACAGGGCTTGCTGGGGGAAGGGAAGGAGGCTTGCTGGTGAGAACTAAGTACTCTGTTTGTACAAAAGCTCCCTCATATGTTGACTAAACTTGGCAGCATCGGCACAGATTCAGTTGGAGGAGGTTTGATAGGAAATGTATTACTGTATTGTGTAGTTCCAGTCTCGTACAGATCAGTTTTACCTTAAGTGGCTCTGTTTGCTGTAGGGTTTGTTTGGCTGGGTCATGCTGTTCAATTTAAACTCTTCAGCCATGAACAGAACTTTTCAGAGAGGATGGGGAGATGCTCCTTTAGGTTGATGACTATCCCCCATTTGGAACACTCTCAGTTGAAGGCCAGATGTTAAACAAAAGGTTTGTTGCTGCAAGGCCAATATGTTTGCCCTGGCTCAGGCACTTCATAATTTTCAACTGTAGAAAAACTAAGTTTCTCTCAGCTTTGAATGCAAATTAAATCAGAAAACATCCACACAAAGGAAGATGAGTGCAGCAGCCACACGAGTAGATTTATATGACAGTAACAACTCAGCCAACAGATTTTTTAGAGTAAAAATTGTACTAAGTCTAGTAATTCAATGTATGAAAACTGTGTGTTTTAAAAACAAAGCATGAGTTTGGGTGGCATAGAGCTGCACTACTTCAGGGGGGCCTCACAATGCCATAATTCCTCCCCACAGGGTATGGGAAGTGGATTCCTAGGCTCTGTGATAATACAAGTAATTATGCAATTTTTCTTTCCATCTCTTGTTCACTATAGTGTGCTTGGCCCTCCCTGGGCCAGCTCCAAAATCCATTCAAGTCAAGAAGGGTCTTTTTCCATTGACTCTGTAGGGCTCTGGATCAGACCCCTCATGGGCTGGAGCTATGACCTTCCATCACCCCTGCCCTTCCTGCTCAGTTGGGGCTCAGGGGGAGAGCAGCTAGACACTGGGTTTGCATTCAAACTGTCTCCTGCTCTATTCCTGAGAGCCCTCGATCAGATTACATAAAGTAAACTTTGAAGGGAAAATCTGTCTTGGGCACAGTCTGAAAAGAGAAAATATTTAAAACTCACTGTGCAAGTGCAGTTCTCCCCAATTTTCTTCTCAGTCTCTGGGATTCTTCTTTAGATAAAAGTGCTTTTAAAAGAGGAGTTTTGACATTTCCCCCTTTCTCATCTCTTATTTGCTTTGTGAAAGAGCATAAAAGTCTTCAAGGTAATGGTCTTAGCTTAACCCATGAACCTCATCTCCTGTCTCACTGATGCATTTTTGTTGGAAAAAGGACTCCAATCATCTTTGCTCAGTTGTATTGCTTTATTCTACATGTCCATCTGCCACTGACTTCGAGAGCCACCTTCCTAGTGCAGAAAGTATGTTTAGCAGACAACATTTTGCCAAGCTGTACATGTTTGGGGCTAGATTATAGGGCCGCCCAGAGGGGGGCGCAAGTGGGGCAATTTGCCCCAAGCCCCACAGGGGCCCCCGCGAGAATTTTTCGGGACCCTTGGAGCAGGGTCCTTCACTCACTCTGAGGGCCCTGAAAAACTCTTGTGGAGCTTCTTCCGCTCCGGGTCTTCAGCGGTGGGGGGTCCTTCCGTTCCGGGACCCGCCGTCGAAGTGCCCCGAAGACCTGTGGCAGGGGGTCCTTCCACCCCGGGACCTGCCGCTGAAGTGCTGGGTCTTTGGTGGCCCCTGCCGCTGAAGACCCCAGGTCCCCTGAATCCTCTGGGCGGCCCTGCTAGATTGTAAATTTATACTCTGCCCTGAGTAAGAAATGGTATGCATCTGCACTGCCTCAGAAGCAGAAAAGAGAGGGGCATGTTACACTCCCTCTCTGTTCAATCCCCTTCTGTACCCCTCTTGTTTTCGAAGAAAGGTCCTACTGGGTGTATGCCACTACAACTGGTCTGTATCAGTGGTCAACTGTACTTCCTCCTCTGCACTGGTACAGCAACGGTAGCTGGTGCATTGAAGAGGTGGACCCTTTCCTAACCCTGTTTGCCCACCCACCTGTGTCTGTAGTCTCAGCTGAAGATCCCTAAACACAGAACTAGCCATATTTCTAATCTTGACAATGTAATTATTTTCATAATGCCAACAGGCCAGCTCAGAATGCAGGGTCTTCTTTGTCAGTGTCTCTACTACCTCTCTCTGTTCCACAAATATCACTGTATGGAAAAAGGAGAGTGCAAGGCTGTAAGTGGAACATAGGAGTAAGTTCTGAACAACTATTATTACACTCCCCTTTCCTGCGTGACAGCTTAACTCTTTGTGCAGGCCAGTGTTCTGTCTATTCAAGACAATTTGGAAAGCACTATGTAGAGTCAAACCCGGGGCTACCGTATTCAAAACCCTGCATTTAGGTGTTAGGAACAGCTTCCAGAAGCCCACAACGGCTTGGTCTTGTAAAAATCTATCTAGGTATTTATATAGATCCCCTTACTGTACTATCTGAGCACTTCACAATGTTTACTACATTTATCCTCTCAACACACTGAGGTAGGTAGGGAAGTGCTATTATCTTCATAGGGAACTGAGGTACACAGAGGCTAAGTGACTTGTCCAAAGTCACACGCAGTCTGTTGCAGGCCCAAGACTTGAACCCAGGTCTCCAAAGTCCTAGGCTTGTGCCCTAACTATTGGATCTTCTTTCCTCTCACTAAACAAATACATTTAATACAACAAAAGCATCGTGAACAGGGTTTGAAATGTGTCTTAACACACTTAAACAACAGCTATTAGGGAGTAAATCTGCGAGTGTTCTTCCCATTGAGACTTCCACAATCTCCTCTACGGTCACCGCCATGCACGCTCGTGGAGTGAAAGTTCGGTTTGTACCAGCTGCATTACAATGTTAGCACATACGCATAAACTCGTTCCTTCCCCCTCCAAACTTTCAGGGATGATTTGTCAGTCCACAATGTGCCCTAACACATTGTGTGTGTCACCCAGATTCTTAACTGCAGCATCTCAGTCCAAAATCCAAACACTTCCACTTTATCAGCAAACAAATCTGGTGGGTCCTTTTACCAGGCGGTGTTCTTTGTTGATAGGTGATTTGCTGTCCTCAGCTTGTATGGTCAGATAGGCTTTTAGACCAAGCCTGGAGTAAATGCCTCTCATACCTAGTATCTGCCATTACCCTTTCAGATGTTTCTGAGCCCTTCCAGCCAAGCTCCTCTGCCTTGCTCCCTACACATGTGCAGAAACTAATACAGATCATTCACACATACCATGACTCATCTCTGCTGCTCTTCTCCCTTTCTTTGGACTTAAAAACAAACTACAGCAATATAAAGCATGTAGTTTACACAAGCTGTTTTGTCTTCAACCTCAACCTGGACTCTGTCAGCGCAATTTTCCGCCAATGAATCCACCACAGAAGATGTCTGTTGTCTCTGGAGACTTCCTTAGCCCCATCAGACATCTTTCCTGCGTAAACTGTTTCACTGGCTCTTGATGGAGGACCTCAGATATACTCTCCTTTTGGGATAGGGGCCACTGCATCACCACAGGCACTTTGAAGTAACTTCCTCTCTTTCTATATCCACAGCACATTAACCCCCTTCCCCTCTCTTTTCCTCTAAGGGGTTGGACATGTCACAAGTCCAAACAGACAGAGGCCTAAGAGCTCACTGAAAACTCCTTAACCTCAGCTGCCTGGAGTGCCTGGTGAACCTAAAAATAAATAAATAGTCCCTAAACAGAATAGCACTTTACATGTTGGAAGCACACTCTAACAGTGTTGCCAACTCATGATTTTGTCATGAACCTTGCGATGTTTTTTTTTTTCTTAAAGCCTTAACTGCTTGTCTTGTGATTTGTGAGAATCTTAGCTTTTTAAAGAAAGTTTCTAGCCTTCAGGGTTGCAGAGCAAAACTTGAAAACACAATCGCTAACAACTCAAAACCCAGAAGGCAAATAAAAAGAATCCAGAAATTTTGCCTTAAAAATCATGAGATTTTAAAAAATATCTCATCATTTTGGGGCTACCTGACTCATTTTTTTTGAATGCTTAGGGTTGGCAATTGGCATACTGTATCTTTATTGCCCATTAAATCAAATAGTTCCCTGTAATTCTTCTGTGGACTTTTTTGATGCTTCTATATAATATTGAGGAGATTGGAGTATTCCAACTCCTATCCCTCTTGTTTTTATGAATGTACATATTTCTGTTCTAGATCTAATAGCTTGTATGGATGAAGTGAAGTGCAGTAGAGTAATTGTGTATTTGAACAGCATATAGTCTTTCATTTAAAAAAAACATTTGGGGAAAACAAAAGTGGTTCAAACTGTTCGCCGATGCAGACAGCATATGGTCATTTTTGATTTGGCAGCTGGTCAAACGGCACAGCTACTGCTGAAATTTAATTGTTCAAATGTACTTCTACTTGTTTGCCACTAGACATTACTAAAAATGTTTCACATTTCCTGGAGAAATGCCTCAAGATACCTTCAACACTGTTATAATTTCTATTGGCCAATGAAATCAGTTTATTTTTCCCCCATCTTTGTTTATTTCTAGCAGGAATGAGGCAATTGTTGCTGGCTGAAAAACAGCCAAATGAATGATTTCTCGTTCTACAGTACATTGGGCTGGAGCGAACCAACATCCTACATCAAAGCAGTATACCGTGGGACCTAATTATAAGGAACTTTGTTTGATTCTCGTTCCCTTATTGATCAATTGGTCAGTGGTACATTTAATTAGAATAGCTTCTCCAAAGTTGCTGTGAGTTTTTTACTCTTTGACATTTCATAATCATGAATAGAAAAGGGACGAGTGAATGTGCTGTGGAGTTGTTTAACAGGTGCTTGTTAAATGTACTGTAATTATTCGATGTTCTAGATGGCGTTGTTTTCCAGGGCTGAGGTCCCAGCTGTTCATCCTTGTGTGTAAATACAGTTATATGCAAAGTCCCAGCTGGCTAATCTGAACATGGATCTGGAAAGTCGGTCAGCACAGACATTCTGATGCATTTCTTTTAAGTTGAGAGTGAAGGTCAAACTTTAGGTCCCATAAGAGAGTGCAGTTCCATCAACAGCAATGGAGTTGCAGTTGCTTATACCAGGCCTGGACTGAAGCCTGAGAATGGGTCAATATCTTCCCAAAGCAGCTACCCTGTGTGTACCCAGTCTGGCTTGTCTGTTTACATGTTACTGAACAACCATTTCTGTCATACACTCTTACTCTTGGGAATGGGATTCCACTGGCACATAGGGAGTTCTGGATCTCCACAGGTCATTGCTCTTGGACCTGGCTCCTGGCAACAGTGGTTCAAGGCCTACCAGCCAACCACATAAGCCAGAAAATATGGGAGACTTTCAGCCTGGCATCTCTCCTCTTAGCCTTGCACCTTGAGTGAACAGGGGAAGTTTTTTCAGGACTACAAGATGCCTCTGTCCTGCCCTCTGAGGGAATTGTCTTCACTGCAAAATGATTCAGATTGTGAAAAATCAAATTAGCTGATGTAATTGTGGAGCATTTGTCACATTCTGGGGTGCAGTCCAGACCAGTGAGGGGCTATGCCACTGCCTGCTCTGTAACCCCAAATGCCTGAAAATGCTCCACTGCTGTAGCTATCTTGTCTGGTCACTTCCAGCCAGCAGACAAGCATGCCCTGAGAGTCTGTGTGAAGCAGCTCTGAGTCCAGCAGCCTGCTTGTTAAAGCACTGCCATACTCTGGCCTCCACCAGCCTTGCTTACACCTGGGAAGATAACCCCAGCATCTCCCAGTCTCAGATTATCCCCAGACTGTTTTCTCTTGGACAATTCAGAGAGAGATGAAGGTTGGTTTGTTTCTTTCAAGATACAATACTCAGCAGCTTGCCCCATTAACTGGAATTACCATTCACTTTAAACCAAACACAGCACTTCATTGGTTTAGATTAAAATCAAAACAAGTTTATTGACAAAAGGATATAGGATTTTAAGTGAGTTTTCAAGTATAAAGGATGGAGTTAGAAATGATTACATGCAAATAAAAGTGATACCTGCTTTCCAGAGCTAATACTTAACAAAGGCCTAGTCTACGCTACGCGTTTAAACCGATTTTAGCAGCGTTAAACCGATTTAACACTGCACCCGTCCACACTACGAGGCCCTTTATATCGATATAAAGGGCTCTTTTTACATCGGTTTCTGTACTCCTCCCCGACGAGAGGAGTAGCGCTGAAATCGATATTACCATATCGGATTAGGGTTAGTGTGGCCGCAAATCGACGGTATTGGCCTCTGGGCGGTATCTCACAGTGCACCACTGTGACCGCTCTGGACAGCAATCTGAACTTGGATGCACCGGCCAGGTATACAGGAAAAGTCCCGTGAACTTTTGAATTTCATTTCCTGTTTGGCCAGTGTGGAGCTGTGATCAGTACAGGTGACCACACAGAGCTCATCAGCACAGGTAGCAATGCAGTCTCTTGAGAATCAAAAAAGAGCTCCAGCATGGACCGCACTGGAGGTACTGGATCTGATCGCTATATGGGGAGAGGATTCTGTGCTAACAGAACTCCATTCCAAAAGATGAAATGAAAAAATATTTGAAAAAATTTCCAAGGCTATGATGGAAAAAGGCCACAGCAGGGACTCAGTGCAGTGCAGAGTGAAAGTTAAGGAGCTCAGACAAGCCCACCAGAAAACCAAAGCAGCAAATGGAAGGTCCGAGTCAGGGCGGAAAACATGCCGCTTCTACGCTGAGCTGCATGCAATTTTAGGGGGCTGCGCCACCAATACCTCACCCCTGTCCGTGGATTCTGAGGTGGAGGTTGTAATCTGAACCCTGGCTGAGGATTCTGTGGAGGGGGAAGATGAGGAGGAAGAGGAGGACAACCTTGCAGCAAGCACACAGCACTCCGTTAGCCCCAACAGCCAGGAGTTTTTTGTGACCCAGACGGAATTACCCTCCCAGCCCTCCCAAGCCACTAGTCCAGACAGTGAAGCCATGGAAGCGACCTCTGGTGAGTGTACCTTTGTAAATATAAAACATGGTTTAAAAGCAAGTGTTTTTTAATGGTTGATTTGCCATGAGGGCTTGGGATGCATTCGCGGCCAGTAAAGTTACTGGAAAAGTTTGTTAACATGTCTGGGGATGGAGCGGAAATCCTCCAGGGACATCTCCATGAAGCACTCCTGGAGGTACTCCAAAGGTCTTTGCAGAAGGTTTCTGGGCAAGGCAGCCTTGTTCTGTCCACTATGGTAGGACACTTGACCATGCCATGCATGTAGCAAGTAATCGGGTATCATTGCATGACAAAGCATAGCTGCGTATGGTCCTGGTGATTTCAGGCATTCAAGAAACATCCGTTCTTTATCTCGCTCTGTTATCCTCAGCAGAGTGATATCGTTCATGGTAACCTGGTTGAAATTCAGGAATTTAATTAAGGGGACAGAGATGGCCATTTTCCTACTGGGCTGTTGCTTAAAAGAAATCCTTCCTTGCACGTAGCCAAGCGGGGGGAGGGGAGGAAGGATAGCGCTGAGCTTTTTTGCGTTTGGCTAGCAGGAATCTTCCCAGCTACCAGCCACGCGGTGGGGGGCGGAGAGGGGGGTGATTAGCAGTGATCTTCCATGATACCAGCCATGTGGTGGGGGGAGGGGTAAAGCAATCATCCTAGAGAATTGGATGGGGGGGTTGGCTTCTGCTACTGCATGTTAACAGGAAAGAAGCATCAGAGGGCACTGTGTATATGAAGGCTGGAGAAGTCGAAAGACACTGGCTTACCATGGCCGCATGCAAGCTGAATTCTGATGCCCAGACCTGCATCTGTGAGATCTGTAACACCAGAGCCGCACGCATTCAATGTTAAGATGCAAAATGCGACCTTGTAGTGAAATCACATGTGCTATGTAAGGTGAATAGTGTTGTTCACTGTGAAAGAGTATAACCATTGTTCTGTAAAATGTATCTTTTTAAATACTTCTCTCCCTTTTTTCCCTCCCTCATGCAGCTGCACATTTTTCAAGCCTCCCTACTCCATCCCGAAGGCTCTCTCTGATAAGGCTGAGGAAAAAGAAGACGCTAGACGAAATGTTCTCGGAAATCATGGAAGGAACTCGCAATGAAAGAGCTCATCTGAATGAGTGGAAGGACGTGGTAGCAAAGTACAGGAAGGAGGCCAGTGAACGTGAGGATAGGAGGGACCAATGTGAGGATAGGAGGGACCAACATGAGGATAGGAGAGACGCTCGAGATGAGAGGGGGCGGCAGAAAGATCAGAGGTGTAGGCAGGAAGATCAGCGGTGGCGGGATGCAACGCTGGAGCTGCTGCGTGATCAAACTGATATCCTCCGACGTCTGGAGGATCTTCAGGAAGAGCAGCGCGGTCACAGAGTGCCGCTGCAGCCCTGTGTAACCACCCTCACCACTCACCATGTTCCATATCTTCCTCACCCAGATGTGTAAGAACGCGGGGGGGAAGGCTTCGTGCACCCGCCCACTCCACCCCCGTGGACAGACCAACCAAAAGGCTGTCATTACATTGAAATGTGTTTAATGGCCTTTTCCTTCCCTCCTATCCTCCTCCCAAACCACACCCGGGATATCTTGTCAGTTCTCTGCCTCTTTTTATAATTACTTTTTCATAATGAATACATGATTTTTAAACGATAGTGACTTTATTTCCTTAAGCAAGCTGTAATCGAAGGGGGAGGGCGGGTTGCTTACAGGGAAGGACTCAATAAAGGGGCGGGGGTTCATGAAGGGGAAACAAACACAGCAGTCACACCGTACCCTGGCCCGTGATGAAACTCGTTTTCAAAGCTTCTCTGATGCGCACCGCTTCCTGGTGTGCTCTTCTAATCACCCTGGTGTCTGGCTGCGTGTAATCAGCGGCCAGGTGATTTGCCTCAGCCTCCCACCCCGCCATAAAGGTCTCCCCCTTACTCTCACAGAGATTGTGGAGCACACAGCAAGCAGCAATAACAAAGGGGACATTGGTTTGGCTGAGGTCTGAGCGAGTCAGTTATGTGCGCCAGCGCGCCTTTAAATGGCTGAATGCACATTCTACCACAATACTGCACTTGATCAGCCTGTAGTTGAACAGCTTCTGACCACTGTCCAGGCTGCCTGTGTATGGCTTCATGAGCCATGGCATCAAGGGGTAGGCTGGGTCACCCAGGATAACGACAGGCATTTCAACATCCCCAACTGTTATTTTCTGGTCTGGGAAGTAATTCCCTTGCTGCAGCAGTTTAAACAGAGCAGTGCTTCTGAAGACATGAGCATCATGAACCCTTTCTGGCCATCCCACGTGGATGTTGGTGAAACGTCCCTTGTGATCCACCAGTGCTTGCAGCACCATTGAAAAGTACCCCTTGCGGTTTATGTACTGGGTGCCCTGGTGCTCCAGTGCCAAGATAGGGATATGGGTTCCATCTATCGCCGCCCCCCCACAGTTAGGGAATCCCATTGCAGCAAAGCCATCCACTATGACCTGCACGTTTCCCAGAGTCACAACCTTTTGTAGCAGCAGCTTAATGATTGCTTTGGATACTTGCATCACAGCAGCCCCCACAGTAGATTTTCCCACTCCAAATTGATTCCCAACTGACCGGTAGCTGTCTGGTATTGCAAGCTTCCAGAGGGCTATTGCCACTCGCTTCTCCACTGTGAGGGCTGCTCTCATCTTAGTATTATGGCATTTCAGGACAGGGGAAAGCAAGTCACAAAGTTCCATGAAAGTGCCCTTACGCATGCGAAAGTTTTGCAGCCACTGGGAATCGTCCCACACCCGCAAAACTATGCGGTCCCACCAGTCTGTGCTTGTTTCCCGGGCCCAAAATCGGTGTTCAATGGCTAGAACCTGCCCCATTACCAGCAGGATCTCCAAAGCGCAGGGGCCCGCGGTTTGAGTTAATTCTGTGTCCATGTCTTTATCACTCCCGTCGCTGCCCTGCTGTAGCCGCTGCCTCTTCCTCACCTGGCTTTGCAGGTCCTGGTTCAGCATAGACTGCACGAGAATGAGTGAGGTGTTTACAACTTCCACTATTGCAGTATTGATCTGAGCAGGGTCCATGCTTGCTGTGCTATGGCGTTTGCACAGTTCACCCAGGAAAAAAGGCGCAAAACGGTTGTCTGCTGCTTTCACGAAGGGAGGGGCGAGACTGTACCCAGAACCACCCGCAACAATGATTTTTGCCCCATCAGGCACTGAGCTCTCAACCCAGAATTCCAAGGGGCAGAGGAGACTGCAGGAACTATGGGATAGCTACGGGATAGCTACCCACAGTGCAACACTCCAGAAATCGACGCTAGCCTCGGACCATGGACGCACACTGTCGAATTAATGTGCTTAGTGTGGCCGTGTGCACTCGACTTTATACAATCTGTTTTATAAAACCGGTTTATGTAAAATTGGAATAATCTCGTAGTGTAGACATACCCATAAGAAGCTACAACCTTGTTGAAGGCAGTGTCCTTTCCAATCTACCTCTCAGCAAGATGCCTGACCACGCCTCGCATCAGAATCTCCCACCAAGTCCAAAGTGCTTGATTCCTTAGGTGAAAGATAACTAACAGTTCTTTGCCTCTCTCTTTTATACTCTCTGAAGTGGATTTTTCTGAAGGTTCCTCCCTTCCCCCAAAGTAAAGTTCATGCTGTGAGAAGGCAACATGGAGTCTTCTGGCACAGAAAGTTCCATGCTGGTTTCAGCCTCCCATTGATGTTTGCTAAAATGTAAATTGATCTGTTTCCTGCAATCTCCTCCCCCTGCTGTTATGCTGAGGGTTGTCTCCTTCCTTTGTAGGCATGATGGTTTTGTTAACCTTCTATGTAAATTGTCTTCCTGTTGTCGCTTAATGTACCTTGCAAATACCTTCCAGGTGGCAGAACCACATTCCTTTGTCTAGGGTGGAGTAACTTTAGCTGTGCCCAGCAGACACACTTTGATAACATAATTTCCAACGTCTGTAATCTTGAATTTGTTCTCTGTACATACCCCACACCACACAATATTAATGATCAGTATGTTGTCAATCCCTCTCTATTGATAGCTTACATGACACCGTCTAGATAACAGGGTACAACATTAGTGAGTTGGGGCACACTGAATGCATCAGACCAGCTGAAACTTACTACCAGATAACAGTGAACATCTTGCCCTCTTGCACTGGGATGCTGTTAGGGTCACAGAATTACCATTCTGACCACAGCTTCTGTACAACTGCATAATGTAGAGCAACCTTATGTGTTATTGCTGGCCATGGATGCAGAGCGCATGAAGGCATGGGTTAGATTAGGAAATAATCGGTGGTGGTACTCTCCCAAATTCCAACCAGAAACCAAGCTCTGCCTGCTCAAGAAGCCAAAATAAGATGCCACTTGCAGCAAAGTGTGAAGATCTTCATAATATGGTTTCTCCTCTTCTTTTTGTTTAATGTGCTGGATCAGCAGCAATATAGTTAATAATTGTGCCATTTCACTGTCATGCTTGTCCTTCGCTGCTAGCATCGCTGAAGGTGAATGAAAACACACCATAACTTTCTTAGAGCTTTTTGGCCAGATCCTCAGCTGAAATCAATGGAACTAAGCTGATTTACACCAGCTGAGCATTTGACCCATTGTGTCAGGCTCTCTGCATACTCTAGCTGACCTCACTGCACTGCTGACAGTGTATTCATACTTCAATGTTCTTTTTTCTTTTGCAGCCAGAAGTGTTAGAAATCTTTTTTTTTTTAATTAAAAATTAATTCTGGAGCAAAAGATGGCAGCAAACATGGAAATGATCCAGATCACTTAGCTGCTGCAAACCTGGGCCCAGGGACTCCATGGCTGCCAGCCTCTACCACAGCAACATGATCCTGCAGGAGGCTTCCCAATGAGTGTGTATGGGTACCTAGCACGAGAAGCATTTGCTCTGCAAGGTGGGGGAGGGGAAGAAGGAGTGACTTCAAGATAGCTGCAGGGTTGTTTTTTCACAGGACTGGTGTTCAAAAGGGAAGCCTGAAGGGGAAGAAAAGGTTAAAAATATTCTGTCAGATCCGTGGTGGAGGGGATTTGGCAGCATATTTTTAATCTTCTCATCAATAAACATGCCATGTAGAAGCTCACGTGCAGCTCCAGGGACTTGTAGCAAACAGACTCCAAATGCTGACAGAAGTCAAACATCAAGGGGCTCTGCGAGCCACAAATTGGGTAGATCTTGTTAACCAAGACGTTTGGGTTTTTTAATGGTGACAGAATGAGCTAGAAGTAAGATTGTGACTGAAACGGTTTCCCCTGCCACAGTAGCACTTTAAACCTTCTGTGCATTGTTTTGTTGAGAGAGGGGGAAATGCATAATAAGAACAAATGATCAAGTGCTTAGAAAACGTGAGAGAAAGGAACAGAATAAACGTGTCTAATGCTGGCAGAAATTGTGGACGGCATGATAGTTGACATAGCGGAATAAAAAAGCCATCATCATCCATTACCTTTTTAAGCTTAAAGCCATTTTTTTTTCAAGTGCTTTTCCCAAGATGAATGCAGGCACATATGGTATATAGATGTGTTCAGGATCCCTTTTCAATAACTACACTGTGTCATGTCATGCTTTTAAAGGCACAATAGGACACAAATCACTCCTGGGCAGAAACTTTCACCAGAGACACTAGCTTCAAGATTAATTACAGGACAGCATTGTAACTTGGCAGGGGAAAGAACTGGAATTCTGTTGTCCTCTTCCGTTAGTGGTACCCACATGCGCAACTACATTTGGATGGCACAGATTTAATATGGGAATATATTTTCCTGGTCAGGTCACTGACTGATTGGTTACTCAGTTCATGGCTGTGCAAGTTGAATATGCGTCCCAAGCTTGGGTCTTAGCTTACTGCTCAGGTAGAAGGCCCTTGTTCTCATGATGTAAGGCTTTAGGGGCTGGTGTGGTGAGGAATGAGGAATTCCTCTCAAATAACATCCCCTGCACAAACCAAAATATGTATTTCTGGAGAAAGCCAAGAAAATGTTTTTAAGTGGGTGCACCAAAAGTTAATGTGCAGTCAGCAACTAATCTTCACACCAAAGCTAAAATCTAATAAACAAAAAGGAATTCCCTCTGTAATACAGTACTAATGGTGCTGTTAAAGGAACAGACCTGCTGGAAGAATATAAATATGGCAGGCACGGGTAGGGCCTAATCTTCTAAACTCTTGAACAAGTAGTTACATTGACTTCAGTGGAGCTGCTTGTGTGCTGGAGGGCTGAGGCAAAATTGGGGTCAACTTCCCTAACCCTCGACTCACTGTTGTATCAACCAGGTAAGGTACTAACAAACTTCAACAGGACTTTATTTTTAAAGTGAAAACTTTTTTACCAAGCTGCTGCTGCACCCTTTGTAACTCTCACTCTGCCTCCTCAACTCCTCTCCCATCCTTCCTGTTTCCTGTCCTTTCAGGCTCCCAACAGCCAGTGCTCCCAGTTCTAATAATCGCAAGCAACATCCAAATACCACACTTTCCAACTAGCGGAGCTGGCAAGGCTGGCAAGGCTGAGGGGAACAGACTCTGCATCTTCTCTGAGTGTGCTGCAGTTCCTGCATTCCCCAAGTCTGGGGGCTATGGGAGACATTATACCTGCCTGAGAGCAAGAAGGAGGAGCCAAACAGAATGTTTGTCAATCTGCATATGTGAGGTACTGAAATGTCTTTGTCATCATTTCAGCCAAAACACTTGTAAACGGGTTACTTTGTTTTCTCTTCCTTGGAGTCCATGTTTGGGTAGAGCTTCTTAGCAAAACAGGTCACCATAAGTTACAAAGGGCTGCAAGAAGATGAGGCCTCTCTATTGCAAAGCACTTGGGAGTGTACTGTGCCTGTAGAGACTGTCTGGTTCTTGTTTGGTAAGGAGCATTCTGCTGTCAAGAAGGCTGTCTGGTTTCTCTTACTTTAATAGGAGTAAATTTGATTGGATTTGGGTTGCCTAATAGAGGAAAGAAGCAGAGCTTGACTGGAGCCATTCTGAGAGAAACAGGATCCAACCAGGTTTAACAATATTATTACTAGGGCTGCTCAGTGCTACAACAAACCTCTTGTGCCACTCACTCACACATCAGCAGTACCTTGAGTTGGTGGCAAGCGCTGAAGGCACTTCAGCTGCTAGACGCCATGGTCTCTAATCCTTATGGGTCCCAGGAACCACTCAGACATACGGGTCAAGTGATAGGATATTTTACTAGGGCTGGCAGGAAAGGGAAAAGGCTGTAAACACCCTAGGTTCAGCTACTTAAGCAGCCCTCAGGTCTTGGGGTGCATTCTCTTATCCATTTCAGTTAGGTAGTTATATAACCTGCAGGTTTTCTGGGCAGTATTTGTGTGGTGTGTCTTGTTGGGGGAGCCCCTTCCTCTGCCTGTCCTCTGCTGAGGCAGAGCTTCCTGCAGAACTGCTAGCAGATTGCTGCAATTGTGGTGGTAATTAGGCTTACACCCCTCCCCCCAATCATCCTGAGGTGTATATAATTGCCCTTTAAAAGGATGGTAATTGGTAACCCCTTCTCTTGGGTCCTGCCCCATCAGAGCACACTAACTTTTATTTTATTTTATAGGGAGCCTGGGCTGGCTTTGTGTCCCTAAGATTTCTTTTTAGAGCCCCTCCACCCCCTCTTCTCAGCCCTGTGGCTGCAGGATCCCTGTTCAGCCTCTGCTACTTTCCACAAGTTCTGCACAGACCTGAATCTTGCTACAGTGTCAACCACTCACAGCTCGCCCCCCATGTAGCTCCTCCATTTTTGCTCACTAGATGGTAGGCTTCCTGCTTTGCAGGCCACTCCTCAGCTTCCTGTAGCCTGCTCAAAAATCACCATGTGGCCCCTCCAGCAACTTTCCAGCTTTCTGCTTCTGGGCTTTCCTCCCACTTGGTTCCACAGCTTGTCATGCTCCACTTCCTTCTGAGAGAGATTGAAAGAGAGAAATCATTTCCACGGTGAGGCCCTTTCCAAGTTTCCTAATGGTAGGAAAGGGAACTGGGTTTATTCTGCCACCCTCGGGGGTCATAGCTCTCAGGTAGGGAGCCAATGTGAATAATCTTTTGTTCAGTAGATTGATCTCACCCAGTAAGGAGAATCTGGATCAGCCCCTCTATGTTCTGAGAGTAGCCAGCCCATATTAAAACTCCACGGTAGGGAAAGTCTGGTTCTGATTCAGACCAAACACTTTCCTCGTTTTAAAGTAGTATTCCAAGTAGACAAGAGCTTTGCTAAAAACTACTTACTATTACAATAATATCTTCATACTGAATAATATTAGCATGTTATATGGCATGACAAGGCTATATCATAACTGCTCTGTAATAACCGACCCTAAATATGGCTTCTTTTAGTTTGTGTTGTGGGGTATTTGAGACTCTTCTGTTTAATTCAAGATTCAGAAATGAGCATTAATTTTTTTCTCCTTCATCCCAGTGTGAAAAATACCATGTAGTAACATGTTCCTATAACAATTTTATTAGTCTGTGAATACTTAAGCAAGATTAAGTATGTGATTACTTTGTGATGATATCTCAGAGTATTTTTGACCATTTTTGGCATAAAAATATATAAAACGTGGTTATAGAAATTAATCTAATCATGTATTTAGTGGGATTAATTATTGTTTCTGTGAAATAGTGAATAACCACACTTTTTCTGTTGAAAAGCCACCAGGATTTCCAAAGGAAATACAGTAACCTAATTACTATATACATGTGTAAATGCACGCACCACTGTATTTTATAGAGCTGTATGGAATTCATAAAAAACAAGATGACCCAGCTGGTGATAAGAAATCAATGGCGCCATAAAAATTCATATCGGGTGAGGAACGGCCCACAAAAATTTCATATCCAACTCTGATAAAATGCATCATGTTGTCCAAGAGGTTTTCCCCGACAGATATCTGCCACACAGTCAAGCTATCAATTTTGGTTAGCTGACCTCTATTTTCTTTCTGACAAATAGCACTGGAGTCCGGCTAGTTATGGGTCTTTTGTGTTTGTGCTTGTACAACCAGAAAACTTAAACTGCCTTTAAAAATAAACTGGTGCAGCTAAGAGATGGCCAGAATATTTTCAGTGTAACTATGTTTAGCTGAAATGTGTGTAGTTCCCCCTCTCGACCCGGTTACCTTCTTTAATGTCAATCTGCTTACAAGTTTTGATGGACAGGCCTGGATCCCACCACCCATTCAGCAGGGTGTATCTTCTTTATTTTTTCCTATGAATTTATTTGGTGGTGCCTCCACCCCCTCGCTCCTTCCTGACAGGGTCACCAGGGCAGCTTGGGAGGAAAACTCTAACCCAGGGTAATCCCCATTTACTTGCCAGATAGTTGGAGACTTTGAAGAAATAACAAAAACACGTACAATATATTCAACACAATAATTATATTAAACAGGAAACAAATATAACAAGGTAAAACACTATTTTTAGGGTCACTGGTGCCCATGTTGCTAATACCTGTGACTTTCCCCAGTCACGTGACTTGATGTAGAAAATGTAAAATTAGTGTCCCGTTGGTATGCATACTTTGTTCGGGCCCTTGATGACCTATGACCACAAAATTCTTCTCTGCAGTGATTTAGCAAGTGTGGCTGACTCGGTTCAGTACAGCTCAATGGACTCACAAGTGAGAGGTGGTGGTAAATCCCTCCACTGGTTTAATATGCAGCAGGTTATAAAATCCCCAAACCCTAACTGGCTTGAGGACACAGTTCAGGGAGTAGGGGATTCCCAAAATAAATCCCCTGACTAACTAAAAGATGGTGCACTCACAAACTCCATGAATGATCCCCAGGTTCAGAAATGACTCTGGACTCCTCAGTCACTGCAGAGGGGCTGGCAGGGATCCTCTTCAAGAAGGAATCAGGCTGCTTCAGTCCCGGGATTTCCCCTCACCACAAATGGGTGCAGGGCTCAAGGTGCAGGTTACGGTACTGTACTAAAATCCAAACTGTAGTCTCCTAGCCCAGCGTCCAGACACACTCACAGCAGGCAGCAGCCCTGGACTAGTAGGCAGAGCAGAGCTGACCATGTGGGGACTGGTCTCCCCTAGGGAGCTGGAGGCCTAACCCAGCCTGGCTGGGGAAATTTCCCATCAAAACTCTACAAACTGGGAACCATCAGTGGAGAATCAAAAGCACAGCTGAGGGATCTTGCTTTCAGTTCTCTAGAGGCCAGTTTTCAGGGGGAACCCTGCATGCAGGCCTGGGACTCACCAGCTCCCCATACAGCCAGTCCTGCCCTTGCCCTGGCTGGCTCCAGACTGACTCAAAAATGGCTTCTCCCTTTCTTGAACTCCCTGGGAGGGGCATCTCACTCCCTATTAGTTGTTAGGCCAACTCTGAGTTTGCCTAGGCTCTCCCTGAGCTGCCAGCAGACAGAGCCCCAGGAATCTAGGTAATCTCCTTGGGGGTTACTTGTGTTTTTGTGAGGAAAGGGGGAGAAGAAGGGGGAAGAAACTCACCTGGGATGTGGGAGAACCAGGTTCAAAACTCTGTTCTGCCTGATTCAGAGTGCTCTGGGAGGAAAAATTCTGCTGTGTATCAGGCAGAGCACAGACATGAGTGTGACTCTCCCACATCCCAGGCCAGTGTGCTCACCACTAGGCTACACACACTGCCTTTAGGCTCTGATCCAAGAGCGAGCATTTCAGCACAATTTTGTTTTCAGCTCTAGATGTAACTGGATAGTCCTCAGTATACAGAATACTAAATTGGGGCAATTTTGTATTACTTGGACACGGGGAATCACTCGGACATGGGATTTCCTCTGCCAATGCATGGCTACTCTTGGTCTGGTCCTGTCCCCATGCAAATGAGGAGGCTGCCTTATGCCATATTCTTCTTTTGGTGCTCAGCCCAGCCCCTTCCCATCAAGAGCTTACAGACACTCCCAGACCCGAGAAACTTCCAAACAAGAACTACCACTTTACTTCAATATATTCGCAAATCCTAGAAAACCCTTTTACAGGTAAGACAGAATTGTTCCATCATTAGACAAGAATCCATCCGCCAAACTGCAACTCTGGTACCTCTACAAGGTGTAGAAAGCAGTAGGATAAAAGGAGGGGAGAAACAGCAGGAGAAAATAAGTATTCACTCACCATAAAATAAGGGAACTAACTCAGAAAAGGAGAGAACAAACAGAAGTAATGCAGCTTCCTCCTAGAACAAACTTCTCTTTTAAAAGAAAACAAAGCAAAGCAGGGCCAGCCTTGAGGATCTGATCGCTAACCAAGGCTGTCATAAACAGATAGCTAAGGGTTAATGTTCTTTTACCTGTAAAAGGGTAACACCAGTAACCTGAAACACCTGACCAGAGGACCAATCAGGAAACAAGACTTTTTCAAATCTGGGTGGAGGGAAGTTTGGGTGTGAGTACTTTGTCTTGGTTCGCTGACCCTCTCAGCTCTGAGAGTGATTTTTCTATCTCCAGGCTTTCTAATCTTCGGTTTCCAAGTTGTAAGTACAAGGATAGTAAGACAATAGGTTTATATTGGGTTTTTTTTGTATTTACATGTGTGTAGTTGCTGGAATGTTTTAAATTGTATTCTTTTTGGATAAGGCTGTTTATTCATTTTTTTCCTTTAAGCAATTGACCCTGTATATTGTCACCTTATACAGAGACTATTTTTAATGTCCTTTTTCTTTCTTTTTATATAAAGCTTTCTTTTTAAGACCTGTTGGAGTTTTTCTTTAGTGGGGACTCCAGGGAATTGAGTCTGCAGCTCACCAGGGAATTGGTGGGAGGAAGAAGTCAGGGGGGAAATCTCTTTGTGTTAGATTTACTAAGCCTGACTTTGCATATCCTCTGGGTGAGGGGGAAGAGAGATTAGATCTCTCGGTACTTGTGTTTCCAGGACTGGAAGCAGGGAATCTCCTAGGGTCGTCCAGGGTGGGGAGCCTGGGAGGAAGTAACAAGGAAACAAGGAGAGGGGGTTATTTCCCTTTGTTGTAAGACTCAAGGCATCTGAGTCTGGGGGTCCCCTCAGGGAAGGTTTTGGGGAGACCACAGTGAGCTAGGCACTGTATAATTCCTAGCTGGTGGCAGCAATTACCAGGTCCAAGCTGGTAACTAAGCTTGGAGGTTTTCATGCTAACACCCATATTTTGGACGCTAAGGTCCAGATCTGGGAAGAAATGTTATGACAAAGGCATGTACAGTGGGCTCCCTCCAGCAGCCCCTGCTAGCATGATGGTCTCATTGAAATCAGTCTTAATTGGGTATTGCCTGTGGGAAGGGGCTCAGTCATTAAAATCTTCGTATCACAGATGGGCTGGGATGTAGTGCTTATGTGGTATTGTGACACATCTCTGTAATCTCATACCCAGACCTAGTACCCTTTTCCTTTACCCTCCAGCTATGTTTTTAGCCCCAAATTCTCAGAAGTCACTTGTGATCTTGTTGCCTTATTTTCTGGTTGACCAACATGAGACACCTTAAAGGGGCCTAATTTTCTTAGGGTGATTGCTCACATATCTCAAATTGGGCACACAAAAATTGAGGCTCCAAGATCACTAGTTACTCTTGGAAAATTTGGCCCTTCAAGTGTAAGCTCTTTAGAGTAGGAAATGTGCCTTCAATGTTTGCACCTTTGGGAGACTTAAACAACCAAATCCTTATGTTTTTACTCAGTTTTGACTCAGTCTGGAATACACAGTACTTAATGAAGCTTCACAAACAATCCTAGCCTCAGTTTATCTAATCTTGACACATAACTTTCCAGCACTGTCCTCGATAATATTTGCTTCTTTCTCTTCCTTCCTGTCACATTGCGCACATACACATTTGCACGCACACACCCCTATTATAGTTATTATTGGAAATTAATACAAGGAATTGGTTTCTACAAATGTACTGTTTGTAAATGCTCTATGCTTATAAAATAGGAAGTGCGTGTCTCCTCAAACAGAACACACACCATCTGTGGCTATTGGAAAGTTTTACAAGTTTTCTTTTCAGAAAAGAAAAACAAGGATTGGACGTGTGCTTTGCCAGAGCTGAATGGTTGTGCATGATGACGGGCATTCAGATATGACTACCAAAGCAGCTTTGGGACTTTGCCAAGCTAATTATACCAAGAACTCTGTGTCCTCACTTGTATTCCTGCCAAAATTTAAATACTGTGACTGGTTCTTTAGCATAGCATGGACAACATTGCTGTATATGTTTAACATATATTCTGCTTTCATTAATAATTGTAACTTAAATGGCAAACATGACACTGGAAGAAAGCTTGGTCTAGTGGTTAGACCAGAGAAACTGAAGATGCTGGATGGTTTTCTAGTTTTGCTCCTGATTCTCACTGAGAGCTCCAAGGTCAGTCACTTAATCACACACACTGTTGTCTTATGTAAACACCTCACAGACGTGTTGTGAGGGTAGCTAGTTTTTAGTGTACATTGAAAGCATCTGCTGAATTTGAGCTATATATATAATATATTTTTTAAAGTCAATTAAAAGTATATGCAGAAAATTTTTTGTCGTGATTTCTTACGGAAATTACCAAACATATATCCTGATTGAATCAATAGGACCTGAATCAACACAACATTTAAGCATGTGAATAACTTAAGCCCATGAGTAGCCCCAGTGACACTACTTGCCTGCTTAAAGTTATGCATGTACCTAAGTTGTTGCATTGGATTAGGGCTATAGTCACATTGTGTGTGTGCGCACATGTACACAACCTATGATTAATAGTTAGCTTGCCATTGTAACTGCCAGTAAGATACTTTGTCTATCTGAAACAAAAATATTTTTCATTTGAGGTGGGGAAAGATGGATGTGTGGGAGAGTGGTTTTTTTAATGTTCATCTCTGTCATGTCACGCAGGCCATCCGTGATTTATGCACCAGCTATTAATGTACAATTTGTCCATAATATTTACTACTTGCATTAAAATAGCTAATTGTTAAAGCAGCCATATGGCCATGTTCACTTGCAAGCTCTCTAAGAGCCAACTTGTATGCTGCTCCACTCGTGAATTATATGTTAATCATTTTTGCCCTGGCATATCAAGGAGCCCAATGCATCTCCAAAGAGTGTGTTGGCTACTGGTATATAGTTTTTGGTTTAATAGTCATTTAAATATAAATGGTTTTAGAAACACCCAGACTGTATAAAGATGGCCTTTTGCATTCATTCAGCAGTCCTAGACCATTATAATTTATAGATGTTTACTCCACTTCACACATGCTGCGGAAATTCACCATGCCAGCCTGCAACATTTATATTTTATCAGATGGGATTTCCACTTTAACAGTGACGTCAAAACTGTAGCCACATTACATGTTCCTTTTTCTTCAGATAAAATGCAGTACAAAGAAGTGTCCTATTTTAATAATTCATTTAAGTCATCACAGGTCTTTCATGCTGACAAGTATATTAGCATCCATGACAAAAAGGAAACTAGTATTCATTATTGCTCTGTGACTACAACTGCTCTACACAAGGGATGCATATGAAACGAGTTATTGTCTTTATATTACAGGGGACAAGATTTTAATGGAAATTTGTTTTCCTCTAGAACATAATGTAATCTGACCCCTGCTGTTCCAGTCGAGGAGGGGAGAGAGTTAGGTTTTATTAGTGTTTGTGTTTTTTAAACCAAAGCCCTAGCAATGCATTTGGTTGCATTTCTCCATTATTTTGTGAAACACTAAACGTGATTGTTCTGCTGTTTTATGCTGAATATGAAGTATTTAGTTTTAATGGAGCTATGAAGTTTTAGGAAAATGCATCTACTAAGGCATATTCACTGTTCTGAAAAAAAAAACCTCATCAAATTCATAAGGCTGGATGGAGCTCAATTAAAATGAATGTACAAATTAAAACAGAGAACTAGAGATGATAAACAGAGAATAGCAAGAAGAACGCCACCTTTCCCCTCCCAGGTACATTGTTTCTGATTTGTAGTGGTTCATTTTTCCTTCTGCCATTTCTTCTCTGCTGCTTTTTTTGGATACTTGACCCAGTTGTATTCCAGAATAGTAGCCCATATCAAATGGCTGAAAAAGTGAGAGGCAGAATAGGAAAATATGTGACCACTTGCAATGATAAAATTGTGTTGGCAACTAGTAATAAAGCATAACAATACCTTTTATTTCAAGTTAATAGACTTTTCAGAGGTGCTACAACAGACATTCTCCCTAATACTGTGCTAAAAAAGCCAGATTACTTGCTTTAGATGGATTATTGTTAAAATCGGACAATAATAAAAAATAGTACAGTGTTTGTAGTCCCCATTTAATGTGATACTCTGAGCATTCCAGGAAAGAGAACTTTACCAAACTGCAGTATTTAAGCTATTAATGATGGCCTCTGTGTGAGTCAAAATTACAGATAATTAAAAAATAAATTTGTGTTAATGCCAGACAATGTGATAGAATCACAGCAGAAAGTTATGTATAGAGGGCATATGGCTGCAAAGGGCACCATATATAAGGACGCCTGTAAGTAGAAATAAACCCTGTCATGTGGTGATGTTTGCTCAGTGCTACACAGCTAAACAACATGCAACTCACAGAGACTTAATCAGAGAAGTCCTCAGTGCCAAGAAGACCCTCATGATAAAACCAAAAGACTCTGTAGAGAAGTCAAATATTTCTTTTCAGTCCTGTTTGTTCTGTCCCACCCACCAGCAGGAAGTTGTTAATGTGGAGTTTCTATATTTAGAACCAAACCTTTCTTCACAAGTAGCCCTCTGAAATATAACTTTTTGAAATTTATCTTCTACATGTTTTTGGAATAGTTTTAATATAAAATGTATTATAAAATTGTGTCCCTTAGAATAATATTGTGGCAAACAGGAATGAGCCCTGATCCTTCTGGGGATTTGCCATTAACTTCAGTAGAAAAGTATGGGACCCATATTCTCAGAGATTTTTCTTCAGTTTGAAAAGTTACTTAAAACTGAATCCTGGACATGAGAGTTTTTATAGAATGGTGGAAATGTATTGGGGCAAATTCATTTCTGGTGTTACTCCATTAAGCTTCAACAGTTACCCCAAAGATGGATTTGGCCCAGTTGATGTCATTGCTGGAAAGATTTTGTTCAGGCAGCAGTTTTTCCTGAACAGATATTAACCATGGTGGATCAGAGTATTCCAAATGCTAGGTAATGACATATCTGATATTTTTTCCTCTTGTAGTGTATCAATTTGAAGTATAACTTTTGTTGGAACTGTATAATATTATATTGCATTATATCAGGGTTCCCAAATTTTGCCTCACCATAGGCTATCTATCAAAAAAATTGTACATTGATCTTCAAATTATCATTTATTATAAAATTGCAAACAAAGGTCATGCTGTTTGTTGTACTTGTCTCTCCACCTACTTTGAGTTCAGCCTTTAAAACCACCAATAATGATCATTCCTTTCTTCACCCTGTAGTCAGAGGGAGAGAGTAACCCCTGGTGGGATATTAAGACTTCACAGTAGGAGCACCTCCTGCAGTACTTTATATGAAGTTCCATTAATTTACACTGATGAGAGGGGTGGTGAAAATGTAGTGAAGACCAAGATATTTTGCAAAAGAAGCAAAGAGTTTTGTGGCACCTTATAGACTAACAGACGTATTGGAGCATGAGCTTTCGTGGGTGAATACCCACTTCGTCGGATGCAGCTGTTGAGCTCCACAGACAAGTCGTGGTGATGACATGGAACCCTACTGCTCTGAGTAAGTCTGTCTATTGTGCTGTTTTCCCACACAGGGAACTCCAGATTCATGTGGAAGACAAATCCTGTCCTGATTAAAACAAGACGTTAAGGGACAGATCTGAGTGAAAAATGCAGATCTGGGCCCAAGGTAAACTTGGGAGCAGTCTGCAAAGCAAAAGTGCTGAGCAATTCTTGCAATAAAAGTTGATTTTTAAAAAGCTCCTACTCTGACTGTGTCTGTCATGTTATAATGTAATATTTGATCTGTTGCTGCAAATTTAATTCTTGAAAGAAATTCAAAATAACCTTCATCTACTTTGTGACTTTGCGGTAAAGATGTTGCTAGCTAACATATGCATCAGCTGACCTTTAAACAGTCCGGGAACTGCAGCAAGTCAGACTGCTAAGGGAAAACCTCAGACTGGCAGAGAATGTGTTTCTAAGTACTTGTTGTAAGCTGTCCTGAAACATTTGGCTTAAATGAAAGCTCTAGAGGCCTCTGCAGTAGCTGATCTTTGTAAGCTAGTAAGCATGCAGAGTGGCAGAGTGTTCTTGCATGCAGCTCTGTTTGAAGTCACCGATAGGTTTTTCAATGCTGTGTAAAGCAATTTTATATATTTAGCCCCAAATATTTCTAGGATAATTGATGTAAGATCAAAATGTGAGCTTATTACCCAGTTGGACTTGTAGATCTCTTGCTGAAAGCCCACAAAGTTTAGAGTGGACATAGGTACTGGTAATTAGAACTGTATGCAAATCCAGATTAAAATGGTTGTGGCGGGAGACTTCACAGCTCTGATGTCTTCTAAATGATAGGCTTGTGGCATTTGCGCTTATACAGCCAAGAGTGAATTTGCCTTCAGGGTAAAATACATTCTGTGACTAAACACCATGCAGTTATCATTAGTTAGGTGACCTTTCTTATCTTATTAATTCAAATCTAACAGTAGATAAATGGCACACCAACCTGTTAAAGACTCCAAGGACAATAAAAAGAATGTATAAATATTCCTCCAACAAGGGGAAGAAAGGAAAATACGTATTTTTTTCATGAATTTTCTTATCTGTAAGCAGCAGGAAAACATCACTTGAATTTTTAAAATGTTCTTTTAATGTTTTCATTTCATGTTATTTAAAAATAATCACCCTGTTAATTTAATGCTGTAGAAATAAGTCTTATTTTTTCCCATGTACTGTTTGAGATCCACATTAAAGGCTCCATCCTGATATGAGTAAAACTCCCATTAATGTCAGCAGCAAAGTTTTCCTACATTGGATCTGAATTATCAGGCACTTAATTATAATTCCTATATTATATTTCTTTTTGAAAAACAGATTCATCCTCCTAGCTGGTTGTCCTGGGATGTTCAAGTTGTTAGTCTATCCATTACCAACTGATTATATCTGTACTTAAATGACTTATAAGAAGTCATTAGCTCTTATTTTATCTTTAAGCTATAAAATCCATAGTTAATTATCTGGGGAAAATGCTATTTTGATGTATATGGCCTAATAAGTAGGGGGAATGGTCTTGAAGAAGTGTGTTTCTTCAGATAACTGGAAGAATGTAAAATATAATACTTGATGTTATACTCATGATTGTTTTTCTGTATTTGTTTGACCTAGAATTTCTCTGAGTTCAGGAAAGATGTAAGACTATAAGAAATCTTTTAGAAGTCATCTAAAGGGGGGAAAGCACTGGCTTGCTGAGACTGTTCTTGGGCACATATTGAAGGTCTTGAGTAATAATGAAGGATGGTCGGCAGCTCACGTACACTATAAGCACTGCCTAACCTCATGACACAGCATGGATTTTTCCAACACTAGGACAAAAGTATAAATGAGGGACAGTGACATCACCACTTGCCCCCTAGATTGCTTGAAAGACTTTGTGCTGGGGAGATTAGTCCCTGGCTGGGAAGGGAATCCAGTCTGTGTACTGAGAACTGTGAATTGCCTCCAATATACAGAGGGGTGAGCAGGAGCGGCGCCAGGGTTTCTGACGCCCTGGGCAGACGGCCATTTCGCCGCCCCCCATGGGTCCGGTGGACCTACCACAGTGATGCCGGCGGACAGTCCACTGCTGGAAAGGCTCCGGTGGAGCTGCCGCAGTGATGCCTGCGGCAGGTCCACTGGAGCCTTTAGACCAGCGCACCGTCCACCGGCATCACTGTGGTAGGTCCACCGGACCTGCGTGCCGCCCCCCTGGCAAAATAGCACCCCCCCAAAAATTCTGGGGCCCTAGGCCATTGCCTGGGTCACCTAAATGGTAGCGCCAGCCCTGAGGGTGAGAAAAGCTATTTGCATCTAGAATTATTAACTTGATAAAGTTTAGGATTTAGATTGCATTTTTGCCATTTAATTTCCTTCTGTAATCAATTTTGATCTTCTACGCCAGGAGTGCGCAAACTACAGCCCGTGGGCCACATCCGGTTCTTGAGCTCCCACTGGGAAGCAGGGTCCGGGGCTTGCCCCGCTCCAGCCAGGGTGCAGGGTTGGGGGCTTGCCCTGCTCCATGCATGCCGTAACTTTGCACAGCTCTGGGAAACAGCAGCATGTCCCCTCTCCGGCTCCTACATGTAGGGGCAGCCGGGGGTTCCGCATGCTGCCCCTTCCCCAAGCGCTGCCCCTGCAGCTCCCATTGGCTAGGAACTGCCGTCACTGAACGCTGCAGGGGCGGCACCTGCAGACCAGGCAGCACGCAGAAGTGCCTGGCTGCGCCTCCGCCTAGAAGCCGGAGAAGAACATGCCACTGCTTCCAGAAGCTGCTTGAGGTAAGCACCACCCAGAGCCTGCACCCCTGACTGCCTCCTTCACCCCAACCCCTTGCCCCAGCCCTGATCACTCTCCTGCCTTCCGAACCCCTCTGCCCCAGTCCAGAGCTCCCTCCAGCACCCTGAACTCCCCATTTCTGGCCCCACCCCAGAGTCTGCACCCCTAGCCAGAGCCTGCACCCCAGCCCCCAATTTTGTGAGCATTTGTGGCCTGCCATACAATTTCCATACCCAGATGTGGCCCTTGGGCCAAAAAGTTTGCCCACCCCTGTTCTATGCCAATATCACTTAATCTCTTAAAATCTTTCTGTAGTTAATAACCTTATTTTAATGTTCAATCAAAACCAGACTGGCTTAGATAAATGTGTAGGGAATCTAATCAGGGATAAAGGCTGGTACATATTTGTATCCTTTGATAGTATGATGAACTAATTAATGAGCTGACTCCAATCAAGGGGGGTCTAGAACAGTGTAAGAGGAACATTTCAGGGTTGCAAGGCTGGGACTGGGGGAATTTGTTGCTGTCTTTCTGTATACAGTTCATGAGTGGCTATGAGAGCCTTCATGTAACTTTGCTGGGTGTGCCCCTTCACGCTGATGGCCAAGTGAACAGGGCCTGGAGGGGTTTGCTGTTCACTAGTATCACAGTGTAGGAGACAACCTGGGCAGGAGAGTTAAAGGGCACAGTGGTTCCACAGTCCAGATTGCACCCCAGGGAATGTCTCACCCCCAACATATACTGAATTGTATTAAACATACTTCTTCAATGTGTAGCTAAAGTGTAGGAAAGACCTTGTTCTGACTTTCTCACTGCTTGGATGAAAAAGTAAAATGCATAATAAATTAGGTCCCTGTCCCTTCCCTCATTGAAGTTAATGGAAGCAAGGTCAGGTCCCAAATCTCGTGTGGATGGATATATAATCTTATGAGAAGTAAGGATTGTACAGGCTTCAAATTTTATAGCTCTATTGTAAAAACGTTTTCTTTGTAATTCTCAGTACTGTCTTTATTGTACTCGGGGAGCAAGGTGAGCCCTCCATCAGAGAATGTAACACCTTTAAATTTGCATGGACATTGTAAACGGTTTGTGTACCTCCATTATCTTTCTGAGATACTGCACTGAAATTCTCCTAAGGCTTTTGTTTGTTTATAATTAAAAATCTTTCCTCCCTACTTCCTCTCCCTTCTCCTCTTTCTCTCATTTGCAGCCTGGTCCTGCAACCTGAAAGCACAAAAAGCTCTCATTGACTCCAAGGGGGAATATGTATAGGTTATTTCATTTTCCACACTAAAGTATCTTTAGTGTCAAAAATATTCAAGGCCTGTTTTCTTGGAGACATCAAAACCTACTGAGTTAGTGACGTGCTTCAAAATATACATGGGGAGACCATCTGTAGAATAATAAAGTGCCCTTTTTATATGGAGTCGTTCTTCTGTTTGGCGACATTTCAAGGGAAGCTAGCTTTAACCTAGCTCGGATATAGAAAAGAGGCTTTTTGGATACCAAGAACTGTGTTTTTCCCATATAAGAGGAGAGTAATACAAGCAAAGAGCGTATCAGAGAATCTGGCAGACAGAATTGGATGATTAGAATGAAACAAAAACATTTCTCTGGCACTAGCAAAAGAGCGAGAGACAGGGGCGGCTCCAGGCACCAGCATGCCAAGCGCGTTCCTGGGGCGGCAAGCCACGGGGGGTGCTCTGCCGGTCGCTGCAAGGGCAGCAGGCAGGTTGCCTTCAGCGGCATGCCTGTGGAGGGTCCGCTGGTCCCGCAGCTTTGGTGGACCTCCTGCAGGCATGCTGCCGAATCTGCGGGACTGGGGACCTCCCGCAGGCAAGCCGCTGAAGGCAGCCTGCCTGCCGTGCTTGGGGTGGCAAAATACCTAGAGCCACCCCTGGCGAGAGAACACCAAAGGCTATGCAGCTCCACACTCGAATCAGGACACACACCATCAAGCTTTACCAACACAAGACCAGAGATAGTAAATGTGTTTTTTTTTATTATTATTATTATTATTTATTATTTACAGTTAACCAACAATGCATTTTAAAAACAAATTAAAATCAAATGGCACAAGTCTTGTTTCTTTTACCCATATTAGAAGATAAATTAAATGTCATCCTGAAATGACAGGAACGAATGATAAAGCTGGTGAAATGTAGCTGTGTCAGTTCCAGGATATTAGTAAGACGGGCAGGTGGGGGGAGGCAATCTCTTTTATTGGACCAACTTCTGTTGGTGAGAGGGACAAGCTTTTGGGCCACACAGAACTGGTCTTCTGTGGCTTGAAAGCTTGTCTCTCTCACCAGGGGCGGCTCCAGGCACTAGCGCGCCAAGCATGTGCCTGGGGCGGCAAGCCGCGGGAGAGGGGCGGCTTGATGGTCACTATGAGAGCAGTCGTCAGGCTGGCTTTGGCAGCATGCCTGTGGGAGGTCTGCCAGTCCCGCAGCTTCAGCGGTAATCCAGCAGCGGGGACACTGAAGGTACTGGACCGGTGGACCTCCTGCAGGCATGCCGCCAAATCCGCGCAACCAGCAGACTTCCCACAGGCATGCCACCGAAAGCCGTCTGCCTGCCGTGCTTTGGGTGGCAAAATACATAGAGCCACCCCTGTCTCTCACCAACAGAAGTTGGTCCAATAAAAAAGATTGCCTCATCCACTTTGTCTCTGCAGAGCTGGTGAAAATAATTTAACAAGAAGCAGAATTCAGCCAATGGTCCTGGACCTCTCTTGCCAATCGTTACATATTGTGCAGTGGGCTCAGCAGTAAGCACAAACAGTCACTTTCAGATGTGACCAGAGTTGAGGTATGAGGTCAGCTAAAAGTAAAGTGTATTTCCCTAGTGTGTCACATAGCTCTCTATCCAAAACAAGAAACTTAGTTCTAAATACTGGAAGGACAGTGTGTGTGTGTATGTGTGTCAGAGATTCTGGATTGCTTTTAAATGATCAGAAGTTATGGGCCAAATTCAGAGCTGATGTAAGTGCAGTTCCACTGAAGTCAACCTCCGCTGCATATTTGGGTCTCGATTCATCAACATACTTAACCATATGCATAACTTTAAGTTTGTGAATAATTCATTGAAGTTAATGGGAATACTTGTGTTCTAAAATGTAAACATGCTTAAAGGCTGATTAGGGGTCTTGTTTTGGATTTAATAGCTAGGCTTGAAAACATTATAAAAGACCAATTATAGATAATGCATGGTCACGTTAAAAAGAAGAAAGAAGAAATGCATCCAAAATCTGAAAGAAAATATCCATTTGTTACATTCTTTCACACAGATAGGGGCCTGATTCTGCTAACCCCATCCTCACATGAATGGCCCTATCTAAGTCAAGGGTATCACATAAGGTGAGTAATAATTATTTCAGGAAAGTTTGGCAGGATCAGGAACATGACTTTCCAAATCTAAAAGCATAGAGGTACTGCCCATATAAAAGGCCCAATCCTGCACAACTCATGTGGGTAAGGGCTTCAGCATCTTGTGACGTTGTCTGCATTTACAGCTCATCATGATTATAAAATGTGCTAGACCCCTGTTTGTGGAGACGGGATTTAGTTTATAACCATTTCTGCTTGAACAATTAAAAAAAATTGTCCCCAGGGGACAATGAAACCTGCCAAATCTGACCAGCTCTCTGATTTGATAGCCCATTTATAAACACAGTTGTAGCTAGCACAGTTCTGCTCCCATGTGGATAATGTGACTGGGTCTGTTTAAACTCAGAACACATAATTTCTGTTGTGGAAGAAAATATTAAATTCATGATTGATTGCTCTGCACCATGTCTCAGGCTGATGTAATGGCATGCGTAGTAATGTAGCAAAGTTTTTAGGAAAGGACTTGTTTTAAATGTATAATGTGTTTGTCACATTTGTCAGAGCACAAAAACAGACCAATGACAGGTCAAGGCCTGCTGGGAATGTGTGTGCTCAAATATTTGTTTCTTGTAAACTTAAGTGTAGTTTCTACTGTTCTGTGAAATAGAACAAGAGCAGTTCCTAAATTCTCGAATGTCTCATAGTTAGGGTGACCAGCTGTCCTGATTTTATAGGGACAGTCCTGATATTTGGGGCTTTTTCTTATATAGACACCTATTATCCTCCACCCTCTGTCCTGATTTTTTACACTTGCTGCCTGGTCACTGTCATAAACAGATAGCTAAGGGTTAATGTCTCTTTCACCTGGAAAGGAGTAACCTGAAACACCTGACCAGAGGACCAATCAGGAAACAAGACTTTTTCAAATCTGGGTGGAGGGAAGTTTTTGGGTGTGAGTTCTTTGTTCTTTGTCTTGTGTCTGTGCCCTCTCGGCTATGAGAGTGATTTTTCTATCTCCTGGCTTTCTAATCTTCTATTTCCAAGTTGTAAGTACAAAGATAGTAAGACAATAAGGTTTATATTGTTTTCTTTTGTATTTACATGTGTGTAGTTGCTGGAATGTGTTAAATTGTATTCATTTTGGATAAGGCTGTTTATTCATTTTTTTTTCTTTTAAGCAAATGACCCTGTATTTGTCACCTTAATACAGAGAGACCATTTTATGTCCTTTTCTTTCTTTTTATATAAAGCTTTCTTTTTAAGACCTGTTGGAGTTTTTCTTTAGTGGGGACTCCAGGAAATTGAGTCTGCAGCTCACCAGGGAATTGGTGGGAGGAAGAAGTCAGAGGGAAAAATCTCTTTGTGTTAGATTTACTAGCCTGACTTTGCATATCCTCTGGGTGAGAGGGGAGGAGGAGGAGAGATTAGCTCTCTCGGTACTTGTGTTTTCCAGGACTGGAAACAGGGAGGGTGGAGTCCCTCTGTTTAGATTCACGGAGCTTGCTTCTGTATAGCTTTCCAGGAACCCAGGGAGGGAACACCTGGAGGGGAGGAGGGGGAAGGGAGATGGTTTATTCCCCTTTGTTGTGAGACTCAAGGAATCTGAGTCTTGGGGTCCCCCAGGGAAGGTTTTGGGGAGACCACAGTGAGCTAGGCACTGTATAAATCCCTGGCTAGTGGCAGCGTTATCAGGTCCAAGCTGGTAACTAAGCTTGGAGGCTTTCATGCTAACACCCATATTTTGGATGCTAAGGTCCAGATCTGGGAAAAATGTTATGACAGTCACCCTAATCATAGTTGAAGGTTAGAGATGATTTTGTTAACTGAGTACTCATCAGGCAATACCAAATAGTTCCCTTAGGATTAAAATAGTAAACTGGAGGAAGATTAGGGGCAATATCAAGCAAGTACGTAATGGAATGTTATGTGTCTTCTTAGAGAAGACTCACCATGTAAATGACTCACATAGCAGAATGTAGATAAACACATAGGTGCCCTGAGTGGGCAAAATGACATCTTTACTGTTAAAAAGGCTTGTGACAGATTTTACAGGGAGTGTGCAGGGATCTTTTTTACCTATGATGGATTAAAAGAATAAAATACTCCAGAATAGAAGCTGATTCAGAAAGCAGATGCATCTAAGAACGTGATGCAGGCTGCATGCTACAAACTTATCAGATGCTTGGATGATGATAGTTACAATGAGTGACTACAAAACTTTAATAAAAGTGTGGGAAAAAAATCTGACAATTATTGCTTCCACATGTGGAAAAATCTCCCTTCTATCCCCTGCAGCTTGTTTTGTCATCCCTGAGTGCCAGTGAAGAGGAGAGCCCAATTTTGACATCTGATGTAACTCCCAGCCAATACACTAGAGCCTTTTTGATGCTAGGGAAATTTTTGAAAAGGTTCTAGCAAGTTTGGGAGTCCTAGTTCAGGCAGCTATTGACACATTTCTGAAAATGGTGCTATCCAACCTTTCTGGGAGTAAGTCTAATTTACAACTGATTCTGTGTTAGCAATGGTGGGAACTCTTTCTATAAGTCTCTTAGTGGGGACAAAGCCAGGGAACTGAGAGTGTGTGGCAGAACAGAATCCAAAGATTGGATTGATGTAATATGATAAAACAGCATTGTGTTCTTGAATGCATCTACCTTTTGAGTCCTACCTACATCATCACTCATATATTTTTGTTTATTGAATAACTTCTATTTAATAAGTAAGTGGTTTCATTATTCAGCCTTATTTTAAAAGAACGTAATGTGTATTTGCAGCATTTTTTCCAAGGATACATCTAGGGATTCTGTGGGTTCAGTCTGTATTTTACCCTAAACCACCCCAAATCATGCTGCCTTTCTCTGGCAACAAGGTGCTAAGACCTGCTGAGTCTGACATCACTTGACAGCCCCACATGTGCAGTGCAAAACAGGCTGTGTCTACACTATGGAGACTACACCAGCTTAGCTACATTGAGGTAGCTATGCCAACTTACCTTTGTACTGTAGATACAACCTATGCTGACAGAAGGGGGTTTTCTGTCAGTGTAGGAACACCACCTCTCTGTAGTTAGCGTTGTTCATCAACAGAAGCATTCTTTTGTCAATATCACTATGTCTACACTAGAGATTGGGGTCAGCCTAGCTATGTCAGTCAAGAGTGTGGTGTTTTTTAATATATATTTAATGTCCTCAGCTTTGGGGGGAAAAAAAACCTTGATGTGGCACTGTGGTGTGGTACAGCTGTTCAGTACAATTAGAGTTTATAGCCAATCAAAAAATATGTAACTCTGACAGTTACCATGAAAGTCTTATGCACATGCGTAGCCTAGTCCCACGTACGCTATATTAATACTGTAACTAAATCTGTTCAGGAACTGTTTACTGCTTCTATTCCAAAGAGTTTGTAAATTACTCCATTATCTTGACATTTGTTTCATCATACTTGCCAGGCAAGTATTCCTTAGTGCTCATTGGCCACATCTGAAATTTGCATCTTTAACATTTTCTCCTCTTTTTCTTCTCTCTCCCTCCCAAAAAACCTAAGCATTTGTTGGGGAAAAAATGGGAAAACTGTATTTTTTTTAACTCATCTACTTCAAAATTTCTGAATGGATTTTGTTCAGAGTTCCTAATCTTTAGAAAAGTCCATGTTTTGTCCCAAGGTCAAATTTACACAACAAAGGAGAATTTTTTATTAAAATTGAGAGGGAATGAATATGCGGGATTTTAATAGATGGTGTTTTTCCTTGTTTACATATTTATATTGCAGTTATGCTAGGTGCTTTATAAACATATACAAGGACATGATCTCTGCCCTGAAGAGCTTTCAAATGTTGAGTTGGAACCTTAAAAGGTTTTCCAAGGCAGGGGGTTTGTCCACTTTTAACTGCAAAATCTGTAACATACCTCTAAATTCAAGGCTTCTGCGGTGGGGAAATAGATTGGGTACAAGAACTGATGAGGAAAAAGTCAAAGGGTGGACCCCTGCATTCTTCTACTGGATAATATTTCTTTCTGAGAGAGAATGAAAAAAATAGGTTATCTTCACCTGATCCAGAAAAATCTGATTTGTCACTGAGGGGGTTATATTCACATAGCCATGCTGTGTTTATAATCAGTTTGTATCAGTCCCTCTTACAACTAGACCTATCTGTTCAGAGATATAAAGCTATAGATCCCAGTGGAAGTAAGGCTGCAGATTTCCTAGAAAGCATGCCTGCCTGCCACTTTGGTTTCTATACTGAGGGCTTGTAGCTTTCCATCACCTATCTAAAACAAGAAATTTTAAATTGAGATATGTAAAATTTTCTTGCCTGGCCTCCATTTTCTCACCTTACTCCCAAAACCTGGTGGTTTCTTTCTAATTGTTTTAAATTAATTAACTATTTACTTTTTAAATCAGAAAAATAATCTCTCCATGTTTTTAGATACTTGCACATAATTTCCATTCATTTTTGAATAAACTAACATAAAACAGTTGGGCACAACTACTGCTGTAAGCATTAGGCCAGGAGAACACTGTGTCTCCAAGCAGTAATGGAGATAAGCTTTCTGACATCAACAGGTTCAGGCTAATACATGAGCACTACCTCTCAATAAAACTGTAGGACAGATGAAGCCAGTGCTCTGCCAGCTGTGCTCCCCTCCCAACACTTACAATCTCACTCCCTGTCCACTGGCATCTCCAACTCTGCCCAGATATGCCCCATCTGTGCTAGTTAGAACAGCTAGCAGAGCTATCTAGCCCTAGCCTCTTGTGCTTAATCCAAATTATGGGTTCTCCCTACATGACTATGATGGGGCGGGGGGAAAGAAAACCAGGCACCTAAACACCACTCCACCTAGTACACCAACTCAAGGCCAGACATCATCAGGCCCTAAGAAGATAAGCATAAAAGAGGAGATTTCCAAAGACATAAATGGCAGTTAGAAAGTCAATGGGATTAAACACCCAATTGCAGTTTGAGCCCGTGAAAATCTCTTTGAAAGCACAAATCCATGCAGGTACATAAAGATGGACATATACAACCTGGGCAAACAATAGATGTAGGGTAAAATATTCAGTGCCATCTGCATCCCACTGCAAGTCAATAGAACTTTGGTGCTTTTGACAATTTTATCCATAATACATTTAACTGTAGTTATTAACTATATATTAGGATAGTGCCAAAGGGCCAGCCCCCTCGTGTTTTACAATCCAAATACAGATACCTGGTAGGGGAAGGGGCAGACCACACAAACAGAGTGACCTGCCATGCAGCAAACAGTGGGTTAGTTCTGTGATTTTTATTTATTTATTTATTTATTGGAGTACATTTAGTTAGAGGGGATCAGCTAAATGGAAAGCAAAGGGCACTGAGGGGGCAGGGAGGTGGGCAGGGGAGGAGAGGTTGGTGTAGAATGTAGCTGAGGTGAAGACAGAGACTAAGCAGGAGGGGGACAGGATTGAAGTGAACTGCCAATCAGCGCAGGGCAGAGAAATTTCTGTCAAAACTAGAAAGTTTCTCCGAAAGTCACCAGGTCCCTGCTTTGGCTGGTTCTGCTCCTAAAGCTTGGCATCTCCAGCTGGCTCCTCTCTGCAGTTCTTCCCCCGGGTCCTAGTGCCCCCATAAATCTACCCTCCCCCCCACAGGTCAGGGTCCAGAGACCTGCATACAACGTTTCTCTGTGTAATAACTTCATGCACTGACTTGCAGCTAACCAGAACAAAACTCTTAAATAGGATGTAACATTCAACCTGCACAAACTTAAGACTTGCTGTTATTGTGTGGACCTCAAGGCTAAAGAAATGATGGCATGATCTTCCCCCAGAGATTCACATGGAGCGGGGCTCAGGAGTGTCCATGGCTTTCCCCAGACCCTGCAACATGGGAAGATATAGGCAATAGGAGGAACAAGCAATTCAGGGGCAGTACTCCAGCACTCTGGGCAGGAAAGAAATATAGCTTTGGGCCTGCATTACTTTTCTGTGGCCCTCCCATCTTTTATAGTGAAATCTCCCATAAGGGGAACTTTGGGAGCAGTCGCAGTAAGGAGAGTTCTTGGAAGTGCAGCTGACTTGGAGCCAGAGTTGCTGAGTACGCAAGAGCTTTCTCTGATTCCTCCCCGCTTCCCCCGCAGATCTGTGCAGCTCCCAGCAGATTGCAGGTGTTTCTGGGCAGATAGAAAGTGAACGTCATACTCTCCTCTGTGGGTATCAACAGAAATCAGATGTCAAACAGATCAGTAAATGATGCAGACAAAGAGGTGACCCTCCTGCTTCGAAGACCAGATTACATACACACATGCTACTTCTTTGTCTCAACAAATCTGGTACTAACAAATGTGCAAGCCCATAATGCCACATGGTTGGTATATTTTATATGGGAAGGGACTTTGCTTGCCACAGCAAGAGGATTGTGTTCCTAACTCCCTTTTGCCAGAACCCTGAGAGTTCAACCCTGGCTGAGATGAAATTATAACTCAGCAAGACAAGAGTCTACTGCACCCTTTGAAGCTAGAGCAATGCACACACAAACACACAATTACTTAGTGTGAATCTGATGAAAGAAAACTAAATTTAGACTCTGCACCAAGCCAATAAGTCTGACGATAACCTAATTTTCTAGAAATGATGCCTCTGGCAAGTGTGCAGCTCTGGAAGGAAAAGGTTCAAAATCTTCTAAAATTTCCTAATCCTGTTTGTCTGCTACTTCCCCCCCGGACAGATGCAAAACTCCATTGGTTGTTTCAAAGAACTGCACTCTGCTTGCCAGGAAACAGAAACAATACAATGTGATGTAGTTTGTGACCAATCACAACTGAGCAACACAGCTCCTATTTTGAATATCTTACAGAAAACTGACCATAACCAAGCCAGAGAGTGAAAAAAATTGTGAGAAGAATATATTAAAGCAAATCCCAATAATAAAAAAGTGAGAAAATGGTGACTGGCTCGCAGAAAGATGAATCTGCCACTAGCCTGCTTTGTGACCTTGAACAGGTCACATCACCTCTCCGTGCCTGTTTCTCTTCCCTGTCTTTTGGCCTGTGTATTTAGACCAGTGGTTTTGCAGCTTGTGGGCTGCTTGCAGCCCAATCAGCACACACAACTGCGGTCCATGTGACATCCTCAGGGCCATAAAGGTAGTATTGGATGTGGCGCACGTAACACACTGTAGGCCACATATATGGCCCATGATGGTACTTAGGTTGAGAATCACTGATTTAGACTATGCTCCTTGGGGAATGGAATGTCTCTTACTAAGTATATGTACAGAACCTTGCACAAGGCAGCCCTGATCTCACTTGGGGCATTGAGGTGCTATTGTAATAGCCATCACTTAGTCTTTACAGTTAAAATTTTTCCAGCTTACTTCTGAGGTTAATGCAAGTTTAAGAAATTTTCTAATTTGCATTAATTCTCCCAAGCCCAGCAGTGAAGTTAAATATAGTCTAGTGTTGGTTTTTTCAAGTACGAAACACAAGGTACTACATAAGCATACAAAGCAGGCTGACTCTTGAAGCTCTGTTAAGAGGAAGCATACAACTGTTCAAATCAGAATGAAGAAATACTGCATCCTAATCAAATTTGAGCACATGAATATTTCATAAGTACATCTTATGCAAACCAAATACGATATAAAATATTGTGGCACCGTATTAGGTTATACATTTATTAATCTCTTTAGCTTCTTCATTACAAACTAAATAGGCTTTCACTGCACAAGGCAATGGAAATGCGGCTCATATTTTCTTTAATCCTGCAAAAGAGATACTAATAAAACTGTATGTAAGTCAAATTTTTGGTATTATATTTCCTAGTGCTTTTCTCCACAGATAAAGTGGATTCTTTTCTGCTCAGTTTAGTTAAATGTGTGTTTAAAACCAACCCTTTTTTTTAATTACTTGGCTACTGTGAGAAATGTGCTCATTTATGAGGGTTACAATGTGATAGATATAAGGAGGAAGAAGACAAAACAGAGTCTTTTATCTGCTTGAAGGAGGGTGCTTAGGATTGTCATAGAACTCAGAGGGCCGAATTCTGCTTAGCATATGGTCGCTTTTGTTAAGGGTCTCAGCCTATTGTGTACCTCTGTTTTCTGGGACTTAAATTCAGCTATCATAAATTGCATTTGTCTCAACACTTTAAAAAAATGCTATAAATGATTTTAGTTCTTTTATATTTAAAGGGGGGGAAATAAATCAAAAATCCTGTTAATTTTTTTGTCATGCTGCTATATACAGAACACCTCAAGATGGTAACTGCTAGCACTAGCTTTGTAAGATTTCCAGGAGTACTGGCTTATGTGAGCTGCAGTGCTCATGTTGGGTAGTTTGTAGATGCTGCCTGGAAAAAGGGGGGAAACACTTGGAATCTGGCATTAGTGAGCTGCATGGTAAGAAGATATATTGGACATCTAATGGCAGAAAAGTAAGCAGAAATGCAATAACTTCCTGTGAGTAGGTGTTTCCATTCTTAAATTAATTTGCTTCAGCCACGTTCTCAGTTCTTATAGTATTGCTTTCCAGAAATAGTTGCTTGATCAATTTTTACTAGAACATAAGACTCTGACTAGAAAAGTCAAATACATACCTACAAAATGGGGACTAGCTGGCTGAAAAGGATCTGGGGGGTATAGTGAGTCACAAATTAAATGAGACAACAATGTGATGCAGTTGTGGAAAAGGCTAATATAATTCTAAGGTGTATTAACAGGAGTGTCGTATGTAAGAAATGAGAACTATTGTCCTGCTCTACTTGGCTCTGCTGACGCCTCAGCTAGAGTACTGTGTCCAATCCTGTGTGCCACACCTTAACAAAGATGGGGACATATTGGAAAGAGTGTAGAGGAGGGCTACAAAAATGATAAAAGGATTAGAAAACCTGATCTATGAGGAAAGGTTGAAAAAACTGGCCATGTTTAGTCTTGGAAAAAGAAGACTGAGTGGGAATATGATAGTCTTCAAATATGTGAAGGGCTGTTATAAAGAGAATCAACTGTTATCCTTGTCCACTGAAGGTAGGAAAAATAGTAGGCTCAATTGGCAGCAAGGGAGATTTAGGTTAGATATTAGGAAAATATTTCCAACTATAAGGGTAGTTAAATTCTGAAATAGGCTTTAAGGGTGGTTTTGGAATTCTGGTCATTGGGGGCTTCTAAGAACAGATTGAACAAACATCTGTCAGGGAAGGCATAAATATACAGGTATTTGGTTTTGCCTCATTGCAGGGGCATGGATTAAACAACCTCTCAAGTCTCCTTCCAGCCCTGCATTTCTGTGATTCTATGTTTTACAGCTCTTCTTCTAGCCTCTTTCTTAAGACTTGTGGAAATTCTTGTGCAGCACGTACCACATGTTCTGCATCTTCTCTGGACCATACTTTGTTTGTTACTGGGACACACACATTTCTGGTGAATACATCTTCATATGATGACGATATTATTTATATAAAAGCAGCAAAGAGTCCTGTGGCACCTTATAGACTAACAGACATATTGGAGCATGAGCTTTCGTGGGTGAATACATCCGACGAAGCAGATATACGTCTGTTAGTCTGTAAGGTGCCACAGGACTCTTTGCTGCTTTTACAGATCCAGACTAACACGGCTACCCCTCTGATACTGAGTATTTTTATGTTGTTCAATGTTGTTTTTCTGTCTATGGCATATATCCTCTTAATGAGACCAAGCACCTCACGTGTGTAGACCCAAGACTGGTTGCTTGCTTGTGTGTATCACCACAAAGTCTTGTTTTGTCATTTTTTCTTTATATTTAAGTATTAATATGCACTGTCCCAGCAGTGGAATTTTTCCTCCATTATAGTGTTCACAGACACTTCTGACTTTGCTACTTTTATGTGCTCCTTGCAGCTCTCTATTTGTTTTTGTTATTACACTTGCTTACACCCAAGTGTCAATCTTGTATGTCAGAAGTGTCATTTGTTCACATTTTAATTAACTAATATTTTGAGGTTTTGGTCTCTGTTATTGTGCTTAAGAACAGTTCTTCCTCTTCACTTGTGGAATCCATTTTTGTACTTCATACATGCTCTTTCCTGCTTTCTCTGCATATTTCTGTGCATAATGGTTGGGTTTATTACAGTTTCTACATACACCTCTACCCCGATATAAGGTGACCTGATATAACATGAATTCAGATATAACATGGTAAAGGAGTGTTCCAGGGGGGCAGGGCTGCACACTTTGGTGGATCAAAGCAAGTTCAATATAACATGGTTTCATCTATAATGCGGTAAGATTTTTGGCTCCCAAGGACAGCATTATATCAGGGTAGAGGTGTATTTGCCCAAATGCTGGCCATTTCCTACACTCATGCTAGTTGCCACATCCCTAGCACTGTTTCCTGCTTTCTATTTTTCTGTCCCTGGCCAATTTAATTTCTGAGAATTTTTCCCTTGCTACTTTATGTACTCACAGTCATATGCTCTATGGGTTTCTCTAGCACTTTTATTTGTGTTTTGGTTTGTTCTGCTGCTTAGCATAATCCCATTGCCTTTTCTAGTGTTAAATTTATCTCCTTCAGTAACTGTTCATGGACACTTTTACTGGTACACTCCAGGACAACCCGGTCTTTAATTAGAGAGGCTTTTTGTATTCAATATTCACAGGGCTGACTTTTTAGTATTAAGTCTGTGACAAACTACTCTGTGATTTCCCTGTCATTCTATGGTCTCATCCTGAACATATATCTTCCATCAATAACATTTGTGGGGGCGGGGAGGGCGGGCAATAATCTTCAAACATTTTCATTATTTCTGCAAAGCTTTCCTGTCTCTCCTCACCACCATCTATATAGAATGCCTTGTATACAGCTAGGACTTCTCTGCCTGCTGCTATTAAGAGCAAACAATCTTTTGCTCATCTCAGTGGCATAACTTGGAATAGAAATTTGAGCAGGCCCCAAGGCATGGTGGACAGGCAGTGACCAATGCCCTGATTTCCCCTTCCCCTCAGGGTCTGCCCCAGGTAGCCAGTGTCAAGTTCCCTAATCTTTCCTTCCTCACTACCCAGCCTTCCCTCAGCTCCTCTCGGGCACTCTGACCTTGTTGGAGAAGGGAAGCCCCAGCCAGGGCAGGGCCCAAAGGGCCTCCTGCTCTGTCAACATAAAAATGATCTCGAACTGCTGTGCCCCAGCTCTGGCCCCATAGAAGGAAGCCAGGCTGCTGCTCGTCTGTACACAAGAGCTGCTCAGGCCAAAGTAGACCCGAACCAGCAGGACCAGAGCCACAACTGCTCCCTCCTCCACATCTTGGTGGTGACCATATGTCCCGTTTTGGCAGGGACAATCCCTTTTTTAAGCCCTGTCCTGACTTTCTTATGCAAAAGTGGGCATTTGTCCCATTTGCTCTTGGCAACTTGATCCGTTGGCAAGAGCAAACGGAACAAATGGCCACTTTTCCCCAAAAATTAGGGCGTGGGGGAAGTGGTGATGCCAGCCCCACGCAAGGGGCAGGCAGAGCTTGGGCAAGCAGTGATGCCACCCTGTGCAGGGAGGAAGGCGCAGGGCTCTAGTGAGTGGCTCAGGCCAGCCCTGTGCAGAGGTGTGGGGAGGGCTAGCCCCACACAGTGTTCCATTTTCCTTCTGGGAAATATGGTCACCCTGCACATCCAGGGCCACTGGCGCCTTGCCCAGAGCATCCAACATTCTCTCACCTGGCAGTTGCCTCCCTCCATTCTGCACAGCATCATACTGCCTTCCCGGTTGTCGATGGGCAGGATTGAACCGGGGACCTCGGGACCTTAGTGCATGAGCCTCTATAGCTAAAAGCCACATGGCTGTTAGCTAAGGCTGTAGATCAGACTCATGAATTGCTCTCTAAGTTGTCTTGGTACTGCTAGATGAACCCCACACCCAGGAGGTATGTGGGTTACACTGGCAGAGTCAAGTGCAGAAAATGACAAGGCAGAGCTGCCAGAGCATAGCTTTCTGTAGTGTTGGAGGATAGCTCCATCCTGGATTTCAGGTGCCAGACTGACAGCAACAGCCACCTGTTTGCCTGATACTGGAGCTCCCACCTTCAGCAGTGTGGTTAAAAAAAAAGAAAAGAAAAAGCCCTGTTAATAAATTGATTTAAACTTGACATTGGCACAGGTTCAAAGTTGGGTGGGGCTGGGTACTAACTGGGTAGGCCACGGTCCATCCATGTCTACGGCCTTGAACTATAACGATATTCATATCCTAGACGCAGGTTTTAAAACAACACTAAAGATAGTGTGGAAGGAAATGTTAAAAGGAGAGGTGTCTTTCCAAACTGGACCACTGGGGGTCGCTGTATATTGCAGCTCTTGTCGGGCAGGCCAGCCTGTTGTTCTGAGAAAGGTGCAGCTGGGTGGGAGTGGGAAAGCTGATCCAGGGAGAAAAGAGGGAGTGAGATAGAGCAGCTCAGGAGGGTGTGTGGAGGTGGCTGGGCACATGACAGAGCTACTTTTCTATTGTATTGGGTGGGCTGTTGGACAATCAGGGAAACCCAATGCAAAGGGAGTTCAGGGAAGACCTGTATGAAAAGGAGAGCCGTGACCATGGAGTTGAGGAGCACCAGGAGAAGTTAAGGTAAGTGACTGTATCTGCATTATTGCAGTGAAGTTTTCTGCCTTTTAATTCTTCTCTTCCATACTGATTGCAAAAATGCCCCCTCCCCACCCTTCACTGTTCTGGTTTGGGGATTTGTCTAAAAGTTCCTTCTATCCCCTGGAACTGTTAGGTGGATTTTCACCATCCAGGGAAGCTCCTTGTCTCACTCTTACATACTACTTCAGTTTCTCAACATTTGTCACAGAGTTTAAGGCCACTAGAGGCCTGATCATTTGATCTGACTTCCTGTATGTAAGCAGGGGAATGATCCCGCTGTTGTGGGGAACTTTCCTAGCTTGTACACAACCCTGGTGAAATGGGCTAGCAAATGGCTCTGAGTCCTCTCTCCCACTTCCTTTACCCAGAGGCCTTGAGAGCTCCCCGTCCACTCTCCTGTATGGCAGAGTCCTCATAACCCCAACAGGGCTGGGCCCACGATTCCTGGGGGGCTCAACCCCCAACCTTGTTGTGGTCATTTGGGACAGGGACTAGGGTGTCCTCATTCCGGGGTGCTCTCTCTGCACTGGATGCTTCCTGGACCCACTGATCATTACATACAGTTCAAAGCAAATACAATTTATAAACAGCAATCAGTTTTAAAAATGTAAGGAAAAAATGGGAAAGGTTAAAGGAAAACATGTAACCTATCACAAACAGTTGTCTCTGGAATGTCAGGGCAGTTCACAGTCAGTTCCCCACATGTCCCAGACCTCCTTCTCAGGCCCTGGCTGTGCTGCAGGGATGCTGCGGGTCGGACACGTGCTCTGGCGGTTGCCACATGCCTTCAGGGTCTAGGTGGCAGGACCCTTCTTCCCAGCATCGCCCCCGCCCTTTCAGGGTTACAATCCCCCTCCAAGTCTGTCCTGCAAGGCCTCTTGGCTGGGGGTGTCATCCTGCACTGGGCCTGCTGCCCAGGAGGATCCTCACTTGCTCTCCCCAGCTGCTCAATGCACCCAGCGCTGGACTGCTCCAGCTCCAGCCCCACTTTGCCTCAGCACTGCTGCTGTTCTGCCTCCAGCTCCATGAGCTGCTTTTTCTGGCCCCTACGGCTCTGGTTGCTGCAGTTCTCCTAGTACAGGGCTGCTCCCTGGGCTGCTTCTCTGGTTCTCTCTGGCTGGCACAGCTTGCTCCCAGCTCAGCTCGGGCTCCTGCTCTCTCCTTAGCTTGGCCCCACTCTGTTCCAGGCAATTCCACACTCTAAAGTGGGACCTCAGGCCTCCTAGTCTGCCTGCCGTGTCAATCAGGTTGACCCGGAGCATTGGCCTCTCTCCATTGTTCCTGAGGACTGTCCATTCTCAGGGCCCTGATTTCCCTTTGACTCTTCCCCTTACTTTTGGTACTGGGAGCTAGTCAACCAAAACACCCCCATTGAGTTTTACTAAGGGGCCAGCGGTCCCCTTACATGTATATCACAGGCCACCAACACCACCCAGCACCTGTATGCTAAACCCAACAGCTGAGATTAGATTTAGACAATACAACCTGCAGGAGACTGAACTATTATGTGTCACAGGCAGAGAATAAGAGGGGCTGAGATGTACCAGTGCCTGTCAGGGAAATGACTAAGTGGGACATACCCAGATAATCCTAGCAAGTGACCTGCACCCACACACTGCAGAGGAAGACAAAACAAAAACTTTTACCCCAAGGTGACTGCTAATCTGACCTGGGGTAAAATTCCTTCCCAGCCCCACATATGGGGATCAGTTAGACCCTGAGCATGTGAACAAGAACCACCCAGCAAGCACCTGAGAGAAAGAATGCTCAGTACCATGGCAGAGCCCACCCTGCCCAATGTCCCATCGAAAGCTGTGGCCTCCCTTGATGTTTCAGAAGAAGGACTTTAAAAAAAATTGCTAGAATACACGGGGAGAATCCATTCCTGACCCTGGCTGGCTGAAACCCCTGAAGGATGTGCTGTTTAGGAACATAGGACATAAACCAGAAGTGAACCCCAGGGCTGTTGAGCCCTGCCCCCTTACCATCACTAGCTACCCTGTCATGCAATCACACTCATGAATTTGTCCAGTTCTCTCTCAAAACTATTTAAGTTGTTTGCCACCACAGCTCATTGACTGTGGACCCTGCTGACATGCACTAAAAATTCCCTGCTGCATATTAATGTAGACTGGTTTCAGACAGTACTCTGTTAAGATGTACTATGAGACTTTTAGTGCATACCAGCAGGGTGTACACAGGCCAGCTAGTGTGCCATGGCCTAGTGTGCACTAGAATTTACATCCCTCTAGTGAGGACTAATGCACTTTGTAGACAAGCCTTCAGTCTTCTTCCAAAACTTTCAGGACATGGAATCAAATTTATATTGAAAACAAGAATCAAGTAATTGTTTGCATTTATTTATACTGTTAACTTTTTTGGCCCTTGAAAATATTTTTCTGTCCTTTATTTTGGGACTGATCCTTTAAACTCTGACTCGCCTGAATATTCCTTACTTGTGCAAGTAACTCCACTGTAACAGGGCTACTTACTTGATGAAGGATTTGCAAGATCAGACTATATGTATATTCTTTCTATCACTGATTTATCTCTTCACCTCTTTCCCCCACCCCATGTTTTGAATGAAACTGAAACTTGACATACTTGCCTTTTTTTAAAATACAAACTGTAGTCATGCTAAAACACCCCTGTGCCAGGGCAGTGATGATATTAATATTGCTCTAGGAATAGTTCTTGTTAGTTAACTGCTGCTTCAGAATAAGAAGAAGAAATGGCACATTGTGCTTATTGGGCAAAAATACTGGAAGTTGTTTAATTCATTCAATTTCTCCTTTGAGAAATAGTGGATAATAAAGGCAACGTTTTGCTTTTCCCTGAAGGAGTACAGAAATGCTAGTCATATGTCCAACTCCAGAGCTGTATCCTACTGCCTTGGAGCAGAATGGCTCAAGGTGACATCACATAATATGCTGCTACCTGCTTCTCTGAGCAGACGAATTGTACATCTCTTGCTAGTGCCTGATGCCTTCCACCATGTGGGAGAAGTATAGGGAGGAGAAGGGCTTGAGAAGAAAGATAAAAGGAGTTGAGTTCTCACTACATTAAATTGACGTTGGCCGCAGGACAGCTAAGAGGAGTTGTTGAAGAGATAGCCGGAGATTCAGAAGTGAACAGACTTAGAATTTGCTGTTGAAAGGTAGTAAATAGAGATCATAGCTAAAAATGTGAGAACAGATGTGGTCACCCAGGAATAGGATGCAGATGGAGAAAAGAAACCCGAAGAATATCGTCTGAGAGTGGGGAGGGAGGGTGAAGGAGACAGCATCACAGAGATGCTGAAGGAGCAGATAGAGTGACTAGAAGAAAGTCATGAGAGCACACAGTCATAAAAGTCTGAGGAAAGAGAACCCAGAAGAAGAGAGTCATTAATTTTGTCAACAGTAGCATACAAAGTCATGGGGGATGAGACTAGAGAAGAGGTGTCAAACTGGTTGAACTATTTGTGGTGAGCAATTTCGTTTACTAATTTTAACTCCCTCCTCCCCCCGTTCGTGACTTATCTGTGAACAAATCATGGTTTTTACAAACATGTTTGTTATCTGAAATTGCTCAGTGCATAGTTTTTATGAATATCTTTAAGCTGTGAGTTGTCTGTGAGCTGGTTTGCAATCAGTACTCAGTAGACTTTTTGATGTTCCAATTTAGCTATTAGACATTTGTGACTGGCCACATGGTATTGTTGGGATGGAATGATCTAACACTGATAAACTGCTTCTGCATGAAACAAAATGCAAGTTTACAATTAAATGAATTTAGTTTCTTGTTTAAATGAGTCTCTGATTTGGGTTCAGAATTGACTCTTTAAGCGTATTGGTTCAAGCAAAACCGTGGCTGTATGAATGTTGTTAATAGAGACTAAAAACATTACTCAAAGAGGCTGAATTGAAACTCAGTGTCTGATTCAGTGAACTGTTTGTGAACAAAGTTTTGTGCTCTTCATTCAATTCTGTTGTAAATGCTGCTTCACTGGAAGGCTAGCAGCTAGGTTGCATGGGAGTCAAGGGAGAGAGAGTTGATGTGGTAGATAACAAGAAACCAACATTAAATCATAGAGATAATGGAGCTTTAGTGTAGTCATAAATTATAGTCACTATACAGACATGGTCTTGGAGCAGTTTAGTGATGACTCGCTTTTTGGAAATTATGGCTAAATCTTACTTTCCAGAATTAGAAAAGAAAGTACTGAAATAATAAATTAGATGAATGTTTAAAAATGAATTGATTAAGATAAAACTGATTTCCTTGAGCAGCCTTTATGTACTTTATGCCTTTATGTACATGCATCTAAAACTACATCTAAGATAAGCCCTAATGGTTGGCCTATTTTAGCAGATACTTCCTAGCTGAATCCATGAAACGACATGTTCCTTTTTATTTAAACTGATTAGTCTTAAACTCAACATTAACAAGTCACTGGGATCAGATGGTATTCACCCAAGAGTTCTGAAAGAACTCAAATGTGAAGTTGCGGAACTATTAACTAAGGTTTGTAACCTGTCCTTATAATCAGTTTCGGTACCCAGTGACTGGAAGTTAGCTAATGTAACGCCAATATTTAAAAAGGGCTCTAGAGGTGATCCCGGCAATTATAGACCGGTAAGTCTAATGTCAGTACCGGGCAAATTAGTCGAAACAATAGTTAAGAATAAAATTGTCAGACACAGAGAAAAACATAAACTGTTGAGCAATAGTCAACATGGTTTCTGTAAAGGGAAATCGTTTCTTACTAATCTATTAGAGTTCTTTGAAGGGGTCAACAAACATGTGGACAAGGGGGATCTAGTGGACATAGTGTACTTAGATTTCCAGAAAGCCTTTGAAAAGGTCCCTCAACAAAGGTTCTTACTTAAATTAAGCTGTCATGGGATAAAAGGGAAGGTCCTTTCATGGACTGAGAACCTGTTAAAAGACAGGGAACAAAGGGTAGAGGAATTAATGGTAAATTCTCAGAATGGAGAGGGGTAACTAGTGGTGTTCCCGAAGGGTCAGTCCTAGGACCAATCCTATTCAATGTATTCATAAATGATCTGGGGAAAGGGGTAAACAGTGAGGTGGCAAAGTTTGCAGATGATAGTAAACTACTCAAGATAGTTAAGACCAAAGCAGATTGTGAAGAACTTCAAAAAGATCTCGCAAAACTAAGTGATTGGGCAACAAAATGGCAAATGAAATTTAATGTGGATAAATGTAAAGTAATGTACATTGGAAAAAATAACCCTAACTATAAATGCAATATGATGGGGGCTAATTTAGCTACAGCGAGTCAGGAAAAAGATCTTGGCGTCATCGTGGATAGTTCTCTGAAGATGTCCACGCTGTGCACAGAGGCGGTCAAAAAAGCAAACAGGATGTTAGGAATCATTAAAAAGGGGATAGAGAATAAGACTGAGAATATATTATTGCCCTTATATAAATCCATGGTACGCCCACATCTCAAATACTGTGTACAGATGTGGTCTCCTCACCTCAAAAAAGATATTCTAGCTCTGGAAAAGTTTCAGAAAAGGGCAACTAAAATGATTAGGGGTTTGGAGAGAGTCCCATACGAGGAAAGATTAAAGAGGCTAGGCCTCTTCAGCTTGGAAAAGAGGAGACTAAGGGGGGATATGATAGAGGTATATAAAATCATGAGTGATGTGGAGAAAGTGGATAAGGAAAAGTTATTTACTTATTCCCATAATACAAGAACTAAGGGTCACCAAATGAAATTAATAGGTAGCAGGTTTAAAACAAATAAAAGGAAGTTCTTCTTCACACAGCACACAGTCAACTTACCTGAGGAGGTTGTGAAGTCTGGGACTATAACAATGTTTAAAAGGGAACTGGATAAAATCATGGTGGCTAAGTCCATAAATGGCTATTAGCCAGGAAGGGTAAAGAATGGTGTCCCTAGCCTCTGTTCATCAGAGGATGGAGATGGATGGCAGGAGAGAGATCACTTGATCATTGCCTGTTAGGTTCACTCCCTCTGTGGCACCTGGCATTGGCCACTGTCGGTAGACAGATACTGGGCTAGATGGACCTTTGGTCTGACCCGGTACGGCTGTTCTTATGTTCTTAAACTACTCTCTGGAAAAGCAACATTATGTTTTTAGTCAGATTAGATTAATGCAATAGATGCCATCAGGCCTGGTATTTACTGGCTTTTTTAATGTTGAGTTGATATTCCTATACTTTATTACTCATAAAGAGCATTTACAGGCAGCCAGCTCTTTTTCACTGGAGGAAAAAATATCTCCTCTTTCACACTGCTGTCAGTAGTCATAATTATGGCAAGTATAATAGGAATCAGTGTGTGTGTTTTTTTAACAAACCTATATTCTGTGTGATCAGTGGTCTAGCTCTTCGGCTGTGCTAAACTGCACAGGACAGTCTAATACTCATCTTTGCATTCCCCTGATCCTGCTGCTGTTCTATGCAAGCAAGTCCTCCTGTGTTGTGTTAGAGCAGCCTGATGGTGAGGCTGCATGGGGCTGCAGGATCAGCATAGCTCTGGAGTGTGGATCTATCTTAGTCCGCAAATAGTCTTATCTGAGGATCAACATAATTCTGGAGTTGTACCTCCTTTTCTCCAGTCAGACACTGCTATTTTAGGGTTGTCAACCCTCCAGGACTGTCCTGGAGTCTCCAGGAATTAAAGATGACTCTTTAAAAGATTGTCATGTGATGAAATGTCCAGGAATATGTCCTACCAAAACTGGCAACCCTATGCTATATTCAGTGACAGCAGAGATGGTAAGTGGCATTAGAACCCATAGGTCCACTCAGTGCCACTGGAGCTCCTTAAAGTCTATGAGTCTGCCACTGCAGCAATTCTTCATGGGCCAGATATATTATTGTCACACCTGGAATATGCTGGTGGTGCCATGCAGAGCACTTGTCCATGCCAAGGACTCTGGCCCATTACTTCTGAGAACTGAAGAGATGATTTTTATAGATTTAATATATTCCCTATTTTAAACATTTATTTTTACACACATTGAAAATGTCTCTGTAATTTAAAACACCTCACAATCCTTTGCAAATAACACACTTACCTCTTGGCTGTACTGAAATTAATTTGTGCTTTCTCTAGTATTCAGTACAATTACACTACCTATAATAAATTCCAAACTAATTTGGTTGCAATTTATCATCAGTTAATTTCCACTTATTATAATGTTCCCCATAACTATAATGTGTGATATTAAGGGTCTGATTCTCTTCTCTCTTTCTTTAGAAGTGAGATCAAGATCAGGTCCAATGTGCCTCTAGATCCTGGACTAAATTTTGTTCTCAGTAATGCTGATGTAAACCTGGAGTTGCTCCATTGACTCCACTGAATTTGCATAATTGTAAAGGTTGTATTTTGGGGAACAGATTTTGGTGCCCTTCCTCCTTTGGAGTAGTGCCTTATTCTGCAAAGAGTCTCATAGATGGAGGAAGATACTGTTCATCGTGAGTAAGGTGGAAGGATATGACCTTTATTAAATAGTCTTAGGTCTTTTTTCTCTCTACCAAATTGATTACTGTGAACCTCTAACTCACACTTATGAGCAGTTGCTTGCAGAAGTAGTCTCGGTGACTTCATTGACGCTACTTCTGCACATAAAATGACTGTGTGGTTTTCAGAGAAACAATTTAACATGTCCTTAAAACAGGAGTCCCCAAACTGTTTACTTTGTGCCCCCCTCTAATTCTTGTCCACGTTTCCCTCCCCCTACCCTCGAGAGCCATGGTTGGGAGCGGAGCTGCAGTTGGGGGCAGAGGCTGGGGCCGAGGCCAGGGCTGGGAGTGGGGCTGCATGTGGGAGTGGAGACACGGCCAGGTCACAGCCGGTGCCACAGCTGGATGTGGAGCTGTGACGGGGCTGGGAGCCAGGGGACGAAGCTGGGTCTGCAGCTTGGGGCAGAGCCAGGGCTGGAGCAGAGCTGGGGTCAGAGCGAGCATGGGTGGAGCTCCCTCCCTGCCCCCCATAAGGGCTGGCCTGGCCCCACCACGTGCCCCAAATGTTCCTCCATGCCCCACAGTGGGGTACGCCCCACAGTTTGGGGACCACTGACTTAAGACTTGCATAGTTTTCATTCTCTATGAAAAGTACGCTGTGCACCTCATGCATGAGATTAGGCACAAATGCTACTGATAGCAGTACTCTGCAGTTGGTGGTGATACGGAAGAGAATCATCTTAAGGGTCAAATTACCTTCAAGAAGCAAGAAGGGCACAGAATTGGTATTAGAAGGGATGCCAAGAGAAAAGATGTAAGTGTGGTTCTAACTCCAGTAAACCTTATAACATTATTGACAATTTGAAATCATCATTAGACTGAAGTCATTTTCTTTACTCCCAAAGAGCCACAGTTACAGCTTGTAATGGGATGTCATTGTGACAAACAGGCAACAGAAAAAAAAGGGAAAGATTTTTAAAAAAAATTAGGAATACTTGCTTTAACAATAGCAAGTAGATCCTGACCAAGTGTTCACAGCAGGACCCGAATCATTGCATCTCTTCTCACTTGTGTATCATTAAATCAGTGAAGTAAAATAAAATAACTGTGAGACAATAGGATTCTCATTTTCAGGTGCACCATGATTGAACCGAATGGCTTGGCATAGACATTGATAGAACAGCCTATCAGGGTGAGAGTGACTGGTATGCTCATAGCTTCCCAAAAGGGAGAGGGGTTACGATTTCAAGATGGAACTAATGAAGGTTCCCAGAACACTGTACTGACACGTCCATCCCTCTCAGGACTGACTTTTGAGTTGAGCTAGGCCCATGCTGAGAGGCAGAGTGGGAGGGAAGGGAAGTGCTCCCATGTCCACAAAGTTCTTTTATAAACGAGTAGATTCATTTCATAATCACTGAGAGACTGTATTGTAATATAAGTGGAGGTCCTATTAAAGGCTTTGGTATTGATTTTGTTGCAAACCACTTCATAGGTGTCGATGAAGAAGGTAGAATCTAAGACTTCTTATTCTCAGTGCTTCCTGCTGATTCTGACACTGCACAAAGACAGTGCAATCTGACAGGGCATTTCTCATAATCCTGTGAGCAATTTTACCTGACGTGGGTGAAAAAGAAATAAAATTCCTCTGTGTTTCATCATAATAGTTAACAAATCAGTTTCAAATAGAAGTTGCTCAGGTGCTGTGATGAGGGGTGCAGCATAAGGACCTAAATAGAATAAAATAGAAAAGTCTGTTTGAGCTGATCTTGTCCCTGTAAATAACTGCCATAGCCTTTGTTTGTCTACATACTTGTGTTTTATAATTCAAAGCCATCTAGGGTAGTGATTCCTAAACTGTGGTCTCTGGCAGTCCCCGGGTTCATTATGTTCATTTTACAGATGATCATGGTAGCTTGTGGAAGCAGCTGGAAACAATCAGTAGGAGTCAGCCTAGCTGCACCTAAATAATTGCTACAAGAGTGAGATTGTGGCTGGGAGGGTATGCAGTTGTGAATGGCAGGGAAGGTGGTCCAAGACATCTCTCCGTTCAGCTGTGGTCCCTAATGTAAAAATGTTTGACAACCCCTGATCAGAATTCTGCTGAAGCTGATCTCAGAGGCACATATTTACTTAAGCTTCATGACAACTTATCAGGACTGTGTGAAACTTTCATAGTCAAATAAGAGAGCAGGCAACGCTCTGTTGGCTTTCATTTACAAAGCCCACGCTCCTCACATCTTAGCTCAAGTTCTCTCGAAAGACTTAATCTGCTTTAACTGAGTGTCACGAGAACACCCTTTCTCTCCACTGGTTTCAGTGAATGGTTCTGCAAAGTTTCTACATTCAGAAATGGTTTAGAGTAAGAATCAGGCAAAACTTAGTGGGTTTTTGTCTGTTTACTCATTTTAAGATTTGTTGTTCAATCAAACCTGAAACCCAAAGCGAAATGAAGGAGATGTGAACCCATGAAGAGCCAAACTTAAAACCACATTTTTAACCACTTGCAGACTGGGACTGCCAGTTTGTCTACAGCTTGCTGCCTGGGCCCGGGCCAGCCCCCCCACGGGGAGCAGGGAGGGAGCGCCATCCAGTCCCATTCTACCCCCAGCTCCAGTACGGCTCCCGGCCTCTGACTCTGCTCCTGGCCGCGACTCCCAGGCCCATTCCCCTACCCTGGCTGCGGCTTCACTCCCAGCCCTGGCCAGCCCCCATGGGGGGTGGGGTGAGGAGGGAGCTCCACCCAACTCTGGCCCTGGCCTCACCCCCAGCAGACACCATGGCTTCAACTTCTGGCCCTGCCCGTGGACCGGCTCCCAGCCCGGCCTCAGCCCCTGGTCCCGGCTCCCAGGGGGTGCAGACAGATTACATTATGTGTAAGGGGGGTGGGGCATCACATAAAAAGTTTGGGGACTACTGCACTCACAGTAAAACAAGAAGAGCCAAACAATTTAATTAACTATACTAAATGAAAATCACAAATTTTGTAGATATGGCTGTCTCTCCTTCTTAAAAGAACCAGAGACGCTGTGCTGCTTTTGCATGAAGTTAGGAAATTCCACACATGAATGGCATGATACTCATAGAACCTGTAGATAAGAGTCAGGTTGGGATTCTTTGCAGTCAGAAGCAAGGATCTTGGAAAGTGTATCTAATCCACATAAAAGACCTTTCAGCTTTTACTTTCAGCACTAGTTCTTGCTCCATCAACTAACTGAAAGTTGTGTTTCTTTATACTCCTAACTCCTCCATCTGCCCTCAAATTTTTTTTCCTCCCAATGTTGTGCCTGTAGTACTCACCTAGACTGCCTGCACCTATGCTTGGTTCTTGCCTTTGGAGATACTTCTTAATGAAGGATGGAAAGATTACTCTGTTTGCAGAAAGTGCTGTAAATTCTGTCCAAAATAGTTGGTATTTTTCTTCAAAATCTCTCCCTTTTTGGGGGGGGGGAGAGAGTGGGTAGGGGGCTTTTTGCTGAAATTAAATCTTGAATACTCATTAGGATTTCCCTCCTTTTTAACTCTGTTTCCAGACAGGAGAACATAGCAGCCACCAATTCCTTTCACAGCCTGCTAATGCTGTTCCTTGAATCCTGTTGCAGAGTTGAGCCACCGCTCCCCTGATTTAGGAAGTGTGTAGCACTCCCAGGCCTGGCAAGTGGAAATGTGAATTTAAGAATGACATCTGGGCCTCTTGTGTGGCAAGATATACCACTATGGTTAGTTAACTAGATCAACCAATTACTTGTGTTTAATTAAGGCTTTTAATAGACAACTCTTGTGATAATACTTTCAAGCCAGGTTCCTCATTTAAGTAAGTACTGTAATTATATCAGACTTTTTAGGAAATCTTTCTTGAGCTCAACAAGTACTTCAATCCCTTTGATAACATAGCATCCTAACAATACTCAGACAGCTCGAAATCTTCAGGCATTAAATGATAAGGCTCTGCAATAAGCTTGAATTTTCCCAGTTTTATCCTCTTAACTCAAGTATATTTGGAAGAAACCTAACTATCCTGATTTTTAAAGCCCCTTGATGGCCTTTAATATTGTTTATCCACATTAGAAAATCAGCATTGCCTATACAACTCTCATAACTTTCCTCACAATACTCCTGTAAACAAGTGCAGTGGTTAGGAAATAAAATTTTTGCATGTACCGGTGTTTTGTTTTTGACATCTTATGTAATATACTTCATTACCAGCAAGGAAAGACATATTCCTTATTACTATAGCATACATGCCAATGACAGGGCCCAACCCTGCAGCCATGTTGGATCAACCACACACAAGGTACTAACAAACTTCAACAGGACTTTAAAAATAAAGTGGAAACCTCTTTACCAAGCTGGTGCTGCACCCTCTGTAACTCTCACTCTGCCTCCTCAACTCCTCCTCCCTCCTTCCTGTTTCCTGTCCTTTCAGACTCCCAACAGCCAGTGCTCCCAGTTCTAATAATTTCAAGCAACATCTAAACACCACAAGCCGTCACTCAAATGAGTAATCCCATTTACTTCCACAGGACTACTGCCATGAGTAAGGATGGCAGGACGGTTGCAGGATCAGGCCATGAATTCTTTTTCACTCTTCCTTTGCTTTCTATAACTGTATACAATGCATGATGTTGGAATCTATACTGCACCATTGTATTGTGCCTGGTTTTAACATTCATAAATCAGTCCCAACTGAAGTGGTGTCTTCTCAGTTACTGACGGGAGTCACACCTCTAAAAAGACAGACTCCAGAGTGTTGGAGAAAGGTATCTTTCTGGCAGATGAACATATTTAAACAATTGTGAGACTTTTAGATATGTTTTATTAAATAATTTGTGCAGAGCAGAAACAGGAGATAAAGAGGAAGGGAGATAATGGGGAAAGGAGAGAAAACACAGGATAGAATGAAATGCAGAGGAGATGAAGGAGAAAGGTAGAAAGAAGACAGGAAAAAGGAAGGAAGGGGGATAGATGGAAGAAAAAAATATAAAAGCAAAGAGAAAAGGTATAGAAGAAAATGGTGGAGGACTGGTGAAAAGAAGAGAGGAGGCAATGAAGGGGAAGGCAAAAGGTGATTCATAAGAGGAGTGAAAAATAGATTCTAGAAACCATACAGAGAGATAAAGAAGGAGAATGAAAAGAGAAAGGCTTAAAGGCAAGGGAAGAGAATAGAATGAGAGAGCAAGTGAGAGGCTGTGATATCTTCTGGCTCTATTTTCTATCCTCTCTACATACTACTTCCTCAGTTTGCCACCCCTTCCCTATTTCCATATCCTCTGCCCTCATTCTTTTTCTCCAAATATCTTGTTATTGAAGGAAGATGCAAAAACTGAAACCTCTTTGATCTGGAAGTTGGGCCAGTTACCATGTAATAACCATGTAATATTTTCAGTACTTGTCTTTGCTATAGAAATACCATGATTTAGTAATCTCTTTCAGGCCAGGCTGAAACTAAAAACATGATAGACCAGATCCTCAGTTAGAGTAAATCAGCCACAAATCTATTGCCTTCCAGTGGATCTTAGGCCAGTATGTTTTTAGTTTTTAATAACATGAACTTTATTGAACCTCAGAAACTGTTTGAGTTACGGTTGGTTCAAGTTTTGAGCAAAGTTTTGTGTCATTTCTTCGTTTTGGACAAACTGATTTCTCCATCCTAACTATATGTACCATTTTTCTAAAACAACACAGAGACATCCCTATAGTCTCACTACATATGATGGTCTGAAAGATAAGTATAATTACATTTTTTTTTAATTTTACAAGATGAAAATCATGAATTTATTTTCATTTTAAATCTCGAGTCTTCATTATTGTATGCAGTAAGCCAAGGTTTCAATACCATTTCTTACAGATTTCTTACATTAAATAATATTATTTAACTAACTCATAAATGTTTACAGAGACAAATTCTGGTTAATACATTTAGGACAATTATAGATGAGAAATCATTGATGAAAAAGCATTTATATCTTCCGTCTTGGACCAGTGCAAATCAAGAGTGCTGGTAACTCAGCTGAAATCAAAGGAGAAACACAAGTGTGAAACTGGAGTCTCTGGGCTAGCCTATACTACCGCGCTACATTGGCACGGTATCTCCTGTCGGCATAATTACTCTACCTAATGAGAGGTGGAAGCTATGTCAGTGGGCGAGCATCGCCCACCAACATAGCGCAGTGTGGACAGCACTTTAAGTCGATATAACTTAGGTCGCTCAGGAAGGTGGCTTTTACAGATTCCTGAGTGACGATTGACTTAAGCGGTAGCGTAGACAAGCTCTCTGAGAAGAGTCAGGCCGCATGTGTAGCTCAGACAGCTGGTAGCCATTTCTCAGTGCACAACAGCAAGGGGAAAACTGATTATTTTTTAAACGTTTCATTTCATGTTGGAGATTGATTAAATTCCTAATGGATATTGGAAAAGCTGGCACTTTGCCTATCAATAATAATAAAATCTTGAAGAAATATAATATTTGTCCTTTTCCCAGCATCCTGAAAAGGACAAAGTTTTAACGCATATTTCATTTTTCATGTTACCAATCTAGCACTGTAAAAAAAAGTGTTTATAATTAAAATTTGTTGTGTTCTAGACTATGGAAAATTGATCCTATGCACATTTCCTCAGGAGATATACTTAAATGGAATAAATGCTGTTTTTAAGTATGACTACCTGTTTGAAGTTATAAACTATAGTCAGTAACATAAGAATGAGCAGGTAAATAAAAAAAAAGATAAATTGGTGCCTGCATCTGACAAACAAATAAAATACGTTTTATCTAATAAATAAAAATGTATATTATGTATCTGATTCTCCTTTCACATGCACTGGTTTTACACCAGTGAAACTCAGTTGTCCTCAGTGTAGTTAGTCCTGATCTTCTTCGGCTGTCCTTCGATGCATGGATGATGTCTGCCACAGGGTTCATTAGTGGGTTTTTAAGTGTCTGAGGAGCTCAATTCGTGCTCTACAGATTTTTCCACAGAAGTGACAGGTGTAGTCTTGGAGGAGACATAGTTGTTGGCCAGATTGTTGTGCTCTTTCTGTGGCTTGGTGTATGGCAGGGGTCGGGCCAGTTTGTTTATCTGCCGTGTCGGCAGGTTCGGCGGACCACGGCTCCCACTGGCCGCGGTTCACTGTCCCAGGCCAGTGGGGGTGGCGGGAAGCACCGCAGGTGAGGGATGTGCTGGCCGTGGCTTTCCGCCGCCCCCAGTGGCCTGGGACAGCGAACCACGGCCAGTGGGAGCCGTGGTCCGCCGAACCTGCTGACGCAGCAGATAAACAAACTGGCCCGGCCTGCCAGGGTGCTTACCCTGGTGAGCCGCATGCCAGAGTTGCCGACCACTGGTGTATGGTGTGGCTCCACTGTGTTCTATTCTGTGTGGAGTCCTCCCAGTTTGTTGGGTTGATGCCTCTCTTTCCAAGGTGTACTTTCAGTATGTCTTTGAAGCACTTCCACTGTCCTCCACAAGCCGTTCTTCCCGTACTTACCAAGAGAAGAGTACTTGCTTTGGGAGGCAAGTGTCAGGCATACGTACACAGTGGCCAGCCCAGCAGAGTTGTTGTTTCATGACCTGCACTTCTATATGTTGATTACTGATTACTCTCGCCCCTTGCTCCACCGATATGGCCACCAGGTGCCCGTTATCTACCGGGTAATGAGCGTTGGGGTAGGGCGGAGGTTCGATCACTGGATGCCTGGGGGGGGTGTTAAGTGCCCAAGGGCAGTGACGGAGAGCACGCAAGCAATCACTCTTAGTGTTTAAGAGAATAAGGGTTTATTAAATGAATCACAGATAATGATAAGGGAAAACACGATCAGTTACATCTGGGGCTTACAACACACTACCAAAGCAAATAATACAAATACTGCAATTACAAATAAAAGCTGGCCCTGGTATTTTTCTAAATCCCAATAGTTATCTATCTATCAGTACAGAATACTTAACAGCTAATTATACTTACACATACAAACCACGAAAGTTTCATTACGGCCGGCAACCGGTTAGGCTTCAGGAAACGCGTGAGCCTGAGAGAGCGTCCAGGGTGATCAGGCCTGGATACGGTTTCGACAGGAATTCGGGGGGCTCTCCGCCCGTCCCCGGGAGGGGACCGGCAATATATAGTAAATTTGTCGTCATAGTTTGTGATAAGCCAATTGAGGGGTTGCGAGTGACATATGCCCATACAAGGGAGGTAGACGGGCTTTAACATCTTTACTCAGGAAGCAACCGTCGCGAGGGGAACTGTGTCTCTTCAGGCTGGCTAACCACAAGGCTGCTTTTCCTGTTGCAAGTTCTGCTTTCAGAGCAGCTGTATGACAGTTCTGAGGGCTGGGGGAAAAATCCGTTGGGGGGTGGAGGCCGGAGCACCCGTAGTCTGGCCCTGGGGCCCCACTTGGGGGTCTAACATGCCCCCATGCTCCGGCCGACAACACCCCACGTACCTAAACCTCAGTGTCTGAGTCAGCATCCGCCCCTACGAGCGGACGTTTCTCAGTAGCCGAGGCAATAAGGGCACTTCCCACCATCCGCCGAACACAGGCCTTAACAAAAGCACACCCAAGGCAGAGGAGGCAGAGGCCCACCACAAGCGACACAAAAAGGGATTGAAAATAAGCCTTATAGGCTCCAAGCCCCAACCACTCCAGCCATGACCAGAAGCGGAAGGTCTCTCTGGACTCACGCACAGCGGTTCCTAAGGCCTTAAGATCATCAATTACTTCAGTTAAGTTTCCAGAAATAGAAGAAAGAGAGATACAGCACTTATCTTTAAACTGGGGATACATAGATACCAGGGTTTCACAAAAATCCCGTGATTGTAACAAAAATTGTATCATTAAGCGATTCTGAAAAGAATAATCTGCTAATTCACCTAGCCGCTGATTAACTAAACTAAAGCCTTTTGCAGTAGTATTAGCTAGCGTTTCAATAGCCAGTGATTGGAATAATACTTGCTCACGCAATAACATGTACCCCACGGGGTTAAACGAGACTGCTGAAGAAACCATAGAGGACAACGCCCCCTTCGCCCTCTCCCACCATCCCCAAGAACGTCGAACCCTCCCGGCTGAACTGGGCTGCCAGGTTTTAACATAAACACCGCCCCCTTTTATCAGGATAGAGCCAATGGTACATATGCCTTTGGGATTGGGGGGAAGTGCCGCAAAGGCAACCTCGCCACATAGCCAAAAATGACCGGGTCGTAATCTGTTTAAAACCCAATTAGAATAAAAATAGGTGTGCTTAAGAGGGTTAAAAAAGGTGCTAAAGGGTGGGACCCAGACATCTATTTCCACGACAGTTTCATTGATTATTGGCAAGGGGGTGTCCCGATCCATAACAACGTCACCGTAAGACACGTTACCATAAACAAAGGTTTGGGAACAATTCGGATACGTGCCGACCCAATAGGGTGAGTCTGACCGGTTTTTATGTCCCTCCTTGCCATAAAATGCCCAACAATGGGACGCCATGGGTCTCTGTGCAGGTGACAAGGGGAGTGGGTCCCTGCAGCGTGCTCTAGTTCTATTAAAAATAGGGAAAACAAGAGGGGAAATGGGGTTAAAAAGGTCATTCGTGCAACCTGTCCACTGCGCGGTAGGGAGCCACTGAGCTGAGGGGGAAGAGCAATTAAGGGGACCATTAATACTACTAAAATTAAACACTAACGGCAATAGATCAAACAAAGGCCTATTTACAGACAGCTTGTTAGAACATGCAAGGCAATTATCAGAGGTCAGCGAAGATAAGTCGATGTTTCCTCCCAGGGCTTCCTGGATCCAATAGGCTGCAAACAAAAGCTGATGGGCATTTTCGCCCACAGGATATCGTTTCAGGTTCAGCAGAGGTGGGCCCCTCCGGTCCTCGTTCTGGCTTCCTGCCGTTATAGCAAACTGTAAGACAGAACAGAAGGCGGCCTTATTGGCCCCCGTTAGTTCGCTCCTGACTCAGAACGTTTGCTTATCCAGTTGTGGTGGACTAAGGTGTGGGTGCCCTGGGCATCCACAACCGTATAGGTATTGGGATATTTACCTGCACTTACAATTTGTGCGGCGTAGGGTTCCCGGCGACCTGAGGCCTGTGGCTCAGCCACCCAGACTAGTTGATCAGGGTGATATACGGGAGTCCAGGGACCTCTAGGTCTGGGGCTGATCTCCGGCCAACGAGAATAGTTTGCATTGAGGGAGATAAGAACCTGGGGTAAGAGCGCACTCCAACCCTTATAGTCATCGTTGGGATTAACTGAACGTATCATGGTTTTCAGAACCCCGATTTTCCGCTCTACAACACCGTTACTTTCGGGGTGATACTTCAAGTGAATATGGAGGGAAGCCCCCCATCCCAGCACTAATGCTTCGAAACGTTTGCTGGTAAACGGGGGTCCTCCATCTGCTTGAACCTCGGAGGGTACACCCCATGCTGCAGCTACCTGTTGCAGCGCCCCAGCCACGGCCGCAGCCGTGGTGGTATTCAGGGGAATGCAGTGAGTTTGACGGGAGCCCAAATCTACCACTACCAGGGCCTTAGGGTGGCGACGGGCTCCGGGTAGGGGTCCCATTAAATCTATTTGCCACACCGCGCCAGGAGGGAAGTACTCTGCAGCGTACGCCCACCGCTCGTAGCGCGGGCGGTTTTGGGACTTGATTTGTGCACACTTAAGGCAGGCCTGCACGACTCTTTCGCAGTCCTGCCGCCGTACCTCAGGCTTTCCCTGAGCACCTAGGGCTAACTGATTGTATAGGCGGCCGCTAGGCAAATGCCCCCAATCCTCATGAAGCCATTGGAGGAATGGGTCGGTGTTAAGCTGGGGCTGCTGCCCCAGGCACACTTGGGGTGGTGCCTGAATTTCCCTCATTCTGTGATCCAATTCGGAGTGGAGGGGGTTAGAGTCAGGACGATGTGACGGGCAATGGGTTACAAACCAGGGCCGTGGGAACTTACGTACGAGGTCAAAAATAGTCTCCCACAGGGGCGTAAATGCTGTGGGGTTAGCCTCTCCTGTGAGGATGCTGAGACAAAATTGTGAGTCTATACCCAACACGACCTGAGCAGAAATGGAATGGGCCTGGGTAACGTGCTGGGCAGCGAGAAGGACCCCATGAACTTCGCTATGCTGGGCCGATGAACCCGGGGGAAGGAGGTCAACCTGGAAGTGGTCGCATTTAGCACAGAGGACACCTGCCCGGGGGGTCGGGGAAGTGCCCCCATCAGATACAATCCAGGGGTCATATTTTGTTTCTATACACAGGGGCTCCGAGGCTACTGGGAATCGGACATCGTTTGGCAGCGATTTAAGCGTCCATTCCCGCCACGTGATCTCCCCCACATAACACAGCTGTTGCCACGTCAGGCTGGTTCCGTGAAAACTGGGAGGGGGCAACCGCGTGAGCCATGGAATGAGGTGTACCTCGGGGCCAATCAGGGTCCCTTTACAAGAAAGTGGGGCCCAAATGCGTGCCTCGCTTGCGGCTAGTAACATAAGTCCTATGGGTCCATATCGATACTGGGGACCCTTGAGCCGTCGGGCCCAGTTATAGACCGGTTGCCCGTCTTGTGTTACCGAGTACCCATAATGATGTTGTGTAAAGAAAAGGGTGATGGTGAAAGGTGAGTCCCTTTTATATCGTGTTAGTCGTGGGTTAGAGGCAAACCAAGTGGCTATTCGTTCCAGGCTTTTTTGGGCCTCAGGACTCCATATTTCCCGTTTCCGTTTGGACGAGAGGGGTTCCTGGATCGTTTCCAGGTCCACGAGGTGTTTATTTGGGATGAAGTGTCGGTGATAATTAATTAGGCCTAAAAGTCTCTGTAGTTGCTTTTTATTCTCGGGCGGGTCTGTTACCCAAGGATCTAGAATCCCCGAGGTGGGTTGGCCACAATTGTAGGGGTCATAATGTTGGCCTAAGAAGGAAAAGCTTTGAGAGGGCACAAGGTGGCTTTTTGCCTCATTAATTCGCCACCCATTGGCCTTTAGTTCGGCTACCACGGCATTAGTTACTTGCTGGACTATGTGTTCGTTGGGCCCAATTACAATTATGTCATCCACATAGGCCAAAATGGTGGTGCCCCCAGTGGCTTCTACCCCTTTTAAGGTTTTCGCAAGAGCGGCCGTTGCCAAGGCTGGGGAATTACAGAACCCCTGAGGGCACACCTTCCACTGGTACTGTGCGCCCTGGAAAGCGAAATTTAAGATTTGGGGTTTGTCCTCCAAAGGGATTTGATAGAACATATCCTTTAAATCCAGGGTGCAGGCCCACCTCCCACCGGCATCACTTAGCTGCTGCCGTATTTCTGGAATGGTGGCTGGGCCTGCAAACGGGAGGTGTCGGACTCGGCTATTTGCCTGTCTATAATCAATGACCAATCGAAATTCAGAGGGGTTGCCGGGCTTGGGGATACCCCAGCCGGGAGATAGATAGTTGGACGCGGTCGCCTGTGCTATCCGTCCCTCCTTTAACAACTGGTCGAGCAGCTGCTTAATGAGGGGGATGCCTTCAGGCTTCGTGGGAATAGGGGAAAATTTCCATGAACTGTTATTAACAAGCTCGGGGCTATAAGGGGGGGGGGCATCGGGCGACAGGGCGACAGGCAGGGCCTGACAGACCTGTTTTTGTAATCGCAGTCGTTTTATATCCCCAACTCCCAACAAATTTGTTCCTCCCAACAAAGCCTTTACCTTTCGCTTGTACCCCTTATGAATTAAAGTAAAGCTGACTACAGGCTTTTCTTCAATACTGTTAAGACCCTGAACAAACATAGTAGAACTTGTGGGTACGTGGGGCACATCGGATTTTATAACGGAGATTTGAGCTCCGGTGTCCAACAGAAAGGATACAGGGGTGTAAGGGGGTTTGGGACCAGCTACTAATAGGGTGTGGTATGGTCGGTCATCCCAAGTCTCTGTGGAGGCCGGGGCGCACCCGGCCTCTACTCGTTTTTTGTCCTCAAATAGTCATCCCAATCCTTCCATCCTAACTGTTTTCCCAAATCTTGCTGTTGGGTATCAGACATCTTCCGCAATGCTTCCTTGGGGATCCCCTTATGTAATAGGAACCCAAAAAGCGCCCTTTCAGCCTTGGTTCGTTCAGGGTGTTTAGGCTGACCCTTATTAACAGGGTTCCCAGCTGGAAGGGCTGAAATGGGATTCTTCGGGGTCGGTGGCATTCGGAGCCGGGATACAGCCTCATATAAGGTAATAAGGGGTTCCCCAACCCAACCATGCAACAGCAGGAGTCCCCCTGTGTCAATCGGGGGGGCGCCCTCCACGGCCAAGTCCACTGCGTCCCGGTGGACCAGAATTTGACTGGGGTCTGTGACATAAATAAAGGGGACACCTGACTGAACCTGTTCCTCGTCTAAATTTAACGGTACCAGTCGTGGATTCCACACTACGATGGATGCCCCGGCAATAGCCCAGATGATCTCATGGGGTGTATTTACGCTGCCGGGAGGCACATACAGTCCTCTAAAACTGCCTTTCATGGCCAAGACGGCCGCGGCCGGGGTGGTAATCGGCCATACCTGATTTCCCAAGAGATGATGACCCGAGAACCCCGACGCCCAATTGGACGTTTTTGCCAGAACAGCGGCTTCCTCCCTGTCTACCGTCTCTGCCCCGTGATCCAGGGCCAGACGACCCAGCCACACTAGGGGTGCCTCGCCCTCCCTGCGCTTCGTGTCTGCCAAAAATTCCTTCATCTCTGCCTTGGTGCGAGTTCGATACTCGGTAGTCGTAACTGTCTGACCTGTCTCATAATCCACCTTACTTTTAGTGATAGCAACGGGCATTGCCTCCATCTGCCTCTCCTGCTCAGGCGCAGGTGGGGCTGAGGGAAAAGCAGGGGGGAGAGCAGGGTAGATCGAAGGGGGAGCTTCATAGGGGGGTGGGCTTTTACCAGCCTGACTCCCGTCCTCCTGCTCCTTGCCACTTATCTCACTTTCTGCACTGTCGGTACCGCTCGCAGCGGCTTGTTTAGCAGCAAACATAGTGCTTCCATGAAGGACCGCACAGAGGTCCAGCGCTTTGTTAAGTGCACTGAACAAGACCGTGGACACGTCCTCCGACTTAAACTCGTCTGGTCTAAGTTTCTTTGTCCGCCTGGTCTGCTCTAATTCCTGCAGTAACTGGGCAAGCAACCCATGGGCAGGATCACCTGGCTGTACCCGGGGCGGGGGTATGAGTTTAGAAACGGTGGCCCCGGATTTTTTGATGATACGGCTACACTCCTTCCAGATGCCTGATGGTGTCTCAGTCCGACTAGTTTCCACAACCCCCGTGCACTGGGGTTGCAGGGAACCATCGGCCGGCTGACACTTAAAGGTGGGATGGCAGTGGAGGAGGCATCCTACGGCAGGCAGGGTTAATGGGGTAGTATAGCTTTTCGACCCTGACCCTGACTCTATAGTACAAACCCAATCTAGGGTGGGCCTCGCAGACTGTCTGCTGGCCACTTGGTGAAATTGTAAGTGTTGAAATTGCTCGAGCTCAGATTGTTCACGGTCCCCACTACACCACGGGCACTGACCCTCCCGAAGGCATCCTGTTCGTGACGCCATGTTGATTACTGATTACTCTCGCCCCTTGCTCCACCGATATGGCCACCAGGTGCCCGTTATCTACCGGGTAATGAGCGTTGGGGTAGGGCGGAGGTTCGATCACTGGATGCCTGGGGGGGGTGTTAAGTGCCCAAGGGCAGTGACGGAGAGCACGCAAGCAATCACTCTTAGTGTTTAAGAGAATAAGGGTTTATTAAATGAATCACAGATAATGATAAGGGAAAACACGATCAGTTACATCTGGGGCTTACAACACACTACCAAAGCAAATAATACAAATACTGCAATTACAAATAAAAGCTGGCCCTGGTATTTTTCTAAATCCCAATAGTTATCTATCTATCAGTACAGAATACTTAACAGCTAATTATACTTACACATACAAACCACGAAAGTTTCATTACGGCCGGCAACCGGTTAGGCTTCAGGAAACGCGTGAGCCTGAGAGAGCGTCCAGGGTGATCAGGCCTGGATACGGTTTCGACAGGAATTCGGGGGGCTCTCCGCCCGTCCCCGGGAGGGGACCGGCAATATATAGTAAATTTGTCGTCATAGTTTGTGATAAGCCAATTGAGGGGTTGCGAGTGACATATGCCCATACAAGGGAGGTAGACGGGCTTTAACATCTTTACTCAGGAAGCAACCGTCGCGAGGGGAACTGTGTCTCTTCAGGCTGGCTAACCACAAGGCTGCTTTTCCTGTTGCAAGTTCTGCTTTCAGAGCAGCTGTATGACAGTTCTGAGGGCTGGGGGAAAAATCCGTTGGGGGGTGGAGGCCGGAGCACCCGTAGTCTGGCCCTGGGGCCCCACTTGGGGGTCTAACACTATACTGCTGATATTGGCTGCAGAGAGAACACTGATATTAGTGCATTGGTCTTCCCAGCTGTTCCTGAGAATCCTCCTGAGGCAGAACTGCTGGAACCGTTCCAGTCACTTGAGATGTGGTCTGTAGGTTTCCCAGCTCTCACACTCATAGAGAAAGGTGGGGATGACAACCGCCTTGTAAACCAAGATCTTGGTGCCTGTTTGCAGATCCCTGTCTCTGAAGACTCGTTTGAGTAGTCTTCCAAAGGATGTGCTGGCACAGCAGATCCTGTATTCAATTTCTGTGTCAATGCTGGTGTTTGGGAGAGGTTGCTGCCAATGCATGGAAAATGATCCACATTTTCCAGGAGTTCTCCACCGATGGTGATTTGTGGAGTATGAAGAGTAGTTTGTGCAAGTGAGGGTTGGCAGAGTACCTCGGTTTTCCCAATAGTGAGAGAGAAACCCCGGCTGTGATAGGCATCTGCAAAAAGATTTAGAGTACTTTGCAGGTCGGCCTCTGTGTGTGCAGGAGTGATGCAGTCATCTGCATACTGAAGGCCAGTGATGCTAATTCTCGTGATCTTAATTATTGTTTGGAAACATCGGAGATTGAGGAGTTCGCCGTCCATATGATACTGAATCCTGATTCCATCAGGAAGGTGGCATGGACGAAAATCAGGATCACAGCAAGGCAAATAGAGAAGAGTGTTGGAGCAATGACACAGCCCTGACACCTGTGCGAATGATGTATGGTTCGATCTCTGAGCCATTGCACAGAATAGTGGCAGTCATCTCATCATGGAATATTACTCTGTGGTTGTGAAGGTGGATGAGGGCTGCAGCAGGAGGAAGGCCACCAGTTGTCTTGAATCTCCTTGACACTGGGTCAGGATTTTCCTCCTGTCAAGTGTCATGTGGTCACTGCCTGCGCACCAGTTTCCCCATGTTAAAAGATTTCATGCACAGACCTCTGCCAAAGGACTCACACCCACACAAAGCCCTGCAGTGGTGGATGAGTGGGGGTGAGGACAGGAGCAGTGATCTCTGAGAGTCTTTAGTCACAAATCTGCATGCAGGTGGCAGCTGTGTGATGGTCGTCTTGTGTTTGGATGAGAGACGTGTTTTGCAGCAGCAGCTGTGACTGAGCAGGCCTTTTTAGGATCACCTCTGTTTACCCCAAATGGGGAGGTGTATAGAAAAGGTGCCCCAAACGTAGGCTTTCTCATGCTCCTCAAACTGGATGGCCGCATCCAGTGGGATCACTCAACTCCGCAGCCGAAACGAGATGTAACAATGAATTTCATTACCTGAAATGTTCGCACCCCAGGTAATGAAATCTCAGCTCAGTGAATGCCCAGAAAGAAGAACTGCCATAATTGCCAGAGAACTGGTGAGACTCAACATTGACATTGCAGCTCTTAGTGAGACCCACCAGGCCGATGAGGGCCAATTGAAAGAGGATGGAGGTGGCTGCACCTTCTTTTGGAAAGGAAAGCCACCTGAAGAGAGACGCATTCATGGGATTGGCTTTACCATAAAAAAAAATAGTCCTGATATACTCCAGTGTAAATGAAAATAGAATCAGACCTTATAAATAAAATATTACATTTATAATTATTCATTTATTGTGATTTTTAACAGTCTTTTTACAAATGCTGTTAACAGTCTTTACTGAATCTATTCAGTTTGTTAGCCGCAGAATACATAAGTTCCATAATTTCAGAGACACATTAGCTCTATAATTCCACAAGTAGATAATTCCAAAATCATACTTAACAAATCACCTCAGCCCCTGTATGTATGTTGAATTTGAGAGCACAACTTTACAACCCCAGTTGAGAAACAGATATAAGGCCAAATTCTGTCCACAGTAAACCTCATGTGAATGGATGGGTTACTATACAGTTGTACTGGTGGGCTCATACTCTTGCAACCTGCTGTGCACCCTAAACCTAATCAAGTAAATCCTTAATTTTCGTTCCTTAATTTTTCTGGGGAAAAGTCCTGTAAATACCATTTTTATGCAAACTCAGTAAGGACCTCAGGATTTTTTTCACGGTGTTTAGCTTCTTCACCATATAAAAATTAATGGGGAAGGAGATTTTTCCCACATGTATTTTGTCTAAATTTTTCTCAGTGGAGGGAAAACGTAGTAACTTGACTTTTTGTATGTGATGTTAGAGGTAAAGTCTCTGTAAAACAATAGGTTAATACAGTGCCTACTTGTTCTAATCCGGAATCCCAGATTCCTCCTTTTAATCCTCATAATGGTTTCAAGTCACCAGCATCTGCTCTTAACCTTACCCGTTAGGAAACTAGCTGACCCTCATGTAGTTATCAATGGATCCTGGCAAATTCCCATGATCTGGGGAGCCTACAATAAAGGATGTTGCGGCACAGAGGGGAGGGCATGTTGGGACTTTTGGCTAGTGACAGTACCCACTATTTCCTCTCTTCTGTGCTGGAAACTTCACCCATTTACATCCACTGCTGCTGAGGCTTGGTGCAAAAACCGGATATGAATCTGGAGATGAGGCTGGAAGTTGGAGTGAGGTGGAGGGAGCCTGAGGCTTAGTGCCCTGTTCTGATGTTCACGGGGTAGAGGAATTGCTAGAGAGGTTGGAAGGACCAACGCGGGAGAAAGCAGAAGGGAACAGCAATTCTCCTTCTGCTTCTTAGGGTTGGGGAGAAGATACCTTAAAAACAAGCATCTTCATCTTCAGAGCCTCAGTCCATTTAGTGAGGATGTGTGTTCATATACTGTGTCCTAAGGGTTAAGTAAAGGCACTAAAAACTCAATTGATAATTTAAATGAAAAGTTAATTAAGCAAGAAACAAACGAGGGATCTGGCCTTGAGTCAGTCTTATGTTAATTACGTTCATTATGTTTTGTTTCTGCTTCAATCAAGAATTATGTTGTGTATTACAGAAATGCACTTTAAATAGGGAACTTCAGTGATTGTTTTTCAACATTATAAATGGATGAATCTACATGGATTAGACAATTGAATTAGATGAATCATTTTTAATATCCCTGCAAAGCTATTTTAATAATCCCATATTGGCAATAAAATACATACAGAGAAAGAGAGAGTTATTAGAGAAATCTCACAGAAGTCTTTGTGCACCCAGGCATTGCAATCTTAATGTCAACCCTAATGCTCCTGCTAGATTATGATAAACCACCCAAGATGAGTCCATTATTTCATAAATTATTACCATGATTTTGAACAAACAGAATCTGTTTTCTTTTTCTATTACTATTTCTCTATATTTGTATTAGTTTCAGCTATGTTTTTTTCTGGTAAATTTCACCCAATATACTTTGTATAAAATAGGTCTCTTGTGAAAAAGAACAATAATCCTAAGTAATAATTAGAGTATAATTATGATACCTTGCTAAATCTATGAAGCTGTGATTAAGGAGCTGAAAATATATGTATTAAAATATTTTGTTCTATAATATATCTCTGCGCATAGGTAGAGAGACTCGCCCTTTGATTTCTTTTCTCTCAGGAAAATGATTTACACTCCATCAAATAGGTTAACGGCTGCAAAGGAGTAGACTACATGACCATCAAAATTTGACAGTTTTATGCTTCCCAAACTCTAATTATGCCAAATGTTCTGCAATATCAAAGAAGCATCCTATGGCATTTTTTAAAAAATAATCTTTCTGCTTGCACATTGAAAAGTCAAAATAAGGCTACCTCCTACCTAAAGATGGAATGCATGGATGATAAAACATCAGTTTTCATAAGAGGCAGAGGTCTGACAAATCTTTCACTCTTTAAATCTTCAAAAATCCGTGAAGACTCAGTCCACCAAAAAAGCCTGACATGAAACTAACAACATGAACAAGAAACAAGATGTGTGTGGTGCTTTCAGAGGAAACTGTGAATTCGTCAGGGACCTGACACAGATGAAAATTATGATTGTCAAATAAACATGAGAAAAAAGTAGGAGATTGCACTAGACCAAATAGCTAGGATGCATAAAGAAAAGTATCTTTAGAATGTCAATTAACATAAACATATCTGGCAGGATTAACTGAAAATCAGTCTGTGGGAGACTGGATGACTCAAGGGACTGTCCAGTGGACCTTCTGTAAAACCAGGTCAGAACTGACCAGGTTAGTACTGCCTGACCATCATCCTTGTTACCTTCTGATGGCCATTCATTTACATGGATAAAATTAAATGAGGGTGATAAGCCCTAATTTAGTACCTTGTATTACAGTTGGGGTTTGATGGCAGTTACAGCAAAAAAGACAAGGCTTGGCCTTAGATATTATTCTGTCAGCTACAGTTTGAGTAACATTGCCCTGCCAATGTGGCGGACCTTAAACGACCATTACATGTATTCTAGGTATTACATTAAAGGGCTCCACTCTCCAGAGAGTCTGTTACTTTTTTATCTTCGTTTTAACAAGAAGTGAAATGAAACACTGGAATCAGGAGGTTCTGGGGCTGCTGGGAATAATAGTTGGAGCTCAGCAATTGGAGTCCAAGTGTGAGTACTTTGACTGCTGGACTCTTAAAATCCTGCTTCTTGAAAGCCATCAGAAGAGCCTTTTTAGTCCATGTTAATTAACTTTACTATATGCAATGTTGTTGTAGCCATGTTGGCCCCAGGATGTTAGAGAGAGACAAAGTGGGTTGGTAATGGCTTTTATTGGATCAACTTCTGTTGGTGTGAGGGAGAGAAACTTTCGAGCTTGCACAGGGCTCTCTCTCTCACCAACAGAAGTTGGACCAATAAAAGTCATAACCCTCATTCACCTTGTCTCTCTAATTGACTCTTCTGTCATTTATATTGATTGCATGTGTGTCCAGAGTAATGGATGGACACTTGATTGATAAAATCTCAACTGCTCGAGTAATGTAGAAGGAGAAATGTGGTCTTCTGTAAGAGGCTAGGAGTGGGTCCAAACCATTTAGGGCTCCAGAGGTCAAAACAAGCATCTTGAACTGTACTCTGAAGCAGTGCACATTAGAGCGTGGGTTTAATAGGGTATGTCTACACTACGGGATTATTCCGATTTTACAGAAACCATTTTTTAAAAAACAGATTGTATAAAGTCGAGTGCATGCGACCACACTAAGCACATTAATTTGGTGGTGTGCGTCCATGTACCAAGGCTAGCGTCGATTTCCGGAGCATTGCACTGTGGGTAGCTATCCCATAGCTATCCCATAGTTCCCGCAGTCTCCCCTGCCCATTGGAATTCTGGGTTGAGATCCCAATGCATGATGGAGCAAAAACAGTGTTGCGGATGATTCTGGGTAAATGTCGTCACTCAATCCTTCCTCTGTGAAAGCAACAGCAGACAATCATTTTGTGCCCTTTTTCTCTGGATTGCTCTGGAAGACGCCATAGCATGGTAACCATGGAGCCCGTTTAGCCTTTTTTCACTGTCACCGTATGTGTACTGGATGCTGCTGACAGACGCGGTACTGCAGTGCTACACAGCAGCATTCATTTGCCTTTGCAAGATAGCAGAGACGGTTACCAGCCCTATTGTACCATCTGCTGCTTTGAAAATTGGCGATGACGGTTACCAGTCATATTGTACTGTCTGCTGCTGTCATGGGTGTTCCTGGCTGGCCTCGCTGAGGTCAGCCGGGGGCACATGGACAAAAATGGGAATGACTTCCCAGGTCATTCCCTTCTTTATGTTTTGTCTAAAAATAGAGTCAGTCCTGCCTAGAATATGGGGCAAGTGTACTAGAGAACCAGAGAGCACAGCCGCTCCGGGTCAGAGCCGCAGATATCCCACAGAAATGATGAGCTGCATGCCATTTTAGGGGGTACCCCTGCAACAGCTCTGCCCGTTGCTTCCCTCCTCCTACACCCCTCCTGGGCTACCGTGGCAGTTATCCCCCCCATTTGTGCGATGAAGTAATAAAGAACGCAGGAATAAGAAACACTGACTTATTAATGAGATAAAATGATGGGGAGGAAGCCTCCTGCTGCTATGATAGTCCAGGCAGGACATTAAAGAGTGGAGGGGGAGAGGAGTGCAGTCTCCCTCTGCTGTGAAAGTCCAGGCAGTACAGAATCTTTTCTTTACACATGAAAGGTGGGGCTGATAGAGCTCAGCCTCCAGTTGCTATGATGAGGACGGTTACCAGCCGTTCTGTACCATCTTCCGGGAATGACCGGGAGTCATTCCCATTTTTACCCAGGCGTCCCCGGCCGACCTCACCGAGGCCAGCCAGGAGCACTCACGGGCTGATGATGACGATGGATAGCACTCATATTGTACCGTCTGCCACCGGGAAGGGTATGCTGGTGTTCAGTGCTGCAGCATCCCGTCTACCAGCAGCATTCAGTAGACATAGGGTGACATTGAAAAAAGGTGAGAAACGTTTTTTTTTTCCCTTTTCTTTCAGGCAGGGGAAGGGTGTAAATTGATGACATATAACCTGAAACACTTGGGAAAATGTTTTTGACCCTTCAGGCACTGGGAGCTCAGCCAAGAATGCAAAAGCTTTTCAGACACTACGGGGACTGTGGGATAGCTGGAGTCTTCAGTACCTCCTCCCTCCCTCCATGAGCGTCCATTTGATTCTTTGGCTTTCCGTTACGCTTGTCATGCAGCACTGTGCTGTGGACTCTCTATCATAGCCTGGAGATTTTTTCAAATGCTTTGGCATTTCGTTTTCTGTAACGGAGCTGTGATAGAACAGATTTGTCTCCCCATACAGCGATCAGATCTAGTATCTCCTGTATGGTCCATGCTGGGCTCTTTTTGGATTTGGGACTGCATGGCCACCTGTGCTGATCAGAGCTCCATGCTGGGCAAACAGGAAATTAAATTCAAAAGTTCCCGGGGCTTTTCCTGTCTACCTGGCCAGTGCATCCGAGTTCAGATCGCTTTCCAGAGCGGTCACAATGGTACACTGTGGGATACCGCCTGGAGGCCAATACCATTGATTTGCGGCCACACTAACCCTAATCCAACATGGCAATACCGATTTCAGCGCTACTCCCCTTGTCGGGGAGAAGTACAGAAACCGGTTTAAAGAGCCCTTTATATCGATATAAAGGGCTTCGTTGTGTGGACGGGTGCAGGGTTAAATCGATTTAACGCTGCTAAATTTGGTTTAAACGTGTAGTGTAGACCAGGCCTAAGTAAGCAAAAACTTGGATTTAAAAAAAAAATTGTGTTCATTGTGTAGAGCAGGGGTAGGCAACCTTTCAGAAGTGGTGTGCTGAGTCTTCATTTATTCACTCTCATTTAAGGTTTCGCGTGCCAGTAATACATTTTAACGTTTTAGAAGGTCTCTTTCTATAAGTCTATAATATATAACTAAACTATTGTGGTATGTAAAGTAAATAAGGTTTTTAAAATGTTTAAGAAACTTCATTTAAAATTAAATTAAAATGCAGAGCCCCCCCGGACCAGTGGCCAGGACCCGGGCAGTGTGAGTGCCACTGAAAATCAGCTCGCGTGCCACCTTCAGCACATTTGCCATAGGTTACGTACGCCTGGTGTAGAGTTTCCAAGCCTTATTATATCTGAAAACTAGATATGAAATGCATGAGCCTCAAATCAAAAGGAAAAAGGAAACTGAACTGAAAATCAACAAAGCAAAATGACAGGAAAGCTACATAAGAAGACCGCTTAATAAAAAGAATCTCTGAAATAAGACAGTGTCAGCACTTTAACATAAGACTAATTCTAATACTCAGACATGCTGTTGGTATGTTATTGCAGAAAAACATACTTAACTAGAAGTAGAAATAGACAAAATAAATGCAAGAGTATCAATAAGACCCTCTCAAGTAGTCATTGTTGGTTTAGTATGCAAATCCTTGTTGCTGCTTGTCTAAAAGGTTATAGGGCTTTTCATAACTGAAAACCGAGCCAGATGTTCATTTGGGATAAATTGACTTTGATGGAGCTACATTGATTTACACCAGCTGAGAATCTTGCCAGCAAATCCTATGATGTATTTTTTCAATAGCACTTTTCTCACTTTAGTCTAAATAAAAAGTTATTTGTGCAAATCTCCTGTGTGCTAAATCTAGTAATATATAATTCGGGTACTAAAATATAAGTGTGAAGCATAGATATTAGTGTGAGGTGGGAGAGAGAAGTATTTTTAGGTTATGAATGTGATCACAAAAATAATGCTTGCATATATTTCCAATAAAATTATGCACAGAGACTTTAAAAAATATTTGAGATGCAAGATGATTCAAGGAAAAAACATAATCTATTCATGTGTTATTAAAAAGTAATGCAGTAAGGAGGCTGTGCACTTTACGCCTGATTAATCTGTTATACACCATGCTTTCTGTGCACTTTGACTAAGGCTGCTTATTGAAACAGTTCCATTTTCCTTGGAGAGTGATTAAACCATATTGAGAATGTACATAATTTACACTCATAAACAAATAACAAATGTCCCTTCACTGGAAACACTATATGGGCCAAATACATCCTTGGTATAACTCCATGACTCTGCTGAGAGTTATACTGTAAATGAAATGTCACCAGTAGTTTAAGGCCAAACTTTTTAAACATGGTAGCCATAAAATTAGGCTCCAAAATCCATATTTAGACATTCATCCTGCCATTGATAGCTTGCAAGAAGATTGCTGCCTGTGCCTGTGTACTATCGGTGGCAGGATCAGGGAAAGTGGCCTGATTTTCAAAGGTGCTGATGACCTGCAGTCCCTACAGCTGTCACCAGGTGATCTGCACTTTTGAAAATCAGGCCCCCTTTAAATGCAAAAACATGGATTTAAGAGTCTAACTTGAAGCCAAATTGTGTTCCATGGATTCAAAGTCTGTCAAAATTGTACAAACGTACAAGGCCAAATCCTGATCCCATGGAAGACAAAGCCAAAATGTTCTTTGAGTAAAATTTACTACATCGGTTATGCCACTGTAGAACTGGAGTAACTCTATTGACTTTGCATGGCATTGTTAGGATATACTAGGATAATTTAGAGCAGCATTTGGTCCAGTCATGATTCCTTTCTTATTCCCCTACCCCTACCTTCCACCTTGCTTCAGCAGGGGAAGTCCTCTGCTACTGGCCCATATCAATACCAGATGCTTCCCTGTGCATGTCTGCTCAAATGCATTTAATTAACGGAATTATAATGGGATAAAATCAGTGCAGTGGGGGAATGCTTAGTGGTCCCTTTGACAGATGGTGATGTGATAGGGCTGGCCTTGGACCAACAATAACGTAATGATCATACATGAAAACCCAAACTTGGCCCAAGGACATCTTCTGTATGAGAAGTATGATAAATTTTTAAAAAATCCATCTTTGGGGATGTCTGAAATTTTCCACATATCTTTTGCCCTGCCTTTAGATCTTATTCTCTCTTTATCTGCCATCTTCATCTTTCTGAGAGGAGCAATGAGTGGTTTTTATCCAGCCTGATGGAAACAATCTATTTATCTCAAGGCTCCTAATATTTTCTTATTATACTTCTGCCATGAAATATCCAGTTTGTTGGCTCAGAGCCTAGACTCTCCAGTCCATTTATTAATTTGAGTCTCAGAATCTGCAGATCAAATGAGCTGGACTTGTCATCAGGTTTGAGGAATTTTCTTCTAAGTAAGTTAGTCTTGCTAAGAAAGTTCTCCATCACAATCTCATTAAGAGATCCTCAAGACTTATCTAAAAATAAAAACAAAAGAAATTTCAGACTACTCTGAATGCAGTGAACTTCTGAACCTGCCTGCAGAGTGGTTGGGTATTTTTTATTGCAAGTGCTCCTGTATTAAGTATAGATTTACCTATTTGATTATTTTTATTTCAGGGAGAGTAGCATTGTTAATTACTGTCACCCACTAGCAACATCAAAAGAGCTAAACGGGATTTCAGATGCAATAAATATTTCACAAATATCCATTTCTGTCATGTGACCACTTTTGTTATGAAGTGATATTGTATTGTTCATGCAGAGATCCAAGTAAATTGATACTAGGGGTGGGATTTTCAGAAGCACTCGACACTGACCTAACTTAGCTCTCATTAAAGTCAATAGTAAAAGTCACACTCATTTCAACCAGAACAGAGTTAGGCTCACACTGAGCACTTGGGAAAGTATAGGGTGGGTGCAATTTTCAAATCTGAGATACGAGTTTTTTAGAATAGAACAAAAGATAAAATCAAAGGGAAATAACAGAAGTGTCAGAGCTGCAATCACCAGAAAATCAGAAGACCTCATTTGAAGTGTCTGTTTTAATAGTGCTGAAGCATTGTTTGATTTCTTCTTGCTCATGCTGGCCTTTCATTTGCTGTGCAGTCAAGGGTCAGTCCGTTCCTCAGGGGGAGGGGGAAGGAAGGTAGCACAGGGACTGCTCCTTAAGTTTCCCTGAAGAAGAGCTCTGTGTTAGCTCAAAACAGTTGTCTCTCTCACCAGGAGAAGTTGGACCAATAAAAGATATTACCACATCCACTTTACCTCTCAGAAAGATCCATTGTAATTTTGAACTCTCTCTCTTTGCCATCATGATGTTTTCTCGGCATTGTTGGTGTGTTGGGGTACCTGATGCCAACCAGAGATGATTGTTTCACCATCCTTGCTGTGGAGGACTGTGCCACTTTAATTTACAGCAATACTCTGTAGCCTTTTGGAATGCCCTAAATCTGGCGTCAAAAGACTTAGCCAGGGCCTTTCTGTCTATGTCACCCACTCGTGGAGCTGTGGAGCAAGGGTTGTGGGTTCCTTGCTTTGTCCTCCCTACTCTCTTCCCCATTCAGACTTTCAGTTGCCAGGGGCCTGACATCTGGGTCTACCTCCAGGGAACAGAGTGCCGTGGGTGTATCCTGTTGTTCTGCTGTACTTATTTTTCCCTGCCTCCTAGCTCAGGCCACTGCATTGCTGATGTCCCTCCCCGCCACACAATGCCTGCCTACTTGGCAGGAAAGGAGAGTTAATAACAGATGACATCAAGATGGCCGATTTGTTTAATGCCTATTTTGCTTCAAGGCTTACAGCACTGCAGCAGCACAGCTGTGTCGCTCTAGCGCTTAGTGAAGACACTGCCTATGCTGATGGAAGAGCTTCTCCTGTCAATGTAGGATAATCCAATTCCCCGAGAGGCAATGGCTGTGTCAACGGGAGAAGCTCTTTTGTTGACATAGTGCTGTCTACACCGGGAGTTTGGTCTGTATAACTGCATCGCTCAAGGGTATGAAAAATCCATACCCCTGAGCGACGTAGTTATAATGACACAAGTTGGCAGTGTAGACCAGGGCTCAGTCTTCTCTAAAAAGGTTAATTATGACCAGGCACTTAACACAATTAATATTAACAACAAGGGAGAAGCAACACATGCCACAATACGGAAAGAAGAGTTTAAGAATAAATAGATAAGTTAGATGTGTTGAAGTTAGCCAGGCCTGATTAATGTCATCCTTAAGGCATTACCTGAAGCAATCTTGGAACCATTAGCAATTATCTTTGATAACTCATGGAGAACAGGTAGGTCCCGGAGGACTGGAGAATGGAAAACATAGTACCTAGCTTTAGAAAGGAGAACAAAGAGGACCCAGAGAATTATAAACCAGTCAGCCTAACCTGGATAGCTGGAAAGATACTGGAACAAATTATTAAACAATCAATTTGTAAGCATTCTAAAGGATAATAGGGTTATAAAGTAATGCTAATTTCCTTTTTTTTTTTGACAGTGTTACTGGCCTATTAGTTAAGTGGGGAGCAGTAGACTTGATATATCTTGATTTTAGTAAGACTTTTGCACAGGCCCACAAAACATTCTCATAAGCAAACAAGGGAAATATGGTCTAGATAAAATTACTGTAAGGTGGGTGCAAAAGAGGTTGAATGACAGTACTTAGAGGGAAGTTATCAATGGTTCTCCATCAAACTGGGAGGACATGGGGTCTTTCCTGGATTTGGTACGATTCAGTATTTGACTTGGATAATGGAGTGGAGAGTATGCTTATAAAATTTGCAGATGACACCAAACTGAGTGGGATTGCTAGTACTCTGGAAGACAGGATTATAATTCAGAATGACTTCGTCAATTTGGAGAATTGGTCTGAAATCAACCAGGTGAAATTCAATAAAGACAAGTACAAAGTACTTAGGAAAAATCAAATGCACAACTACAAAATGGGAAATAATTAGCTACGCAGTGATACTCCTGAAAAGGATCTGAGAGTTGTAGTGGATCACAAATTGAATATGAGTCGACAATGTGCTGCAGTTGCAAAAAAGGCTAATACATATGACACTCCTGCTAATGCACTCCAGAGTAAGAGTCAGAAGGTAAATTTTCCCACTTTCTTCAGCACACATATGGAGTATTGGGACCAGTTCTTAAGAAGATGTGGACAAGATGTGAGAGTGCAAAGGAGAGCTACAATAATGATAAATGGTTTAGAAAACCTGACCTATAAGGAAAAGTTTAAAAAACTGGATAAGTTTAGCCTCGAGAAAAGAAGACTATGGGGGGACCTGATAAGTTTTCCAATTTGTTAAGGGCTGTTATAAAGGGGACAGTGATCAGTATTGTCAAGGTTCCTCCCCCACTCTGAACTTTAGGGTACAGATGTGGGGACCTGCATGGACACTTCTAAGCTTTATTACTAGTTTAGATCTAGTAACATCGCCACCATCCAAAAATTTCAGTGTCTGGAACACTTCCTGTCCCCCCAAAACCTTCCCCTCCCTGGGCAGCCTTGAGAGGCTTTTTCACCAAGTTCCTGGTGAAAACCGATCCAACCCCTTGGATCTTAACATAAGGAGAATTTAACTATCCCCCACTTCCTTTCCCCCACCAATTCCTGGTGAGTCCGGATCCAATCCCCTTGGATCTTAAAACAAGGAAAAATCAATCAGGTTCTTAAAAAGAAAGCTTTTAATTAAAGAAAGAAAGGTAAAAATCATCTCTGTAAAATCAGGATGGAAAGTATGTTACAGGGTAGTCAGATTCATATAGCCCAGAGGAACCCCCTCTGGCCTTAGGTTCAAAGTTACAGCAAACTGAGGTAAAATCCTCTCAGCAAAGAGGAACTTTTACAAGTTGAGAAAACAAAAATAAGACTAACACGCCTTGCCTGGCTGTTACTTACAAGTTTGAAACATGAGAGACTGATTCAGAAAGATTTGGAGAGCCTGGATGGACATCTGGTCCCTCTTAGTCCCAAGAGCAAACAACCCCCAAAAAAAGGGCACAAACAAAAGACTTCCCTCCACCAAGATTTGAAAGTATCTTGTCCCCTTATTGGTCCTCTGGTCAGGTGTCAGCCAGGTTTACTAAGCTTCTTAACCCTTTACAGGTAAAAGAGACATTAACCCTTAACTATCTGTTTATGACAATAGTTCTCCATTATCCACTGAAGGTAGAACAGGAAGTGTAATGGGCTTAATCTGCAGCAAGGGAGATTTAAGTTAGATGTTTGGAAAAACTTTATAACTACAAGGATAATTAAGCACTAGAATAGGTTATCCAGGGAGGTTGTGGAATCCCCATCATTGGAGGTTTTAAAGAAAAGGTTAGATGTGCACCTAACAGGGATGGTCTAGGTTAGTGATTCTCAAACTGTGCATTTTAATGGGGTCGCCAGGGCTGGTTTAGACTTGCTGGGGCCCAGGGCCAAAGCCCAAGCCCAAACTTCACCGCCCGGGGCCAAAGCCCAAGGGCTTCAGCCCTGGGTGACAGGGCTCAGGTTACAGGCCCCCTGCCTGTGGCTGAAGCCCTTGAGTTTGGGCTTTGGCCCCCTTGCCCAGGCAATGGGGCCTGGCCTTTGCCCCCCACCCCAACCAGGATGGCAGGGCTCAGGCTTCAGTCTCCCCTCTTGAGGTTGTGTAGTAATTTTTGTTGTCAGAAGGGAGCCATGATGCAATGAATTTGAGAACCCCTGGTCTAGGTTTACTTGGCCCTGCCTCAGCCCAGGGAGCTGGATTAGATGACCTGTCAAGGTCCCTTCCAGGCCTACATTTCTATAATTTTCAAAGGATGTGCAGTAATTTAAGCTTTCAATTGTTTGCACAAATATGTTCTCATGAACATGTTTACCACTTTGCAGTCAAAGTACCTATTGTATAAGAAAGTGAAGGATGTTGTAGGCCCAGTTGCATGAGTTTATGAGAACTCAGGAACACAGCTGCACATGAAAAATATCATTAAGGATATTTTTCTTGTTTTGTTTTATATCAGTTCAAGGAAATAGAGCCTACGCTTGCTCATCTTCTAGTCTCATTGAAGTAACTGAAACTACTTGTGTGACTAAGGTGAAAAGGTTTTAGCCCTAGGAGGTCGCACTGTTTTGTGCTTCAAACTGTACACTGATTAATGCCTTCTAGTTCATTTTCATCCTACAGTAGCTGTACCTTCATCTGTGCTACATAAACAGCCTCTAAGAACTCTTTTCTGTTTCACAAAAAATGTAAGAAGCTAATGAAAGCCCACTTTTACTGATGCTAAAGTAAATTATATGCCAAAACCAGTATTGGGCAATGTAACATATTACCTGGCAAATAATGCATTGTAATATATGAAAAAAATGTTCTTTTTAAACAACTGCTTTATTCATATATGTAATACTCTGTGCTAATATGTAGGATCTTAAGATGAACGTTAACTCTGTTCCAGCTTTAAAACTGTCTGAATAATCAGATAACTATTAAACTGGACCTTTTCTTGTAATCTCTTTGCAGTAGAGATATCTCTTGTTGTGCAGCACAATAAGGTCCTTATCCTGGTAGCTATTGTACAACAAATTAATAATAATAATAATTGTATATTCTTTTTGCCCCAGATACTGAATTCACTAGAGCTGGATGAAAAATTTTCGATGAACCTTCTTCTGTTAAAAATAAGATGTTTTGTCAAAATTGAAACATTTTATGGAAATGTCTCAGTTTCCATGAAAATTATGTCAAAAGGTTTTTTGGTGGGTTGAGAGAGACCTCGGAAGATCCAATAGCCTGATGGTTAGGGCACTCACATAGTATGTAGGAGACCTGAGGTCAAGTTAGGATCCTTTCTTTAGCCCCACCTGGCTTTGAAAATGTTGGTAGTTGCCTGTATTATTTATTAAATATAAGACTCAAGATTTTCTGACTCCAATAATCTACGGTTTGAATTATTTTGAACAAAAAGTTAAAATAATCCCATTTTGTCTGCCCCTAGGTGCTTTGCTATTTGGGGTTCAGTTTTACGTATTTGTGGCAAATTGCTTGGCATGTAGACATAGTGAATAGTTAATAAGGTTAAAGAATAAGAAACTTTCCCAGAGCACAGTGCATTAGCATTATTAATTAGGATTTTGCCAACATGTTGTGTAGCTTATGCTGATGGAACTGACAAGTCAATGTTAAAATCTTATCTTAATGAAAGTGCTGTATGGTTAAACATTGTATTCTCCTTAACTGACTAAAGTAATGATTTCCTTCTTTGACAGAATAACAGATTTGGTGGATAGGGGAAATACAGTGGATATAATTTACCTGGACTTCAGCAAGGCTTTTGACACAGTCCCACATGACTTTCTGATAAGTAAACTGGAGAAATGTGGGCTCGATGGAACTTCCATTAAGTGGATACATAATTGGTTAAACAGATGCAAAAAAATGGAATGATATCAGCAGGAGCGGCTCTAGGCATTTTGCCACCCCAAGCACGGCAGGCAGGCTTCCTTCGGCGGCTTGCTTGCAGAGGGTCTACTGTCCCACGGCTTCAGAGGACCTCCTGCGGTGCCTGCGGGAGGTCCTCCGAAGCCGCGGGACAGCGGACCCTCCCACAGGCAAGCTGCTGAGGGCAGCTTGCCTGCCGCCCTCACGGCACCGGCAAAGTGTCCCCTGCAGCTTGCCGCCCCAAGCACACTCTTGGCGTGCTGGGGCCTGGAGCCACCCTTGGATATCAGATTAGAGAGATCTTAAAAGAGTGAAGAAGGGGGAAATGTAAGGTTGTTTTTTATAAATTATCATGAAAATGACTATCAGTTGAACACATAATGACTTTTCCAGTGAGAGAAAATGTGCAGTCCTATTGGCTTCAATGGAGTGAGGAACAGACCCAGAATATTTATCTATTAATTTCTCATCCATGACTTTTAACTTCTTTCTGAAACTTATCAAATATGTAACTTCAAAATACATAGGTAAGGTTGGTAACTCACTGTACTGTGACTCTTTTATGTTTAGATGGAAGTTGCACACATCGCCTGGGGATCTGCATCAGAAATTTACTTGTTTTGACAGTTGCATCTGTTTTGCTTAATTTCTTTAGATCTTTAACTGACAATCCGTTTCTTAAATTAAATGTAATTATTTCAAAAAGTAAACTTGAGGGCTTTTCCAAAGAACATATGGAGGGCTCTGTTCCTATTGAAATCACAACTTCAGCATATGACTTTTGTCATATAGTATTCAGTTTAATGGAGCATAGTACATACACTATGGGCATGTCTACACTACAGCCCTAAGTCGACCTACGCTAGGTCAACTTACAGCCACCGCCATAATTACTATGTCGCCCTAACTACACCGACGTAAGCACTACACCTCTCATGAAGATGGGGTTATTATGTCAGTTTAGTGGGGTACTTACATCGGCGGGACAAGGCTGTAGTGTGTACACTGACATAATTAGGTGGACATAAGCTGCCTTACGTTGACATAACTGTGTAGTGTAGACCAGGCCTAGGGTAGGAAAAGAGGTTTGTTTTGTAGCATCCCCTTAAGTACTTAAAAATGAGAGAACCCACAAAAATTCCAAGTCATTTTTCCCACACAAACTCTGCTGCAATGCATCTTTTCTTCAAACAATGTGTGGGAGTTAAATGGTGTCACCACTCATCATACAGACAGTTGAGTTGTTATAACTTCTTAATCATCTTAACTTGCTAACAGGTTTCAACAAAGCACATACAGTGTCTGCAATGAGGGATGCGAAAGAAAGGAATGTTGCCCTACACTGTTTGTGTGCATCCAAGAGTGGAAAAGTACACTGTTCAAGACGTTTGACTCATTTCAGTCTCTGGCCCCAGTCCTTCCATCTTGCATTTGTGTAGTGTTGAGTCATCACTTCTAATGGAAATGCTTCCTCTTAACTACCTGTCAGAAAATGTCACCTCCAGCAGTGCCAGTTCAGCTTGGATGATGACATGACAGGTGGGCTAAGCAGCCGGGTAAAAGCTTTTCTACAAAGCTAAAGTTGAAACTAAAAAAACTCAAAGAAATGTGAGTCCACATAAGAAAGAATACAACCAGTGCTTTGCCTCAGTCTTTAGTAAGGCTAATGAGGAGCTTAGGGACAATGGAAGGATGACAAACGGGAATGAGGATATGGAGGTGGATATTACTACATCTGAGGTAGAAGCCAAACTTGAACAGCTTAGTGGGACAAAATTGGAGGGCCCAGACAATCTTCATCCAAGAATATTAAAGGAACTGGCGCATGAAATTGCAAGCCCGTTAGCGAGAATTTTTAATGAATCGGTAAAGTCAGGGGTTGTACCATACAACTGGAGAATTGCTAACATAGTTCCTATCTTTAAGAAAGGGAAAAAAAGTGATCCGAGTAACTATAGGCCTGTTAGTTTGACATCTGTAGTATGTAAAGTCTTGGAAAAAATTTTGAAGGAGAAAGTAGTTAAGGACATTGAGGTCAATGGTAATTGGGACAAATTACAACATGGTTTTACTAAAGGTAGATTGTGCCAAACCAACCTGATCTCCTTCTTTAAGAAGGTGACAGATTATTTAGACAACCGAAATGCAGTAGACCTAATTTACCTCGATTTTAGTAAGGCATTTGATACGGTTCCACATGGGGAATTATTAGTTAAATTGGAAAAGATGGGGATCAATATGAAAATTGAAAGGTGGATAAGGAACTGGTTAAAGAGGAGACTACAACGGGTAGTGCTGAAGGGTGAACTGTCAGGCTGGAAAGAGGTTACTAGTGGAGTTCCTCAAGGATCGGTTTTGGGACCAATCTTATTTAACCTTTTTATTACTGACCTTGGCACAAAAAGTGGGAATGTGCTAATAAAGTTTGCGGATGACACAAAGCTGGGGGGTATTGCTAACACAGAGAAGGACCAGGATATCATACAGAAAGATCTGGATGACCTTGTAAACTGGAGTAATAGTAATAGGATGAAATTTAATAGTGAAAAGTGCAAGGTCATGCACTTAGGGATTAATAATAAGAATTTTAGATATACATTGGGGACGCATCAGTTGGAAGCAACAGAGGAGGAGAAGGACCTTGGAGTATTGGTTGATCACAGGATGACTATGAGCCACCAATGTGATATGGCCATTAAAAAAGCTAATGCGGTTTTAGGATGCATCAGGCGAGATATTTCCAGCAAAGATAAGGAGGTGTTAGTACCGTTATATAAGGCACTGGTGAGACCTCACCTGGAAGACTGTGTGCAGTTCTGGTCTCCTATGTTTAAGAAGGATAAATTCAAACTGGAACAGGTTCAGAGACGGGCTACTAGGATGATCCGAGGAATGGAAAACCTGTCATATGAAAGGAGACTCAAAGAGCTTGGCTTGTTTAGTCTAGCCAAAAGAAGGCTGAGGGGGAATATGCTTGCTCTTTATAAATATATCAGAGGGATTAATATTAGGGAGGAAGAGGAATTATTTAAGCTTAGTATGAATGTAGACACAAGAACAAATGGGTATAAACTGGACACTAGGAAGTTTAGATTTGAAATTAGATGAAGGTTTCTAACCATTAGAGGAGTGAAGTTCTGGAACAGCCTTCCAAGGGGAGTAGTGGGGGCAAAAGACATATCTGGCTTTAAGACTAAGCTTGATAAGTTTATGGAAGGGATGGTATGATGGGATAGCTTAATTTTGGCAATTGATCTTTGATTATCAGCAGATAAGTATGCCCAGTGGTCGGTGATGGGATGTTGGATGGGATGGGATCTGAGTTACTGCAGAGAATTCTTTCCTGCTGGCTGGTGAGTCTTGCCCACATGCTCAGGGTTTATCTGATCACCATATTTGGGGTCGGGAAGGAATATTCCTCCAGGGCAGATTGGCAGAGGCCCTGGAGGTTTTTCGCCTTCCCCTGCAGCGTGGGGCATGGGTCACTTGCTGGTGGATTCTCTGCAGCTTGAGGTCTTCAAACCACAATTTGAGGACTTCAATAACTCGGACATAGGTTAGGGGTTTGTTATAGAAGTGGATGGGTAGGGTTCTGTGGCCTGCTTTGTGCAGGAGGTCAGACTAGATGATCACATTGGTCCCTTCTGACCTTAAAGTCTATGAGTCTATGAACCACTCCTATAGTCTGTAGGGTTTATGTGAAGGTGTCTTTATGGCAGAGACAGCTCGTCTCTCCATTGTTTTAGTCTGTTCCTGGTTTCTGAATTATCATTTTATGTATATGTTTATCCCATTTCAAAGTGTCAAAGGCAGTACTGCCCTGGGAAGAAAAAGTAGGAAAACTTTGAAAGCCTTCAGTTCAACTATATCTGAAATTCTGAATATTAATTAAGTTCAATTAAATAAAGATAAGAGTGTCAATAAAAACATCATTAGGAGAACATAATTACTTAAAAAAAACAAGAACGAGTTCTTGTGGCACGTTGGAGACTAACAAATTTATTTGGGCATAAGCTTTCTTAGAATATAACCCACTTCATCAGATGCATGGAGTGGAAAATAAGCAGGTAAAAATATACAGCAAATGAAAAGATGTGAGTTGCCTTACCAAGTCGAGGGGGTCAGTGCAAAAAAGGCCAGTTCCCAACAGTTGACAAGAAGGGGTGAATGTCAACAGAATGAAAATTATTTTTTGTAGTGCTAACGAGGCCAATTTAATCAAATTTTGCTGTTTGGAGAACATAACTGCTAAAAACTTGTAGTGGATAAAATAGACTATGGAGGAGATTTTCAAAAAAGGCCAAGTGGCTTAGAAACAAGTCCATTGACTTTCATTTTGTGCTCCCTCTCTCTGTATTTAGGTTAAAATCTTCAAAGGTTTATTTAGACTTTTTGGTGCTTCTTTGCCTAGTTGAATACAGAACACTACTTAATCATGCTACATGCTTCATTGTGAAAGCTCGCTTAAGGGGCAATCACCTAGTGATCTGAAAGAGTAAGGTAAACTTACTAGCAATGAATGCTGCTTAATGAGAAAGCAGTGCAACTGCTTTTAATGGGGATGCCTTCAGGTGATGTTTGTACCTTTTATGTGATACATTCTCATGCTGGATCTGTTTGCTCTTCTAACCTATTATATATTCCCTCCCTAATGGATACATACAGAAAGTGTATTAATTGCTTCAGTATTCTTGTACCTGCTCCTTACTGTTAGTTTTACTTATTCCCCATACCATCTACTGTACATATGTTGGGCATCCATGTTGAGGCCCCTGACACTAGGCAGACGGCAGACTCAGTCCAGTAATGTAATGTCTCTTCAGTTCCCTGGAAGAGCACCACTACTATTTATTAATATTCTATGTATTGTTAATTGGAACGTCTCCTAAGGGGTCTGAAGGCCACCCACAGAAGTGACCTGATTAAGAGGATTCTACTGTGTAACTAAAATCACTTGTCATTGTTGTCTGTTTGCAAATACAAACCGGCGTCAAGTCAAGTGTATAAGTTATGTTATCTCCTATACATCCATCATGAATACCTTGTTAAATTAGTCCCAAACATCAGTTGAACATATTTTGAAGTTCATAAAAGTTTGGTTAACTTTTTTTCCTCCCCTCTAGACTTCCATATTCTATTGGAATGAAAAGTGCCAGATGCCACAAGGAATGTTATTCATATGTTGCTCCCAACCTGACATCTCAAAACAAACCTTGTTTTCATAATTCTACCATAATTTTTCAGCCTCGGTATGTAAGTAGAATTTACTTAAGCTTTATATAAGCACCTGAGCTACTGGCTGACTGTGTGTCCCAATTCTCTGAAAAAGTTTGAGGTTCACCAATCATTGTGTTCCGTGAATCAAGTCTGCAGGACTGTACTATGGTTTAACTTAATCCTCATTCAACCAGACTCCTTTTGAAGGCTAATGGGAATTTGCCTAAGTATCTCATGATTTGGAGCTATATCTACAAATTAGATATCTGGTCCTTTCCCATCCATTTTTTCCTGTAATTATTGGGACTCTAAGCAGTCAAAGGCTGCAAGTCATTATAGACCTTACAAGGAAGTAACTTTCAGCTGTGATATATTTTTGATCAGAACTTACTAAATGAGAATCTGGACCTACAACTAGAACTGATCTCTTGGTTAGAAAACTCATCTAGAAACTGGATACTGTGTCACCAAAATAAATGTGCATTAAGAAAACACAATAGATTCATAGATTTTATGGCCAGAAGAGAATAAAACAGGCCCTAGAATTTCACCAAGTAATTCCTGCATCAACCAATCGTTAATGCATTTCATAATAAACTGTAGTGTTGTCTGAGAGAATAAAATAGGGGAATCTCCCAGTCTCAACTACTTCAAATCTTTGTGCTTTAGTACATTTTATATCATGCTTTGGAAATACCTTAGAAAGGTATCAGTTTAGCTATATGTGCTTGAGGAAATCTGTAGGCAAACAGGCTGTACAACAGTACCTTGATCCCTTTTTGTGCTTGCTTTGTTATATTTTCTGGCTGAAGAGTTAATAGATTACAGTACTGAAAATTTTCACAATTCTTTTTAATTTTCAGTGTGAAGGAGAATTCTGTGCTGGTATGTAGCTATATAGTCTTGAAGAATGAGGTCATGTTTTGGCTCACATAATGTGCCTACAGAGAATAACTACTTTTCCAGTTAAGACCATGAATCTTTTTAATAAGAAAGAGGAATTCTTTCTTCTCACATTAAACAAACTATAGCTCTTATTAAATCTGGCTGTAATAGTGACTGTAATAAAACCCATAGACCAAGGTTGGCTGGGAACACGTGTCAGGAAAAATATGTTGTTGTTAAATGACTTTTTTTTCCATTTTGAATTAAGATTAAATGTCTCTGAATTCAGTCCTCATTGCCTGAACAAACAGCTTTCTGTCTTGTCTGAGATCTCAAAATCTGTTATCATTGAACAAAGTATTTTGGTTGCCCTGTGTTTATTCAGATCTATCACTTGTATTTGTATCATTTCATAAAACTGTTCTACTCAGATTTATGGGGGATTACTTTTTCTGATCTGAAACATAATAGTTTTCTTATGATTAAACACTGCATTCAGAACTTTTTTTTTTGAAAGATGTAACTTTATTGGGAGTTACCAGATGATTCTATTACAGATAGGCTTACAAAGTCTATTTAACTGACTGTAAAGGAAGTTAGTTCTTGGGAAAATGCTTATTGTTAGTTGTGGTGCATTTGCTTTAGAAGCTGCATATGTCACCAGTAACAGTGTGTTGTGTGTGTACATCCCACTTTACTAGGTTCTTAAATGACATTTACAACCATTATAGCTCTGTCCCTGAATCTCTTTGACTGAAATAATTTCTTAAGTGCGGCGTTACTATCTACAGCTTGTGCAAATAAACAAATACATGGAATTATACCAAAACATCGTAGGAGGTATGCTGCTTTTCTTAAAAAGTACAAAGCCATCATATTTTTCTATATTTATAGTGAATTGCTGACTAGTTTTCTCTTTGTTTTAGAAAGCCTACATTGTTTTGTTAATTTCCATTCTGTGTTAGAAAGTAGTACACATTTTATGTTGATTTTTCCAATTGTTTTATTTTGGAAAGGGTTACTTTCAAGGTACATCCAATATTTCCTGTTCTTTGTCCTTTATTACGTTCCTTGTCCAAGCTATTGATCAATCTGATTTGAATCAAGGGTGATGGGTGCAGGTTGATGTAAAATCAACACTGCTAATAAACTCGTGAATTAGACTATTCTCAGGAGGTGACTACAATTGCTATTTAGCAAAGGAAATTCCATTTTTTATTTGAGCAAATGTTTATGGAGATGGTTTTTGTTAGTTGCCCAGCTCTAGTTGATGCTACCGGGTACTGACTTAGACGACATATTATTATTACTATTTAGTGTTACTATTATTGTATTACCATACCACTTAGGAACACTAGTCATGGGCCAGGATCCCACTGTGCTAGGGACTGTATAAACAGAACCAAAAATATAGTCCCTAATCATCTCTGTCCTCTTTAAGGTGTCAATTCAGCAAAGCACTCAAGAGACTTAAGGATGAGCTTAACTTAAGGATGGTGCTTAAGTCCCATTCAAGTCAATTAAGTCCTTTACTGAATAAAGATGAACTACTGAATCCACGCCTCACAGTGCTGCTCTCATTGTATATCATCATCAGCACTCTCATAACCGCATTGGCCGTTGGGGCACCATCACTGATGAGCAATCAACCAGTTGTCTCCACCCCTGACAATTGTGTGTCAGTGCTTTTGTCTCCACGAAGTCCATTCCTGTCCACTCTTCTATGTTGTCAATCCATCTCTTCTTCTGTCTACCTCTTCTTCTCTTCCCCGTACTGTCCATTGGACGATGATTTTGGATAGGCCAGATGATCTTGTTACATGGCCGTACCACTTCAGCTTGCACTTCTTCACGGTCATCAGGAGGTCTTCATGTGACCCAGCACATTGGGTGATGATGTTACAGACCTCTTGATTAGTGACATGGTCAAAGTAAGAGGTGCTCAGGATTTTACGGAAGTATCTCATCTCTACTACCTGTATTTTCCATTCAAGTTTTGCCATAAGGGTCCATATCTCACACACATACAGAAAAATGGAGGTGACCAATGCATGCAGCAGTTTCAGTTTGGATTCCAGGGAGATGTTCTTATTCCTCCACATTCGCTTTAGCTTTGCCACTGCTGCTGCTGTTTGCACAGTTCTTGCCTGAATTTCTGCCTTGGATCCTTCATCAATGGTGATTGCCCCCTGTCATAAACAGATAGTTAAGGGTTAATGTCTCTTTTACCTGTAAAGGGTTAAGAAGCTCAGTAATCCTGGCTGACACCTGACCAGAGGACCAATAGGGGGACAAGATACTTTCAAATCTTGGTGGAGGGAAGTCTTTTGTTTGTGCTCTTTGTTTTGGGGGTTGTTTACTCTTGGAACTAAGAGGGACCAGACGTCCATCCAGGCTCTCCAAATCTTTCTGAATCAGTCTCTCATGTTTCAAACTTGTAAGTAATAGCCAGGCAAGGTGTGTTAGTCTTATTATTGTTTTCTTAACTTGTAAATGTTCCTTTTTTGCGGAGAGGATTTTACCTCTGTTTGCTGTAACTTTGAACCTAAGGCTAGAGGGGGTTCCTCTGGGCTATATGAATCTGATTACCCTGTAAAGTATTTTCCATCCTGATTTTACAGAGATGATTTTTACTTTTCTTTCTTTAATTAAAAGCTTTCTTTTTAAGAACCTGATTGATTTTTCCTTGTTTTAAGATCCAAGGGGATTGGATCTGGACTCACCATGGATTGGTGGGGGGAAAGGAGAGGGGATGGTTAATTTCTCCTTGTTTTAAGATCCAAGGGGTTTGGATCTGTGTTCACCAGGGAATTGATAAAGTCCCTCAAGGCAACCTAGGGAGGGGAAAGTTTTGGGGGGACAGAGAGTGCTCCAGACACTGGAATTCTGGATGGTGGCAGTGTACTAGATCTAAGCTAGTAATTAAGCTTAGAAGTGGCCATGCAGGTCCTCACATCTGTACCCTAAAGTTCAGAGTGGGGAAGGAACCGCGACACCCCCAAATACTTGAACAGTTTCACTGTCTCCAGATCTTGTCCACTGACAGTTATAAGTGAGCTGAGCTCATCACGTTTGTCATCAGATTGCTTTTCTCTGCACTGATTTCAATGCCATATTTTGCAGAGGTTTCATCCAATCATTTCACAAGGTTGGCAAGTTCATCTTCACTGCCTGCCAGGCCATCAATGTCATCAGCAAACTAAAGATTTGAGATTGTTCACCCCCCCCAATGCTGACTGTGCATATTGATTTTCTAGGGCATCAGTCATTATGTGCGCCAAGTAGATGTTGAACAATGTGGGCAAAGGAAGACAGCCTTGTCGGACTCCAACAGTGGTGCGAAACCACTCTCCTATTGTGCCGTTGACAAGAACTGCACTGCTGGCCTTGGCATACAGTTGATTAATGGTAAGAATAAGCTTACGACAAACATTGTACTTCTTCATGGTTGCCCAGAGAGCTTCGTGCCATACTCTGTCAAACGCCTTCTTGAAGTCAACAAAGACATGGTAGATGTCCTGCTGGTGTTGTAAGTACTTCTCACATAGAAGGTTGAAAATCTGTTCTGTGACGCTTCTTCCAGCATGAAAACCAGCCTGTTCTTCAGCAACGATATTCTCCGCTTGTGGTTTCAATCTCTTCAATATGACTTTCAACATTACTTTGCTGGGATGGCTAATTAAACGTATGGTCCAGTAATTTTGACACAATTGCAGGTTGCCTTCCTTTGGCAAAGTGATGATCAGTGACTGTGTCCACGTGGAAGGCCACTCACCAGTCTGCCAGATCTTGGTGAGTACATCTATTACTATTTCTCCTCCGAAGGTCATCGGAGTGATTTCACAGCTGCCTCCACTTCTTCATGTAGTATTGGAAAGTCATCCTCCTCTGTTGAATCTGGGCTGTCTAAGACACTAGGATCTCCATTTGTCTGGTGGTTGGTCCCTAGCCTCTGTTCATCAGAGGATGGAGGTGGATGGCAGGAGAGAGATCACTTGATCATTGCCTGTTAGCTTCACTCCCTCTGGGGCAGCTGGCATTGGCCACTGTCGGTAGACAGATACTGGGCTGGATGGACCTTTGGTCTGAGCCAGTACGGCCGTTCTTATGTTCTTATAGATTATGTTCTTATGTTCTTATAGATTAGAGCAGTAGTTTTTCCACCTATTGATGATGTCCTTTCTTCTGCAAGACTGTTCCCTTCTTTGTCTTGGATTGCATTAACTTTGGTCCATCTTTCCGTCATCAGATCTTTTACAACCTGAAAGGCTTGTTTGCTATTTTTTATTATTGACACACTCTTCAATTTTAGAGCATTGTTTTTCAGTCCATAGCTCCTTGGCCACCTTCATTCCTTTCTTGATCTTTCTGCCAATCACTCTGTATTTATCAGCTCACTCAGTGCTGTTCTTGTCTCTCTTAAGTTCTCTTCTAATGTCACACATTTTTAGTATTTCATTTCTGACCCATGTTTTTGTCTTCTTACGATGTTTCCCAAGGATGTCCATTGCTGCCTCATTCATTACAGCATCGCAATTGTTGGTCATTGGTTCTACATCTTCCTCTAGAGCAAGCAGTGGGACAAATTTTCCACCAATCCTTGCTTTGAATGACTCTTCAATGTTTCAGTCTCTGAGTCTTTCTAAGTCAAACTTGGTTCTGGTGAACTTTGGCCTGATGATTTTCCATAGCCGCAGCCAAAAATTTAGCATCACAAGGTCATGATCACTTCCAATATCAGCACCAGGGAAGCTCCTGTTTTAGCTCTGTTAATCCCAGAACGAAATTGGTTTTGCACCATGATGTAGTCGATCTGGCTGTGATGTAGACCATTAGGTGCATGCCATGTTGATTGTCTGGATGCTTAAAGTGCTCCTAATGTGTTTTCAAGAACCAGTTTGTTATAGCTGGCAAACTCCAGAAGTCTCAGTCCTCTCTCATTGGTTACCACATTACAGAAAGGACCACAATAATCTCACCAATTTGCCTGTGCGTCAGTACCCACTTTAGCATTCCAATTTCATTCCAATCATTGTATATACTGCGATGAAATAGCTGCCTTTCATGTCCTGCTCTATATCAGCATACTTTGTTTATTTCAAAAAATGAAATAAAAAGCCACAAATAATCCAGAGTAGATATTATTACATCAAAAATAAACTACATTAAAAGAATGTTATTTAGATGTCAAAGTCAAGCATTTGTAAGTTAGGAAATATCAGATGTATGGTTTCTAATGCAGCCTTAATTCTACCCTTGTGTGTGTCTGAGCTGTGCACTGAATGTGGCAGGAGTCCTGTGGAAAGAATATGTGATCATGTAATTAGGGACTGTATCATAATACATACACACAAAAGGACAGAATTGAACCATAAACCTTACATTTTCTATCATTTGAGTGCTTAACTTTGCCACCTAAATGTTTATTTTTTATGTAATTTTCTAGGATTTTTAATAAAGGAAAAAGGTGTAAAAAATGTTGCTCCTTGCGAGTGTATCAGTGCACTCACCGTGTATCAGCAGCAGGAGTGCGACCCTGAGCCTGCAGCCCAGCTTGTTACCACTTCAGCTACAGAACTAACAGCATTAACTGGTAATAGAAAAAGGCTGTTTCCCAGATGGGGAATGGACCACTAGGGATTAGTTGGGGTAGGGAGACCTGAGACCAGCCAGCCTCCTTGCTCGCTCCGTATTCCGTGGGAATTGAGGATCTCCAGCTGGATATGGTGCCCCGAGGGGCGAAGGGGATTTATAGTAGGGAGCTCAGCCTGACTGTCTCCCTTGCACCCAGCAGGAGATGTGGAAAGGGGTGTTCTGCCCAATGTGATGCCCCCAAAGCAAGGCATGGGCCACTGGAACTGTATGCTGGGTTCAGGGTTGTTGAGGAGCTCAGCCTAGCTGTCTTCTCCCACCTCACCCCTACAGCTGCTTGGCATCTCCCCGATGTTCCCAATACAGTGTGTTACTGCTGATGTTTTGAGTAACATCAGCTCAGCCTTAGAACGGTCATGTTCAGCTATTATTTTGGCAGACTGAGGAATGAAGGAGAGAGAGTAGTTTTAACAGTTTATATCCCTGAAAAAGCTGGATGAAATTTCATGGGGCAAAGAAAAGACAGTTCTGTAGTCTGAGGATATTCCCTCTGCTGAATAGCAAAGACCTGTTGCAAACAAAGGATAATGTGAGAGCTTCTGAAAGAAAAAGTTTGAAGACTCTTTTATAATGGAAAGCATTAAGCATTCTAAATATTGGGGTGGCCACCAGCTCCTACTATCTCAAATGTTTGTTTTGCACCCAACCATAACTGTAGAATGGAGCCTCGCATTCATTTCAGTTTTGAATCCAACAGAAGTGCCTACTGCAGAAAAAGACTTGAGTAATAAGGGCCTGATTCCGAGAGATGCTAAGGACCAAGAGCTCCCACCGGAGTCAATGGAACTCAGGATGCTCTGCGCTTTGATAGGTGTACTCGATGCCTTCAAGGAGGATGTTTGCAAATATTATTTTAAAAAAAAGTATTGCAAACCTTGAGCAAGTGAGAGCCACTTAGAAAAATTTACAACTGAAAGATACCATATTGTGAAAAGAGAGTGTTCTCTCACGCACACGTACACGCGCCTAGTGAGGGATAATAGGAAAGTACACCTGGCCTTTTGCCAGTTTTCAGTGCCACTTCCTTCCAGTGCTTCAGATTTCATGAATACACTTTCCTTTTGATGAAACACATACTTTTAATTAAATCTTTAGACTCATTGCTCTTTTTTTCTTTTTATTCTGCAAGTGGAAAAATTTCATTTACTCTCAGCTACTCTTTTGCTGCCTTTCTCATCCTTTCTAGTTCCAGCCTAGGCATGCTTTACATCAGCAGAGTTAATAGACCCTTTTCCTGTCAATCAAAATTAATTAGTAGCCCTTTCCTTATCAAGCATGTTCCATGGACTCTGAAAAATACTTTTCTAAGGTATGCACAAAGGTTCTTTCAGGAAGGTTTTGAAGATTCTGTTATGTTAGGATGCACAGTTTTTAGGGATTTAGAACACAGATATAAAGATTATCAGCTGGCATACACTTTTTCAGCCCCAAATAATTTTTAACACCCTTTCAAACTAACTTAGGCTAGAGAAGCAAAAATAGAGCTAAAAGAAATTCATTGGGTTTTCTTTTAATTTTAGATTGTCCATTACAGAATCTGTAAAATAAAATCAACCTAACTTTCCATGTCTCCTATTTTATTTTCTGGGTTTACTTTGTTTGTTTCCATTTTTACCTTTTGTTTTTGGCTCTCTTTAATTTTATTTTAAAATTAAAACTGACCTTATCGAAGTTAGTAAATTTCCGGGGGGAATTTCCACACACAATTTTGATTTGCCCCCCCTCCCCCTTTTTTTTTCAATGACCTCTACTAAGGATTGATTCTTTTAAACAGTACAAACTGAGTTTAGTTATTAAAATATCAGTGAATCCAGCAAGTGTTGTGTGCAGAATCAGAGGGGCTAAAGGTGTTCACTGGGTGAAGTCTCCAATAGATTGTCACAGCAAAACCAGGAGTAATTTATACAAGTTGTCCCAAAGAGGTGTCAATAAAATGTTATACCCCTGCTCAGGCCCTGATGCTCCTTCTTTCCCTGAGAAAGATTGTCTTTAATTAGGAGTCATGGTGATGGAGCCATGCTGCTAGGGATTCCACCACCAAGCCCCTGCCCCAGGAACTCCCCCTTAGAATTAATCTGCTTGCCTGTTCCACAGGTTGGGAGGGAACGATAGTATGGAAACTCTCTGTGCCTCCATCCCAGTTGGTGCCCTCCATGTCCACTGAGCCCATATCCAGAGGGCCTGCCATATGTTTGCAGGGAAGAGACAAGTTGCTGCAGAGCTGGCAGTCATCTTCTCCCCTCCATGAATTTTGGACCAGATCTGCAGGTTTGTGCTATTCTCTGCTCACATATAGGTGAAATTTTGGCTTTGAACACCAAGGTAATCCCCCACTTTTATGAGTGATATATTAAGTAATCTTTTATACAAGTAGAACAGGCAGGACCTCATTTTTTAAGATCTTATTGTAAATGCCATGTGCAGTAAGCCTTATGACATACACTTTATCCACAATGAAAGGCCAAGTCACCCCGAAGGGATTTAATTTTATGGTCTCTGGAAAGTAGGTATTCCAAACATGGTACTTAGACCACAAAGTACCCCTCCCCAGGCTTCGCTGCAAATGTATTTATAGTGAATACCAGTTTTCCCTCAGGAAGTAGGTCATACTTAGAGGGAAAATACTCTAAAGTGGGAGTGACCTCTTATGAGACTGACATGAGAGTGAAGAGCTCACCTATCACAGCAAAGATACACACATTCCAAACTCTGTATACACAGAATTTGGTTCCTAGAGTTTTACATCTTTCAAAGTGCCCCTTGATTTTAAATCCCGCTCGTTGTAGCTGTTGTAAATCCCAGTGTTTAATTCCCATCTGTACTGATTCAGCCTTCCTTAATAGGTAACGAGAAAAGAATGTGAGGGGAAGAAAGTAAAAGAGAAATAAAGTGCCAAAAAAGGCAGAGGACATGGCAGGGCTATATGACAGTCAGTGAAATGAGCAAAGAGAGTTATATACATAGTTACTTTTAATTTTATTACTAGCAAAACCAGTGCTGCCTTAAAGTTGGTTTTCCTGCGATTTTCAGACGGGGTCACAGCTAGGTCATTCCAGGGCAGATGACTTTTTCAGTTTTGTTTCCTCACAAAAGAAGTGATTGTTCCTTTCAAACTGTTTGGGTCATTCAGTTACCCTCTGATTGCTGCATTCCACTTCATTTTCCACGCTCTGTCAGAATGCAGCATGGTACCTGTGCAGTGCTGATGTCCAGGCAAGCCACCTAGATTGCTCAGCAACTGATGTGATTTTTGTCCTGTACACTGCACATTTTAAAAAGTCTAATTCTCTACCTACTTTTATATTATTATTTGTATTAGCAAAGCACCTAGGAATCCTAGAGGATCCTATTGTGCTAGATGCTGAACAAACGCAGGATAAAAATGGTCCCTGCCCCAAAGATCTTACAATGTAATTATAAGACAAGAAACAAAGATGGATACAAACAGACAAAGGAGGTCAAGGAAACAATGAGACAACCCCATAGACCAAAATAGCTCTGGCCTGTGCTTAGATATGATCCTATTAATAGAGCTGTATGAAATGTGTGTGGCAAAATTTAAAACGTTCATGAGATGCTGCTCCTTGAGTTGGAGGGATATTTTTTTAAAGAGTAGGTAGTGTGACTAGGAGGGCCTGCAGAAGCCATTTGGGCTCTGACTCTTTGAAGGAAAGATTTTAGTTAAATTGCTCTCTGTGAACCATAAAAATACATTTTTTTGAAAAGAGTCCAGGCTTTGATCCAAGTAATACCAGTGTAGATGGGAGTGAAGCCTGTGCAGTTAATTTAATTTACACTGCTATTATGGATATCAGAATAAAGTTCCTTGTCTCAGTGCAGTTTTCCCAATGTTTCCCTCCCAACACACCACATTTCTAATTTATTAAACCTTAGCCTGGAGAACCAAGAAATGGGGGATAAGGCAGAGGTGTAGGCTATCCACAGAGGCCATATTGATGATGCCACATTTTGAGAGCAGGATTTCTTCCATGTGTCAGTTCTTGGGAAATAGATGAGTATGCTCCAGGACCCAGGAGTAGTAATGAGAAGGAGGATCAGAAAGGTACTGAGGAGTTAATGACCATGAAGCATTTATAATGGGGAGGTGGATACTACATTGTAGGACACAGTTTAGGAATGTAACTAATATAACGGAGGAAAAACCATTTCATCTGAGTGGGATGTGGCAGGGCAAAGGCCCCACCTACCAGGAAGGCAGAGTATTTGCTGCAGCAGCCCCATGTGTGCAAGACTGCTACTGCCACATCTTTTTCTTGATTCCTGTTATCGCCATATCATCCCTGTGTGATGCCCAAGAAGCAGCAGCAAGGGGAGGAATGCATGTGATGGTGTGCGTACAGTGCCCAGGGTAGAATGATAAGGGCTGGTTGCTTCTCCATAGTTACAGCTGCAACCAACTTTCTTTAGAAACAGTCACTATGAGCAGGGGCGGCTCTAGACATTTTGCCTCCCCAAGTGCAGAGGGTCTGTTGGTCCTGTGGCTTCGGCGGACCTCCGCAGGCGTGCCTGCGGGAGATCCGCTGAAGGTGCAGGACCAGTGGACCGTCCGCAGGCACGCCTGCAGGAGGTCCACCGAAGCCGCAGGACCAGTGGACCCTCCGCAGACAAGCTGCCAAAGGCACCCTGCCTGCCGCCCTAGCGGCGACTGGCAGAGCGCCCCCCACCCCGCGGCTTGCCGCCCCAGGCACACACTTGGAGCGCTGGTGCCTGGAGCCGCCCCTGACTGTGAGGAGGTGCGTGGAGGCAGGGCCTCTCCAAATGTTGCCCGTGCCTCCCTTGTCAGCTTTCTAAGTGGTGTTGTGAGCTTCTCAGCAGCGCTGCCCTGACTGCTCAGCCATTCTACCCCAGCAACCTCTAGAACCTGCGATCCCTCCCTACTGCCTAGCATTCAGACTAATCCCCTGCCCTGAGCCACCAGCTCTGCTCTCATCCCTTTCATGTCGCTTGTTGGAAGACACATCTCCCTAAACCCAAATGACTTTTTCTCCCCCTACTTGCCCACCCAGATTCAATTCCCTCTCCTCCCCTTTCGCAATGGCCGCCCCCAGAATCAACCACGTGTCTGCTGCCTCTGCCTGTCATCCCTTCTGTTTATCCTGCTACTGCTGATGTTTCCTGAGGAAGAACAATATTGACCTCTGTGCTTACTTAGCCTAAATTGAATCATACGCACCTCACAGCCATCTTGTTTGACGCCAAGTTGACAAAAGTGCTGGCACTTCCTTTCCTGACATTCTCTTTTGCTGACTTGTGAAGGTGCCTGGAAAAGAAAATTTATTTCACAACTGTCCTCACAATCACAACACACAGGTGGGCTGTTTGTCAAACCAGGGGCATTATGGGCCTGGTTCTGACCTCAAGTCAGCTGCAAATAGAAGTATCTATATATGGGTGAGGTTATGACACTTTTCCTCTCAGTGAGTAGAACATTGCTCCACAAATGGCCCCATTGACTTCAATAGGACCATGTGTGAAGTTAGCTACTATTCAATGTAAATTAAAGATCCTGCAGTCTAACCCAAAGGGAATAAAGGGTCCCTGAATTAAGCTCAATTCTTTAATTTAAACATTTACTCCTGATTTATACTGCTCTAATTACTCTTGATCAGTAGCCACCCTTTATCTAGCAGTCACCTCTTTCTTAGGCAATAATACCATGTAAACCACAGAGGGAAAATAATTAAATTTATTAGAAGCTGTCTTTGTATTAGAAGTCACCCTCAATTTAAATCTTCAGGGGCAAGTAATTGGATTAAACAGAAGCTGCAGCTTCTAAACATTTTATATATTCTATATGGATGCTGTTCCCAACAGACCAAGTATGACACATATTTTTTAAAGAAAGCTTAAATATGTACACTTTTTAAACCTATTAAACCAATAGCTAGGACTAGTAAGAAATTGTCTATCGCATATTAGTTTGCAGACTAGATTGCAAAGATGGGGATTGGTCTGGCTTTGAGCCGGGGGTTGGACTACGTGACCTCCCGAGGTCCCTTCCAACTCTGAGACTCTATGATTCTGTGTTTATACATAACATGTAACTATAGCCAGAGAGAATATATCACCTCTTAAAGTGAAATGCTTTCAATTTTCATAGCATAATAACCCTATTCATCTTGAGTGACAAAGAGAAACAAAACCATAAGTCAGTGACAAGACCACTGTAATGACTGAAAAGAAGATGTGTAACTCACCCTAAAAGTGATGCATTTTTAGTAACTTATTTGTTGACTGAGTTTTATGAATGATAGGTGAACATTTGATTTTCTTTACATATGTTTTGAATTGCTAGATGCTCTGTGCCTGGTAGAAATCCTATGGAGTGTCAAGTGCTGCTGACTCTTTCTTTAAATAGAGGCATTGCTTTGCAGCACTGCTTGAAATCAGACCATAAATGAGATTTCCATGTTTAATATATTGCCTTTCTGAGACCATTTGTTAACAACAAGAGTTTACACCATTAAAAAAGAGTGTGTATAAATAATGCAGAGAGCACAGACTCCCTAACCTTGAGGGTCTTGTACGTGCTAAACTAGGCATTATCGTTCATATTCTGAGTGAAGATGTAATGCTTTTATATTCCAGGTATGTGTTTATAAATATGAGTTATTGCACATTTTATAATTGGATTAAGCACAATAAGGCTGAAAGCACTGAAAGACAGATGCACGCTGTGTTATCTGTGTTATTCTTTCTATCTTTCTTTATATTTGTGTAATTCAGTGGTTCAGCAAACATGAGACACCCATTTTAAACTGGCCTGCTGATATTCTGCAGTCAAGTCATGGATCCTGCATATATCTGATACTTTATAGGTCTGCACAATACTGCAGTATCTGTTACCAATGAGTACAGAGGACTTGATTCCTGACGCAGCTCTGATTTTATTACAGTAGTGAGCATCCAGTGCTGGAAAGTAGAGTGACCCTCACACCCAAATCATCATGCTCCAGGATTTGAGGCCTTGGTACAAATGATCCTTTTGTTCATTCCAAACCAGCACCTGGTGCTTCCTCCAATAACCAACATCTATCCAACCCAGGGAAGCTGCAACATAAGTAACACTTAATAGGCAGATTGGAATTTATAAACTACCAGCTAAAAACAACGAGGAGTCCTTGTGGCACTTTAGAGACTAACAAATGTATGTGGGCATAAGCTTTCATAGGCTAACACCCACTTCATCAGGTGCATGGAATGGAACATACAGTAGGGGGGTATAAATACACAGCATAGGGTGACCAGATGTCCTGGTTTTATAGAGATACTCCCGATTTTTGGGTCTTTTTCTTATACGGCTCCTATTACCTCCCACTCCCTGTCCCGATCTTTCACACTTGCTGTCTGGGCACCCTAACACAGCATATGAAAAGATGGGAGTTCCCTTACCAAGTGGGGAGTCAATGCTAAGGAGACAATTCAATGTAAGTTGGAAGTAGGCAATTCTCAACAGTTGACGAAGAACTTCCAATGTACATTGAATTAGCTCGTAAGCACTGACCTCCCACTTAGTAAGGCAACTCCCATCTTTTCATATGCTATGTATTTATACCTCCCTAGTGAATGTTCCACTCCATGCATCTGATGAAGTGGGTATTAGCCCACAAAAGCTTATGCCCAAATAAATTTGTTAGTAAGTGCCACAAGTATGCCTCATTGTTTTTGCTGATACAGACTAACATAGCTACCACTCTGAAAACTACCAAATAATATCCCACAAGGTGGCATGTGTATAGGGAAAGTGATAAAGAACTTGCAATTTGGGAAGTTAAGTAATGCATGCCATAAATTAAATAGTAAATGTCTTAAGCAACTTACAGAAACAGCCCTTGCCTGAAAGTAGTCTGAATCCACAGCACATCCAGTGATGGCTTAGCAGCAGGTGAATTTGCCTTCTTGCTACTGTGTTTTTAGAGCACAGGAAGATCTTCAGCTAGGGCTTCTCTTTGCTATACTGTGGAACAGAATGTCAGCAGTCCCTTCAGAGGTGAATGAGGACTGGTTGTGCCAGTGCACCCACAGTGTGACTTCTCAGTCCAGCTTTTTCTTTTGGTGTCTACCATCCAGAAGCTTGTCCTAAAATGGATGCCAAAGGACCACCTCATTGAGCCTGCTTCACACTACTAGGAGCTCTGTAAGTATATGATGCATCTCCCAAGGGACCTGCACTCTGATACACACAGATGCCATTTAGAAGTTAAGAAAGAGATGTGGGTGGTGTGAAGATGTGTACTGTTTGTTTAAAACCATAAAAGGAAGCCAGGAGGTGGAGCAGAAGCTCTACAATGAAGCTGAAAGAGTAAGAGTGCAGTTTCAGGAATAATACTGTTTTTCTTGTTCCAACAAAGTTCCTTCTTCAATGTTACAAAAAAGTGACTCTTCCTGGGAGTCTTTACCATTTTCTTTACCATTGTACTGTTGTTCCACTTTGACATAGTGTCAAAGGTTGACTCATTTTGAACTAACATAAATAAGAGGAAAAGAAAATGCTAATGTTCATCCTTCCATATGACTTTGCTTTATAAAGCCATGGAATGACCTGAGTGGAAGAAGTGCTTCACCATATTTCAAATTGCAATAAAGTTTATCCCAGAGTGGCGGGGTACATATCAGCTCATTTAATTTACTGAGAGGTGAGTGAGGCTGAAAATACGTATAAGTTGTTTGTCTTTGCTGAGGAAGGGGATTAAAAAATACCTTGACATTGTTCTGAATGAGTCTAATGAGCGTTTCATTCCAAACAGGAATGGAATGCATGAGTGGGAGTGATTTTAACAAAGGGTCCAGATAGCCGGAGATAGTGGGAAGGCCCCCTTTGAACAAACAAAACCGTGTGACTTTGCATTCAGTAAAGAAATCCACATATGAGATTGTTTGGTAGGTGAGATTTTAAACAAGGAACTCCAAAAAATTGAAGTTGATAGCTGAGCTAGCTCTGGAACAGCTATCACACCTACTGTAAATTCACATAGTAGAAGCATGATGCAAGAAGTAGCAAAGAAAAATTTCCCAGGAGAAAAAAGGGAAGTGCCATCAAGAAAGCCTCTTAAAAACACTGAGGTCCCTTAACAGAAACGTGACAAGAGAGAAGAGTGCAGATGAAGTCCACCCAGCCAGCGGGAGCATGTGCAGAGAATGTAAGTGTAACCCCCATTTCTTTTTATTATTTCATGGTGGTCAGCCAAAAACACTTACTGCTGTAATTACAGCTGCTGTTTCTATTTGCTCTCAAACAAACTGGCAGTAAAGAGCCTTGAATGGCTGCAAAGAAGTAGTTGCTACAGGGAGTGCGGGAAATTGTTAACCATCCTCAGTAGTTGTTTTGAAGCTGGTGTAGAAGCTTCATTAAGGGCAGACTTTCCTGCATGTACACGCGTACTCCCAGAGAGAAGCTGGAAGCTCCTGTCCAATCAGTAGTGAGTTATGCCAGGGGCACAAAACTGACAACCTTGGTAAGCACTGGTCAGATCCAGCCCAGCCCTGCAGGGAGAAGGTAGAGCTGTTAGGGGTAACCCAGACTGAATCTCTGGGCTGGATCTTAATGCAGCTGCCTGTAATTTTAAAGAAGTCAGTGGGATTGAGACTGGGACTGAACCATAAAGGAGCGATCGCAGACCTGATGCCAAATGTCTTCAGCAGCTGCACTACATCATTAAACCAAAGACTGTGTGTGAGCCTAACAGCTACAGTCATTGTCAATTTTTCTTTCTTTCTTATTTGAAGTGTTGTTTGTGCCCAACATTGGGGATGCTGAAACAACTGGCTATATAGTACAATCAAATGTTTTATTTAATTGTCAGTGTAATACCCTGGGTGAACTCACGTTAAAGCAGAAGATCCCCCATTGTCAGAAGTCCCTGTATTTATTTAGTGTCTAGGCCTGGTGCTATATTCTTCATTTTAAAGGAAAATACATTTCTAGTTAGGGTACATTGTAACTGCTGTGCTGTAACAGGGGTGTATTTTTTAGTGTTATTCATAAAAGGAATTTGAAATTATCAACTGTCTTGTGATTAAGGCTACGATTTAGTGATGAGTATTTTTAGTAAAAGTCTTGGACAGGTCAGGGGCAATAAAAAAAGAAGTCCCAGCCACTGAGCTGTCCATGACTTTTACTAAAAATACCCCTATCTAAATCTTAGGGACTTGGGGATGCTCCCTTGGATGCTGCTGCTCCTGGGGAGGACTCCAGAGCCCCACCACTGCTGCTGCTCTGTGCAGGGGGACAGCACCCTTGGTCCCTGCTGATGTGGCTCCGGGTGGAGATCCCTAGAGCACTGCTGCTGCTGCAGCTTTTGGTGGTGGGGGTGGCACCCCGGGGGCCCTGCTGATGCTCTGGGCAGGCGGACAGCACACTGGGGCATGGCTGCTGCTGCCTTGCTGCTGCCACTGCCCCCACCACCACTGCTACTGCCACCCCCGCCGCTCTCCCTGCCCCGCTGCTCCTGCTGCCACTCTTGCCCCACCGTTGTCGCTGCTGCTCCTCCAACACCTCTGCTGCTGCTCCTCCTGCTGCTTCAGGCGGGGAGGGTGACCTGGGGCCCCACCAGTGCTGCTCCCAGACTTCTGCTCTGGGGAAGCCTGGGACCAACTGCCTGGGATGACCTGAGCAGTGGCCGGTGCCCAGCTGCTCAGCTGGCCTGGGGTCAGCCACACAGGCCTTTGCAGAAGTCACAGAGGTACCAGAAAGTCATGGAATCCATGACCTCTGTGAAAGACTTGCAGCCTTATTCATGATAAAGACTGGTACTGGATTCCTAAGGAGAGAATGAAAGTGAATTCTGTTATAATTTCCACTTTTAGTATTTGGAGGCTTTCTATAGAAAATCCAGCTGTGGATCCCAGCTGTGGTCTCTTGCAAGGATAGGAATCATGTTCTATGCAAAGACTTTGTCAGCTAGAGAAGTCCTGTAGCACAGAATTGATAAGTGAATTGACCTACCTGCCCTCTACATAGGTTGCAAAAGGATGAAGGATATTGAGGGTGTATCAGCTGAAATAAAAATGATGGCCCATACAAGGGTGAGTGGTGCCTATTTCTCCTCCTGTCTCTTGACAGTAATCCCAGACAGGCTTGGCCTGTTAATCTCAAGGTTTAGAGAACTGTGGTTGACTTAAAGTAGATTCAGGGTAGAGGCAATTGTGATTTTTAAATACACTTTAAGGAAATGAGCCCTAGCTTTTAGTAGGAGCAGCCCACGGAGGACAGATAAGTTGCAATCCCATACTAGGACAAAAGCAGGGTGTATGGGGCAGATCTAGAGCTGTGCCTGACACAACTTGAAGATTGTAGAGTGAGGTGTCTTTTAGCCACTTTTTGCAGCTTTCTGATCCTTGGAGTGCCAGTTCAGTCCTGAGGAGCAGCTTAGGGTCTGTCTACATTCCTTATGGTGGCATGTCAAGTACGTTCACTGCACTTACCCCCTGGCATGGGTATTAATAGCAGTGTAGATGGAGAGGCACGATTTAGGCAAATAAAGCCATGCCAGAACCTTAGAGTATGTCCCCTACATGTCTCTTTACATGCCCAAGCAGTGCCTCCCACCGCTCTTCACTGCAGTGTGTAGCTACATGTAACCTACATGCCACTGCTGGTGTGGACAAGGCCTTAGAGTAGTCTCAAGGTTGTTCTGAGTTGTTGTAGCCCTCAAGGGGCTGTTCAGTATCTGGGGAATCAGTGGACAGCAGCAATACTCCTTTCTCCCAGCCATGCCTTCCTATGATGAGCAGATCATCAACTGGCCAGTCAAGTTGTCTTTTCATCTGTTTTGCACTGCTAGAGCAATACAAAACCTCTAGAATAGGGGTCAAGATCAGGTCTTTGCTGGCATACATCACAAATGAAATGAATGTGGAGGTGTCAATCACATTTTAGTGCCAGTCTACAGCAGTCCTAGCCTTAAACAATAATACAATTAAACAGAGACTGTCTGTCGTGCTGTGGATACACCCAAAGCCAGTATTTGAATAGCAGCACTGTTCCTGATCAGAGTGGAGAGGCAGAGCTTTGCAAAAAGGTTGCATTCCACCTCCCTGCCTGCATAATGCCAGGCTCTTGCCAATACTGTTAATTTATCAGTTTGACCAGCATCACATTTACTAAATGTAAAATATCTCATAGACTTTAAGGTCAGAAGGGACCATTATGATCATCTAGTCTGAGCTCCTGTACAATGCAGGCCACAGAATCACACCCACCCACTCCTGCAACAAACCCCTGACCTATGTCTGAGCTATTGAAGTCCTCAACTTGTGGTTTAAAGACTTCCAGGTGCAGAGAATCTGTACATATGCAAAGGCACACTATGTGCTGGTTTGCCTGTGTTTAGTCAAAAGACAGTATTCATTCAGTACTTTATGCTCTTTGTGTTTGAACGTTCTTCTATGGAATAAAAGTTTATGTGCCCCTCCCAGACAGATGCTAATCCATCACAAAGCTAGTACACAACTTGCCAATTTGTGCTGCTGATTGCTTTCTGTTTGTAGCAACCTTTTGTCACTGTTGTCAATGTAGATATGTATGTATTATAGTTACACACACACATACATTTGGAGTAAGAATAAAAAGGGAAAACAGGATGCACCGTCTGTTTCATCTGTTATAAAAGGCTTTTGCAGCTTTCCCCATCTCCGTGCTCAGAGTACAGACAATATAGTAGGAATAAAAGCAGCTCTCCAGCTTGTGATGCACAGCTGTGGAGCAGCCCTGGGCTTTCAGGGATGACATTTATGGCTGACATCAGGTCTGAGTATTTGCATTGGATTTTAGTGTCAGCATTGGAGGTGGGGCTTACCAAGGACTCTGTTTTGTGTTTCTGATCTAGCTAAGAGGCAGCTCTGCCTGGAAAGATACTAATTTCCCCCCTTTCTGCTATCCTGCTTGGATCTGACTCCTCCCTTCTGCAGCGCTGAACAGCGCAGGCTGAATCAAAGAGCCTCTCATTCTCTACTATGTTTCTCCCTGAACCAGTAGGGCTTGAGCATACCTGACATTCTGCCTTCATTTCAACTGAACTCTCGAGTAAGGCACATTGTCTGCTATCTGTCAAAAGTGAATGGTATTTTATTCCTGCAAGAGCCCAATTTAATCATCCTCTTGTACTTGGAAGGATTATAAAGAACCAGCTCAAACCCCAAAGTGTGTTTTAAGGAGGAATTGCTTTTTTATCTGCATCATGTGCTCTTTGGTACATGTGTAAATGTTTCCTTTGATGGAGTTTGCTTTTTGTGTGTGAGTTATCCTGGGCATAGAGGACACACACACCTGAATGTATCCTGATCAAGTATCCAAAAGGAGAGTCTATGAAAACAAAGAAGAAACTTCTGATGTCGAGCAGTTCCGATTCATCTGACAAAAACTTGCGGAGTCGGTGAGAAGGCAAAATAAAATCCCTAACAACCATGTCGGTAACACCTAGTCATTTCCCACTGAATGGGACAAGCCTCTTTGCTGAAAATCATGGCATTATGGATATAACCAATGGACAAAGAACTTTGAATATCTTTCTTTTTTGCTTGACATTTATAATTACGCTCACTACCCTGCTGGGCAGCATTTATTCACTAGTTTCCTTACTGAAAATTCAAAACAAAACCACACTTTCAATGATCGTGACTTCCTTATCTGTGGATGATTTGATAAGCGTGGTGCCAGTGACTATCTTTATGCTCATGCAGTGGTCAAGCGAGGCGCTCCCCCAGCCTCTGTGCACCACATCAGCGCTGCTTTATTTATTTCAGGGCATTTCTAGCAATCTGAAAGGTACTCTTATAGTTTCTTACAACTTCTACACGATCAACAAAACTGTGATGTGGAGTCAGCGGACCTCCAAACAGCCAGTGAGCATGATATGGGCCATTCTCACTATCTGGATTGTCAGCTTGCTGGTGTGCATTTTGCCTCTCTGTGGTTGGGGCACCTATGTCCCCACCTCTTGGGGTTGCCTCACAGACTACACCAGTTCCTACGTCCTGTTTTTATTCATTTTCTACTCGCTGTGCTTCTGCCTCCTCACTGTGCTTTCTGTCCCTCTAACTTACCAACTGTTGTGCTCAGATGAGCAACAGCGTCTTTATGTCGATTACCAGGAAATCACCCAAGGCTATTTCACTCCTGGGACGCCCCCAGTCTGTAGCACCGCCCTATCCCTTTCTCCGGAGGACCCCGTGGATAAAACCTTGAAGCATTTCCGAAACACCTGCTCCAGCTCGGAGATGGCATTCAGGCAAAGCCCAGCTGAGAGCTGTGGGCTGGACTCCCATTGCACAAACAGTGTGCAGAGCAGGAGCTACACTGTGGAGTTTGCTCAGAAACGATTCTCGCTGATTCTTGCATTGACAAAAGTCATTCTCTGGCTTCCAACAATGGTAAAAAGTCAGACTTCTTTGCATATTTGTAATGATTGATTTACACAGGGACCGAGTTTATGTGATATTAATTGAAACAGTCATCCAGCAATTATGAGCTGCATAAATCATATCCATAGAATTCATTTCAAACAGAGCTGTGTTTGTGTATGTATTTATCTTGCTTTCTTCAGGATTGATACATTCATACAAAAAAAGTGCATTTTAAAAATGAAAAGCCAGATTCATCATTGTTTTTCCAGTTTTACATCAGTGTAACTCCACTGAACCCAGCAGAGAGCTAGGCTAAAGGTAGGGGTGAATCAGGTTTTGTGTTTCAAGCAGCCTGGCAGGCATTAGGTTGACTCTGAGATCTGTGAGTTTTACTAAGGCAGATTTTTTTTCCCTCCATCCTCACAGTTCTGAGTCACACCCTTTGCCAGTCATCTCTGGGTAAGAAACTGAAGCTTGTCTGAAAAGTGATGAAGAATGTTTGTATTTTTGTAATTGTTGAAGCGTTACTACATTTTGATGCAATGTATGGGAAGGATAAATATAACAAAGGATACTTACAAGTGAGTCCTTTGCTGGGCATGTGAACATGTTGGGAATTGTTCAGTGTCATCCTTGTCCTATGGATGTGTATGGAGTCAGCCTCTCAGCTTCTTTCCATAAAGAATGAGAATTATAATGTGCATGAAGCCCAATCCTGCCTGGCACTGAGGGCCCTCAAACCCCATTGACTTTGGGAGTGGAGGATGCTCAGCACCTCACCGGATTGGCTCAGTAATCCCTAAGAATTGCTTGGAATCTGAGCTGCTTCTTTGGCAGACCTCAGGCATCAATATTTATCATTTCATTTTCAGTATAAGGCATTCTGAGAAATAGAGAGAGAGGGAGAGGGACTGTATAAGGACATTTGTCTTCTAGCGTCTGTCAAAATCACAAAGCCTAGCGGGAAATCAATGAAAATCTGTGACCTCTATTTTTGTCACATTAACAATGTGATGCTTTTGTTATTCCTGGAAATTCAGTATGTGACTGAAGTGATTTAATTTCTTAATGTTCTGCTTTTCAGATACAGATGGCTGTCCAGCACATAGTGGGTTTTCAAAGCCTTTCCTTTGAGACATTCAGTTTTCTGCTGACTTTACTAGCTGCCACGGTCACCCCTGTGTTTGTTTTGTCAGAACGCTGGATCCACCTGCCCTGTGGCTGCATCATTAACTGCAGGAGGAATGCATATGCCATTTCTTCAGAAGAAAGGAAGAGTAAGTGCGGGAGGTTGAAGGATGGGATATTATCTTAAGTGATGTTCCATATGGCAACAGACTGTTAGAGTAAATTTTATAGTAGATTGCATAGAAAGTTGTCTGCAACAGTAATAATACTCTGCACTCCTGTAGCATATTTCATTTGAGGATCTGAAAGGTTTTCATGGACATTAATTAAATAAGCCTAACAACATACCTATAAGAGAGGCTAGAGAGTATTATTATCCCATTTTACAGTCAGGGAAATTGAGGCACAGAGAAGTTAAGTGACTTGCCCAAGACCACACAGCGAATCATTGTCAAACCTTTTAACAGAAACTATGGGTTCAACTCACTCCTCCTCTAGCCTCTGGACAATACTCCCTCCCTAGAAAAGCACATCTGCCACAATGACATGCATTAAGAAAATACATTGACTGTGCTAAATAAATTGGAAAGACAGGCAAAAACACCTCTGAATTCTGAGTGACCATGCCCCTGAATTACAGGAATTTTGTCAATGAGAGAAAAAGCCCTTCGCATCCTACTGCTCACACATCCATCCACTGAGAGGCCTTCGGTGTCGACAGGACCTCATAGCCACGGCAAGGTGTTGCAATTACTTTCAAATATAATAATTATAATAGTTTTCTGTATTAGCCATTCAGCAGTGACCCATAGAAAATTTAAATCAGTTCCCTAGTTATACTGGTGTAACTCCATTGACTTCAGTGGGTTTACTCCTGAATCTCATGGGAGTAAATGAGAGGAGAACAAGGTTCACGATCTTCAGAAAAGTACTTTTTGGGTCAAGTCATTTGTTCTCTCTGAATTGGATTCGTCTTTCAAATCCAGACCATGAACTTTTAACCACTATCCCAAGGAGAGTGACTGCAGTTTGTCAAGAAAACTATTCATTCCAGATACAGCTTTGCTCTGAATCTAGTCTAATACTTACAGAGGTAAACTTATGATGATGGTAAAGAAACAATTGAATGATAATGTAAATAGTAGGGCTGTCAAGCAATTAAAAAAATTAATCGTGATTAATTGCACTGTTAAGCAATAATAGAATACCATTTATTTAAATTTTTTGGATGTTTTCTATATTTTAAAATATATTGATTTTAATTACAACACAGAATACAAAGTGTACAGTGATCACTTTTTATTTATTTTTAATTACAAGTATTTGCACTGTAAAAAATCTGAAAGGAATAGTATGTTTCAGTTCATCTAATACAAGTACTATAGTGCAATCACTTTATCATGAAAGGTGAACTTACAAATATAGAATTATTATAAAAAAACTGCATTTAAAAATAAAACAATGTAAAATTTTAGAGCCTGCATATCCATTCAGTCCTACTTCTTATTCAGCCAATCACTCAGAAAAACAAGTTTATTTATATTTGCAGGAGATAATGGTGCCTGCTTCTTGTTTACAATGGCACCTGAAAGTGAGAACAGGCACTCGCATGGTACTGTTGTAGCTGGTGTCGCGGGATATTTACATGCCAGATGCACTAAAGATTCATATATCCCTTCATGCTTCAACCATCATTCCAAGGGACATGCATCCAGGCTGATGACGGGTTCTGCTTGATAATAAACCAAAGCAGTGTGGACCGACGCATGTTCATTTTCATTATCTGAGTCAGGTGCCACCGGCAGAAGGTTGATTTTCTGTTTTGGTGGTTCAGGTTCTGTAGTTTCTGCATCGGAGCGTTGCTCTTTTAAGACTTCTGAAAGCCTGCTCCACACCTCATCCCTCTCAGATTTTGGAAGGCACTTCAGATTCTTAAACCTAAGTCTCACATTGGTACCTTCTTTGTGTTTTGTCAAATCTGCAGTGAAAGTGTTCTTAAAATGAACAACATGTGCTGGGTCATCACTCGAGACTGCTGTATCATGAAATATATGGCAGAATGCAAGTAAAACAGAGCTGGGGACATATAATTCTCCCCCAAAGAGTTCAGTCACAAATTTAATTAATGTATATTTTTTAATGAGTGTCATCAGCACGGAAGAATGTCTTCTGGAATGGTGGCCAAAGAATGAAGGGGCATACAAATGTTTAGCATATCTGGCATGTAAAATACCTTGCAATGCCAGCTACAAAAGTGCCATGCAAATGCTTGTTCTTGCTTTCTGGTGACATTGTAAATAAGAAGAGGGCAGCATTATCTCCTGTAAATGTAAACGAACTTGTTAGTTTTAGCGATTAGCTGAACAGGAAGTAGGACTGAGTGGACCTGTAGGCTCTGAAGTTTTATATTGTTTTGGTTTTGAGTACAGTTATCTAAAAAAAAATCTACATTTGTAAATTGCGCTTTCGCGACAAAGAGATTACACTACAGTACTTATATGAAGTGAATTGAAAAATATTTCTTTTGTTTATCATTTTTACAGTGCAGATATTTGTAATAAAAAATAATTTACACTTTGATTTCAATTACAACACAGAATACAATATATACGAAAATGCAGAAAATCATCCAAAATATTTAATAAATTTCAATTGGTATTCTATTGTTTAACAGTGTGATTAATTGCGATTAATTTTTTTAATTAATCATATGAGTTAACTGTGATTAATCAACAGTCCTAATAAATAGAAATGGGTTTTTTTAGGATGTTCATACTAAAGGCTATTCTGAATTTTTAATAGAATAATTGTTGAGTTTGTAATTTCACACTTAGTGCTATCTTTTGAGAAACAGAATCTGTATGCTGAATAAAGACACTAATTTATAAATGGTTCTCTGTACTTTGTGTCTTAAAATGTTCTTAGGTAGATTTGCTTTCATGATTTGATAAGAGACATACCTTTAATTACTGTATCTAGTAATAAGAAAATGGGAATGGAGGGAGTTTATGGTAGGGGAAAGAAGTAATTAAGGGAATATGTGTCAGTAAAGCACTCTTACCTTAATTCCTGAACTATTATACCATCTAAAATAATTAGCCAGAGTACTGATGTTGGGATATAATTTTATATGTGGAGTGTATATATCGTCTGTGTATGAAGATAAGATGATTATGGAATTAGTTCACCTACATGATTGTCTTCTAATGTAGGAATGTATTTTTCTTATTTGCCTCTTGGCACTGAAGTACAGTTCTGATTGATTCTCAGAAGTAGAATGTAGGGAGGCTGTGTAATCGCTGGAGGTTTTTAAGAATAGGTTAGACAAACACCTGTCAGGGATTGTCTAGATAATACTTAGTCCTGCCTCAGTGCAGGGAACCAGACTAGATAACCTATTGAGGTCCCTTCCAATCCTACATTTCTATTATTCTAAGCATATTTTTTTGAAAGCATGTTATGTTATCTTTTTGGGGTTTGAGGAATTTCACATTAGCTGATATACTGCAAAATGAGCCATTTGGTTATTTACTTCTAGTATAACTTTTATAAGGCTTTTCAAATCCCGTTCTTTAAAAATGATGGGTGAAACTATTCCTATTTTCTGGCAAACAACCACCTTCAAGACATAGAAATTCCAGTATGTTTTGACAAAGGAATAAATAAGCTAATTATCTGTGTGTATATAATGCTATGGTTAATATTTAATTTTCCATAATAATTTATACATTATAGATACCAAAAAGTCTGTTATTAAAAGTAACGAACTTGTATTTTAGTTTTAAATTTACAGATAAAATTAGTTCTTTTTTAAAATATATTTTCTAATTGTGTTTCTTGTATGTAACTTTTTAATATTTTAATTATAGAAGCTTTTCTCTTTCTGTTTAGCAAAAAGGAGAGGTTTTGAATTCAATCTATCATTCCAACAAGGTTATGGAATCTACAAGATATCCCATGAAAACCACCACCATGAAGATGATGGTGATGATAACTCTATATCATATCACAATCTGATGAACTATGACTGTGAAAACACACAAGAATCTCAGAAAGATACCAACAAAATCCTTAAATCTGCCAAAATTGAGTTCAGCACCATTCCCACAGAGGATAGCTCCATGTTTAAAGATTTCAACAAGGGCAAAAATATGGAGACTAAACAAGAACTTGGCAAGGACAAAAGCATGGACTGTCTTCTTTCAGACAAACTAGAAGCCTTTAAAAGAGAGGAGGTCAGAAACTTTGACAAATCAACATTTTTTGAAGCGCAGGAAAGAAGGCTGTCTCACGAGGAGAGCCGTAAACCAGAACTCTCAGATTGGGAGTGGTGCAGGAGCAAATCTGAAAGGACTCCTCGTCAGGTAGAGCATGGTTTTGTTCTTCATTCCTTTTTTCTTCTTTTGAAGAGTTTAAAGAGTTCTTATATAAAATCGTCGTAAAATACATTTCTGATTTTGTTGAAAAATTCCCTCCAGCTCAATTATTTGTAATAAAAATGCTAAACAGGTTCTAATTCCAGACATATAAAGCCGTATATTTTGGCAACCTCTACTCACTTCCCATCTATTTTCTAATTCTGCTCTTGGAATTGTGTCCCATTTGAACCGGTAGTCATGGATTTTCCTTATGTAAAGTGCTACATGTGTTGAGGTGGTTCACTATAATAAAAAGTTCAGTGTGAAGGGTTTAAAATGGTTTAAAGTTTACATTGTGACACAATGCATCTATTAAACTAAAGATCAGTTTCAAAAGCAGTTTTTAAATGTATGCCAACACTTTTTCATGCCTAAATTTTGGATGGGCAAAAATGTGTAAGCATGAAAAAATGAATATGTAGAAATACAGGAGTGAAGAACATATGTGCAGAAATGGGTGTGCCTAATTGTAGAAGTTCAAAATACAGTAACGCCTAACTTAAAGTCATCCCAGTTACTATCATTACGTTGCTGATCAATTAGAGAACATGCTTGTTTAAAGTTGTGCAATGCTCCCTTCTAATGTAGTTTGGCAGTCGCCTGCTTTGTCCACTGCTTGCAGGAAGATCAGCCCGTTGCAGCTAGCTGGTGGGGGCTTAGAACCAGGGTGGACCCGCAGCCCCACTATCAGTCTCCCTATCAGCTCCCCGCTCCCCTAAGTTCCCTGTGCAGTAGCTGCCCAGCAGGCTATCAGTTGTCGGCAGTTCAGCTGTCCTTCTTCCCACTGGCATGTGCTGCTCCTGCCCTCTGCCTTGGAGCTGCTCCCTGAGACTCCTGCTTGCTGTGGTGGGAAAAGGAGGAAGAAGGGGGCTAATGTCAGGATGTTCCCCTCTCCCTTGCTCCTGCACCCCACTTACCCCATCTTCCATAGAGCAGGGGGGACACACAACAGGGCTCAGGACGGAGGGAGCTTTCTGGCAGCAGCTGCAGCTTCAGCAAGCTGATCTAATTAACAAGGCAGTGTACTTAAGAGTAGAGTCAGCGTAAGTAAAGGGGAAATGCACATCTCTTTCTCACACACACACGGTGTGTGTCTCTGTCGGTGATGCTGTCTCCCCTCCTTCCATTCCTGCTGCCTTATAGAGTGTGAGAGTTAACCCTTGAGGGCTCAGCCAATTGCTTGTTCATTTAGGTGTAAGGCATTCGCTGGGAAATATCCCACCTTCTGACTCCTCTACCTCAACCAAGCTTCACAATCATCATCGCTGTGCACCAGTATTAAACTGTTTGTTTAAAACTTATATTGTGTGTGTATGTTGGGGGTTAGGTTCCAGGAAATTTTTTTTTCACCAGACAAAAGACTATATTAATATATAATATATATTATAGTCTTTTGTCTGGTGAAAAAAATTTCCCTGGAACCTAACTCCCTCATTTACATTAATTAATTCTTATGGGGAAATTGGATTTGCTTAACATTGTCGCATTTTTTAGGAACATAACTACAACGTTAAGTGAGGAGTTACTGTAGCTATAAAATATAACAGTGATCTTAGTTGATTCACCTCTGATGTGTTAGTTCTCTAAAAAGGAAAACAAAATCAAACATATCTGAAATCTCTAAAATAAGCATTAATACATTCTGCATTTCATAATTAAACAATATATAGATGCTTTAATGTTTTGAGCTTTTGCATGTGTAGCTTTTCCTATGAGACTCTTGTGTGTGTAAAAATGGATGCATTAACCACACAGGGCAAGATTATGGCCCTTGCTGTATGCTTGTACAGGGGAGTAAAGGATATAAAGAGCCCTCTTTTTCTCCTGCCTTTGCTACTAGGGCCAGCTCAGGCTTTTTTGCTGCCCCAAGCGGTGAAGGAGGGGAAAAAAAGCTATGATCGGCGACACTTCGGCAGCTGCTCAACCGCACTGTTTCATTCCTCAGCGGCAATTCGGCGGTGGGTCCTTTGATCCGAGAGGGCCAGAGGGACTTGACACTGAAAACCCAGACATTCCGCCCATTCCCATTGGCCGCCCCAAGCACCTGCTTTGTTCGCTGGTGCCTGGAGCCGGCCCTGCTTGCTACCCATATTGAGGAGAACAGCTGCCATCAGTCTCCTCCCACTCAGATGGGCAGGGAGTGCATGGAGCCTTGGATTCCCCCCCTCAACATGCCAGCCAGTGCATCTGAGCTGGCACAGAGGGAGAAGTAAGCTGTCCCAGTAAAAGGGCTGGCACTTTACTTTCCCCATGGAGAAAGAGAGGAAAGGGACTGAACTGTGACTCTGACATGAGTTGTTTTTACTCATCGCAGACTGTCAGATGGGAATCTCTCTCATGGTAGATGTTTTAGCAGAAAACCCAAATGAAACGTGACATCCTTTGGATGACATGCCAGGTATTTATCCATACATACAACTGAGTGAAATGCAGTTGACTGTGGATTTCAGTATGGGTATCAAGATTACCATTCTTTTTGACCCAAAACGTTGCAAGTTATCATTATCACTTTGTTTGCTTTATAACTTGGATGGTTACTAACAATAAGCAGTGCTCAGGAACTGGTTAGTCTTCCAGAGCACTGTGGAATAACTAGTTCAAGATAAACGCCTTATATATGTCATTTTAGTTTAATGATCTACTAGGTGTCTGTAAACTGGTCTCTTATTGTCCTATTGGCATAGGGCCTGATTCTGTTCTCACACTCAATTTACAGTGGTTTAATTTCATTGACTTTGATGTAGTTAATTATGGCTTAGACCAGAGTAACAGGGGTGTCAAGGGCATAGGATGTATGTCATGTAAAACTGGGCTGGTCCTGATCCTGCAATCTGGACTGACTCATATGACTGCAGAGAGTCCTACTGAAGTCATTCTAGTTTCTGCATGGTGACTGGGATCTGCCCATGGGTATCAGTTTGCATGACTGGGGCCTACATACTCCCTCTTCCACAGGCCCCAGCACTCATTCGTGTACTCTCTACCATGCTGATGACATATCAAGAACTGTTGTGACATAAAATGAATACTGATCTCCTTAACCTGGTGACATTTTGCTCTGAGAGCTCCATTCCTAATGCCACTGCACATTCTTGGGTGTTGGGGACACGGGAGTTTTTACATTGATTTCTGACTATAATTGAGTTCAGTACCTAAAAGAATTACTGTTACTGGTGATTTGTAACAATGGCACTGATAATTTGAAATGGGATTAAAAAAAATAAGCATGGGTATAGAACAAACCTACGCCACATTAATGTCTTGTGTACTATATCAAGGACACAGCAAACCTCAAACAGAAATGGGTACGACTATTTGATTTTCCATAATTAATGTGTTTATTTTAGGGGGGTGGAAAGGCCTAACAAGAAGTGATGCTAAGGAAAATCATGTTGTGCCTAACAGAAGGGAGAAAATATTGTTAGCTGAGCTCATCTGTATTGAATGCAAAGATTGTTGGTAATGCAGTCAATGAGCACTTGGATTTTCTGCCTCCTAAAAGTTAATGATTATGAACTAAAGGCCAAATATTGGCTTCAGGATACATACAACCCTCAGCTATATCTAGAATGGAACCTGTAGCGAGCAAGTGTCACGCCTCAATCCTGTCTCCCCCATGACTGTTGAGTTTACAGTCCAGAGACTCTTTATGTGCTGAGCTGTGGAAAACATTCCAGGACTTGTTTTAGGAGTGATAAAGGGTAATGCATGTGTTGTTATTGCAGAGCCCTATGATCTGCCCATAGCTTGCATATGCCTTCTCTAGCTCAGAGTGTTCATGCTTCTGCACACGATTTTTGGCTTGCCTTAAATAATGCCAATAATTCTATTTTAATAAGCATGAATGTGTGCCCCTTTTCAAGTTAAACCCCATGGAGACTCTTTGAGGGGAGCATTGCCTACTTTGTTCTGTGTCTGATAGTCTAATCATTGCTGTAAATTGGTTCTGAGATGCTTTTAAATATCAGTTTTGCCTACGCACTTTCAGATGTCACCAGGCTCCTTCGGTTAAATTCTGAAGGATGTGATCTGAAAATGAGATGTCCAAGAACAAACAGGGGCGCACAGGCAAAAGATTGTAATGCAGACACGAATACAGAGCTTTCTTGATTGTTGAATTAGTGGTCAATTTGATCCTTCATTTTATTTGATTGAAACCTCAGGAATCAGGTCACTTATTTTGTAAATAAAATTTCTGACCTTGATTCTGATTGCATTTGACACTGAAGAGTGTTTAATTAGTTCCTTGGCCATAGGAAAAATGCCATTTCGTCAATATAGTAGTCTCCTACTGGCTTTTATACAGGATTGTAACACTGAAGAAAAACAATAATCTCTCTCTTTTTTCCTAAATGAACAAGGAAAATATTACACATAAAATGGAAGACTAGACTGCTCAAGAAAGATGGTTAAAATTAAAAAAGCTGTGTTACTGCATCAGTGACATTATAGCTGGGCTGTGTGAATTGTTATAGGTCCACTGCCCTCCAGTGGTCACACATAAAAAACAATCAGTTGCCTATCCAAGTGGTAGGAAAAAGTGGAAGATTCTGTAAGCTCCTGGAACACATTTCCAGGGGAGGTGCCAGAAAGCAGGAAAAAGGGGTTAATAAGCTTCCTGGGAAGAGAGGAAAAGTACCTGCCACACCCCACAGGAAATATCTAAACTGCTTAGGTATGAGGGGAGGAGATAACAGCTGGGTCTGATTAAGAAAGTAGGCTTTTGAAAAAGGCAGGATTAGATCATGGGTGTGGTCATAGCTCCCAGGGTGGAATTTGCCTTTCCTATGAGAACCACACCTATAGGAGCCAGTGCTCAAGAGCATGATGGGTGAGACATTGATCTTGGACTGTTTGGGATTCCTTGTCCTATTTGTGTAGCATTCCCTGCAGAATGGGGAATGTGGTGCGAGTTGTGTTTTCCAAAGGGTCAGAGTCTAACTGAGAGCAACATTGGGGTCAGGAAGGAATTTCCACTCAGGTCAGATTGGCAGGAACCTTGGGGGTTTTCGCCTTCCTCTGCAGTGTGGGGCACGAGTCACTTGCTGGCTTTAACTAGAGTAAATGATGAAGTTTTTAAACCAAGATTTGAGGACTTCGGTAACTCAGCCAGAGGTTATGGATGTATTACAAGAATACATGGGTGAAGTTCTATGGCCTGCGATGTGCAAGAGGTCAGACTAAATAATCATGATGGCCTTAAAGTCTGTGTCTGAAAGGCTTTTATCAGGACCTACAAGTGGAGGGGTGTGCCATCGTTTGTTTGAACCCTGATGTCACCTGAAACCCTGCTGGAGCTACCACAGTGAGCTCAAGTTAAATCAATAGGGGCAGATATTTGGGGCTGGATGGCTCCTACCTGTTCATAAAATAAAAGAGACCATTTGAATATGTTGGATTTACTCTCCCTTTTTAAAAAAATGCAAGTGTTTGGTCACTTACAGCCTGCAGTGGTCAACAGTTGTGCTCTTAGCAAAAAGTAAATGATTATTCAGCAGTTTTAATGTATTGGCCTTTGCTCACATATCTTGTATAATCTAACTGACAAAGTCAGATTATGCTGTTGTAGGTTTATCACTAACTGTGACTGTCTTTGCAGTAGCCTCCAGTCACTTTTTCAACAAGAACTCCTCTACCATGTTCTTTGGCTGTCCTTTCAAATTACTAGTCCTGTTGTGACTTCTGCTTATAGCTAATGCCAGCATCTCTCTGTGAAGCAGCTAGCAGTGACTGCATGTGGCTGGCTTCCTTTGCCCTAAAGACTGTGTTCGTCACCTCTTAGACAGACTACTTCACGACTTGCCATTGCCCAGAATCCCAATTGGTGCTTTACTGACATTTCCAAATTCTAACACAATGTGTGGTTGTCAGGCTATTGTGCTTCGAAGGTCTAAAGTTCAAGATGCTAGTTACAGGATCTCTTTGTTTCTGACATTCAACTCTAACTTGCAGATCTCCACAATGCTGACATTTGCCCCATTGCTGAGAAGGGCAAGATAGAGAGATTCCCACCAGGATTAAAAGCAGAATTAAACTGCTGGGATCTTGGGCTGACTTGGTAGATGAATTCAACAGCAAAAAGGATTGTACGTGATTAATAATACATGTGGGTTAATTAATGTTTGCAAAATGCTTTGAAAAAGCAAGATACAGTATAAGTGCTAAGCAATATTGGGCCAAGTCCTCAGCTAGTATAAATCTGCATAAGTTCATTGACTTCAGTGCAATGGGATCAGCTCTCAGATCTGTAAAGAGGAATTTTAATAACTTAGTACGAGGGACATAAACTTAAAAGTGAACTTTAAATATTGTTGCAACCAACTAAGTGAACATACATTTTTATGTGTTGAATATCCAAATAGCAAAGGACCTGGGACACTCAGCCTAAAAACTAGTTTTGGGCTAACTTTTCAAAAACTAAATATCCAGTATTCTGCGGGTTATACTCATTGGAGCAATGGACCTGAACCATAAGGATGAGGACAGGTGTCATCTAGTTGTAAAGGTTTTTTTGAATAGCTGTTTCCAAAGGTTCTGAAAAACAATAATGGTAGAACTTTCAAAATCATGTAATGTTCTTTGGCAAGGGGAATGATCAACACTCCTTTAGCTTTATACTGGCTAACTTACGTTCAGGAGGTGCATTGCAACTGGTCTTGATGCCTTTGTGCTAGGAAGGAGCATGTTTTGCCATATTGCTTCCTGTCTGAGAGTGGAAGGGGTCCCATTTCCACCATTTAAGTGCATGTTATCAGACAAGAATGCTATCGGTTCTGTCATATTGTTTTCCTTATGACAGGTCAATGCTATGCACCAGTTTCAAGATCTGGATACAATATGAGAGAAAAGCAACATGGGAGAGAGAGGGAAAGGGGAGTACACTCACATACACGTTACTTAGAGCAAAATAGTTTTAAGTCCACTTTGTTAAATGGCAACTCTCAGGAACCAGTTAAAAAAGCACTATTTAAATGCAGCATAGAAATCAAGAACTCACTTCTCTAACCGAACATAACTTCTTTTTCCAGTCTACCTTTTAGGGAGATCAGTAATTAATCTCCCACCCTCATTCTCCTTCACCCAATTAATTGCAGTCAGCCGGTCCTAGTGATTACATAACTGCTCTTTAACAGCACAGAAATAAATGATTACTACAAAGGAGCAGAGTATGAAGTGTTCTGTTTTCATACCCAGGTTCAAAACCCTGTGGTCACTCTATCGTAATCTCTAATGTTTTGGGCTAGCCCTGCTGATTATGTATTGCAGTACGTTTTATATGGACTCCCATCAAAATGAACGTGGAGTAGATTTGACTGGGTCCCTTCACAGACTGTTGTCTCACTCTGTCTTTGAGAGTTGACCCACATGCTACTGTACCAGTTTGGGGTCTAATACAGGGGTGGGCAAACTTTTTGGCCAGAGGGCCACATCTGGATGGAGAAATTGTATGCAGGGCCATGAATGTAGGTCTGGGGGGGTTGGAATGCAGGGTGTGGGAGGGGGCGCGGTGTGCAGGAAGGGGCTCAGGGCAGGGGGTTGGGGTGCAGGAGGGTTGCAGCAGGGGGCTGAAGGCAGGGGTTGAGGGATCAGGGCAGGGAGCTGGAGTGAGGGATGCAGAAGGGGTTCAGTGTGCGTGCTCTGGCCCGGCATGGCTTACTTCGAGTGGCTCCAGGGTGGCAGCAACTCCCTGCCTGTCCTGGCCCCGCACCACTCCCGGAAGCGGCCCGCATGTCCGGCAGTAGCTCCTGGGGGTGGAGTGGGGCAGGCAGCTCCCCCATGCACTGCCCTCACCTGCGGGTACCACCCTGAAGCTCCCATTGGCTGAGGTTCCCCGTTTCCAGCCAGTGGGAGCTGTGGGGCAGTACCTGCAAGTGAGGGCAGCGCATGGAGCCCTCTCTAACCTCCCCTCCTGGGGCCAGAGGGACATGGGGCCGGCCACTTCTGAAAGCAGCATGGGGCCAGGGTAGGCAGGGAGCCTGCCATAGCCCTGCTGCGCCCCAGGGCTGCCAATCCCACATGCCAGATTGAAAGCCCTGATGGGCCGGATATGGCCTGCAGGCCATAGTTTGCGCTCCCCTGGTCTAATATATAGTATTCTAGTCAGAGCCTAGTCCAGATGTTAGACCAAACACCTCTCTGGTGTAACTCATTTTCTCTTCAGTGCAGTTACCTCAGGGACTGATGGGTGCATTTCACCAGTGCATTGCAACAGCTTTATATTGCTGTAACTCCACTTATTTCTCATTGTCACAGCTATGTTTGCTGCATGCATTTTCTATGCCATTTTGTGTGAGGATTATTGTTCTTTGAGCAACATTCACAGAATTATAGAATCAACATAATGCTGCTAGAACTATGGGTTGAGCTTCAACAATTCTCTTTACTGCATGTGTAGGCTATCAGCTCTTTGGGCCCTACCCTGTGATATTTTTTACGAGCAGTCATGGCACAAATAGTCCTCATGAAGTCAAGTAGTCACTGTTAGTATTCGTGTAAGACTGCAGGTTTGGGCCCCTTACTTAGCTTAACACTACTTGCTGGGTGCAAGGAAGCAAGTCTGAGAGAGCAGGGAATGAAAATGTCTGACAGAACATGAAAAGCTGCTTCTTCCATTTCTAAGCCTTCCAGAACAGACAGTTTCAGCTAGAACTAAACTCATCATTGCTTTTTTATGAAAAGTATAATAGGCTCCCATTTCCAGTCAAAGCCACTCTTCCTCTTTATAGGGTTTAGTTCTGGTATATTGGGAATTAGATTTGCAGGCTGCCTGAATTATTGTGAATTTTTGTTACTTTAAATCTAATCATGAAGGTTGAGATTTCAAAGCTATCTATGGGATGTAGATGCACGGTTCCTATTGAAACAGATGGACGTTGCCCACCTAAATCCGTGGGCAGCTTTGAAAATCTCAGTGGAATTGTGTTTTCTCTGATTCTCTGATAGATGGTTCTTTAAAAACAATATTTACAAATGTTCCCCATAGTGTTTATTTTGATCATGTCCATGTTTGTTTGTACAAACGTTCAGGGAATGGCTGTTTTCCCTCCAAATATTTGGATGCATATCTGAACAAGGCTTTCACTATTGGGTACTCATCACTCATTATTTTCTTGCTTTGAAAGTTCCCCTTGACCAGTCACGGAGCAGAAATAGTACCATATTAAAAGAGCCTATCTTGTCAATGACGTAGTTATGACTAAGAAGCAGACCAGGTCTAGCTCTGTATTGGAAATCATAAATACAATAAATCACAATGGTTACTTTAAAAATAAAATTGGGAAATTAAGGTAGGAAGCAGTTCCTATTTACTTGCCACTTTGTTTAGTAACTGCTTGATAAAGTTTGTGAAACCCTGGAATGTCAGAGTCGTTGGGAGGCAGAATGCAAGGTCTGGCAAACACGAGGTCAGCTCCTTAGCTGGTGTAAATTGAGCTATTTGACAAGAAGATTTCCCCACTTAGTGTGGCAGCCTTGATAGCTATAGGCTGAGAATGAAGTAGTCAGTTATGCTTCTGCCAGGCAAAATACAGGTGTTGGAAAGTTAAAGATCTCCAGCTGTACAAAAATGTAAGATATAGGACACAAACACTTAGAGTTGGAGATCCAGATCCAAGTTGCTGTGATGGGAAGGGAGAAGAGCTTTAGCCTCAGCCTGGAGGGGGGGCAGGATTACAGAAGCTGGAGTGGCTATAATGTGCCCTCTCTGCAAAGGGAGGGTGAGAGGAGCTATGTAGTGGCAGATACTTTGGAGTCTCTGAGTTGTCATAATCCCAGTCTGACCCATATGCTGCATGCTGGCAAATAGGGAGTCACCCTGGTTCTCAGTTCCATACTGCACAGGAGATGTGAGCCTACTGCATTTCCTTGCCCCTGACTTGCATATCAGAACTGAATCACTTTTGGAATTAAGGAGGAAGAGGAGCAGAATTTGTCCCTAAGATGCACATCATCAAAATAATTTTAAAATACCTTCGTATTTTCAATAAATGAGGGTAAAATAGACTTAGGGCAGCAAACTTCTGTTGTAGAACACCTAAATCCTGCAGGAATGCAATCTTTTAGAAGCTATAGATAGCACCTGCTCCTCTCCTTTTTCTGTATTGTGCCTGTTTAGCATGTGGGTATCTGCAACAGGATAGTCTCATCTGTTTGTAAAAGATCCAGCACCCTGTTGGTGCCATATAAATAACAGTAATACAATATTCACTTGCTCCTTTTTGGTCAAATCAGCACCAAGTGGCATAGCTGGTCCCCTGAGAGGCAAGCAGAGGAGGACTCAAAATTAAATCTACTGCTGGCTCTGGCTCAGAGACCTGTGGGCAGTCCTACTCACAGATTTCCCTGTCAGGAAATTTAACCACAGATTTAATTTTTAAAAATTAATTTTTTATTCAGTCACAATAGAGAGAAATAGAACAATTTCCTTGGCCATTCTTCTGGTTTCTTTAAATGCCATATTTATACAGAGCTCCATTTCTGGAAACACCCTACTCTGAGTGACCCATTGACCTCAGTGGAACTACTGAGGAGCAAGGAACTATACAGAATGAGTGGGGAGATCAGAATGTGGCTCACTGTGGTTAAGAAATGAGTGGAAGTTATTAGCATGGTAAACTAAATGCTAAACTGATTAATGAGAACATGCATATCTTGTAACACTAGTTCATATTTTATCTATCTTTAGATTGGCATGTGCTTCTATTTGTCACTTCTCATCTATTTATATACTCTGACACCTCTCTATCCTCTTCTCCCTTCCTCCTCAAGTTCCTTCCTTGTTCTTCTGTCCCCATCTAGTAGATTTGCTTGACTATCTTGTTGCCTCAAGAGCTACGTTTATGCCTCTGTTTTTGACTATGGTAAAATATTAACACAAAAATAAAGCTGCTGTATTTTTTTTTTCTGCAGAGCAAGCAAGGTCTCTGCTGAAAAGATGTGGGTAGAGGCAGAATTAACAGATGCAGTGTTTTGTACTAAATCACAGTGTAGATGAATCAAAGCTATCGAGGGATATTTTGCTTCTCTCATTAATGTTAATGGCAGTAAGTGGCTAAATCCACACACGGTACTTCTAAAACTGTCTAGTACATTTTCTTCCAGGTCTGTTCCAACACAATGTGTGTTCAAAGCTCATGTTGGTGGTTATATGCAGTATTCGCTTAGTCACTAGGTAACTCCAGTCTCATACATTCTAAAATCTTCCTTTTTGACAGGAAAATAATTCATTTTATGAGACACAGTGTACCTTTCCCTCATCATCAAACTTCCAGATATTGGGAAAGTTGTTCTTCTGTACTGCCAGATTCTCTGTCTAAAAACCCTGTAGGGAAAGTGCACTGGGATGGGAGCCATGAGTTCTGATCTCACCTCGGTGTCTCTTCAGGCACAGCTGAGAATAGCACCTGGGTCTCTGACATGACAGAACCAAGTTTTATCCATTCAGCTACATTGCATCTCAGAATGAATGTGCAAAATCTATGGATATCCTGTCTATAGTCATTGTGCTACCCATTGGACACAGTCCCTCCCAAAGACGGATGTAAAACCCGGGATTCCGGATCTCCAGTAGACTACTATTGTCTACCAAATAGTTTTGTAATCCACTAGTCAAGTTTGTGTTGAGTTCCCCTCCACAGAGTGGTCCACTTAGGCGATAACAATTGCTCCTTTAGCTTAGCTAGTAAATATGTGTGCTGGAGATCTCAGAATATGGAGTTCAAACTCAGCTGATAACCCCTATGAGGGAATTCTTATTTCTGCACATGATGGAATTTGGCTTTCTAGTTTTTTTAAAAAGCTAATTCACACAATGAGACGGCATCCTTTTTATGGTTGCACGCTATTATCTGTCATTGCGTATGGTACAGATGTTAAGGGCATTTCAGTCCTTTTGTCACATTTTGTGTCATACAGGTTTGAAGGTTGAGAGTTAGACTGTCTGACCTTGTTCTGAAAATACTGGGGGAAAGAAGAGAGGGGAAGCAAAACTTAAAAATAAATAATGCTAAAAAGTAAAACTGGCTCAAGGGAACAAATGCAATAATCCAGTAGCTGAGGATAAGTAGTTTGGGGTAGTGGTGGGGGTTTGAAGGTCAGAGATTTCCAGGGATGTTGGAACAATTTGTATAGTCAGGGTGCTGAGAGCCATTGAACCAAACTGTAAACCCTGTATATGAGCGACACCTCTTCAAGGTGAGCGTGCGGCAGCACCCCTAGTTCCAGCACCTGTCGAGATTTCTGATCTGCTTAGGCAGCTCTGAACAATGCAAACTTTTTCAAAATTAGAAAAATTATTTTACTGAAGCTGGTGAATAATGACAGTCTGCCAAAAAACAACTAAGGTCCAAATTTTGCAGTCCTTGGCCAGGCAAAACTCCCATGTTACCTAGCAGTAATTTTGTCTCAGTAAAGGATTCATCCCAAAGCTTTCACAGTTAGAACGGTCATTGCTTACTTTATTCTTGGTCAGAGTTTGGGAAAAATTCTAGTACTGCTTCATGTGGACATAACTTGTAAAGAGACTGAACATTCTTCAGGGTACTCTACTGTTCCCCAAGGTAGATCATTCCGGGGTAGGGTCTCAGACTGTGTGTAATGCTCACTTACCTGCAATAATTCAAGAAAATAGGAAAGGCATGAATAATCCTCTCTTACAACTGCCTCCTCACCTTGCTTGCTGACTCACTCTTCATTATCCAGCGATGCACATGTAAGGGTGCCCATTTTAATTTGTATCTTAGAAAGCAGCATTGTCCTTTTTTGTTATTTTAAGACCCTTAAAGAAAAATTTAAAGGGCACCAATCATTTTCATTTAACGTTTTCAAGAAATAGGTTCCAAGAGTCTGTATGTTGGACGTCTAGACAGTATGTTGGAGCCTTGGATATGTAGGAGTCTGTTGCCTGATTGTTTTCTCACTTTTTAAATGTAATGAATCAAAAATAACTCCACTGATGTCAACGAGTTACTCCAGGGCTGCCTGGGCCGGGGGGGCAAGTGGGGCAATTTGCCCCAGGCCCGCAGGGGCCCCCATGGGAATATAGTATTCTATAGTATTGGAATTTTTTTATGGAAGCGGCCCCTGAAACTGCTTTGCCCCAAGCCCCCTGAATCTTTTGGGCAACCCTGAGTTACTCCACTATAAAACTGGAGTCATAGGGTAATGAGGCCCTCTGTCTTATATACTCACACACTAGCTCCTGTAAATGGGTATTGGAAAAGAGAAGTGCTCAAAACAAAAAAGGCTTAGAAAAATTTTATTTGTCACTTGCTAACTTCTCAGCTGCAATTAAAAGAAATATCTTTAACATTTTATGAAACCTTGTAGTTTTTTTTCTCTCTTAGAAAGCACAGTGGGTGCCTATGTGATAATGTATCACTTTTCCCTCCAGCTAGGTGCCTTTAGGCAGCAGAAATCTGTCAGAACCCTGAGAATCTAATATATTACTTTATTGGCTTTACTGATTTTTCTCCTGACTTGATATCTCATGTACTGGCTGCCTGAAGCAAACTCTTTCAAGAGGCTCTTACATATATAGGTCTCATTTATGTGCACTGCAAATAGAAGGAATGAAAGGATTTGTAGTTTATTTTGCTTAGCTGGACTGAATGTTATATCAGCTCACCTGTTTACAGTTGAAGATGTTTCACACTGACTCATAGTCAGGGCTGGCTCCAACTTTTTTACCGCCCCAAGGGGCTGAGGGACCTGCCACCGAATTTCTGCCAAAGACCCAGACGTGCCACCCCTATCCATTGGCTGCCCCAAGCACCTGCTTTCTTTGCTGATGCCTGGAGCCAGCCCTGTTCATGGTGATAAATACAGAATTAGATAGTGATCTCTGCATAGAATCACACGTGCCATAGGTTGCCTACCCCTGGTCTACAGCCAAGCTCTAAGACAACTGCATTTGCTCTGATCCCTAAGACAGAGACAAACACCTACAGGATCTCTATCAAGCATTCTTAAAACTACAATACCCACCTGGTGAAGTGAAGAAACAGATTGACAGAGACAGGAGGATTCCCAGAAGTCACCAACTACAAGACAGGCCCAACAAAGAAAGTAATAGAATGCCACTAACCGTTATGACTAGCCCCCAACTAAAACCTCTCCAGCGCATCATCAAGGTTCTACAACCTATCCTGAAGGACGATCCCTCACTCTCACAGACCTTGGGAGACAGGCCTGTCCTTGCTGCCAGACAGCTCCCTAACCTGAAGCAAATACTCACCAGCAACTACACAACAAAAACACCAACCCAAGAACCAAGCCCTGCTACAAACCCCGGTGCCAACTCTGTCCACGTATTGTAGGACCTAACCACATCAGCCACACCATCAGGGGCTTGTTCACCTGCACATCTCACAATGTGATATATGCCATCATGTGCCAGCAATGCCCCTCTGCCATGTACATTGGCCAAACCGAACAGTGTCTAAGCAAAAGAATAAATGGACACAGCTCTGACATCAGGAATCATAACATTCAAAAACCAGTAGGAGAACACTTCAACCTCTCTGGTCAGGGCTGGCTCCAGGCACCAGCTCAGCAAGCAGGTGCGTGGGACAGCCAAGGGGAAGGGGTGGCACGTCGGGCTCTTTGGGGACAGGTCCCTCGGTCCCTCTCAGAGGGAGGGACCTGCCGCCGAATTACCGTCGAAGAAGAAAACAGCGTGGTGGAGCTGCCACCGATCGAGATCGCGACTTTTATTTTTTTGCTTTTTTTTTTTCGCCGTTTGGGGTGGCAAAAACCCTGGAGCCGGCCCTGTCTCTGGTCACTCAATAACAGACCTAAAAGTGGCAATTCTTCAACAAAAAATCTTCGAAAACAGATGCCAACTTGAAGCTGCAGAACTGGAATTAATTTGCAAACTGGATACCATCAGATTAGGCCTGAATAAAGACTGGAAGTGTCATTACAAAACCTAAACCTAATTTCCCCAATACTGATTTCTCCCTACTGTTACTCACACCTTCTTGTCAACTGTCTGTAATGGGCCATTCTCGTACCACTTCAATAGTTATTTTTCCTCCCTGGGTATCCTTCTGTTAATTGATTTATCTTGTTAGACTGACCTCACACTTGGTAAATCACCCCTATCCTTTCATGTATTTATACCTGCTCCTGTATTTTCACTCCATGCATCTGATGAAGTGGGTTCTAGCCCACAAAAACTTATGCCCAAATACATTTGTTAAGATGCCACAAGGACTGCTTGTCATTTTTGCAGATACAGACTAACACAACTACCAGTCTGAAACCTGACACCATGCAAGGCACTTCTTTTGAACAGTATCTGTTGCTCCTTTTTGTATGAATTTGCTCCAAGTATAGATCTGGACAAATTGCCATTGTCCTACCCAATTACTGGTTTCCAAGTCACTTGGGGTGACCTCATCTCTTCCTTTAACTACCAGCCTCTAAATTTACTGCAGTCAGCCTTCCAAAGGCCAAATTACTTCAGTAATATATGTTACTGCAGTTAATTTTTATTTTAGGGGATTTGAAGACTGTCTATTTTAAAGTAAACAGAAAAAACATTGTCCATGAAAAGCAACAATGAAGGCATCAGTGGAAACATTCTAAAAATATAGTTCAGCTATAGTCTGCATTCCTTTAAAGTTATTAGGCGCACAAACCCCTTAGAGCAGAGATGGGCAAAACTACGGCCCACAGGCCATCCGGCCTGCGGGACCCTCCTGCCCGACCCCCGAGCTCCTGGCCCGGGAGGCTCGCCCCCGGCCCATCCTCCACTGTTCCTCCTTCTCCACAGCCTCAGCTCACCCTGCTGCCAGCGCAATGCTCTGGGCAGCGGGGCTGCGAGCTCCTGGGGCACTGCAGCTGCAGAGCTCAGCCTGATACGGTGCTCTGTGCTGTGCGGTGGCATAGCTGGCTCCAGCCAGGCAGCGTGGCTTTGGCTCCAGCCAGGCGGCGCAAGCCACCGGTGCTCCAGGCAGTGCAGGAAAGAGGTGGGGTGGATAGAGGGCAGGGGAGTTCAGGGGTGGTGGTCGGGGGTGGGGGTGTGGATAGGGGTCGGGGTGGGGAACAGGGGAGTTGAATGGGGGTAGGGTTCTGGGGCCGTCAGGGGACAAGGAATGGGGGTGGATGGGGTAGGGGTCCCAGGAGGGTCATCAAGGAACGGGGGAGTTGGATGGGGCAGAAGTCCCACGGGGGCCGTCAGGTGAGAAGCGGGGGGGGCGGATAGGGGGCAGGGGCCAGGCCACGCCTGGCTGTTTGGGAAGGCACAGCCTCCACTAACTGGCCCTCCATACAATTTCGGAAACCTGATGTGGCTCTCAGGCCAAAAAGTTTGCCTGCCCCTGTCTTAGAGGTTTACTCAATTTTATTGTTATTTTGCCACTAGGGGAAGCAGACAGGGCACTGGCCTAGGAGATCAGGGTTCTATTCCTGGCTTTGCTGCTGGGTAATGTTGGGTGTGTCGCTTCACCTTTGTGTGCCTCAGTTTTTCCATCTGTAAAATGGGGATAAGAGTGATCTCCTTTATAAAGTGTTCTGACATCCAGGAAGAAAAAGCACTACATAGCTTTTATTATTAAGGAGTAGACTCTTTGGGTTTTGCTATGGACTTCAATGGGGCAAGGATTTCACCCTCTGTGTTTAAGTTTAGAACTAGCTTTTTGTTGAAAACCTCTTTTTAGCCCTCTGTCAGGGTATAGTACCTGTCTAGGTCCGAAGAGGAGCAAAGGTGACAGGGTCAGAAAGCCCTGGTGCTCCAGACCAGCAAAGCAAGGGTTAACCAGCAGAGCTAGGAAACAACTGTATACAAGGAAGTACAAGTCAACAACAGCTGTTGAAAGTGAGGAAGCAATTTGGGATGACAGGCCAAGCTGAGCTCTATTTCTCACAAGGATACTGCTTCTATGGACTTGTCTACACAGGGTTAGTCAGAAAATTAATCCGAATAAATTAAGGGTGCAAATTTAAAGTGGATTACTTAAACTGCATTAAGTGTTTGTGTGGTTGTTCTTATTCAGAATTAAAGTGGCATTAAATTCAATTAAGCCTAATTTACTTCCACAGTTAAAAGATTTTGAGTTTCTTGTAGCATGCCTCAGATCTTTTCTTGAAGGAGGAGAAGGAACACCAGAGAAGTGTTCCTAACAAGTGTGCTTTGAAGTCTGGCTTTATTTTTTGTTTTGAGGAATAAAGGATCTCTACCAGGCTGTTTTCTAGCATCTTGCTATTCCCAAGTTACTTAATGCTGGCCATAGGTGAAAATCTTCCTACGTTATTTTGACTGTGGCTGTCTGCAGGCTAGCTACAAACTTTACTCTGTTCATGTGGCTTTGAAGAGAGAGAGGAAGTGATCTTGTAGGAAACAAATCCCAGGGGCTATTTAGATATGAGACTAGGATGTCAAAGAACAGGGTAGATCACAAGAAATGGCTCATATGTGGCCTTCTCCAGAGGAGAATGTTGGTTTGTAATGTGATAAAGTATTGATGAGAAACCATTCTAATTTAGCTGAAGTTGGTGGAGTTGCTGTAGATTTACATTTGTGTAACTGAGATCTTAGTCTAGTTCTACATGAAGCCACTTCTAAAGAGGATACCCTGTTTGGTATCCTCCTGTCTCATTGCATGATTCTCCAGTCAGAAACAGTTATTCACACCCATGCTGATAAGTATGGTACAGAGCACTCCCACCTCTCCGGGTTGAGAATCTTCATACTTGCAGTGCTCCTGCTTTCTGCAGAAATCAAACACTGGACTGACAAACTGTGATGTGATCTCTGATCCAGTGTGAAGCAATGTCCCTGGTTCCCCAGTGTTTACAGTTGTGTGAATAAATATTTATGGTAGCCAGGCCTTCTCACCTCCTATTGTGCGTAGATGTGCAAAGGTCCTCAGAATGAAGATGATAAATGCAGACCATAGATGCACAGTACATAATGAGGATAAAACAATTTCATTCTTAATGCTGAATAATTTTTGCCTTTAATATTTTGATGTCTTCTTCTGTTTCTAAACAAATTGCAGCCCTCAAGGTTGTAGAGAAAAAGCTTGAAAACATGAACCTAAAGGTTCCCAAACCAGAAGAAAAATAAGAAGAATCCAGAAAGTATTTTTCTTAATCTCAGATTCTTATGCAAACATCATGATTGGAGGGAGGAATAATTCATGATTTTTTGAATGCTTGGGGCTGGCAATATAGCTGCAGTCATTTTTGTCTCACTATTTCACTGTGTCGGAAATTACTTGAACTATCGTTCAACCTCTGTTTTGTTGCAGAGCACTTTTTCTCTACTTTTAGCACAAGGCAGATGCTAACACAAGTATTATCAGGCTGAAGACATACTCTGGGAGCAGATTTGATTCTGTTCTCTGGATAGAGTATATTAATAATCAGGGCCGGTGCAACCATTTAGGCAAACTAGGCAGCCGCCTAGGGCACCTAGTGGTTGGGGGCGCCTAAAAGCCCTCTCAGGTGAGGAGGTGGAGGTGAGCTGAGTGGGAGGGCGCGTGGAGATGGTTGCCCGCAATAACGGGGAGGGGGGCACACAGGGGAACTACTCCCTGCTCCAGCTCACCTCCACTCTGCCTCCTCCGCTGACTACACAGCCCAGCTCTAAGTCTCCTCCAATTAGCCCCGCAAGTCTGGGCGGGGTGGAGAATTAGAGCGACACCGTGTGCTCAGTGGAGGAGGTGGAGCCGAGGTGAGCTGGGGCAGGGTTTGGTTCCGCAAGAGGTCTCCCCAGGCAGGGTTAGCTGCCGGGGGAAGGGGGAAGTCTCCCCAGGCAGGGTTAGCTGCCGGGTGGGGGGGAAGGGAGGAAGTCTCCCCAGGCAGGGTTAGCGTCCAGGGGGGAGAGAAGTCTCCCCGGGCAGGGTTAGCTGCCGGGTGGTGGGGAAGTCTCCCCAGGCAGGGTTAGCGTCCAGGGGGGAGGGAAGTCTCCCCAGGCAGGGTTAGCTGCCGGGGGGGAGGGAAGTCTCCCCAGGCAGGGTTAGCTGCTGGGGGGGGAGTCCCTCCAGGCGGGGTTAGCTGCCATGGGCGAACGGAGTTAGCTGTCGTGGTGGTGGGGATAGATGCTGCGGGGGGGTCTCCCCACATAGGGGGCTGAGTTAGCTGCTGGGGGGGGGGGTAGGGTTAGCTGTGGGGGGGTGCAAGGTGGAAGTTTCACCTAGGGCACGAAACTTCCTTGCACCGGCCCTATTAATAATCAATAAGGACATTCAGAGATTGGAGCTGGATTTCTTCCTTTGCCACTATGTGGTTCCTGCTAACAAATCTTTCCTTAAATGCTTCTTAGTAGGAGTTAAACATGTGCTTAAATGACTGCACAGGGTGCAAGGCATTGGAGACTCATAACCACTGAGTTCGTGTTCCTCATGTGTGAACAGAAAAAGGTCAGTTGTGTTCCGTACAAAATGTCAAATATGCATAGAAAAGTTTCCCTGGTGAAATTAAGGTATACTAATAAATCCTTCTCAAACAACACTTTTTGCCTCATTTTCTAGGCTCCCGCTAGCGAAATAAATACTTCATCTCCTCCCAGCCCACACTTCTAAACAAAAATATTTTGCACCTGCAATATAATTCCCACAAGAAGCAGAATACATAATTGATTATAGTGAGATTTAACTGAGGAGCACATTAATTGCTTCACTATGAGGGTGCTCAGCAACACCTATTGAAATCAATGGGAGTTAAAGGCATACGGTACCTTTTTAGCTGGCGCCTGACACTTTGCAGGAGCAAGCCCTATTTCAGCAGGTGGTGATGTTATGACTTCCCTTAACTATGTACTTGCAAGTTACAATCACTTTATTATTCTTTCATGGGTGCATAACCAACATTTCTTGCAAAACTAGATCAAGAAGTTTTTGCCAGTTTACAAAGGGAAATGCAGAAGAAGATTCTAAAACTTTTTCCCCCCACAAAACACCTTTATTATGGGTCAGATCCGTCAGTTTCTACTCAGGCAACATTTCTAGTGAGTTCGGACTGCAGAGAGACTACCAGATTAGGCTCCATAAATAGAGCTTGATTATAACAAGAATTGCAGTTTACGCATCCGGATGCATTCAAACAATCTGAGACTCTGGGGCTTACACTGCAGCCCTTTCTCTTGTGAGCAGTGCCATTGATTTCAGTGAAGTTACTTATGTGTCTGGCAGCAGAACTTCCCATTTTACTTTACTGTAAACAAGCTATATGCTGCACACAACCAGCATTCTTTCTATCTTGGCCTCCCTTGGATATGAAATCTTACAGATAAGACACGGCCCTGGACTCTTTCCTGCACTGTGATCTGCTTGCACAGGAGCAAGAGGAAGCCATCAGAGAGCGAGCTATGCCTCTGTGTTTCTCATGGTGAATCTGAAGCAGTCCTACACTGTTGGTGTTACAGCAGCTCTAACTTACACCAACAGCTTGGCCATGTGCCAGTTGACTATATCGATAGACCACAGCTGCCCTGCTTTTTCGCTCCCTCTGCCATGGCTCCTTGGCCAGGTGGGCATAGGAGCTGGCTATGCCTCTCTGCACCAGCTAAGAGCTCCACAACATGGGGGAATTCTCAGCTAGTGAGCTGGGCTCAGATTCTGCCTAAGCAGCACAAAGTAGCCAGAAGAGGAGGGAGAATCTAGCTCACTCTGTATGTATGAGTGGGGGGAGGGTCATACTACCTCATACAGGGATAAGTATTTTCAATTCTCCACAAACATAATAGGCTACAGTGTGAGACTTAAAGTCAGGGCCCTCCTTAGGCATAGGCAGAATAGGCAGCCGCCTAGGGCCTCACTCTCCCTGGGGGCACCACTCTCCAGGCAGCCCAGACAGTGTAGAAGCAGGGCTGCTGGGTCCTAGAGAGAGCCGAAAGCAGCACAGTCTGAGGAATGGGATTGGCTGCTGGGGTCTCTGGGAAGGGAAGGGGGTAGAGATTGGGAAAGGAGCTCACCTCCCCTCCGCCCCACGGAGCACCCCCTCCTTTCTCCCTCCTCCCCAGCAGCACCCCTCTCTCTCTCCTCCCTCCCCTCCGTCAGGGCTGGGTTGGGTGAGGTGCTGGGGGATAGGTGGGGGGAGGGCTGGCTGGCTGCCTGCTGAGGAATGAAAGTGAAAGTAACTCACTTCCTCGGCAGGCAGCCAGAATTGGAATGTCACACAGGGCTTGGCTGGGGTTAGCCAGATGTGTGAAAAATCAGGATAGGGGATTGGGGTAGGGTGAGCAGATATCCCTATTTTATAGGGACAGTCCCAATTTTGGGGTCTTTTTCTTATATAGGCTTCTTTCACCCCACCACCCACCCACCCATCCCTGTCCTGATTTTACACACTTGCTGTCTGGTCACTCTAGGTGGGGGTAATTGGTGCCTATATAAGACAAAGCCCCAAATATCAGGACTGGCCCTATAAAATCAGGACATCTGGATCTGGCCACCCTAGCTGGGGAGCGCCTCTTCCCCGGGCTGGCAGCTGCCAGCGATCTCATCCGGGGGGAGCTGCACAGGGCAGGACGAGCTGCTGTGGCTGCATGGGTGCCCTGTCCCTGAGATCAGATGCCGTGCTAACTTCACCATGGTCTGTTGAGCTGGCGGCGGTGCCCATTGGCGTGTGATTGGACCTGAGGGTTTGCTGCTGCTGTTGCCACTCTGCACCCCAAGAGGTGGATTTTGGGGTCCTGCAGTTTTCCACCTATCTCCTCCTCTACTGCAGCTGTTGGACCAGCAGGCTGGGGGGTGAGCCAAGCATGAAAGCAGTACTGTGTTGCCATTTAGATTGTCATTTAACAACTTCATTTGCCAAAAATTCTTGCTAACAATCCTGAATCCAATTTCAATATTTTTTTTTAAAAATCAATATCTTAGCCAAAAACAGAAAATTAAGTTGTTGACAATTATTAGTGACAGGTTTGGTTTGAGGCAGGGAGTGGGTCAGTTTTCATCAGAGAAACAAAAAATGTTGACTGACTTTCCTATAGCCTGTTACTCCTGATAAGAGCCCTCCAACAACTGTAATATGCTCATCTCCTTACTAGTGTATAAAGCAGGGGTCGGCAACCTACGGCACACGTGTCAAAGATGGCAGGTGAGCTGATTTTTGATGGTATGCAGCAGCAGGCTGAGTGGCTCAGCCCATCACTGCTCTGGGGTTCCGGCTGCTGCCCTATTGCCAGCTGGAATACCAGCCATCGGCCCCACTAAGCACCTGCTGCTGGCCTGGGGACCCCCAAAGAACCCCAGGCTGGCAGTGGGCTGAGCAGGCCAGTTGAACCACTCAACCTGCTGTCAGCCTGGGGTTCCATTCACTCAGCCAGCAGCGGGCTGAGTGGGCTGGTGGTGGGCTGAGCGGGCTGGTGGCGGGCTGAGCAGGGCCGGTGGGGGGTTGAGTGGCTCAGTCTGCTGCCAGTCTGGGGTGCCAGCAGCACTCAGCCTACTGCTACTCCGGGGTTCCGGCTGCCGGCCCCTTGCCAGTCAGGAGCTCAGCCGCCAGCCCCACTCTTCCTCCTGCCAGCCTGGGTGAGCAGAATCCCAGGCTGGTAGCGGGCTGAGGGGGGGTTGGCGGCCGGGATCCTGGCTGGCAGGAGTTGGTGGTCAGAACCCCAGACCAGCAGCGGGCTGAGCAGGGCCTGGGATCCTTGTCTAGGGTTCCAGCCACCAGCCCGCTGCCGGTTTGGGGTTTCATTTACTCAGCTGGCAGTGGCCTGAGCAGGACCAGTGGCCAAGACCTCAGATCATAACAATAGTTTATTTATATAATATAGACATAGAGAGAAACCTTCTGCAAACATTAAAATGTATTACTGGCACGAGAAACCTTAAATTACAGTGAACTTGGCACACCACTTCTGAAAGGTTGCCAACCCCTGGTATACAGTGACCATATGTTGTACTAAGATTCTCCTGCTTTTTTTTTTTCCCTGTGAGTCAGTATAACTTTTGCCAGCCCAGAAGTTGGGCAGCCAATGTTTTACATTTTCACAATGTTTTCTCCAACTTTCATAAAGTAAATACATAGTTAATATGAGTTAAAAAGGCCAGGAACACTTCTTTATGAAGAATCTGTACAGCAGATCATACCCATAGATGATCCAGAAAAGAAATTTGAGGTTGAATTTTTTAATGTTGTGATTGATAAAGCAGTATCTGCTGTTGATGAAAGGTTTAATACCTTGCAAGTACACCATGAACAGTTTGGATTTTTGTATGACATAACTAAATTCAACGAAATAGGAAAACAAGAGCAACTAATGACAAAGTGCAAGAATCTAGAGAGCCTCCTGAAGCACGGTGATACTTTTGATTTAAATGGACTTGAACTGTACGAAGAATTGAGTACACTGTCATCAATGTTGCCACATGCAAAATCGGTGATGGACATTGTACAGTTTATTCATACCCGCAAACTTGTTGACATATATCCTAATGTGTACATTGCCACTCGTATTCTACTGACAATTCCTGTAACAGTAGCATCAGAGGAACGGAGTTTCTCAAAACTAAAGCTCATTAAAAACTATCTCCGCTCTACAATGAGTCAGGAACGCTTGACTGGTCTTGCTATTCTTGCGATCGAACAAGACACGACTTTGTCTTTGTCATATGATGACATTATTATTGATTTTGCAGCCAAAAAAGCCAGAAAGATTGCTTTTAATTAAAAACAAATCTTTGTTTCAATACCTCTTCATATAAATTTCCAATAAAATTTTGATAAATTAAAAAATATATATTATTTGCATCATTCTGTCATATCAGAATTTTTTCTATAGTGCTGCTTCTTTAGTGCTAGTCCATCAGCATTACAGTGTGCTTAACTAAGTTAAACTGGTTTTAATAATGTGAATGTGGCAAGTTTTCCAATACTATAAGCTTATGTTTGTGTTGCTAAGAGCAGATCAGGCACAGGGGCACCAGTTTAATAATCTTGCCTAGAGCACCATAAATCCTAAGGCCGGCCCTGCTTACAGTAACAAAAAAGGATTTGCTGCAGTGATTCTGCAGAGATTCCTTTGCTTGGAATGACCTTGCCACCGAGGTATGAATGATGTATGTGAGGTATGAATATAACTGTCATTTATTCCACTGTAACTTTTCGTTTCTTCTTGTTAAAAAATGAATGTACTGATATATGTAGTCCTCCAGTGAAAACAATGTCCTAGATTCCAACAGACAGGATTGCCTACAGCTATCCAGACAGGAATTCATGCAGATGAAAAGCCCTGTGGTGAGACATGATGGAAATGCACACTGTTCACACTGTAAAAATAGAAAATAAAGGGCTTGATTCTGCATACACACTGTGTGCAAGGAACTCTTAGGGAAGTTAGTGCAACTTGTGCACATGGAATTGGGACCCAAATCTTTACTTTTTACTAAATTGCAATTCTGGCATGGCATCACAGATGCAGAAATAATACATTTAAACAGCTTTTAAAATATGAACAATTTTTTATTTTTTTCAGATTGAAGCACTTACATTTTAGTGGAAAACAAACTTGACCGATGTAAGGTGCACTGTACATACTGCTAGTTAAATTGTTCTTTGTGAAGCAAGGACCAGATCCTAGGGCCCATTCTACAGCTCTCATGAGACACTACGCTGTATGTGTCTGATCCTCAAAGGCCTGAGCATTCTTTGCTCCCACCAGTTACAGTGGGAGCTGAAGGTGAAAGAGCTACTCGTTACCACACAGGACTAGGTTTTCTAAAATGAATTCAAGTGTCCATTTGGCCTGAAGAGTTACAATAAAAAAAAACTGGTAGTGGCAGCATTTTGTTAAGAACACATGCAGATCAGACTTCTGTGGCCTGCCTCCATGAAACTATAACAACTCATGGTAGAACCAACACAATGTTAGACTTAAAGAATTTGTAAGTAATTTTCTAAATCTTACTCTAGCAGATTATGCTCTTTAATATGTGAATCTAATATGCAACTAGACTGCCTATATATCTTGGATACTAAAAAGCATTTTCACTAGAAAGAGGAAGCTTTTTTTTATTTCTAATAGCTGTTCGCCCCTATGCAAATGCATAATTCCCTGCTGCATTCAAATGGATGATGCATTAAGTCAAGACATAAAATTCTGCCTCTCTGAAGATGATCTAGAGAATCGGACTATCAGTAGGCTTCCTGTTCCTTAGTTAAAGAACCTTTATAATTATGCTTTTAAAAGAGGAGATGTAGTATATACTGTGTGGGAGGAGTCTGAATTTTAAATTTATTTTAGAAATCATACTTTTTTTTTAAGTGTACTATTGTAACGTAAGGGGCAGGAAGGAAGAAATGTTGGAAGAGACAAAGAGATGGAGTCTTCCTCCAAAAACATTTTGGGCTTGTGAAGAGTGCCATTGTAGATTATTCAAAAAGAGAACAGTGGCTTGCTTTCTAATTTAATTGTATTAAAAAAGAATCATATCCCTGCTACAATTGCAGATACCATTGTTTCACTTAGAGAACACAATGAGAGTGGTAAATGAACCTGACTAGAATAAATGGGAGTCCATCACTGAATTACTCAGACAGCTTCCTGTTTTTAATGTTCTTAAATTAAAATTGCATTAAAAGATTTATAATCAAAACATAAAATTAGGTTTACAAAGAAATAGAAGGCAAAATTCTGCCTCACAGAATGTACCAGAATCAGGCTTGTTTTGGGACAGAAGTCATACTCCAAATGCTGTACTTAATATTGGATTAGTTAGAGGTGCTGAAGTAGAAATTGTAGACCCATAATGGAAATCTTTAAATAAATAAAATGAACAGCCAGCTCTGAAACACCACCACCTTGTAGACATACAGTGACAAGACACACTATTTAATGTTACATACTTGTAGGCAAACAATACCTTATTTTATAAAGATAATCAAGCTTAATAGACTCTAAGGTCACACTTTGCTCTTATTCATACCAGTTTACATCCAAAGTAACTCCACAGAAGTCAATGGAGTTACTCAAGTTTACATGGGTATAGACAAGACCAGTATCTAGTCTTCTCTCTTGCAGAATTAACAAAGTTCTTCCTGTTCCATATCTATTCTCCCTTATATTAAATACGATATGTGAGATACAGTTCCTACTTAGGCTATTTCATTCATGCATGAGATTTGCAACACAAGCAAACCAGCCTAGGTAAGAGATGTGAATCCACAATAGACTTTAACCTTTGGCTCACATTGTTCTGTTCATTTTCAGTTACTAACAAGTCTACATGAATGAGTGTCAGATCTTATTCCATTACCTAAGTAGAGGACTAATCACGGAGGATTTGATTTAAATAACTAGTCAGAAAGACTCAATTTAATCATGGATTTATACATAAAAGTGCATTCTTGTTGGTTGGTATGACCTTAATACATATTCTTCACAACTCAAAGATAGATGTAGGTTTCATTTCTAGAAAGTACACGCTATACATTATTTTAAGTGATTTATTTTGAAAACTTTTCAGATTAGTTTTAGAGCTATATCAGAAAATGAATGATTGTTTGGTTATTTCATTTACCAAAGGTAATTGAAGCAGATATTTATGAAGTCACTGGGAGGTGAACTATTTCTAATGCAACAGGTTAATCATTTATATTTGGAGGATTTTCTTGCCATTTTGTATTAGGAGGAGAAAATCACTAGACAGACATTTAAATCGTTTTATTTAACTAAAACAGCAACGTTATGTTTTCTGGATTTTTTTCTTCAACAGCAAACATATAATATTTTAACAAACAAGCATATGAATTTCTGAATTTAGTTAAACATTCAAATTTTTAAAAATCAAGTTTGTTTTTGTTAACATTATTTTACTAAAATAGTTAAATGAAATTTTAAAAAATAAATTAAATTGACTATGTCAGCCAGGTCAACATGAGAAACTTAAAATATTGGCTTCTGCAGAAAAACTCAGTAGTCTTCACCTTCATTTTTCTGTTTGTTCATAATCTGGAAAAGAAAAACAAGCTTTCCTACTTTTTCAGGTCCCAAATGATTTCTCAATTTGGAATGAATTAGTCCAAAGGAAGAAAATATTCTTTCTACACCGGCTGAAGAAGCTACTGCTGTTAAAAGTGAGATTATCACTTCAACAGTCTCTGAATCCAAATGCTTAAGTGACTTCCACTAGTAAACTGGTGTGACTTTCTTTAAAACATCATCAGCAAACATATATTTCTTGAATGATTCACCCTTAGCTCTGAAGTTTATTATAGTTGGCATTATGGAGAGATGATTGCTAGATCTGCTACCACTGTTCTCAGTGGTAGCAGATGACAGAACAAGCAGTAATGGTCTCAAGTTGCAATGGGGGAGGTTTAGGTTGGATATTAGGAAAACTTTTTAACTAGGAGGGTGGTGAAGCACTGGAATGGGTTACCTAGGGAGGTGGTAGAATCTCCTTCCTTGAAGGTTTAAAGGTCAGGCTTGACAAAGCCCTGGCTGGGATGATTTAGTTAGGGATTGGTCCTGGTTTGAGCAGGGGGTTGGACTAGATGACCTCCTGAGGTCCCTTCCAACCCTAATATTCTATGATTCTAGATGTCCATGTCATAGTCAACGCCTCTTCTTCAGGCGTTAAAGTTTGACCCTGGTACCGAGTTCTGAAAATATTTGCAAGAAAATGAGCTGGAGATGGTGCTTCTCTCATTCGTTTTTTTAATGCTTGTAATTTAACTCTGTCATTGCATATTTCTCTTTTTAAGGTCTCATTCAGTTCCTTCCAAATTTCAATAGCGTCAGTAATAAAACAGCTATTTCTCTGCATTTTGTTCAAGGCTACAGACATAGGCTTCAGGGTACTCAGCATGTGCACAACATTTCTCTTAAGCCCAATGTTGAGAACTTTGGCTGTGACAGTGCCATCTATTTTTTCATGATTTTGCTCACAAACTATCATCAGATTTCGCCAGTTCTTGATATAGTGCTCAAAACAGTCCACTGCTGAGTTCCATCACACATCTTGTGGGAGAGTTAGCTTGGTTCCTCCCACTTTTTTCAGAGCAGCTGCTGCAAAGTGGTTGTTGTGGAAGTATTTTGCAATTTCAACAACATTAGCCTTTATTTCTGGAACACTGAAGTCTTTGGCTAGGAGGTGCATCAAATGGGCACTGCAACTGTATGTTATTAGCTTGGGATGCTCTTCACTCTCTCTTCTAAATTTCTTCTCATCCTGGATACATTTGCAGTGTGACCAAGCTGCATACTAGACATTTGACATTTTTTTCCCAGTTTGTTATAGCTTTTACTGCTACTTCTTGTAAGTATTCTGTTGTGTGTGCATTTCCTGATGTATCAATTGTTTCTGAAAGGAAGACATTCCCTTCTTCTGTTGTCACGCAAGCACATACAACAGGATCATTGTGGACACTGCTCCACCCATCAAGACTCAGGTTAACAATTTCACCCTCTAGATCTTTTGCACACTGCTCAATTTCTTTTTCATACACTTTATCCAGCAATTTGCCTGTGATATCTGCTCTGTTGGGTGGACTGTATCCTGGTCTTAATAATTGAACCATGTTAATAAAGTGTGGGTTCTCAATCGTATGGAAAGGAGAGTTTGTTGCATAAACAAACCAGGCAATTTTTTTCATTAATTATCTCTTTTGTAATCTGCTGGTTCTTATCACAAACTTATCAATGGTTGTTTCTGAATGGTGGAGTTTTTTTTTCTTTTTGCAAGAGGTGATATACTGTGGCTATGTGACATGCATGATGTGACTGAAACACTATCATTGGCAGATAACTCTGAAACTATAGAAAATGATGGTGATCTTGAAGGTGGATAGTCTTCAGAGTCCTGTATGTTGAAGATGGATTCTCCTAAACAAAATAAGTCAATGCAGTTATTTAATTATTATTACCATACTGCTCATTTAGTATTACTCATTGCATTCACTGACACTCAGTACTACTTTAAAGGTGAAATTGTAAAAGGAAAATCTACCTATTTCAGCTAGTTATTTTTTATCACAACTGCATCTAAATGATAGTACCATAGAGTCACAACTATATTTTTTGCTTAAACATGAGAATTGAAGAATAGTTCAGAAGGAAGACAGGCAGTCCTTAAGAAAGAAGTATGAAATAAAAAACTTTACCAACCTGAAGATCCTACATGATCAGACATGTTCCTTTAATCATCTTCAATGCAGCTTCCTCCTGAGAAGGAATGCTTCTCATGATGTTGTTTCATGTGGGCAACCAGGCCTTGTATTTCTTTGTTGCACTGTTTGCATTTTGCACACATGCCTGTCTTACCCACGGGTAGAGGAACTTCATTAAAATATTCCCAAACTGGGTCTCTTTTGTGGCCTGCTGCCATTATAGGTTTTCCCTTCTAGTGAGAGAATGCTATGGTAGGTCTCAAATCAATGAAGGCTATACTCAGAAAGACCTCAAGACTTCTGGAATATGCTGCTCAAACAGTTTCACTTTTGTTTCTACTGCCTGTCCCTCCCTTCTCACATTTATCTCCAGACTTCTCCTTGTCCAGCTCTATTGCGCCCCCAACAATCTTCTATTCATTTAACTTTTTGAAACTTTGCACTTTTAGAGAGAAGTAAGGGATTGACTCCATGTACACAAATTTGCAGAGAGACAATAGGGTTGAGGTCTCTTATTTCTCACCTCTCTCTCTATATTATTTATTTTAAAACATTTTTGCTGTTAACAAGCATGTTATCTCTGGAGACACAAATCTACAGTTTGAGAACCACAAAACTAAGCATCTCTGATGGTATCTTCTACACTGAGCACTGAGTCTCATTGGATAGATAGAAATATTAACCTAAATAATCAGTACAGAAACCCCTGGAATCCCATAAGATCGGGTCCCTAATCCATGAACTATTGGAACTCATTTAGAAAACTTTTCTTAAACATTACATGAATATATTGTCTCATACTATAGAATTAGAATCACTATTCCATGATGAGATATCTTTGAGCTATAATGTATCTTAATTAAAACTGTCTTTAGATAGGTTTTTTTCCCTCAAAAAGCATTTTATCAAAGTCCAATTTAAATTAAAAAAAAATCCAATCTTTAAAAAAAAAATTAAATCATTGATTTTTCGCCACCCTGGGACTAATGGCCTTGTGCTAACTCAGTAGGTTAAAACAGTACTTGATTCCACAAGTGTTCAAAGAAGGTCAACTGTTTAGGGAGCTTTCATCATCTCTGGCTAGTCAGGAGGAGGCTGCTACCACTCCAGGGGACCACTCAATTCTCCTTCATGGCCCTGCACCTTCCAGGCAAGACTATAGTAATACATTCTGATTAGAGCTACACTTGCTGACCGAGTTTCACTAGTGTAGAGTGCAGAAGCACGACTCTTTAATGTGGTCAGCCAGTATGAACATGGAATATCAATACTCAGATCTCTGTCCTGGCTCTCACTTCATCTCCTAGTGCAATAACAGGTGTTATTATAGAGGGGGAGAGAGAGCCCAGAATGCTTTGGGATGCAGTTAGTAACCAGAGCTGACTGAGAATTTTTCTACGTTCTGTTGGGAAAAAATGACAATTTGTCAAAACTGAAACTTCATGAGAAAGAGTCAGTTTTGAAAAAATTGTGAAAAAAGTTTTGAAACTGTCAAAACATCCCACTTCAACATTTCAAAATAAATTCTGGATTTTGGTTCACAATAGCTTTTCACTTTGAAATTTGAGTGAATTATAGAGTGAATTAACGTCAACATCAAAATTAAATGTTTCAAAATTATCAAAATGAAATATTTTCAATTGACCAAAACCCAATTTATTTTAAAGTTTTTTCACTTTACAAAATTTTTGAGATTTCAATATTTCTTCCCAATTTGGGAAAGGGAAAAAAGTTTGAAATCTCAAAAATGTTCCTGGGACAGGAGAATCATTTTCTCCCCAGCTCTATTAGTAAACACCATGGGACAATATAAGGCCCATTATCTTTATTTAGTATTAGGTTGATTTGGATTTTTGTCATAATATTTTGCATTGTTTAACATGTTTGTTTAATTAACATTTGCTCTGTAAGGCATGTAGGGGATAGATTACTGGACATTTAAGTGGCAACTTGTGAGTGTATGCTTTAAATTCTGTGTCTGCTACAGCTATAATGGCTATGAGGATAAATAATATTTATTTTCCATCAATACACAGCTAAATTATAATGTAACTATTGAAATTAGATAGTTCACTGAACACTGGGAAAAGTATAAATTTGGCATGAACATTTGGCTACTTAAGATGGATGTTGATCTCTTACTCAAAAATAAACGATGCAGAAAGAGCAGTGAGAACTATGGCAGTGGCAATTACTTATTCTGTTCAAGAAAGAATTCACTCTGATGGCCTCGGATATACTCTGTCTTTTAAACATCCAATTTTACAAATCTGTAATATCTTAAACAAGAATCTAACCTTGCGCTTAATAGGTGCTAGAATGTTCAGTCCTTATTGATCTTGTTTTTTCATAGACTCTAGATGTCCTTCAGAACCTAAGTGTGTTTTTTAGGAAGTACTCCAGACGCTGAACCAGATTAGCTGCCAGAAATGCGGACACTAACTGACCCTTGAACAGAGAACTTCAAACGGTGTAGACTAGGAGCCTGCACAGCACAAAGAAAGCAGCTAGAGCCAGGGCTGAGAATTGAGTCCTAGGTCTTATCACTTACTTGGAAATGAATTTCTGAACTACTTCATTCTCTGGCCCACTATCCTCCACTGCTGCAAGCCACACCATTCCTGCCCTTCGTATGAATTCAGTGCTACACTGTGAATTAAATTGGGCTTTCACACACTTATAAACAGAACTAAAAGTTGGATCCAGACACAGAACATCAGCTGCCTCTGTTACTTAATGTAAACTGGGGGAATTCTTGACAAATTCTTTCTCTGACAAATCTGTAAAGAAGGCAAATTTTGTTTTTATTTCCTTCCAGCAAAGCAGGCCAATTTCTGGCAGGGCTAATCAACTTCTTTTCAGGCTAGTTGCTTTGTCCAAGCTTGAACAGGCCTGAGTCTAATAAGATTCTCTTGCACAATAAGATCCCACTTTTCTTTGCAAGTATCTGTGTTAAGGATTCATACAACTTGATTAGCAGAATGGCAATCCTGTAAAACTCCTGACTTATTCTACCAGGTTCCATCACAAGATCTTTTCCTTAATAACCCGCAAATAATGGCCTTCCTTGCCCTCTCAAGAACAAATTTACCTTTCACGTCAGTGGGCTAAACTGCTCTGATACTAAAGATTTGCTCAGCTTGACTGTGAAAGGAGATGAAAATCAGGGCCAGTCAAAATGGAGGAACCATCTTTCAGTTCCCAAGTAATCCCAATATACATCCCTGCTTCCAGTTATTTTACCTGGTTCCCTTCTAGTAGTTAGCCATTAGAGAGAATATGGTCCCTCTGCTAGCATTAGCTGAGAGAGTGTCCCTTTGACTCAAGCAGTGAAGGCCTGTAGTTTTTGGAACTGAGGAACTAGGGTTCTACTCTGAGCTCTCCACAGTGTAGGATTTATCCAATATTCATGTCTGTCAGCTGTATGTGGCTTCATCACAGTTGTATCACAAATCGGGGAAATTTTGCTGACCTTAAATACTTTCCATCTTGCCTCTTTTTAAAGCCCTCTCTTGGGAGGGGTTAGAGGGCAAATAGGTGCTGCTCCCACTCTGCCGGCCTTATAAACTTGTACCGTGTCTTTACAAATTTGCTGATGTCTCTCTTTTTTTGTCTATTTTTTTCTGTCCATTTTCTCTCTCCAATCCTGATTTTCTGTGGGTTTTTCCCTGCTTGTCATCCTTTTTCTTTCTGTTTATTCCCAGCCCTCTTTTGGCTGATTCTTCTCCTCTCCCTTCCTCTTCTGGTTACTTCATTCCCCAGTTTACCAGAAAGCTAAGACTACTGTGTTGAAGCAGCAGATGGGGAAGCAGCAGATGGGGAAGCAGCAGATGGGTCCAGAGAAGAGTAACTGGGGCTGGGGGTTGCTTCCTGAACCTTCAGCCCTGTATACAGCAGCTAGAGTGACCAGATGTCCTGATTTTATAGGGACAGTCCCAATATTTGGGACTTCTTCTTATATAGGCTCCTATGACCCCCAATCCCCTGTCCCAAGTTTTCAAACTTGCTGTCTGGTACCTTAACAGCAGCTGCTCCCGTAGCCGTATATGTTGGATCCATAACATGAGCAGGGAGGAAATCTGGGTGACTCTCAAATTGCTGCCTGAGGCCTTGCCTGCAGAGGTGGCAGACACTTAAGGTCTGTCTGCACTGCAACTGGAAGGTGTAAAATACCTGTACTGGTTCTGACTGAGCTAGCATGCTAAAAATAGAAGGAGTAGCCATTGTAGCGAGAGGGACTAGCCACCCCAAGTACGATCCCATCCTGGACACTAGGTACATACTCAGTGTGACTAGTTCCTCCCACTGCTCATGCCACCAGGGTTATACTTCTATTTTTAGGGTGCTTGCTCCATCAAAGCTGATGCAGGTACATCTGCTTAGGCTGGAAATTGTATCTTCCAGCTCCAATGTAGATGTACTAAGTGTCTGGGGGTGTGGATTTGGGCTGTGCAGCTTTCCAAAGTCATAGTGATTTTCTCCTCTGCCCTGCATCCCTCCTCTTAACTATTCTGGCACCTCCTCCCAGGGTGGCTCACTGCAAAGGTGGCAAGTATTTGTCTGCCTTAGGCAAGGCTCCTCCTGCCTTGGAATAAGGCTAATTAGAGATGCTGACCGCTGCCGCCCTGGGGACACTCAAGGCCCAAACTGTAGCAGATCTGCTGGGGAGCAGGAGGTAGAGAAGCCCTGCAGGGTCAACTCTCCAATCCCTGTGTGCCAGGTAGCTCAGCCATTTGTAGTTTTGCAAGGACTGCAGTTACTATTGTAACAGCTGCCAGCATAGCCAATACCAGCGATTGAACTGGAGACCTCCAGAGTTAAAAAACTGAGTCTTCACAGTTTGAGCTAAAGACCCAAGCTCAGTAGCAAGGGGCTGTAATCGATAATCCTCCTCTGTGGATCAGGCACCGAGGAGAGACACAAAATATACAGACTAACCCCAGGAGGTTATGCTACTGCAGTCCATATAGAAGTGCTCAATTTCTTCTAGTCCTTCTCACGCAGATCCTTTCAATGACTGTCTTTGTAATGCCTGTACCTTTAGTAACGTGTTTTTGGGGAGAAATGTGACTTTTGGAAAGACTTTTCTCTGTATAAACTCAAATGCGAATGCTAAGAATTCCTGGCTGCAGCATTACACAAGGCAGTTCAGGACTGCAATGGAGTTCACTTTCCAATGGTTTTAATATAGTGACTGTTCCTCTGTTGCAGGGGGGACTGCAACCCTTTAAAATCCTGACTTGCTCTGGGAGCAGAACAGTGCTTGCTACCATACAACCACATTGAAGCATGGTAGTTGCTAGCGGGGTTCTAACACCATTTCTGTGCAACCAAGTTAGTTCTGTGATAAATCTGTCCTATAGAGTGCCAGTTGGCATAGTTTATCTAGCACCCTTTTCACCATTCCCTCTTCTTCCTGTCCCACCCCATCCCATACTGGCTTGGGAAACTGACAGAATCTCCCATTACCAACTGTGCTTAAATATGTTCATAGCTAGCACAGTCCTGATCCCCATGTGGCCAGGCTTTTATTACATTTAAATCCTATGAATTCTTATAAAAAAGTCGCTTTGTGTCCATGCATATAACTGAGTCATAGTCACTCTTGTGATAATAACCTTGCCTTTTATATTAAAATGCATCATAAAGAGCCTTGCTCACTGAAAACAATAGGTGCTTTAAACCCTTTTAAAAAATCATACTGTTGATTTAAATACCGGGCTTCTAATGTTCCTAGAGAAAATGTACAATAGTGAAAGCAAGCTAATGAACTAGGCATAATTGGCTTGTTTATAATGGATTCTGACTTCAGAAATGAACATTAAATAATGGCAATTCTGTTTCTTTCCAGCGCTCAGGTGGGGCCTTAGCTATTCCTTTATGTGCATTTCAAGGGACTGTATCTCTCCATGCACCCACGGGAAAAACTCTCTCTTTATCTACCTACGAGGTAAGCACTGAAGGTCAAAAAATAACACCCACATCAAAGAAAATTGAAGTATATCGATCAAAGAGTGTTGGTCATGAGCCAAACCCTGGGGATTCTCCTACTACATTTGCAGACACAAATGTTAAAATTCATTTAGAAGTTCTTGAAATTTGCGACAATGAAGAGGCCATGGATACTGTATCAATCATCAGTAATATCAGTCAGTCGTCTACCCAGGTCAGATCCCCATCTTTGCGTTATTCACGGAAAGAAAACAGGTTTGTTTCATGTGATTTAGGAGAAACTGCTTCCTACTCTCTCTTTATACCATCAAACAATCCTGACAGCGATATTAACATATCAATTCCAGATACTGTTGAAGCTCATAGGCGGAATAGTAAAAAGCAGCATATGGAGAGAGATGGTTATCAGGAAGAAATACAACTGTTAAATAAAGCATACAGAAAAAGGGAAGAAGATGGCAAAAGCAATTAAAAGACACTTAGAGTAGTAAATATGATTTGACTGACACTCCTCTTCTGCTTCAACTGATCTATCAAACACAATGACTTTTCTCTTCTGTAACAAGTAATTTTGTTTTGTTTGGCTATAGCAATGGTTCTCAACATGCGACCCATGGGCCACTTGCGGCTCAATCAACACATAGCTGCGGCACATGTGACATCCTCAGGGCCATACAGGTACATTGTGTGGTTTTGGCCCACATAACAAGGAGCTGCATACATGGCCCACAATAGCTAAAAGGCTGAGAACCACTGGACTATACCAATAAGTAGGTTTTTTTAAAATGTATGGATGGGAAAACACCAAATAGTTAATAGTTTTTTATAATATTGTGTGACAGACCCAAACCAGTGGGGTACAGGAGTCTGGTAGAGGGCAAATATACTGGTCACGGGATGAGTAGTTTTCTGTTCCCTGAGTGACCAGAGCAGGGGCTGCACTAGAGTAATCAGAACACCTGCAGCCAATCAAGGCAGGCTAATCAGGGCACCTGGATTTAAAAAGGAGCTCACTCCAGTCAGGCTGGGGGGAGCCAAAGGAGAGGAAGTGCATGGGAGGAACTGGGAGCAAGAGGCACAAGGAGCTGAGAGTAAGAGGCTGTGCTGCTGGAGGACTAAGGAGTACAAGTGTTATCAGACACCAGGAGGAAGATCCTGTGGTGAGGATAAAGAAGGTGTTTGGAGGAGGCCATGGGGAAGTAGCCCAGGGAGTTGTAGCTGTCATGCAGCTGTTACAAGAGGCACTATAGACAGCTACAATCCACAGGGCCCTGGGCTGGAACCCGGAGTAGAGGGCGGGCCCAGGTTCCCCCCAAACCTCCCAACTCCTGATCAGACACAGGAGGAGTTGATCCAGACTGTGGGGAAGATCACTGAGGTGAGCAAATCTGCCAATAAGCACAGGACCCACCAAGGTAGAGGAGGAACTTTGTCACAACTGGTGCCAGGGTTGGGATTTGGTGTGCACAGTGCGGCAGAAGAAGGAGGGTGATTTAAAAAAAAAAAAGAAAGATAGAGGGTTTATATTTTTTTCACCACAATGGATGACTTAGTTCAGGCATTGATACAAGCCACAGTGGCCCAGCAGGAGGCTACCCGTGTCCAGGCAGCTGCCCAACAAGAGGCAGTGCTTCTGCAGCAAGAGACTAATCACCTGCTTATGGACCAGGCTTCTCAAGACCGAGCTCTGTTGCGGGAACTGGTAAACCAGGTAAAGACCCTTACAGAGCTGAACCGTGGCCATGATGGGACGTAGATCATACTGGCTAGCCATTGGCTGCAGAAAATGACGCGGGAGGATGATGTAGAGGCATACCTTCTGGCCTTTGAGAGGACAGCCCTACGGGAGGCCTGGCCTCGAGATCAGTGATCTGGCATCCTTGCCCCCTTCCTGTGTGGGGAGGCCCAGAAGGCCTACTATGATCTGCCTGAAGAGGCTGCAGCAGACTACCCCCAGCTGAAAGCAGAGATCCTGGCCAAATCTGGGGTAACGACCGCAGTGCGGGCCCCATGGTATCACGAGTGGAGGTACCAGGAAAACAAAACCCCGTGGTCCCAGTCGTATGACCTCATCCATCTCGCATGAAAGTGGTTGCGAATGGAGTCCTGGAGTCCAGAAGGAGATATTAGGGGTTCTGGTCATCAACTGATACATAAGGGGACTACTGCCAGACCTTCATGCCTGGGTAAGCCAGAACGAACCCTCCACCTACGTTGCACTGGTAGAGAGGCGAAGGATGGCAAGGGAGCTGACCCAACCAGTTAAGGAAGAGGTATCCCGGGTTAAACTAGCAGCAGATGTAGTCCCTAAACTCCCATACCTGGTGCTCATAGGGAGGGACTTCCCAGGGTTTGGAGACTTACTCTCAGTAGGAGGATTGGAGAAAGAGGGGAACCCTGAAGTTAGTGACGCCTCCACAGTAGACTGTCAACCCCCTGTCTTCTCTGAAATATCCCCAGATTTATTTTCCATTCCCAGACAGGGTAGAAAGTCGAAAAGGGAAAGGAGGGCAGCTAAAGCCTTGGGAACCCGAATACTGACTCAAAGCCAGCGGGTTGCTCTCTTAGGTAGGTGGACCTGAGCAGCTGAAAAGGAGGCCATCCAGGAGGGAGAAGCACCTGAGTCTGACCCTCACTCTAACGCTTCTGAACCAGTAGAGGCAACAGAGACTCGGCCCCTAGATCTTGGGCAGATTAGCTCCGGGAGAGGAAATTTTGGATGGGACCAGGCCGAAGACCCAAGGTACGACAACATTAGGAAGGAGGTGACTGAAATAGATGGGGTCCCCATGGAAGGGAAAACCCAGGGACCAGGACCTTACTTCATAATGAAAAAGAATCTCTTATACCGGGTTGCACCAGTACAAGGGCAGAAGGTACAGCGGATCCTAGTACATCAAAAACACCAGAACGCTGTATTAAGTCTTGCTCATAGTCATCTTTTTGGGGGGCATTTGGGGGTAGAGAAGACCCTGGCATGAGTTCTACTACAGTTTTTCTGGCCAGGAGTACATGAAGAAGTGCGGAGGTACTGTGCGTCCTGCCCAGAGTGTCAGTTGCACAGTCCCCATCCCCACCTGAGGGCACCTTTAGTACCCCTTCCCATCAAAGAGGTCCCCTTTGGGCGAATAGCCATGGACCTAGTGGGACCCCTGGAGAAGACGGCTTGGAGCCACCAATATATTCTTGTTGTTTTGGACTATGCTACTCGTTACCCAGAAGCCGTTCCCCTTCGGAACACAGCCTCTAAAACGATAGCCAAAGAGCTGGTGGGGATCTTTTCCCGAGTGGGGCTACCAAAGGAGATATTAACAGACCAAATAACCCCATTTATGTCAAAGCTAATGAAGGACCTGTGTACTCTGCTCCATATACATACCCTGAGAACTTCAGTCTACCATCCGCAGACTGATGGGTTGGTAGAAAGGTTTAACCAACCCTCAAGGCTATGATAAGGAAGGTGGTAAGTCGGGATGGGAAGGCTTGGGACACCCTACTACCCTACCTTATGTTCGCTATCCAGGAGGTACCTCAGGCCTCAACTGGGTTTTCCCCCTTCGAGTTATTATACAGGTGTCACCCCTGTGGCATACTAGATATCGCCAAAGAGATCTGAGAAGAGGAACCCAATGAGAGGAGAAATATAATAGAACATGTAATACAGATGCGAGACCGGATAGCTCGTGTCACCTCTGTTGTATGGGAACATTTGGAAAAAGCACAGCAGGCCCAGAGAACCTATTACAATCACCAGGCAAAAGTCCGACAGTTCCAACCAGGGGATCGGGTGATGGTATTGGTACCCACAGCAGAAAGCAAGCTTCTGGCCCAATGGCAGAGGCCCTATGAGGTGGTTGAACCCGTGGGGGAAGTAACCTACAAGGTGCGGCAGCCAGGACGCCGAAAACAAGAACAGATTTATCACATCAACCTTCTGAAACCCTAGCATGCACAAGAGGCGTGCATAACTGTCCAAAAAGACCTAACTCAGGAAAACATGCCTTCCAGACAGGTGATAGTGTCTCCCGATTTAACACCAGACCAGAAGAATGAGGTGTCTGAGATGATCTTCTGGAACCAAGATGTGTTCTCGACAAAACCGGGTCGAACAACTGAGACACATCACCACATCGTCACGAACCCTGGGGCCAGAATAACAATGAGGCCCTATCGGGTGCCAGCAGCAAAAAGGGAGGAAATAAAAACAGAAGTAAAAAAAATGCTGGACTTGGGGATCATCGAAGAATCCCAGTCAGTGGTCCAGCCCAATCGTGCTGGTGCCCAAACCTGATGGCACCACAAGGTTTTGCAATGACTTCTGGCGACTTAACGAAGTATCTCAGTTCTACGCGTACCCCATACCTCGCATAGATGAACTAGTGGACCGTCTGGGTAATGCACGGTACTTGACTACTCTAGACTTGACAAAGGGGTACTGGCAGATTCCCCTTGCGGAAGATGCAAAGGAAAAGATTGCATTCTCTACACCAAATGGTCTTTTTCAATATACTATTCTCCCTTTTGGACTATATGGGGCCCCAGCTACTTAGCATCACCTCATGGACAAGCTATTATGCCCGCATAACAGTTATGCTGCTGCCTACTTGGACGATGTGGTCATTCATACCCCAGACTGGGAAACCCACCTAGAGAAGGTGGAGGCAGTCCTTGATACCTTCAGGCGAGCTGGTCTTACAGCAAACCCTGCCAAGTGCACTGTAGAGCTTACGGAGGCAAAACATCTTGGCTATATTATGGGAAAAAGATCTGGTAAAACCCCAAGTGAACAAGTTGGAGGCCATCTAAAATTGGCCCTGTCCACATCGCAAGAAACAAGTCTGGGCATTCCTAGGTGTAGTGAGGTATTACCGACGATTTATCCCCCACTTTGCCACAAGGGCAAGCCCCCTGACAGACCTAGTAAAAGCCCGTGGACCTGATCTGGTAAGATGGTCTGACGCAGCAGAGGAAGCATTCACAGACCTAAGGACTGCCCTCTGCAGTACCCTGTACTGATAGCCCCTGATTTCACCAAGGAATTTATCCTGCAGCCAGATGCATCCGAAGTAGGGTTGGGGGCCGTTCTATCACAGATGGTCGGGGAGGAGGAACACCCAATTCTCTACCTCAGTAGGAAACGCCTTCCAAGGGAACAAAAATATGCAGTGGTGGAGAGAGTGTGTCTCACTGTAAAATGGGCCATGGAAGCATTGCGCTACTACTTGCTCGGGCGCAGATTTGTCCTCATTACCGACCATGCCCCTCTTCAATGGATGCAGCGGAACAAGGAGAAAAACACAAGGGTGACCAGGTGGTTCTTATCCCTCCAACCTTTCCAGTTCTGTGTGCAACACAGGGCAGGGAGCTGTCACGGCAATGCTGATGGCTTGTCACGTGTGCATTGTCTGGCATCCCAAGCTGCCCAACCCCTTGGTGTTGAGCGGGGGGGAGGGATATCTGACAGACCCAGGCCAGTGGGGTACAGGAGTCTGGTAGAGGGCAGATATACTGGTCACTGGATGAGTAGTTTTCTGTTCCCTGAGTGATCAGAGCAGGGGCTGCACTAGAGTAATCAGAACACCTGCAGCCAATCAAGGCAGGCTAATCAGGGCACCTGGGTTTTAAAAGGAGCTCAGTCCAATCAGGCGAGGAGGAGCCAGAGGAGAGGAAGTGCATGTGAGGAGCTGGGAGCAAGAGGCACAAGGAGCTGAGAGTGAGAGGGTGTGCTGCTGGAGGACTAAGGAGTACAAGCATTATCAGACACCAGGAGGAAGATCCTGTGGTGAGGATAAAGAAGGTGTTTGGAGGAGGCCATGGGGAAGTAGCCCAGGGAGTTGTAGCTGTCATGCAGCTGCTACAGGAGGTATTATAGACAGCTGCAATCCACAAGGCCCTGGGCTGAACCCAGAGTAGAGGGCGGGCCCGGGTTCCCCCCAAACCTCCCAACTCCTGATCAGACACAGGAGGAGTTGACCCAGACTGTGGGGAAGATCACTAAGGTGAGCAAATCTGCCAATAAGCGCAGGACCCACCAAGGTAGAAGAAGAACTTTGTCACAATTGATTAGAGAATTGCATCACTGATGGTGGTTGTTGTGTTTTACCTTTTGTTTTTTGTTACTATAATTTCTAAAACCTTTTCTGAATAGAAGCTTAGAAGCTGCTTTGGCTGCTTGTTGGCACTGGGCAATCTACCCATGGAAACCTGTGGAAACTGAATGATCAAACCATTCCCACCTAAGGAAAGATTATTAACATTTTTTGGCCTTCTGTCACAATTCTGCTATGACTGTTGTCTTGTGCCTGAAGTATTTATCAGAAAAAATAGCTAAAGCCAGAAGCTGAATACAGGATAAAAGAGGCCTAAGTGCTTTAAGTTTCCACTGTTATGTACACAATTCCTATGTACCACATAAGTAACTAACCATTATAATATCAACTTTGAATCTGGGTAGCTGACATGTAAGCATGCACATTCTGTAAATATGGTAACATGTATTTCAACAAAGTTCTAATCGCTCAACATTCCTTTGTACACATGTATCAATGTTCACTTTACTTATCCCATGGAATCTAAGGAACCCACTTCCTGCCCCCACCTTCTCTTTCCATGTAAGCAAAAGAAGCTTTCCAACCTTACAGGGTGTCCATACTTGATCCAAACAAGTCATGTTGGGAACATGCCAGGAACAACACCATCATGCTTAATTTGCATAAAATGCAGCTGTCTTCATCTTTAAAGGTTATCAAGGCCAGAGTCATCCCCATGCAAGCACTAGCATAGAAAGTGTGGGTGACGTGCACCCCACCTCTTCAGAGGCTTCCAGGGATGGTGCAACCCAAGGCACAACCCTGAGAGTGGCCCTATCTTGCACCATTATTGCAATAGCCCCTACATGCCATTGCAGGGTCACAGTATGGCTGAGGTGCAGGTCTGTCCCAGCCACACAACCTCCTTCAAGGGATCCGTTATCTCTCTCCTCCACAACCTGCCTGAGAATACCCCCAGGGCTATGGGAGGGAGGAGCCTGCTGCCGAGCTGGTAGAGCCAGAAGGGAGGGATTACACTTGTTCCTTGACCCCTTTGTATCAGTCTAGCAAAAGGACTGTAGCAAAATGATGCATCAAGCCCTTTTCTTCCAACTATTTGTCAGGCATTTGAGTTAAATAGGGATGAAAAAAATTAAGAGTTTTAAACAAAAATCACATTACCTGTCAATCAGCTTTCATTGTCATGGTTTATGTGATGCCCTAATCTCTTGCAGAGCTATAATGATCCCAAATTTTCAAGGAGAGAAGTATAGAAAAGGCCTGAATTTCTAAGGGATGGGGGGAAATAAGCAGAAACCCTTTCAGCCCTTCTTTAGAGATCACAAAGAAGCAAAACAAAACACGGGGCTGACTTTATTTTGCTTTGCAGTTAACCCTTAATATGGAGGTGTGAACACAAATGACCTGTTTCACCTCTCAGTTTGTAAATCAGAAATAATTCCATTGAAATCACTGGGGTTACACTGGTGTAAATCTGAGGAGAATGAGGCCCGAAGACTGGAGGTTGCTAAGATGGAGATGGATCACATTGTGCTAGGAGTTGTGGTTTAATGTGCCACTCTTCTGCACTGAAATTGAGGGTGGTAACACTATAGCTGCTTCTGCATTTCAAATTGAACTAGAAACTATATTGTCAAGAAAAATCTATTCTAAGATCTATTCCATTAAAAAAAAAATCTATATTTTTTCAACAAATCGTAAATGGGCACCCTGTTATATCTGAAGTTACTGCTTTCTGCTGTCTTCTACAGAAAGCAGGTAGAAGGCAGTGTAGGAGCACAGCTTGATCTGATAAGCCCTTCTCAGTTGAATTCCAGTCTAAAGCACCAGATCAAAGGATTGTAAACATCTTGTTAGATACAAATCTTGGGGCCCAGCAAGAATACTTGGCACTCTTTAAAACTGGAATGCTTGGCTCAAAAATGAGGTGGCAACTTTTCTCACAGCCTTGTTCAGCGCAGGAAAAAAATCCCAACTAAGTTTAAGCAAGCGCTTTCCTCAGAGAAGCGATGTATTAATCTATGGGCCACTTACCCCACGCCCAGGACAACAGGAAATGAAGGGTGAAATCCAGTAGCCAAGATTGAAAAGCAATACACAGATGGAGTCCTCTTAAAGTGGCTCTACTTTCCTTTTGCTTTGACTTGATGGTATGTTTTGCTATTGCCCACTGAATGCCATCTGATTACTTGAACATGTGTCCAATGTGTTCCTGGATATAAGTTTTGTTTTTTTGCTAAATTCAGCACCGATACCCTAGGTAGCACCCCAACTGGAGCAACATACCCATAGGGGGAGTGGGCTAGAGGGGCAACATTTTTCCCCGAGGGCACCAAAAAGGCTTAATCCATCATTACCTTGGAGTCTTCTTTGTTGATTGGTTGGTTTTCACCACCTCCTCCACCCCTCCCAAAGAGAGATTAGTATTGTGTGTAGGAAGAATATTAACTGATGGTGTGTTAACATCTGATTATATTTAGGAGAGAATAAAATGCAATCTAGATGCAGCCCTCAACTTGACCTAATTGTAAAGTACTGTCATACTGGTCTATAATAAATATGTTTTCTTTTATGATGATTCTGTAAATAATTTGGTAATGTATTAAACGTCTATTTTATGTTTTGTTTTAAAACAGTTGCTACAATTAAACATTTGAAACAGCGTGAATACCCATGTCTTAATTATTCAACAGATACGAGCCATTTGCAAAGTGCTCCAGAAAACTTGCTTCATTTTCTCCTGGTTCATGTATTAGGACTGGTCTACACTACAAAGTTAGGTTGCTGTAAGCGGCGTTGCATACACCTCATTGTGCATGTGTCTACACTTAATTTGTCTGCCATCGATACAGGTTCCCTGTTACAGTAACATCACCTCCCTGTGCAGCAGTGAGCAATGGTTGATGTAGTGAGGTTGACACAGCATAAATGTAGATACGGTGTTACCTTTGTCGACCCTAGCAGTCTCCAGCAGCTGCCCCACAATGCCCAACACTGATCACTCTGGTCACAATTGTTAACTCCACTGCTTAGAAGATCACTGACACTGAAAGTCCCTCCCTCTCCTTTAAAGCCCTGTGAATTTTTGAAATGCCTTTTCTGATTCTCCAGCCTGGCAAGCATAGCAGGTCTCCATTGTTCTGTGCAACTGTGCAACCCCATCTCCCCCAACTCAACAGGACACAGCTGACTTTTCATTAATTTACTCATAGTAGAAGAGGTAGCAATACAACAATGAGGGGTGGAGTTATCCACTTTTCATGCCTCTATAGAGTTAGGCAGGGGAGGTCATATGGAGAGTTTTGTTTACGTGCACAGAAATGTCCCTGGAATCCTCCTGAGAGATCACAATGAGCCTTTCATTACTCAGCAATCCTCTCCCTCAGGGTTTTAGGAATGGCAACCTTATTTCTTCCTCTGTGGTAGGACACTTCCCCATGCCAGTCAGCGATAACTTCAGGTGACATCATTGCAATAAACGGGCTAACAGCACATAGGCCTGGATGGCTGTGGAATGCGAGTAGCAGCTGTGCTATCTGTGCTTTTGTTACTCTTAAGAGTGAGATATCAGCTAAAATCACCACCACCTGTGTAAACAGTGCCAGTATAGAGGAGCAAGGGAAGAGAGTTCTGAATCTTAACTTTTGCTTTCCAATGGGTCTATAACGACATTGGTACCTCTGTTTTATCTGCATCCGCTTTCATTGCAGCCTTGAGTGGTACTCCTCCACACCACGGAACGCCTGAGCCGGGGGGAGGGAGGAGGGAAGGAGAAAGAAGAAGACTGGGGGTGACATGTTCAATGAAACTGTGCAAGCCAGTGCTGCCTTAGACTGTGAGAAATAGATCTGGAGGGTGAACACTGCAGACAACCTGGAGAGGGAAAGAGTGGACAGGAGAGAGGCCCAGGAGTCCCAGCAGAAAAAGGAGAGGGAGACACACCAGAGCATAAGGGGGCTTCTCCGGCAGCAAATATAGATGCTGCAGACACTTGTGGACCTGCAGGTTCTACAATCATGGACTCGCCTCCCTTGGCAATCCATAGAAAACTCCAGCATAGCATCTCCCTACATCCCACCCAACATTCCACATGGCATCAGGGGCCACATCCCTTCCCCTGCCACTCCATCCCAGAGGACAATAAGGACAACCACAGCTTCACATACGCTGACCAAGGAAAGCCACAGTTACAGTATGAGTAGGTAAAATGTTCTCTCTCCTTGTAAATTTCTGTTAAATTAATATATTAAATTTTTTATGCATTTGCTTTTAAATTATACCATTTTTTCTTTGCACTGGTTTTATTATGAATGAAATTCTATTATTTGGAAAATAATTCATCTTTATTAGTTTACAACATACGCTGAAGGTGCTTAGCAGTTGTGAAAACACTCACTTGTTATTGTACAATGTGACAACTCATCGGCTCAGTGAAAAAACAGTGTAGTAATCATAAATGTACAGCAAGCATACAAAATTAATAGATGCATTGACAGTGTTATGTTTATAGATGTACATCAAGCACCACACAGTTCCTAACTGGCCCCAAAACAGCAGGGCCAGGTAGAGCACAGACCACAACAATGCAGTACTGTCGCTCACTGTCAAAATGCTCTTTCAAAGTTTCCCTGAGCTCCAAGTTGAGCTCTTCTAATAGCACTTGTGTCTGGCTGTTCAATCTTAGACAATCATTCCAACTCCACCCCAGCAGCAATTTTTCCCCATTTGCTTCATATATATTATGCAGGACACAGCAGAGAGCTATAACCATTAGGATGGGTTTTCTTTTCAGTGAGATCCAATCTTGTGAGTAAGCCATGCCAGCGTCCCTTCTATCAACCAAAAGTGCATTGAACTGTCATTCTGCACCTGCTGAACGAGTAGCTGAATCTTTCCTTGGGGATGTCAAGGTGGTCAGTGTACAGCTTCTTGAGCAGGGAAGCAGGGAGTAGGCAGGTTCCCCCAGGATCACTATTGGCATTTCAACATCATCAGTGGTAATCTGCCAGTTGGGAAAGAAAGTCTCTGCTTTTAGTTTTCTGAACAGTCCTGTGTTCTTAAAGCTGTGAGAGTCATGCACCTTCCCTGACCAGCCAACACTGATGTCAATGAAGCATCCCCAGTGATCCACCAACACGTGCAAAACCATAAAAAAGTAGCTCATTCTGTTGATGTACTTTGTCCCAAGATTGTCTTGTGCCAAAATAGGGATATATGTGACATCTATTGCTCCACCACAGTTTGGGAACCCCATTGCTGCAAATCTGTCCAGTGTGTCCTGCACATTGCTGAGAGTCACAGTGCTGCAGATCAGAAGGCAATTAATGCCCCTGCACACTTGCATGATGGTGATTCCACAAGAGATTTTCCAGCTCTAAAATGATTTCTCACTGACCAGTAGCAGTCTGGCATTGCAAGTTTCCACACAGTGATTCACCACTTGCTTGTCCACTGTCATGGCAGCTCTCATTCTGATGTCCCTGCGCTGGAGGGATGTGGTGCACTCGGTACACAGATCCAGGAACATGGCAGGAAAGTTCTGCAGTCTCTGCTCATCATCCCAAACCTGCATTACAATTCTATCCCACCAATCAGTGCTTGTTTCTTGGGCCCAGAAGTGGTGCGCCACTATCTGCAACTGCTCTGTGAATGCCATCAACAACCCTGACTTGATTCCCCCTATGTCCCAAAGGAATCTGTCCTCCAAGAAATGATCACATTACGCACTGAGTCAGTTCTTCTTATGGCTCTGCAAATACCAGAGGATCATGTGTCCTGTGCTTGTAATGCTTATTACAATAGTGGAGAGCTCTGCAGGCACCATGCTTCTGCCAGGGATGGTGGACAGCGAAGAGGGCTGTGCAGGTTCATGGGATTTTGAAAAAAGGCATGAAAATTATGGCATATAGATGACATAATGGGTTGCATACTGGGAAGTTGGCCCCCTTGCTCCCAGTCATCCCAGTACAACTCATTTCTGCCTCACCATGTAGTGCCAAAACTTCCCAAAAGACAGTGTGTTGGATGGTGCTGCGTTTCACAATGGGATATCTACCCATGGTGGACCACACTGTGCATTGACACAAGCACTCCTAGGGAGTATGCACAGCAGTGATGTCAGGAACCAAATATATATGCTCCCAAGGTATATATACTAACTGTGGTGGCTTTATGCCGATGTCACGTGCATCGACCAAAGGTTGTAGCGTAGACATGGCCTAGTAAACACTGTAAACTGGGCTCACTTATCACTTCTAGAAACCTAGTTGGATTTAATTTTTTAAAACCCTCTTGTAATAACTAGTAAAAAATATTCATATCCCCTTTCCCTTTGAATTATTTTTTCCGGCTGACCTTTCGTGCTTGTTTCAACAACAGCTTGACATTTGTGGGCAGAGGGATGGTTGTCAAAGTGACCTTTTGAAAGTGACTTCAAAGAGCTCCATCTCTGTACAGAAACCCAATAAGTTGAAACAGAAAAAAAAATCCCTTGGAGAATATGACGTGTGTCTAGCTCCTGAGCATCTGTTTGTAACTTTAAGTATTGAATAATGCAAAGCACATTGCATTGGAAGCTGAGGAAAGAATATGCAGGGCAATTTCTGATAAACAGTATATCCATTGGGCCAGGTTCTTCTCCAACAACACCAGCCTAAAACGGGAGTAACTGTAAGTTAACAGCAAAGGTAAAGTTGATGCATGTAAGACCAGAACCAGATCCTGTATGACATAGCTCAGAGGAATATGTTTGGGTTTTTTACATCATAATGATGTAAGGTATTTTTACTATTTCACATTATTTTAACATTTATTTCCTGTTGTACTGGGGCAGCTGCCCCACTCCCTGAGAGTGTAGGCTGCAGCAGGCCAGTGCGCCTGCGCAGATGGACTGCCAATTAGAAAAGGGCTTGTTGGGAGGCAATCAGAGCCAGGCTCAGGCCTATATAAAGGCTGCCCTGGAAGGAAGCAGGCAGTCTATCCCAGATCTTCAATGGGGAAAGTATGTCTCCAGAGCTGGGAGACTGCACTGTGGACAGAGCAGTGCTGGCTGGGCTCGCGGAGCAGAAGGGAGCTGTAGCCCAAAGTCTGCCAGGCTACAGGCCCTGAAGGAAAGGGCCTAGTGGGTGCAAGGGGCTATAGGGGAAGCAGCCCAGGGAAGTGGACAGACGAGAGAAGAGGAGGAGGACAGTGAGGCTGATACCGGACGGTCCCTGGGTCGGTTCCCCTTTCCCCCCCCTCCTTGCAGTACACCCAGCCATCGGCCGTGGGGAGTGGCCATCATAGATTATGCCAGATCCCTGACAAGAGGGATTAGACTTTGGGGGCATGATTGGACATGGTGGCTGGGGTGTAGAAGGACTGCTAGTCACCCCCCTCCCCCCCCTGCAGAAGGGGGTGTGGATGGACTGAGGGGCACTACTGGAGGGCAGTGGTCTGGAAGAGGACGCCGTGAGCTGGGGAGCTACATGGGCTCAGATGCCAACCAAGGGCAAGACAACAGGCGGGACACTACCAGGAGAGGGCACTCCACTGGACTGAGCTAATTCCCAGAGACAACCAGTAGGAGGCGCTGGGTGATGAGTCCCAACACTCTCACACCTGTAAATCGGTAATGAAATAACTGCAAATATTTTATGTTTATAGGTTTTGTGTTAATGGGTGACTTCTAGAACTGGAGTACATTAGAACTTCCCAACATTTATCAATATAATGAAATCAAAGATGAGGGTACATGTTTATGTATTGTTTCACTGCCATAATGTATTTTATGGCATTAGACAATGTTCGCACACAGACTAAATTTTGCTTTCTTAGACTTATACCAAAGCTTTTCATACGAATTACAACACCTATGTATAACTCTTGTAGATTTTCTCAAAATCTGATAAGTATTTCAGATCCTTACAGGGATAATCCTTATACACATAATCTTTATTAGCAGAAGTAGTCCCACTGACTACTTGCATTGCTACTTGCATTAGTAAGGATTACACATTGTAATTGTACAGTTTGGCCATTTATTGTCATACCTCCTCATTTTCAATAGCATCTTCATTGTACTATAGTACAACCTCAGAGTTACAAACTCTGTGAACCACACACCTCATTTAGAACCGGAAGTACACCATCAGGCAGCAGCAGAGATTAAAAAAAGCAAACACAGTACAGTACCGTGTTAAACATAAAGTACTAAAAAAAGGGAAATTTAAAAAAAAAAGATTTGACAAGGCAAGGAAACTGTTTCTCTGCTTGTCTCATTTAAATTAAGATGGTTAAAAGCAGCATTTTTCTTCTGCATAGTAAAGTTTCAAAGCTATATTAAGTCAATGTTCAATTGTAAATTTCTGAAAGAACGTTTTGTTCAGTTATGAATATTTCAGAGTTACAAACAACCCCCATTCCTAAGATGTTCTTAACTCTGAGGTTCTACTATATAGACTTCTATGTAAAATTGTCCTTTCACATTATAATGGTTAAGTATTTTTTCATTACAAATGCCACTTTATTTAATGGGGCTCTACCTCTCACTTTCAACTACTGAAAGAAATGTATTATCTTTCATCTTTTTAGAATATGCTACTATGCAAGAATCCATCTTGTAAAGGTTCATTATTTTACATCAAGATAATGTGCTATTGAATTGGACACAAAATTAATATGAACAGCAACCAAAAAAAGGGACTGGAAAAAGCATGGCAATTTTTCAACTCACTAAGATTATACTAAGAAATGTCTAATTTTATTCAGATTATAAATGCCACTTATGTGTATATGTTATAATAAATTTAACCACACTAAAAATCTTTGCATTTTTATTTCATTACTTTTAAAAAAATGCATTATCCTACTTTTTTAAAAACCTGATTGAAACGTAACAATTTTCTGTGTGAAGCCTTCAGTCTTGCATAATTTCCAGTATGGGCTTTACCTTTACCCCGTTCTCCAAACCCCGGATCGATCCAACCCCCTTCTTACTCCCATCTCATTGTAAAAAGGACAAAAAGTCCCTTGTTCTGTTCCCCTTTGTTGTCAGCTTCAAAAACTGATTCTTTAGAGTTCTACTACCAATTCAGCAAGGAGGGTGGGCTCCTCAACTAGCCCCCACCTTTCCTGGTCCCTTTCCTTAAACATTTCTTTCAAAATTGTGAAATGACCACAATATCACTCACAAAAACGGTTCATTGGAAAAAGCAGGATTGGGCCCAGACAAGCAGGCAAGCAACAGATAAAGAAACTGAAAAACAGGTTGGAAACCCTAAGGGCATAGTGTCAGGAGTAAGAAAAGCAGTAAGTGCAGGCATAAATCCCTGGAACAATACTTAAAATAGTTAAGTTTAAGTTCATGAAGGTGTCATATTGGGAGATAAACAAGTGATATAAGGAAAGAGAGTGAAAAGTTAATTCTACAGAGGCTGGAGAGAATTAAGCAGTTAAACTTTGTGAAAATGTTAAAAAGGACCATATTAAAGAGAGAATTCTTGGTTTTTTTGCAGCCATTCTGAAGGAAAAATGCGCCCTTTTCCAAAAGAGTGCCTGTAAATAATCCAAATATATCTACAGCTATGTAAAAACAAAGCGGTGTTAAGAAAAAGAAAATGTGTATGTATCTATTTGTCTGTGAAAACATGTAAAGTTCTAAGAATCTAAACCAGCACATCTGGTTTGTCAAACTCTTTTTGTAGATGTAAGATAAATTGTTTTTTTGTTTTTAATGCCACTAAAAATTCATTTGACTCTTTAATTCAAAGTTGCAAAACTGACAGACCTTTTTGCAAGAAACAGGTAATCAGTGTTTGGCTTTGGGATTTAGGATTTAACCCTTAAGGGTTAACTTGATTCTTTACAAAAATTAAAATGTTTTTAAATAAAGACCAAGTCATGGCTGCAATAGGGCAGTCAAAATCAGGAGAATAGGGAGAGATTCTGGAGTCTTTTTGTTTGGTTGGTGGGTTTTTTTTGTAACAATAGCAGATAAGAGCTGTAGTGAATGAATAAGAAATTAACAGTGACCCTCTGAAGCAACAGCAGAGGTGACATGCACAAAACAAAAAAAGAAGCAATGTTAAAAACACTGAGCCTTAAGATGGCTCTGTGTAATCAGACTGTCACTTGATAAGGGTACATGAAAACTCTCGTAAGAACAAAAGAAACAGTCACACCTTATGTAAAAATTGATATGGCTGATGTTTTTAAAAAGTTATAGTATAGAAGGAATGTGCATTTTCCCTAGGACATGTGCAGTGTATATTGTAGAAAGGAGTAAAAGAAATGCAAATGAAACATACTGCTGAATTAAAATCCTATTAGGGCTCCAAAAAGAGTCGCAATAGGCTGTGTTTTCTTTTTCAGATCCCTGTGTGTTAAGACAGAGTCTCTGCGCTCTGCTGATGGCTTTGAATCCAAAAACCAAGCCTGTGTTGATGCAAATTACCTAACTGATAAAGAAAGGTGAGAATTGCCAGCACAAAAGAAGCTGCAAATAAAAAACATACCTGGTCAGCAAACAAATTGCCTAAATAAAAGGCATGGTATAACAACATACCTTTAATAGATTTGATGCTAATGTTATTGTTAATATTAAACATTGAAATAAATTTAATGTTAGTAAGTACCCCTTAACAACTTATAGTGTGTATGATTTTTGGAAAAATCCTTTAAGGTAATATGGTAATGATGCTTCTCAGCTATTACCTGTGAATAAACTTAAAGCTTAACACAGCAAGAAAAACATTACAAACTTGGTCTGCTATATAAGAGGAAAAACTTGAGGTACACCACCTCATGAATTTAATCACTTAACAGTGGAATAATTTCCCCATAACCCTTAAAGATAAAAAAAAAAAAAACACAGGAAAATATGGGGGTAATTCCTCTGTTTTGCCTGCAATCAGCAAGGGTATTTGTAAAAGAACAGAATCTTTAAGCAATAATCAATGCCACCTCAAAAATGGTAGAAAAATGTTATTTTTATCTTTCAGAAAATCCAAAGTACTGTATAATGGGCTATGTGTATGTGTTAATTCTTGGGGGAAAGTGTTTAAAAAGTGTTAGCAACCCACCAGAAGACAAATGTAAATATAATGTAAGTACTGTGTTTACCAATAATCACATTTACTATTTGCAACAACAACAAAAAGAGAGTCTCAGCTTACTGTAAGCACTGATTTAGCTGAGTTCTCTATCTATCTTGGTATTGAATGGCAAACAGTTACCAATCATCTGTTAAAAGGTAAAAAGGTAACATAGTTCCTAGAAAAAAAACAATGTGGGAAACGGAACCGTTCATATTATACACGCAAATGGGGACACGTTAAAAATTGCCACTGCAGAAAGACATAACAGCTTACCATTGGTATAACATATTTTCTGGATGGTCTCCCACAACTACTGGCATACTAATGTTACTACCCCAATTGTTTTTGGTTTTAAATTGTATGTGTTTCATTGAAATGTTTAAAATGTGTTGTTGGATAAAACGAACATATGCAAAGCTAAAGCCATAGGCCCAAATCACCTCCCAGTATTTTATATTACTTGGACTAAATAAGAAGTGACACTAGCGATTAATAATCTTAGTGTCAAAAGGGGAATATGTAGGAACAGGATTTTATAATGTCCCATAAGAATTAATGTATGATTTGATTTCATCCTGCTAGCCACCCTTTTTGAATAGCAGAAAGAAATGACCCTCTGGGACTATAAGATTCCATTTTCCATATGCATTACAAATTGGGCCTTCTCTTAACTCTTTGTTCTAAGATTTAGTTAGTAAGAGACCGGATTCTCTGTTGTGTCTATGTTAAGTAAATTAGAGAAATATTGAAGGCCTGGGTCTCAATGTAAATTGTCTTGATTATTGATTGTAAAACTTAGCAAGGTTTCATTTGCTATGCCTTTTGCTCGATATAAAATACTGCTGTTTGTATTCTCAATCTGTTTGTGTGAATGAGGAATGTATGCATCAGGAAAAGATAAGGTGTGAAGGCCATTGTTATAGCTAGAGTCAAGGTAAGAAGCAAAGAGACTTAAAGAACATCAAAGAATCATCAGGCACTGCTTACTACCCAGATGGCTGTTAAACTGTCTGGCATCGCAGAGTGGATACATGCTTTGCAGTGTAAGAATGCACCACCCCCAGTGAACCAATCATCACCTCAGGACCACTCAGAGTCAATTTTGACTCCAGAAGAAGACATAGAGGAACAGCCTGCAATACCTTATAATCTACGCTCTCGTAAGGATTGCCAGAAACAGATGATGACCTAAAGCAAGGCCCAAGAAGAAGCAGTAGCGAGCCTAGCGCCTGCTGCCTGGTGGACGTAAAACCATGACTGCGGTTCCCTCAGTTGAGGTTGTCAGAACCAGAAGGGCCCTGCCTCCAACATGGGCCTCTGGTGGCACCTGTTCCTCGGCTGTTGGTGTCTTAAAGTCTGGGGAGTCCACAATGACAATTCTTTTATCCAGCAGCAAGTGGGGATAGCTCAGACTCTTAATATTTCTAAATGCTGGGTCTGCAGCCACATCCCAGCCCACTCTCAAACTGGTGTTCCTGTCCTGGCTATCCCGCTCAATTCCCCAGACCTCACTGGAGGACCTCATCCGTTTAACACAATATGAAACAGCAATAACACTTGGGGGAGTAATACACCATGCAAAAAGGTCCTGAGGTTACAAGCAGTAGTTAAAATAATGGCAAATAAAGCTGGAGAAAGTTTAAGAGCCCTGGCCAAAGAAACAGGGGCAATCTGACAGGTGGCTCTCCAAAACCATCAGGCATTGAACATAGTGCTGGCAGCCAAAGGAGGGACCCATGCTCTCATTGGAATACAGTGTTGTGTGTTTATACCTGACGATACCAATGAGGTAATAGGTTGCGCTAGACACTCAGAACAAATTGCATATCTTCCCCATGTAGAGCCGAGTTCTTTATGGAAGTGGCTAAGTAACCTGTTCAATTTCTCTGGCATAGAAAACTGGTTGTTTCAGGGAACCCTGACTATCCTGTTTGGAATCCTAATGATTTTTGTATGTCTTCAGTTAATCTTCTGTTGCATCCAAAATGGTGTAAGACATGCCACACAGATAGCTGCCCCAAACCAGAGTGCTAATATGCTGATTTTAAGTATCACTGATGAAGAAATAAAGAACGATTGATTTGTGGAACCCAGTAATTGTTGGTCATGGCGTAAGCTTGACCAAAAGGAGGGATTGTGAAAGTAGAATGAATTATATTGTAAAAATAAGAATGGATTAAAGAAATGTTGTATGTACCTTTAAGCAGAAATAAGAAATGTTGAAATACAGGTGCCAGAAAAAGAAACATTAGGCATAAACAATGGTGCTAATGGCGAAACATTAACAGAAGATCAGTAAGAGTTAGTAAGGAAGTAGGATATGCATGCTGTGCCCCAGGTAAATTTTACAGTTTTGCTTTCTTTGTCCCTTTGTTTAGTTCACGCCCTTTTATCTGTATAAATAAATAAGATAGTTTGTGTCTTGCACGGTGCTCACATTATCTGAGTGTTATTAGCAGAGCGCTGTGCTAATAAAACAGAGTGGTCTGACAAACTGTGAGTACTGAGTCTAACTTTGACACTGGCTTCTAAATTAGAGATGCACTAATTGTTTTGGTTTATATTCATCAAAAGGCTTAAATCCAGACCAAAAAAATCACTTTCACGTCCATCGGCTTACATTAGTTTTAAGAGGCTGAGGGTTGGGAAGCAAGACCAACATTAAAAGGGCATGAAAATTCCTACTTGATACTGTAGCTACCTAAGGGAATGTCCACTGCCTGAGATCTCAGATTAGCTAAATAGCTGTTGAAAGGTCAGAGCTGCACTGTATTAGAAGAAGCAAGAGAACTTCCTCTTTGTCATAGGGTTGGAACTGCAAAGTGTCCCACTGCACAAACAAGCTGAAGAAGATGGGGTGCACAGATCCTTTTCTCTGTCTCACCCCTTCTTTCTGTTCCTCTCAGGAGAATGCAGCTGTGGAATTCTCTCTCACTCAACACGTAACCATGTTGGTGGCGTGTTTCACAAATGAGCCCTAAACTTTTAGAACTCCTTTTAAGAATTCTCAGTGTTTATTTTGTGTGATTTTGTTTGGCTATTTTCTGCATGTCTATTTAGTGTGATTTTTTTTTAATTGGCAATCTATCTTTATTCCCTCCAGAATCTGTGGCCAGTTGGGGATTCTTTCAAGAATTCAGTGTATTCATCATAAATTTGCTGTGAGGTGATATGTGCCTCCTGAGTAACGCTGAGCCCCCTCAGCTCCCATTGATTTCAGTGGGAACAGAGGACATTCAACACTCACAGGCTTAATAGATTGAATTTGTATTGAAACACACAAAAGCCTCACACATGGGCACTTAACTATTATATATTCATGCTATAGAACATATTTGCATTTGGCAAACTCATTTGTCCATCTCAGTACAGAAGATAGGGACACCGTATCATCCCCCGATAATGATGAACTTGCTCTCTTGTAAAAAGTTGCCAAATTACCAGCTATCTCAGTATCTCCAAAGAATGATTTGATACTACACTGATCTTTGTGTATCTAGGTGAAATAACAAAATAGCCAATAGGTAAGGGGGAAATTATTTAGTACAATTTGCAAAGCATGATGACACTCCAAATTATGGACATCACAGTGCAATATTATTTTTGGCACAGTTTCAGCTTTGGGGAAAAATTCTATTAGTGCTTGATTGTGTTTGAACATGCTTCCTCCTAGGTACCACTTTGAAAATTTTCTTCCTATTAATAATAAGCAAAAAGCTTTGTTTCTATAGCCAATCTTATGATCCTACATTGGAAGAACATATACAGAAAAATGATCTTTTTTCTAATTTCCTCCTCTTATTAAATCTACAAATGTAGTGTTCATGAGAGACACCAGATTGGCAGTGCTGGAAACTATAGTCCAGTGTCTATCAACTGAACAGGTACAGTGTGGACTAGACCTGTGTAATCTATGCCAAGATGGACATAAACTGTGTAGCATGTCCCCTGTTTCCATGGCACCTCAGTTCTGAATTCTACAGAAAACTGGACGTTCTGTCTCAGATTCTTTAGTCTGGGCACTGTATGTGTGGTACAGCACCAGAGTGTGGGAAGTTGGGAAAGGGGCTTTGTGTATCTTTGCATTCCCACAGTCTTGTGGAAAGACTGCTCTACATTGTGTTCTGCGAAATCTTTGGCACGTGACCCATCAGGGAAATCCGCTGGTGGGCCAGGATGGTTTGTTTACCTGCAGCGTCCGCAGGCTCGGCCAATTGCAGCTCCCATTGGCTGCGGTTCGCCCTTCCAGGTCAAAGGGGGCTGTGGGAAGCAGCGCAGGCTGAGGGATGTCTGCTAAATTGACTGACTATGCGTGGATCAACACTGCGGCGATCATCCGGTAAGTGTAGACAAGCCCTAATGCTAGTGTGGTAGGAGAACATAGCACAATTGAAGATGAAGGTGGCTGAGAGGTGCAGGGTAATGAGCTCCTCCGGGTGTTCAGTGATCACACACTGCTTAAAGTGCTTGCAAGAGTTCTGTTTTATTCTGTGTCCAGTTCCAGCTGGCTGTGCATCAGCTTCACAGACTCCCTGTCAGGGAATCTCAGCTCCTAAAGACACATTCCCAATACCATACCCATTAGCTGGGTTGCAAATGTGTGTGGCTTGAGAGAGGCAGGTGGAATAGGATTTGAAATAAAGTGCTGTTGTGGTGGGTGGTGCTGACTGTCAGCTTTAGGGAAGGCAAATGCTGCAGTGTCAGGGCTCTGGCTGCGTTAAAATTAGTTGGATTTTTAAATAATGTGCTCTCACTTCCATTCCTTTGTTATTATCATCTTTCTTCCAGCTGTAAAGAACACCTCCATGTTCCACTATTTTAAAAATTAAGAGCACTTTCTCAAACGGGCAGGTAATGACGTACACTGACAAAGGAAATAGAGAGAAGAAAAGCAGGAGGCTGACATTCAAATATGCATTAAAACAGGTTGTGACCAATTTTAATCCAACATTGCTCACAAGAGATAGCAATACAGTATAGCGCTAATATTACTGCTACTCATTTACATGAGCTGAATGTTTGTAAAATCAAAATGCCCTAGAAAGAATAATGTCTGGATGTGAATCCAGGGCATATGAAGTGTACTATGCTAAAATATTTTAAATTATTTAACACAGAGAAAACACAGCACACTGCATTAGGTCATGATTCATATTTATGGAGATTCAACAACTACCTACTGTGTTTGGTTTCTTCTGCCTTCTTTAATTTTATAATGTTACAGTCTTACTAAAAAAGCCTTATGAAGCTAAAAATTGATGACTTTGTGCCAAATTTAAACAAAGGTAAATGAAGCATCTTCACAGTGGTTTATAGCAAAATCTAATATTTATTTATTTATTTTAATTTCTCAAACAAAAATGCACCTGTCCAAAGTTTTAGGCACCCTGCAAGCTCCTAAAATGACATTTTAAAAAAAATCATAGTAATACAGCTCACTCAGCTTTGGCTCTTAACAAAATCCAGCTGTACTAAAACAACCATTCCATCTCAGCTCCTACCCTGTTCTCTATACCCACGAGCCTCTCTCAAGTCCCAGAAAACAAAGGAATTTTGCAACACGCTGTAACATCCTGCTTGGGGTACTCAGAACTGTGAGCCACTGTGTTACCCACCCATCCCACCCCAGTCTCACCAAATGAGAGCTTTGCTGCTGCTAAGCTGTGTCAGCTCCCCGACACACTAGCTCATCTGTTACCTGCAAGGCAAGGTTTGGACTGGCAGAGTCCTGAAGAGTTTTCTGGCAAGGCAATCATTGAATCCCAATTCCTGACCCAGAGATGTCTGCCTGTAGTGTCCAGTCCCTCCAACTGGACATTCACAGATGTTATTAAGTTGTCTAAAAAGAGACAGAGCATACACCAGCCTGTTAGGTTAGCTGAAGACTCACATTTCACTGTAATACACAGTCCTATGATAGTTTTGTAAAGAAACAAGAATAAGTTTATTAACAAAGAAGAGAGGTTTAAGTGATAATAAGGAAGAATAAAAGAAACAGGTGTGGTTACAAGTAAAACAAAACAAAATATGCTTCCTAGTGACTAAAACTTAATGTCAGCAAGTTTTTATTTTTGTCTTAGCAGGTTTCTCACCTATATGCAGTTTCCAGCTACTCTTGCCTCCCAGGCCAAGATGATCCAACTTGCAGAGAGCACTGAACCCTAAGTTTCGGACCAGCGTGTTACCAGTTTGCATACGATCCCTTATATGACATCTTTAAGATACACATTATGACAGTAGTGTGTTGGGGAAGTGTGTGTCAGACCAGATATGAGTAACAGTATGGTGTGCCCTCTGCCATTTGATATCGAGTGACTCCTAGAGATGCACGTGCCCTGACTGTCCACATATCTTTTTCAGACCAAGACAGTGAATTCCAAAGCTGAGGACTCCTGCCTGCAGATGCTTCCCTTATATGCTAATGGATCCAGTTTGAACATATTGCTTGAAGTCAGTACCCACAGGATAGCATGAGAAACGGAAAGTGATTTCTCGTATAGACATGTCCCAGGCCATTTTGGGCTCTGTATTTTGTACAGTGCCTAGCACAATGGGGTCCTGGTCAATTTCTAGGTCTCCTAGGTGCTATGGTAATACAAATAATAGCACTTTAATTTCTACTTGGAAACCAAAGAACTCATGACACATTTATGGCATCAAGAACTCCCAGTAGGACACTCCACTTACCAAGTGAGCTTCTGAATAGTCTTATGATGTAGCTAGGGTGACCAGACAGCAAGTGTGAAAAATCGGGACTGGGCTAGGGGGTAATAGGAGCCTATAGAAGAAAAAGACCCAAAAATAGGGACTGTCCCTATAAAATCGAGACATCTGGTCACCCTAGATGCAGCTCCATGGGGTGTTCATAGCAGTAATCTAATCTTGAAGTGACAGAAATATGGATGATGGTAGCAAGAGCAGCATCTGGCAGAAGAAGAAAAAAGAAAAGAGGGGTGTGGGAGCCTGCAATCTTCTGGCTAAATACAGATGAAAGAAAATCTGTCCTGGCCACAGATGCTACTTGGTCATCTAAAAGCATCTTTCAGAGTAGGATGCTCTGCATCTGCAAAAAGAACAGGAGTACTTGTGGCACCTTACAGCCTAACACATTTATTTGAGCATAAGCTTTCGTGGGCTAAAGCCCACTTCATCAGATGCATAGAATGGAACATATAGTAAGAAGATAGATATACAGAGAACATGAAAAAGTGGAAGTAGCCATACCAACTGTAAGAGGCTAATTAATTAAGATGAGCTATAATCAGCAGGAGAAGAAAAAAATTTGTACTGATTTATTTTCTCTTGCTGATTATAGCTCATCTTAATTAATTAGCCTCGTACAGTTGGTATGGCTATTTCCACTTTTTCATGTTCTCTGTATATCTATCTACCTATCTTCTTACTATATGTTCCATTCTATGCATCTGATGAAGTGGGCTTTAGCCCATGAAAGCTTATGCTCAAATAAATGTGTTAGGCTGTAAGGTGCCACAAGGACTCCTGTTCTAAAAGTATCTGATGGTCTAACCTGACCCCCAACCTACGACTACTGGATGGCTTAAAAAGAATGAATATCAGATGTCCAAATATGAATGAATATTTTCAGCTACTATGCATGCTCCCAGGTTTTCAGTCCTTACATGCCCCCTGTTGCTGTACAAAAACAAACAAAAAATCCTGCTTGACACTGTCCTAAAGGGTAGACTTCACCCTGTACCCCACTTCTTAACTTATGGTGGATTTTGAGAGGTGGGAAGTATGGGCTTGAAGTTGTACATTCCCTCCTGTATGATGTCTTTTAGGGTGACTGGTTGGTCCCTCCCCAAATACAGTCTTCAGAGGCAGGGTCAGCAAAGACACCCTCCATCCCTAGCCCTACAAATCTGTGTTAAAATCTGAGGGACCTGGCTGCCTCCAGTTCTGTAGTGGGGCAGGAAAAGCTCTTGCTACTATTGCCCACATGCCTAGGACTCCACAGAAAGCAATTGCATACAGTAACTAGGGAAAGCCTGCATGGTCTACAGTGATGACTGTGAGCACTCCCACTGCCCTTGTAAAGACTCCCTTTTTATTAATGAAGGGATATATGACTGTAAGAACTCTGGATATAGAGATCTCAAACCCAGTGCTCCAATAGTTCTTAAAGCGTGAGTTGAGCAGCACTTACAGACTGTGTCCAGAGTTGCTTCCATCACAATGTTAAGCATGAACCGGTAAAAGAGAGTGAGAGAGATGGATTCAATTATGCATTCATCTGTCTCAAACAAAGGGCTGTGGGTGGGTTAATCATGTAGTCAAGCAGCTGCCCCCATTGTGTATCTGTGTTTATTTTCATATTGTCTCCAGAGTACTGTTTTACTATTATTTTATGTAACCAAGTGCTGGAATTGTAAGATTAGGTCTGGGTAAACTGTAGCATTGGGACTTAGGAGGGAAATTAGTCCATGAGACCAGATCTGTTTTAAGAGGTGGTTGTTAACATGAAACAAATTTGAGAACTAGTGCACTGGATAGTTGGTATTTTGGAGAATTAGACTTCAAAGCATATGCTGTGAAGAGTGATAGATTGACAACAAAGCTGATAAGGCAAAGAATGCTGTAGAGCAGGGGTCTCAAAGTCCCAGCCCACAGGCCATCTGCAGCCCAAGAACCTCCCCAATGTGGCCCACGGGGCTCCAGCAATTTTGGTGCCGGGTCTCTCCCTTGGCCCCGCCTGCTGCCCCCGGGCGTTCCACCCCCGCATCCCATGGGCGATTTAAAATAGCCTGGGGCCCCGCACACCACCGGCAGCACAGCAGAGCTGAGCAGCTTCATGCACGCTCGCTCCACGTGGCTACTTGCTCTTCCCTGTGGCCCCAGGGTGGGGTGGGACTGTGCCTTCGTGTGCTGCCCCTGCCCCAAGCGCCCCTGTGGCCAAAAGGAAGCTGCACGGGCGGTGCCTGGAGGCAGCAGCTCGCGGAGGCCCCCCAGCCCATTCTGTCTTGGAACCCCAGGTAAACACCACACTCCCCTCCCCGAACCTGCACTCCCTCCCCACATACTCCCTCTCACCCCCAAACTCCCTCCCAGAGCCTGCACCCTTCCCGCTCCTCCCTCCCAGAGCCTGCAACCCTACCCCCTCCTCCTGTGCTGCAGCCCAGAGCCTGCAACGCGCACCCAAACTCCATCCCAGACCCTGCACCCCAGACCCTCTTCCCCACCCAAACGTCCTCCCAGATCCCAACCTCTCACCCCTTCTGCACCCAAACTCCCTTCCAGAGCCTGCACCCCCATCCTCTACCCCAGAACATTAGGCTGGTAGGGGGCAGAGTTTTGGGGGGCAGAGTTTGGGGGGGAGTTTCTGGGCAGCATGAGTGACCTTATTGGCCCGCTGGGAGGATTTGAGGACTGGCACTGGCCCTAAGGTAAATTGAGTTTGAGACCCCTGCTGCAGAGAAATGAGAGTCAAGAGCCATTTATAGCATCACAATATTACTCAAGGCAATAAAAGGAGCATTAATTAACAGTGAAAGACTAATAACCTAAAAGGATGAATTTAACCCTTCAAAGAGCTTGGACAAAATTTACTACATAAGGCAGCAATCAACGCAGAACATCCAGAACTAGTACTAGTTTAAATGTAGATAGAATATAAAAATCCCAATAATGGAAACACTCATCCTGAGCTGTGAGTGTTTTTATAAGATTTATAATTTAACAATAAATCAGAGAATCACATTGGATACTGCTACTTCCCCCTAGTCATAATAGCTACAGCCTCAAGAAGGGAAGCATAAATAAAATCTTCAGTTGAAACCACAGGGCACATTTTTAAGATGATACCAATGTGAGTAGTTACATTCTATTTAGAGATGACACTAGGGTTAATACCCATACTCTTGTGAAAAATAATACTGAATCTTTTCTGACCATGGAACATGGATTGTCTTTCATGAAAGTTGGCACCTCTGACAGCACAGCACCCTTTAGGACTATTCTGAGATACTGGTTGTGTATGTTCTTAGAAGGAAGTGTGTCACCTACAACGAACAAAACCACTTGTCAGGAATGGGTGGGTGTTTTTAAATGTTTGGAAATCTTTAAGTTGACTTCAGCTGTTAGAACAGAACATTTCTAAAACGCAGACTGCCAGAAATTCATATGAAAAGTAAAAGGCAAATACATCATTCAGAGCTGTAAGCCTGGATTTCAGCCAAGTTGGCCAAGTTGTTTAACTAAAACTGTCTGAATAAATCCCTCAGATAACCATTCTGCTTCCATCAGCCTAGATCATTTAACAGTGAGGCTAACCAGCCAGAATATCTGCTTTTGCTGTTTTCTCTGACAATTTTCTCCTTGCCTAATTAAAGCATTCTCTCAATTTCCTTCTGCTTTAGTTATTAGGATGCTTATTCTTCCTACGAACAATTGCTAAATAGTGTATGGTGGCTCCCAGTGCAATAGAGGATCGATTATGATAACTCAATGAACTAGAATAGAGGTATATTGTTTTCTGTCCAGATAAATCTCTCAAGCCACTGTACTAAATCTTTTAGGGCTGTCCTACGTTTTCAGGACATTAAAACAACCCTGAAACCTATCTGGGGATGATGCAAATGATGATGCAACATATGCATCACAATTGTTTAATGTGATAACTTTGACTTAGTGGACAAAGCCCAGAACAGAGGCAATGCTTGACCTAGCTTCCAGTACATAGTCCCCACCTGTCTGTTGTGCTCCTGGAGTTAGTGCAAGGGTTCTCAAACTAGGGGTCGGGACCCCTCAGGGTGTTGTGAGGTTATTACCTGGGGGATTGTGTCAGCCTCCACCCGAATCCTGCTTTGCCTCCAGCATTTGTAATGGTGTTAAATATATTTAAGTGTTTTTAATTTATTGGGGGGGGGGTCACACTCAGATGCTTGCTATGTGAAAGGGGTGGTCACCAGTACAAAATTTTGAGAATTACTGAGGTGGCTCCTTAACTCAAGACACTTTCTTGGCAGCACAGCACATGTACTCTGTAGCAAGGTGCCTAGGTGCTGCAAGACTGTAGTGAAATTTTTTCAGTGTCTATGTAGCATCAACAGATCCTGGTTGGTGGTGGGTGGGGTCAACTCTGGGACCTGTGAAGCTTAATGCATGAGTCAAAAGCCACATGCCTGTTAGGTAGGGCTGTAACAGACTCATTAATCTCTCAGTGGTCTTGGTGACATTAGAGGGAACAGAACAGCTACAGATATATTTTTACATGGAGCTTTTAAGTGTGACATGACTAGTAAAAGGAGTGTAGCAGCCCCTTCATTTTACACAGTTCCCACATTTCTGGCTGGCAAGGTTGGACACTGCTGTTGTCTGTAGGTTTCAGAGTTAACAGAGTAAGCACACATGGATTCCAGGCTTTTCTTCTCAAAGAGAGAAAAGTTCTGAGTCGGAGTTGCGTCCTGCAGCTTTCCTAGCGCTGTAGAGACCAACCCCGCCTAAGAAAGGGGCCTCTGAGCTCACAGTGAGACACCCACGACGCTTCACAGCCCGGGGGGAAGCGGGGAGTGTGATTTAGCAAAGCCCCGCACATGCGCGAAGCCGGGGTACAAGGCTGCTACTCGCACCACTGCCACAACTCAGGACCCCGCCGCCCCTGCACTCGCGAACGCCTCCCCCACAGCGGCGCGCGCTAAGCTTGAACGAGCAGCGCGCGCAGCCCTCCTGCTTCCGCCCGGCCTCCGTCATAGCGACGCGCCGCCGCCCTAGGAGGCGTTGGGAGGCGGAGCGGAAATGAGGAAGGGGAAAGAGCCGGTCGACTTCCGGTTCCGCTAGGCGCTGCTGCCGGCTCGGTGCGAGTGCTCCGCTGCCTGAACACCCGCCGTGCGGCGACCCGAGCGGAGGAGGATGAGCTTCGAGCACCGCAGGGACTGGAGCCGCGGCGGAGGAGGGGGCCCCCGGCCTTCCTCCTCCTCCTCCGCGGGGGGACACGAAGGCCGAGGGGGCCGGGGGCGGCATCCCAGTCACCTCAAGGGCCGCGACATCGGGCTGTGGTACGCGCGGAAGCAGAGCCAGAAAAGCAAAGAGCCCGACAGGCAGCAGGTAACGGCCGCGGCGCGCACTGGGCGCCTCTCGTCCGCCCCCGCCCCCCAAGTCCTGCTCGCTCCTTTCCTCCCCTGGGCCCGGGGCTTAGCTGCCGCTACTCCCCGGCTCCGGCTCTTCTCCCTCTGCCCCTGGTCCTTCCTCGCTTGACGGGCCGCCAGCCTTGGGTCGTTGCCCTGACAGTGAGCGGGTGCAGCCCGGGTTCTGCTGCGCTGGACCCTGGGCCCATTGGCAGCTACTGTTCTGTGGTGTGTCGCTCTCTCCATGTACGCACACACCCCCAACTTATATGTGACCCCCCCACAGTATGTTTGGGTACACAGAGTAGACAAGTTAGTTTTTAAGGTTTTGTACCCCCCTCCCTTCCCTCCAAAAACCGCCAGACCCGCCCTATTACAGTAATCTGTAGAGAACATAACTAGTTTAAAGATGATATGCTGTATTGAGTTTGCTGAGTATTGAAACTGGCTTCAGGCTGTGTCTTACCCCTTTTTCAGCTGTTCGACTCCCAGATAGTTATGCAAACTCCAGAAAACCGTAAAGGAAGTAACCCTGTGTCTGAAAAGCTAAATGGTTAAAAGCAGGTAGCATGGAAGAACACTTTTCATGTTTGTGTGCTTTACTCATCCCTGTTTTTAAAACTTCTCTGCAGAAGAGGTTGCTCTTGCACTTTTTGCTTCTCTAGCAGCAACATAAAGAGCTGTAGTGGGAAAACTGAGGATTCTATGGGGTTGTTTTTTTCTGCTATGGGAAGTATTGTATGCAACAGCACAGCTATTTCTAATAACATGTCTTTGTAGTATCTGTACACCTCCACAGGTACAGAAAAAATAGGAGGCAGGGAATGTAGAGGAAGAGAGAGAAACTCTTTTTAAAAAGCAATGAAAAATTAATTGTTCTGGTTTTGTAATTAGTAGCTAAACATTGAAAAGACCTAAATACATCAAAGCTTTTCTTAACTTGCTAAAATGGTCAGAAGAAGTCTCCTTGGTGGCTATTAACAGGCTTTACCTGTAAGTAGGGGGTTTGGGAATGTCAAGGTGACTAAAAAGATTAGCATTCTATAGGTGAGCATGTGATATCTCAGTTTCTTAAACTTGGGTTCTCCTTATATTTGTAATGCAAAGAATACCACCACTTAAAAATCTTCCTTACAAATAATAATTTGTGCATGACTTTGAGTGTAAGTATATAAATAAGTCAAAATCTGTGTGGTTGCTAAAATGTCTTGTATGGCATGTTGGAAAGATCCACTCACCTCTACATTGTGGATAAACAAGTTTAATTTAGTAGTCCCATAAATTGTACTACTGTTACAATTGCAGGAAAATGAAAAACATTTTTATAATTAAACCAAATATGCAACTAAATGTCAAACGTGACTATATGCTCTTAGTGGAAAAACTGTTTTTCTTTCCTCAAATTAGAGAGCCGTTGTGCGTATGGATGAACACAGGGAAGAACAGATTGTACAGTTGCTGAATACTGTCCAGACTAGAAATGAAAAAGAACAAGAATCTGTGTCATGGTGGTCCGGTGAGGAAGAAGGGTAAAAAAATCAATCACTTATGCTATCTGTTTCTCTCTCAGAAAATGGTGGCAAAAGATTTCAGTAGAAACTGCTAAAGTTAAAAGTGGTGTCATTATCATGTGGGTTAGAATCAGGGCCGCCCAGAGGATTCAAGGGGCCTGGGGCAAAGCAATTTTGGGAGCCCCTTCCATTAAAAAAAAAAGCTTCAATACTATAGAATACTATATTCTTGTGGGGGGCCCAGGGCCTGGGGCGAATTGCCCCACTTGCGCCCCCCCCCCGGCAGCCCTGGTTAGAAGAAATAAATAAATAAACGTTATAAATACTGACTTTTTTTAATATAGTAACTCATACAGGAAATAATTAGTATGACCATTGTTTTCAAACAACTTTCTAGGTTATGCTTGAGTTCTGGGATTGAAATTTTTACCCACAGCAGAAGACTGAACGTACTAACCATAAGCCAATAGGCAAGAACATTCATTTTTGGTTTTATTTTGTTTACCTGGGCACTTATAAGTGTTTATTACACAAATTAAATGGTTGAAAATTGGTGCAAAAAATTAACTTCACAGTTTTCTGGATAAATATCAGGGTTAGTATTGGGAAGGACAGGATGACAGGAAGAAGCAACAAATAGTGGGAAAGATAAGAATATTGAAAGTAAAAGCAGTATAATGTTGTGGATTATTTAATGAATGTACACATATGCATGCCCATGTTTCTGTGTGTATCTTCCACCACACTGTCTTACTTAGCCTCACATTTACACGTGGACTAATTTACTATAATATAAATCCATCTACCTAATACAATGGATTGGATTTTCTTAATGTAACCAGTATTTTCATGTACTTGCAAATTCAAGTGAAAGTCAGTAAAAACTGAATAATAGCTTTTGTAAAATGTGGGGAAATGTTGGTTTAAAAAAAATCAGAGCCATACTAATAGGAAATATTAGGGGTAGGAGGTGGAAGAAGGGGGGGTATCTTCACCCAGTGAGTTCCACAGATTTACCTCTTTTCATTCCCGGCTGCTGGGAGGGAGAGGGCAGGGTTCTGGACTTCCAAGGATGCTTGTGAACTCCATTTTTTGATACAGTTTCTCTCTGGTCTTATGCTAGCAAACTTTATAGTTGTAATTCACCATCAGTGGCAACAACTATAGAAGCTATAGTGTAGAGAAGACTCTTCTTTGCCACTGTGGTATTTATTCCTATTCGGTTTAGATGTAAGAATTCCTGAATCTCTCTACACTGCAGCTTGGATCTTTTAAGAGTGCATAAATAAGTCCCTGAAGCCAGATTTTTAAGCATGTTTTTGTGCCAAAACTACTTTTGAAATCAATGAATTAAGTATGTAACTACCTTTGGCCTTAAAATATCAAAATTAATCTTGAATATCAGACTCTGGCTAGCATGTATCTAATAAATGTTGAGGCTCCCCTTGCTGTTAGAAGGGAAGAGTGCTGTCTTTCCCACCCCAAAGACTGTTGGGGGAATGGCTGTGGTGCTGAAACTCTGCCTCTTGCATTTGGGATGCAGAGTACTATCCTACTCTATTCTTCCCTGGCCTCCATTTTTTTTGGGGGGTTCTCCTTGTGAATAGGTTCAGCCTCAGTTAATGTTTTCCAAGCTGAAGTGAAATAGGCACACTTCTTGACAATTTCATTTCTACCCACAGGAGTCTCAGTAGGTAATGAAACTAACCCCCAGAATCTTATTTATTTCACTGTGCCACAAAGGAAAAAGTTATAGTCCTAATCTTCCAGTCATTCCCAATTATGAGATGGGACAATGAGAATGGCTAAGGCAGTAGTTCTGTCTGCAGACTCAGACACCATTACATTGGTTTACAGTCAGTATTCTCTGCTACATAAGTAGGAGAAACCTATTTTTAGACACAGGCTTAAAGGAACAATAATCCTATGTTGTAAACAAAAAGTCTTATACTTTTATTGTAATAAAATAGACACCATCTGCTTAGCAGTACCACTTCTATCTGAATATTTTACTTGCTACTGTGATAAATTTCATGTATTTGACAGCAATTTGTATCTAGTTTTTCACAGCTTTTATGAATCTTTCACATAGCAATGGGGATAAATATTTTTAAAAGCTGGAAAAAATAATTTGTAGAGCCATAAAAATGATCAGAGTGCTGGCAAGCGTAGTTCCTGAAATGAATTTTAACTAACTTCAAAAAATTGCCAATTTGAGATATAGTCAATCTTTTTAATACCAAAGATTATTAAAATTGAGAGCTTTAAAAAATCATATTTACTTGTCACTATACTGTTATACCTTTTTGCATTTGTCTCAGATTGAATAATGAAACTCAAAAACTTTGTTTAGTCAGTTTCACTTGTAGATGGCTTGTATGGCAGTTTCAAACACTGCAGTGGAATGGTTTGTTAAACTGTTTGAAAAAGTATATAATTTTAATTATAGTAATACTGTATTTCCATTGATGAATGTAAAAAACAATTCTACCAAATTATATTCTAGGACAAATTTAATTTACATGTATCTTAAATTTTGCAGGAATTGATAACGTCCCCATGCTCACCAGGGAACCTTTTGTACTTACCTCTGCTGAGTGGACTTTTTCAAACTGTGCCTGAGTTGATATATTCAAGTATATTTTTGGTGAAAAGTGCAAGACTGTTAAGATACATTGCCTTCCCGCACAAAGGCCAACTAAATTTGTAGCCTCTTTTTTTCAAAAAGAGAGAGACTAGGAATCTATCAAAGGGAGCCTTGTTTTGTACTTGTTTCAGTAGCCAAGTATATGTTGGATTATCTCCTCTTAGAACGATTTTAATGTGGAAATTGCATTATAACCAAATCTTTGTTTCTGATATAGTCAAGAGGTACCTGTAGAGAAACCTACCTTGGCGAAGACTTCTGTAAAGCGGAGACCAATTTTGGAGAAAACTTTCCTAGATCGAGATTCAGAATATCTCTTTCAAGAAAGTGAGCCGGATATTGATTTGAATGAGAAATTTAGAGAAGAGTTAAGAAAGAAGAAATTTGATCCTAGATACATTGAAATGCAGGTACTAGTTAATGGTTAACTAGAAGACACAACTGGTGCTAATGTTTTTATTTATAATAGTTTTTTATTTTTATAAGCAAAAATTAGTTACTTTTTATACCCTTGTTAATGGAAAAGTGTCGTTATAAAAATCTGTTTAGTGTTAACTTATGTGAAAATACTTTTTTTGACAGTGTCACGATGTTACTTTATGCAATTTATCAGCTGTCCACTATTTCAATAAACGCTTGTACATAGCAATTAGCAATAGTAAAACATTTGGAAAATATTAAATCCTGCGAATACTTCTGAACATGAAAATTATTACACAGAATACATGTTTATGTGAATTTAATCCTAAAATTTTAAAATTTAAATGCAAGGTAGTGGACAGCATATGATATTATTTTTAAGTGAATGAATTAGATAATTAATCTATAAAACCAGTAATCTGCCTTTAGACCAGTTTATGGTTTAGAAATCATGCTGGTTGCTCTAGTGGTCGTGAAACAAGGCAATGTTGATATGGACATATTAGTTGCTTTTGTCACAGTTTATCATAAGATGGTGCTGATCTGCTTTCAAGGACTTATATAGGAGGATGGACTCATATCAGTTGATTTCAATTATTCTTCTGTGGCCAAATGCAGAAGGTCATAATCTGACTCTAAGGCAGGAGTCTTAAACACATGGCCTGCGAAGCTCTTCCCTACAGCCCACCAAGCTCCCCGTGCCCTGCCCCCACCACACACAGTTACTTCCTGTTGCTGCCAAACTCCCCTCACTTCCCCCTCCCCCCCCCCAAATTATTTTCTGTGGCCGCTACGTTCCCCGCACACTGCTCCCCAATGTTTTGGGCTGGGTCTCTCCACTAGCCCCGCCTGCTGCCCCCATGCACATCCCCCAAGTGTCCCCCGGCCCCCATTGCTGCCCCCGCACCTCCCCAGAGCCTGCTGACTCCACTCCAGCTTCCAGCATCACCTGCTGCTGCAGGGTCCTAGTGCCCCCTTTAACTAAGGCCAGGGCAGGCCTTAGTCCTGTCCTAGTCCTGAGCCTTTCCAGTGCCCCAAACCCCCTCATGCTCAGCCCCACAGCCCTCACCCCTGCACCCCCTCCTATCCCCAAACTCTCTCCCAGAGCCTGCACTCCTCACCTCTTTCTGCACCCCTGCCCCCGCCAGGAGCCTGCACCCAAACTCCATCCCAGAGCCTGCACCCCAGACCCCCTCCTGCATCCAAACTCCTTTCCAGAACCTTAGGCAGGTGGGGGCAGAGTTTAGGGGGGACAGATTCTGGGCACCACCAAAATTTCTACAAATCTGCCACCCCTGGAAGAGGCAGAGCAGGGATGGAGTGGTGATGCAGCTCAGTGTGTGTGTTGGGGGGGGGAAAGGAGGTGGGGGGACACTTTAACAGAAGTAAATCTAACTGTGTGTTTTGCCCTTTGACTGAGGTGCATTACTGAGTGTATAGATTTTATTAAAACTGCTTGGAAATGACTTCATCAAAAAAAAGAACACTTATGGAAGAAAAGAGTTTTCCAAGACACATGGGAGAATTTATTTTTTTTTCACAGAGGTAAAAGATAAAATTCAGTACCTTATTTGTCAGCAAATGATTGCTGTTCCCAAGGAGTATAACATGTGTTGGCACTACGACACGATGCACCGTGAAAAATATGCATTCACCGGAAAAATCCGAGAGGGAAAAAGTTCAGTAACTTACATCAGCATTTGCCAAGCAAAGAAGTTTATTTTTGGTGATTAACAAGTCTAATGAAGATTCAATAAGAGCAAGTTTTGTAATAAGCTAAATGATATGTAAATCATCGCAACCTTTTAAAGAAGGCTTATTTGTAAAAGAATGTCTTATGAAGGCCAGTGAAATTTTATGTCCTGTGACCCCATTTTGAAGCAGAAGTATACAGATGTTGGAATTCCAGAATTCTACAGGTTTCTTTCATAAGAATGATTTCCCATGTTATCCTCTGCTTCTGCAAGGATAATGGCAATGCTTGGAAGTACATTTTATATAATGTGTGTGTGTGTGTGAACAGTTTTTCTCCTCCATAAAGATTAACAAATCTGTGTTAAGGTCAAGGCTCACTGATGAACATTTGAAAGCAACACTGAGACTGGTTTCGTCTCAGGATATCAAACCTAATATTGATGCTCTGGTTGATGCAAAACGCTGCCAGCTAAGTGGCAAAAATGAAATGACTGTCAAAATTAGCACTGACTTTTCACATTACAGTTAAAGAAGTTAATAAATTGACTTTTAATAGCATACTATATTTTAATACTATACTACCATATTACTATTCATCTTTTTTCTGCCTACCTCCAGGCGCTTCCCGCTGCCAAACAGCTGTTGGTGGCGCTTATCACTTTCTGAGGAGCGGGGAGCTGCGTACTTAGGGAAGGAGGTGGAGAAGCGATGGGGCAGGAGTGGGGCCTCATGGAAGGGGTGGAGTGGGGCTGGGGCCAGGGCAATGTGGAGGGAGCGTCAGTGATGCGGCCCTCGGGCCAATGCACTAGTCCTCATGTGGCCCTCATGATCATTTGAGTTTGAGACCCCTGCTGTAAGGCCCCAATCTTGCAAATGCTTACATATGTGTGTATGTGAATAGTCTCACTGGCTTCAGTGCGGCTACATACAAACTTAGAGTTAAGCATGCACATAAATGTTTGCAGGACTTAGGGCTAAGCATGTACAATTTGTTATACTAGTAAGTTATCTTTTTTTCAGGTTAAGTTTTTGTTGATCATAGACAAAACTGATTGTATTTTTTACCTCCAAATCATAAGTGTATTTTAAAAATGAATATAACTTTGTTTTTTCCCCTAGAGATTCCGAGAGAAACTTCCTTCATATGGGATAAGAAGGGTAACTATATTTATTTTTACTTTGAAATCCAGTGCACCTCTGCTATTTTGTTATAAACAAAGGAAAATCAGGGTTTGTAATTCAGACTAAAAATATGATTTTTGGACCCAGATTTATAACAGAAGGCCCCTGTTTTGAAATATCTTTAAAGGAAATGTTATAAAGAATCTTACCACCTTCTAAAGATGTCAGAACGTGGGAGGCTTCATAATTACAGCTAATTTCTTTCTAGAAAAGACTTCAGGCACACAGACATGTAATGTAGGGAAGCTCACTCTACTTACGTTGAACCATACAGTTTTACAACTAGACAGCCATCTCCATGGAAACCAGACATGAGCAGCAAGTATATTTAAAATACTATGTAGCTTTTTCATCCTTCACTTTGCAGATTTAACTTTTAAAATGTTGCATGCTATTTGAAACTAAGGTGACTAATTGCCCTGGTTACTTGTAATTTTAAAAAACATTGTATTTACTGTATCGTATCTTAAATTGCCAGATGTGGCTGTCTTTATTGCTGGTCATGATATGTTTGTATGACTTATGATTGAACATTGATTAAATTTGTCTTTATTCCATTTTAGTCTCTAAATCACACTCTTGTGGCTGCATGCTGTTTTATGCTACCTATGCACAATCGGTGAATTAACGACCATTTTAGCTAAAGGGGATTATTTTCATCTTAGTTTAATTAACTTGTATATTACACGCCAGGGTGAAAGTACTCCATAAGCTTTGGTTTGTAGGTTTGTAATTGTCTCTGTAAAAGGAAAAAATATATAAGAAACTAATAGATCCGTTGCTCTTCAGATTGCAGTAACTTTTTTGTGGGGTTTTAAACATTCCCTTGCTGTGATTGCAACACAAACACTGAAACATTGTGCTAAAATATGAGATGGAAAGTGCTGCTGAATACAAATGAGAAACAGACTAGTCTCGCTTCAGTGACTGAGCTGAATGAAATGCAAAAGCCAAACAAACAGGAAAAGTGAGAAGTTAAGCTTTCATTTTCAGTTATCTAGGACTAGCTATATTTTCAGAGGTTTTAAACTGTAAGTGTTTGTGCAGGATTGTTAATTGTACATTCCTATTTTCATAATTGATAGTATTCATTCTGTCCACACAAGTAATTCTGTGCATGGCCTTAGTCATATATTTAAAGTGCATGGCACACTTTGACTCTCTGGCCCTAAAATGTTAATAAAATGGGTGTCTAAGTGTGTCCCTTTAAAGTACTGTGGCTTGTTCTTTTAAATTGAATTTAAAAGAATAGGGAATTCTAGAAGGCCTCCTACAGTTTAAAAAGATTTGTCAACATAGCATTACATTTTTCTTTTCCTTTTAAAATAGGAGCTGGTAACTGTGATAAATAATAATCAGGTGACTGTGATCAGTGGTGAGACTGGTTGTGGAAAGACTACACAAGTTACTCAGTTCATTCTGGATGACTATATAGAGAGAGGGAAAGGATCTGCTTGCAGAATTGTATGTACCCAACCTAGGAGGATCAGTGCTATCTCAGTAAGTGCAATGCTGAAAAACTGAATTGTTTCGTTGAATGTTAATTTCCTTTTGCAACAGAGAAATTGTGGGACAAATTGTTTACTACTTGTATTGCACTATTGCCCAAAGTTCCTAATCAGAACCAGGCCTCATTTTGTTAAGCACTGTACAAGCATATAGGATGTGTCATTCCCCCAAAGAGTTTACAATGTTTAATTCCCAATTCTGTGAACACTTGCATCCATAATTATGTATTTGAGTAGTTGTATTGAAGCCTATGGGCTAGCAAGTATGTGTCTGCAGGATTGGAGTTCAGTGTTGCTCTTCTGAAGTAAACAGCATTGAAGCTGAACTCTTTGGCAGGTCTGTGCAATCTTCAAGGGTAGTGGAAGTTCACCCAGAGCTTACCTATAGACCTTTGTGGGTATTATTAGTTGAGTTTCCTGCTCAGCACTCTTACCTAATACTTATAAAGTAAGGGTAAAGGAAAACATGAAGAAAGGGTCTGTACTTGGACTCTGGTTTTTTGGATACCTTATGTCTTGCTCTTCTTGAGCTGCCCAGAAAGTGTTTTCCCATCACTTTACTGGACGAAGTGGCATAGCTTCAAAAACTAGTCTTTTAGACTTTCAGCCTAATTTCTCAATACTGTGCAATAGTCACAGAATAATAATAATAATCACAGAACAATGGTTGAACTTTAATGTTACTTAACCATTGCTAAATAATTCAGTCTAAAACTATTGATAAAGAAAATTAGAAGTGAGCATTTCTCAGCTTGGTTGATCTCATGAAGTTTGACCACTAGAATGTACAAAATGCATAGTTTCCATTAAGTAGAAATATGAGGTGCAGGGTTGTAAGGAGTTCCACTACCCAGGAAGAGTTGCATGTCATGCTGTTAAGTTATAAGGGGGAAATACTTTTAGTTCCATCATATATAAAACTGCTCCACTGTCTTCTGAAATATATTTCGGGTTCTACTCCAGTTCCTGGATTGTGGCAAAAGAGTGCTGTATCCATCAGAGGAGGGTATTAAAGGTAGTTTTAGCATTATTATAAACTGAAATGTAACTTCTTCATGGTAGGTAGTTCCTACTGAAGAACACCTATAAATTCAGGTAAGCTGCTTTTTAAAAAAATTTTATTTATTTATTTTTTTAACATGATGCTATTTGGTTTGATTTTAAGGTGGCAGAGAGAGTTGCAGCTGAAAGGGCAGAAGTGTGTGGTAATGGCAAGAGTACAGGATACCAGATTCGTCTCCAGAGGTAATTTATAGTTTTTGTTTTGTTTTTTTTTTTTTTGGTTTTTGTACACTGACTTGAATGTAAACTGACAAACAGGAAAATTTGAAATACTATTTTAAACACAAAGGGAACATACTTAACTGCTTTCACACAGAGGGGATTCCTGAGTAATTTTCCTGTAAATGGTTGGGAGGAAAAATAAGTACATACTTGAAAGCTTGACTGCAGTGGTTGAACTTTAATGTTACTTAGATTGGTGAGAAGCCAATTTTTGTAGTATAGTCTACTTTGCTGGGGGAGCAAGTCTACATCTGTAATTCTGTTAGTTTAAAGGGGATAAACTAAATGAACACCATATGGTGGAAGAATTACAATAGCACAGGGTAAACAGGTTATCAATACGCACATCTTAAACTGTTAAAAGTTGAGATAAGAGATGCTGGTTGAAGCAGAGAAGGAACAAAACAATTATGGTTCAAAGACTTAAAAATATCTTGTGTACTAATCCCACTTGCACTGGAAACCATTTGAATGGTCAAATTGCAAATCACAGCTTGTGCAGTTTCCAATCTGGAAACAGCCTGTTTACAACAGACATATAGAAAGGAGTGTTAAAAGTTAAAAATGTCAACAGCTTTAGGCCCTGATCCTATGAACACTTATGCATGTGCTTAACTTCACATCACATCATGTAAGGTTAAGCATGTTGCATCAGTGTTTGCAGGCTTAGGGCTTTAATGTAGGTACTGATGTATCTGGAATAATCCTTAAATGAAAAACTGATTTAAGAAGCTAAAAATAGAGAATATGGCCCTAGTTGTAATCTGATATTCCAGTGTTGTTTTTGTGCACAAGTGTTTTTATTCAGGATGTAAAATTATTCATGGAGCTAAATTATATTCTCAAGTATAAATGCTGTTTAACAGAGAAAAATATTTTGCCTTGTTTTTAGTCTAACAACAGTTTGGGATGAGTAGAGAGAAACTAATCCTGAAACGGTGACAATAATGGCTGTAAAGCCTGGTTCTGTCAGATTGCAAATGATCCATTCCTCATCATAGGCATACTATGGCCTAGCCCTGACTTAATCCCCTCTTGCACTAGTTTAGTTCTAAATGAGCAGGCCTAGAGAATGAGTTGAGTGATGTAGATTGTCATTATAGACACTTTAAAGTGGATTCTGCTTTGGAGCTTTTAAAGTACTTTGTAAAATATTAGAAAAGAGAATTCAAGAATTCTTAATGCATCTCTTTTCAGTCGGTTACCAAGGAAACAAGGTTCCATTCTGTACTGTACAACAGGAATCGTCCTACAGTGGCTCCAGTCAGACAAGTAAGTAGTTGTATTTACTAGTTTCTTTTAAAATATAAATATCAGAATTTTAGTGAGCTAGCTTTTTAATAGTTCTATGTTTTGTTTTCATTCTTTAGCACTTGTCTCATTTTTTTTGTTTTTGTTTTAATGCCTTGCTTCTGCTAAACATAAATGTTATCAACTTTGCATTCTTTTATTTTAGGCAATTGTCCAGTGTTAGTCATGTTATTCTTGATGAAATCCATGAAAGAAATCTTCAATCAGATGTCTTAATGACTATTATTAAAGATCTTCTAAATGTTCGACCAGATCTGAAAGTAATACTGATGAGTGCTACTTTGAATGCTGAGAAATTTTCAGAATATTTTGGTGGGTGAGATGCTTGTATCGTAATATTGATTAGATATGTAACATACTTAATATTTGCTATATATATATTGGACTTGTACTGTTTAATAATGCATTTTAAAAAAAAAGAAAGTGTGAGTTTGACTTAAATTAAAAATGATTATTTCAGTGTTAGCCGTCGCTATCACCTGTTAAGAGGTCTCAAAGTAGGGTGCAATGCAAGGTTCCTTGATTTATCCCATCATGGTTATATGTTGCTGCTTTTGTTTTCCTCCGTGAAATGTCTCTCAGAAGAATAGAGGTTAATACACACTATAAGTTGCCAAACAGAGGTTGGCATTGTCTTTAATTTTTAAAACTCTCATTTAGCACCCTTAGAGGCCATGAGTGAGTGAATTGGCAGTGCAAATCTTCCTATGGTATGCCAGCCAGTCTACAAGTGGTTCATCTGCCTTGGGTTTCAGTCACATTGGCTAGAACATAAGGAAACATGCATTGCTGTTGCCTGTGGTGGTCTGTTTAGTGACTTTTTGTGGGTGTTAACTTGATACTTTTCACAAGCATTAAGTGTACATGAAAATCAAACTTAATAGGTATGCAGTTAAGTAGAAAGGAACTGTTTGACATTTTTTCTAACTATTTTTGATATAGACTAGTGTTACAGTATTAAGTATATTTTGTTTTCTAAGAATTAATAAGTTACACTCTTCCTCAATAGACAATTGTCCCATGATCCATATACCTGGATTCACTTTCCCTGTTATGGAATATCTTTTGGAAGATGTAATTGAAAAGTTAAGGTCAGTCTGTTTCTGAAAGTAAAGATCCACATAACTGTATTGGATGCTACTAGGCACATACATAGAATGATGTTCGCTTTTGCTCAGCCTGGCAGTCTGGATTTTCCACAGCAGCAAATCACATCTCACCATGAACATACCAGTGTTTATTTCAGTTTTGTTTCAAATGATAACTGACGTTTCTGAACTGATGGCAGACATCTTGTTTAAAAAAAGCATTGTTGACCATGGGAAAATTCAGTAGCTTTTTCTGTGTTTTCATAAATGACATCATATTTTTAGCAAGATGCTATCAGTAGTCAAAATAAAATTTAAAAAAAAGTCTCAACTTGAAGTTCTTTGGGTTTTTTTCCCCCTTCCGAACTAGGTCAGTTATTCACATTAAAATGCTTGATTATCTTTGCATTTTCAGGTAGCTGGATTGAGCTAAATTCTTTTTCTGCTTATTTTTATGCTTTGTAGAAATGGAGCCCACTTTGTAGATAAGGCTTCTTGAGCTTTTTTCTTTAAAGCATAATATGACAAGCTACAACTAAAATCTTGCACGTTATTGTCAGTGGGTTGAATCACCAATGTATTTGTTAGCCTTAATTTTTAAAAAAATTAAAATAAAATATTAAATGACCGTAATAATTGTATACTTTTAGATATACTCCAGAAGATACAGATTACAGACCACGGCGGAAGAAGGGCTTTATGCAAGGACAGATAAGCAGACCAGAAAAGGAGGAGAAAGAAGAAATCTATAAAGAGCGATGGCCAGATTATCTAAGGCAGCTGCGAGGAAGGTAGGTCTTATTTGTTCACTTCTATGCTGTCAGGTATTACCAATTATCTATGTACTTCTACAGCTGAGAAATATAAGATTACACTATGCAATTAATTAGTTTTTATAACACAATTACCAGTTACATAGAGATGGCTGTAACATTGTGAGTAGTGCAGTTCCATGCTATGTGTGTCATACATGAATCAACATACTAGCACAGTATCACACATGCTCGGTTAAACTAAAAGTTGCAAACGCCAAGCCTGACATAGGGGAAGAAGTCACAATCAGCCATTTACTATTGGCATGCACATGTATAGTCCGTAATTCTTTCTATTCATCAAACTGTCAGGCTGCTTATACTCTGATTCCTAACTCTTTCCCTGGTGGCTTCCCTACTTGTGCTATCTTTCCCTTTGTAGTAGATACTTCTAGTAGTCTGGGCTCATAATCAACAAAACAGAAGAGTAAACATTCCACAACTTTTTAAAAAATATTTTTTACTTCCTTTTCTTCAGACTATTCTGTCATAACCCTTTAAACAAATAGATTGGTTTTATGTTACTTTTAATCCAAACCTTTCTTATACTTACCATTTTAACTGATATTATTTGGTTTTTCAGTCCTTTCCCTTTGGTTGCTTACACTGCTTTGCTCTCATGAACGTGCTTATTTCAAGAGGCATGAGATAATCCATCCTAGAAGTCCCTTTTTTATGAATGGACAACTCAGCCAATCCTTCTCCCAGGACTGCATGAATTACATCTTTCTCTCTTCCCTACCTCACTAACCATTTAGTCCATTCTGAGGCCATACTCCAAAACTGAATTATAGATATGTGGCTCAATTGTTTGCCTACACTTGAACACACAACTACAAAGATTCTACCCACAAATGACCACTTGGAAGCCTAAATTCCATTTACAAGTTTTGCAAGTGGACCTCTTTTTGAAAACATGTCCTTCTGTGGGAGATTTTGTTTGAGAAAAATGCATTGGTCAGCTATGGTGAGAAAAACAAATTGTAGCAGCATTAATATCCCAGGCAGTTAAGCCTTCTTACTCACAGGCTTTTGAGGAGTAGTTTCTTGCAGGAGGAGGAAGGGAAATAGGGTGACTGGGGAGCAAAAGTTATCTTAATCCCTTCATGTCTCACCTGTTTGCCTTCAATAAGGGTTATGACAGGGATAAGGAAGGATTATCTCCCTTTCAGGAACCCAGTAAACACCTTTTTTTGTCCCACTTTTCAGAGCTTTACAGCATTCAAGCAGTGGATAAATTATTTAAAAAAAAAGTTGTGCAACATGTTCCCCACTACAAAGACACATTACTTCACTTCTCGTCCCTGTCTCTTTTGAAGTTCATCACTTTCTCCTCTCAGGCTTCTCTTCCTTACCCTCTTTGCTGGAACTTCAGTGATTTTTTTAATGATGACACATTTATAATGCATTCCAAGGTCTTCACTGATTGGATAACTGCTGGCTTGCAGAGTTAAGTCCCTGAGGCAGTTAATTAGTTTGAATGGTGAAGCATGAAATATTTGGCTGCAGCAACTTTATTAGACTAAATAATTAATTTAGCTTAATTTGGACATGTTATATTCAGAAACTTGACACTTCACCTTACTTATCTATGGAACTCAAAACATTTTGTATGTGTTAAGTACTTGGGCTAAATGTTACGTAGTCTTACTTTGCACTAATTTGATGTATGTCGTAATGTGACATGTCTCAAATTTAGAGCAATGTATCATTGTCTTAAAGCTCTCACATTATTCCAGACTCTAAATCTAGGGAAAATGTGGTATAGATCTGTGCAAGTCTAGCGTGTAAACAAAAGAGAACTATATCGTACAAGAATACTGCATTTTCTTTGCTGTAAAATTGCAATAGCTTTGTAATAGAAACACTTGAAATGAGTGGATGGGGTTTTTTTCTTAGACTTGTCATTATGTACACACATTATTTATAGGTATTCAGCAGGTACTATAGATGCGTTAGAAATGATGGATGATGACAAGATTGATCTTGACCTTATAGCTGCACTTATCAGACATATTGTCCTGGAGGAGGAGGTGAGTTTCTGTATGATTTGCATAAGTTATTTAAATAAGTTAATTTTCTTTCTAGCTAAATCACTTGACTCATGCTAACAGTTTTCACAAAGCTTGATTGTAATTATAGATTTAAATTATTATGCTGAAACCAAAAATCTGCCACTATCAATCAATCCTATAAATGTTCTCAGGTCATATAGCATAGCAAACTGTTTTTCCACCCACTAGGAGCTACATATCTAAAGAACAAGCCTTATATGAGTTTGTGCATGTTCCCATTGGATTTATATTCTTTACAAAATCACTCACTCAAATAAAATATTCAAGTTAAGATTCTTCTCTGCTTACGGTAGTGTTTCAATAAAAATGTTAGGTGTGATCTATTTTAACAGCCATGGGAAAAGGATACAATGTCGGAACATGACACCATACTTCAGGAAATTCTGCACTGTGGTCAGTAGTCACTAAAAATGTCAAAACATATTGGAAATTATTTTGGGTTACATCACTACATTGAGGCTGAGATTTTCAAAACCACCTGTAGGCTTTAGGTGCATAATTTTTCATTTAAGGCCCTGATTCAGGAATGCACTTAAGCAAGTCAGTAAGATTTAAGCATGTGTTTAAAGTAAGCATGTGCCTAAGTGCCTTTGAATAGGGGCCATTGAAAAGAGTTTGTATTTAAATCTGCATAGCAGCTTTGAAAATCTTACCCTAAAAATTCATGCTTCTCATAGTGATAACTACTGAGCCATATTATGTAGCCCTTATTACCTAGAACAAGGGGCATTGTTTAGTGAATAAAGCACAGAGATCGATGTCTGAAGCTCTCCTACTAGTTCTGACACAACTTGGTTTTTCTCATCTGTTAAGTGGGGGTAATAGTTTAATTGGATATTAAGACTTAATAAATGATTTGTGAAGTTTCAGTCTTTGCATGGAAGGTAGCAGAAAATTTAAATGAATTTGTTGCCAGTTGGTCTCTTTAAATTCATTGTTGTATTTAGTCTATGTCAAAATCAACATCAGTAGTGTAGTAATCAAAGAATGTAATGAAGAATTTAATTGTGCAAAAATCACTTTAAAAACACTGCCTGGAAACTTCATGAACATAAAAGAAAATCACCAGCCTTTCACCTTCTTGCTCTTTGTTGACAAATGGGTAGAAAAATTAACTGTACTGTTTTGAGTTGTAATTTACTTCTTTACAGTATCATGTACTGGGCAAATAAATTATTTCAGCTGGGTAAACAGATATATTAAAAAGTGTCGATGCAGTAAAACCTGTGAATTATTATAACTTAATGGTATCATATTAGTTCAGATGTTTACTACATACACAACTAGGAGGCTCTTGTCCTGGCTTGTTTTAAGACTTTTAACTTGTAAACTATAAACTTAGTATTAATATTTAATACAGCATTTGTATTTTTTTACTTATCCCTGGATTTACATTAGCCCATTGTATGTATCTCTGTATGTGCCTAATTACACATCTAACAAATCAGTTATGTTTTGTTTGCTTAAAAATTAATGGGCTTAAATTCTTACTATTGCTTACCTCTGCAGCATCATGCTTTTGCTGCTGCTAGAGGCAGGATACCAAACTAGATTGCCACTGGGTCTGATCGAGTGTGGTAATTCTTGTTTTCTCTTTAAATTAATCTTATTTAGAATTCAAGTTTCATTTTACTGGTTTTTATTTGAGAAAGTATGTCATGGATTATGCAGGCATACATTAGTGATTAAAATTCTTAATGAAATTCTGAGAAAAAGATATTTCAATTAATTATACATTGTCAAAAAGGTTCTACACTTGAGACAGTGTAACAAATATCAAGCACTGCCATATGAGTTAATTATAGGAAGAAATAAGTGAACCATGGAATAATTCTGCCTTCTTCGGACAAGCAACACATTGTTGACTGTTACCTGACAATCCCTTTAAAATAAGATATCAGAATTTTTTTATAAATATCAGATTTCATATGTTACAAATAACTCATTAGATAATTAAAACCTGAGAGAGAACTTTTGCTGTTTGTGCTGCTTGCTTTGCATCCTTTTGTTTGGAAAATTTAAAATAGCCTTGTTTATCATTCTCTTATTTAGTTGCACTGTTAGTTTCTCAAACTAGTGCAGAGCTACAATATTTTGGATTGCAAACACTACAGAAGAATGTTTGTTTGTTTGTTTGTCTTAAAACAAATTTCCATTGGAATCTTTTTAAAATCCAGATGAAATTTATACAGTCACTCTGTTTAAAAGCAAGCTCATAAAATTGTGTAATATTTGATTCAGTAGTGTCTCAAGTTAAATGTCATCTATCCAAAATATTTACACAAATATACAAATGTTGAGTATTTAGTGTGTAATGTAATCTTTTTTTCATTCATATATAGGATGGTGCAATACTGGTGTTTCTCCCAGGCTGGGACAATATTAGCACTTTACATGACCTCTTGATGTCACAAGTCATGTTTAAGTCAGGTAAAAACTAATTATAATAGCATTTTATTCATTCTTAGTGACCATTTCCTTAGTAACTTCTCTGGTTCATCAGCTTCCCCCACCTTGGTTGGCATCCCTCTATTATTTTCCTAGCTCCCTCCTCTCCGTGCTCATCATTATATATACGATATCTTTTCAGTTATATATTGTTGTTCATCCAAAGATCTTGCTGGTGACATTTATTATTTATTATGTTTTGAGTTTCCATCTCCATGTTGATGACTCTAAAACCCACATCTCCCTCCTTCTGTCTAGTCTCGTACACAACTCTCCTGGATGGTCCATCTCTATCCAAATATGAACCTACCTTCCCCTTTGCTGTTGACAACTCCTTTACAACTTGTTTCTTCTAGGAAGCTTTGTTATATTCCCGTCCCCAGTGATTCCTTTATTCCTTCCTGCCACTGAATTCTTTGCCCTGTGCTTTAGATACCAATGGTTTGGGGAAGTGTTGCTTCTTCAAATCACTCTTCTGCCTATGATAGAAGATGAATTGTTGAAGGGAACTAACAGTATGTTTATACTGCAATTAAAAACCTGTGGCTGGCTTGTGTCAGCTGACTCGGGCTAAGGGGCTGTTTAATTGCGGTATAGCTGTTCAGACTGGAGCCTGGACTCTGGGACCTTCCCATCTCACAGACTCCAAGCTCTAGGACCCTGTAAGATGAGTGTTCCAGAGCGCGGACTCCAGCCCAAGCTGGAACGTCTATACAACGGTTCAACAGCCCCTTAGCCCGAGTCAGCAGACACAAGCCAGCCAGCATGGGCCAATACTTAGGCTATGTCAACTGCAGCATAGACATAGCCTAAGTATTGAAGGGGACTGGTATATTAATAGGCTTAGAAGGATTAGATTTTAGCTCTGATTTATCTATAAACATTGATTTCACAGTACAGCCACAAACCAACCAAAAAATATTTTCATCGATGACAAATGAAATTTACTGATAGGCAAAGTAAGAAAAATGTTGCTTGAGGACTTATTAGAGTTTGATTTAAGGATATTTAATTTGTATAATTTGATATGATGATGACAATTTGATTTTTAATAGTTATAAAGCTTTAACTTTTTTTTTGAATTTCATTGTCTACTCTCATTAAATTGTTGTCTGAACCCCTGTTGTTTTCCCCCTAATAATTCCTGCATCTGTGAAAACTTTAAATTTCTAGAAATTGAAAATACACTTTAAAACAAACATTGATATTATCCATTGAAATTTTTTTTAAAAATTTAAATTGAATTTAGCCATGCCTGTATATAAAGAATTAACTTCTGGACTTGTAAGTTATTACGAGAGTACGAGTGTACAAACTACCATTGTATAAAAACACAAACATGGAGTATATCTGTTCCTGCTGCTTATTCCTATCTTAAATGATAATACCAAAGATGGTAATTTCCACAGCAACAAATTGTTCCCACATTTGATACTAGGTATAGATAAAACAGTAAAGATAGATGATCTCTTAAACACCACTCTTGGTATATTGCAAATGCTTTCAATCAGGTATCTGCAGAATTGATGCTAAATGATTTTTTGGTTTTTGCATATTTAGAAGCTCCCAAGTTGTGCTAACCATTCCCAGATATAATACACCAAGTTCTGTTCCACAGATCTTACCAGTTTCCTTTTTATTCAAAATCTTAAAATTACCCTAAAGATACAGACGTTACAGCACAGATATGCTTAGAGGGCCACAATAAATAGATACTATAATTTTTAGTATTAAACCAAAGACAGTAGTTTAAAATATTTTCCTATGGCTGACTCCCGCCTTTCTCTTCTTTTTGCTGATGACTTTGCTGTTGACTAACCAGAAGTCCATAGGCTCATATAGTCAATGCTGACAATCAGTCAGCTTTCTATTAAGCACTTCATCTGTCATTAACCAGCCAGTACTGCATTGCCAGCAGAAGCCACTTATGTTTGCAATAGTATTGCTTATATGTTAATGTGGAACCTGAACAAATTATGTGATAGAATATGGATTGAAGATGCAACTGATCACATAATTCAGCTCATTAGAAATGTGCACTAACTTCTAAAAACTCCATGGAAACTGGTAATTTTTCCATAATGTATCAGTTAAATTAAACTGCAGTATTTCATATGACTTTTTTAATCCCCAAATCAAATGGTCTAACCCAAAGGTACAGTTTTGTCACAATTGCAAAAGCCTGCAGCACTTAAGAAAAAGATCTTAAAATGAAAGTGTTACATCTGTATCTCAACAGAATGCTCTGTATGTTTTTCTATTTAAATTTCACCATATTGGGTGAGAACACACTTATTGCCCTTGATCCTTTGTTCAAGGTTAACACTTGAGCAGAATTTTTAAGGCGGCTGCCCTTAATGTAGTGCATATAGAACAGGCTTAACCCCCCCTGTTTTCAGAATCTTAGAGTCCATTCACAATAACTGAGTGGTCATTTGAATCAACATGTTTCTTGAATTGATGGTACATGAATCTGACTTCATAGAATATCAGGGTTGGCAGGGACCTCAGGAGGTCTAGTCCAATCCCCTGCTCAAAGCAGGACCAATCCCCAGATAGATTTTATTTTATTTTTTGCCCCAGATCCCTAAATGGCTCCCTCAAGGATTGAACTCGTAGGCCAATGCTCAAACCACTGTTGTACTAGATCCAAAATGGAAAACTGTTCATAGAGAAATGAATTCTTTATCAAGAGAAACTGCATGATTGCCATGTAGCTATGCTTGTCAAAACCTTCAGCATTATTTTAGCTAAACATTATTTTAATATGCTGCTGTTCGGCCCAGGCGTGTGTGTGGTTTTTTTTTACTTGAACAATCTAACACAGATATGACCTGTTCAGACAGAGACATAATTCTGTATTTAGTAAGTTTTTTTTGTTCCCTTTCTCCAGTGAAAATTTAGACTAATGCTGTTTAGCTTGATGTAATGTGGTCAAAAGAAGTGTTTGGTATAATGATGATGTGTTTCCAAAGTACTGGAAAGTACATTGATGCCAGTTTGAAGAAAGGTGACTAGGAATGAGAAACAGTAGATTTACATATGCCTTTTTATCCTTTATGTCCGGATGATTTATTTTTGCTGTACAGCATTGAATTTTCCATGACATACCATTGTTTACTGTTTTAACTTTCAGATAGGTTCATTATTATACCTCTGCATTCACTGATGCCTACTGTTAACCAGACACAGGTATGTTTCATTACTTACAATATTCTTAACTTTTATTGTGCATTAAACTATAGTAAACATCGGTAAATTATAGTAAATGTCTCTTATTCTAAGTGAAATCTTCTAAACACAGATTTTGCAGATAAAATTGGTGGTTTTTTTTTTTTCAACTATAGCCTATGCATAATTTGAAATAAAGCTAAGCGAATGTTAAAGTCTCTTTGGTTTGTAGTAAATAGTCCATTTGTATTTTTATAGTGCTTATCTATCCGGATGGCACTGCTGCAGGTACCTTCAAACATGGTGTTGATTATGGCATTATTTAGCGCATACAAAACAGATATGAGGGCAAGTGTAACTGTTCAGACCTGCAAAACACTCAAAATGATTTTGTGCTTTGTTTGGTTTTGATAAATAGTCTGTTTTACTTCTGTTATTTATATATCTTTTCAGGTTTTTAAAAAGACCCCTCCTGGAGTACGGAAAATTGTAATTGCTACCAACATTGCAGAGACTAGGTAAAACATATTTTTGTTTCTATGTAGGTAGCCACATTTGTCAAATAACACAATTCTTGCAAAATAAATGCTAAATCATAACAGTAAAGCAAAAGTGAAAACTGTTAAATATTTCTAATAAAATGCATTTGGCTATTCATAAATAGGTGGTACAGTGAATTAGGAATTTTTCTTTATAAATATGCTAAACTAGATTGATTAAATCTTCAGACCTTTTTATTGGAAGCTGATTGGTCTGTGGAATGGTCATAAAATGACTCAGTGAACAGATCTGTTGTATTAATTTGAGCTACTTACTATTCCTGACAAGATTTTTACCCCTATGTTTAAACCCTGTTACCACTGCAGAGCCTGATTTGGCTCTTTTTTGCATTGCTTATCAACATGACTGTCAACTACATTCCACTGCAGAACACTGATAGTTCATGATTAAGAAAATATACAACTTGACTGTAAGATCCCATGTTGAGTTTGCAGAGCTGACAGTTAAACCACTTTTTCATTTGTAAACTGAGAAAATATAGAAGTTACGACAATAAACATGAGCTTCCATAATGCCATCACTAGATGCTTTATAAGTATTGGTCAGACTTTTCATATAAATTAAGCTAATTTACATTAGCTCCTTTTTTACCATGCTTACATTTTCTAAAGTTCTGTCCATTGCCTTCTATAGTTGTTTAAAACTTGAGCTCCCTTCTGTAAATCTTCCATACTTTCTTATAACATGTAATGTAAACTATGCCAGATAGTTCCAACTATGAGTCCTGCTGAAGCATGGAGATCATCTACAGGGGCTCATGTAAGTGTCAATTTCAGTTCATGGCAAAGCTTTAGAAATTCTTTTAGCATATAGCATGGTGTTGGAGAATTAAACTTACTGTTTTTGGTATATGAAATGCGTTTTTAAAAAAACACACATCTTCCACTTATCTGCCCCTTTTAGAATGATTCTATGGTAATGTGACATCTACTAGTGAGTGATACCAAGTATTATCACAATATTATACTTGCTTGTGTGCGTCAGAGAAATATGAAATGAATGTTTTTAAAATGTGTGCAGCATTGTCCCTCTCTTTTTTTCGATGTGCAGCAAGTAAATTTCATTTGTTGTATTTGCAGAGCACTTAAAATTACACCAATGAAGTTTGTAAATATAATGCATCATCTAATATTGCAAGTAAAGTAAATCCTGCACTCTGTAGACTAACTTTTCTATGCATACTGTAAAGATTTAAAAAAAACACTTATTTTTGACAGCATTACCATCGATGATGTGGTATACGTTATAGATGGAGGAAAAATAAAAGAAACTCACTTTGATACGCAGAACAACATTAGCACAATGGCAGCAGAATGGGTTAGTAAAGCTAATGCCAAACAAAGGAAAGGTCGAGCAGGAAGGTAAGAGAAATGACTATTGATATTAGAAAAATTCTGTGGCAAACTTTAAAAGGGAAACAAATTCGTTCACATTGGAAGTGGAGAACTTTTAATGTCTAATGAATTACAGTAGTGTATCTTAAGACACTTTCGAGTGCTTTCTGTTCTGTTTTTCACTTTCCATTATAAAGCATAAGCCGGTATGACATGCTCATTCTTTTATTGATGGAATGACTTTGGCATAGTTCTGGGAATGAGTTCTTATTTAACTTGATTGGCTCTTGAATATTTCTAGTAGTAGTACTGAATTTTTTAAACTCCATGGTGTTAGTAGTCTTATGTTACCTCTTCATCTTTGCGCCTTGGAAGAATATTGAAGCAAAAATTTGTCTGTAAACTTAAAAACTGCTTTCCTTGCCAAACACATGGATCACCTGTTGTCTAGCTCATAGACGGTGTCTCTGCTCCCGCTTCTCCAGCCTTTTCACTGCTCCTTCATTAAATGTTGCTGCTGTCTTTTGTAGTTCTCTCGTGTTCCTGCTGTCTGAAACATTCCTCCTGTATCTTTCTGCCTTATTGGCTTTTCGTTGTATTTCAAAACTCTGAAATGGCTTTTTTTGAATACACCTTTTAACTTGTATACCTTTATTTTAATGTCTTGAAGTTTTGGGGGATATACTATGAATTTTGGAAATATTTGATTTTCGGTGAATATACTATCAATTTTTGAGTGTTTGGGAGAAGCTGTCAATGTAGTTGTAAGTATTGTTGAAAGACAAAAAATATTTCTTACACATTTTGAATATTAGAGTCCAGCCGGGTCACTGTTATCATCTATATAATGGTCTCCGTGCCAGCCTACTGGATGATTATCAATTACCAGAAATCCTAAGGACACCTTTGGAAGAACTTTGTTTACAAATCAAGGTAATTATCTGATATGGGTTAGTTATTTTAATATATTATAAACTTTCCATGTTGATAAGAGAGTGAAGGGTTTGGCATAACGTACTATGCTCAAAACTTACTCTGAGCCTGAGGCTGTTCCTAAGCATAACTCGATGTAACAGATTACTGCTGTTTCAACAAATTATTTGACGGAACACACTTTTAAGTATATTTGTACTAAAGTCTCCTAAATACCTGGTTTAATATTAAATGAAAGACAAACTCTATTAAAGTAAATCTGAATTATGCTGTTTCCCTGAACTCATATGCCCACAAGCCAGAGAATTTTTTTTTCTTCCTGTTCACCTACAGGTCATAAGACATGGCACCTTAAAGATGGGTGTCACATAACTTACTAAAAACAATTAAAACTGACTAAGTTCACTGGCTTGCCGCTTTGTGTCATTACTTTTATTGTTTGTTTTTTCTGTAGTAGTTTTGACATGGCAATTCTCAGGGAAATTGGCTGAACTATTTGCTATCACTCACACATCCTCAAATGTGAAGTCATGGAGATAATTTTAAGCACAAACGATGAAGTCGTGACTTGTAACAATTGTTAACACAAGTGCTGGACATGTACCTCACATGAGTAGTGGATCCCTAAACAAAACTTGTGACTATAATAATACCTTTTCATTTTTATCAGAATTTAACTGATTGTAGAAAAATAAAGGAACACTTGATAAATCTGAGTACTAACCTAGTGAAATTCAAACTTTAAAAGTTCTGATGTATTAGTAACTTTGCAAATTAGGCAGTAGTTTCTCAGAGGTCTGCAAATGTATGCTGAATTAATGGTAACACATAACTCAGAATCATATCTGTCAGAACTTGCATCTCTTTTATTTCAGATTCTAAGGCTTGGTGGAATTGCTTATTTTCTGAGTAGGCTAATGGATCCACCATCTCGTGAAGCTGTGATGTTGTCCATAAATCATCTAATGGAACTGGTAAACTAATACTTAAACATATGCTAGAGTATATTATGTTCAGGTTCAGTGTGACTTATCGAACTACAGAAGTCACTCTTAAGATCAGTACTGAGTAATGTTGCTGAGTTACCTTATTATAAGATAATTTAGACATTGCTGATTATATGCATTTTGGTTATTGGAGCCACTCAGCTTCTAGTGGCTCTCTCTGCATCCAAACTGTACTTTACTGCACTGGAGACACTATATTTTCTCTTATGCCTTAAGAGGTATGCAGTGACTGGTACTAACTAGTGTCCTGCCTTCCAAGGTGCTGTGTAACTGAGGGTATGGATACATTTGGAATTTCAAAGCGCTGCCCTGGCAGCGCTGCGAAGTGTGAGTGTAGTCAGAGTGGCAGCGCTGGGAGAGAGCTCTCCCAGCGCTGCATCTAAACCACATCCCTTACGGGTGTAGCGTGCAGCGCTGGGAGCCGCGCTCCCAGCGCTGCTGCCCTGATTACACTGACGCTTTACAGCGCTGTATCTTGCAGCGCTCAGGGGAGTGTTTTTTCACACCCCAGTTGCAGCGCTGTAAAGTGTGAGTGTAGCCAAGGCCTCAGGAACAAAGGAGAAATAATTTTAATTTTATTTTAAATATTGAAAATGTTTTCTGTGCCAGATTAAAGTCACTCTTCAGGATCTTGACTTTCTAAATTTATTCACATTTATGCAACCTTTTCTTGAGGCTTCCCAGCTGAGCTTTAATTCCCCTGTCTCTGCTGCTTGAAACTGTGCCATCTGCTTATGTCTCTGTCTAGCTAAGACTTCCCAGACTAGCCAGATCAATGAAGAGTTTGAGATTTTTCCATGGAAAATAAAAGTAATTGGGAAGAAGAATCTAATTGTGAACAGCCACTTGAATGGTAATGGGATAACAGGCATAAGTGGGGACTGAGGCCAATAAACAAAGTAAGATAGAAAAGTCACTTTGAAGTGTCAATCAGTTGTCAAATGTAGCTTTGCTTTTCATATGGGGTTTAGTGACACACTTGTGCTGATGATTTTTCAGTTGATACTTTTTTGTTACCTGTACGTATCAATTGAAGCAGTCTGTTCGGTTGCAGGGCAGCAGCACTGGGAAGGATCCACAACTCTTACTCACAGGTTGGAGGGATTCTGAACAAGTTTAAGTAGAAGGAAGAACTCGGCAGCATAGTTGGTAGGGGCATGGGAAGAGAAAGCTAGTAGCAAAAGAGGGGGGTGAACAGAAAGGGGAAAATATGTAGGAATGGTAACATGGAGTAAAAAAAAACAAACAGGAGGGCACTGAGAAAAGAGCTCTATAAAGTGTCTTCAAATCTATTGACTCTTTTCCATCTAGGGTAGTGCCTTCAACATATTCAAGAAGTACTTTGTCCAATAAGCTTTTACTAACACCAATAAATTTTTTAAAGCCTAAATAAAAGGCTGATTGTTGTTAAAGTAGCCTTCTTAAAGACATTCTAACGCTCCATGTTTGGTATTGAGTAATACATAAATTTAAACTAAAAAAAATTCAAGTTTGATTGCTTTTTCAGCTGTCATGTTCCCCCCCCTTCTCCACTAGGCACACTGCCTGTTTTCAAAAAATTCTTCTTCTGTCCCCAAATTCAAAAAGTGTGTGTTTATTTTTCTAACAGAATGCTTTGGATAGACAAGAAGAACTGACTCCATTAGGTGTCCACTTGGCACGATTGCCAGTTGAGCCACATATTGGAAAAATGATCCTTTTTGGAGCTTTATTCTGTTGCTTAGATCCAGTACTCACAATTGCAGCCAGCCTCAGCTTCAAGGACCCCTTTGTGATTCCACTGGTAAAGTATCTAAAAAGAGAATTGCAAATAAAATGAACAAATTATTTTATATTTTAAAACTTGGTAGGATATTAGTAAGAGGCAGCATAAATACTTCAGCGTAAAAACTTCAATCTAAATTTAAGTTTTCCGTAAGTGTGGCCCACCAATCTGTCACAATAGAGTGCTGTTGTTGGCTATTGGAGGTCTCTTTAATTTGCATGCATAGAGTACTGTTGTTGGCTATTGGAGGTCTCTTTAATTTGCATGCATAGAGTACTGCTACGTTTGTCCTTACTTTAAAAAAAGAAAATTGGGAGAATAATAGCATGCCAGAGTCCTGGATGTGTGGTATGCTCTAATTTCTTTTTTCTTTAAAGGGCAAAGAGAAAGTAGCAGATGCAAGAAGAAAAGAATTATCAAAGAATACTAAAAGTGACCATCTAACTATTGTGAATGCTTTTGCGGTAAGTCTGTTTTAATTAAATGTTCAGTTGACTTAGCCTTTGAAGTTGTGCTTTCAGTTTAACTGAAGAACACTTGAAACAAAATACTTGATTCAAAATCAAATCTCATCCCCATGCACTCACAAAGCATTTGTATGTGGCCTCTTCACACAACCATGTTTGCCCTGCTTGTCTTTAAGAACCTTGTTTCTGAGACAGTAGGAGTAGTAGTACTAATAACTAATTCCCTGTTGGTAGCATTAGGGAGAGGTGGGGAGAAAGAGTAACTTCATAGATATGTTGCAGATGTCTAAATATCTGTTAAATATAAAATGCTTTGTATTAAATATGTAGATATCAAACCTTTTCTTTTTAGTTTTAGTCACTTCCACTCATCCTCCCTTAAAAATCAGTGAAGTCCATAATTTTTCACTTGGAGGGGCCAGGACTGACTGCACCAGTCTTGGGGAGATTCTTTCTTTTGTTTTTTCCCATATCTCAATGAGAACTAAGAAAATACTTGGCCTAAAAGTCCTGCTGCACTGTTAGCTCCAGGCTACTGCTATTATCATCAAGAACTGTTGTTCGCAGTGAGTGGAGTTCTAACAGCAAAGGTTAGAGCTCAGTCCTAATTTTTAACGAATAAATATACAATGCGCAACTAGACTGATAAAACAAAAAATGAATCAAAATGTCATTTTACTTTTTCTATATACTGTTACCTTCAAACATTAAAGGGTGCACTTCTGATCCTTTGGGGAAAAGTATAGCTATACTTTTTTGCCCTTTTCTCTTTTTTACATATAGATATTAGTAAATATGTGCCCCTTTGAACTGTAATTGAAAGTAGTTTCTATTTTCAGGGCTGGGAAGAGGTCCGGCAACGTGGTTTCAGAAATGAAAAGGACTATTGCTGGGAGTATTTTCTCTCTTCAAATACACTTCAGGTAATCATCTTAGTAGTGTGATGTGGCAGAAAATGTTTACTTGTGGGGGAAAAAATTGTTTGACAGAGCATCATTCTCCAAGAAGAGTTATTTTGTACCCTGATATTGTACCGCAGATGCTGCTTAACATGAAAGGACAGTTTGCTGAACATCTCCTTGCAGCTGGGTTTGTGAGTAGCAAAAACCCCCGAGATCCCAAATCTAATACCAACTCAGGTAAACAGTGGGAAAAGAGGATATTTGATAGACTAATCCATGGTTTGTAGAATGAATTATTTACTTTGTTATCTTCTACAGATAATGAGAAGTTACTCAAAGCAGTCATCTGTGCTGGTTTATATCCAAAAGTTGCAAAGATCCGTAAAAGCTTTAGCAAAAAGAGAAAAATGTAAGGCTTTAATCTCATGTTTGTATTCAAATTCTTTGCTGCATAGTTAGTTTTTAGGTGTTAACCAGTATCTTTGAAGTACTTAAATGCAATCTTCTGTGTAACTAATCATAGATGTGGATTAATTTATGTGAGCTATGGAGTTAATTAAATCAGCAATACTTAACAGTTGGAGACCTGCAAATATATCATTAAAATGATGACCTGACAATGTTACATAAACATGTAATGTCACAAATATGGAAACAGCATGACTGTCAAAGAATCACACATCAGTTTTTTCTCTGCAATTACACTTGAGACATGACATCCTCTCCCTTCCTCTTTAGTGGTTGGAAAGAAAGAGACCCCAGCAGCACTAGTTCACTTGCGTACCACTTCCTACTATCTACATTTTCCTCATATTAATAGCATGGGTAGTGCACCTTTGACCGACACTCCACTTTGAAGACTCAGTTCTTGTTGACACTCAGCCTGAACTGAACCTAGTCTGCTTGATCAGGTGCTGGAGATCAGCTTTAGTAACTGAGTCACCCACCCTGCCATTTTTCAAAGTCAAAACTTAAAGGTAAACCAGTCCTAAGATCATTTTCTGTAGCTTCCTCATTCAATTCACTAGGATGGTGCAACACTGTATTTCTGCTACCAGGTTAAGCTAGGTGAGTGTAAATGAGCAGCACTGGCCCAGTTGCAGGATTCTACTGCTGCATAAAACAGTTGTTTTGTTCTACAGACCGCTTTACAAGAGGTTCTCCTATTGACTGCCTCTCTTTCCAACACCCCAGTGCCCACTTTGTAAAACACTCCCTTCTGTGGGCCAGTAGCAAGCAAGGCTTTGTGAACAACATTTGGAGAATCACTGCCCTGAAATAAGTGTTCTCAATTCTGGAACTCTACAATAATGAGTTCCAGAAAGAAGAAAATAACTATGCAATGTACATATTGCAGTTGATTTGTCCTCCTCTTGTTCCCTTGGGGGCTCAGTTAGATTTCAGAAAGGGGATTTGATTTCCTATAGGTTGTCTATGAAGTATCCTTGTACTTGTTTACTGGGCTAATTATTGCTGTAAATAATATTTTGTTCTATATTCCTACATTTTTTCTGAATCCCAAGTACCTATTATAGAGAGAGCTCACATTGCGGGTGACTTGCATGTTTTCCAAGACATTTTTGGCAATTTGCATCGTATATCCACTTTTCTAAGTAAACTCATAAGTGCTCCCTTTTGAGAGAGGGTGAAAATGTCATGAATGTTTCCCTGTTTGGAAGAACTGGGTGCCATATTCTAACTTCACTAACAAGGGACAGCTTAACCTCTAATATGCATTCTTAACAAGGTACAGCTTCATGGGAAAAGGTAAAAACTGTTTTTGAATGTCACTTATTTTCAGAAGTTTACTACAGTGTAGTGCAGAATTTGATGAAAAGCCCATCAATTTTTTGATAAAATACTGATGTACCTTTTTCAGAATCTGTGAATATCTATTTACCTCTAACTTGTCAAAAATCTTTTTTTATAAAGGGTGAAAGTTTGCACCAAGACAGATGGAACAGTTAACATTCATCCTAAATCTGTTAACGTGGAAGAGACAGAATTCCATTATAACTGGCTTGTGTATCATTTGAAGATGAGAACTAGCAGTGTAAGTGAACACTTTTACTACTTTCTGAATCTGTATGTTAATATATTTTTGAAACTAAAATAAGTAAACTTTTAAAACATAAAGCAGCATTTTGCATTTGGTACAACTTAATATTTGACATAATAAAGTGGACAGGTAATTTTTGTTAAAATCAAGCCAATATTGCATTTTATAAATGTATATAACTAGCTCATTAATTGCAACTACTTGGTATCTTGACTACGAAAACATTGTCTTAAAAAAATAGTATCTTGTGTTTTCAAGCAGAAGTGGGTTACCATCTGGTGTGATGCCAACTCTTAAATCTTTTCATATTGAAATGCTAAGTATCTTAAATATTTTAATTTGCGCTCCAGAAAGCCTTATTAGCTGCAATTACTACCTGCCATGTACTTGTACAAGGTAAACCCCCTGAATCTTCAGGAAGGTTGGTAGCTAATGTGAATCCATAGGTGGTGGTTGGCTTGACTGCTGCAAACCTCATATTGCTGACCATCTCTGCTCTTAGTACTTTCCTCTGTGCCCATCTGTCTCCTCTCAATCCCTCCAAAACTCAGCTCCTGAGATGCCTTTTCCTGCTGGTGTGACAAATCACCTCCTGCTCTTTAGCTTCTCTCCAAATTCTAACTTTCCAACCCCTGCTACTCCTTTTCCCACATCTCCTTCTGCATTCCTTCATTTTCCCTTTGCTTTGCCCATATTTCTGTTTTTGACAGCCCCCTTGGCTCTCTTTCCCCACTTTAAGATTTGTGCCTCTGATGCCATCCCATTCTTCTGGAACAGTCTTAAACTTAATGTTTGTCAGTCTCCCTCTGTTTGCTTCTTGAGGATTGAGGGGAAATTTCAAAGGGCCTACCTTTGCCATGTAGAATTCTGCCTGTAATATGCCCATTTTTTTTTTGGTACTCCTCTGAACTTACATGCCTGCAGATTGTCAGTTCTTCTTCGAGTGATTGCTCATATCCATTCCAGTTAGGTGTACGTGCCGCGCGTGCACATTCGTCGGAAAACTTTTACCCTAGCCACTCAGTGGGCCGGCAGGTCGCCCCCTAGAGTGGCGCCACCATGGCGCTCCATATATACTCCTGCCGGCCCACCCGCTCCTCAGTTCCTTCTTACCGCCCGTGTCGGTCGTTGGAACAGTGGAGCGCGGCTTAGCTGACCTCCACTTCCCTAGCTACTCGTTTTCTCGTATATAATTATGCAGTTATAACACTTTTATATATATATATTTGTATGGTTATACGTTTTTCCTTTGCTAACATGGTAGTTTAGTTAGCGGGGTTCAGGAAGTAGCCCTTCCATGAGCCCAGTGCCGGAGCCATGCATGGCTCACCAGATTTTCAAAAGGGGCCCGGCTTACCAGAAGCCGCGGCCGAAGAGAGATCTACATGACTCCTGTTTGAAGAATCACACTTGACAGATAAGTGCCCCATTTGCAAGGCTTTTAAGCCGAGAACAAAAAGGTGCGGGACTTTCACTTGCCCCTCCACCTTGGGCGCGGAGCGATGTTCAAGCGGCGGGCAGAAGCGCCTCCTCGGCACCGGACCCCGCCGGTACCACCAAGGCCTTCCGGCACCGACCGTCGCCGGCACCGATGTCGACTCGGCACCGTTCCCTTCTTCCGAGGTCGAGAGAGTCTACGATTCCTGCTGGTGCCTGGCGGCTCCCCGGCACGCGCCGTGGTTGAGCCCCCTGCTCCCGCTACTTCCGTGCCACCTGCATCGCAGCCAGAGAGCTCGCCTCAGTTGCGTTATCCGGCCTGCAGAGGCACCGATGACTTCGGCTCCGTCGATTCCAGTCCCCCAGGACCAGGGAATCCGGTGCCTGGCAGCTCCCCGGCTCGCGCCGTGGTAGAGCTTACTGCTCCTGCTGCTTCTGTGTCAGCTGCACCACAGCTAGACAGCTCGTCTAAGATGGCTCGCCCGGCGCCGACGACGTCGGCACCGTCGATCCCGGTCCCACGAGGGCCGTAGAATCCGGTGCCTGACGGCTCCCCGGCACGCGCCGTGGTTGAGCGTATTGCTCCTGCTGCTTCCGTGCCAGCGGCACCGCAGCCAGAGAGCTCGTCTAGTCGGATCGCCATGCGCTGACACCTACTACGGCACCGATGACGTCGTCACCGTCGATCCCGGTCCCATAAGGGCCGTCGAATCCGGTGCCTGACGGCTCCCCGGCACGCGCCGTGGTTGAGCGTATTGCTCCTGCTGCTTCCGTGCCAGCGGCACCGCAGCCAGAGAGCTCGTCTAGTCGGATCGCCCGGCGCCGACGCCTGCTACGGCACCGATGACGTCGTCACCGTCGATCCCGGTCCCACAAGGGCCGTGGAATCCGGTGCCTGACGGCTCCCCGGCACGCGCCGTGGTTGAGCGTTTGCTCCGGCTGCTTCCGTGCCAACGGCACCGCAGCCTGAGGGCTCGTCTACGTCGGATCGCCCGGCACCGACACCTGCTGCGGCACCGATGGCGTCGGCACCGTCGATCCCGGTCCCACACGGGCCGTAGAATCCGGTGCCTGACGGCTCCCCGGCACGCGCCGTGGTTGAGCGTATTGCTCCGGCTGCTTCCGTGCCAACGGCACCGCAGCCAGAGCTCGTCTACGTTGGATCGCCCGGCACCGACACCTGCTGCGGCACCGATGACGTCGGCACCGTCGATCCCGGTCCCGCAAGGGCCATAGTATCCGGTGCCTGACGGCTCCCCGGCACGCGCCGTGGTTGAGCGTATTGCTCCGGCTGCTTCCGTGCCAACGGCACCGCAGCCAGAGCTCGTCTACGTCGGATCGCCCGGCACCGACACCTGCTGCGGCACCGATGACGTCGGCACCGTCGATCCCGGTCCCGCAAGGGCCATAGTATCCGGTGCCTGACAGCTCCCCGGCGCGCGCCGTGGTCGAGCTACTTCTCCGGCTGCTTCCGTGCCCACGGCACCGCGGCCAGAGGGCTAGTCTAAGTCGGATCGCCCGGCACCGGCACCTGCTTCGGCACCGTCGATCCCGGTCCCGCAAGGGCCGTAGAATCCGGTGTCCGACGGCTCCCCGGCACGCGCCGTGGTTGAGCGTATTACTCCCGCTGCTTCAGTGCTGACGGCACCCCAGCCAGACGGCTTATCTAACTCGGTTCTCCCGGCACCGGCACCTACCGAAGCTCTGATGACCTCGGTACCATGGATCCCGGCCCCACGAGGGCCGTCGAATCCGGTGCCTGACAGCTCCCCAGTACGCACTGTGGTTGAGCCTGCTGTTCCCTGCGCGCCGGAGATGTTACCAACGGCGAGGGCTCTCAGTGCCATGACGGAGTCAGTGCTGCCTGACCCGGGCACCGCCGGTACGGGTAATACAGTCTCTTCAAGGGACTGTCCCCTGTCAGTACAGCAGAGCGGCACCGTCTATGATCACGGTCCCGCAGACGCGCCAAGTCCTGTCGGCACACCGGACACCACTGGCAGTCCCGGTACTGTTTTCCTCGGTACGGGTCACACTCACTGCACCGGTCGGTGTCCCGTTCGCCGACCCGCTATCGGCACCGTTCCGACATCTGGCACCGGGGCAGGTACCTTGACTCCTGTAGCTCTTCTCCGAGCCTCGAGATCTCGGTCGACCTCCCGACACCGTTCTGGTTGCGGGTCTGGATCTCGTTCCAGGTACCGATACGCCTCCCGATGCCGGTCCCCGGTGCCGAGTTGGGCAAGGTCCGAGTGAGTCAGGGACTCGGCCCGTGCCCTCTTTTAGTACCTCCATGGCCGTCCGGACACGCATCCGTGTCACCCCATATGCGCGGATTTTATGCTCAGGACCACGATCCTGATATTATGGCCAGCGGGCGCCAGCCCCGAAGCGGAAAGAGCCTTGGCGAATGCAAGGTGTACTCTGCAGGGGCCCTGCACCTCTGGGGTGCGAAGCAACCAGCCTTGCTTAGCTGCGATACTTATAGCACCTGGGTGGAGGAGTTTCTCCCTCGAACCTCCCACCTAGAGTTCGCTGCCGTCTTGGAGGACGGGGGAAAGGATTTACCCTTTGTTGGTAAAGGCATCTTCGCGGCAGAGACAGCCCCAGACTGCAAAGCCTGCTGGACAATAGGGTCCTAATGCGTCTCAGCATGTATACGCCTGCGACCAAACGCAGGCCTTTATGGCCCCAGCCGCCATACTCTGTGCCTAGCCAGAGGCAGAACTCTGGAAAACGGCAAGGCCAAGGTGGTCGCAGACAAACGTCAGGCCCCCTAAAAAGCCAAAGTCGAGGTCCCTCGCAATTACCACTGGGACCAAAGACGGACCTTCCAAGGTTCACCGGAGGGCGGTGTACCAGTCGCAGGACGGGATCCTGATCCCGCTTTCTCCTGGCATGGCCCCAGTTACTTTTAAGTCGCTGGGTCCTGCGCACGATGGAGCATAGGTACCACCTTAAAATTGCTCCAGCCCTGTCCCCCTTCAGCGGACAAAAGGGGCTAGCGGTTTTACTCCCGTTATGCCCTAGTCCCCCACTCGACCACAGGTCAGACCTTCCTGGTCCTGCATGGACTCAACCGGTTTGGGATACGGTTGAAGTTCTGCATGGTATCCCTGGGAACCATTATTCCATCCTTGCCTCCGGGGGGCTACTATGCCGCCCTGGATAGGAAGGACGCGTACTTTTGCAATGCCATCTTCCCTCCGCATGGGAGATGCCTCCGCTTTATAGCCAGCGGTGAATACTCCCGGTTTACGGCCATAGTCGCCGCCTACCGTAGCTATGTCGGATATGCGTTTTTCCGTATTGGGACGATTCGCTTATCCGAGGAGACTCTGACACACAACCCACTCAGCCGTGGGCATCGTCACGGTCTTATTCACAGATCAAGGCCTGATGATTACTATAGAGCAATCCACTCTGGTTCCCACGCAGAGGTTGGGCTTCCTAGGGGCTATCTTGGTCTCCTACCTAGCCGGAGCCTGCTTATCGCAACTGCGGTTTTAGGCGATGGCATCAATCATCTGAGGTCGGAAGGCTTTCCCAACGACCTCAGCTCGTTCTTGTCTCAGTCTCCTGGGTCCATGGTTGCCCGCAAGTTTGTAACCAAACACGCCAAGCTCCGCCTCCGTCCTCTCCAAGTCTGGCCCACCTCGGCGTACCGCTTGGACAGGGAGCCAATGGTCATGGTAGTCACCGTTCCCTCGAACGCCTTAGGCTCCCTAGAGTGGTGGCTAACCCCCTCCTTGGTGTGGACAGGATGCGGTTTCATCCGCCCCAGCCCTCACTGCCCCTGACGGCGGACGCATCATCTCTCTGCTCGAGTGCTCATGGTCACCTCCGAGCTTAAGGCCTTCGGTCTTCTAGAGAGCTGGCATTCCTCATTAATGCCCCAAAAATCAGAGTAGTCCGCCTGGCGTGCCAGGGGTTCCAGCGGCAGATGCGAGGCCGTTGTATCTCGGTGTTTACAGCCAACACAATGGCCAGGTGCTTCATAAGCATTCAGGGGGGACATAGTCCTCCCCCCTTTTTTGTCAGGAGGCCATCCATTTCCGGGTCTTTTGCATGGCCCGCTCGATGGAGCTGGCGACGTCCTTTCTCCCAGGCGTTCGGAACGTCTTATCTCTTTGACTCAGCAGGTCTTTCCTGTCTTACGAGTCATCACTCTGCCCCATGTGAGGCGTCCCGCTTTCCGGAAGTGGAAATGGTTCCTCACACAGACCTGTTCGCTCACCGCGAGTGCAGGAAATGCCAGGTGTCCTGCTCCTTCCAAGGTCTCTCCTCGGAATCGATCTTGGACGCATTCCTGATACCGTGGAACGGCCAACTGCATTATGCCTTCCCGCTGTTCCCACTGGTTCGTTACGTCCTGCTCAAATTCCGCAGGGGCGGAGCGTGCGTCATCATGATCACTCCAGAGTGGTCCAGGCAGCACTGACATACCACGTTGATCGGCCTGTCAGCCCAGACCTCATCACTCAGGGCAATGACAGGCTTCGTCACTCGGACCTGCAGCCTCTTCGCCTCACGGTGGCTCCTGCGTACCTGAGTTGGGGTGACAGGCAGCCTTCCACCTGGTCAACGTACCGAGCCAGGTGGAAGCGTTTCCTTTACAGCTGCAGTACGCTCGATCTTGCTCCTGCTGAGGTCTCGATCCCCTCTTTCTGGCCTGCCTCTGGCCTTTAGCGGCAGGATCTGGCGGTATCATCGCTGAGGATACGCTCAGCAGCCGTCCCTACCTTCCAGCAGGCTAAGATGGACGTTCAGTGTCCCACGCTCTATGGGTTCGAGGTCCCTCAAGGGCTTGGAGCGCTTGCACCCTCGGGTGCGCCGCCCAGCCCCGCCCTGGGGCCTCAACCTAGTCTTGGCCAGACGGGTCTCTGAGATCAGAGCTCTTACGAAGGTTCCACAAAGACAAGGTGCAGTGGTGACCGCACCCGGCTTTCCTCCCTAAGGGGTTTTGGCCTTTCATGTTACCCACAGCTCAACGCAATGGGCATAACCTTTGCACTCCTTGGACATCTGTGGAGTGCTCGCATTATCTTGTGCTGACAGAATCATTTCCTAAGGTGCCCCAGCTCTGCCCCGGTAGCGGGCCAAAGGGAGGGCTTGCTTGTTTTCCTCTCAGAGGATCTCATCTTGGGTGATGGCGGACATCCCCACTTGTTCTGATTTGGCTCATATTTCCCCAAGCCACATCACCGTGCATTCTACCAGGGCTCAGGCTTCATCTGCCGCCTTGCTGGCTCGTGTTTCTACCCACGAGACCTGTCGCGAAGCTCCATTGGTCCTCGGTCCTTACCTTTGCTTCGCAGTATGCCCTGGTTCAGCAGTCAAGGGAGGCTGTAGCCTCTGGCTCGGCAGTTTTATTCTGCCATATTTCACTCCGACCCCACCGCCTTTGTAAGGCTTGGGATTCACCTAACTGGAATGGATATGAGCAATCACTCGAAGAAGAAAAGACGGTTACTCACCTTTGTAACTGTTGTTCTTCGAGATGTGTTGCTCATATCCATTCCGCACCCGCCCTCCTTCCCCACTGTCGGAGTAGCCGGCAAGAAGGAACTGAGGAGCGGGTGGGCCGGCAGGAGTATATATGGAGCGCCATGGTGGCGCCACTCTAGGGGGCGACCTGCCGGCCCACTGAGTGGCTAGGGTAAAAGTTTTCCGACGAATGTGCACGCGCGGCGCGTACACCTAACTGGAATGGATATGAGCAACACATCTCGAAGAACAACAGTTACAAAGGTGAGTAACCGTCTTTTCCCTGGGGTGGAGACGTGATTCAGCACACTGCATCTATAATGTAGTGCATTGTGTAATGATACCTTTGGATAAGTCCAGTGGTAAAACAACTGCTTCTAACAAGATTGTTCCTTCACTTGATATCATTAAGTGCATCTGGAAAGGAAAGGGTTGTTTGTTTGTTTTTTTTTGCTTTAACTGGAACTCCCGTGCAACTACCTTAACTAGGAGGGTAAGTAATTTGTTAGACTTCAACAAATCTTTGTGCTAAGGGAAATTGTCAGCATTCATGAACACTTTTTGATTCTTCACGTTAATAAAAAAATAAGTGTTTGAACTAGTGATTCGCTACATGATTGAAATTAAGTTGATTTATTGATTCAGAAATAACTTTTAACAAATCATTTTAGGTAATGTTTTTTATTTGTATTAAGCAACCTAGTAATGTCATTTTGGATGTATTAATATACTTTTTAGTGTTACTGAATACTTTTTGACTTGTTACAGATTTACCTGTATGATTGTACAGAGGTCTCTCCATACTGTCTTTTGTTCTTCGGAGGAGATATTTCCATCCAAAAGGATAAAGATCAGGATACCATTGCAGTGGATGACTGGATTGTCTTTGAGTCTCCAGCAAGGATAGGAAATCTAGTTAAGGTGATAGTCCATTTGCCTTTGTTTTATGCAGCTTTTCATAGTAATATCAAAAATAACAACTTGCTTAGACAGAAGGGCCCTTCAAATAACAGATTGCAGAATAACTATTTACAAATCAGTATATGGAGTTTATCAGGTTTTGAAGCTTTTATCTAACTAGTCCTTTTTAATTTGACTTTGTGTTTTTAAAAAAACTAGGCTTTGTGTTAATTCTTTAAAAGCTTATTTACACAGGAGTTTCTTAGAACCATAAAGAACTACTATTGGATAAAAACTAGGTAGTCTTAGAAAATATGTAAATATCCAAAAATTGGTTAAATTCTATTAAGTATGCACATGTATATTTGATTTTAAAAATCAGATTCTTCTGATTACCATTTTTCTTCCCAAGTCCACTTAAATTTAAGTCAGTACTTTTTCTTCCCATTTGAAAGCTGTTAATGGGATTCATAGCTGTCTTGTTCTACTGGTTCTTGATAGTGACTGTCTTGTCCACCAACAGAAGGATATTCCCTTACCCACCTTGTCTCTCAAAATCATATGGTTGTTGCCGTGTTGGTCCCAGGATATGAGAGACAATGACCTCTTCCACCAACAGAAGTTGGTCCAACAAAAGATATTCTCACCCACCTAGTGTTTCTCATGATTTTAATTGTCATAACTGACCTGCAGGGCTAATAAATGAGTGAAAAGCTGACAATCCTAGTTTCTACATAGAACAGCTGTTTCTGGTGGGATCTGACAGGAATCAGTTCTCAGCTCTATACTATTTAATTTTATCAGTGATCGGGAGGAAGGTGGGGACATAAAATCACTACCGATAGAGCTTGTAGATGATACACAGATTAGGGGAGTAATAACTAATGAAGACGACAGGTCATTGATAAGCTGAGCTCAAGTAATGTCATACACCTAGAAACAAAGAATGGTAGGCCATACCTACAAGATGGGGGACTCTATCCTGGGAATCAGTGGCTCTGAAAAAGACTTGGGAGTCATGTTGGATAATTAGCTTAATGTGAGATCCAACTGCGGCCAGAAGGGCTAATGAGATCCTTGGATATATAAACAGGGATCTCAAGTAAGAGTAAAAAGATTATATTGCCCTCTGTATTTGACACTGATGCAACTGCTAGTGGAATACTGTGTCCACTTCTTGACTTGTGGACCCTACAGTATTGAGAAATTGGAGAGGGTTAAGAGAAGAGCCACAAGAATGATTGAAGGGTTTTGAAAAGCCTTATTGTGAGACTTAAGGAGCTCAATCTATTTAGCTTATGAAGGAAAAGGTTAAATGGTGACATAGTCAGTCTATAAATACCTACATGGAGAGCAGAAATTTATAAGAGCACTCTTCAGTCTAGCACAGGAGTGGGCATACTCTCTGTTTTAAGCCAGCCTGCGAGCTCCCTCTGGGGTACCAGGTCAGGGACCACACCACACAGCTTGGCCTCACTCCGGCGCTCCATTTGGGGCACCAGGTCGGGGGCCGCACCACGCGGCTCCCGGAAGCTGCAGCATGGCCCCGCTCCAAGGGTCACGGGCCTCTCCATGCCTAGGAGCTGGGTAAGCACCATTCAGAACCTGCACCCCTGAGCCTCTCCCCATGTTCCAACCCCCTGCTCCAGCCCTAATCCCCCTCCTGCTCTCCAAACCCTTCAATCCCAACACGAAGCACCCTCCTGCACCCCAAATCTCTCAGGCCCTCCGCAGAGCCCGCACCCCCAGCTGGAACCTTCACCTCAGCCCTGACCCCCCTCCAAACCTCTCAGTCCCAGCCCAGAGTACACTCCTACACCCCAAACTCCTCATCCCCAGCCCCACCCCAGAGCCCACACCTCCAACATGGGGGCAATGATATAACATGATCCAGTGGCCAGAAGGTGAAGGATAGACAAATCAGTCTAGAATACAGGTGCAGTTTTTTAACAGTGAGAGTGAGTAACCATTGTAACAATTTAACAAGGGTTGGGATGGATCACTGGAAACTTTTCAAAATTAAGATTGGATATCTTTCTAAAAAAAAAGCTCTAATTCAAACAGGAATTATCTCAGGGAAGTCCTATGGTCTGTGTTATGCAGGTTATACTATATGATCAAAATGATCACACCTGGCCTTAAAATCTATTAATCTGGTTTCCAATGGTAAAAGGTATTAATCTCTAACCCTAATGGTTAAAGATTTAGAACCTTTTAGAATTATTTTATCATGTCTACCCTTGAGTTTTCCTGTCACTTTAGTTTTTCCAATCACTTTTTTTTTTTTTTCCTGTGGGTTTTTTTAAATTTCTCACTCATGGCGGGTGTGGAGGAACCTCATGCAAATAGGGTGGAGTTGTCTAAAGAGGGGAATGCTGAAATTAGATACAAAATGCTGACAAATGCACAAAGTAAAGTGAGTGGAGGTGAATATTTTTTTTATTCAGTATTTCAGTCCTAATGTGGCAGATTACTTGTAACTATAGAAAAAGAAAAATCACAATTTATTAAGTTGATTGAATTCTTAACCTTGAAAATAGTGGGAATTAATGGAAATACTGGCCTTTTACTGGCCAGTAAAAAAAGATATTCAGAGATGCACATATAGTTATACTTCTCTAAAGAGGACGTAGTTCAGAAACATCACCTGGTAGTCCATTATTAAAGAACAAACCTGCTAATTACTTACAATTGTTCTATGCAGTTTTGTTGTAACCATGTGGGTCCCAGGATACTAGACAGCGAGAAGGTGGGTAAGGTAATATTTTGTATTGGACCAGCTTCTGTTGAAAAGAGAGACAAGCTTTTGAGCTTACACAGAGCTCTTCTTTAAGTCAGTTCTTCCTGAAAAACCTGAACAAGAGCTCTGTGTAATCTCAAAAGCTTGTCTCTCTTTCACCTACAGAAGTTGATCCAATAAAAGATATTACCTCACCCACCTTGTTTCTTTGCTTACTTTAAAAACAGCTTTTATCTTTTAAGTGACAATGAAATTAGTTGAATATTATGGCTGTCATGAGGGGTATGATGACTATTTATAGCAGGATGAAAGATACTTGTACACCTGAGGGTCCACATGATTTTTAATAACTCACATAGTAGTGTTAAACTATAATTTTCTAGCTTGTATCTATTTTTATTCCAATAAACTTTCTTATTACAGGATTTAAGAGGAGAACTGGATGACCTTCTACAAGAAAAAATTGAAAACCCACACCCTGTGGACTGGAATGACACTAAATCCAGGGACACTGCAGTGCTGACAGCCATTATAGACCTAATCACAACACAGGAGAATGAAAGTCCCAGAAACTATGCCTCTCGATTTCAGAATGAACGTTACAGTTGACACTTATGTTGGTGTTTGAGAAGATGACACTTCACTAGTTTCCTTTTTATTTTATAGCTTTTTGTCTAGCTAGATGAAAGACTTTTTAGGGCAACTCAGTAATTCCACTCGTATTGAAGAGCAGTTAATTTCAGTAGTTTATAATGGCTGTAGATGCATGGCATCCAATGTTTAATGCAGCTTTTTAAATATGACAGTGCAATGCTGTTGGTGTCCATTAGTGTATGTGGTTTATTTTGTCCTGTCTATACTTGGCTTCTTTATAACTGTAACTCTTTCAAGGAAAAGGTCTGTAAAATTCAAAATAGTGTTTATATTGTACTATCTAATTCATCAGATGTCCTGCTGTCCATGGAAAATGTCGCATTAAGGTTTTTTGAGGGAAAGTAATCAGGTATAGTAGTTGTCAAAAGGGGTTCAAACCAAGCAGCATCTTTCTTTCAAAACTTTCAACTGAAAGTAACTATTTTCATATTTAAATATAAACTACGTTCAATTTCTAGGCAAAGCAGCTGTTAAAGTGTACAGTGGGTAAAAATCAAAATAATCTTGATCCCAGTTATTCCATCACTCTTGCTTTTCCTTTTTGTACCCAGTGATCAGTATTGGCTGAAATTTCAGAGTAAGGCAGTGCCTTATCATAGATAAAAATCATGGCAGGAATAAGCTGTGCAGGATTAGTTACATTCTAAATTTTCCTTTAGAAAATAGAGTAAACTTTTTTTTTGCTAAAACTACACTTGTTATATTACTAGTTGTGTATCATGTTTGAATGCAATATGCTATTTGAAATTCCTTTTGTGAATCCTCCCTTAAGTGATGACATATTTGCCTTCTTTAGGATTTAGCACATCCTCACATGTTGGGTTAGAGAATTCCAAGCCTTACCTTGAAGAAAATTGACCTAAAACAGTGTATCAGTCTTTAGTCTCAGTTTATTTTTTAAAAATGCAAATCCTAGACAACATATCCTTACCTAGTGAAATGTAAGGATTTGCATTAACTCTAACATGACAGATAAACATGTCTAGCTTTTTGTATTGTTGCCATCATGAAAGAAATCTAACTTATTGGAAGCCTTACTCTTTCCACTTACACTACATATAAAAAGTGCTCATATTAAACTCCAGGTGCCCTGACATCCATTAAAAAGTATGCATTACAACAATTAGCTCGCCACAATAGATACACAAGGAAGACTTAAAAAAAGGGGTAGGTGGAGGGGAAAGGAGAGTGTCTGCTCTCACTACTCAATCTCACAAATCACCCCTCTGCTGCTTGGAACACTCCCTGAAGGTTGATAAACTGGGCCCACAGACCAGTGGAAGGAGGGAACTGCAGAGAATGCCCTGCCAGCTTCCCTCCTCTCATAACAACACTGGTGCTCAACCTCAAGTGCCTCTCCCTGCAGGTTTGTGCTGGTGGTTAAAACTTCAAGGAGAGATGTGGGAGTTTGAAGTTCTCTACTTACTGATCCATTAGAAAAATGCAACACTAGGAAAATAAGTTACAGATCCAGATAAAACAAATATATACGTTCCCAGCCCAGGTATCCACTAAATCCTACTTTTAAGAGTATCAAGAGCTGCTCTGCTTTGGGGAATACATGGTGGATTCTTCTGGCCACTAGTTTTGTTTCATCCCACATGCACAGTGGCATTTGGTTTCCAGGTCAGTGGTCTTTATGTTTAGAAAAAAATTCTTTAGCTCCTGGCCAACTGGAAACTTGTTTGAAAGCTAATGCATTCATTGCAAGATTTAAAGAACAGCATGGTATTCTGATTGTATTCCTCGACTACAAATAGAGAGAGAGCATCAGTCTCCAGCCACATAAATTGTACAATGTGGAAATTCAGTGTTTATGAACAAATGCACAAAACCTATTTTTTCCCCCATTTACTACTTTCTCTGTAATCTACTCAAGTTGCATCCAATGTCACTTGCTGAATGTAGCATTCTGCAAGTATTTCTAGGCTGTTCCACTAGTATAGCTGAGAATGTAAGATGAAAAAAATCCCTACTTTGAAGGTTTGCATGTAGCATTATTCTTATATCTGAATTACTGTTTTCCCATGCATTTGATTTACGTTAAAATTGCCATTTCATTTTACTTGGTCAGATGTACATTTCAATGTATTGTACACTGAATCAGTTATTCACTGAGATGGTACACACTAATATATACCACAAACATATTTTAAAATCTTAAATTGCTTGATGAATTTCTGAATCTAACTCTTTCCCACATTCTCAGCCATTCCTGCCTACTCTGGGTTGCATTTTGCTAGGGCAAACAAAAGATTCTGTTTCACAAAAAAATTCAAAGTTTGTTGGAAACTGTTTTCTTTCTCTTGGAACAAAAATGAGAACTTCTTTTAATTTTTTTATTTTTGTGAAAATCACAAGAGACCTCAGTAACTAGGGCCCTCACCTAGGATGTGTGAGACACTTTCAAATCCCTGTTCTGCCTAACACGGAGGAGGGACTTGAAGCGGGGTGTTTCACATCCCACATGAGTACCCTAACCACTCAGCTATGGGCTAGTCTGCAGCCTCTCTCTGGCTTTCACCAGAATTTCCACGCTGGACCTGAGAATTTTCCCTGATGCAAGTTCTTCCAAACTGACACTTTTCCACAAAATTTCTGTTTTGACTAATCAGCATTTTTAGACAGGTTTTTTTGTCAAAAATTTCAACCAGTGCTACGCTTTGCATGTCCTCTGTTAAATCTCATATAGTTTCCCTTGAAGCACTGTTCACTGGAGGGATTCTTTCAACTGGACCCATTCACATATTCCACCAATGGCATGCCTGCCATGGCAGACCCTGTGGTTATATTCTTAACACATGCTAGATATTTCTATCTTTTCTAGATAACTTTGGAGATCAGTTGTTGAACTTCCTGGTGAATCTTAGCATTTGTTATACATTCATTCCTTTTCATATCTACTATCTTCTCAAGGAATTTGACATCTGTCCATGCCTTTGGTGTATTTCTAGTTTTCACATCCATATGTTAAAGTAGAAATAAAATATGTTTTGTCTTTAAACTGTAGATTTTGATGACCAAATCTTGTTTAATCATGTGAATTCAGCTGTCATCTTGCCAAGTTGTGACATTCTTTCCTTCTGGATATCCCCATGGACTTGCATGTGACTGCCAAGGTGTACGAATTGCTTTCCTTTGCCTTCTAACGTACTGTTTGAGTGGACAGTTACTGAAATTCTTGTTAATTTTCTTTTTCATAATTTCATATTTTGCAATACAGGAGTGTTTTTTGCTATTTGCTTGTATGTTGGTTGACCTGTCACTTAGAGCTACGTTGTCAGCAAAATCAAAATCTCCTAGTCTACTGTTAAGTTATGTGATGCCTGTATTGTTTCTGTCTAGTCTATTTCTCATAATAAAGTCAATGGTAATACCAAACAGGACAGTGCATCCTTGTATGTTAAACTATTTGCTTACGTCTGTGTTTGCTTTAACTGCAAGCTGCATCTGGATTTTTTAAAAAAGCCTTAATGATGAGTCTTTATTGGCATACCATAACACTTCAAGATGTTGCAAAGTGAATCACAATGGAGGCTGTAAAATGTTTTCTTTAAACTGTGTGATGAAAGGTTTTTGCCACTTGATGTGCTCTTCAGTGATTATTCTTAAAATGAAAATCTGGTCAGCCCATGACCTCCCAGGTCAAAATCTAGCTTTTGCCTCAGCTATCCCTCAAGTGCTTTCTTTATCCTATTTAAGATGATGCAGAAGACTTTGCCAATCACTAAAAAGGAATGTAATACCTAACCACTTATTGCAGTCACTTAGGTCACCTTTCTTTGGTATTTTGACGATAAAGCTATTTTTCAATTGTTCTGGAAGCTTTTTCCAGTTGTATACTGTGAAAAGTTCAGTGATTTTTATATGTGGTCTCCTCACAAGCTTTCCACTTCCTTGGTGACTGACTTGGTCTTCACCCGTAGCTGTTGTCCCAGGTTTTAACTTTTATTGCATCTTCCATTTGTTCGTTATATGAGATGTTACAGTGTCTGGTTCTAGGTGTTAACATTCTTTGTCAGTCAACAGTTTCTTAGTGTTCTGTTTAGCACCTCTGAAAAGTGCACTGCCATCATTCTTTGTTCTTTTTCTGTTCAGGTCTTTCCTTGTTTATCCCTAACCAGGTCCTCCAGCTGGTATAAACTTGCCAGATAGAAACTTACTGGCTGATAAACTGTTCTTCTGCCACCTCATTCAGCAACTGCTTCAACTTCTTTGGCAATATTAGCCACAATCTTCCTTTTGTCTCTTCTCACACGTCTCTGTCCTTTGTTTTTATACAGCTTTTGCTGCTGATTTTTTTGAGGAGTTGATATTTCCTTTGGTGTTTTTATTTTCTTTCAGATAGTTTCACCTGTCCTCACTTATTCAGACTACAGGTTTGCTTCTCTGGAAACTAAGGGTATGTCTACACTACCCGCCAGATCGGCGGGCAGCAATAGATTCAGCAGGGATCGATTTTATCACGTGTACTCTAGACATGATAAATCGACCCCTGCTCTCTCTTCTGTCGAGTTGATGGGGAAGCGGCAGCAGTCGTCTCACCGCAGTGAAGACATCATAATAAGTCAATCTAAGTACGTCAACTTCAGTTACGTTATTCACGTAGCTGAAGCTGTGTAACATTGATTTCTCTCCCCCTCACTCAATGTAAACCAGGGCTTACTACAGTTGTGGTATCTACGATAGTGTCAAACAGAAAGGACCATGACACATCAGTGTTGACTTTTTATGGTAGATCTAAGGGCTTGTCTCCACTTAGCAGGAGAGCGACAAATGGCGATCGATCCACTGGGGGTCGATTTTAACGGGTCTAGTAAAGACCTGCTAAATTAACCACCGATCATTCTCCCGTCAACTCTGATACTCCACCGGAATGAGAAGCATTAGATAAGTTGATGGGAGAGTTTCTCCCATTGACCCAGCATGGTGTGGACATGACAATAAGTCCTGAGGTTTGTCGACTCCAGCTACATTAGGCATGTGGCTAGAGTTGCATAACTTAGGTCAACTTAGCCCCATAGTGTAGATCTTTAAATTTTGTAGTACTTGAAATCTGTTCTTTGATTCAGTTTGAAATGGCTGCTCTAATGTCTAGTCTGTCATTTGCTGATAATTTTCTGGGTGCTTTTTGGATTGGTTTGTTTTTTCTCAAGTTTGATCATCAGTCTTTCCACATGCAGATTGTGGTGCCTGCAAATATATGCTCTGACCTTGTGGAGAGTTGATCTAAATTTCCTTCCAGTACCATGGTTAGCCTGATTCCTAGTGCCTTCATCTGGTGAATTCCAAGTTACTTAATAAGTATTTTTATGTGAAAATTAGTGTTCCACTAATTATGAGGCCTGATGGCCGGCAGGCACAGTTATACCAGTTGTGATAAATGAAAGGGAGGTAGCTCCCTTTTATGGACACCCAGCCACCCAGTTAGCTATAAAATCCCTATTAGTGGCTGTTCTCTACTTGATTTACCTGTAAAGGGTTAAAAAGTCCATAGGTAAAAGGAAGGGAGTGGGCAGCTGACTAAAAGAGCCAATGGAAGGGCTAGAACTTTTTAAAATTAAAACAGGACTCCCCTTTTGTCTGTTTGGGTTGTTCTCCCATAGAGCAGGGACAGGGCTGAAACTATGCTGTAAGAACTTGGGCTAGATATGAAAAATCATTCAATCATACCTAGAAACTACTCATTTGAAACCCCAAATATGTAAGTAGATCAGGAAATGTCTAGGAAGATGCGATTTAGGTTTATATCTTTTTTTATTTCTGTAAGGCTCGTGGATTCCTCTGTTCTAACCCCTAAATGCTTTTGTTTTGCTTGTAACAATTAACCTCAAGAAAATCATTCTTGATGCTTAATTTATTATATTTGCTCTTATTAAATCTAGCAATAGCCTAAATTTCAGATGTATTCTTTGTTTTTAATAAAATTTACCTTTTTTGCATGTCCTAAGAGGTTTGTGCACATGTTGTTGAATTAGCTGGTGGCAACAGCTGATTTTCTTTGTTTTTCTTTGCTCTTCCCTGGGAGCGGGAGGGGGCTGTAAGGACTTGAGGGTACCCCATAGGAAGGAATTCCCAAGTGTGCCTTTCTGAGCCAAAAAAGGGGTTTTTTTGCACTTGGGTGGTGGCAACATCTACCGATCCAAGCTCAGAGAAAAGCTGTAACCTTGGGAGTTTAATACCAGCCTGGAGTGGCCAGTATAAATTTTTTAGAATCTTTGGGGGCCCCACCTTCTGCACTCAAAATGCCAGAATGGGGAATCAGCCTTGACACCAGGCTTTAACTTCTCTTATTTTGGGAACCAAGGCTAGTCTTGTTCATTCCTTTTTCTCTGTTATCCCCAGCCTTGGCACTGAAGGTCCCCAATACTAAGCAGATGGCATGATTGAGAATATTGTCAGAATTCATAGGCAAATACAGAATGGATCTCACTGTTGATCTCATCATTGGTGTGTAATGTAGAATTGTGATGTCCATACACAGTGTTTGAAACCTACTTTGGAGCAGTTGGCTCTGAGTCTATAAGTGATTTCTCTGGTTTGGAAGTCATTTAGTAGTAGACCCTTTGAGTGGTAGTTATCTTGCCTCCCCAAATATATTATGGCTTTATTTTAATTTCTGAATTGCTTTTTCTCAAGTCTTGGCCATGGATATTCATTTGCTGATAGGATTCTAAGATTCCATGTGTCTTTTTTTCTTCAGCTGCCCGTCTGTTGTTGCAATAGCCACTGTTCTAATATTCCAGAAACCTACTTCCATAGATGTTTACCTTTACTAATGAACTTCTTAATCTGGGCTTCCTGATGACTTTCACTAAGGCTTGCCATTCCTGCTGAGCCAGACTTCATTATTTGGCATGCTATTTGATGGAATTGCTACCTTATTGAGTTTCATTAACTTAAACATATTAATTACTATGTATTAGCTCACACATGGTGACATCACACCTTAAAATATAAAGGCCAAACTACAGATCTACTGCGTAAAAAGGTGCACTTTCACTTTAAAGCATTTGAAACATTTTCAGAATATCTCTGTAGCTAAGCTGTTTAAAGTCTGTTTTTGTTTGCTAGATTCATGGTTTCATTCAGTAGAAGGCTCATTACATGAGTACAATGTAAGAAAATGAAAAACAACAAGCGAAAAGTACTGTACATGAATGAGGCATTATAATTGTTATAAACTGCTACACTACACCATTTATGGTCCTGAATCAGTTTAAAAAATTTTGATATTTTTTAAAAAATACCTCTGACTAATCCTATGCTTCTGAAGATAGCAGACACTAGTGATGAAGGAAGATGATGCAGACTTTTCCTTCATGCAATGCCTTTCAAGGTTCTTTACTATTGTGCTCAACCTACAATTCTTCCTATGTGTCATCTCACTACATTTTATCCTTGCTACTTTTGTGTGACATAGCACTCCATATGATTTTATGGAAATATGCTGAGTGTAAATATAATGTAACTGGAATATGCTTCATGCAAATGGTCTCTTGTAAGATATCATTACAAAGCTTATAATCTACTGAGTGTGGTCATCCTCTTTGTATAAAGGTATCATTCTTATATCACCTACTGCTTTTCCATTTAGAAGGAGGGTGGAGACCCAGAGAAACAAAAGATTCCTATCTTATGCCAAAACTATATAAGGGTATGGAACAGAACAAAGGAAGTTCTAGTCATTAGAAATTCTCTAGCTATCACCTGAGCTGGAGCTAACAAGAACTGTATCAAGGAAAGGATTGGGTCCAGACGAGGAAAGAGTCTAGTCTGTGAAAGAAGCTTATTGGAATATCTGAGGGTGATATTTTAGCTGTAAGCAGTTTTTTTTTTATGTTGTAACCCTTCTGCCAGGCTGAGTTGATAGCAGCAAGGGTTGGATTCAGTACATAGGGGGTCCTCTTCCAACACCATAATGCAAAACCAACTTGAGTCTCCATCCGGTGACCAGGGACAATCTTACACCCACACCTGGGTGCCTTGAATCATAGAAGATGAGGGTTGGAAGGGACCTCATGAGAGGGTCTAGTTTAACCCCCCTGCTCAAAGCAGGACCAATCCCCAAATGGCCCCCTCAAAGATTGAACTCACAACGCTGGGTTTAGCAGGCCAATGCTCAGACCACTGAGCTATCCCAAAGAGGCAATACTTCCCCTCTTGCAAGCATAGTCTCGGTATATGACAAACTGTTTAATAACATGAGATCAATGACATCAGCATTAAATTGAGAAAACACCATAACTAGAGTTCCTAGACCAAACCAAGAGCGAAGACCAACCCCAGCAAACTGGGCCATGTCCTTTCCCTTTGGTTCTTGAGTCCAGCAACCTAAAGTCCCCCAACCCAAAAGTCTCTGTCCCGGGTCAGTGCAGCCCTAGACGTCAAAAGTTTATCTGCAGAGTTTTACGCCCCCCAGGGGAAAAGTAAGTGTGAGCGTGTGTGTGTGCAGGGTGTTAAGGGGCACCTTACGTGATCTGAGGCAGACTGCCCTACCTCTCCATGGAGTTCTGCTTCTGCCTTCACCATGAACTGCTCCACTCCTCCAGCCATCTCTGCAAACTGCTCGACTCCACCAGCTGTCCCATGAGCTGCTCCAGCTATCCCATTCCACTAACTGCTTAGCAATATAGCTTCAGGCTCCCTCACTAGACAACACAGCACTCAGTAACTTTAGCTCTTCAGTGATTTCAGCTTATAGTAGAGAAGCCCTAGTGGTGGTGCACCATAAGTAAATTCAGCTCAATAGCCCATAACTAAATTCCTAATAAAATCAAATGTAGCCCTGACATTTCACAGCAAAAAGAAAAACAGATACCATTGGTGCTTTAGACTCACCAAAAAAACCCACACCACCAACTACAAATACTTACCCATCCCAGCTTATCTGACTTCACTGCAATTTGGAACCCATATCCCTTGTCTAGCGAGTGCTACTTCAGTGATGGCGAGACCCTCCTCTGTCATAAATGTTGTCATTGTCCTTGATTCACATTATCAGGGTAACAGCACTTTATTCCTCCTGCCCCAATAACAGAGAAACTGGGGAGCCCACAGCTGCCAAAGTGACCATTTTGGGCTGCTGTGGGCACATGCTATGCAGGGTGGGTGTGCCTATGCAAACAAGATCAGTCCTGAAGTTCTTTTCCACAATTCACCACCAGATGTCAGGGAAGAGCTCATCCTGACTCTGCTTCCAGTGTATTAGGCTTAGATGTGCATGTTTTGCTTGGTAACTTACTTTGGTCTGTTATTACTTGGAACCACTTAAATCCTACCTGTTAAACTTAACGAAATCACTTTTGTTTAGTAATTAACTCTGACTAATACCTGATGGAGCAAACAGCTGTGCCTATCTCTCTATCAGGGTTATAGCAGGTGGCCAATTTATGCGTTTACCCTGTATAAGCTTAATACAGAGTAAAATGGATTCATTTGGGGTCCATTAGGAGCTGGATGTCTAAGCCATTTTCAATTAGGTCTGCTGCTTTGGGGAATGTGGTTCAGACCCGGGCCTGTGTTTGCAGCATGCCCCATGCTGCCAGGGGAAATGGGCTCAGATGTGTGTGCGTGTGTAGGGGGCAGGGGACTGAACCTGTCACACTGTGAGGTTTTTCTTTTTACTTGCTCCCATTCTCAGCAATGTGCTTTCTGTGACGATACCCTATATTCTTGGAACAGACGTTCATTGCTCATCTACCAACAGTCCTTCATAGCCTTCCTTAAAACACTTTTTAGTTATAGAATCTTTATGTTGTCATTCCTGGTCTTGGTTTGAACCCTTGTTCCCGTACGCTGCGTTTGCTATTCACCCCCATAGAGTTTACAGTCTCAGGTTTTTAAGTGTTTTTCAAAGGGCTATCAGGCAAACAAAACTCTTGTGATTGTGAAAATGTCTTGTGCAGTGTGATAGGCAGAGCCAGGCTTACCTCTAGTGTGTACGTCAAACTACAATACTACCACCCCTGTAGCATCGTCTCTGATCTGTAAGCGTAAGCACTCTTAACTTTGTACAGCACAAAAGGCTCCCAGATGCTGTAACAGTGAAAGAGCTTTAGTGCTAGGAAACAAGGAGTATGCTGCCGGTGTAGAAGTGAAGGCGGGTCTGTCAGCACAATAAGCTGTAGTTCAGGATCTTCCATCTCCAGTAGCTGGGCTCAATCCGCTGAGCTACCGGGGCACGAGACAGGCTGGAAGCGGGTCAGTTAACAAAAAAAAACCCAAGAGCCCCCAAGACTGCTCCCGAGGGCACGGGACGAGTTGCTTTAGTGTCTTCACCCGCCCCCGACCTTTTTAATGTCCCTAAGGCAGCGCGCTAAAACCCAGCCGGCCTGAGCTCCCGCGCGGGGAGCAGAGCAGGGGGGGGAGGGGTCAACAGGCTCTAGCCCCAGCCTTGGGGCTGGGACTCTCCCGTTATGCCGCGCACTCCGCATCCAGCCCAGCGACGGGGCAAGGCGCTGGGACGGGCGGGATTAACACACGGGCGCTCAACGAGCGTTACTGCCGCTCCCGCAGCCAGGGCGGGGCCGCTCTGGCCTGAGCGGGGCGCGGGCTGGCTGCGGTGAGCGAGCCAGACAGCCAGGGCCGTCCTTAGGCATAGGCAGCTGCGTAAGGCACCTGAAAATTTGGGGCACCACTGGGTCTTAGCGTCCACCCCCTTGTTTTCCTATCCCTGTTCTGACCCTTCCTGCAGGATCCCACAGATGGCTGCTCTAGCCTGGTGAGTCTTCCTTGGGAGGGAATCTAGTAGTTAAAAGTGAAAAAACCTCCAGCCTGCCAGACCTATTAGCACAACCTCGAAACTGTTAAAGAGACATTCAAGGGGTAATAAAGCCATTTAACAGGCATTTGCCAACCCCAAGGTATATACTGACAGGTTTCAGAGTGGTAGTCCTGTTAGTCTGTATCAGCAAAAACAAGGACGAGTCCTTGTGGTCACCTCAAAGACTAACAAATTATTTGGGCATAAGCTTTCATGGACTAGAACCTATTTCATCAGATGTCCACGAAAGCCTATGCCCAGATAAATTTTTATACTGTCAGTTTCTGACTTTACTGACAAAAACAGTTGTGCATTAATGTAATATTTACACAGAACATGTCAGTCTACAGGACCTTAGTTTAAAATTTGCTTTAAAAATATTTAATTAGTGAGCTGGTGAAGATTATAAGATCACATTTCTAAAAAATGCTTGCATAGAGTTTTAGATGCACAATCATCTTTAGCCTTAAATGTGTGGATCTTCACACAGAGTTTTTTAAATAAATCCTTCAAAAGACCTCCCTTATCTAAAATGCACATTTTAATTACTATAGTTAAAAAAAAAGTGCTTCCAAGTCTTCCTGTCCTTTCTGTCCATCCCTTCACCACCTCTCCCCCCACTCCCCACTAAAGAGAGCCCTTAAAGGGACAACAGTCCTTCCCTTCCAGATAGCTGGACAAAGAGTTCCCTTTCTTTACTTCTGACTATTCGACAAACTAGTTTTAAAAGAACCCTCCAGCAAAATCAGTATCTTAGTAAGACAAAAGCCTTGTTATACCGAAAATCTTTGGAAACATATTTTTTTAAAGTTGGTGAAATTTCATAACCATGTCTCTTGTTGTGGAGATCACACAAAGTAAATTACTGTTCCCTTTTTCTAAAAGCAATGAAGATTGTTATGAACACACTAAACCTCTCTGATTAATTTAAAAGAATGTCTTTGTTTCAGTGAGTTAAATATGTAGTAATCTGGAATGCTGGCTTCAGATTTGAGTACATTTAAAATATAAATTCAATTTAGAAATACTGATGAAGAAAATGTAAAACAGAGAAGAGCTGCATCATGTATTCCATTATATGTAATGTTGTATTCAGCAGGACAGCTGACTCACCCTTACTATGAAGTTTTTGCAAATAAATCTCTGACAAACTTCAGGCCATATCAAAAAACCTGTGACTGACATTTTTTATTCCCAAATTTTAGTGCTTTTAATTAGGTACTTTCTTCATGTCCATTCTGCATGAGGGGGAGTGCATGGAAGTCTCTGCGGGGAACTGTGACTCTCCGCCACCATGAGGCAGGCTGGGCATCTCATTATCCTTTGCTGTCAAGTCCCTCCTCCCCCTCCCTCACCAGGCTGTGAGCTTGGGCTGCCATCCGGCATAGGGGCACCAGTTTAATAATACTGCATAGGGCCCCATAAATCCTAAGGACCGCTCTGCCGACAGCCCCTGGCTCTCCGCGGCACCTGGCTGGATAGGGGTGGGGTGGGCGGTACCCTCCGCCCCGGTGTTGGGACCAAGCTGCCGCCGCCCGCGCAAGGAGCAGTCGCCTGAGCAGCCCTCGCGTCTTTCCCGCCTCTTTGCCCGTGTGGGGCCGGGCCATGGAGGCTGCGGGGCCGCTGTGGGCGGGCTTTTCCTTGCTGCTGCTGCTCGGCTCCCTGCTGCCTAGCGCAGCCCGTGGGGGCGTCGGGGCGGGCCGCAGGGACGGGTTTCCCCACTACCAGGTGACGGTGCCTCGGTGGCTGGTGCCTCCTGCGGGCCGGGAGGCTGAGGGGCTGGTGTCATACCAGCTGCAGGTGGGTCGGAGGCTTCTGGTTGCTAACCTGCAGCAGAAGGGCCTGTTCCTGGCCAGACACCTCCCTGTATTCACCTACGAGCGGGGTGAGCTGGTGACGCGCCAGCCCTTCATCCCAAGCCACTGCTTTTACGAGGGCTACGTGGAGGGTGCCCCAAAGTCACTGGTGGTGCTGAGCACCTGCTCTGGAGGGCTGCGGGGACTGCTGAGGGGACGAGCTACGGGATCGAGCCCATCAAGGCCTCCGCCACCTGCCAGCACCTCCTCTATCATCTGGGGGAAGTGGAGGGCACGCCTGCCTCGTGGGGTGACCACTGAGGAGCTGCAACACCAAGGAACCAAGCTCCAGGATGTGGGACCCGCTGTGGCAGCCAGCCATGACAGATGGACACAGGCCAGTATATTGAGTTCTATGTGATGGTGGAGAAAGAGCAGTTCATCCTTTCTAGAAGGAATGAAAGCCACCTGACCAACCAGATCCTCGAAGTGATCAATGTAGTGGAGTCCTTTTATTGTGCTCTGGGGGCTCATGTCATCGTGGTTGGACTGAGGTCTGGACAGAAAACAACCTCATCACATTACTCGATACTATAGGCAATGCTCTTACTGAATTTAATTGTTGGAGGAATGATGTGCTCTCTCCTCGCCTGCAGCATGATGCTGGATAGCTATTTATGGCTAAACTATACAGAGAGTGTGCTGGGAGGGCATATGTAGGAGGCAACTGCCTTGTGACACATGCAACATCCATTGTCACGTGGCGTTTTGCTTCTGTGCTTTTTTTTCAGTCACTGTTGCACATGAATTGGGGCATAATCTTGGCATGTATCATGACTATGATAAATTTCATTGTAACAGAACTGTTGGCTACATCATGGCTGCTGTGCACGTAACTACTGATCAGTTCAGTGACTGCAGTTGTTTAGTATATTTTAATCTCCTCCGGGATGGTGCTGGATTCTGCCTGTAACATCCCTGCGCCCAGCAAAATATTTAGGATGAAGCACTGTGGTAACAAGGTAGTGGAAGGGAAAGAGGAATGTGACTGTGGCTCAGAACTGGAATGTAAAAAAGACTTGTGTTGTCAGACCATGTGCAAACTGAAACCAGGTATGGTTTGTGCTTTTGGAAAGTGCTGTAAAAAATATCAAATTCTTGCTAAAGGAAAACTATGCAGAGCAGCTGTTGATGAGGTGACCTTCCTGAGTATTGCAATGGGACTTCAAAGTGGTGTCAAGATGATGTGTATGTACAAGATGGAAGTCCATGCAGTGACATGGGCTACTGTTATCGGGGAAGCTGCCATAACCACAATAAACAGTGTGCAGATGTCTTTGGAAGAGGGGCACAAAAAGCTCCTCCAAGTTGCTTCAGTAACCTAAACACTCAAGGTGACCGGTTTGGCAATTGTGGTGGTAAAACTGGAGCAAATAACAAAAAATGTAAATCAGTGATGTCTTTTGTGGAAGGATTCAGTGTAAAAATACCTCCTTTAGAGCTGCACACAGAAAACGGGCAGTTTCTCTTCCGGCAAGCTTCCTAGTTGTATTGTGCACTTAATGGAGGTTGGGTCATCCTTCATCTCGGAGATGCTGATGTAATTTGGGGGTCTCTGGGATTTTGAAATGCCATGGACTCCATTGTAAATCATTAATTCTCCTTGCAAAGTTGTAGAATGTACTGGGGCCTAAAAGAGAAAACAGAAGAAAAAGAAGGCGGAATAGAGCTGCTGAAAACCAGATAATGAAGAAAGAAAAGCACCCCTATGAAAATACCTCCATGCCAATTATCAGCAACCAAGCCTGCCTTCTTCCACCCTGATCCTACTCTATGACATGTTCACCAAAACTAGAAGCATGCCCTTTCTCTATGCTGGTGACATGTAACTTCCAGTTGTTGTGAATGATTTTAAATTACAATATTTTCAATAAATAATTTAAATCAGCTTTTTCTTGTACTCACATTGGTGCATAGACATATTAAAACCAGATTTTAAATGACAAATTACTCAAAAAATTGTATCTGCATTAGGGCTGTCAATTAATTGCAGTTAACTCGCATGATTAACTAAAAAAAATTAACTGTGATTTAAAAAAATAAAATCACATTGTTAATACCAATTGAAATTTATTAAATATTTTTGGATGTTTTTCTACATTTTCAAATATATTGATTTCTATTACAGCACAGAATACAAAGTATACAGTGCTCACTTTATATTATTTTTGCTAAACAAAAGAAATAGTATTTTTCAATTCACCTCATACAAGTACTGTAGTGCAATATCTATATTGAAAGTGTAACTTACAAATGTAGATTTTTTTTTTTGTAACTGACTTTGCAAGATATTTACATGCCAGATATGCTAGACATTAGTATGCCCCTTCCTGCTTCAACCACCATTCTGGAGGATATGCTTCCATGCTGATTATGCTCATTAAAAAAATAATGCATTAATTAAATGAGACTGAACTCCTTGTGGGAAGAATTTTATGTCACCAGTTCTGTTTTACCCACATTCTGCCATATATTTCATGTTATAGCAGTCTTGATGATGAACCAGCACATGTTCATGTTAAGAACACTTTCACAGCAGATTTGACAAAACGCAAAGAAGGTATCAATTTGAGAGTTCTAAAAATAGCTACAGCACTGGACTCAAGGTTTAAGAATCTGAAGTGCCTTCCAAAATCTGAGAGGGACAAGGTGTGGTGCAGACATTGAAGAAGTACCTCGCTCACCCGCCCACCTGGAGACCACTTTGTCAGATAGGCTCGGTAGGTGGATGGCTTCCTACTTTCTAGGAAGACATGTCTGACCCCCTCTAAACACCCTCTCTCCTCTGCATCTTACCATTGAGCAGCCACACTGTCAAGTGGAGGATGTGCAAGTTGGGGTGAGTCCTGGGAGAGTAGATCTGGGCAGAGCGGCAACAGCCATGGAGAGGCCACCAGCAAGCCCAGGAGGGTCCCGTACCAATGTTGCTGGGCCCAAGCTGGGGTGATCAGGAGGACATGTGCCTTTGTCCATTTTTATGTTCTCTAGGACTTTCCCGATGAGAGGGAAAGGTGTAGAGAAGCTAGCCCGACCATGACATGAGGAAGGCATCTGAGATTGCATTCTCCCTCCCCTCCCCCAGAACAGAACTGGTGGCAACACTGTCAGGTCGCAAATAGGTCTACTTGGGGAGTGCCCCACGCTCGGAAAAGCTGGTGAGTGACCTCCGTGTGGAGCAACCACTCGGGAGGAGAAAACCCTGCTCAAGTGATTGGCCTGTGTGTTGTCGATGCCTGGAAGGTGGAAAGCCTTCAGGGAGATGTCGTGGGTTATACAGAACTCCCAGAGGCTGAGGGCTTCCCGGTAGACGGCTGAGGACCTCGTCCCACCTTGTCTGTTGATGTAAAACATTGTGGCGGTGTTGTCCATGAGTACCCTGACCACCTTGCCACGCAGTTGTGCACTGAATGCCACATAGGCTAATCGTATTGCCCTGAGCTCCTTGACATTTATGTGAAGGGACAGCTCCATGGTTGACCACATCCCCTGGGTTTGTGAGTTTCCTGCGTGGGCCCCCCAGCCCAAGTGTGACACATTGTACATGAGGTTTAGTGATGGGGTCGGGTCCCAGAAGGGAATGCCCTGGAGCATATTGGCAGGCCCACCATTGGAGCGAGGCGATCACCGGTGCCGGTACTGTGAGGACTTTGTCCAGCCCCCAGGCATGGGAGAAAACTGAGGCCAGCAAGAGTTGGAGGAGACTCATCGAAAGTCTGGCGTGGCAAACCACATATGTACATGCCACCATGTGGCCCAGGAGCTGCAGGCATACCCTGGATATGGTCACGGGGAACTCTGTAACTGAGGCTATGAGCCCCTTCAGGGTCTGGAACCTGCCCAGAGGAAGGGAGGCTGTGGCTGTGGCAGCATCCAGGAGAGCACCTATGAAGCCTATGCGCTGTACCGGAACCAATGTTGACTTGGCCTCGTTTACTAGGAGACCTAGGTTGGCATACGTAGCTAAGAGCAGCTCCACATGGTCCTGTACCTGGGACTGCGAGCTGCCCTTGAGCAGCCAGTCGTTGAGGTAGGGAAATATTTGGATCCCCTGGTGCCTGAGGTGGGCCGCCACTACTGCCATACACTTTGTGAACATCCTGGGCACAGTGAACAGGCCAAATGGGAGGACCATAAACTGATATTGGTCCTGTCCCACCAGGAAACCAAGGAAGCTTCTGGGCCCCTCGAATATATGGATATGGAATATGCATCCTGAAGGTCCAGCGCTGCATACCAATCACCAGGGTCTAGAGCGGGTATGATACATGCCAGAGAGACCATGCAGAACCTTTGGCCATGAACCGACTGAGGTCTCGCAAGTCCAGGATAGGCCTGAGCCCCCCCCTTTCACCTTTGGGATAGGGAAGTAACGGAAGTAAAACCCCTTTCCCCAGAACTTCCTCCACAGCTCCCAAGCTGAGGAGCCTACCCACTTCCTGCTCTAGCAGGAGCAAATGTAACAGGTCTCCCCTGCTGTCCAGAGGGGTGTGGGATGAGACAAATTGCAGCGTGTAGCCCTGGGAAGTGGTGTTGAGGACCCAGCGGTCCGATGTTATTCGGGACCATTCTATAAAGAACACACACAAGCAGTTGCTGAAGGCAAACTTTATTGATAGGAGGGTCCTCTCGGGGGACACCCAGGTACCCTCCTGCAAGCAGTCAAAAGCGCCTCTTGGCTTGCTGCTTGCCCATCGTGGGGCAGAGCGAGACTGCCTTTGAGGTTGTCTGCTTTGGGTCTTGGACTTCTTGTAGGCAGGCTCATATTTTGTCTGGGTTGCTGGGGCAGAAGCTTGCAGTCTAGGTTTTTCCTTGGGCAGGACGTAAAGCCCGAGGGTTTGAAGGGTTGTACGTGAGTCCTTCATGCCATGAAGTTTCACTTCTGTTTGTTCCACGAACAGGTTCTTGCCATCAAAGAGAAGATCCTGCATCACAGACTGCGCTTCTATGGAGAGCCTGGACAGCAGTAGCCACGATTCCCTGCGCATGGACACTGCTGAGGCCATGGACCGGGCAGTCATGTCAGTTGCATCTGATGCTGCCTGCAAAGCAGCCTTCACAGCAGCAGCACCCTCCTCTATGAGTGCCTTGAATGCCTTCCTTTCACTTTCCGGAAGGGAAGGTTTGAATTTAGGCAGTGACCCACGCAGTTTAAACTCATAATGGCTGAGGAGGGCTTGGTGGTTGGCCACCCGGAGCTGGAAACTGGATGACGAATAAAGTTTCCTACCAACTGAGTTCAGACTTCTAGTCTTTATTTTTGGGTGTGGGTCCCGGTTGACCCTGTTTCTCCCTATGATTTAGATTCCACCACGAGGGAGTTGGGGGGGGGGCAGGTGGATATAGAGGTACTCATGCCTTTTTGTGGGCACAAAATATTTGCTCTCCGCCTTCTTCGATATTGGCACGAGGGAGGCCAGTGTTTTCCAGAGGGCTTTGGAAATGTTGGCCACCCCTTCGTGAAGTGGCAGGGCTACTCTGCTTGGTGCCGAAGGCAAGAGCACATTGAAGATCAAGTCTGAGGGTCGCTCTATCTCGTCAGCTTGGAGATGGAGGCTTGACACTACTCACTTCAGTAGCTCTTGGTGAGCCCTCAAGTTATCCTGTGGTGCGGAGGGGGGAGGGGCTGCAACCTTGTCATCCAGCACTGGGGAGGAGACCGGTATGGAGTTCTGTGCATCGGTCAGCACCGTGGGATCTACCCCTTGGTCGGACTCCGCGTGCGGTGCCAAGGATCCATGACCCGCCGACCTATTCCATGGAGGCCTGTATAATGAGGCGGAGGGAGCCTCCGAAGCCCCTGCTACCGAATGAGTCCCTGGCTGGGCATGCGCGGGGCCATGGGGGCTCTTGCCATTGACTATGCTGTGGCACCGGAGGCACCAGCTGGTCAGGTTGCCCGGCTTGAGACATAGGGGGCCTCGTGTGGGTCAGGGTTACCGATGACCTAGCGGTACCATGGGAGCGGTACGGTCGATGGTGCCGAGAACAACGTCTATCACGGGACCAGGACTCAGACATCAAGGAATGGTGTCGTCTTGAGCTACTACTCGAGACGCTATGACACTGAGATCCGTGATGGAGTGGAGACGGTGATCTCCACCGGGAGTTGTGGGCACAGTGCCTCGAGGCGTGGCTAGGGTGGCTCCGATGAGAAGGAGAGTGCCTACAGCGCCTATGCCTGTCTCATCAATACTCTCTTTGGAATGGTGCCTGGAACTCCGATTCCATGGCACCCAACCAGACAACATGGTGTCCTGACAGAATGCTGAGCGGCAAGCGGGCCCAAGAGTGGTCCCTTGACCGGGATCTGCATCGGGTAGGGGTCGACTGTCTAGAGCCCAGTGGCGGCTTGCCTCTAGAGCAGGGCCCGGGTGCCCTGTGGTGCCCCGGGTACCTGAAGAGTCATAATGTCTCGGGCCTCCAGCATCCAAGGCATCTGGAGAGGCTTGAGTCAATGCCACCAGGCTGCTCTGCTCGACGTGAGTCAGAGCTCTGGACCTTGGGGAACTGGGGCTCCAGCCTCTCCCTGTGCTTTCTCTCGGCGCCGCTGAGGATGGGGCCTTTCTCTGTTTCTTAGACGGAGAGTGGTGCTGGGCACCGGAAGGTGCCAGGGGATCACTGCGCACCGAAGACGAGGTGCCTGGTGCTGAATCTGCTCAGCGCACCGGGGTTGGGGCCAGTGCCGACTCCATGAGAAGGGCCCAAAGTCTCATGTTGCTTTCTTTTTTAGGTCTAGGTTTAAAGGTACTGCAGATCTTACAGCCGTCACTAATATGGGATTCACCCAAGCAGCGGAGACAGTCAGCGTGTGGGTCACTTCTGGGCATCAAATGCCTGCAAGAGTTGCAAGATTTAAACCCTGGGGCCCGGGGCATGCCCCGGCCCAAATGCTAACTAACTGAAACTTGTTGAACTACCTAATGGGTACCACTAACAAAGAACGAGTTCTGGGACGAGCTGCAGCGAAGCTGGAGCAGTAGTTCCAACGCACCCTCACTGGCGGCAAGAAGGAACTGAGGGTGGGAGGAGTGCACAGCTACCCTTATAGCGCTATAGAAGTGCCACTCGAGGGGTCGCAGAGGCACTCCCCCTATGGGTACTCCTAGGGGAAAAACTTCCGGCACCGGTGCACGTGGTGAGCATGCACACCTACTGTGGAATACACATGAGCAAGCACTTGAAGAACTGTCTAGTGTGGGGTTTCTTCCTATGAAGCAGCTGCTACTGGCCCCTGTCAGAGACCTGGTACTGGACTAAATGGGCCACTGATTTTTTCTGCTATGGCAACAGTTATGTTTCTAAATGAACCCTCAAATTAGCTTGCATTAAGAGAATGTTTTTTTTCCAAAAATCTCTTATTACACTAATAGCAGTGGACAGGGAATAAAAAGAGGTGATACTCAGGGTGTCAAAACAGGAGTGAATGGAGGAAGTGTGTGTGGGGAGGTCAATGAGGCTGCATATCAGGGCAGTGGGGTCACAGGCGAATATTTTGCCAGCAGATGGGGGGGTTAATAAGCGAATGTCTGAAGGTAGTGGAGTCATGCAGGGGGTCAATGACACTGAGTTTCAACGCAGTGGGGATAACACTGGAAAGCAAGCTTGGAGAGTAGTAGGGGGTAACCACTGCTAATTTTGGAAATAGTCAGGGTCTTGGAGGGGTCCAGAAAAGATTGGCTGCAGGTAGTGGGTCAATGAGGTAGATTATCCAGTTAGTGGAGTCACATGTGGGAGCTACCCTGGGGGAAGTCAGGGTTATGCAGAAGTCACTGGTGATCAGTCTGGGTGCAGATGAGGTCACCAAGAGGTCAATAAGGGCATATTTCTAGGTAGTGGGGTCATGCTGCTGTCAATGAGACTGAAGGGAAATAAATATATGCCATGCTCTTTAGGCACCAAGAACTAGGCTGAACCATTAGCAGGCTTTGGTCAGTGTGTAGATGGAGTCTAGACATCCTGAAGAAACAGTACTTCTCCCATTCCCCTATCATTGGTGGGGGAGGATTGTCTCATGGTAACTGAAATTATTCAGCTTTCTTGCTGTCCTCTTTAAGGTATTTGGCTTGGCTATCCTTAACAATTTTGGCTTAAATATGTATTTTCGGAAAAATTTTAATCAGTTCTTATAAGAAAATTATCTGTAAAATCTTACACAGCAAAAATAGTTAACTTTTCTATTGAAGTGATATAGACTTTACTTAAGGGCTTTATTCTGCTCTTGCCTGCACACCAAAAAAAGCGGGTAAGGGAGAGAAATGCTTTAATGAGGCCTTTCATTTATCATATAGTTTGTGTATCTGGCATATTAGCACTGGGAGAGAGAAGTATCAGGACTTCCATCTAGATACCAAGAGACTTTCCACTTCTGTAACTCTCACAACCATTAAAAAAAAAATCCCATGAGACATTTAAAAGTAATTAGTGTAGTTATCATGCTTTATAGCTTCAAAGCTTTAGAAAAAGTATGGAAGAGGGTCACCATGCCACAATTAAGGCAGGTATGTGTAAGACTCATCAAATCTATAGATGTCCCAAGAGACACAGGGAAACACAATGGTTCTTGGGACATCCAAGCAGGCAAAGATACCTCTGAACATTACCCAGCCTCTTCCAATGCTGTCCAGTGCAATCACCTGCAGACACAATGATGTGGGTTTGTAGCAGCATGATCCTACAGAGAGTAGTTATCCCCTGGCCCTCCCACCATGATATAACACTCCCTCAAGTTCAGGGAGTCCAAATCCCATGGATCTGGGGTGGAGGGAGAAGTATGCCATGGAGCTATTGCTCTCCCCTATTTATGGCTCCTAGACTTTCATCCATCTTAGCAGCGAGGTGCATATGGTCCAAATAAATTATGGCTTTGTTTTAAACAAAAAAGACAAAAGTTAAAAAGATCAGAACTAATTTCAGCAAAAAGCTTTTTTTTTTTTTAAGTAAAGTTTTTAAAAGCATTTTATTGATTGTTGTCCTATAAAGTCACTGATGTCTAATTCCTGCAGAATTGTATCTGATAAAAGGAGAAATGGAAACAGTTATAAAAACATCTGGAAAAACTAGATGTGAAAAATATATACAATGTATTTAAAAACCTGAATAAAATTAATATCTGGATTTATACATTCAGTTACTGTGTTAAACATCTGGCTGTATACAATAGGGTTTTTTAATTATTTGTTAAAAAATTAGCAGTATTTTTACCTATGTTAAATAACACTGTGTTCAATTTACAAAGATTACAGTATGCTCATTACTGTTTCATTGGTCCACTTATAAATTAATTCACAAGGGTATATAATCACATTTCAAACTTCCAAAGTTGGGGATCTTCAAATTACTTTATACAAAACTATTGCTTTTCTAATAGATTTTGAAGTGTAGTTGTTACAGGGATACCTTAAGAACATTACACTTATTTACAAATCTTCAGCATATTACAATATATATTACAACATGCAGCCCCTCCAAAAAATGGAGTGAAAATATTACAAGCAGAAAGCCTTTCTACTATAAGTTTTTACCTCATTTGTGTGCTAACATTTATTCAACCCTGCTGAGTGATCAGCTGTGTCTTAAAAGGATTAACATATTTATAATACATACAGTGTGCAAACCGTAACACCTAGTTACAGAGAAGATGTTTTGAAAACTATTTCGTGACCAAGTGCATCTTGGTCAGACAACATTAAATGGTTGTTTCTCCTGTGAAATGTGAGCTTCTACTATTCCCTCTCCCACCATCATGTGCACAATGGAGTCATCATGCGCACAATAGGTCAGGTCACAATTGGGAATGGGAAGGCAAAGTTGACAAAACATCATATTACTCTATACTCCCTGCAAATCCTCCCTCATTGCGAGGCCTTCTCATCTTCTCCAGTATGAACTCTATGACCAAGAGTTTAAGTCAATACTAGTGCTGCTTGCCTATGAATTTTTCCCTTCCTGTATCTGTAGTAATTAACATGTAACAAGGACTTAAGGTGAAGGGATCCTGGAGTTCTGGTTCATATACCTCTCTCCTGCTCCTTCCTCAACAAAAACCAGGAAATTAATTTGACCACCTCTGCTACCGAAGTGGAAAAAAGTTAAAAAAGCACTCCACTCTCCCTGCAAAACCTTGAACTGAAGCAACACCACATCTTAAGATCCTAGTTAAAAGAAATAGGCAAAACTGGAATTGAAATGAAAATGATTAATAGAATATTTCCCAGAGATCAACATCCTCATGTATTTTCAAAATAAATCAAGAATTCAGCATTATAATCCTTACCCTGTGGGAGCGGAAGTTAAGGCACAAACTGGTAAAATTCAGATCTTAAGATACCCCTGCAAGTGTTCAAACGCAACTGTGTAACTGAGTATTTTTTGTAGCTACAACTTACAGCATGAGTTTTAAAAATGTGTCTGTAAATGTATAAAAGTGCCAACTGCTCAAAAAGATACTGTAATGCTACCATAATGGACAACAGTGGGAGCCAAACTCTACAGCTCAGCTTGTGTTTAGCCTCCACAGACACCAAATGAGCATGTGCACATGTGTGCTCCAGAGCACAGAAGATAAGTTTATTTTGTGCATAACAGGGCTCAGGGAAGGCCAGAGAAACGACACAAGAGAAGGTGTCGCAATCAGCTGGCGTGGGACTCCAGTGAAATACTATGTGGAATTGGATAAGCTTGGAGAGAATTATAACACTGTCAGTCAGGCAATCTGATTTTCTATCAGGGACGCAGAGGAGCAGAGCAGAGCACAGAGCTGCTTATACTTATGGAGAATATTTTTACAAAGAACAAGCTGAAACAAGCTAAGGTATCTGACGAACACGTACTCAGGGTGGCTAGCCCATCCTGTTGCTCATGCTACCAGGGCTATGTTCTGATTTTACTGTTCTAATTCAATTGGAATAGTCTTAAGTAAGTCTCCCTGAGCTGGGAATTACATCCCCAGCTAAAAGGGTAGACATACCATAAGGCTGGTCTGTTCTGGGGATGGAGGCTGGAGCCTTGGAGACCAAGCTTACTTTCCTACACTACAAAAGTTCACTGCATACCTCTTGATTTGAAAACCCTTCTCGGCACTCTCAACACTGAAGCAACACTGGAAGGAAACAAAATCTGAGCTGCTTGAATAGATGAAACATCCTCATCAGCAAATAAGACCAACAGAAAACCATTCTGGATTTCCCCTCTCAGTCCTTGGAGAACACATTAGCTTTGCTAGCTGGGACAGAGGTACTTTAATCACTGCTTTTCAAATGACAGCGTTTAAAAAAGAATCGTGTGTGAAATAAGCAGCCATCATTGGGGAGGAGAAAGCCCAAGGAGCTAAGGTTTTAAAGGATTAACACAAAAGGTTATCTAACGTTATGAAAACTCTTCACTAAAACAGACATATAGATAGATAGATGTAGACAGAGAGCCACAAGGAGAAAGATGAGAAGACCCAACAGAAGGGTGCTCTTATACTACAAAAGTAGAGAGCTGTGCACTCTAACTTAGTGGAATCTCTCTTTACTTGGTATATGTCTTCTCTGGAGCCTAGGGAGCACCTTATACAGTGCGTGCTCACGGGTTCCATTTTAGGCCACATGAGGGGTTAGAGAGCTGCTATTTATCCCCACACATAGCACCATCTTGTGCTAGCAGTACAGCATTGAAACTTTCCCTTGAGGAGTGGGAAATCCCCAAATATTAGTTTGTTGTTGCTGCTTGCTTGCAGGGCAACATGTTTCTGGGTGGCTGGTGGTTGGCCTCGCCAGAGGAAGCGAAGGTGTTTTTAAACGACTGAAAAACACAAACAAGAAAGTGTGTGTGTTGGGTTGGACAGGTGTGGGTTAGGAACCAGCACAAAAAGGTAAAGGGAGTGGAGCAGCTAAAGACAAAGGAAGGTGAAGTCTAAGATATGTGGAGCTGCTCTCCAGAGCTACCGCTCGGTCCCAGTTAGGATTCAGTGCAGATCAGACCTTGACTCAGTTAGCTCTCTTACACTGTAAAACAAGGAAGAGGGGACTATCTAAAGATGTCACCTGCATTTTGTTATGGGAACTTTAGAAGTTAATTTACTTTTTAGGGGCTTTGAACTTAAAGTAGTCTGGATACAGAGTGAGCTGCTGACTTTTTTCCCCCTCTGCCCTTCCTCCTATCACTGATTTTACAAATCTGTGATTCACAGTTCCCACGCTACAGCTATAGTGGGACAACAAGCACAAGACCAAGCCACCACTGATGGCCCTTAGTGCAAATCCTGCAGCAAAGAAAAAACAGATTTCAGAGACTCTATACATTTGTTTCAAGTCCAAGCAAACGTCCCATCCGTTCCATGTTCTTGTCAATTGTGGCTTGACATGTGATTTCCTTGGCACACTCCATTGGAAACCAACCTCTCTCACCATCCCGCAATCGTTCCCCTTCATACCAACCTGCAAGGGAGAATGGGGAGTCAACAATAAATACATGTATAAGATACTGTGTGTGGCATATTTATAGAGAGACTCCTGCACACACAGTCTGTCATTGCATCTGTAATATGGCTATGTTTACAATGAGTAAAATCTAAGGTATGGACAGACCATGTTATTTGGAAACATTGTGCATGCAGATTAGGGATAATCAAAATAAAGCAGTAAAGATACAGTATATTTAAAAACCACACCCCTTCTTTGGATCTCAGGAATATAAACAAACAAATCAGCCTGAGGTTTTTCCTTTGTTTTTTACTCTTTATAAGTGACACTAAACAACTGGGGTAGAGCTAAGGGTTGCCTCTGCAAGGTGCTGAGCACTCTTAAGTCCCACTGAAACTACTGTGAGCTGACTGTACTCAGCATCTTTGCAGGACATGCTCAGCATTGTAATTAACATTTGTATTGTGGTAGCAATACCCAGGTTGGGCCCCAACATGACTGGCATTTACATAACAAATGACAGTCCCTGCCTCATATGCTGCAAGACTACCCCTTAGAGAGTAACAATGTTCTGAAGCACAGCACAAGATGTAAATACTTTGAATGTGTGGAGTATTCAGACAAATCAACAAGTACATTGCTCACAAAGCAATGATGACTCTTGAGAGCTAGATTTTTAAAGAGGCCTTAACCTAAGTTTCTTCTTTATGGGCACATGGCTCCTGGAAAAAAAAAATCATACCCACATTGCTGCACCTGCAATTAATTATCTATGCAAATCCTCTGAGTTGGATGGAAATTTACTTGAATGTGGCCACAATGCCTGCATAAAGAGTGGCTGTCCTTCAAGAACCTGGGCCTAATCCTATGGCTTTCTGTAGCGTTTCTTCTAGGCTGACACCTCATTTCATTGTGGAGCCAATACTAGATGGAAACTTGCATTCTCTAGGACTCTGTTTCCTAGTTTGACCAATCTATCTTGGTGGTAGCTAACCACAAAACTGTTTACTCACCATCATTCACTTTTTGATAAACCAGAACCACATCAGCAACCTGAAGGGATAGTTCATCTGACTGCTTTGCAGTGTAAGTTCTGACAATCTCTACCTGTGTCAATGCTAAGGAAGAAACAGGATATATTGAACCACATGATGTTTATAATCAACCGAATACCTTTATACTTTAGCAACATACACAAAAGTCATTTTAACATCCCATTTTAGAATGTGCCAAAACAAAACCACCCAAGTAATCTCAGTAATGGACCACTTTAAACATGTTGGCTTCCCCATGGGGAGCTACACACAAACATGAATTTGGGTCAGACAGAAAATCAGCTTGCACTCTCAACTTAGTCACTAATAGGCTGATACAACTGGCCAAACCAGTTTTAATCAATGCAAGTAAAATAACTCCTAGAACCAGAAAAACCCTGAAAAAACTTCCTCAGAAATGCTCTTGACAAACAGCATCCACAGAATGTCACAAAGGAAATCTGGATAATTTGTTTTTTTGGAAGGAAACACATTTATTCTTACAGTCTACACTTACTCAAGCTATCCACTGAGGGGCAGTATATTTCTGTTTTCACATTAAGTCTCTGAAAAGTCTTCTTGTCTCTCACTTACTTGCCCTGTCTGCATTCTGTCTGTCACTGTTCTGTCCAAGTGCAGTAATCCAGCGAGCTCTTTCACTCCTGCAAACAGAGACAAATTCAGTTTCCAAGACACCTGGCCCTTAGAGTGCTAGAGATCACATCTTTTTCAGGACCCTAGATTTAAATCTTTCCTCTTTCTCCTGGGAAGAAACCATATTACGTTTATTTTTTTTAGTCAAGAGCTTTCTTAAACATAGCAAGATATATTTTCCTGTAAACTTCATGATTCAAGTAAAGTGAAACATATTAAGTGACCAACAATAATGGATTGCTTAGCAGAGGCGGTATTCCAATAAAAGAGGAACAGAATAGTATTCTATACATTTGGGAATTGTCTTAAGAAGGTTGCCTAAAAAGTGTGATCTCATGTGCATATTTTCATTGTTTTAATTAAGTATAATTAAAATAAGCTTTGTCCTAGTATCGGCAATGAATGGCCTTAATATTAATTACTAGTCTAACACAGACCACAGAAACTTAAATAAAAATAACATTTTAAATGTGTATTTATTAGCAGCCTTCTCTACAAAAAATATGCAGATTATCTGGCAGATTTAATGGGCACGGCACACCATTCATATGTAATGTAAGCAGACAAAAATCTTCTGTAACTAACAATTGGCTGGATGTATATTTGAAAAGGAAAGCCACCATCTGAGTGTGTGAGAATCCTTTAACAAGACAAATGAATTAGTTTAACTGAAATGCTCACACTTTGTATTGTACCAAGGCATGATGCATCAAATTCAGATCTTACAAAAATCAAACTGTGCTCTGAAAGGGCCAAGTTCGGTCACTGATGTGCTCACTTGGGAAGTCAGGGATGCGTTACAAACATCCAAGAGCAGAATTGTGCCGTACAAGAATCATTTGAACTTAACCTTGGATAACTAGATAATAAGGTAAATAATTGATTTCAGCTAGAATATCTCAATATTTCTGAAGAGATGGGCAGAGGAATAATTAGATTCTAAGTATCACAAAGTTCTCTCAAAGGAACAAATTGTTGACAGTACAATTTTTGAGGGGACTGATGGGGTGTGATGGGGGTAAGAGAGAGATAATGGACAGGAGATGAAGGAAAATGGTTACAGATTATGTAAATGATATCCAAATCAACAGATGAGCCATAATAATTAAATCCAAATGGATTTGAGTTTTGACAAATTAAGATCTGAATGTGATGCATCATGCCTTGGTACAATACAAAGTGTAAGGGTTCAGTTAAACTAATTCTTTTGTCTTGTTAAAGGGATTCTCACACACACAGATGGTTTAGGCAGCAGGAGAAATGCCACCCACCTGCCTCAATGGGTGGGGGAAACTTGATAGGGCCGGTAGTGAAAGGGGAGTCCCAGCAGCTAGCAAGGGAGACTCTTGCTGAGGAACACCAGATAGCTCCTCCCACCAGGAGTCTCTGGCAGTCACTGGCCTGCTGGAGCGGAAGGAGTCTCTGGCAGTCATTGGGCCAGCATTCCTTAGCTCCCAGGATTTAACCCGTCTTGGGGGCCATGTGGACCCTCTTTTGGCTCTGTTCCAGCTGGCCACCCTACCCATCTGTCAGAATCCAGCCTGACAGAAGCTGCAGGTCTAGCTAATCACCTGTTTGGGGGTCAGAAAGGAATTTTTTCTTCCACAGGCCAATTGGCAGAGGACCAGGAAGGTTTTTTAGCCTTATTTGCAGCATCTCCTAGCCAAGAACATGCATGGAACCTAACTGAGGTACTGGAGGGCTGAGTTGTTAATGTGTTGCAACTTGCGGCCAGTTACCAGTGACGTTAAGAGAATAAAATGAATGGTTCCCAGAGGTAAAGGACATGGGATTTTGGTGATAGGCCTTGGGCTCACAGGATAGGGTGAAACCTTGTGGCCCTTGAAGGCCATGATCCTCACCCTATAGCACTCTCTGTTCTCCTCATGTGGGTTGGGGAGGAGGAGACGCTAGGACTCAGAGAGATCCGAGTCCAGGGGTGTATTCTGAGGAGAGCCTACCTCAAGTTACGGGTTATATGGTAAGGAGCCATGTAACTTCCACACTGGAACCAATTAAATGTCTGGTATAGGAGAGTATGGGTAATAGCAAGTAGCGTTCCTCTCCTGTGCTAAAGTTAAATAAAAGCTGCAGCCAGTTACTTCATTCCATGTATGTCTCTGTCCTCATTTTGCCACTGTGTCTGCATCAATTTCAGTAAAAGGTCAACGTGCTTTTAAAATCTGAAATCAAAATTACTTTTAAAAAAACAGTTACTGTACATGTAAAAGATTAAAAGCCTTTGTATCCCATGTTTCAGATGAACAATATATGTGCATGAAACTGGCAACATGCTCAGAGGTTTATCAACAAATACAATATTTCGGTATATCAAAAACTGTTTTCACTGGAATAAGAAATCAAGAGAACTGAAAAACAGAAGCATTAGGGCAGTTTGAAAAGGTCACCAGAAAAGAGAATGTCATCTTGAAATCTCCCCTCCCCTTGCTCCCCTCCAGTTTTTTGAAATGCTGCTGCTAAAAACCATCATCTGCCATTTTGATCATGTCCCCTCCCTCTTTGAAACCCTTTCCCAGGCATCCCCTCAACCTCCCATGTCAAATTCAGAGTAGAGATGGCAATGAAACATAATCCTGGATGTGAACTCTGAGGTGTTTGGAACCTAAACCTTACAGTTGGTTCCCCTTTTTATTGTGAGTAAAAATCCTTTATGCAAACCAAACTGTGGGGTTTAAAAATCCCCAATATGAACCAGAGCCCCAAGACTCAATTCTGATTTGGGCTCCCATCTCCTTCAAAGCTTGTACAACTCTGTCACTGCCTCCATTTTGGCTATCATGCTCAAAATCCCCATCTTGCTGCCTGTACTCCTCCTAAACTTCTTATTTGAGCTGCCTAATCTATCATGCCATATTCTGGGCTTGTCTCTTCCCTCCACATGTGCAAATTCCTCCTTGGAATACACTTGTCCCAAAAGTCCTCTCCATTATACCCTGCTACAGGATGCTGGCTTGACTTAAGTGGTGGTTATACAATAAAAGTCTAATGATTTTGTGTTCTCTGTCTTATAAAGCATTGGTTATACTGCCTTTGGGGCATAGTGTTGTTTAAGTTACCTTGTTTGAAGAAAACTATGATTAAATTAAGGACACAATAGTGTAAGGCAACAAAGAGGATAAATGGAATAAAGAGTTGTACTTAGATTGACAAAATTAGGATTATTCAGTTGTGAGAGAGGATGCTTCAAGGGTGACATGATTTAGCTGAGGGTTATTACCTCCTGATTATTGGTGGTTGCTGGGCACACCAGAACGAGGAGATAAAGATTTAAGTTGAGAGAGAGAGAACATATGTTGAAAGAATCTAAGGTATTAATTTACAGAGTGACAAATAGTTGGAATGGACTTCCAACTTAATATACATGATCAAAAATTAGATATTATATGAATAATATTTTAATACTGTACATTAAATTCAGCAAGTTAATGGGATATTAGTAGGGCTGGTTGAAAATTTTCTGATGAAATATTGGATTTTTGCCTAAATATTTAGTGAAAAATGTCAGCTGAAAACCAAACAATTTCAGTTAGGAAATACTTCCATGGTGCCTTGTAGGAATTATAGTTTCTGTAGCTCATGTTCTCATTTTCCTCTATGGGCTAGGTTCCATGGCCTAACTCCACCTCTCATGATGCACCGGGGAAATAGAACTCCCATGAGGCACAACAATGACTCAGCAAGAGGAGAGGTGGTATCTCGAGGGAGATGGAGACTGTTCCATACAGAATAGGAGTTTGAGGCATCTGAACTACAACTCCCATGCGGCACGGTGGCAGCATTTCAGATCCAAGTTTCAGATGAAAGTTTGGGGGCTTTCCCTCCACCCCAAAAAGTAGAATTTTTCCATGGCCACCTGCACCCTGCCATCCCAGTTTTCCAACCAACTCTAGACAGTTGTTTTGTGTTTAGAAAAATGCACTTGTTAGCTGGAAGGAAATTTTCATGAATCTTTCTTTCTCCACATAGGCTTTGGGCCATTTTGCATGGGAATATTTTTATTGTCCACTGGAATATAGAAAGTAAAAACACAATTTTAACATTTTAAAAATTTATTGCATCACAAATATGCCTCCCTTTCCCACTGAACATTTCCATACATGAGTGGCCTACAGCCTGCTTGCATCCTCCATAGACAAGGTAATCATCAAGTGCTGATCATATACTGGTGACTAAAACAAAAATGAAAGAAAGATCCATTAGCTTCAAGAAGATTAGCACTCTGTCTAGGAATACTGTAGCTTTGTTTCATTGTTTGTAATTCTGTACTCTAGGCCTGGTTTCCCACTAACCTGCGTAGTCATTTATAGCTGTGAAGAGAAGTGTAAAACTCCATCATTTGGTAGCATTTTACACCAGTGCTGAGCTGCCAAAATATTAACAACAGGTTCCCTCCTCCTCACCTCACAAGAGGGTCGTGCCCCATCCAACCCCCCATGTTCCTTGACAACCCCCCCCCCCCGGGACCCCTGACCATTCCCCCCCTTCCCTGTCCCCCTGTTGCCCATCCAACCCCTCTTCTCATCCTTGATTGCCCCCCGGGACCCCCTGCCCCATCCAACCACCCTTTCTCTCTATCCCTGACTGCCCCCCCACCTCATCCAACCCCTGCTCCTTCCTGACTGCCCCCTAGGACCCTTGCCCCCATTCAATCCCCCCTATTGCCTGCCCTCTGACCGTCCTGACCCCCATCCACCCCGCCACAACCCACCGAACACCCCCTCGCTGCTCCCTGCCCCCTTATCACACTGCTTGGGGCCGGGACCGGGTCCGCATCCGCTCGGGCTGGGACTGGTGCTGCGGGGCCTGAGCTGGGCTGGGGCCGCTCGGTTGGGACCAGCCCGAGCCGGGGGTGCTTGGCCGGGACTGGGTTGGGGCGCTCAGCCGGGGCAAGGGGGAGCCGCTCAGGTGAAGCCAGACTGAGCCACATGTGCGCTGTCCCCTCCCACCCCCCGGCTTACCTGCCTGCTGCTTGTTTCAGGCTTCCCGCGAACATTTGATTCGCGGAAAGCGGGGGAGGGGGAGGAAAAGGAGGGCAGAGCATTCAGGGGAGAGAGGGAGGTGAACTGGGGCCGGGTGGACAGCTGCCCGAGCCTTTGTTAAATTTAAAAGCTTTTTTAGAACTGATTGTCCCAGAACAAGCGGTTCTAAAAAGGCTTCTAAATTTAAAAACCGGTTCCCACGAACCAGTGCAAACCGGCTGGAGCTCACCACTGTTTTACACCCACTTTGCACTGATGTGAACAACAATACAAGGCATAGGACAAAAATAGATCTTCTCTATCCCAGACCCTGTGTACACACTAAAGGTATGATTTAAAATCAGTTCAGTTAAACTGATGCAAAAAGCTTTGTGGACACTCTTAAATCAACATAATTCTAGAGTATGTTGATACATCTTAAATTAATTAGAAGCAAATTTATGCTAAACTGAAATACACCACTCTAAAATTAGTAAAAGTATATTCAGTATACTTTGAACTGGTTTAATTTAAATCTGGTTTTAAAAAATGAAAAACATACTGTTTACAGATTCGTATTTTCCATTTTTATAACTGTGTTGTAGACATTCTTAATAGGCACCATCTATCATTCCTCTCAGGCAGGTCAGAGAAACAACAGGCGGTAATTGACTGTGCTCTAATTTAAAGGTTAGCTTCCTTCTAATCTCTCAGTTCATTGCGTTGTACACAGAAAGAACAAAACATGCAATGGTTGGTGCATATACTATCTAGACAAGAAAATGTTTCTAAACTTATTCCAAATATAAAAACAAAGAGTAAATATGATTTTGAACAATGTGCAAAAACTGAAATGCTTCTCTTCTGGAACTTTCACATAAGTTGTCAAGAGTCAGATTCGTCTTGTGTGGAAGCCAGCGTGACGACCAGGTGAGATGCCGGTGCCAGTAATGTTTTTTCTAATTGTAAGTGACAATTTAATTTAAATAAAATTGTAGTCTGTGGCAGGAGCCTTACAGCTATCCCAAGAAGTATGTGTAAGAGATTAACTTTAATAATGCACATTACGATTTTCTGACAAATGGCTCTTTATAGATATTGCTTCCCTTTTTTGACCCAAGTGGCTAGTCACAGTTTGGGGCCCTCTGGATGTTCCAGCTGGGAGGAGAAATTGGCAATAGTCAGCTATGCCTTTGATGCAGTTTTGTTTATTTACGAAGAATGCGCAAAGCTCTGTCTCTCTGAACACAGAAGGAATCAAGTAGCAAGAAACAGTTTCTTTCTCTCACAGCACCAAGCACACTCTTTTCAGCTTTCTTACAGGGCCCTGTTTTCAGGTGCTCTCTCTATATATTTCTGTCTCTTTTGCTTTCCTACACCCAGACCCTCACCCAAAATAATACTCAGCAAAAACTCCTGGTCAGTTCACACACTATTTTTGTTTTAGGTGAAGACTTATGCTTAGAGCTGTCTTAATTGAAAGGTGAGTTCACACCTATCAATCTCAGTGGGGTTTTAGCTCAACTCATAACAAAGTTTCATCCAGCTCATAACAGCAGCTGCGCCACCACCTCAGCTTCACCCACAGTCCCAATGTGGCCTAAAATGATGATACCCAACAACCAATCCCAAACAGAATGAAAATAAATAATTTAACATATTAAAAATTTTACAAGGTTAACTATTTGCATATGTACAGAGTTTTTCTGTCAAGATGTTTTTACATTAGTAATCCCCAAAAATTTTATGTGCACCCAAATTTCTCTCCCTAGATTTCTTTTAATAAGCAGCTGAAAAATGCCTATTGTTTCCAGGAAATTTGCTGGCTACGGCAGGCCCTGATCATTTTGTTAGAATGGGGAATCCACCTCTAACAACTTTCCCAGCTACATTCTCAGATTCAGGGGGCAGCCAAGCTCAAATTCTGTTCCCCTGATATCTTCTCAAGTGGTCCTTAAGGATAATTTTGGGTTTAGTCCTGGGACCTAACTGCGTCCTAAACTATCACAAGACATGGAGTATGCTGGCCCCAGGCCATTTGGTACAGTTCTTCCAAGGTAGTCAGTTAACTCCCATAGTCCTACTGAACCTTTCCACCATCACATCAGATATGGGTGCGCTGGGGAGGTGCAAGTTTTGTGGATGCCTAGACTCTCACAAACCTGCTTAAACACTTGGATTCAAAATTTCTCCCTTGATCTGTGTATAACGCACCTGGGATCCCAAATCTGGTGATGAATTCATTCACTAGGACCCCAGCTATTGTCACAGCCTCTTGATTTCTTATTGGATAAGCCTTGGGCTATTTTGTGAAGCAGCCATAGCTACCAGCAAGTATTGATTGCCAGCCTCTCTCTCAGACAAGGGCCCAAGAACAGCAGCACCAATGTGTTCCATTGGTGCCCCCACAAAATATGGCTATAAAGGGGCTCTCCCAGTTTTAGGGGACCCCTTTTTTGGCAATGCAAGCATCACATTTCCTGCACCAATTTCTACATCCTGCCCACATTTTACCCAATACCAATACCCAATACCTCCTGCAGGGCTGAAGCCCCAAGCAAAATGGCCAGACGTAATCAAACTATGGCTAAGAAATTAAGTGTATTCTTGAATTAACAACAATGCGTTCCATTTAGAAATGCAGCACTCTCTACACCTGTAGGCATCTCTACCCCATTCAGTTTGGCCTGCTTAGTGCAGATATTTTCCTTCTTTGCTTTCTCCACTTTTAGCATCCAGTCTTAAGAGAGAGTATAGACTGCTATCAGATTCCTGTCTGGATTCTTCCTCTCACCGAACTTTGTGGGATTGGTATTTTTGTTTTTTACTAGTGCCATATAACAAATTAATTCTGTAATTGTCAAGAACACAAATTAGTAAAAGAGTAAAGTTTTACTATCTCCCCCAAACAACTAAAAAAAGCACACATTTTTTGCCACGAAGCATGTCATTCCAGAACAAGTTTGACTCATCCTCTGATTACAGTAATGAGGTCTTTACAGAATCATTAATGATCTATAGCTTCTTTCAGGGTTATTCTAAACTTTGAAAGCAAATCTAAAAGAGTAAAACTTTCCGAGCACAGATAGGCCCAGAGCATTGTGTGATTAATGTTTTAATGTGTTCCCTCCCATCTTTACTGTCCACAGAGACAGATAAAATCTTTCACTTTTGTGGAGGGCAGCTTGGATGCTAATGGCATCTCAGAGATGGCCTCTCACAGGGATTTGTACCAGAGAGAACAAGACACTACTTGTTGCTGTTGTCTAAAGCAGAACACTCCCTGAAACAGCTCCAGTAGAACAAGGACCACCTCTATCACTGCTTCCCCATGGCTATGCAAAGTTCTTCCAACACAGCAACTACTGTTTAACAGAATGCTGTATCCTACGCCTGTATCTTCCAAGCGCTATGGTAAATAATACTCTGCAAATCAGTCACAAGAGAACAAGAATTACATCCTATCATTTTTTTGTTATCCCTAATCTGCTACATCTTAAATTAGGACTGAGATTTGTCACAGCTCCTGATTGTACTAACACGGCTACCCCTCTGATACTTGACACTATAGTCTGTGTCTCGACCTAATTTTATAAAATGCTAAGATGCTAAAATATTAACCAACAGTCAAGACTGATATTCTACTACACCAATGAGGGAAGAGGTTCTGAAGGAATTAAGGATGCAGAGGAATTGTTTATGTCACTGTGGTCAGTGTTATTTACAATTTTGGGACTCATTCTGAAAGGGGGCCTTTAATTGCAACCTTTATAAAACCAGCATTTTTTCCTGATTTTCTGCTCACTTTTGGTTGCTTGATTATCCAACATGCACAGGCAAATATGAAATTTCACAAACAGGTGTGCCTGCAATATTTATTAATGCAGTTAGGGAGAGTATGAAAATGTGGCCCTTGACATTTAATTTGCCTTTGAAAAATTCTTTCCTTTGAGATTTTAAAACATGAATTGGTTATCTCAGAGACTGGAGCTATTAGTGCTCCAACCTATTTGGATGAATAGACATCCATGCTTTCAAATAAATGCATATTATTTACCCTTCCAGTTTACTATATGCACTTATTCTCTGGACATATGCTAGGAATTATAGCCACCATCACTTTATGCTATCCTTCATCAGAGAATGTAAAAGCACTTTACAAATATTAAGCTGCACAAGGAAATATCATACCAGTTCTTCAGATGGGTAAACTTAAGCAAGAAGATGTTAAGTCAGCACACCAGGAATAGAATCCAGGTCTCTGGAGTTCCAGTCCTCAGTGCCAACACTTAAACCAGTGTTGTCGAGTGGACGGGAATCAGAGTAGTCCACATTACCTCTTACCTTGAAAAACAAACAAAAAGCAATAAAACTTAGTGCCTGGTCATGTGCTTTAGTCACTTCAGAAAGAGACCAGGTAGGTGAGTTAATTACCTCACCACCTTGTGTCTCTAATATCCTGTGACTGAGGCCTTGACTACACTCACACTTTACAGCGCTGCAACTGGGGTGTGAAAAAACACCCCCCTGAGCGCTGCAAGATACAGCGCTGTAAAGCGTCAGTGTAATCAGGGCAGCTGCGCTGCACGCTACACCCGTAAGGGATGTGGTTTACATGCAGTGCTGGGAGAGCTCTCTCCCAGCGCTGCCGCTCTGACTACACTCACACTTCGGCAGCACTTTGAAATTCCAAATGTAGCCATACCTTGACACAGCTACAATTATAGTCACTTTCTGTAATGCAATACCCCAGTTCTTTGATTAGTTTGCTTTAGAATAGCTAAAACAATTAGACCACAGTACTGACATAACACTCAAAAATTTTGGTAGCATTTTCATGTATTTAAACTCAAAATTGTATTTCATGTGCTATGACTTCGATTGAAAATAGTCAAAATGACTTAAATTTAGGGGGTGGGGAGGGAACCTCCCAAATGGAGATTTAAATTGCAGCTCTGACTGAATTGTTAAGGCCATCTTTCAAGGAACAAGAGACTTCACAAAAGAAGTCACTTCTTCCCACTATCAATACGTGCACAGGAGGGTGAAAGTGAAGTGACAGGAGTAGAGGCCTGGCTTGATGGGATACACAGTGAACCCTACACTTTCTCCTCCTTCTCTGACACTTTTAGACCTAATTTTTCTGACCTAAATCCCTTCCCTACAGTGCTTGTTTTCTTCTTCTTTCATGACTGAAAGAGCTTTGGTTATCCAAATTATTACTGCATGACTGTGAAAAGCCACCAACTGGCCTTGTGCAGAAGTATTAGCATACAAACCTTTTTCTTTTTTAAATCTGCACAAAATCAAATTGTTAAAAATACTCAGTGCCACTAGGCTAATTCTCCAATTCAAAGAGACAGTGAAACAAATCAAGACTTTATATTTTGGATTAGAACACTCAATCTACATTTTTGTCACAACTGGACACTGGAAAATGCGTATGTTCCTAGCATGCAATAAGCCGTAAGTGGTAGAACAGTCCTCCCCCGCAACATAAAGACTTGAAAACATAAGACTTGTATATGTATTTCTCTCTGTTCTGTACTTCGGAGAAGACATGCTTTGGGAACATCCCTAATAACTGTGTTCTGCTGCCAATGTAAATAGTCAACTGTTTTAGTGCTCCAGATGTCTCCTTGCTTTGTCTACATGGTAGAGCCAGCCCCACGGGATATAAACCTAATGGCTTAAAGGCAAATATCCTTGTAATTTTGATGCCTTTATAAGGTCTAAATCAAACAAAAATTATAACAAACAACATAAATAGGGAAATATAGCAGGGATGGGAATATTCAACAGTGCACACCACTTAGAAACACAGTACATAGAAACAATAATAATCAGCACAGCAGAAGTTGATAATCATTTGCTCTGCCTCTTCTTAAAACATATTAGTCCTATCAATCTAATTAATCCTTTAAACATAACAGTCAGTAGCTGCAAATTAGAACTCACAACTACTTCTTTTAGTATCTGCAATACAGTTCCCAAATGTGATGATGTTGCCCGTGAGAGCCAGTTGAGGTCACTCAATTAGGGTGAACTGCAAACAAAATGGGGCAGAGAAAATCCCCAAATGCTGGTGGATATTCCAATACATAGTTTACCAAGCCAGCACAGAACAGCTTCTATAGTACCTCACTGGTTACTCAGAAGTCCAGACAACACAGTTCTCTTAAACTACCCAGCCTCAGGCCTCCCTCCAGACACACACGTCAGATATGATGATGATTACTGAAAGTCTTATCTCACCATATAAAAGAAAAGGTTCTTCCAATACCAAAGGATCAGCCACATACCCAGGTCTAATTATAAATTAGATCTTACCCAAAATACATGCTTATAGCCAATTCTTATTAACTAAGCTAAAAGTTATTAAAAAAAGAAAAGAGAGTGAGTGTTGGTTAAAAGATCAATATACATACAGACTTGAATTCAATTCTTGAGATTCAGATACATAGTAGAGATGAGCTTGTAGTTACCAAAAGTCCTTTTAGATATAGTTCATAGGTTATAGTCCAATGTCCATAACCAGGGTGACTCCAGTCAGTGATTGGAAATCTCAATTCTTATGGCTTAGGGTTTCCCACTCTTGAAACCCAAAGCAGATCTGAGATGAAGGATTGCGTCCCAGGGTTTTTATACAATTTCCAGCAGCCTTTTGGCCTGAGAAAACAATAGGCTTAACTCTCCTTCTCCCAAACATCCTGGCAATTAGCACAGGGTAAATTTATCCATTAAACAGTTCAGATACAGGTTACCACAACCTTCAAAGAGACATACAGACAACAATACTATCTTACTCAAGTGTCTTCCTAAATAGTCCTTTTTTGATTTTTGAATCAAAGCTATAGTAATAGACAAGACTTCTTCGCTTACATCACAAGACCTGAGCAAACATCTACCCTTCTACCTTTAACAATGCAGACTTGCATTTCAAAGCTCTATTCATTTATATATCTTCCTAACCAGTCTCTAAAGTTCGGCCATGGTCAGGTCAGTCTGTGAGTTAATTAACTCTTTCTGGCCCTGTCATCTTTCAATGAGATATTATATTACACTCATAACGTCACACCAAATTAGACTGATTATATGGCTTTTTTCTCAAATTGTGTGAAGATAAACCAGTATGAGTGAATGGCAATTAATATGATTGTGTCCTTCCCTGCAACCTTCCCTCACAGATTTTTGCTTTGAATTTTCTCATTGATATAAGGAATTATCCTAATAAAAAGACTGTCAATTTACTTCCCACTGTTGATTAAATCATTAACAACAGGCAGGAAAGGAGGCAGGAAAGTTAAAGAAAAATGCATTCATCCAATTGTCTCAAGGATTGGTTACTTGGATGGCTTATTACTGATTGCTTTCATCATGTCTCCCTTTGTTGTGAGAGGAAATGGTCTATAAGAATTTTCAATTACTACTGGGGAGGGTGGGTGTAAAAACACCTTTTCTTCCTAGACAAATCACAAAATTAAATCTGAATAATTTACTGCATGTTGATCAAGCATGCTGATAATTCTTGACACACACCAGGTGGATGAGGTAATATTTTTTTATTGGACCAACTTCTGCTCGTGAAAGAGACAAGCCGTCAAGCTCCACAGAGCTCTTCTTCAGTGCTGTGTGTGTAGCTTGAAAACTTGTGTCATTCACCAACAGAAGTTGGTTCAATAAAAATATTCCCTCACCTACCCTGTGTCTGTCATATCCTGGGACCAACATGGCCACAACACTGCAAACAACTAATAATTCTTAGCATTCAGTGGACTTATCCCAGCTGAAAAATAGCTCAGTTTCATTAGTCTACTTTGAAGAATATATTGTGTTGTAATTTCTGTTGTCAATGTCAGCTGCAAGCATTCGCGTTTCATCTTGATGAATACACACAAAAAGGTTGTTCAGGTGGGTTTTTTTGTCTTGCATATTCCTCTTGGAGAGAGTAGACCTTGGCTGCCTTTGACTTCAATGGGCTTTGGATCAGGACCCTAATGCAGGCACATATGTGCCCCGTACTGCAACCTGCAATATGTACAACTAATAACTGGGAGGAACTGTATTAATTGTAACTTTCCAAAATGCATGTAAAACTACATGAAGTGCTTTTACATTTACAATTTTAATCAATTCTGTTATGTCATAACAAAAAATAAATAAAACATTCACAAGATAACAAAGCTTGATAGTCATTTTATATTTAAGTATCAACTTTAATCTATGAGCACCCCAAACTGGGTTGAAAACTAGATACATGTACAAGTGACTTTGCCTACCACTGTATTACAGTGACACAGTTGAAACAAACCATTTGTGAAAGAGAGCAATCATTTAACAGCAATCATCAATAGTAGATAATGCCAAGGACAGGAAGTGAGAATAGAAAATATTCCAATGAAAGGTGATTTTAAGTAGAAAAATTACTCAAGGTGGAATTTGACCAGGGCTAATACACTTACTGCTTCAAAAAGTGGTAGGATATTTTTAATGACCACAAGCGTCCAGGGCAGATACTGCAGACAGATAGATGGATATGACAACTGAGTATATATGAACTTTGAAATTTCTCTCCCCTGTGAACACAATCTGAACAAAAACAGAAAATCTAGATTTTCCCTATTGTACTGTATGTTGAAAAGCATCTGTTTACATTTCTCAATGAAGAAGTCACAAGTAATTAGCCAATAAATTAAGTCAAATAAATATTTGAAGTTTGCAAACATTATGGTTCAAATCCTCAGTTGTGTAAATCAGCATGGCTCCATAGGTTTCAATGGAGTTACACTGACTTACATAAGCTAAGGATCTGGCCCTCTGACTGGAAATTCCCTTGTGTCTGGGAAATACCAAATGAGTTTTCCATTTATAAATGCCCTAATTCAGTGTTACTCAACAGCTGGTCCCTGAGATCTTCCTGACACAGTTTAGGAAGGCAGCAAGCCTGTCCCTAGTACCAAGAAGGTTGAGAAACACTTCTAGTCAATCCCTCAGAGTCTCCTGGCAGGAAAAGCACAATACAAAGACCTGCATAAGTCCCCCACCCCCAGTTATTCTTCTCCATTTTAGAAGCAAGCACAGTTGCTGCCAAACTGTTCGATCATCTCAGGCAATTGTTTTAGGCCTTGAGGCATGATAACCAGTGCATTCCTGGAGTTACTGTACACCTCGGCTTCCCATCTCACTCCTTAAACCATGCAAGACAAACAGCTATGTCTACACTGGGACTGGGAGCAAGCCTCCCAGCAAGGGTAGATAGACTCATGCTAGCTCTAGCCCCAACTGCAACATCCACATGGCTATTATTAGTGTGCTAACTTGAGCCTTGCTAGCACGAGTCTGTCTACCTGGACTGGCTCACTCCCAGCTGCCAGAAAGACATACCCATATCGTACCACACCCTTCCCTCCAACATAAGACGTACTGCCTGGAATATTTTTTGCTGCTTATATAACACAGATTGCAAAGCCATATTTAACTATTCAGTGGGGGCTCTTCATATGGGTATACAATTACTGACATCAAATCAGAATGCTCCATTTCTGACCAGGTTCTATTTCAGAACATACTAGTTTGATATGCAAATAAGTTTTGATTATGGCATTTCTTCTCTTCTTCTAACTCTATTCCTGCTATTTTATTGCATCAGAGCCCGAAGTAACTTCTGCTAGTAATGGTATTGAGTACCTGTCTTAATAACTAGAGCTATGCCATTGTTTCAGTGACTGGAGAGTCGATAATCTTCATGGCCCAGCATTCTGATTTCTTGGCACCAGGATTCATACAAACACTGTGGTACCTCACAACAGATGCTCCAGATTTTTCAGTACCCAGGATTCTACCTCATTCACTCAATATCCCTTGTCCCCCTAGCACACAAGACCACTGAAGGAGGAGTTAAGAGCAAGTAACCACTGCATCACTGATGGTGTTACATCCCTCCAGGGCCCATGCCAGCTGGGGCACCCCCTCCTGCCAGGGATCGGGATCGGAGCACAGGGGCTTGCCCAGCTCCACCTGGCACTCTTGCCAGGGCATGTGGTTAGGGAGCGGGGCTTGCCCCGCTCCACCACCTAGCATTCCTGCCAGGGAGCAGGGGAAGCCCCCGTTTCCCAACCCCATTTCCCAAGCACGAGCAGGGGTGGGGAGGGGCCTCCACTTGCTCTGGCCCAGGGTCCCACAAACCCCTAATCCACCTCGGCATCCCTGACTCTTCAGACTGAATGTGTTTTCCCTGCACTAGGTAAAGTTTTAGTCTGGGCTGGAAATCAGCTACAAAAAATTACTATTATTTGTCATGTATTTATTCTCTTAAAATCTATATCCATGGACAACAAGCTGTTAAAAAAGCTCTGTTTATTCTGAGTTTATGGCTCATGAACTAACACAGCTCCTTCCTGAAACACTTCCTCATGTGAGACATCAGAACACCTACATGAACTATTGGGAGGCTCAGGCTTGGCTTCAAGGACTTAGCACACCTCTAATATATTTCAGAATCAACACAACAAATACGATCACATGCATTATTAAGGCTGTTCACGAAACTGAAGTATAACTAGTGAATAAACATCCACAAAGAGGCGTTTGTTTACACACACGCGGTGCAATGAGTATGCTGTATGGTTTAGTCATAAAATGCAGGGACACAGAATTACTCAATCCTTTCATGACAGGATTATATAAGACAAACTCTGCCTAGTTTGGATGTATAGCAAATTGTTAGTGCACATTCGTAGGGTCCACATGGAGAGTTAGTGCATGGCAGGCTAGTGCAGAGTAGATTCACAACTCAGCCTGTGGCAAAAAAATGTTCATGTACACAAGCCCTTAGATCAATGGTTCTCAAACTTTTGTCCTGGTGACCCTTTTCACACAACAAGCCTCTCAGTGCAACCCCCTCTTACAAATTAAAAACATTTGTTTATATTTAACCTTTTATAAAGGCTGGAGGCAAAACAGGGGCTTGGAGGTGGAGGGTGAGAGCTCATGACCCCCACGTAATAAACTCAAAACCCTCTGAGGGGTCACAACCCCCAGTTGGAGACCCCCTGCCTTAGATAAATATTTCATCCAACAGCCAACATTTGTATCCTCAGAATGACTTTACTGCTAAGATATGCAAGTCTTTTTTTATTTGCTAAATTCACTGACTGAGAGGCCAACTCACCACAGTCTATATCAGCAACAGTGGGCTGGGTTTGACGTATGCTAGTTTAAAATTAATTTCACTGTTAGATCCTCTTTTGTGGCCAGAGAGGTTTGGCAAAAATCACTTACAACTTTTGAACAATGAGTTTGACATAAAGTAACTTCCTACACTTAACTGCTGGGCTGTCATCACTAGAAGAATGCATGACCCATGATTTAAAACATAGTGGTATTTTCTGTTTCAATATTTATTTGACTCTTTCATGCTTCTGAAAGAAGAGACAGTGAGGTGCTGCATTTATCCAGAGGAAGACACAGAACTATTATTACCTCTCTTTAGTGTTTTCCCTTAATGTTCAACCTTAGCATTCCCCTAAGAGGAGGAGTAACAAACAAACCTCTCTGTCCTCAATCGCTCTTGAGCAAGTCTGATCTATGTTCTCAGCCGGAGAAATGACAACTGTTCAAAGACTGATAAAATCAGGTAAATCCGGATTGTGATATTGAGGAAGAGGCAGTAAAAATTAGTTTTAAGAGGCCAAATACCCTGCATAAAAATTGTTTGCACGCACAATGGCCACCATCACCTAGCCAGATTTAGTTAATCTCCATTTAATACAGTATATACATTTTGGCACCATTTATAAGGACTTACGGCTGCAGACAGTGGAAAATTATCTGTTTAAGGGTGATGCTGAAAGCTGCAGGACTGAAAATAAGGAAAACACTTCTTGCTTTGAATTCTCATGAAAACTTTTTCTAAGTGGTATTTCACCTGAGCCTTCGGTGACCATTCTGAAAGTTTCTGCTTTGGTAAAGCTGCCAGATGCAGTGACTTATATACACAGGGCCTTATGCACTCTACAATTCCTTGTTCACTGAATTTAACACCTGCAGAATTCCATGTTCTGGCCATTAAATCTATCCTTTGGATGCAGCCAGGCACCTGACATTTTGTTCTTTCTGCCCTGCTGGGATCTGTCTGCAGCTTCCTCTTTCTGTGCTGCTCTCACCACAAGGGGAAGTGCATAAGTTGCCAATTCTCCTGCCCTGTGGCCCACAGAAGGAAACAGAAAGCAGGACAACAATTCTCCCGGCTTGTCAGAACTGCCCTTGCCTATTTTTAAAAGAGTGCACTCTGGTGCGGGTGATAGTCTTGGACTGAGCTGTGGGTGCCGAGCACGGCTCACTCTCAGCAGAGATGCGAAACGTGACTGGGAGATCTGAACAGGGCTGCAGAGGGAGAGTGGAGACAGTCAGGGACCAATTGTGAAGCATGCAAGGCTGATTAAGGCAATCTGGGACCCGTGGCACACTATGATAGAGAGTCCCCCTGTGGCTTCACTCCCAAGACCCTGCTCCCCCACTTGAAGTGAAAATGGCAAGAAGCCTGCTCTCAGAGAGCTTTAACCAGCTTACACATGTGGATACTGTCCCCACAGGGACCCTAGGCATCTAGCCTTATTGGGAATAACTCTCCCTCTTTTACAGGGGTTCCATAGATGTTATTGCACTTCCAAAGAGGACTCAACAGCATATGATTGGGGGGAGGGAGGGAGGGAAATCAACAAATTAAGCTCAATTAACTTTCCTGTGGAACTGAAGAGTGCTTGCCATAGAATTTGGATCCAGTACACACAGAGTACATTGCGGCCCAGCTGATATACCCACAGCCATATTTTCAAATATAGCCTCCTGAGCTGCAAGTACAGAACAGCAGTTGCCTTCCTGGGCTTCAGTGCAGTACCCAATAGTTGGCCAATTGAACCGAGTATGTATAACAGCACACTGGGGTGTTCAGAGCTGGGACACTTCTGGATTAGAAAGATTTGGTGCAATTTAGAGGTAATTTGGCTATCAGAATGATCCACTGTTATTGAGCAGAGTGTCAGCTGGGCTTAGAGTACATTGAAGGCCGCAGCTGGTTTGTGTGTAGATGCTGGGGAAAAGTTTGTGGCGAAGGAGGAGGAAAGAGGGCAATGGAAAGGAGTGCGTATTGTCCAAAGAAAGGTCCTGCCATAAGTCAGTTCCCTTTTCCCAGTTGCCAAACCCTTCAAACATACGCATACCAGAGGCATATAGCCCTAATCACATACCTTTCCAGCTGCTAAACCATACCACTGAAAGTAGTCATCCTATACTCTAGTCACAGATCTCCACAGAACCTAACCGCCTGCAATGAATTATGCTAGTGCAAACCTGCAGATAGCTACATATTACCATTATCTCAAGTATGGAGAAGTTTGCAACAAAGTTCTCTTCCGCTGGTGCAGAAATTGTCTCTAATGCACTCCACAGATTTATGTAATGTACAGATGTCATGTAATATCTTAGGCTAACATTTCTTATTGCTCTTTAAATATGGGCTGTATCTTGAGATGGGTTAACATTACATAATTAATAAATTTGCATACACATTCAGAGCCCAGGAGCATTCATATAGTTTCTTTGTCTTGTTCTAAGTTTACCATGGCTCCAGTCAAGTTACCGATCTGACTAGTGAGATGCAATTATATGAGCTTAAGCAGTTCAAAGAACAGATATTCTGATTTGAAAAAGATAAAAAAAACCTACATGTACAGAACCTGGAATGGAATTCATTTGATACATATGAGAGAAATATACAAATTTTCCCAGGAGGCAAATTCAAGTGCCATTATAATGGCTCCCTTAACTGTTACGGGTTGAATTTTGCATATTCTTTGTTTCTGTGCCATTTTGCTCCAACACATTATAAAATTATAATAAATAGTGAATGCAACACTTAAAAACCACAAGCAAATCACATACTGTACATACTTTTAAAATCTTATATGAGTCAATAATATGCAGCTTACTTCTATTGTAAGATGAACAGGCTAAGTTATTATATTTGACCAGTACATTGTCCAGTAGAATCTGGGTCTGGAATTGAAAATGCTGTTTCAATGAAACCAGAATTTTTGGTGGGAAAGGGTCAGTTTCATCAGAGTCAGACAGCAACAGCTGCATCCTATAATAGTTGATAGCCCAGTGGTTAGGGCACTCACCTAGGATGTGAGAAAAGCAGGTTAAAGTTCCTGCTCTGCCTGATTCAGACTATTGGCTATTCTGGTGTTAGTCTCTCTCAGCCTCTGTTTTTTTCACAAAAAAACCTCAATGTAGAATGGGAAATTTTTTGAAATCACAACATTTGTCACAGGATGGGAAAACAGCTTCTGGCCCAGCCCTACTGTCCAGTGCAGGAAGTGTAATGGCTTACACTGTCCTGAGATATCTGGGTTTGGTAGCAGTTCTATTTTGTTTTGTTACTTTGACCACTACAGTTGAGGCCTGTTATCAAGATGCTGTTTTTCAGACTTGCTGAACAAACAACAGAGTAGAATGAAAGGACTCTATGCTCCAGCACCCTAGCTAAAAGAAACATGCCTCAAATGGGAGGAGAGGGAAGGAGAGTTGGAGAAGTTTTTAGTTATCTACTTACTGAGTCTCAGTCCCCAGTAGCATCTCCACCTTCTCTCCTGCGTGGTTGCTAAGGACAGTTAATCTGAAGAGGTGACTTGTAGAGCTCTGCCGAGAGTACAGCATAGTGGAACTATTCTTTACGGGTGAGGAATTCAGCTCCTCACTGTCACATTGTTCAACCAACAGCTGGTCCCTCAAGGAATAATCTGTGACATTGTAGCTCTCCTCACTGCAAAACAAGGAAAAAAACCTAACACTTTTGCTCAGAGTAAACAATTCTCCACTAAATGTGTCCAGAAGCAAATTCAGGAGTAGCACCCATTTCCCAAGCTTTTCCACGGCACATAATTATTCTAACACTTTCAGCCCTTTAGCAACATTTTTTCCCCAAAAATTTACAAAGGATCTGCTTGTCAAAGATGCAAAAGAAATTAATCTTTGCGCTTTAAGGCATTTCAGTGAGCAATACAGTTTACACAGCTTTGATACTCCTTGGGTGATGTAAGCTTAGCTTACTCCATAGCAAATGGAGAATAATGTCTTCTGGTTTACCTTCTGTAATTCCTAAGCAATACCTGACATCCAAAAGCAATTCTTCGTTTTACAATATGCTTTACTAGAAGTTGCACACTTTGTTGCTTCTGTAGGCTGAGCACACTACACACACCAGGGGCTCTTTGCATACCCCTCTCCCCAAGCTCTCTGTTTGCCACCCTACCATCTACTTCTATTTCAGGGACTCCTGGCAACTTCCACCCTCACGCCAGGGACCCTGTGCACCTCCCCTTCCCCCACACCAGGGGCTCTCTGTCCCCGCCATCGCCCATACAATTGTCCCTCATGCTTCTCACCATTGCGGACCTCTGGGTGCCCCTTCACAGCCCTCTTTCCCACCACACTAGGGTCCCCCATTGTTCCACTACCAGGGGTTCTGCATGCCCTCCCCCTTCCCATTTTCTTTCCCCTGCCTACTCAGCATGCACCCCAGGCCCCCAACAGCAGCGCTCTCCATTCTCTCCCACTGCCAGACCTTTTGTTTCTGTGTTCACCCCCCATTTCTCCCATGGCTGTATCCTCCATTCTCCCCCAACCATGCCAGGGGCTCTCTGAGTATCCCCATTCCCTTCTTCCCCCATCGTTTTTTTCCTCTCCCCCTTTCTGGCTCACAGATAAGTCATTCAGAGTGTCAATTTTATTTTAACTGTATTAGGAGGCTGAGTAAAGCTAAGCTGAGCTGGAGGGTGTTATGCCGGAAGATGTTAATTGTTGCCATCTTTGATCTACAGACAATTACAAAGGTGGCTGAAGCTCTGTGTGTGCTAACCAGACGCCCAGGGTACTGTGTTCCCTTCATTACTCTCATTCGGTTGTTTTTTTTCTTCTTCATATTTTCACTAAAATAGGGTTCTGCTCAATGATTCCTAGGATATTCCCTGAAATTTTGGACTTGATTAGATGCAGCATTCAAAAGTTATCACATTACAAAAACAAATAGAGAAATGCCACTGAACCCATTAAACAGAATATACTTTCCCCACTTCCATTTTCCAAAAGTACAAACTCCTACATTTATAATGGATTGTGCAATATAATAAACCTGTATTTAAAAAGGAGGTGGGAAATAATGCTTTTTTGTTAAGTTTCTTGTTAATCTGCATTGTGATACAGGAGGGCCAGGGAGCAGTGATAGAGGGGAAATATATAAGCTCAATGCAGGGTTCCCTAGAGACTAGGGAGAGTGGGTACAGGTTAATTGGAGCACCTGCAGTCAATTAAGGCCCTGTCAGGAACCTAATAAACCCCCCTGCTTCAGCTTCAGGCAGTTGGGGGGCGGGGAGAGAGAGGACTGGAGCTTGGAGGTGTGCTATAAGACCTAAAAGATCAGAGAACTGAAGTAAGGGAGACTATGCCCCAGCAGGAGAGGGAGACTCCCTTCCCCAGTATCTAAGGAGCAAAAGGTACCCACCCAAGGGGAAAGAGGGTAAGAATCCACGGGGGTTGAGAGGCGCTGGGGCTCAGAGTGAGGAGCAAACCCAGACCCCTCCCATGCTTCAACTCCCCGGGCCACTAGCTGTGCCCTTGGTGCCCCAAGAGCAGGGGCAAGGGGTAGCATCCTAGCCTCTGCCAAGAAAAGCACAGGACCCACCATACTAACATTGACCATCTTGTCACAGCATGTACAGGAGCTGGACCACAATCTATTTTTACAATGTTTCAAAACTTGGTATATGTCCATTAATGCCATTATGGCTTCTAGCAAATGGTTGATGACTGCTGTCACCTATTCTTCTCACCTCGTACTAGTCTTGCTGAAATATAGTATAGTAATGCATATCTTTTAGACACATGATCTCTTTTCCAGTATGAGATAAATAAAAACATACTATTTATTCTAGTGAATACAAAAAACAAGACCACTGTGTGTGCTCGATAACTGCATTAAAAGTATTCAAAGACATACTGACAAGAGGTAGAGCTCAAAAGCTCCACTTCATCTTACAATGCTTATTATGGGGTTGCTTTGGGGAAGAGGGTGGGCAAGGATGTGTCGTCTGAATTATATCTTTTTTTTTTCCTTTTTCTTTTTTTTTTTTTTAAGTGATACTCAAAACAGTACAATGCATGTACCTCCCTGCAGGCTCTGAAAGCAGCTGTTAACTGACAAACACTCTTTACACTGCTAAGCACATTCCTGACAAAAATAATCAGTGGATTCTGGGCAAAAGAACTAATAAGCTATGGCTGCCTACAAATAAATACACCACAGCTGTTGGCTAACCAAACACATTGGGCAATAGACATTTGGAAACAGAAGAACTCAGGATCTCTTCTCAGGTCAGGTAAGGATAGGGTGCACTAGTTCAGATGGTGGGGGGTGGGAGGTGTAGAGGGGAAAACACACATGAGAAGATGCGGCATTCCATATAGTAGTGGGTGGTGAAGCGTGCGCGCACGCACACACACACGCACAAGCTGTTCATTACAAACCAAGGAAGCAAATAAAATGAAGCACCATTAGCATCTGAAGTACTACTCTGAATCATATTCCAGGATTATTTGGACATGCAATAGCATTTTTATATATATTAAAAATTTCTGATTTACTTTTGTTTAGGGTTACTACAATGGAAAAAAAATGGATGCCATGAAGAAATACAATTTAAAAAAAATCTGTTACCCAAGCACCAAGACTTAAAAACTTACACTCCTTCTCCTTAAACAATTTAGTCATTCATCTTCCTCAATCTAACTACTCTAGCTAATCAAGAATCTCTCTCTGCCGTGTCTTCAGCTGTTGTGTAAGAGAATGCCTGGTCAGGTCAACTTGTTACTTGAGGTTTCTGTATGCTGTCAGTAAACAGTTACTTCAACCCCTCCCAGCCTCCAATCCATTAACATTTATCTGACAACAGGTGCCTGAACTGTCGAATCTCCAGACATCTTCAGAAACATGCCTAAGCACTCCACATTGTGAATCCAAGCAGGTTTCTTTTATATTTGTTGTTTTAGCCAACTTACTCATTCATGTCCAATTAATGTAAAGAAATGCTAGAAAAGCCTTTCAAGGAGAAGTTCATCTTAATGATATTTCCAGTTCTTTAAACTGTTTACCTGCATTCAGCTACCAAAACATGATTTAAGGAGCATTCGAAAGAATATGCACCACTTACTTTGGAAACAGAATTGCTCAGCTAGAAAAAACACAAACTGAAAGCCTTTTTTCCTTGCACTGGATAACGTTGAGTGTATTTCCTGTAATTGTCTTAAATGCGATTGTAAATTCACCAGCTGTTCATCAAGATGAGTTACTTTTTTAAAGGCAGCTGATAACCACCTAGCTCTATCAGTTTCAGTAAGCCTACTCTGGATTGTAAACTGTGACAAGGCCCCCACTACTAAAACCAGGCAGGGTCATTTTTCAGATTTATTGTCCCCCAAGGGCTTGATGAAACAAAGAAAAATCCCAAGTCTGGTAATCTTCTGTACAGCAGCACAGAAAAAAAATGATCCTACGGTCAATATATTTCTTAATTGTTTCTGATTGTGCAGGAAGAAATTCTCCTTTTAGTTCAAACCAGTAGTATTTATAGTTATACTAACTATCCTGGTATGGACTACTAATCCACGAATTAACCAGTTACCAATATGTGAACCAATTAGATACTAACCATCTAGCAATAAGATATGAATAGAAGCCAATAATAATTTTAGGTTTCATAGCAACTGTTCTGTTTAATTTCAGAATGATTGCTTTATTCAACTCTCCTTAGACAGAAAATCCAACGGAACCATCACTTTTTCAGAGACTCTCTCTCTCTCTCTCTCTCTCCAGTAAGTCAAAATCCACACTACAGCTTAGTCAAGTCATGACTTCACTTATGGCCTGTGGGGTACAATATGAGTTGCACGGCTCCACTGAGGTACAGTCTATTCTGTAGGTTTTTCCTTATTGCCTGCAGTAAAGAGATACTACTATCCACTTCTGTTAATAGCTGAAGTCTGTAAAACAAACTGACTCAGGATAATAGGTGGAAATATACAGAAAACTCAACACCTTTTAAGATGAATTTTACCTATTTTATTTCATAAGAATGGCCATAAATCCTTATCAACTCAACAGTATAATAGTAAATGAATCTACATGCATATGGAGAAATGCATTTTTAATCGACTTCAGAATATTTGCTACAATGGAATAAGGAGCAAAAGTCCACTCTGTCTCAAAGCATGAGCCATTCCTGATGCTTTAGTGCCCTGTGAAGCACTTGGGCCATTCTTTTCTGCTCTATATAGCGAATAGTTCATGACTGAAATTCGTGAATTAGTAGTCCCTGCCAGCATAATTTATGTAACTATGAATATTCTTCTTATTCACTCACTGTGATTGTTTACACACATTTTTACTTTTGTTCTGCACAATCTCCAAACACTGATTTTATAACTTTGTGAGAACAAATTTCTAAGATTTAGGGATTGAACAAAGGTCTGTTTGCATTACGTTCTGGTACCTCCAAATAGTGTGTTTTGCCCCTACTCATGCTGGCAGATATACATCAATTCACAAGCATGTGCACCGTCCAATAGAAGATGGCAGACTGAAGTCATTCATTGCCTGAAAATATTGGATACAAGCCCTGACATAAATCATGTAACTATTTAGCACTAAAAAGATTAAACAGCAACTCAATCAACATCCCATTTTGGATTATTTAATATCTATGTTCATCTTTTGAGAAGACAGTAACGTTGATCTGCTTATTTCCACGTAGTTCTTTCAAGCTTTCTTCTCTAAGCAGTAAATCACACAAAACTGACAGAGTACATCCCCAAGCTATAAGATTTTACGTCGCACACTATCAATCATATTATTGTACAACCATGCAAAATAAAATCAGCACCTAGTCAAACCAGAACATATGGTATATGCTAGAGATCCCCCCCCCTTTTTATTTTTCAGATTAATTTTTTTTAAAGTAACTTCTCTGCTCAGCAGAATAAAAGAGAGGTAGTTTAAGATTAATTTCAAATTCTGGAAAGCCACCTGTAATATGTCATTGACTAACAGCTCTGTTTTCTTTCTTTCTGCTTTTTGAACTCAACCAAAACATCCAATTTAGATGCTGTCAAGGTTCAGAAGGTGTTGAACTGCACAAAATCTTACTGTAAAGTCAAAATATTTAAAAATACTTATTCTCTGTCCAAAGTCTCAGTGAATTAAGTGAGTGTTTTGTTGTAGGACTATGCCAATTATTTTAATATAATTAAATAAAAAAACTGATATCTTCTAGATAAGGTTCCTCTAAGCAGTGGCAGGACACCGTGCCCTAAATCATACATTACCACTGTACAAATCAATGTAAGCAGTACTATATAATATAGAGGTACGCAAGCCAACAAAGGCATCAACCTGGTTCTGGCTTCTCTCTATGTCTACGGAATACTATAAGCCAAAGAAATGCCAACTCAGTGAGTATGTTCTTGCAAGAATAACGGCCTTATATAGCACTCCATGTGTTTTCTTATGAATAATTGTTTTGGACAGATTCCATCACTTGGCATGGGCTTTAACTTGGAGCTGCAGCACATTCATTTGTTGTAACTAGCCAGATCTATAATCTGAACCAGCAGTTCTCAGACTGTGGGGTGGGACTCCAAAGTGAGTCTCAACCCTATTTTAATGGGGTTGCCATGGCTGATGTGAGACTTGCTGGGGCCGAAGTTGTAGCCTGAGCCCCACTGCCAAGGGCGGAGGAGGGGCTCAGGCTTTGGCTTCAGCCCTAGGCAGTGGGGCTCAGGTTACAGGCCCCGCCGCCGGGGGTTGAAGCCCTGGGGCTTCGGCTTTGGACCTCCATCCTGGGATCGTGTGGTAATTTTTGTTGTCAAAAGTGGTTCATGGTGCAATGAAGTTTGAGAATCCCTGATCTGAACCATCATTCTAGTGCTACTGTCTTCCTTCTACTTTATTTTGAAAATATGAACATGGTAAGCATTTATGAATTAGAAATATAACAGCAATGGTGCAAGCAGTTTTTGTTTGGTCTGTCTACTGTACAAGTAAAAATGTCACTAAAGTATGTTATTTTGCAGGACTGTAGGAAATCAAAGAGTTTTAATTTTTAATATTAAGTCTCATGGTATTAAGAACAGAGTATACAATCAATGAAGCATATGGCCTCATCTCAAAAGATGGATTTCCTCTCTTGCAAAAATATAGATTCTTTTTGAGGGGGGAGGGAAGTTAAATTACTTTGAGATATTTACACTCTACTGGAGGGCTGGACCTTCAAATTTTAGGACCTCCCTATTTTAATAGTACTCTATATTTGTATAATATTATGTAAAGTATAGCTGCTTAAACCAACATTTGCATGATATCTTACTGCTGGCTGTCTCTATAGGGAAATACAGAATTTAATATTTTCAATTCAAGCCAGATTCTTGATCTTGATAGTTTTACACTAGCATAAAGGAATTCCTTCTGATTTACACTAGTGTAAACCAGATCACTCAGACCCCACATCTGTTTTGTCCGCAAGGAGTGAGAAACAGCTGCAACTGCTAGACAGAATGAAATTTCAGTTTTTGCACTAAAATTAACACTAAAATTTTGCACTAAAATTAAGAGTCTTCAGTCCCCACACACCCACAAAGTTAATTCCCTGAGGAAACAGTGTGTATTGCAAAGAAAGACAGAGATAAGCACAGCTGCATTCTATTAGGATTGTCATATTGGTGCACTAAACAATTAATATGATTCCACCTCTTAAAAAAAAAAAAACAAAAAAAACATCCCTCATTCATCACAAATCTCAAAATGCCACTTACAACCAGAAAATAGCAGTGCTGACACAGACTGACAAAATATACAGATATGTAAAACTTCAAAAACTACACTATAGCAAGCAATTGTAATGATTTAAAAAAAAAAACAAACAAAAAACCAAAGATCAATTTTCAGTTAGATTGTAATTTGCAAGTTAGTTTCCTAGGCACCAACTCAGCAACAATACAGTATTTCCCACAGTAAGCAAGCTCATATAAGACTGTAGAAGCTTTCATGGATATATGAGACAAAGAAGCCAGAACTATTGTGTTGCTAAACTGGACCTCCTTAAGATTTGAAGAACTCATTTTAATCCCCTAGACTGAATAATATTTTTCCAATATTGGAAAATTTCAGTAAATGTATTTTTTAATTTTTTTTTTTTAGTGACATGCAGTTTAAGAGTTACGAGCAGCTTCCACTTTTCAACAGGTAGGCAGTTAAATTATTAGTTTTTGCAAGACCCCATTATAATCTACCAAGAAGCCCCAAGCCGCCAGCCCCCACCCCACCTCTTCCTGCCCCCACTCCACCTCAGGCCCCACCCCTTCTCCCAAGGCCCCACTCCACCTTTTCCACCCATTTCTGCCCCCTCCCCAAAGCGAGCCCCGTCCCTACTCCTCCTCCAGCAGCACCTCCAGCACACCATGGAACAGCAGATCACTGAGGTTGGAAAGCACTGGGAGGGAGAAGGAGGAGTTGATTGGTGGAGCTGCTGGTGGATGGGAGGCGTGGGGGAGGGGGGAAGGGAGCTGGCTGCCGGTGGGTGCTAAGCACCCATTAATTTTTTTCTGTGGTGCCTAGGCAATAAATATGTCCTGAGACTGCTCAGAAGTCTCCAGTAAAATCATGGGGGGAGGGGAGGAAAGAGACTTGACAATCCTGATAGTTCTAAGGTAAAAGTTTAGTGCACTGGATAAGGTACACTAAATGTTAGGATAGGCATGTGTGGGATCCAGGGATCCTGAAAGGTGTGTTGTGTGGGGTGTTGATCCTGGTTGCAGTGGAGATGTATCTGCAGGTTTTGCATCTGCTGTTCTGGCAGGGTCTGGTGCTGCTTTGAGAGCTGGGTGTCCTGGTCTGCAGGGAGCTTGCTTCTGGTGATGAGCTTGGAGAGATTGGGGGGGGGGGAAGGGGTTGTTTGAAGGTCAGAAGTGGGGGTTCAGGAAAGAACTTTCCTGAACAAATGCCCCAACAACTATGGTGGTGACCAGAGACACCGCAACCCAGTGCTTTACATTCCGTGACCCAGTACTGGGTCCCCACAGTTTGAAAGCCACTGGAATAAGACATTAGTTCACCCTCCTGGCCTCTCCGGTATCCTGAGACCAACACAGCTACAAATACACTATATAAGTAAAAAACCCTGGAAAATATGCAGTAAATAAACACAAATTATTCCTTTACTCTTTCAAATGGGTCTTTTGAAACCAATAAAATGTAAGTACAAATGAATCTGTTATTTTAGCTTATTACCATTAAGAATACTTGCAAGTTTCACACTGAAATCATTAGTATTTCATTACAAAAGTTGCTTCCTTTTGTTTGTGTTGAGGTATCTACTTGCCTATTTAACTAGGAAAATGAGGTTTTTCCTTTTTTTTTGGCATCTGGTGCACAAACCCAGTTTTGCAAGCAGCTGTGAACAGGTAACATTCCAAAGTATTATTTAACCTTTGGGTGGTTTCCAATTTATGAAGTCCAGCTGCCATTCCATTGCTAAGATTATCTCAGGAGTTGACAAGCCATGCAGCCACTAAACAGACATGATTTTAGTGGCATCTTTAGGAGATTACAGAAAGTGAGCTGAAAACATTTAATAACTCTTTATCCTCACTAAAATAGAGGTCTCCCGGTAGTTTGAGAGAAACCTTTTAATAATCTTCAATATTGCCACTGAAGGGGTCTTTTTTTGAAAGGTTGAATAAAGAACCATCTGCTTCAACTATAGTTAAACATGGCATGAACTCACTACTTCTTGAGTAGAAAGGGAGGACTACAGCATGCCAGCTCAAATGCAGCCATTCCATATTGAAAGCTGGAATCCCTAACCAGACCTTCTTGACCCCTGGACTGTGTGCATAGGAGCTATCTGATCCAGGTAGGTTCACGAGGGAGCTCTGTTCTATCCTTAGCAGAATGCTGCTAGAGCGTACACTTCCAGGCTTTAGTGAGAAGTTATGGGGATGCTCCTGCAGACAGTTCATTTTCTGAGCTCTCTGACTCGTTGGGAAAATGTAGGTTATAGAAACACTGTGATAAATGGCAACATAGGAATATAATTATCTAAACATAGCAAATCCGTAACAGTGCCTCAGGTCAAGTTCAGAATGGATTTGTTTTATACACACAGTTGTAGCAAGGGGAGAGGGGATGGCCCTGAAGTTCAACCTGGGAGGAACACACTAAAGAAAGATTAATGTTACCTAGCAAAAATATATAGATTTCTATTGAGGTGCCATTATTTTAAAGCAGTACTGTCTATATCTCAGGTGTCATGTAAACCTTTTTATAGGTAGATTTTGCCTCCCTGAGCTGTTTATGTGAAACCACATAAAATATTTGGTTTCTGTAGAACTGAATCTTTCATTTTAAAAAACTGCTTGCTCTCATAGTTGTGAAGAAAACCTTCAAGATGTGACCCAAGTACAGCCAATAAAGTGCTGTTCACCTAACACAAAAAAACCTGAAATAATGGCTCAAGAGACAAAGGGTGTGAATTCCTCTGTCCCCTCAGATGTTTAATTTGAAGGGTAATTACTGGACTTTAATGTGGATGTGAACCAGTACATTAGTAATCACGTTAGTAGATGGAATAGGGATGAGGATGAATGTGAAGCACAGAGGACTAGAATTTGGTGTTGCTGCAGGAAAGAAAACACAAGAGGAAGAACAAGAAAAAAAGAAAGGAGGATGGGAAAGGTAGAAAAGTAAAAAAAATTGTGGTAATTTTTCTCATTGAATAATGATGAATACAACATATACTGAATACATACTTAACGATAATAGCTGAATATTTAGCCATTACCTAAGGGCCACAGTCTACCATTAAATCTTTGACATCAATGGGAGAGCTACCATGCATGGTGGTTAGTGACTGGCACTAAAATTACACCCCAGTCCATCGACCACAGAAGTTGGATTTGAGTCTCTCCAAGAGTTGAACACCCTGGATACATACATCACATGTTCCATCATGTGTTCAACAGATAGAAATCATAAAGATTGTATTAAGAAGGTCTGAAAAGTTTACATAAAAAAATCCATGTGCGATTTTTACATTAAAAATGCAGCTCTTGTCTACGTCCTGGATGACTCCACAGAAGCTGGAGAATAAACTGAATCAGGAAATCACAAGAAGCTGAATGGTAAACAATGGAGAAAAGGATGGAATTTTTAGCCACTATTTAAAGCTCTGGGCCAGAAAGTGAAAAAAGATGCTGGATTCAGAATATACCATACATACTCGATCATAAGCCGGTTCATTTATAAGCTGACTACCCCCCTCCCCAAGATGGATAAGTAAAAATGGAAAAAAATTTATAACCTGTTCATAAGCCGACCCTATAATTCAGGGGTCAGCATACTTTGGCTCCTGGGCCATCAGGATAAGCCGGTGATGGGCTGAGATGGTTTGTTTACCTCGAGTGTCTGCAGGCACAGAGGTAAACCTAAGTAAACAGTGTCCTGGCACGCCAGCTGCTTACCCTGATGGGCTGAGACAGCAACTGATGGGGAAATTCTTTTGGGGGAGAAGCTGGGAGTCAGGGGAGTAATCCCTGTGACCACCCCCAAATTATCCCCACCCCTAGCCTGGGACCACCACACTCTCCCCATCCCATTCCTTCCCACCTTATCTGGGAGGGCCAGGGGAGGACGTCTCTAGCCTGGCTGGAGCTGCTCATGCAGGCCGGACCGGGCAGCGCGGCTGCAGCCTGCTCCAGGGGCGGTGGAGGGGAGGCAGTGCGGCTGCAGCCTGCCAACCCCAGAGCTGCAGCTGCTTCGGAGAGCAGCATGGCCAGAAGCAGAGAGACTCTGGCCCCACCTCTTCTCTTCTGTCTCTGCTGGCTGTGCTGCCTTTCCTTGCTTCCTCTGTTGGGGAGAGGGGCTGTGTCCCACCTCTCCCTCTCTATACCCATTCATAAGTGGACCCCCTTCTCTGGTGCTTCCCTTTTTTACTAAAAAATTCGCTTATGAACGACTGTCAATTCCCCCCAGGCAGGAGAGATGAGGAAGAGAATAATTCAGTTGAAGTATAAACAGTGCAGCCCAGGTCTCACACACTTTTGGTTGAAGGAACAGTGAAGAATGAAGCAGGTTCCCTCACCGGCCTTGTGGATTTATCATTGGAAATCCATTTGGTGTTAATACTCTATGGCCAAACGGAACCATGCAGCCAGCAGACCAGCTGCACAAAAGCACAGGGTCTCACTGAGTGTCTCTGTGATCTGCTAGCTTCAAGGGCCAAAGCCCCAGGCTGTTCTGCAGCAGACACTGCAGTGCCCTAACTCCTCACAGAACAAGCATGCTAAAGCAACTCTGAGTTTCCTGCTTCTTTGTGATACACAGAAGAGTAATTGGGGCCCTAAGAGATCCCCAAACGTGCATTTAATATTCTTATGCATGATTGGGCTGCACAGCAGCATGATGTTTAAAGCATAAGCCTCTAAAATATGTCAGAGCTGCGTGGGATTTGGCCATATGATGCCCATTAAAATGAGGGGAATTGGGTTGCTAAATTCCATTCAGCTATTTGAGAACATAAATGTAGGTTGTTAAGTCTTACCATTACAAATGCAGGATGAACTCAAACTAGGGGCTGTGGAGGGATCTGACTAGGAAAGTACTGTAGGAATGAAAGCATAAAACCCTATGTGGAGCATGCCTAAGTGTTCAGTATCATGAGGTTTCTTGACCTTTATCATCTTATAGCTAAATCACACTGGAGTGCTTGCTCACTGTAATACACAAAGGCAGTTCTTTTAATGATGCTTCTGTTATGTAAAACATTTGTAACTTGAAGTCTTTGCATAAAGATTTGAGGACTTCAGTAACTCAGCCAGAGGTTAGGAGTCTATTACAGGAGAGGGTGGGTAAGAGTCTGGGGCCTGTGATGTGCAGGTCAGACTAGATGATCACAATGGCCCCTTTAGGCTTTGAAGTCTGAGTCTAAATGTAAGTACTGCTCTACATGCAGAATATTGTTGGACCAACACTGCTTATCAGTTGTCTGTGGGACTACTTTGACATATACCATCAATCCTGGCCTTTAAAGAATTTGGACTTAATCACTCCTCATTGTGCTAACTGAGCTCTACAAATATGGTTAATGACTCGGCCAGGGCAAGTGAAAATAAGCTTCAGGATACAGAGCGAAAACTCCTTTTTGCACATTTTCAAGCAGCTGAATGATTAGGACTTATAATGCAGGGGTGCAACAGAGTGATTTTTATGGCAGCTGTGAAAAATGCACGTGAAACCCAAATATGGAAATATAAATACATAGTGTTTTAAACTTGAATATCACATTCAAAATATCCATGGTTACATCTTAAAAACTAGAGAACTGTACCAATGATGTTAGCACAGTCATTAAATTATTTAATGTTCTAACATGTGTAGAAGCCAGTTCAAGTCTGACTTTGAAAAACTGCATGGAATGGATTTTTTTTTGCACAGCTAAGGGGCAATGGATCATATAAAAGAATGTAATTAGTAAGTTTGTCTGCATTCGTGCAGCACATATTTTGTGATCAGAATGACTGTGGTAGGATCACAGGAATCAATACTTTTCAACTTCATATGTTTATTAGAAAGATCTTGGTACAGTGAATATATAAACTCTATCATTAAGATCAAGTTTTCTTTACTGTAACTCATAGGGTCCACTGGGATATCACAGATTCCAACAGTTGGAAGACGTTATAAATCAAAAGCACCAGAGTTTGGAGACAATACATTATTACAAAAAGTTATCTTGGAAGCTGGGCAACCAAGCTATCGCACAGGAAATCAATAAACAATGTAACAACACAGATAATATACTTTTTCATTGTTTTCCAACTCAGAAGTTTACTTAGCTACCAGTATAATAAAATATTAACTCTAGTCCCCTGAGAACAGAAAGAAACATGCTGTTTAAAGATGTGTGGTACAAATCTGTGATGTGCTGCCAATGTTTCAAAAAGGGCTTCCATAAAAATGTTCCCTGTAGCCCAGGAGTGGGCAAACTTTTTGGCCCGAGGGCCATATCTGGGTGGGGAAATTGCATGCAAGGCCATGAATGTAGGGCTGGGGCAGGGGGTTGGGGGGCAGGAGGGAGTGTGGGGTGTTGGAGGGGGTACAGTGTACAGGAAGGGACTCAAGGCAAGGGGTTGGAGCAGAGGAGGGGTGCAGGGTGTATGAGGGAGCTCAGGGCAGATGGTTGGGGCAGAAGAGGGGTGCAGGCTGCAGCAGGGGGCTCAGGACAGGGGGTTAGGGTGAAGCAAGGAGTCGGGGGGGCAGGAGGGGGTCAGGATGCGGGCTCTGGTGCCACTTACTTGGAGCGGCTCTGGGGTGGCAGCAGCGCACACCGGAGCCAGGGCAGGCTCCCTGCCTGCCTGCCCTGGCACCGTGCCACTCCCAGAAGTGGCCAGCACCACGACCCTGAGGCCTCTGGGGCGGGGGAGGGAGGAGGGGCACAGCCCTTGCCTGTGAATACCTTCCCTGAAGCTCCCATTGGCCACGGTTCCCTGTTCTCGGCCAATGAGAGCTGGGGGGGGGGGCGGTGCCTGCAGGCAGCGCAGAGTCCTCTGCTCCTGCCCCAGGGCTGCAGGGACATGGTGCCGGCCATTTCCAGGAGCAGTGCGTGACTCGTGGCACCACAGGGGTGGCAATTCAGCAGGCCCGATCCAGCCCATGGGCCGTAGTTTGCACACCCTTGCTGTAGCCTGTGATAAACTCTGAGAGGGTCCAGAGAAGAGCAACAAGAATGATTAAAGGTCTTGAGAACATGACCTATGAAGGAAGGCTGAAAGAATTGGGTTTATTTAGTTTGGAAAAGAGAAGACTGAGAGGGGACATGATAGCAGTTTTCAGGTATCTAAAAGGGTGTCATCAGGAGGAGGGAGAAAACTTGTTCACCTTAGCCTCCAATGATAGAACAAGAAGCAATGGGCTTAAACTGCAGCAAGGGAGATTTAGGCTGGACATTAGGAAAGTTCCTAACTGTCAGGATAGTTAAACACTGGAACAGATTGCCTAGGGAAGTTGTGGAATCTCCATTTCTGGTTATATTTGAGAGTAGGTTAGATAAATGTCTATTAGGGATGCTCTAGACAGTATTTGGTCCTGTCATGAGGGCAGGGGACTGGACTCAATGACCTCTTGAGGTCCCTTCCAGTCCTAGAGTCTATGAGTCCCAGCGGTGTGCATACTACAGTGAACAGGCTAGGGAGAAATCTATTCACTTAAATATAACCAAGAACTAAGGCAGCAAACAAATCATGCTGCACTTTGCTGGAAGTGTTCACATTTTGTTTCTGAAAAATGCATAAACTACATCAGAATTATAGTATAATGCTCAATTGTGCTTCAAACAGTACAGGCTCAAGATTTTAGAAATCTTTTTTAAAATACCTGATATTTGGTCAACCCAAAAGCAAAACATGTGCTCTTCAAAACTATTTTTAGTAACCAGAGGAGCAAATAATCTCTGTCAGGAACGATACAGCAGCATCTGCAGAGGGCATGAACTCCATCAAAGGCAGAGGAATGACCGTAACATTCCCTTCAATTTGGTGGTGGAATTTTAACAGAGTGCTCCCAGCAGCCTCCTCTATTACATCACTGACACAGATTCTCCATGAAAGAATAGTATGGAGAGGCATTCCTGCTCTACATATTTATTTATCTTGCTAAAATGTATACCTTTTCCGAGTCACTATGATTGAATTGGATTTTCATTTCTGTTTGATCCCCAACCAGTGCAATTCTGAGTATGGTCTGTTGGAGAAACAGGAGACTCAAAAATGCCTCCTTAATTCATTCATTCTTTGTACAGGCACAGCATACCAAAATGTATGACTATAAAATTGTAGATGTTTTGACTAAAAATGTGTTAAGTGCTGCCAACATTTCCATTTACACAAGGTTTTGTTTTTGTGCTGCAAGCAAATTATGCATAACCACTTCTTCTCATATCTTCCTCATTCACTCAAACATGAAAATGGTTCCTAAAGGAATAATCTAAAAATCCCTTGGGAACAATAAATTATACTTGAGGTAAATATTGAGTAAACTTAGCCAATGTGAAGCCAGGAAGTTTACATTCTCATTTCCCAAGGGTGACTCATGCAACATTCAAAACAATTGTGGCTTGTGTGTGAATCAAGAAATTAGACACACATGCAGTTTTATTGTGTTGAAGCCCTTACCTCTTCTTCTTGGTGATAATGAGGACATCGTTGAAGAGGAAGAAGTACACTTGCTGCTTACTGGTCCTTTTAGAGAAGAGTCCAGTATCTTCCACGTATGCTGTTAATTCACCCCTTTTCACTAACCAACGGGAAGAGGAGACCAGTGGAAATGGCTACAAAATAAGAAATCAATATTTTAATCATAAGTCACAAGTCTTCTGTGAGACAAAGGAGTAACAGGATCACTTGAAAAAATGCATGAATAAACTCAAAACACAGAAATAGGAGTATAGGTGTCAAATAGAGACTTCAAGATTCAAAGTAATGTACAATACAGGAGACACTTGCTAACAGTGGATGCTTTAGAAGTACTGGCTACCTTCACACTATATCTGCTAAAATCAATTGAACAACAAACAGAATGTGGAATTGAGCATGCTGTGAAATGGGAGCTAACAGCATATTTCCACCTAATGCAGAACTAAGTGAATCTCTTAAGAAGGGCAGAAATAAAATGGTGTTTAAATATTCCCAGACCACAGTCTCTCTTAAAGCAGAATTAAAGTTACAAACAGAAAATTTACCAGATTACAATACTGCAGTTTCTAAAATACAAGAGCTCTGAAAGTCAGCAGAGTCACAGCAAAGGTTAAAACAAAAGCAAATGTTGTATCTGAAAGTCAGGAAACAGCAAAACCCATGGCTATCAACACCTAAACATCAGAAAAAGAACGGTTACTTTCCCTCTACAGGTTTCAGAGTAGCAGCCACTTTAGTCTGTATTGGCAAAAAGAACAGGAGTACTCGTGGCACCTTAGAGACTAACAAATTTATTTGACCATGAGCTTTCGTGGGCTACAGCTCACTTCATCAAATGCATAGAATGGAACATATAGTAAGAAGATATATATACATACAGAGAACATGAAATAGCGGAAGTAGCCATACCAACTGTAAGAGGCTAATTAATTAAGATGAGCTATTATCAGCAGGAGAAAAAAATGTGTAGTGATAATCAAGATGGCCCATTTTAGACAGTTGACAAGGTTACTACAGTAACTGTGGCTCTTGGAGATAATGTTGTCAGGTAGTGCACATGCCCCATGTGCATGAGATCTTTTGAACAGCAGTTGCTGCAGCCGCACATGCCTCCTGATGTTCCTCCATGAGAGCAAAAAGGGCGGAGCAACTGTGACTTTCCCTTAGTTCCCCCACAGTTGCTGAGGACTCTGAAAAGCAGGGATGGAGGGTGGGCCGTGGGATCCAAACTGACTATATCTTATCGCTATTGCAGGGTACATCACCCTTCTTTCTTCTCAAATGTGTGTCAGTATGGATCCCTTTGCAGTTGACAAACAGCATCCTCTAAATGGTGGGAATGAGGTGTTTCAGCAACATTAGTGAAATAACGATTGCAGCACCACTCCCGTGAACTTGACATCTGACCTGGCTGCCATTTCAAAGGTGTAATCTTTAATGAAGGTAAGTGAGTTGCTCCATGTTGCTGCCTTGCAGATCTCAAATATCAGCATATTTCTGAAGCTGGATCAAGACACTTCCTATGCCCTGGTGGAGTGCACCTTGATATTTGGAGGCACAGGACCATCGGCTATCTAATAGCAGGCAGAAACACACTGGGAGGATGACACTGAGGTACTACGTGGGGTTGGGTCTCTAATGGGAAGATAGTATGCAGAAGGGCTTTGAAGAAAATGGATACTGTTTGATATGAGAAGACTGAGCACAACTGTACCAGAATGTGACATGCCAATGTTAATACAAGGTGGACCTTGAGAGTTAAACGCTAGGCTAGACTGAAGCTCAGCACGTAGTCGAGGACTATATCTCAGGGTCTATACTCAGTCTAGATTCCGTCAGATTACCCATATGGAAAATCTTTTTCATTTAGAGGAGTAGGATTTCCCAGTAATAGCTTCCTGCTCTGTATGAGAACTTCCTGAATTTGTATAGTATCTGTCTGGAGCCAACAGATGAAGCCTGGCAATTGGAATCACATATGTGTATGCTGACAAGTGGCCTACTAGTCGTAAGCAAGCATGCACCATTGTGATAGGATCAGATTTTATGGAATCTGTCACTGATTGAAGAGACTAGAACCTGTCCTCTGGTTGGTAGGCTCTTGCCAACTGAAAGTCTATGATAGCCCCTAGGAACTTCATCATCTGTGATGAGTTGAGAGAATCTCTCACAGTTCACTAGGTGGCCTAGCTGAGGAAACAGGAAGAGGACATACCCTAGGGCTGTTGCAGTCTCCTGCAGAGACCTGCCTCTGACCAGCCAGTCTTCTAGGTAATGATACATGTGAATGCCCTGTCTTCTTAAAACATGCTGCTACCACTGCCAGACATTTTGTGAACACTCTTCATGGCATGGAGAGTCCAAAGGGCAATACCTTGTACTGGTAATGGTTGGACCATATTATGAATCTTAGGTATGTCCTGTGGACTGCCTGGATAGCTATATGGAAGTACACAACCTGCAAGCTGAGAAGCATAAAACCATTCTTGAGCCTGAAGAGATGGGAAGATGGAAGCAAGTGTTACCATCCTGAACCTGAGGCTGCACATGTATATGTTGAGTCTTTGCAGGTCTAAGTAAGATAGGACGAAGATCCTCTTTTTGGGGGGGAGGGGGCAAGGAGATATCGTGAGTAGAAAGAAGCCTCTTCCCCCCCAAAATTCTGCTGGCACTTTCTCTATGGCTCTTAGATGAAGCAATGAGGCCATTTCCATTTATAACAGGCTCCTGTGAGAAGGGTTGGTGAAGAGAGTGGGGGAAGTGGGGATGGTAGGAGGTAAGGAGAGAAATCGGGTAAGGATCTCTAGCACCTATCTGTCCAACTTTATGGCAGACCATGCCTGGTGAATGGGGAAAAGTGGATTCCAAAGGTTGCATGTTCTTAACTGGCTCTGCTGTAGTTCCTGAAAGCCCTATTAAATTTCTTAACAAGCCACAGGAGCAGGCTACATCACTGAGGAGGAGGAAGATAGTGTATCCTGCTTCATCTGGGCTTCTCTTTGGGAGGCTAATCGGGCTGTTTAGCATTGGGGTCTGGTAACTGTATAGTTTGCAAAAGGGGCTAGGGTATAGATCTCTACGGGGTGCAAGGTGGCCTCTGTGTCCTTTAAGGAATATAGTGCGCTATTTGTGTGCTCACTGAATAACTCCATCTCTTCAAAGGGCAGGTAGTTTATTGTAATTTGCACTTCCCTGGGAATGCCAATGTTTGAAACTATGAATCCCATCGCATTGTCACTACTGTGGCGATGGATCTAGCCAGTGTTTGAAACATCCACTGCAACTTGGAGGGTATTTTAGCCACTTACTGGCCCTCTTTGATGATATCCTTGAATACACTTCCCCGCTCTCAGGTGAGAGCTTAGATAGAAAGTCTGTTAATTTATCCCAATTCAGGAAATTATTATTTGGCCAGAAAGATCTGACAATTTGCACCTGTAGCTGAAAGGAGGCAGAGGAGTAAGATTTCTTCCCAAACAGGAAGAAGATTTCTTCCCAAACTTTGTAGAGTCCCTGTCCTTTGGGATGCTTTTGCTGGATATGGATTTCTCCTGCACTACTGAGATGACAAAGGGGTGGGTGTACAAGTACTCAAAACTTTTTTTTTTTTTTTTTTTTTTTTTAAAAAGAGTCTTAATACCATTTTCCCATCTTTCTGCAGCAGATGGTATAATGGCAGGTGTTTGCCACAGGGCCTCCGCAGGGTCAAGAAGTGCCCCATTTGTTGGAAGGATGATCCTGGGTGGGCCTGATGTTGCTAGTACATCAGGTATCAGGTTTATCAGACCCATAAAGAATGATTAAGAGGGCTGACAGCTGAGTGAGAAAATATTTTTCAAGCATGTGAAAGGTTTTCCAGAAAGCACAAGGAGGCACAGGATGCATGCACGGCCACAGCTGTTCAGAAGACTCCAACCTTGCTCGCATGAGACGCATATGCACCCACACTGGGATCTGTATTGACATCATCTCAAAGACTAACATGGAAATACTTGGGCTAAGTCCCAATATCTATATTAAAAAGGTTTCTGGCAAGGATTTTTTCCCCTTTGATAATGAAAATGTCTGATATATATTTCTATTTCTCCTGTACATGACTTAAAAGTATTAATTTTCTTGGTTTTCTCCCCCTAAGACTAGTTATGAAAAGTGTTATAATTCTAGTTACTTGCATATATGCTTGTAAACTGTGTATAAAAACAAAAAATATATACATAAAGTTTAATGACCCTTATATGAACCAACAGGGGTTCTAGGACTATAATGTACTCTATAGATGGTTGCAGCAGGAAATCAGCCCCCACCAATTCAACACCCAGCCACAAGAATATGAGATACCTTCTGGGACATGGGGAATATGGAGAGAGTCAATGCTGCAGAGTTTATAAACTGTACTAGGGAGAAACTTTGACTGCATTTTTGGTGTGAAAGCCAGGCCCTATTGAAGTGAATGTCTAAACTAGGGGCAGGCAAACTTTATGGCCCGAGGGCCACATCGGGTTTCTGAAATTGTATAGAGGGCTGGTTAGGGGAGGCTGTGCCTCCCCACACAGCCAGCTGTGGCTCGCCCCCTGGACTCCTGCCCCATCCACTCCTCCCTATCCGCTGACCACCCCCAGACCTTCCGCCCCAACTGCCCCCTCGCCATCCCATCCAACCCCTCCTCTCATTCCTGAGTGCTCCCCACCCCAGGACCACTGCCCCCATTAAACCCCTTGTTCCTTGCCCTCTAACTGCCTTGACCCCTATCCACACCCCTGACCTCCAGCCTGAACTCCCCCTTCCCTCTAGCCAACCCCCCCTGCTCCCTACCTCCTTACTACGCTTCCTGGAGCACCAGTGGCTGGCAGCGCTACAGCCGTGCCACCCAGAGCACCAGAACAGGCAGCTGTGCAGCCCGGCTGGAACCAGCACAGAGCACTGGGTCAGCTGCAGCTCTGCACCTGCGCTGCCTGGCAAGAGCTCACAGCCCTGCTGCCCAGAGCATTGCGCTGGCGGTGCAGTGAGCTGAGACTGCAGGGGGAGGGGGCACAGCAGGAGAGGGGTCGGGGGCTAGCCTCCTGGGCCAGGAGTTCAGGGGCCAGGCAGGAGGGTCCCGCAGGCCACAGTCTGCCCAACTCTGGGCTAAACTCTCATTGACTTCAACTCTGTCTCTTCTGGAGCTTATAAAATCACTGAGCGTGCCAGCCTCAGCTGCTCTTTATGAGATACAAATAATCTCTGAAGACCTAGTGAGAGATGCTAGGGCTGGGACCAGGGAAACCCACTGGTTCAGGACAGACTGTGGCACTTATCAATCCTGCCTGTTCATGGTGTCTCTCTCTAGTCCCAGATGCCAAGGGATGCCTGAGCATGGTGAATGTGTCTGCTCCTGCACAACTTTAAAGCCCTATGTGAGTCACTGCTAAGTATCCTGAGGTGAGTGCTCATGCAATCGACCAGAGACCCTGGGAGACTGGTTAAATTCTGGTAAAGTTACAGGTGGGTGGAGGGGGTGTCAAAACTGAGTTTATAATAGAAAACCAAACTTTAATCACAAGGGAATATACCCTTTCACTAATATCCTTGTGTTTGATGATCATATGAACCAGAATCAGTAAAGGAAATCTGAGATGTCTTTAATCCTCCATTACTGTGGCAGAATCCTAATACCACTAACCATTTCCCATAGACCATTTCCCATAGTCAATTATGAAATTGTGACACTTACTATCACCAGTGACTGATTTTTCAGCTACTGAATTTCTCTGCACCTGACTTTAAACTTTCTTTGCTGCTGCTGAAACCCATGACCTGTCTTGTCATGTTTGACTAATGAAGACAACTGCTTTCTTTCATCTCTAGAACATCCTTTAACCTGCTCGTAAAACATTTCTCCATGCAGCTGTCAGCCCTCATAATCATTCCTTATATGTCTTATTTTTCTGGCTTTTAAGTATTTTAGCTGCCCTTTCCTGAACTGTCTCCAGTTTGTCAGTATTTGTACTGTAATATTATATCCAGAAAGGAACACAGTATTTCAGCTGTGATCCCACTGGTGCAAGAATTAAAGGGTGAGAATAAATACATCCACAGTTATAGAAGCAACAGCTTTCTTCTAGCATACGAAATATATTACTGCATATGCCTTTTTAATGACAGTAAAATAATAAAATTGTTTACAAAGTGCCCTTCCTGCCTATGCGATATAACGTATAAAAAGCAATATAAAATACAGTAGATGTTGGGCCAGAATCTTGCTCCCCTCCCATGCCAGCTGCTTTTCACTTCACAAAACTTGCAAGTTCTTGTTCATGAGAACTTACCTTTTAAGTGTCCACAATTTTCTATTATCCATTAATTTAATCTCTTTTCTACTAATTCTTCCAAGTCATAAATATACTAAATATTGTTATGCCCTCCTTTAATTTATATATGACACCATATAGATGCTACTGTCCAAGCAGAGAATGAACCAAATCCCAATTGCTCTCAGTGGACTAGAGTGTGCAAAGAAACTGGTTTCAGAGCACTGTAATTTCATTTATTTAAATGGAGATTATTCCAATTTACATCCTTGCAACAGAACAGAATTAGGTACTTTGTTTGGTTTTCTAACCAGATTTGTAACCAATTTACAATAATTCTAACCAACCTGCATTTCTCATTTTTTCCTATAAGAATATCATATAATTCCCTTTATCAGTAGCTATCTCACCTTATCACTGTCACTTCTTTGTCACTTTGTTCAAACTCACATCCTATGCAAGGTCTAATTCAGTGGTTCTCAAACTTCTGTACTGGTGACCCCTTTCAGACAGCAAGCTTCTGAGTGCAACCCCCCCTCCCTTATAAATTAAAAACACTTTTTTATATTTAAGACTATTATAAATGCTGACAACAAGGCGGGGTTTGGAGTGGAGACCGACAGCTTGCCACCATGTAATAACCTCACAACCTTCTGAGGGGTCATGACCCCCAGTTTGAGAACCTCTGGTCTAATTAGTTCTCCTAAGAAACGCCTCAGCATTGCAGGAAGTATTGAGTTTCATCATTATGAAATCAAAGTAATAAGTTTCCACAGTTTCATAGCAATATTTGGCTTGAAATTTTGGCTTAGTTTGAACCAAAAACTCAACCCACTCAGTGGTTTGAGCATTGGCCTGCTAAACCCAGGGTTGTGAGTTCAATCCTTGAGGGGGCCATTTAGGGATCTGGGGCAAAAATCAGTACTTGGTCCTGCTAGTGAAGGCAGGGGGCTGGACTTGATGACCTTTCAAGGTCCCTTCCAGTTCTAGGAGATAGGTATATCTCCAATTATTATTATTATTATTATTATTATTATTAAAACTCAGGGATCATGAAATCATGTGAATCAAACCTAACACTGCTAAGACAAATACCTCTTCCCATCTTTCTCCACCAAATTACCAAGACTCCAATTTATGTTGGAAGTTGGTCTAATTAAATATATTAACTCACCCATTCTCTCTTATCCTGGGACTAACACAGATACAACTAAATTAATGTGTCAATATCATGTTTTCATAACTATGCAAACGCAGCACTTGAGTTTCAACAACTCTCTGACAGCAGCAGTCACAAAATGCGTGCTGGTCCAAATAATTAAATTCTTATTTCTGTTTAAAGGGAAAAAAAGCCTCTCACTTCCCCAATATGGTACATGAAATCTCAAACTGAATGACACTGAATAAATATCCTCTAATCTCAACTAAAAATTAAATCTTCAGGACAGGCAAACAGTTGAATAAGTACATAAAAAGGGAACTAAGCCATTTTTGGAGTGGCTTTGGTTATTCAAGCTTCAGGAACCCAAGTTAGATTGAATGAAACGTAACAATTCTAAGAATGTTATATGGGGGCCTAGAGATTATTTTATAGTTTAAACTATGTGTATTTCTAAGAATGACAGTCCCAAGATATTCAATTATTTTATACTTAAAAAGGGCTTAACTTTTTATTTGCTATTAACTCAAAATTTCTTTCTATGCCAGATAAATTCAGCATATGGTTTCCTAACTGGTTATATTCCAGAGAACACTTGCTTTGACTTTTTAAATATTTTTTTCTGTCAAAAATATGCAATGCTGAATGCAGAATGTCTTCTTCCTATATACAACAAACAGGCTCAGCATAATAAAATGTATTGAAACTATGCCAAGAAAAATCAGCCTTTTACAATCCAACTGGCAAACTCTCAAACCACAGATAAATTCTAAACCACCAAGGAGTCATGTTTAAGATATACAGAGTGGTACTCTAGCAAAAAAGCTAAAGAATAAAGTAGCTTTTATTCCCATGAAACTGATTAGAGGGGAAGTTGCAGTATACATTCTAGAGGAGGGTACACTGTAAGAGATTGAGCCTTCTGCCTAAATCAAAAACTGATTATGGACATCTTTTGCGGTGAAAATAAAGAATTTAAACCATTTTCAAGGGTATTTTGAGAGACTTTTGGCTATAAAAACTCCTAGAACTTATTCCAACTTGAAGGCTCTGGAATGACAAATCTGAAAAGCTGCTCTCCCAAATCTCTTGAGAATATTATCCGTAGGTCATTAGTGAACTTCATGAACACCTTATAAATAATCTCTTTTTTTTTTGTTGTTATAAGTGAATACTTACACCCTATTTTTCTATTTTTATTGAAAATGTGTGAAAAGTCTTTGAAAAGTCTTTTAGAAAAAACACACACAAAATGGTACCTTTTCCCACTGCATTAGTAAGAAGCATTCTTGGGAAATAATGTCATCCCATGGGTATGATATTCCACTTACAAAATTTTGTTTTAAATGAACATTTTTTGAGGTACAAAGAAGTTTTTTTTTCTGTATTGTTGATACTTTGAAAATGCCATCAAAAGCTTTTAAAATCACATTTGACACTTGTTGGACAGGCCACTGATAAAGGAAACAAACACCACAACCTGCAACTTTGATTGTACTCAAAAGAAAAGACTTGGAAAATATCAGTATCATGTGGCAGCCTTTTTAATAAGTACTAAATTCTAATAATTTTAATGAGTTTAACACAATATGTCAACAGACAAAATGGCTGTGAATTTAATAAAGTCTGATACTTGTTTTTTCCTGCCAAAAGTGGTAAATTACATATTTTTTAAAAAATGTTTTAATTAAATTATTAAGGTCTTTAAAAAATGCACTGTGCCTCTTACATAGTACCTTCTTAGTTTATTGAAAATATCCAAGAGCTGACAAAGGCAGAAGAGGAGGGGGAGAGAAAGAAAGAGAGACAGAGAGAAACAGACCAATGAAGAGTTCTATGTATTATCTGTGTTTAAACACTTCTACAGAACTTCATGAGTTAAGGAGATGAGGTGAAATCCCAGCTCCTCTGAAGTCAATGGGAATTCTGTCATAAATTTCAACGGGGGGCAAGATTTCACGGACGATGAGAAGCCTTTTCTCTGAATATCCGCTTTTTATGTGCAATTCAGGTGAGTAGTGTTAACTTGTGTAATTACTTTTTGTTTAAAGCTCTAGCTGCTTGATGTTAGTAACTGAGATACGGTTGGCAATGGCATCTGTCACTCTTTGAGCACTCATGGCCTCAGCTGCTCTCAGAAGACAAACTTTTAGTCCTCTGTTGAAAGGTCAGTTCAGCATCATGGCTTCTACAATCCCCAGCTAATTTGCTTCATTTTCTTTGGCTGTGAATCGGTTAGCCTTAAAACTTAAGGAAAGGCAAAACTTCTGCACATGCTAAATGAGTTCAATGAATGGAAATATCATACCTTGATTCTAAATTCCAGCTGGTTGTTAATTGTGTACATCATTTCTGTCCTTTCCATTTTTCTAGCCCCTTCGTTGCATAAACGGACCAACTAGAAAGAAAAAGTGTTCCTGATTTAATGTATTTAGATATTGCATTACTAGCTTTTCCTTTACCTGGCAACTTTTCTGTGGAAATGCATACCACTGAAGAAGCAAGAAAATCAAAGAAACTGATATTTTTATAATAAACCACAAAGAAGACTGATTATTCCACACAGAGTAGTACAAGCGGCACAAAGTACCGAACTCAAAAGGATTGCATATCGTCAGTCCAAAAACTTAATGGGCACCCTGAGAGAACAAACTTTAATTTTGGCAAGTAAGTGAGTGGTGTAGTTGTGACCCAATGTTATATGCTGCCCTTACAACTGCAGACATGCAAATTGTTTACTGAAGGAAGATACCAAGGCAAACATTACGGTGCTCTGTTGGCAAGCTAAGGAAGACAGTATTTCACAAAACTATTCACTCGCGCTTTAGAATGTGATTTGAAAATGTGTTATATTCCTCCAGAGACCCCAAATAAATAAATAAATTTAAAAAAAAAAAGGAGGAGGAGGATCAGGCATCTACATATGTTAAATGGAAAAAATAAAATGCTTCTTAACACCTTCCATGGGCTCCCCAAAAGTCAAAGAGCCCCTTCTTGTTTCTCACTTCTTGGAAGGGGGGAGAGAGCTGTCTGAGCAACAGAATACTCCATTGATTCACTTAGTTCCCCAGATCCTTCCAGTACCACAGCAATTCAATGAAAAGCATAGCTAACGTACTGAATGCTAACACCATGACCCCTGCTAATCCCTGCCAGTGTTGAGTGGTGGAGAGTAGGATGAAAGTAGGAACACAAATCAATTGAGTCTGTCTGGATAGCCTGTCAGGATAGCCTTCTCTAGGCTAACTTGCAGCATCAAAAGTCTAGAAAGGACAAAGAAGCCTTCCAGCTTTTCTAATAGGAAAAAAAGCTCACCTTTTATTTTGCTATAATTGTTGTTGGGGAGATAGGAAGCAGCATGTTAGCAAGTTAGGCTGTTGCACATGACTAGGCAATGAATTCAGTGCAACAGCTGAGTAATTTGAAGAAGATGGGGACAAAGCCCTTATACACTAAGCTCTAGGATATCCTTCCCTGAGGAAAAAAACAAACTGTAAAACATTTGTTCTACAGCAGGATTTTTATGAGTCAGAGATAAAAGTCATGCTTATCGGGTATAGTTAAGCGGCATCTGGAGAAAGGGGTATGAACAATATCAGTCAGGCAAATTCTCCTCCCCTTCTACTTTTCAGTCTGAATACTCTGTACACCACAAGAAGTTCCCACAATAAAATTCAAGTGTGTTGGCAGCAGTATTGTGTTACTGCAGCAATTTAGATTTTTTTTCTGAGAAAAAGAATGATTTAAATGTGAAGCTAATCTGTCAGGGACTGTTCCTGAATAAAGTAATTTGGCATTTTCATCCTTCATTACTCTTCCGCTTTAAGAGAAAATTTGTCAATTTCCATGCATAAATAATTTAAATCAGCCAGGAATGCTCTGAGCCTAAGGCAGTGTCTAGTCCTAACATGTAGGGAACCTTATTTCCAATAGGAGGATGCCCAATCCACCAAATTTAATAACATTCAGCTGCATATTGCAGGATCTCAAATTCTAAGATCTCAAAGGCTAGTCTCTAGATTTCCATTTCAAACTGTCTTTCTTTTTATTTCAAAAAGCTTTCGAAGTCAACAGTGATTTTATAGAGTTTTCACGGTGAAGTTGGATGTTGTCACCAATGCCAAATTCTGAAACCTCATTATCAGCTTTAAATGAAACCTATTGGAGGTTATTGTAGAATTAATTATGGGCAATATTTATGCTTCATGTATTAGTGGGTTGTTCCTCTATTGTTGTGTGTATTCAATAATTGTTCCATGCTGAAAACCAATTTTCAACACAGCTCTTATTGACTGGAATGGTTTAATTTCACTAAAAGAATAAATCCTTAAATGTTGTTAGGAGCTCCAGCTTTCTAACTGGCAGTTTCCAGGCTTTGGGTGTTGTACCTCTTTCTCTTTTTTTTTGGGAGGGGGGAATAGAACCAAGTTGTCCAATTTCATTATGAAATGCATGATCAAGACAAATAATGAAGGAGACAAATAATACATCAATTAATATATAAAAAATATTAAAAAGCCATTTGGAAAAACAAAAGTGAGCATATCTCAGATTGGCATACTGAATTGTCCAAAGCACGCTGCACAACTGAGGAAGAAAAGAATCTAAATAGAAGGCTGGCTGCGTAGGATTTGCTTTTTAAAAACATACCTTGCTCACTTCTTTTAAGGCTCGTTTGCAGATCTCATATTTTGGTGAATCTTTAGGGGTTTTCTGACAGATAGTCTGAAATAAAAATCAATTCAGAGAACTGAAAACTGTATATTGTTACATCTAAACCAGATGAATACAGAATTACAATACAATTAATGAAATTAAACATGGAGAGGCAACATGGAAGCATATTTTCCCACCAACCAGAGCTCCTCGGTGCACATGGAGTGTGTATCTACTGATATGCTCTTCAGGGAGTGCAGCATGCCAATATCAATAAATGGTCTGATGCAGAGGGAGGGGGTAAGCCACAGACTGCCTGCTCAGAGCACCACGTCCTCACAACGGCCCTGGTGAGAGCAGCCCCTGTGCTCCCTTTCAATTGTCTCTGGCCCTTATGAAGACCATGGAAAGTGGGGAGGGAGGAAAGGTCTTTGCACTCTTTACTCCTACTGTATAAGGGTTAAACATAATCCAGTCACTAATGTTCAAAGCACTATGGAACTTTTGCTGAAAGTTGGCTAACCATGTGAGTTGGTCATGAAAATAAAAGTTTGACCAAAACAAACATCTTGTATCAATATGTTCCTAATAATGAAGGGGCTAAATTATGTTCTTCAGGTGAAATTATGTTTTCACAGTCTGAATGTAAGAAGAGAATCATACTTTTCATATTTCAGTTTAAGTGAAACAATGAAAACTCACTATAAAGAAAACATTTCAATATAAAGTTTAGAAAATTATCGCTGAGAAAAAAAATTGTTTTGTAATTTTCCATTCTGTTCAGCTTGTTAGATGCTTTCATTTCTGAAGAAAAGAGGTATCCTCAATTTAAAGAGTTAGTTTGGATGTTTTGGTTTTTGTTTTCTTTTAAACAAACACAGGGATTTATTGAACAGTAGAGTATGGCCCATGGGGCCAGGATATATAAACTAGCAACTGTAGATATATAAAGGACCATTACTTCATCAACCACTGTGAAGTACTGAACACATCCCCACAGTTATTACAGAGGTGACTGACCTGCATAGATCCTGATCTGGGTCCTACTAAAACCAGAAATCAGATGTGGATTTTAATCCATACCATTGACAGCAGTGCAGATCACATTTCAGTCCTGGCACCAAACCAAAATGCCACAGACCTCATGAGTATGTATGTTTCCATCAGATTTCGACCTCTGCTTCCTACCATTCTCCCTCGCTGTAGGCTTTCCCAATCCCTGAAGCTGTCTGTTGGAACGGAGAACCTCAGACACCCCACCATAACAGGATGGTTACTAGCTATGGACGTAAATGATGTTTCCCTTTAGTGGCTGCCCCATTGAGGGCCCAGGAACGATTACTAAAATGGTTAGCTAAGGATCAGTTTGTGACCCCCCTTAATTTTCATAGTGCCAAAAGGACTATTCCTGTGAGAAAAGTGGGGTGCACAGTCTGGCCCTAAAGGAGGAGTCCTTTAGTCAGCATGGCAGAAAGCCCATGTTCTGAACTGAAGGACCACGTTCTAGGCCAAATTCTGTATGTGTGCAACTTCTATGGTAGTTGTGTCTTGACTCTGACTTCATCATTCAGTTTCATTGGAGACTGGTGCCCAGTTGTTTGACTTGAACTTCTACACAGTTCCTTGGTCACTGCAAGTGCAAATAAATGCCACCACCCACTTCACAATTTCCTCTTTGTTGTAGACAGACCAGTTTATACAACCATGGCCCCAATCTAAACAAGGTGAGGTGGGAATGGGCCAATAACCAAAAAAAGAAAGGTTGCTTAATTTCCAAGGACACAATATACACAGAAAAAAAATAATCTATTCTCACATCCATCAGCAATGGAAGGCGTGTAACCCTCTGCATTGGAAGAATGAGGAAAGAGATCATAGGTAAATTCCTACAGTCTTCATGGGACTCGATCCGTGAGAGCTCTTCCTTGAAGGCTGGATTTGTAGCTCTGAAGAAAAAGAAACCATGGGTTTTTGAAAAGGTTGCTTTAATTTAGAAATGTGAATTTCTCTTTTCAAATAGCAGTGATGTCAGTAAATCAGAGGAAGGGCAGTCTGAGGGAATCTCATCCTTTTAGTGTCCAACAGTTATATTTAGAAATATTATACAAATATAACTGATATTTAGAGACATCAGTACAGTTTGCACATGCACGCACAAACTATGCAATGAACGATACAAAGGGAAAAGTATAAAAGCACTGCTATAAAGACACTAGTAAAACTACGCTTGTCAATGAAAACAATTTAGCACATGACTGCAAACAGAATTAGACTCTACAGCCAAGTATATTTTCACCCTCAATTACATCAATGGAATTAAATATGAGCTTTAAAACAAGCATGTGCTTAAGTGATATGCTGAATTGGAGCCTAGATGTTATGCTTCAAGAAATCCTGATTGCTACTGTTAAGGGATGATCTTAAGCATCGTTTCTTACAATAGTTTCTGGAGTGTTCGCTGTTGGTAGACTTCATTAGTACAATATTTCACGTATGGGTCAAATGTTGATGCAGTATGCTTTTCAACAATATCACTGATATCCTCTATGAAGATGTTGTTCTGATGCCTTGCTTCAAGTTCTTTAAAGAACCTGCAAAGGAAGAGAAGTAATTACCAGTTTCACTAACCATAATTCATAATGGTTTGTCTCCTGTAGCATTTCAAATTTCACTTGACAGGATATCAGATCATTTCACAAAACTTTTAACCACATAAACAAGGGGCAATAAAGGGACAATCTGAGAAATTTGGAGACTCGAGAGGGGTGGAAAAGATTTACTGATGCAAGACCCTCATCCCATGGGCTCAACTGTACATATATTTCTTGCACAATATATGTAAAGGAAATGTGGTGTAACCTGTCAGACTTCAGCAGAAGCAATGTTGGTCAAGTTATTTTTCACAAACAGTTAAAATAGAAAGAGTACTACTAATAGGGTTGCAACCGTACTTTTCAGCAATGTGTCTGAAAAGGAAGTGAAACTACTTGAAACATCTACAATTCTACGAGTACTGAATCTTTTCTCCTTGTAGTAATGGACGTGCAATAGCACAGCTGCAACAATAACTGGAAAACTTCACACCAACTAAAATGTCAACTACAAAACTAAAATGAAAAATTAAATTAAATTGCCAGTTGATGTGCTGAATGACCTGATAAACAAGCAGAGTTCCCACCCTGCTCCAAACAGAGACACACTATCTGCTCTATACCATTCAGCATACCATTAACGACAAACCCAGACAGGATATACTGAAGCCTAAAACTTAGGTTGACCTAAGCTACGTCGCTCAGGGATATCAAAAATTCACACCAGAGACATAGTTAAGCCAATCCAAGCCCTGGTATAGATACTGCAGGGTTGACAGAATAATTCTTCCATCAACCTAGCCACCACCTCTCGAGGGAGGGGATTTACTAGAGCGATGGTAAAACCCCACCCGTCGCTGTAGCAAGTGTCTACACTATAGTGCATGCATCTGATGAAGTGAGTATTTACCCACGAAAGCTTATGCTCCAATATGTCTGTTAGTCTATAAGGTGCCACAGGACTCTGTCACTTTTTACAGATCCAGACTAACACAGCTAGCCCTCTGATACTTGACTACAGTACTGTAGTTACTGACAAAGTTGCTGTGAAAAATAAAGTTGGGTGGGGGTAGCTCCCTTTTATGGGCTCCCAGCCAGCCAGTACCTATAAAATCTCTCTTAATAGCTGATCTCTACTTGCTCTACCTATAAAGAGTTAAAAAGTCTCACTGCTATGTACATGACCTGGCCTATCATTCCTGACTCGTCATTCTGATCTCAAGTTTGTCTCCTGCTTCTGATCTCCCAGTATCCTGACCCAGCTGATTCCTGACTCCTATCTTGTGACTGCGCACTCTGGCTCTGACACCACTAGGCGTGGCTGCCTACAACCTGACTGCAACAGTTGCAGGCAGTGACTAGAAACCATTTCCACCATTTTTTTAGTTGGCAGAAACTCTCAGCATATTGCAGATTAATTTTATACAGGAAATGACAAAATATGACAATTCTTCCCATTTCATATTTTGGCATGCTGAAAAGATCATAGAATCATAGAAGATTAGGGTTGGAAGAGACCTCAGGAGGTCATTTAGTCCAACTCCCTGCTCAAAGCAGGAGGAATCCCAACTAAATCATCTCAGCCAGGGCTTTGTCAAGCTGGGCCTTAAAAACCTCTAAGAATGGAGATTCCACAACCTCCATAGGTAACCCATTCCAGTGCTTCACCACCCTCCTAGTGAAATTGGTTTTCCTAATCTCCAACCCAGACCTCCCCGACTGCAACTTGAGACCACTGCTCCTTGTTCTGCCATCTGCCACCATCGAGAACAGCCAAAACTCCATCCTCTTTGGAACCCTCCTTCAGGTAGTTCAAGGCTGCTAGATGTTTGACTATGTGAACTAGAACATTATCCTTACGTTTTAAAAATTAAATCATATTTTTTTAACCAGGTGCTCAGCCCATAATCTTTTCAGGGAACAGTAAAAATCTAGGGTAGGAATGTTTTAGAAGAGAAGGGAAATATCACTTATTTAAAAAAAAAAAAACACAACCCACAACCTACCTAGAGCAGCAGGCTATTCTTATACAGAGTGCTATGAATCAAGATTTGGATCAACAGGTTCCCTTTGTGCAACCAGCTTACTATACCTTATCAGTAAACCTGCTACTTCAATAAATCCTTCTACTTTATTTGTTAGAGGAGGTTTGGAGATTAAAAATTAGTTCTGATCAATCACAAGAGCTGCTCAACACAAACTGTGTCTGGCCTTTTAATACCAGAAGACTTAAATAAAAATGGTTGCTGTTTCCTTTAAATCTAAAAAAAATTTTCTGATTAAACTTTGAACCCATTTAAACTAAAGTCAGACAAGACCTTGAAAAAGGGTCTAATTCTTTCGCCATTATCTTTGGTAGTTAAAATAAATATCCGATCTGTAATTCTCTAATGTAAGTCAGACTGCCTCTTTTTTAAGGTCTATAAAAACTAATTTAGAAAATGCAACTTTCTTGATTTCTTAGATCAAGGAACAATAGCCTAAGTTTTAGTCAATCCCACCTCCCCATTGAGAAAGGAAAACTCTCTCCAAATACTTGTTGTTTTAATTTGGCAGCTCTTGTTAAGAGTCTATGTTTTAAGCTGATCACTAACTTTCAATTAAGCATTATGCAGGAACAGTGCCTTGATATTTGTACAGGCAGCTTGCGACACTATGTCTTCCTGCTAATATGAACAGTGGTCAGTTTGTACCTCTATTTCTCCATGTGCTAAAGGGGTCTCTAAGTAAGGGGGTAGACAATCAGTACTTAATTTCCTTATCCTATGTGCACTACTTAATATGAAAACTAAAACTACAGCAACAATATGACTAGGAAGTCTTTAGGTATATCTGGCTTCTCGACTGCTTGTTCCATTTCCTTTGCTATTGTAAGTTAGGGCTCCATTCTTAGATGAGCATTGTTGCCAGGTGCTAGGCCTTCAATTCCCAACCAAAGTCACTGGCAAGTGGGAGTTCTTTGCACTTCACAGGAGTGCTCTTCACCTTGTAGGATTGAGCACTTTAAAGATCCTTTTCCATCCTCATGTTACGTAATGTCCTCCAGTCCTTAAATTCATAAAAAGCCATGAGAAACAGGCTTATTCTGCATGGATTCAGAGATGTGTGGACCGTCTGCTGTTTCAGTCTTTTCTTCACTGGTTGTTTAGCTAAGTACAAACATTATTTACTCTCCTCTGCTCCCTACCCCCATAGAAAAATGTCAGACTGCCCACTAAAATTATTTCCCTTATGTAATTCTCCACCCCAGGTTCTTATTATTTAAATTACAGCATATTTATTGTTTCACACCGGGGACTTGGATGTGCATCATATTCTAACATGCTAATTTCTTCTACAATGTAATAGTTTGGTGGGCTTTTTAAAATCCTTCCACCAATTTCTGCGATCAATGGGTCAGATCCTCAGCTGGTGTAAGTAAGCATACCTTGATGGAGTCGTAGTGATTCATACTAGCTGAGATCTGGTCTTAAAATAAATTACTAAAAAAAACAAACATGTCAATCTTATCACTAGGAAGGTTTTAACTTAGAGCTGTCAAGCTGTCTCTTGATGTTCCAACCTCTGCTCTGGAGGACATGCGTCCATGCTGATTACAGGTTCTGCTCAGTAACAATCCAATGCAATGCAGACTGACTCATTTTTCATTATCTGAGTCGGATGCCACCAGCAGAAGGTTGGTTTTCTTTTTTGGTGGTTCAGGTTCTGTAGTTTCTGCATCAGAGTGTTGCTCTTTCAAGACTTCTGAGAGCTCATGCTCATGCTCTGCGCCTCATTCTTGTCAGATTTTGGAAGGCACTTCAGATTCTTAAATCATGGTTCGAATGCTGTAGCTATCTTTAGAAATTTCCCATTGGTATCTTCTTTGCATTTTGTCAAATTTGCAGTGAAAGTGTTCTTAAAATGAACAACATGTGCTAGGTCATCATCCAAGACTGCTATAAAATGAAATATATGGCAGAATGTGGGTAAAACAGAGCAGGAGACATACAATTCTCCTCCAAAGAATTCAGTAAGAAATGTAATTAATGCATTATATTTTTAATGATCATCATCAGCATGGAAGCATGTCCTCTAGAATGATGTCCGAAGCACAAAGAGGTATATGAGTCTTTAGCGCATCTGGCATGTAAATATCTTGCGACGCTGGCTACTACAGTGCCATGTGAACTCCTGTTCTCACTTTCAGGTGATGTTGTAAACAAGAAGCAGGCAGTATTATCTTCTGCAAATGAAAATAAACTTGTTTGTCTGAGAGGCTGGCTGAACAAGAAGTAGGACTGATTGGACTTGTAGGTGCTAAAGTTTTACGTTGTTTTGTTTTTGAGTGCAGTTATGTAACAAAAAAATACATTTGTAAATTGCACTTTCATGATAAACTACAGTACTTGGAGGAGGTGAATTGAAAATTACTATTTTTTATCATTTTTACAGTGCAAATATTTGTAATAAAAAATATAAAGTGAGCTCTGTACACCTTGTATTCTGTGTAACTGAAAAAAATGTATTTGAAAATATAGAAAAATATCCAAAAATATTTAATACATTTCTATTGGTATTCTATTGTTTAAACATTGCGATTATTCATGATTAATTTTTTGAGTTAATCACGTGAGTTAACTGCGACTAATCGACAGCCCTATTTTACATATTTATTTTTAAGCTAGAGAATATGGATATTAGAGGCTTGATGTCAGTTTCTCATCTCAGTTATGCTAGTGTAAATGTAGCATAAGTATTGGAGTCAATAGGCTTACTCCAGATTTGCACAAGCATAACTGAGATCATCATCGGCCCCTTTATCTTCTCAAGAGGCATTTAACATATTCCGACTATTATCTAAGCATGGTGCAATGAAAGCTAGAGTTATATCATGCATTATTATTATTGTTATTATTTACTGCCGTACCTATTCAGCACTTCACATGTTTCAAAAGACTTTACAGGACTTTAGAGAATTTATTTGTAAAGTATTAGCCTCACTTTACAGATCTGAAAAATGAGACAAGTGATTTGGCAACGGGAACATAGCAAATCTTTTGCAGAGACAGGATAAGAATGTGTTCATAATTCTTGCTCTTGTATTCACTCCACTAGTCCATTCTGCCTCATGCAATCAAAGCATTTACTCTTTGTTCACAAAAAGTCTCTCATTCTAAATGCAAAGTATTAAATAAATAATATATATAGCACTGAAATGCTTTAGAAGCTACTCTGTTGCTGCTCTAATGACACAAAGTTCCTTTTCTCCAGCTCAATGGTAATATAATAAGAAGGAATGCAATCAGAAATGCAACAACAACAGTAACTTAGCCATTAATAGTGTACAGTGAAGTTGCTTTACCTAACACAAAAGGTTTGCCAAAGTCAGGATTAAAAAAAGACAAACAAGACTTTTAAGGAAGTAACTGTTTTGCATTAGTTAGATAACCAAAATATAAATAAAGTGACTGTATAAACCATATTTTGCTTTGCCTGATGTCAATATAAAGACTCAATTTTATTTGACACTGGAGTCCTCAGAGAGCATTTTAGCAAGTTCATCCAGATTAGTTAAATGATCTAAACTTAAAAAATATTGAGGAAAAATGATTTTGAAGAACAAAGCAGTAGACGAGTGACCACTGCAGACTGTTAAAAATGAAAGCTAAGTACACAGCTAAGAGCAGTGCACATAACGATTTTAAATGGATGTGTATGAAGCCTATTGAAACGTGTGGAAGAACACTGGGTTTAAAAAGCCAACATCACAATGAAAGGACCCACAAAATCTTGCTTTCTGACGTCACTGATTCCTATTTCCAATGTGCCACTGCTGAAGACCAAAGTTATTTGAATGCCTATTACCAGTGCTTTATTAAACTTGGTTACGTTAATTCTTTCTTCTTGAATAATTTCTGTGGACTGAAAGCCTGATTCTGCAAGGTGCTGACCAGTCCCAGCTCCCAATCAAGTCAGCAGGTGTTTGATACTGCTCAGCAGCTTGGATTTTCAGGCCCCAGACCACAAAATACACAGCATCCAAAACTGTCCAACAGCCACAGGAATCACACACATAGGTGACCTAAGTCGTGCTAGCAGTTAGCGTGATAATCACTTTGAAAGTCACTGAAGAACTTCTTTTATATTTCGGAATACTTCAACATACAGCCTTGGAGACAGCCAGTCTCTAGCCAATTCCAACCATGAAACAGAAGTTTCTAGTGACGACTGTGCCCCTAGAAATCCACACATGGATCTCATCCCTCCAATGGCATCACCTCCCCTTCCATTCCCTGTTTGATCAGGATGTGCAGGGCAGGGGAAGGTATTGGCCATGTTGGGGGCAAGCAGTGGGCAAGTATGCATTAGAAAAGAGTAGGCCAAAAAGGAATACATACTCCCCCCCACAAACAGGTCAAACAGATTTCTGTGAAGAAAGGTTATATTACTTTTTTTCGCAGGGCCAATCTATGCTGCACAACATCCCTCTTAAAGGGGGTGTGTGTGAAATCCTAGGGTCAAGTACAGACAAAGGAAACCCTGATGGCTCCTTTGAAGCTCCAGTGCCTCTGCTTCTGAACTGCCACCAGAGAGATACAGCCACCACGTACATGGAGATCAGTGTGGTCAGATGACCAGATCCATGGTCTGTTCCATGGTACAGGGAACCCTGTCTCTCACTGAATGTCTGGGAAACTCTGGAGGAAGGGGGGGAGGAATAGGAAGGGAAAGGTGGGGCTACTTCTGTATCTAAGCACTCAGCTTGTATCCATTTTATTGTCAGACTTTGTAAAGTCATTTACACTGATGAGAACAATGTGTTTCTGAAAATGCCTGACAAGCTGACCAACCAAACCTGGGACTTCATTATTTTCCCAAGGAATAAGTAAGAGCATCTCTCTGAGAAATGTTCAGTTAGACAAAGTAGTGACTGTTAACTGTAGTTTTGCAGGCAATCTGCGTTTAGAGGAGAAGTTCTCAACCTTTTGCTTTTTAACTGAATTTCAATTTCCATCCAAATAGGGCTTGGCACAATAGCAAGTAAAACTTCCTCATCATCATCAGGTAAAACAGTAAGCTATACATCTGGTTATATAAACGTGTATAAACACAGTGTATCTTCCTGGTTAGCAAAAAGCAGCATCAAATTTAGCGTAAAGCTATATTTAATTGCAAATCAAATGTTTTAATTGTTACCAACCAAGTAAATTTTTTTTAAAGGGAAAATAACTAAAAAGTATAAAGGCAAAACATGATTAGGACTGATTATTTAAATGAATCCACTCTGGACTCTCCTGATCTTAAACTTAATTATAGCCTCAATAAGTCAAAACCACAGTCTAACCACTTCAACTGAAATAGTCTTGCTTCATGAAGTCACATTTGCAATGTATTTGTTTAAAGAAAAAATCCATAACATTCCCACCCTTTACACAGTGACTTTTGGTAGACAGAATCTTTAAAATATATAAAAATTACTTCCACTGGGTTCAAATGTATTCCTGTTAATTGAATTCCTGGTATCAGAGCAATGAAAAAACATTTAAAGTACGCACAGCTTTGAGGCTACAGGGATTTTGTCAGGCAGCCTCTGAGAGCCTTTCCTGGAATGTCAACATTCCAAATTCTTTCAGAGCATGCTAACCTAACTGCAAGTGATGTCATAAATTTGGGCCACTTTCCACACTCCTACATGAGGGCTTGATATGCTGTGCACTAGTCAGGTATGAGTTGGTTCATCTAGGAGCATACATTATGAGGCAGCACAGAATCAGGTTAGTTTCTGTAGAAGCTCCCATAAGGTAGCTCTCTCAGGGCCCCATCATACAAATATTTGGAGATGACTTTAGTGGGACTAGACAGGAATAAGCACTAACCTCATTATTAAATATATAAAAAAGTGTACCATTATGTAATTAAAACACTATCACAATGCATATATAACATGCTCAGCCAACTTTAATTCTCACGTTTCCTAATTTTTGAGTATTTGACTTTGCAACTGTAATATTATTTCACTGTAGTTTCTGTGGATTAATTATACATAGGATCAAATCTTATCTCACCTACACTGAAACTCCTACACAAATACATTCAAGGCTGTTTTAATTTCACCATTTCCAGCTATTTTAGATTTTTACATTAACAAAACCAAAAACTAGTACATGGCATAATATCATAGTAATTAGCAACTTTTAAAATGTTTTCTTATCAAAAAATATCTGATTATTGCTTATAAACAATGTGAGTGGTATATTTATTTCTAAATGAAAAGTGGCAATGAATGGAAGAGAAGAATAGTACTTTTAATCTACAGCTACAATGGTATTGGGCAGGAGGGGAAGAAATGCTAACAATAATGTTTTGCATCAAATTTAATTTTGGTACAAAACCACAGCATGAACTGGTCTTAACTGCATAATGTTAACAGAGTAATAAAAGACTTGCTGTTTATTTTGTCAGTGTATGCTCGTATAAGTCAGTCACATAATTCTGTTTGTCATCCATATTACCAGAAATGTAACTCAACAGCCTTGCTTTGAAAATTGTTTTGAGCACCATTTAGGGATAATATAGTAGGTCTCCCTGAAAACGGCATGTGCACGTGCACACCCACACCCACCCCTTTTCACGAGAATATAAACTATGCTTTCTAAGCTCTAATATTCAAGGACTGATTCCAGCAAAATCCCATTTCTTGCAAAACATAGGATCACTATATGATCACAGCTTCAGATATTTGAACAACTTACTTGGAAAATACATGTTATATCAACTTATTATTTACGTACAATATTTTATATAGTTTTTCTCCAAAAATGTAGAACTGGAGACAATAATTCCTCTTATACAAACACTTGTGAAAGCTTCCTAAAGAAAGATTAACCCAGCTGTGCTGCAATAGGTACTTTTCATACTCAGAAGTGGTTTCCATGAGGAGAAATAGGATCAGGGCAGCTCCAGGCACCAGCAAAACAAGCAGGTGCTTCGGGCGGCACATTTCTAGTGGCAGCATTCTGATGCCAGCCATCATGGGTGCCGACTCTGGGGCATGGGGAAAAAATGCCCCCGCCGCCCCAGCTCGCCTCCGCCGGCTCCCCTGGGTGCCCAGCCGCCTCTTCTCTTCTCCCCCCTCCCTCTCAGGCTTGCTGTGCATGAAACAGCTGTTCTGTGCAACAAGTCTGGGAGGGAGGAGAAGCCGAGCGGCAGGCGCTTGGGGAGATGGTGGAGCGGAGGTGAGATGGAGTGCGGAAGGGTTCCTCTACTCCTCATTACTTCCTGCGCCCCACCATCCTAGCTCACCTCTGCTCCGCCTGCTCCCCTGAATGCGCCGCTGCACTGCTTCTCCCCCCTCCCTCCCAGGCTTGCCGCCTGCGAAACAGCTGTTTCGTGCAGCAAGGCTGTGAGGGAGGAAGGAGAAGCCGAGCCGTGGGGTGCTCGGGGGAGGCAGCAGTGGTGGAGTGGAGGTGAGCTGGAGGGGGAGTGGTTCCTCTATCCCCCATTACTTCCTGCATCCCCCCCACCCTAGCTCACCTCTGCTCCGCCTGCTCCCCTGAATTCGCCGCTGCTCCACTTCTCCACCCTCCCTTGCCTGAGAGGGAGTGGGGAGAAGCGGAGCAGTGGCACATCGGGGGGAGCAGGCGGAGCGGAGATGAGCTAGGGTGGGAGGTTGTGGTGGCCCCCAGGAAGCAATGAGGGAAATGCTGCAGGCCCGGGGAAGGAGGCGGACCTGGTGATTTGGGGAAGGAGTTCAGAGGGGTGGAGTTGGTGAGGGGCCGGGGAGCATGAAAAAAAAAGGGGGGCAGCCAAAAATTTTTTTGCTTGGGGCGGCAAAAATCCTAGAGCCGGCCCTGAATAGGATGCTTCATCTGTGCAAGTCTTTTCAGAAAAAAAGTATGGCAACAGATAGAACATATAATGATGTTTCACAGTAATGGCACTTACCTGAGATAACCTCATGGTTTCTGCCACTTGCAAGTTCTCTCAAATTCAAGCTGAATAACACCTTTATATCACCTCACTCCATCATACATGAATGATGTATGCAAAGACAGAAACCACAGAGACAGAATAAGCAGCAGATGGTTTTATCAATTACACAACTGAACGGTTTATCCAATTTAACTTGTAAGATGCTTGGGAAAAGGATGTCTTCCCCTATGCTTTGAGCATACCTTTGGCATTCAATACAAATCAACAAATGTTAATAAATTAAATATGGGGGATACTGATGACAACGTTCCTTTGAAGAATGTATGTGGCCATTTACTAAGGCTGCAATATTTAATTGATAAACCAATCTCTTCTCTCCTCTTGCTGAATGAACTCGTGTGCTCTCTGTGCTTTCCTGAGTCATAGGATAGTCATAACATAGGGTATCACTGGTAAAATGTCAGCTTCTTAGCAGGCAGCAATGTTACAAGATTAAATCACTGTTATTGTGATGAAGGAAACATGAGGTTTGTTTCAACTATACTGAACTTCAAAACGGGCCTGAATGGTCGTGGAAGAGAAACTGTTTGGGAGTATATTTCACCAGTGTCAGAAATATTTGGGTTCAGAAAATTACACACATAGGTGTCTGATGCATTGGCTTCTCCAGGGTTTTTCCTGTACTGATTATCTAGCTTCAAGCTGTTTTATATGCAACACAATTACACGTTATCCTTTCTACATAGGAGGATGGATACAGAGGGTAAGAACCTCCCCAATAAACAGATCTTATCTGACCACTAATTGATTTCTTTCTGTGTTCTTCATAGCATCCCTAACTGGCATGTAATAACCGATTTCTCCTTCCCAATCAAATGTCAACAGTTTTTCCCCAGGTCTTCTTTAGCGCTTAGACAGGTATCTATAATCAAGCTGGGCTATTTGTCCTTGTGAAGCCATTTTTTAATAAAGTAACTCATTTCACATATCCCATGCTGTATGATGCTTCCATGAAAAACACAATTAATACTTTTGTGGAGGGAATTAAAAAAGCCAGCATGAACCTTTACTTGAGCCTCAGGTAGTAGCTGTCAATCGCAAATCTCACATTTGGATTTAATATAAAGCAGAAGAGCTTGTAGCTTTAATTTTGACCACATTAGCCCCCTTGGCATCTAGAAGCATGAATTCTCAAATACCAAGAACTAATGAAAAATATATTGGCTGCAAAATGTTCACTGCCAGTGCCAATTTTCTGAGAGAGCACTACCAGCTCACCGAAAAAAAAAATTATCTGCCTTTAAAGCTGGAAAAAAAGCATAAGATTGTTTTTTAGAATGCACTACATAACTTCACATGTTAATGTGGACGTGACATCCACATTGTATTTGGGATTCACCAAGGCTTGTGCCAGAAAAACACAAGTGGTACTTAAGATGTTTAAGATCTTAATGCATTTTGTCATTGTAGAAGAACTGCTATTTCCTCAATGCAACAAAAATATGATAACAGCTGCCTAAAATAGATCAATCTTGTATAACATGCAAGATTAAGCATTTTCATTCAGTGCAGCCATAGGTATTTATTATTTTAAAAAAAAAAAGGACTGGAAAGAAGCCCCCACCCTAAGTGACGTTTCACGTTTTATAGCTCTGTAACAGGGCACATTGTATTTACTGCACTTAAAATACTGATTAGAACAAAAAGAGTCTGCTCATCATTCTAATACTGGATACTCAGTTTCATACCATCACAGATGCTATGGCACCTACTATTTAAATCTCAGCATCTTCATGCAAGCAAACCATTCCCTATTCTGTGTACAAGAAATTTCCAAAACACACATGATTTTTTCCCTTTTGGTATTAAAATATGGGTCCACTATATTTCAGGCATCAGAAAGCAAAATGCATTTTTCTGATCAAACCATTAAGAAACCATTTCCTTTTCAATCCCTGTTAAAAATTATAGGAAACATACAATAGCTGGCTTTTTCTAGATGAAAAAGGGAGAAAAATACACTATAAAAGTACCAAAACCATGCATAAGGTTACTTAGGCAGTATGCACAGTATCAAACTTTTTCCAACGTCTATCTGGCATCCTCTATTATTGCTTACAAGGCTTACATTTAATTTTCTTTAGGTTTTATGTAATTCAGCCTATATCAGGCTTCTCTGTCACTCCAAATATCAGCTTATCACCAAAGTCATACTATATAACTGTTACTTGAGTTCTAGCTTGAAAAGTGCAGAATGCTAATTACAACCTTAAACTATTTTAGATTATGAATATTTTTTAAAAGTTGTAATTACCTATCTGCTTTTCCAAAGGAGACCACAATCTAGATTTCACTATATGGCTGCCCTGATACTGACATATCACCGTCAGAGTAGCTAAAAAAAATCCAGCGGAGTGGGAACATGGTAAATCCTAGCTCTTTCTTGGATATAAAGCAGTATAAAATAAAAGAATCCAAAAATAACTGCAGGCCCCAAATAGCACCAATGAAGATAGCACCAGAAAAACACTCTAGAACAGGGGTTAGCAACCTTTCAGAAGTGGTGTCCCGTGTCTTCATTTATTCACTTTAATTTAAGGTTTCACGTACCAGGAATACATGTTAAGGTTTTAGAAGGTCTCTTTCTATAAGTCTATAATATATAACTAAACTATTGTTGTAAGTAAAATAAATAATGGTTTTAAACGTTTAAGAAGCTTCATTTAAAATTGAATTAAAATGCAGCGCCCTCTGGACTGGTGGCCATGACCTGGGCAGTGTGAGTGCCACAGAAAATCAGCTTGTGCCCCGCCTTTGGCACGCGTGCCATAGGTTGCCTACCCCTGCTCTAGAAACTAAAGCTTTTAATCAAAAGTTCACATTGCCTTTAATGCCTATAACATACCCCAATATTCTCTTTACAACATCATTTAACAATGTTTAAAACTAATAAAAGTAACAAGAAAAATACAATAGAAATCAGGAAGAAATAAGGCTGTAATTTTAAGTTTTACAATTCTGTAAAAACATTCACGTTCAAAAAGTATTTACTATTATTGTGTTAAGCCAGCATCACAGCTCTTAGCAGGATAGTGGGCAGAAAAAATTGACTTAAAAGGAAGTGCATCTACCTTTGTTTGAAAAGGGCCTACCACATTACAGGCACCACTACAACCAAAATAGTGGATAGTAATACACTTTTCTTTTTTTTCTTAAACTCTGCCAGCTCCAAGGACTACAAAGCTGACAGCCCACAAGAGGTACAATTACTTAGGCAATTCCAACTGTGCAACTATGAAGACAAATAAATAGAAGAAAATTTATGCACAATCCACCTTTTCATTCTGTAGTCAAACAAATTAACGAAAGTCTGTTACCTTAATTTTCACCAGTCCTGTCTTAACAGTTAAGTCCATGGTCTTTAATTATTTATAATGTGCTGGCAAAAATCCAAAACAATCAAAACATCCATGGCAACCCTGTTAATATATACTGTTCCAGTGACATTCTTAAGATAGTGATGAAGTGTTCACAGCATTCAGTTCAATGCAGTGTATTCTAGAGAGACAAACCACGATTCATTTAATAGCCACTGACCCCCCCGTAGACCACTTTGTGTCACTGGAAAAGTAAATTTTCGGGGTAAGTTACAAAGACATCACACAACAGGCATCTTCATTTCAAAGTCTTTCCCATATTCAACAATGTTAAGCTTCTTTATTTTTAGGTACAGCAGTAGCATGTTTCTAGGTGTCTGAAAAACCATCTGAATACTCCTATATGGGAGAAAGAAACGCTGCTTAGATGTGACAACACAAAGTTGTGCTGTATTTTGGGAAACATGCCGACAATATGCAGATGCAACGAGGCTATGTTCACATTATACCACACCACGAGTTACAGAAATGAACATACCAAAAGTACAAGTTTAGAGGAAAGGTGAGGAACAATCACAGGATGTGTTTTCCGCTCTCTGACACCAAAATATGATGCATATTTTCTGTAACTCCTGGAGTTCCAAAAAGCTGTTATTAAGCATCAGTGATTTTCACATCAAAGCTCAGCACTGGGAAATTCTGACTCCCTTGCCATGTGCATGAGAAGTAACCAAAACATGCTGCTATTTACAAAAAGGTTTATGACAGCAAAAAAATCTGATCCATACACAAGCCTAAACCAGTGGTTCTCAAACTATTGTACTGGTGACTCTTTTCACATAGCAAGCCTCTAAGTGTGACCCCCCCCCCTTATAAATTAACACACAGTTGTTTATATATTTAACACTATTATAAATGCTGGAGGCAAAGCAGGGTTTGGGGTCGAGGCTGACAGCTCGCAACCCCCCATGTAAAACCTTATGACCCCCTGAGGGGTCCTGAACCCTAGTTTGAGAACCCCTGCTTAGTCCCTGGGAGACCAACCAGACCACTCCTCAGCACAACCTACCAATACTGATGACTAACAAAGAGCCCAATGATGCCAGCCACTGGGGAAAAAAAATCAGGAATTTGTCACTTAAATCTGCTCCCCGCTCCTCTAATCCACTTTTAGAACCTAAGAGTGGCTTCACAGCCTGTATAACCATGTATATGTTTCACTGTGATCCTGAGCAATCAAGGACAATGCAACATTCTGAAGTGGTCTCTTCTCCCCCAGCTCTGTGTGCTACTACTATAACAGGTCCATCTTCCCAGATAAGGGAAAGGCAAGTTCAAAGTGCAAGAGCACAAATCATGTCATTATGGTGTTTTACAGAGTCCATGTAGGGGTTGCACAGAGGCAGAGCAGCAGCACTAGCAGCATTTGAAAGAAAGGTTGGGGGAAGAACAAAGCGCCTGGATCCAGCCAGCTCAGACAGAATTTAGAAGAAGATATTAAGTAGCATCAGACTCGCCTCAAAGTCCTCTTTATTTATTATCCTACCTACATGATGGGGGAAAAGGTTTCTCAGGGTGACAGTTGTCACGCACCTTCAGTGGCAGGTACACAGTCACATTTTTGAATAAGGCATTGTCTGTGCACGAGGTTGCATTTCCCACAAAGTTAGGAGAATAAGTTATAGTGATTTCAGTACCAAAGTGCCTTCCTTATATGACATAACTGATGTGACATGAGCCCCCCACACTAGAGGCTCTACCAGGATAACCATTTCTGTAAAATATCACACACCTAACCATATCAATTAAAAAAAACCAAAACCCTTGTGCACAGACCAGCATTGAAACTGTCCCAGAACAATACAACATGACATATCCACCTGGAAAGGGTATTTTCAACTCAGTATGAATTCCTGAGCTAGCAGAAAAAATATGGCTTATGAATTTCATGTCAACTGCGGAAGTTCACAGAATGCTGTATGAACTGAGCCAACGGTACATACACAGCTACCCTATTTTCCCAATAGCTTCAAAGTTATATCTATTCCTAGACTTTCCTACAATCTAATAACGCTACAAGCTATGCACACTCTGTGTGTGTATAAAAACTTGCTTTTTTATGCAAAAAAGGTCATTTGTACTTTTCCAAAATCAGATTGTGATCCCGCAGCAGAGATCAAGGCCGGCTCTTCAACCATTTCTCCTGATGCATTAACAATTAACAAATGCATCCTCTTCATTCTTGTAACAAGGCCCTCGAATTTCGCATCAAGAGATTCAGCTTTAAAAAAAACACACAGTCAAATTTCCCTACTAATTACTTCAAATTTTACAATAGAAATAAATTCCCCATTCTACATACTGCCCACAGCAAGATTAAGTTTGAACAACTGCGTCAGATTCAATACGTTGCTATAGGGTTGCCAAGCCTCCCAGTTTCGCTGGGAGTCTCCTGGAATTGGGCTCTATCTCCCAGAGGCTACTGCAGCCAAACTGAGAGATTTTAGGCGCTAACAGTCCGGCAGAGCTAAGGCAAGCTTCCTGCCTGCCCTGGCCCCACCACACTCCCGGAAGCAACCGGCACATCTCTGCAGCCCCAGGAGGGCAAGGGGGGACAGAAGGTCTCTGCACACTGCCCCCACCACAAGCACCGACTCCACAGCTCACACTGGCCAGGAACTGCGGCCAATGAGAACTGTGGGGGTGGTGCCTGCGGGCAAGAGGGCAGTGCACAGAACCTCCCAGCCCCGCCAGGGCTGCAAAGACATGCCGGCTGTTTCCAGGAGTGGTGCGGGGCCAGGGCAGGCAGGGAGCCTGCCTTAGCCTGCTGCACCTGCCAACTGGAAGCAGCCCGAGGTAAGCACTGCCCGTCTGGAGCCTGAATTCTTCACCCCCTCCCATACCCCAACACCCTACCTTAGCCCAGAGCCCCCTCCTGCACCGAAACCACCTCCCAGACACCACACCGCCTCCTGCACCCTAACCCATGCCCCAGCCCCGAGCCCCCTCCCAGAGCCAGGGCACCAAATCCCCTCCTTCACAAACTCCCTGCCCCAGGCTCAGCCCGGAGCCCCCTCCCACACTCTGAAACCCTCAGCCTAGCCCAGAGCCCACACCCCCCTTCCACACCCCAACTCCCTGCCCGAGCCAAGTGAAAGAGAGTGAGGTGGGGGAGAGTGAGCAACAGAGGGAGGGGGGATGGAATGAGCAGGGCGGGACCTCTGAGAAGGGGCAGGGCAGGGGGCAGGGCAAGGATGTTTGGGTTTCTGTGATTAGACAGTTGGCAACCCTATGCTACCAGAAGGAAGCACCTAAGAGCCAGCAAAAAAAGCACTCTCAGTTGAAAGGATATGTATGTGTAACAAGCTTCCAAAGACAGGATGAAATCAGTAGTCTGACCTTCTTTAGGAAATGCTGCAAAAACTTACTACTTGATAAAGCTTTTCCAACCATAACTAGAACAATAGTCATATATTCGAACACCTCTCTATCCTATCCAACCACTCCCCACCCCAAAAAAGCTTACCTTACTCAGAGCTTTCTATATGCCAGAAAAGATGACAAATCAGAGACTCCATGAAGCCCACTGGGAATTTGGCTACTGGCATTCTGTTTTATATAGGAAAAACTTAGACCCTATGGGCAATTTGAAAATGCTATGATAGACAGAAGTCTCATCAGTTTGCACAGAATAAAGTGTAATGTGGTAAGCTACCACTCTGCTGCTGAAAAATTCAGTACACATAGAGAACGTGGGCGCTAGAGAAAGCAATGTGGTGCAAAGAATCCCCATTTTCAGTTCAGTTTAAGTGGCAGCTGGTATATTTAATCCCTATTATTGCTACAATTCAAACAAGCAAATTAAAACATCCTTAATAATCATTCAGAACTGAAGGCATACAATGCTACAGACAACTGTATTCATTTATTCTTTTTGTCATACAAGTATACTGTGCATACTCTTAGCAAAAGGTCCTTACTTTCTTTCCTTACATCCACTGTGCATTAAGGGAGTATTATGGGTTTCTCATACAGCCTGGTATCTCTGTTTTACTTCCAATACAGCAAGTTGCCCCTTGCAACTTATTGAGGGAGAAACAGACACTGATAAAATCAATACTCCCTCTCTTTGGCCAATTCTGGTGTCCCTTTGCTGACCACCAACATTTACTTTACTGAAGATGGCATTGCAAAACCAGAAAAAAAAAAATCTTGTTTTTAAATGTAGCAGGATTTGTAACAAAATTTGCTGCTGAGATAGTTTTAAAATTGCATCTGTTACCATAAATTATTCCATTTTAACATTTTAGCATCCATGAATTTCTCAGTTACTGTTATACTATTCAATTCACATTAGAAAGCTGGATGTAAAAGTTTCAAGGTCAAGCAAATCTGAAATAGTCAAAACTAATGTGGAGGTACACCAAAACAGCGTTTTATTCTGGTTACTGGGTGCAAGTCCAACAATGCATTCAGTAATGTTGAATATTTGTTTTTAATTCCTTATTTTAAGAAGGTTGGGAATGAATCTTTAAATTATTATTGCTCAGAAAAAGAGTGAACTACTGACTAGTGGGGAGATTTTCAAAGATACTAAATGCAGTTAGGCAACTAATTCTCATTGAAAGTCAATGGAAATTAGAAACCTAACTGCATTTGGTGCCTTTGAAAATCTCTCTGTATCAGCACATAAGGAAGCACAATGCACATTGCCCCACCCATCTCTAGCAGTGCACCTTTTAAGTAATTTTCCAACTTCGTCTTATGGGTGGGGGACTGAACTATACTTGCTCACCAAGTGCCATGGTGTTCCAAGTGAAAAGTTATCAGAAATAATTCCTAACACTACTAGGAGACATAACTTTTGGCTGGAATATTTTCAGTTTTATGGCTTGGATAACTCAGATTTCTGTGATTACTGCTTGGGCTAAACTTATTTGTTGATATATAAGTATAAAGAAATATAAGACTAATACGACCAATCTTTTTAGAGGGCTGACATACAAAGGTGTTTTCTCATTGAGGGAGCTGTTGCAAAAAAGAAAAAAAAAGGCAGATTGGTAATTTACTGACATCATCAAAGATTAAAAGTTAGGTAATAAAGAATCAGGCAAGATAAGAACTATTAATTCACTTGGGAAAAACAGAAGACGACCTGAACTGAGCGTGATCCCTTCTAAACATACTTGATCCTAGAGGCAAAAGGAAACTGGGACATATAGAAGTCCTAGGCAACAGATCTGACAGAAAAGTGTAGAATAAATCCACAGTTATAAAAGGGAAGACTCCAAAGGGAGCTCCTATAGTGAAACTGTTCTCATAAATATGTGGCACAATGAGTTACGTGCCATCTGTGTTGTATTTCTATAGGGAAGACACATTGATAGAATAGAATTCTCCAGAGTCATAAATCTTTCAGAAAGAAGCACAAATGGAGGGAATTCATTTGTTACAATACTCTTAACAGAAGAATAACAGCACACAAAGAATATTGACAATCAAAACTGGAGTGAAGAAGCTTCTATAGATGGGTTGCTAGGTAATCAGATAAATTTCACTAATGCTCTGTTTTAGGTTTATCACATAATTGAGGCCAATTTATCTGAACAGGGAAAGAGCCAGAGGTAAAATACACAGAGACAGATTAATCTAAGAAAAGCTGCAAAGATTATTTCTGCAGTTTAAAAAAAAAAAGGGGGAGGAGGAGGCATTGAACAATCCTTACCTTGGCAAGCACATCAGCCATACTGTTAGGCCTCAGTGATCACACACTTCAAACTCAAATGCATTATGCTGGAGCAGTTAAGATTACATTTGCATTAACTTTGTTATTTCTTGACTTTGGGGTATTTAAAGGCTCTAGTGAAAACAGTTTTCTATGGAACATACATGTTATTTCTTTTACACTCTATTAAATTTGCTACTGATTCAGTTTAAGAGAGACAAGATGTATGGACTAACTATTGAAAAAGCAGAATATAGAAACGGTATTGCAGGAAAGACTAAATAAAGGGCTTTTATGGGAAACACCTATCAAGATAGTAACAAATATTTTCTCTAGCCACTCCTGTCTCCCCTAACTGTCTCTAAAGAGCACCAGTTGCCTTTAGTTTACATTAACTGTCTATCATTGCCCTAAATGCCACGTAGAAAATCATTCTTAGGAACTGAAAGTGTATTTTCTGCTGAATGGTTGACATAGTTATTAATACTGCAAATGCTAAAATTCATGTGCTGGCATCTGCAGAAATCCATGGACCATAGCTAGGAAATGGACACTGATACTCTGGAACTTGCTGCTCTAGAGCAGCAGTTTTCAAACTGGGGTATGCAAACTCTCATCGGGGGTACACAATGCATTTAATTTAGTAGACGTGACAATTTAATCATAGCTATATTATGACCCTATCTCAGATTGGGGTACACTGCAGACTACATTATTTGGAAAGGAGTACACAGCCTAAAAAAAGCTGAAAACCACAGCTCTCGAGTAAAGTCTCTGGGCTCCTTGGAAACTTGTGACAGCCACAGAAGGTGCAAAATGCAGGATACAAGAGGATGCTGGGAAAAGCAAAGGGGAGATGCAGCTGTCAACTGCAATGCTGAGCCAAACTCTGCTGCAGATCTCTGCAGTTTTACTCTGTGTTTGGCCCAAATCTCCTGCTTGGGAGTAATAGGGTACAGACAACAAGTCAGCACAGTGCATGGGTCCACTGGCCACCAGCACTGCTGGTGCAATAGACTACAAGTAGTAAAACAACTCATGAGTTGTAATAGTAACATCCATGAATCAGCTGAGTAGGAGCTTCTCACACCTTGCTTCCAGATTACATGGGAGGGTTTTGTCCCTCCCATCCCTGTTTGTCTACCCTCTTCCTCAAAGTCCATTCACTCAGACCTAGTGCTGAGGAATTAGATTTTCCCTGACAGATTAACCCACTTCCAATATGAAAAATCCAAGTTCAAAATCTTCAAACATAAATTTGTAATGCCAGTACCTTGGTTTTACCTATCAGCATGCTTCCAACTTGATTCAGAAGGAATACCTTGAGAGGTTAGAGAGTAGCTCATTCTCCATGTGCATTCAGTTCAACACCTGGCCTGTTTCTGCAGAAATGGCTAAAAAAAGATAACTGGGATACAGACAACCCTCCATTATAAATTGGACTGAGACAACCAACTCATTTCAGGTCACTGTAGAGTTAGCAAATGGTAATTACTGTTAGTCATTGTTGTCTTAGATTGCACTCAAACTGGTGATCTAGAATTTGTGAAAAATTCTATTACCACCATTCACCTGAGTCATCCAATGCCTAATAATTTTTAAAATGTTCTACTATACATTAATATATTACACAGAACCAGTGGGTGTTTTAGTGTTACAAAGAAAACTAAACTCCAAACAATTCAAAATTGAAGCACCACTACTAAAGATAAAGGATTAAATCCAGTGTGTCAGTTTGTACCATCTCAACAGTATGAGAATGAGAGAACATAACAGGAATGAATATTCACCAGCAGGAAGAGTATTATATGGCAAAAGCAAAAAGTGCACAATATCAAGATATGGGCAAGTAGAGATACATTAGTCTGATTTACAAAGAAGTACTACGGAAGTATTCTGAGTCAGATCAATGGTTAGTCTTTCGACAGAAGCCAGTGCCAGATGCTTCAGGAAACATAAGCTCCCAGTATGTGGTAGGTTCCTCACAAGCCACACACCTATGAAATCATTAGGCATTGCATAGTCTAAATAACTTTGTGAATCAATGTGTTTTCTATTACTTTGTCTTACTTCCCTATTAACGGTAACATATAGAATATCAAAAGGTTTCTCAACATTTGTTGCACTAATGGGAGAAAAGGGAACACCACAGTAAAATTCCCAATAAGTCTTGTAAAGTTGTTGTTTAGGGATGTCGGATAAACTGTTTTCAAAGATGCTTAAATAATTTCCTTTTAACTTTTCCTTTCCAAGACAGATTCTTGGGAAACCGACCCTTTTTGCTCAATGCATCGAGATTCAAGCTCTTTATTTTACTAGCAAAACTGATTTATTCTAAGGTTACACAAACAAGTATAAATCAGCCTATTACATATCTATTAGCTTCTCTCCCAAGATAATCCACCTCTCAATGAATTTTGATAAAATTCATGTATCAGAAGGGTAGCTATGTTAGTTTGGATCTGTAAAAGCAGCAAAGAATCCTGTGGCACCTTATAGACTAACAGATGTTTTGGAGCATGAGCTTTCGTGGGTGAATACCCACTTCGTCAGTGATGTATTCACCCACGAAAGCTCATGCTCCAAAACATCTGTTAGTCTATAAGGTGCCACAGGATTCTTTGCTGCTGATAAAATTCATGTGATTTTATACATACTGTATATGCTTTGTGAACAGACATACTTTTGAGACTTTAGCTTTTTGAAGTAATCTTGCAAAATACTTTATAAGTAAACATATGACTATACATATTGTACCCTACACAAATTATTCAAATCAACCCTTCATTTTTGAGGAGAGAAATGTCAATAAGCTTCCAAATGCAGAGATGGACTTTGCTGTCTGTTTTCTACCTGTTACAAAGAGAGCTCTGTTCAATTAGGAATGGTCCTGTCATTTATTAGAAGCTTATCTCAACATTTCTGGGGAGCTTTTCCACTGAACATGCTCAAGGTCAAGATACCAGATATAAACTCCATGTGATCTTCATTTAAAGTAGTATTTTTGCCAGTGCATTTGTTTTTCAGTAGCTACCTTCCTGTCTCAGAAGCCAATACATTGCAGATATTATCATAATACGCAATTTGAGACTTGTGTTTTTTTTTGGGGGGGGGTGTTTTTTGGTTTTTTTTTTTTTTTTTAAGAGGAAGTTTGGTTAGAATACACCCTGTAAAATAGGACATCTGTATGAAATTACTACATTTTCATACCTGGAGAATGTTTTTACATCACCTTTGAAGCTTTTTAAAAGGACGTCAAACAGTTTTGATGTACTAAGAGAAAGGTTTTAGTTGCAAAATCTTTTTCCGTGGGCTTGTTTGCACAGATGAAGCTGCAGAAAGCCAGTATTTCAAAGCACCTTGCTCACTATGGTTTTACAGAATCCCATAACTTGGGAAATAAAATATGCTTTAAGTTCTAAGAAAGGAATAATTAATTCGTTTTTCACTCCAAACTACACAGAAAGTTCTTGATCCACTAACCAGATTTTCCAGACAAGTAGAAGTAAAATTATAATGTCAGGCCAGTTTGTTATTTTCCATTGTTTCCCCTCCCTTCCCTCCACCAGTTACTTTGAAGACAATTTTTTAAAGGAATTAGAAAGATTCCTCTAAAAACACTAGTTTTCCTTCTACTACTTTAAAATAATCATTTAAAATGGTTTAAGTGAATTTAGTTATAGGAAAAGCTGATGATTAACACTGGATCCCAGTGTACACTTGATCACTGAAATGCCAGTATGCTGTGCCCTACAGGAATGATCCATAGGGAAGGAAAGTTTCTAGGCTAACTAAAGTGTTGAACAAAAACAGGGGCCAATTACTACCTACTGCAAATGTGTTTTTGCAACATGAACACTCGTCCATTAAGAACTAGACAGAGATAGCCAACATATTATTCTACCGAACAACCATCAGACAATATTGGTTTTCAGAATTGCCAATCTGGGGCCTTGCAGATCAGTTACCTATAGATGAAAGAGTCCATTACCAGCCATAAATGGTGGGCCATTTTTTCATTTGCAATGCCCTTACTAATAAAACTACTAACTCACTAGAATCAGTATTAGTTAACAAGTGGAGTATAAAACAGTCACAAATGTGAGCGCCCTCTAAGCCATTAGACTAAAAGACTTACTAGACAGGTTCTAGGTTCTAATTCAGCCCAAAACATTCGATCTTTGTGGGCCAGATTTTCACATCCTTAGTCAGGATGCTCCTTACTCCTGTTGGCTCCATTGGGACTACTTGTGAAGTAAGGATATCAGAATCTAACCCTATCCAGCTTGGGACATGAAACTTTTAAATGTACTTGTGCCATTTACAACAAGTTGAGTAAAACTAAGACATCGCTAGAAAAGAGATGCTATATCTGTGTTGTGCTTTATGGGGAAATTAATCCAAACACTGAAGTGTACAGACACATTCCAATCAAATAGTTATTAAGCTTACGGCAGCAGCATACTTTCTCAAATCATTTTGTTCACTCACATCTTATATTTAAGCCAAAATCCAGATTGTGCTTGATGTATACATTAGCCATTTCCAGTTTCAAACTTTGAGAAATAAAATCATACTACAGCACAACGTAGGGGGGATATGAAACTATACTACCACACAAGGGACATAAAATTCACGGGGATACTTGAAATAAATGGGAACCATGAGGTGAGGTCAATGGGGCTAGGAGCCTGCAGTCCTGGGTCCCCCCTCACTCACCGCAGCTGGGGGCTCGCTGCTCCTCAGCCTGACCAGCTCCAGTTCATGCTGCCTCTGTCTCTCTTCATGCTGCTTCTGTTTTTTGCAATCTTCCAACTCTCTCCGTTTTAGCTCTCTCCCCCATTCCACCCACTTCCGCTTCATGGATGCTGAGCTTCGCCAGGAGGATCCCCTGCTGGCCAGGGGTGTGACGGTGCCCTCGGTATTTGCTGGGCTCATCCTCACCCTTCCCCTAAGCATAGGAAGGAGGGGTCTCAGGAAGCCCTCAGCAGCCAGCTAACCACTCCCACCTGGGAAAGACACTGGTGCCTGTGCTGTATCTGCCAGGCTGCTTCCTTCAGAGACAGAGATCAGTTCATTTGAGCAATCAGCTGTTCTTTGGTGAACTTACCACTGCGCAGCCCCCTCTGCTTGCACAGCTCCACCAGGTCGCTCTTAAGCCACTTAGCATACATCTTCCTACTCAAAGGCCTGGATGCTCACCGTTCCCCCCAGTTTCCAGGGCGACCCCTAGTGTTCCAGCCCTTCTCGAGGTCACCACCTCTCTGCCAGGGTCAAGCAGCAGACTCTTCCACTCCTGGGTCCACTCGCTGCAATCCCCTGGGGGACCCTGTTACTGCAAAAGTCCTTCTCTCTGGTCATACACTCCCTAGGGTTAATCGACCCCTGAACCATCTCTCTCGGACTTGTCAGCACAACTGGTCCCTGTCAATCCTCCTTCATTTTACTGCTCCCCAGTCACTTACTGCAGGAAGCGCCGTTCATGGGGTGCAGTAGATCCCATCACTAACACCAGTTGTCATGGAATGTGGGGGAGACAAGGCCCTGCACCCCCAGCTTCCTGCAATTCACCATGACTCTCAGCCAGCCAGTAAAACATAGGTTTATTTAGATGACAGGAACACAGTCCAAAACAGGTCTTGCCGGTACAGATAACAGGATCCCCTTTAGTTAGATCCATCTAGGGGCCCCAGGGAGGCTACAGCCTGGTTGCGAAGCCCAAGCCCCGTCGGGGCGCCCCTCTCCATTTCCCAGCCAGCTCCAAACTGAAACTCCCTCCAGCCATCTCACTCTGCCTCCCCCGGCTCCTCCCCAAGCATTTGTATCCTTTGTCGTTTCCCTGGGCAGAGGTGTTACCTGGCCTCCAACCCCCCTCCTGGGTTCTCATGTTACATGCTCAGGTATCCTCCCTTCCCCAAAGCAGACAGTTCCAGCAAAACTCCCCTGCAATCTTCCCAGGTCAATACTCCCCATTCAGCATTCAAAGAACACATCAAGAACATTCCCACTTCAACACACATACACACTCCATGAAAAAAAATTACATGCTGACATTTTTAGAGTACAAGAAAATGACTGGAAAAAAAAAAGTCTTAATATAAATACAAATAAAAGTTAGAACAGCTGGCCAAAAAAGAAATAAAATTAGACTTTACAACGTCAGCAACCATTTAAAGATCTGCAAACACATCCTTTTCATATGAGCTCCGCTTATCTAGCGCTTCTCTCTCTGGTGACTGTCTATCCAAGAAAGATCCTTTCCAAAGACAATGCAGCTTTCTGTAGACAGGTGCTATGGCATACACAGACACTGTTCAAGAACAGTAGGGTGACTATGTACTTTTCCAAAAAGATAACCACGTGAAATGGAATGTTGTACAATGAGCATTCAGTAAAAGGTAAACAGTGACTCTCTGACTAAAGAATGCATTTGCAAGAGCCAGTATCTGAGGACAAATATTAAACTGTTGCTGAAATTAGGACAGTTCAATAGACTCATTAAGATTAGTTTAAAAATCCTCAAAGACTAGATTCAGCTGTTTTATTTTCCAATTTTTGGTTATAAACAGTTTAATAATAAAAACAAATGTGTTTTAAATCCAACAGGTAAATTTAAGAGTACATTAACTTATATTTTCAATTTCTCCCCCGTTTCTGGGCATCTATCACCACCTTCCTAATTACAGTGTGTTAAAACAGTGTTTCATGTTCTCCTGAATTTGAAGTGAACTGATAAGCAATGTGTTTTTGCATACTTCCTTGGAAATAGTAGACAATTCTTCAACTGTCCAGAACTGGAAGTTGTAATGGATGTAGACAAGGCACCTGTAATTGTACTGGATAGTGCAGACCACGGTACCCTAGAGATGCAGTGTTCTAACATATTTAGACATATTTATATGCTCCTCCCCTCCAGCTACTGTATGTCAGTTTCCCAAATTGATTGACAACAACTGGCATTTAGTTAAGAATGTGTTCTATTAAATCTAAATAATTGTCAAGATGCATTTCTGACCAGATCCTTTCAAGCATTTTCTCATTTAGTCACTACAGCCACAAAAGCAAACAATTCTCTGCTGTTTATTTTGCAAGTACTATGGTGAGGAAAGCATTAGAAAAAGCTAACAAGAACAAAGGTATCTCTCAGAATAAGAGCCTGTTCAAGATACAGCCTAAGTCCTGCAAATATTTATGGTAGGATCCTGACGATACAAGATCAACAATCTCAAGAAGCTGCACATCAAGAATATATAGAAAATACGAATCAAATCATGGGACTGCTTCACTAAAGGAGTCACTCTCTAATATAGATTTTTTTAAAAGTTAGAATTTCAGACTGGCAAAATCCAACCTATGGAAGTTAGGGTGACAGTCACGAACATGGTTCCTCTGGCTTGAAAGCAAAGGGCTCAATCTTCAAGAGCTGCACTTTGCACATATTGAGAGAGGTGCCAGAGCTGACATTATGCCACTTGCCCATCTCTACCCAATCTTGGTCCAGCCAGAGGCCCACTGCACTGGCTTTCACCAGCCCCCAAGGGGCTATTATTCCAGGTAAAGATTGCTATAGTAGCCCAAAGGAGGCAGGATCTGTTTCAGTTTCTCTTTCAATTAAAGCAAGTAGCAACCAGATTTGCTGGTTTGAATAACAAAGTCCATTTAACCCAGGGTTCTCAAACACACGGCCTGCAAGATCCTCGCAGCCCCCCCACTCTCCTCCAGCGTTTACCTAGAGCAGTTCCGGCCCAATGCACACCAGGGGCAGGGTAGGCTCCCTCCCTGCCTGCCTGCCCTGCCCCAGGAAGCGGAGGCAACCTGCGGGAGGAGGGGCGCAGGGGTGTGTGTTGATGTGGCTTCAGGCACTGCCTCCAGCAGCTCCCATTGGCCCCAGTTCCCCGTTCCCGGCCAACAGGAGATGCTGGGGGCGGTAACTGAAGCAACAGCAACACACACACCTCATGCCCCTGCTCTCCCACATTCCAGCCATTTCCTGGAGCGGCATGGGGGCAGGGCAGGCAGGGAACCTGCCCGCCCCCCGAACCTCTCCTGCAGTCGAACCCCCTGCCCCGACCCCCTGCTGCACCCCAACTCACTGCCCTGAACCCCCTGCCGCACCCCTCCTGCATCCTGATCCCCTGCTACACCCCTCCTGCACACCAACCCCCTGTCCTGACCCCCTGCCACACCCCTCATCCCTTCTGCACCCCACACCAACTCCCTGCCCTAAGCCCGTGTCACACTTCACACCCTTCCTGCACCCTCTAGGGGCAGGGAGGGGATAGAGTTGGGGTGGGATTTCAGGGAAGAGGTTGGAATGGGGGCAGGGAAAGGGTTTCATGGAAGGGGTGGAGTGGGGGAGGGGCCAAGGGCAGCGGAGGGTGCGTGTGTGTCAGTAATGTGGCCCTCGGGCCAATGTACTAGTCCTCATGTGGCCCTCGTGGTCATTTGCGTTTGGGACCCCTGATTTAACCCAATGGAAAAGTTGTCTGAATCCTGAAAAAATATTGGAAATAGGCTTCTGGATGTTGTCAAAAACCATTTTTTTTTTTTTACCATCAGTTTTTTTCCCACTTGTTTCCACTGATAGCTTCACTCTGGATAGCATCCCAAATGTTTAATGTATTAAAGAAAAAAATGGCACTAATAAGATGCAATTACACATAAGGTTATCCCATGACTTCTTAGTACTGTAATTCACAACTTCTCTTTCCCCCTTCTTCATTCTCCATTACGATCATCCCTTCTATCCTAGATCAGATTAAAAATTCCATGAGGCTTGGAATTATTTTAATTGTCTGTAACGCACCATGCACACCTATGATATTGTCTGTAACAACTAAACTCTACTTTAAAAACAGAAGGAATATGGTCAGATTATTTCTGCAAAAAGGTTTCCTGTTAGAAGAGACATCAAGAATTGAAAATGACATTTGATATCCCACAAATGAAGAATCTAAGTCCCTGATTCTGCATACTTTATGTGCTTAACTTTATACACTGCAAGTAGTTCAGTGAAGTCAGTGGGGAAGCGATATGAAACAAATCTCAAAAGGACAGCAAGTAGGAACAGTATTCAAAAATCTTCTTCTTTTCCCTTCAAATGCTATGACCTTCCAGGGATAGAAAGAGGTCTTTTTTCTCTAATCACTTCATTCCAGTATAATATCAGGCAGCGATTAGTTGTAAAGGAATACTACAGCCCAGGTTATAACTCTGAGCTTCTACCATAGAAGACTAAGGGCATAATCCTGAGAGGTGCTAAGTATCTTCAACTCTCACTGAAGTTAACAGGAGCTGAAGGCATTCAGCATTTTATAGGGTTAGGCCCTAAATGGGAATTTAATTGTTGTTTAAAGCAGTATCCTTCTTATAGAATGTTTTTCCCTCTTCTTATACTGTTCATTCTATCACAATACTTTGCTCTTTAGTATCACGTTATTTCCTTCACATTTATTGAAAAAGTAAATACAGAATAAAGTTTTAAAACTGATCTAGTATTTGCATTTAACGTTAATTTCTAAAAAGCTGTAGCTGGATATAAAAATATTTATAATATATCTGGACATCGATTTGGTAAAAAGAATTAGACAGAAAGAGTCAAAACTCCAAAAACTTGTCTGGATGAAAACCAGATTTGAGGATATGGGGTGCTTGGACAGAAATAAAAAAAGTGAAAAGAGAGTCTGATAGAAATTCTACACTTTATTCAGAAGAGCCTACTTGATTTCAGAGCTTTAGGTACAAAAGGAAAGAGTAATTATATTGAATTTCAAGTTGCATAATGAAGCTAGTTTACCTGTAGCATATTGGTTTTCAAATTCTGACACACAATACATGCCCCCAAACCATGTAAACAATGCAAAAAATAAAATGTATTGTTTAATAGAAAAACAGAGACAGCTATGCATTCATTTCCAACTGCATAGTACACTGTTTTGTCATCAATTTTCTTGGCAACCTCAGAACAAAGGGACTAATTTGGTACTGATTTCATTTCATTCCATGCAGGACTGGAATTAATGAGCACAAAATTTGGACCAAGAACTAAAAATGAACAAACAATCTCCCTCCTCCTCCACTCAAACACACACATTTGTATGTGTACTATACAAGCAAGATAAATATGGAAGTAGTTTCTGCAGCACCTCTTCAACTCATGGAAAAAGAAATCACTGAAATATTTGTCTGCTGTTTTGGTCTGACTTAATTACACTCATCCTATTTCTTATTTCACATTACTAAGTATTTCAAAAGTTTTATCTCCTGTTTAAAAAACAAGAATGCTTATTTAAATGTCTTAAAATATTCAAGAAGATTAACCCTTGTTTTGCCATCTTCCCAAAATGATTTCCATTAATTTTTAATGTATTATTTAGTAGCTCATTTTTCTTCTTGGAATACAGTTATAGTAAAGCAACAATAAATCTGTTGCTAATAACTGGTGACATACCATAACTCGACAACACCTATTATGGAATCCATCTTCTCAAACATATTTTGTTGTTTTTAAACAATGAACAACTTCATTTCCTTGTCAATCATTAAAAAGATAATTGAAGTACCCCAATTTTAGGCTTTAGTTATTGTATTTTACTTATTCTGAACTGCTGCAAAATGTATTTTACTATTTTAAAATATGACGGGATCATCTATCATTTGAATTCATTAGTCTTTTTTTCTTTTTAAAGTATAAAATGTCAACCTTTTGTATTTGTCATTGGAGACCATTTGGTTTTAATGAAAAATAGATTTGTTTTTTCTTACTATCATCACAAAATCAAGCAAAGATGCTTCCTACTAAAGTCATGAAATATAATGCACATAGTAATTTATTTCTGCTGGAAACAACCACTCTTAGAATTTCATGTAAAGGACAAACCCCTTTTTTTATTTTCAATACACTTACTTTTTGCTTGCTTCACAGACATCAGCAATATTAGAGAAAAGATGGTGGTTTTCTGTTTTGGTCATTGTTAAACTCAGTTCTTTGGAATTTTTAAACATCCGGATCAGAATCTCCAAGCTCAGCAAGTATGAATGTTCAGATGATATTACTTCAAATATAGCCTGCACGGTAGAAAAAACAGACTTACAATCAACTGTTTTGTTTTGGATGAGTTTTGGTGTAAATTACAACAGAATAATTTATCATCCAGACTAAGTCTGGCAATAAAAGTTTAACAGTAGTCACAAAATTTACTTTTAGATGTAAAGTGAAGTACTGCAAAGAAAAAAGATAAGATGCAGCCTTTTCAAATCTGACTAATAGACAAGGGTATGTCTATACTGCAGGGCTGGCCTTACCATGAGGCCACCTAAGGTGCCAGACTGTGCAGGGGGCACCACTAGGACCCAGCATGTAGAAAATTGTGTCTGCTGCTGGTGCACATGTATTCTCTCTGCTCTAGATGCACAGCAATGGTGGAGGGCTGTGCTGGAGAAAGGAGGGCACAAAAGACAAAACAGGCAGGCCCTCTGCTGGAAGCCGCATGCTCCTATTACACCCCACCCAGGAGAGGAGCAGCAAAGGTGCCTCCTCCAGGCCTGTCTCGAGAGGCTGCATGGAAGCAGCCAATTGCTGCTTTATTCCAGCGGGCTCAGATAAAAGGAGTCTTAGTAGGTCAGGTCCTGGCTGGGAGCTCCTCTCTGGCCACAGGAGCATGAACTGAGAAAGAGAGGACCTGAGAACTTTAACCCTGACTAATTCAAGGAAACAGTACATGGCTTCTCTTTATAGGGCCCAGAGTTGGGACCCAGAGTACTGGGCGGGCCTGGGTTCCCCCACTGGCCACTGACAAAGCGGTCTAAGCCCTGAGAAAGGGACCAGGTGCATTCAGAAGTCTGAGCAAAGAGCTGGATTTAAAGGGCCCAGGGCCAGAGCTGAAGACCCTGGTGAGGGCAGACGGACAATTTTTGTTGGGGTAGCAGAGTTCAGAAGGGGTTTGTTTGGACTGTGAGACCCAGCTGGAGAGCAGAGCCATTGAAGACCCACCAAACAAGGTTGACAACCTACAGGGGGGCTGCCAAGAGCAGGCAAGGCCTGCAGTATTGCATGAAGCAGTAGGAGGCACTCAAGAGATGAGTGCCTTATTACACCTCTCTAAAGCCTTTGCTGTGCGAAGAGAAGGAGCCAACTCCAAGGCAAATCTGTAGGGATACCAGAGACATCAGGAAGGTGAGTATGCGGGATGTCCCCTTCCCACAGCTAGCCACTCTCAGTTCCCTCGACAAGATACCTGTATAGCCAGCAGACTCAGAACAAAAAAGGATATGACCAGGAACATATCAGGAGCCATATAACAGCTGCATTAAACAGCATGGTCCTTGTAAAAGTGCATGTCTTAGTACAGGGAGAGGTATAAAATTAATAACGCTTAAAAAACAATATTATCCCTGACTGATGTATCCCTCGGCCTCAGAGGTCTACAGAACATAGCCAGATGCTAGCCGGACTCAGGCAGTGAGCTATACGGGAACTCCTCACTTAACATTGTAGTTATATTCCTGAAAAATGCAACTTTAAGCAAAACAATGTTAAGTGAATCCAATTTCCCCATAAGAATTAATGTAAATGAGGGGGTTAGGTGCCAGGGAAATTTTCTTCAACAAAAAACATACACACACACACGCATAAATAAATAATCAATCACACACACACGCAGTATAAGTTTCAAACAAAATTTAATACTGGTACAGTGATGATGATTGTGAAGCTTGGTTGAGGTGGAATCAGCGGGTAGGGTATTTCCCAGGGAATGCTTTACCGCTAAATGAACTAGCAATTGACTGAGCCCTCAAGGCTTAACTCTCAACACTCTACAAGGCAGTAGGAAAGGAGAGAGGGCAGACAGAGACACAAACCCTGTGTGTGAGAGAAAATAAGGCGCATTTCCCCTTTAAGTAGCTGACACCAGGCTTAAGTACACTGCCCTGTTAATTAAATCAGCTTGCTGAGACCTGAGACAGCAGCCTGCTCTATGGAAGATGGGGTAAGTAGGGTGCAGGAGCAGGTGGGAGGGGGAGACACCCCGACATTAGCCCCCCTTTTCCCTCCTCCCACCGTACAGCAAGCAAGAGTCTCTGGGAGCAGCTCCAAGGCAGAGGGCAGGAGCAGCACATGGCAGTGGGGGGAGGAACAGCTGCCGCACAGGGAACTTAGGGGAGTAGGGAGCTAATAGGAGGCTGCTGGTCCACCCTGGTTCCAGCCACTCACCAGCTAGCTGCAACGGGCTGCTCTTCCTGCAAGCAGAGGACAAAACAGGGGGCTGGCGACATTAGAAGGGAGCATTTCACAACTTTAAACAAGCATGTTCCCTAATTGATCAGCAACTTAACATTGACACAACGTTAACTGGGACGACTTTAAGTGAGGAGTTCCTGTACTTATATGGCAAAGGTTGTTTGAACACAGCATTCTGGCCATTTTCCTTTGCTCACCACACGTATTTCTAACTTCACCCTGGCTATACGTCATATCCTCCAGCTGCACTCACCAGGACAGGATTTGACTAAAGAGAGCTGCAGAGTTCCATGACTAATTTGTTCTGATCTGTGCATTTTTGTACGTAGGGGAATACACAAGCCTAGCCTTCACTGTATTATTGAGGAGTTTCTTTGTTTCTGATTTTTATGAGAGCCCTCTTTGACTTCTTCCAGTTTGAGAACTGCAAGGCCATACTAGTGTGTTTGAAAGTTAGAACTAAAGCCAATTTGCTATTAATGCAAAGTACAAACAAGTTTTGGTATATCATCACTTTATACCCAAAACACTTAGCATAACAGAACAAATCAAGATAATCTTAGCTCGCATATAGAGTAATAACAGTAAACAGAAATGGAGAGAGAAAGACTGAGATCATATTTACCAATTACCACTTTATAGTCCACTTTGGAGACTTTCTATGAAAGAGTCTGAGAGACTTGACTTGCATTGCATCAGCATGAGCAGACGTCTCTATCGCAATAGCTAATGAGTGCTTCATGAAAATACTAACAGACAGCTGTGAACTGCAGATTTGTGTAGTCTGCAGAAGTACATGAATTCAAGATTAAAACGACGATAGTTTAAAGGGAAGTGAATGTATTAAAAAGTATTACTATTTAGAGCATCATAATTATAGAAGTATTTCCTTTCGACACAATATACACAAAAACTTAGCATATTAACTTAAATCACAATTATAGGTGGTGCTTCAGTTTAAAATCTTGTTCCTCTTAAACCCCACCCAACAGTAGCAAACAAATTTTTCCAAAGTTTCCATACTGATGGTGCGTTACGGAAATTTATCTAACAAATAGGCTTCTAAGTTTAAACTATACACATAATGAGAATGGTGTACAAACACCAACTGCAGGCATAGCTGCATCCTATGATTACTTCTTTTTCATTCCTGTAAAAGCTGCCTCTACTGAAACACTAGCACTAAAACACAAAAACCTGAGGCTTGCAACGCAAGACATCTTTTGGCTAAACGTAAAGGCTCTAAACCTGAAAGACTTGCTCTCTCTGAGGAAGTATATGTAGATCTGACTTCAGGGAAGCTCGAGTGGTGGCATCCCATTCAAAGGGATGAAAAGGAGGCCCTCTCCCAGGCAGATGACAACAGGCAGAAGGAGAATCCCTGGCTTGTTCAGTGACATGTCATGTCTCTTGGGATTTTCCTCATCCATAAACAACAAAATACATCAAAATCCTCCAGAGAGCAGACAAGAAATCCAAGGGGATGGGGGACTTGCAGAGAAGGAGACTGTTATAAATCTTGTGTACACAATCTAGAGATAATGACCTATGTTCTCTGCTAGAGGGTGGGAGGGATAGCACAAAAGGCGCCAGCTGCAGCTTTGATTCTGGAGCTGGTTCCATGCTTGCCTCAGCACAGTGCAGAGGGGCTGATTGGCAATGACCTCTAAGGAGTCATCCATCAGCCAGAGTTCACTGGAGTACAGCCTGCCTCATCCACACCACCACCAAGAGCGCACAGGTGGTCGTCCCAGCTACCCAAGCTGGAGACTCACATGCTAGGGAGATCCAGTTGGTTTCACTGTCCCTTGGTGCCGACAAAGGAGACACAGAGAGGGAGAAAATCCTGCCCATTTTATAGAGCAGCAGAGAATGGAACTAGGCTGCAATTAAAGTTGTCCCCCTTATGGACAGGTACATAAAGGAAGTGCACAAAATATCGAATCAGGCATGCTGTATATTACTAAATAATCAACAATTAAAAATTTATTACTTAAAGAATACCTCTTGCCTCTTTCTTTCCTCCTGACTGATCGTCTGAGACAGTCCATTCTTTTTCACCTAAAAGACAAATTTTAATATTTAATATCCTTATGGAGAACAGTTTCTTTTACATTATACAATATCCAAGTAAACAAGGATTCAAGTTTTGTGCTAAAAATTAAGCGGCAGATTTTGCACACACAAGTATTTGAGCATGCAGATCTTTTTTTTTTTTAAATTAAATAACTTAACTTGCATATACACAACATACCTGAATGCAATTTCTGAGGCCTACTTGAAAATTTGTCACTAAATATTTTCTCTCTCACCCCAGGGCCTTTTTAGAGAGATCGTTCATTGACTAAAATTTGAACCCAACATCACAAATTCACTTGAAGCAGACATTAAATTTATAATTTCGCCTGGTCTCACCTTCCCCACTCCTCCCCATCCTACTCCTCAGTCACTCAGTCTCAACTCCTGCCTATTCTCTCTAATTATGCCTCTCAACCCAGCCTCCCCCACTACATTCTACGCTTCACAGCCCCATCACAACCCTTTTAAGCTCTGCACCATCCATTCTCCCTCCTTCCTTCAGTCTCCTTCATAGCCTACCGTCTAATCTAAAGTTAAATCATCAGCAGCAGCCTTTTGTTCCTCTATCTCCCCCTCTGAAATTATATGTAGAAAAGATGTAGGGGTGAAATGACATACAAGGTGCTGAAAGTCAGAGCGGGAGGTGGAATATCATTGGAATGGGGATGATATAACAAACAGTGATGTGCTTTTGTGCTGCGTATATGCAATTTGGGTTTGTTATTTTAATGAGATAATGCATATTTGAATATGTAAACTAGGATATTTCGTATCTGCAATTTGCGTGTAAATTTCCAGGCTTGAGTCAGGAGAGGTTGGGGTTTTTTGCATGCTGCTGTCTCAGGGAGTGGAAGAAGTAAGCAGAGAGTCTGAAAGCATTTCTATGCATGGACAACACTTTGCCATTGTCTTCTGGAAAAAGACACGGGAGGAAGGCTGGAATGTGGAAGAAAGGAAACCAGATTTCTGCAGGAGGACTACTGTGATGATAATAGTGGATGGTGAGGGGCAGATGCAATTCTGAGGGACAAAAGGAAAACCAGGTCTGATCATGTGACCAGATTTTGTGGGGCTCACGACTGTGGTTTGCAGCAAGGATCAGATATTGGGAGGGGAGTACTACTGGTACCAGACAAGAATTAGGTGTATAAATAGTGTGCGATGAGGTTGGAGAGGAGGGTGCTATTCCAATGCTCTGAAGTGTAAATTCCTCCAGTCTCAAGACCTGAAATTACGACCTTCTTCTATAAACTGTACTGACCCCGATGCCAGCATGTAGCTAGTGGCTGGGTCCTCCTCTTTTCCTGCTAGGCATGCTCCCTGTCAGCCATCTGCACCTGGGGACTCACGACTGGGTCCTGGGGCTGGCAAGGAAGGCCAGATAACAGAGTGCACTTCAAACACTACCCACAGCTTCCTGTACCTCCAGAGAAACAATCTGTTCTTAGTATTTGTAAAGTTCTATGAAGATGAAGTGTTTGTTATTATAAAGGGCTGTAGCTCAATGTTTTCCTCAACAAGCACCTGGGGATCAGCTGTGAACAGGAGAGCGCGCTATGCCTTACTAGTGAAATGGAATGTTTATGCTTTTTATTTTTAATTAGCAACCATAAAGTGAATAAAACGAATCACTAGGAAAGGTGGTGCATATTTGCTAAAAATGTGCAGAGATAGGACATCCCTATGAACGTGTACAAGAGATCTCTAATTCCTGTTAATACAAGTGGCTAAGTTTCCATGGATGGTGCTATAGCATTTTCCAAAATTTGCAGTTTTGTGTTATACTCATATTTAGCAAAATAATTATATGAATACAAAAAGATAATTCCTCTTGTTGGCAAGTGGCTCAGTCCTGTGCACACAGAACTCAATGGCAGAACTTCTCTGACTTCAGTGGGAGCAGGGCTGGGACCAAAATGAGTGCAGAACTACTTTCTGTACTCTCAGAAGGACAATACAGTTTCCACTTTGCAATGAGGCAGGGATGCTTTGGCAACAATAGGCTGAAAGCGATGGTACCACTAAGACACTAACTAGTGATCCAATTGGCTGGCAGTCTCATGGGTTGGCATATCCATACAATTGTCTAGCTTACATTCTAGCACCATATCAGTTTCTGCTTCACTACATCTGCTGGAGGTGGTGTTTTAGGCTGTGCACTAGTCTGGGGAGCAGGACTTCCCCAGGTCATAGCCAATCAAACACAGGAATAGCCAAAGTGGATCAGATCTGAGATCCATCTAGTCTAGTATCTTATCTCTAACAGAGGCCAGTATCAAATGCATCATAGGAAGGTATAAGAACCCTGCAGTAAGAAAATGTGCGATGTTTACCTCAGACATTAGGCCTCCTCCTGTTCTCCTAATAGTTAAAGGTTGGCTTAAACCCTGAAGCATGAGGTTTAATATCTCTTCCAACATTTTTATCTTGAAAACAAATCTGGATATTCTTTATATCCATATAAATTAATCTTGTTATGTTTTTGGCCTCAATGATTTTCTGTAGCAAGACAGAATATGTATTTCCTTTTATCAATTTTGAATTAGCTACCTTTTAATTTCATTAATGTCTCCTTGTTAAGACATACTGAAACATGGAAATCGGAAGTTCCTGATCTACCTTTATATCATTCGTTATTTTATATATTTTTTCCATGTCTCCTCTCATTAGTCTGCTTTCTAGAGTAAGCAATCACAGTCTTTTCATTCTCTTTTTTCCATGTCCCTGATCATTTCTTGTTGCCCTTCTCTGAGCCTCTCTAATTCTCCAATATCTTTTTCTGCAAAGTTCTAGTTTATGGGTGGAAGAGCGAGCAGAGTGATTAACAGTAAAAGGGCTGTAGCCATAGGCAAAATAGTTAAATGATCAAATAACTGAATGAGGAAAATATTGGAAAGTAAAGCACAGAGAAGTGAGAAACAAACCTTTTTAATACACTGCATTAGCTGTAATTTTCTTTTTTTATTATCTATATAGCAACAGCACCTACAATGGGCTGAAATGGCACTATCCAAAAGAATAGTGAAAGACAAACCTACCTACAAAGAACTCAGAATCTAAAATGACAAACAACAAATGAAGATTTGGGGCAGGGGAAGAGAGGGAACAGCCAAGCACTTTCTCAAACCAACCTTCTACTTCACTGTTAGTTAGATAATGTCTTATAGCCATCATCATGATAGAAGTGGGTCTTGAAAAGGAATTTGAACAAGACAAGATTTAAATGCCATGACATTTCAGAGCTTTAAAATATTCTTCAAAGCTCAATGTATAGCTGTGTAGCAAGAAGGTGGGAACACTAAAATCACTAATTATACCGTCCGGGAAGATTTTGCTTACAACTCCTAAGTAACCGACTCATTACCTTCAGTTTCATATTTGTTCTAATGAAAAGGCTGACCTCAGCCCAAGCCTGCATAGCTGGTTTAGCCAAGTTCTGCATGTCTAAAGTTACCTTTTCAGAAATGCCAGATTCATTTTATTCTTCACCTTTTTATATGTTTATAGCTCAGATAATCTATTGCACCCACTTTATTTCCCTGCCTTCCTTACAGGTTGTGAAATTTACTAGTTTGACATGATTTACTGGACAATTTTGCATTTAGTTCTTTAATACATCACTGCACCATCTAGCTTTGCCACAGAACTGAAAACATAGGCTCTCTGAGACCCAGCGCGTTTCATCTCATGGGAGCTATGCCTGGTTTTCAAAACCCTCTCTCTTACCCAGTACTCCCCTCCCTCCCTCGTCCCCCCACTTACGAAATCAAGAAGGGTAAGCAAACAACCTGGTACAAAGTCTGCTGTGCTGGGGGTGAAGGATGAAACGTTATGTAAGATGACCATTAATAACTACAAACATGGTATTTCAGCTCTAACTTAAATCAAACTTTTTTTATGCTATGTCTGGTGCCAGTACAAATTACCAATAAATGTTCAAAAGCAGTTATTTTGTAACAGGCAATACTCAATAATAGGTATCCAATAATGAAAAATAATACTTTAAAGAAGCTGGCTCACAGAACTAGAGAGAAAGAGGAGGCTTGGTTATCACACTAGCATGATGAATGTAACAAAGAAATAGGTGAACTCCTGCCTCCAGCCTCCTAGTAGTCTCATTATTTACACAAATGCAAAGATAAAACCCTAACACACATAGACATTTGTCTTTTGTTGAATAATATTCATTTGTTGCAAGAGATACTACTGTAACTAAAATTACTTTAAATTCTCAATTTGCTAAAGAAAAATATGGACCTGTGTTGTTGGAGTTTTCTTTAAGTACTAACAAAAAACTCTTATTGCATTGACTGCATTTTAAATTGATCCATAAAGAAAGACTGTTACATTGCCAGTTAATGAAATCTGTGTGATAAGTAGGTCGAACTTCTAAGTACTAAAACAAGGTACTCTTATAATCACAAAGGCATCTATACAGCTGTCCATAGTACAAAACTAATGAAGACTTTAACCCATTATAACTAATGTACATAGGGTTGAACTACTCCTATTACAGTACCTGGAACTGCAAAGGAGTCAACATCAGTAAGACAGCGCTTACGAAATTTACAGCCTAAGTAGGATTTTATTGAATCTTAACAGCTAGTGCTTCAGGGTGTGAACAGCCAGCAGTTCAAGTTGTCAAGGTACAAAACTTGACCTGTTAACATGTGGCCTCTATTTTACATCCAAGCTAATCCTTTTTGACTCCATATATAGAAAAGATGTTGTTATAGCTTAAGAATGCAATGAACAAAACTTTCCCACTCCACAGATCTCATCCAAAAGCCACAAAAAGCAGCATTCGGAGGATTAAATAAGGTACGAAATCATGGAACTTCTAACTTTTTCTTATTCTCAACAGACATAAAAGTTGGAAAATCCTGAAGGTACCAACATAGCATTATTGTTTCTTTGTTACCATATATTAACACCTCCACGAGGTTGCTAGTAATATCGTGGTGCTGACTTAAAGAGCTGGATCTTAGTTGGTTTCCTGTCACTTCTGAGGAAGAACTACTGTGCATGCTGAATGAAAGACTGCAGTAAGGATGGGTGTCCACTATCCCTCCTTGTCTAAGCATAGAATTTGCCCTGGTTTAACTTACAACAGTTTAAAAATCATTGCCAAACCACTTTTATTTATAATGGCTTATTTCAGTTTAACTTAAACCTTTGCTTAAAATATGCTAAAATTTGTTTCAAGCCAAGTTTGTATCAGTTTAAGAGTGGCCACATGTCCTTCTGCACTGATTTAACTAAACTGATTTTTAAATAATACCTGTAGTTAAACTGATGCAACTTTGCTTGTCTGTAACCCTCTAGCTTTGCCCAGAAACCAACCACGTGTGGGTGGAGATGGGAAGATCAGAGAAACTGTCCCTTCTCTGTATACATTTTGGAGTTACTCCTGAGAAATGAAGGGGAGTCAAAGAAAGACACCATCTGCCAAACAAAGTGAAAACGATACTGATTACTTCTGTTAACTAATCCACTTTAGAGTAGCAAAAAAACAGGCTCTTACATAAGTAACAAACCTCTACCAATAGCTAAAGAAATCTGTTGAAAGTGAAGACAAGAGTTTTTCCTGCAGCCAATTCACTATATTCCTACAAAAAAAGCAAACAGAAGGCTCCTCCAATAGCATGAGCTTTTCCTGTTTTACCAGTATAAGAAAATCTAGAATGCTCTCATTGTTTTGACAGAAGCAGCATACGTTGCTGGCACTGAGAACACAGCCTCATCCTTTTGACAGGATCATAAAAAGGAAACTCTTCAAGACTCATCCATTGAGTTTCTTCCGACTCCTACAAAAGCATGTGGAAAATTCATAGAAATGCCTATAAATATACTTAGATTGCAAGCTCTGTGGTGCAGAGACCATCTTTTTGTGTTGTGTTTATACAGCACCTAGCACAATGGGGTCCTGGGTCCATAACTAGAGCTCTTAAGTACTATCACAATACAAACAGCAAATAATAATTTTTTGCTCTCCATTTTCCTCTGCATAAGAGGTGCAAAACTACCATGTGCATTAGAAAGACTAGTCTGGCAATCTCACAAGACATGAGACTGTGAAACTATCCCTGTGGCTGGTGGTTAGAATTCCCAGGTTTACCATCTACATTTGTTCCTTTCATATTTCATTATTAATCATGAACTCTTTGATCACTATTTTTGATGCACCAAATATATATGTAGAAGCAAAGAAATGCAGCAAAATAAACAACATTTAGCAAAAAGTCACCACACTACATACAGCACACTCAAATGCAGCCTCTTTGGGACAGGGAGGGGGGCTGTAAAGTGTGATGCACATGTGGCGGAAGGGCAATGTTGACTAAATGCATTCAGGCAAACCTCTAGTCTTATGAAAAGTCTCATGGGAACTGAAGAGCTTTATTGCGGTCACCAGAAAAGCCTAGGATCACATATAAAAAGCACATGTAACTGAGAACCCAATTTGCATGTGCAGCTACCACGATGGTATGCACCTAGATTGTATATGCAAGTATTTGCATATGAGGACATCTGGTTAAATTCCTAACTGTCCAGTTGTATCTGGAACTGTGCGCATTTATGAACTATTAAACACATGGCCTTTTGAAATTTGAAAGTCAGGAGCTATATGTCCATGCAAAGGACAGGAGCTTTCAGGTTAAAGTGAGCTTCTCAACCCACTTTCTATGACAGAGTGTCAAGGAGACTAAACCTCCAGTCCTCCATGGTCTTCTTATGAAAAGCAAGGGTTGTGTGAAAGAAAGGAAAAGAAAAAGAAAAAAAAAGTTCAGTCATGGTTTATGGTCCTGATCTAAAGACTGTCCATAGCCCTCCCATGCACAGAATAAAAGTGCAAACACACAGAACTCAGTTTAATCTAAAGAAAGCGCCACATCCACCCCACTAGAATTGAAACCACTTTTTCCAGCAAGTCTGGGTATTTTGAATGTGATGCTTCAACGTAGGGTAAACTGCACCAGTGTAAATTCTATCTATTCTAGGGGGTTACCATGGTGTGGCTACACCAGTGCTAAAATCCTGGGATAGACAAGGCCTGAGGAGTAATCATTGTGCCCTATAGGAAGTGTTTGTAAGATCAGGCCCTTCAGATGGTAAGCATGCAATTCTTATCTGGATTGTGAGCATTCAGCACATCCTTTAAATTACATTTTTTTAAATTATGTAAGCTTGCAAGTCATTTGTAAAAACGTAAAGCTGAATTGCAATACGCTATCCTTTGTTTTACACACATACATTTTTAAAAATCCTTTATTTTGATTGTAGTGTTGGTGTAGCCAGGTTGGTCCAAGAATATCAGAGAGGTGAGGTAATATCTTTTATCCAACCAACTTCTGCTGAAAAAAAAAACGAGCTTTCGATTCTACACTGCGCTCTTCTCTTTCACCAACAGAAGTTGGTTCAATAAAAGACATTACCCCACCCACCTTGCCTCTCTGTTTTATTTTGATTGACAATATATACCAAAAAATGTCCAGTCAAGGTTAATCCAGAGCAATCATTTCCATTGGTACCGAACCATTCTCTTCCACAAGCGAAGCCCAGCATTTCTAGAGGAATGAAGTTGAAATTACTAAATCCTCAGCTCACTCACTTTCTCCTGTCATCCACTTTATTTAATTTTTCCTTATGTTTTTGTTGTATAGATACTTAATTTATCTTAACAATTCACATACACTGGCTTTTGTCTTTTTCAGCAAACAGACATTTCCAATAGGCCTTGAAGAGTAAAGGGATTTGCGTGGGTAAGATCTGAATAAAACAGAGTTAGGACTTCAGGATTTGGCCCCACACCTGTAACACTTGGGGCAATTACAACTTTGAGTATTAATAAAATGTCCACAAACACTTTACATTTGAGAAGGGGCTGGAAGTCAAACTTCAAGCAGAAAATGCCACTGACAAATAAAATCCTTGCTTATATACATTCTTGCATAATATATTTTTACTGGCTATGTAGCCATTAAAATACTCACCACTGATAGCTGACTCCATGTTGATCTCAGAGGCTTATATTGAATAACTATCCTTTCCTCTGATTTTTGTTCTTTGGACTCAGAATCTTCATCAGAATCTATGTCCAGAGCTTTTTCTTTGTAGTTCTGATACAATACTGCAGTTTCTACAATACATAAGAAAGGGGCATTAATTGCCAGAAAGTTATGCCATTTGTTTTCAAAAGAGTTATAAGTAGCATTTAAACAATGAAATAAAGCAATAAATTGTCGATGTTGCTCACAAGTTGCATGAACAAAGACAAAGTTAGTATCTTATTTAAGATGGACAGTGTCACGGTAACAATGGATCACTGTACCACTATTAAAAAGAAGCCTTCTGACTGAATTAAAGAACAGATGTGTCCTTTGTTGAGGAAAACAGCTTTATTTCACCCTAATTTGTTGTGCAATGAGTCATAACTAGCTAAAGATTAAAAAAAATATCAGAACAGTAAGATCAATAATCCAGGTGTCTGATTATCTCATACACATAGTAAAAGGTATTAAGAACCTATTACCAACGGCAAATTTTTACATTGTTAGCCTTGAAAAATTATCTTCATATTTCATTGAGGAAGGAGGAAAAATCATCCCAGATTTTGACTTCAGAACTTTAAAATCAGGACTGACCAAGACAGAGCCTGTGGGGCCCACCCAATCATCATCTTCCAAGACATGCTAAATGTGGGGCCTGCACACTTCCATGTCCATTCAGATTCCTCTTCTATGTGCCTCAATGCTACCAGTATTAATGCAACAAAACCACATGGAGAAAGAGCACAAACATGGAGATCACCTTCTTCTAGTGCTCACACTCTTTTGCCATATATATTTTAAGCACAAGCACACGGGGAAAGAGGGAACTCAAAATACAGGAACTAAGCTACGAAGAGAAGAAATGTTTTATAGGAGAAAGGTTGACAATACTTTAAAAACGGGGCAGCTGTTTTGGACAACCTATTATTTGTAGGGAGGAAAGTGAAAGAGATTGAGTGAGTCTTTAAGAATCCGCTAACTTCTTTTGTCAAACTGTTTTGTCAGATTTGCTTTAGCTGCTGTGTCCATTAGCGCTTCTCCTGAAGGCTTGTACATAAGGGCTAGAGTTTATAAGGTGTGTACACACATCATACAATCATAAACACATAGTATAACTGCATATGGTGCTGTGTAACAGGAGAACTCTGCCAAAAAAATATGAAGACCTTGCCAAAAGAGTTTACAATCCAAAGAATTACAGTAAGAATATAGTGTGGGTCAGGATCATTATAGCCAGCATGCTTCAAAGACTATGTGAGATTTTTATAAACTTTTCGAGGATGGAAGCTTGGCATACAATAACTGAACCCTGAACGCCATTACAGGGAGTAAGGAGTGATCAACAGAGACAAAGGGAGCAGTCAGAAGAAAACCCTTGACATAGAATCAGGAGAGAATAAGGAGGTATCGTAGAAAATGAAGGCAAGACATATTTGTGGACTGCTTCAAAAGCAAAGAGTTGCTTAAACAGTGCATGAGACCCAAGAAACTAAACACATGTCTACACTTACCTCCGGAGCGATTGATCCAGAGGGGGGTCAATTTATCGCGTCAAGTGAAGACGCGATAAATCAACAGCTGAGCGCTCTCCTGTCGACTCCAGTACTCTACCGGAGCGACAAGCACAGGTGGAGTCGACGGGGGAGTGCCAGCAGTCAACCTACCGCAGTGAAGACACTGCGGTAAGTACATCTAAGTATGTTGACTTCAGCTATGTTATTCACGTAGCTGAAGTTGCATAACTTAGATCGATCCTCTTCCCCCCACTGTAACCAGGACTAAGAAAACTATAGGAGACAAAGCAGTGGGAAAGGAAGATAATCATGTCAACTAGGTTTTGAATGGACTTGGGGAGAGATTAAAGATGGGCAAGCAGAGAGTGTGCCAATTACCATAGTCAGGAGAGATTACAAGAGTATGGACTAATGTTTGGTTGTAAAATAGAGGAGGGAACACAGCCAATTCATCAAAAATCAGGGTCAAAGGAGCAGGGAAGAGTGGAAACAAAGATCACATCAAGACTACAAGACTACAGGTCAGAATGGCAACACGAGAAAGAAAGGATTAGTTAGACTGCAGGGATAATTTTCATAAGCATTGGTGAGTGCTGGTTTATTCTTAAACCCCAGAGAATGGCACCTTGCCCATCGATTCTGCAACCCAATCCACATTATCCTGACACTCACATAGCCCTTTGATTTAAATCAATCAAATTTATTTAAATCACTAGTCAGGAAGACTCAATTTCATCATGGTTTTCCACATAAAAGTGCATTCTTGTTGGTTATTATAACCTTAATACATATTCTTCACAACTCAGAGATAGATGTAGGTTTGATTTTTAGAAGGTACACACTATACATTTTTAAAACAGTGATTTATTTGAAAACTTTTCAGATTAGTTTTACAGCTATATCAGAAAATGAATGATTGTTTGGTTATTTCATTTACCAAAGGTAACTAAAGCAAATATTTTTGATGTCACTGGGAGGTGAACTATCTCCAATTCAACAAGTTAATCATTAATATTTGGAGGATTTTCTTGCCATGCTGTATTAGGAGGAGAACATCACCAGGCAGACATTTAAATTGTTTTATTTAACTAAAACAATGTTAAGTATTGTGGATTTTTTTCTTCAACAGTAAACATATAATATTTTAACAAAACAAGCATATATCCCTCGCTTCTCACATTTATCTCCAGACTTCTTCTCCTTGTCCAGATCTATTCTGCCACCAACAATCTTCTATTCATTAAACTTTTTGAAACTTTGCACTTTTAGAGAGAGGAAAGGGACTGACTCTGTGTACACAAATTTGCAGAGGGACAACAGAGCTGAGGTCTGTTATTTCTCACCTCTATATATTTATTTATTTTAAAACATTTTTACTGTTAACAAGCATGTTACCCCTGGAGACACAAATCCACCCTTTGAGAACTGCAAAACTAAGCATCTCTGATGGGATCTTCTAGACTGAGCACTGAGTCCCACTCTGAAGATAGAAAGATTAATCTAAATAATCTATACAGAAGCCTGTGGAACACCATAGGATCAGGTCTCTAATTCATGAACGATTGGTACTTATTTACAAAATTTTTCTTAAACATTACATGAATATATTGTCTCATACTATATAATTAGCATTTATAATCTCTACTCCATGATAAGGTATCTTTGAGCCATAATGTATCTTTAGATAGCTTTTAACCTCAAAAGGTATTTTATCAAAAAAAAATCCAATTTAAATTAAAAAAATCCATTTTTTATTTTTTTAAATGAAATCATTGATTTTTATCCACCCTGTTGGAGTCTATGTAAGAGGTCTGACCTCTGAAATCAGCTTGCAGGAATTGGTTTTATTTTACGCAAACCCTACAGCATTTTTATAAGAGCTGAAGCTTAAACAATATATATCAATACACATAAATAGTTCCTTTTTATATTCAAGTGTAAGGTATTTGTTTACCTGCCTTTCTCTATTCTTTAAGCAATTCTACAAATAAAATTTAATGACAGTTGTATTATTATTAAAAGTATTTCCAGTTGTTAATTCAAGATTTTATATTTCAGTTAACTAACATGCTTTTCTTTGATAAAATCTACAGTATTTTGACATATTGTTCTCTTGAAGTCAGCTTCTCTTGAGATTTTTTTGGTCATTTAAAAGCTTAGATTTTTATCAGAAAATGCATTCAAATAATAAAAACCAGTTTCTCCAAAATCCAATGCTTACCTTCCCCATCAAATGTCCCTTGTACTTTCAGTGCTTTCTTCTAGGATGTTTTTTTTTAAAGAAAAGAAACATGAAAATAAGAACACAATGCCACTGACTGCAACAAACATTATGCTATTTTATATATTATCATCTAAGGCACTGAGTTAATTATTCCTGGATTACAAACTTTTGACAATTAGCAAATTATTCACACAACCATTGTTTCAGTACAGATGTGTCATTAAAGTTGGTATGGACTTTCTTCTAATTGCTTAGTCATTCATCATGTTGCATTTTTCTTACAAACTGAATAAAAAGACCTTAAAAATGATTTCATACTGTAGCATTACAAGAGTTCAATAAACTCACATTTCATTGGCTCTGAGATATCCTATCAAGTATACATTGTTCTTGTTAGAGTGACTAGCTTTCCTTCTTTTTATGCTACAAAAAATTGACATAAGGCACCATGTAAGCTAGTTTCTGAGACCATAACAAGCCCTCCTAAACAAAACAAACTTATTGGTGAACTACATTTGAGACCTTTATGTGTTTTACTAGTTTAATTTGTCCAAAAAACAACACAAAAAAACCAACCCCAAAATGAAACAAACCACTAGCTACAACAAAAAAGTCATCTCTGTATAAAGACAGGGCAATATAATGTCATCCCAGTTTAAGCAGAACTCCTCAGTGCTTTCATTGGGGGAGGTCTGCAGGAAAAAAATTAATGGAATGATATGGCCTACAATCTGATCTACTGAAACTGCTTGTTTGTGTAATTTCTGTGAAAGCTCCCAACCCCCAGCCCCTAAATTTTTAGTTTGCCTGAGAACTGTCATGCACTTGATAATTATTCTACCAGTTACATCTATTATGCCTTGCCTGGAGTGCTTTACTGCACAATTCCAAGTCACCTGGCAGAGCTTTTTAATCTACCAATTTATTAAAAGCACTCAATGCTTGAAGAGTAGAAAGCAAATGAAATACAACAAAAAGACAAAGATATAACACTTTTTCAAGCCATAAAAGGTTTTCACAATTTTTTTTTAGAGAGGCTTCGTGGCATAATTATAATATAATTAATTTAGCCAAAGAAAATGTAATAAAACTATTACTCAAAAAGGATTAAATCGGGAGGACTGAAATAAGACATTCTGCTTTTAGGATACACCTGAGGTTGTGTCAAGATACTTTAAAAGGCCTCTGTCAATTTAAAAAGTTCACTTCTACCTGAATTTTTTTTAAAACATACTGTTAAAAGTAACAGGTGAGGTTACTATAATTGAAAGAGATGTTGGAGGGAGGAGTTGGACTACTTTTTTGCCACTGTATTTACTTTCTGCATTAGGCAGCACTTTGTGAAGTCAGCTTCATTGTCTCCTCCATTCAAACATATACAGGGGTGTGATAAACATTTTTAAATATAAGTAAATATGAATGAAAAAAAGAACTCTAAATCAGTAGGGGGATTCAGTGACAAATATAGAATAAGAAATTACCTTTAACTCATGTTTTAAAATGGCTAGGTTTCAAATTAATAGTGTTCTTTAAAAGTACTGTTTTCATTACAGTAAAACTGAGGAAATGTTAAGTAACTATTGATACCTGTCAAAGACCATAGAGATGTTTCTAATAGTAAATAATGAACTCAAAAACATAAACGCATTAATGGAAAATACTTAGACCACTAATCACTACCTGTAAAATGGCCAGCACCATTGAAAAGAAAGCATAAGTTTCATCTACCAGTTTACTCACCTTTATTCTTCCTAAACTAGAAAATTTCTCCTTGTCCTCTACAACAGCTTTGAGTATTGGCTGGGACATTCTATTTTTTTTCTTAAAATTTGTAGAACTGTCAAAGTCAATGCCACTCACTACTGCTCTTCGATAGGAAGTAGACCTCAAGCCTCTTCTCAATGCCCCTGGGCTATCCAGGTCACCTTCTGTCTCCTCATCAGCATCAGCTACCAAAGGCATATTAAGTACCTCCAACATGCTACGGACCTTGGGGACCCTTTTGTTCGTCTCCACATTTTGGTTGCTGGTTTTGTTTGTCACTTTTATCTCAGAAGCTAAACTCCTAGGAATGATCTGTTGTTTTCCCACTTTGAGCGCAGCAGGACTATTTGTACTCAGAACTATTGACTGTTTTTCTGGGAGCTGGTTCTGATCAGATGTCAGTCTGTGGAGAGTTAAGTTTTGCTGTGAGGGAGCTGCCTGGGAAACCAATGAGGGCCCCAAAAGTGCCTTTTCTAAGTTTTTAGAAAGCTGGTCGGACTGTAACTGCAAAACAGCCATTGTGTTGTTATTCGGTGAAGGCATATTTCCAGGTAAGGACCCAGGAGTTGGCATAAAAGCAGTCTGTTCATGTTCTGGGATAAGTGCTGATTGACTGGAAATCATCACTGGATGAAGCAGTGTGTCATCTGGTGAGGTTACTGTACCACTAGCTGTAAAACTTATCAAGTTATCTGAAACCAATTTCAGGACCTGAGATGCCTGGTCAGAAGAAAGTTGGGGGGATACAATTTTATACTCTGGAGACCCTATTTTTCCATTTGGCACAGATCCCATGTTGGATTTAAAAGAGGAGGGGCTCCTCTGGACTAATCTGTTGACTGGAGAAGTAACTATTGTTTCAGCAGGCTGAGTTACAGTGAATGTACCCCTGTCTTCCACAGGGAAATCTGTGAAGAGGACCCCATTGGGGCTCTGGTAAGACTGGGGTCTAGGTTTGCTCTTGCTGTGTAGCTGGGGGGTTGATCTCCTCCTCCACCATGGCGTTACGTTGTTATTAGAAAAATCCACTTCACTTTCCCCATCCATAGCAAATTCCTTAGGGTCACCACTAGTGCAAGAAGGAAGCAACAAATCCTGCAAAGGCTCAGTCCCCGCACTACGAAGAAAGAGCAGTAAGCACAACGTTGTCATTTCACACATAGCCCCAACTGTACTTACAGAAGGGGGGGTTCTGGTAATGCCACTTACACCCGCCTCCGCGGTGACAACACGGCGTTAGAAGTTGGAGAGTTTTCAGGGCGTGGGGGAAAGACCCGAGAGCGCCGCTCCCGCCTCCCCCCAGCAGCAGCTAGAGCTACAGCTGCTTCCCCCCTCCACGGAGCCGAACTCGGCTGGTGCAAACCCAGACCCGCCGCCAACGCGCCCCACCTGCTGGGAGCCCCACGACCGGGGGGAGGCAGCACCACCCCCATGGCGGCGAGGAGCGACGCGGCCCCTGCGCCTGCCCCAGCCAAGCCCGGACCCGGGCGGAACAGCTCTCCCCAGAGCGGCTGCAAGGGACTCACCGCATCGCCGCGAGCGGCCGCAGGAGGGAAAGCACCTCTCGCCCGGGGGGGCCGGCCAGCCGCTCCCGTCCCCACCTGCCGCTCGCTGCCCGCCTCTGCCAGGGACTGAGGTGCACGGGCAGCGCCAGCCCCGCCGCGCTCTGCCTCAGTGGGAGCCCCAGCCAGCCACCCGCGCAGCCTTCAACCTGAGCCGGCCCCGCCCGCCGGCCGCCCAGCGCCTCCCCTGCCGCCCCGCGGCGCAGGCAGGAGAGAGGCCGCCTCCCAGCGGCCGGCCGCGCTCATACCGCCCTCCCCGGGCCTGGGGAGTCACGGCTCCAGCGCCACAGCCAGCCCCCTCCTCCGCTGGGGGCAGCGCGGCCCCGGCCCCGGCCCGGCCCAGCTGTTCCGGAGAGCTGCGAAGCCCAGGCCCCCAGAAGGCGTGGGAAGGTTCAAGACTCCCAGACTGGCCCCAGGCTGTGCCCAGTCCACCAGCCCCAGGGCCTGTTGGAAAAGCCTGGAGCCAGGCGGTCTTTGTCTCCAGCCAGCACCACTGGCAGTTGTAACTTTGAGTTTGTAGCTGGGCAGCCTTTGGACGTAGACAGCGAGGTCTAGGGTGACCAGATGTCCCGATTTTATAGGGACAAGCCCAATATTTGGGGCTTTGTCTTATATAGATCCCTAGTACCCCCACCCCCATCCTGAGATTTCTGTCTGGTCATTTTAGCATGGTCCAACCCACCAACACAACTTGTAAACTGCAGGGATGGAGAGCCAGTGCTCCTATGGCTGCTGTTAACACATTATGGCCAAAGTGTTTCATAGGCCACCAGGCAGAGAGAAGACATTAGACCCCGTACTCCCCGTGCATACACTGGACAGCTGCATCAGGCCACAGCTGCTCTACACTATACATTTACACTAGTATAACTACATTGCTCAGTGGTGTGAAAAATCCACACCCCTGAGCACACAGTTATGCTGACCTTGTGCCCGGCCTAGACAATGCTACATCAACAGTAGGGCTTCTCCAGTCAACATAGCTACAGCCTCTCACGGAAGTGGATTAACTACACCAAGCGGAGCAGCTCTGCCAGTAGTGGAATAGCCTCTTCCCTGAAGTGCTACAGCAGCACCAATGCAGCTACAGCACTTAAGTGTAGACCTACCCTAAGTCTAGACAGGAACAGGGGCCTGCATTAGCACCCAGCTCCCCTTTCAGAAGGCTTCTGTTCTGAACTTTGTATATAGATTGGTGGGTTGGGTACGGAAACCAACCAAAACTCATTTCAGGTGGACTTCGAGGAATTCATTTAAACCTGAAAAATAAGGGATCGCAAACCAAGACTTTGACCATGCTTATGCATGAGTACTCTCATCATGCCTACACGAGTATGCGTATTGAATTCACTACTGCTGTCCATAAAGTTAAGGGCTTGTATAAGTGCTTGCAGAATTAGGGACTAAGTCTGAAAGAGAAAGGCATACCCTGGAAGAACCACCACCCACTTCAGATCATCCAGAGTAGAACTCAAAAGTTGTACATGTGTGAACAAAGGGATGTTTTGAATGGAGTTGGAAATTTCAGTGGCCCTCTACACCCTGGTTGGACATTTTGTTTTCTTATTTAATACTAATCCAATCAAAAGCAGCAGTGACAAAAAGTTATTACTAGCTGAATATGTTGAGTTTTGAGGCCTAAGCCTGGTTCCCAATAGATAGTCTCTATACCACATAGACCAGCACCCTTGTACTTAGCACTAGTTTACAGTTCTGTAGTGCCCGAACATTCCAAGAGGCCATAGATTAAATGTACATTGCCAATGAAATACCATCTCACCCTGAAAGGCAATTCCTCCCTTGTTCAGGGTTGAGACAAACTAAAGGTCACGGCCTTTCAGTACAATCACTGGCCACACTGAAGGTTTGCGTAAATAAACACTTTCTTCCAGCAAACTTGCTCTTTCTTCTAGAGAGGGAATCAGAGTTGGCTAGCTCAGATTCTATTGCTGCACGCCAAACAAAGCTTAGAACAAATCTGGGAAAAGGATAGAACTTTTAGTAAGAAAATAGGAAATACACAGCAATTCTATTGGCAGTTAATTCTTATGAATTACGTAAGCCTGAAAAATTGTGGTTGTAATGATTTTGCAACTTTTATATGGCTTTGGTACATAATGTATCTTTTCAAGGGAAATAAAAACAGACTAGGTGTGTGTGTGCAGGGGAAGGAAATCAAAGCTCCTGCTTCATTCATATTCTTCACTGACTGTAAAAGACTCCTCTCTCCTATGTACCATACTATGATTCAACACTCAACTCATATAATGCAGGCTTAAACTCAAAGACATCGAAAGTTGCACCTGTGGTAAATCTCACTCACTTATTTTAGAAGAGACAATTGTGCCCTTATTCTCTGGATCTGTACTATTTGTCCAGTTAGTAGGGTCAGACACCTCACAACCTCCCCCTCCCCCCCATGGATAGATGCTCTCTTAGGGCTGGACTGGCACCTTGCAATCCAATTTGAGTAAGGGGCAACATATAGTTGTGGAGCACCATGCTCAAAGAAGGGAAGTAAGCTGTTCTAGCCCTTTTCCAGCTGCAGTTTACTTCCACTCAGTGAGGTTAGTTGTGCTGTGTCGGTGCAAGAGAGGGTAGAACCAAGATTCTCCTCTTTCCCTCACTCCTGCCTATGTACCTGTACAGGAAATGAAGTAGTGATTCTCCTCCCCATGCATAGGCAGCAGATGCAGACTGTTTCTTGTGTAAAGAGCAATGCTGAAGCAGGTTAAGTTGGACAAGTGAAACTTTATTAATCCCTTTAGCCTGTTCTGTCAATGTAGCAGAGTTGCTTCCAGCTTAACATTCTGGACTTCCTTGTTTCTCTGGTGTCCCATCAGTAATAGTCCCTCTGGGGCCCTCTAACTCCAGTGCCACTAATCGTGCTACATCTTCCCTATTTTACAAACATTTTAATATAAACATTAAAAACAAGTAATTGATGCCTAGATCCCTACCGTGTGTCCTTTGGCAAGCAGTTGCTAGCATATAGCAGAGACCTTGATAGTTTGGTGTCCTCAACAGGTGACCACACCAGGAGTGTCCTATCTCTGTCTCATTGTTACCTGTCTCAGAGTATGTCTAGACTGCAATTAAAAATCCATGGCTGGTGCCTCAGAGTCTAGCAACTATTTCTCTGTGGAGTCTCCTCCTTCCCTGTGGGGTTGGTCTCACGATGGCTCTTTGTTTCTCTGTTCTGTGATTATCTCTGTAGGCTTCCTCTGTGTGTTGTATCTCCTGGCTCATAAGTGCTTCCTATTCCTTCAGATCACTTGTCTCTCTTGCGTAGTCACCTGATATGACCTGAGTGCCACTGAACCCCTCACGATTCCTTTAGTTCACTCCATCTGATGTGTCTCTAAAGGCTGGATCCTCACAGGAGTGCCTGTCTCCAAGGCTGTTAGGTCATTGGCTGACCTGTCATACTCTAGTGTGTGCTTTTTCTAACTGCTGGTAATCTCCTCTTGGTAGTGTCCCCATCCTTCTAGCTGCAGCAGATCTCCTCTTATTGGTAACATGGTTTTGGTCCTTCCTGCTATCAGTGCCTGTGCAGAACTGTTTTGGCACCCCTGACATAAGGTATTCCTGTGTGCTAAAAATGCTAACAAGGGGTCTGAACCAGAAGAAACAGCCTTGTGAAAATGCTATTTTCACAAATGATTGCACATGACCATTACTCTGTGGGTATTCTGGAGAGGCAATATGGTGATCAGACTCCCATTTGTGTGCATATTCCTTAAATTCTTTCAAGGCAAACTGGGGGCTGTTGTTGGTGACTACAGTGTCTGGAATACCATATCTTGCAAAGTGGGCCTTCAGTTTGACAATCACTGACTTGCTTCTTATATCAGGCAGGATATTGGCCTCAATTTTGAATCGTATTCTACTGCAATACTATACTGCTTTTCCTTTTAAGTAAATAAGTCCTTTCCCACTGGTAAGGTGGGCAGCTCATGTGGTAACAATCATACAGCTGGCAGGTTTCATACCCTTCTAACAAAAAGAGTGGAGTTGTGTATTTATTCCTAGGTAGTAAACACAGTTGTCAATCTGTGAGGCAGGTATTTTTTTTGGATGACATCCTTTCGTAATGATGTAAGACAGCTCCCTGTCTTGAAAATATGATTCCATCCTGCACACACAACTCATCTTTAATTTGAAAATGTGGTTCTGCTCCTACCAGTAGTTGGCTTTATCTTCTGGCCACTCTTCTAGTATTGTTCTCTTGACTGCCTGTAGTTGGATCTTCTTTTTCTGTAACCTCTTTGATTTCTATCAGCTTTGCTGTTGAAGCTTGGAGAGAGAGAGCAGCATGTTAATAGAGTCAGTGTCCTGATCTCCTTCCCGCAACTCACTGATGCTAGATATACATGGCCTGAATTCTAACACAGTAATTGTCCTGAACAATGTCTGATCTCTATCTGGTAGCACTGCAGGCACCACTACATGTTACAATCTCTTTGGAGCACTAAGGAGGGACTTTGCCATGATTAGGGCAGTCGTCCCCAAACTCTGAGGCATGCCCCCTCTAGGGGTACAGAGGAACATCTGGGGGCACATGAGCATGAGTCAGCCCCATAGGGCGGAGAGGGAATGCCACCCTGCCCCGCTGTGCCCCCAGTTCTGCTCCGGCCTCAGCCCCAGCCACAGCTCCTCTCCCAGCCACAGCTCCCTGCTGCAGCCCCCTGGCCAAAGGTTGCCAGGTGCCTGGTTTTCGACCAGAAAGTCTGGTTGGAAAGGGGACCTGGCAATGTCCAGTCAGCACTCAGGGATGACTCTGGCAAGACAGATACTGGTGGCTTCCCCACCCTGCCTCCTCTTAGAGCAGGCTCCCTCTCCCCCACCCTGCCCCACTCTTAGATCACACGGCTCCCCCTCCCCCCTCCCAGACCTCCACCCCACTCACCCCACCATCCCCAGAGCATGGCTCCCCCACTTCCATCCTGCTCCACTCATCCTACCACCACCTACCCCAGCTCCCAGGGCAGGCATGCATCATGCAAGAGGGAGGCGCAATTGAAAAAGTTTGGGGACCACTGCTCTAGGGGTTTGTGGTCTGATTACACTGTTACTGGATGGCCTTTGGTGTACTGATAGAATCACTCCACTCCAAATACCACAATCCAAAGCTCTTTTTGTATTTGGGCATATCCCTGTTCAGTCTGACAGGGCTCTGTGGACATAAGCAACCGGCTGCTGCTGCAAAAGAGCTACACCCAGTCCTTTCTCCAAAGCATCATGCTGGAGTGTCATGGCTCTCTGGGCTGATAGTGCTTTAGTATGTTACATTATCAGTTTCAGTGTGTCAAATGCTTGCTGCTGGGGACCTGCCGAGTCCCAATCAACATCCTGCCTTATGAGTTAACATACGGGTTCTGCTACTACAGCTAGGTGTGGACAGAACTTGGACAGAAAAGTTATCATTCCAAAGAGGCACGGTACCACTTTCACATCTACTGAAGCTGGCATGCCTCGGACTCCTTGGTCTTGTTGGAATCTGTTCAATCCCTCAGTTGTGAGCAGATATCCAAAGTATGTCACTGTTGGGTCTAAACTTTTGGTGAACTTTGGAGCCAAAAAACACCCAGACTGGCCGTCTCTGCATAATCCTTTCTGAACCTTTTTTTAAACAAAGCACTAACCTGCAAACTACTCATGACACCCCCTTCCTCAAGTAGCCATTAGCCTTTTATCTCTATGCATTTACTTCTTAAACTTGCTCTTCCTGTAAAATCTTGATTGATTATGCATGACCATTATCTTTTGTTAATCACTTTGTTTACTTCTGTGTATAAATATTGATGCCCACCCCTAATAAAGGGGCCACACTTATTCTAAAGCTTTTGGGGTAGTGTGTGCCCGTTGATCAACGCATTTGTGTCTGGTCTCTGACAGAATTGTGGGCCCATATTCCAACTCCGCACAACCTCGGGTGTTGGAGAGGTGAGTGAGGACTTGCTTTATTACCTAACAATTTGGGGGCTCGTCCGGGATTCCTTCTGGTGCGGTACCTCTGTCCAGTGGTCAGACCACTCATATATGAATTGGCAAGGCGCCACAGGAGATTTCTCCTAGCCAATTCAATATTGAGGGGTCGTGTATTGGACAGCAGGGTAAACGCCAGTTGGAGGGCTCCTGTCAGACACCATGGGTCAAGGGACTAGCGTGCCTCTTGAGAGTCCGTTGGGGATTGTAAATAAGTTATGGAATGAAGGGAAACTCCCAGTACAGACAGGAATGTCTAGGAAGAAGTTGTACACACTATGTGTAAGGAATTGGACTGGGTATACCGCGGTATTGGCCGACTCGGAGATGAGGTGGCCTTCGTATGGCTCTTTCGAGCAGGCTGCCTTAAGAGGAGTAAAGAGCCAGATCGAAAAAGACCATCCGGGACAGTTATGTTACTGGTTTTGTTGGGACACAGCAGCAGAGCTGTGGAAATCTTTAAAAATTATGGCAGTCAGGTACTCTCCCGAGAGTGAACCCCCTCCAGGTTATTTCGATGAAGGGTGTAGACCACGGCGTGTTTTGACTCGTCAGCTGGTCCCCTCTGCACCTGCCCCTATTCCTCCGCAGGGGAACTCTCTCCTTGTAGCAGAGGGGAATCTGCAGGATCCCAAATTGGAATTTGTGCAGAAGGATGAGGAGGAATTGGAGGGGCCAACCTCGGGAGGAGTAGTTACTAGGCTTAGGTCCAAGCAGGTACAGCAGGGTGCATGCCCCCCCCCTGAGGATAGCCTAGAGGATGTCTCTGTCAAATCTCTTGCGAATAATAAAAGTATGGTTATAGAGATGCCTTTACAGGTGCACGATCAACCTTATATGAGCAATGATGGACGATTGCAACATGCTAGTATTGTGGAATATAAAGGATGGCTAGAATGGGATTTGAAAGAGTGGGGACAGTTGTCAGGGTCTTTTGGGGAAAATCCCCGAAAGATCATAGAACTTCTAGAAAGATTGTTTTTAAGTTATAATCCTACTTATACGGATGTGGATCAGTTGTTAAGTAGAGTTTTGACTGGAGAAGAACGTAGTAGATTGTGGATGGCAGAAAGGACATGGGGAGATAGCAATGCAGCTAATGTTACTTGGATGGATAGGCGGGATCTGGCCGCTGGCTGGAATCCCCTAGACTGGACTCAGCTAAGGCTGACTCAGCTGCGAACAGATAGAGAGCGATTGTTAGAGAGACTCAAGGAAATGGCTCGCCGCTCGCCTAATCAGGCTAAGTTCATGCAGATTCGGCAGGAATCTGATGAGCCGCCCAGAAAGTTCTGGTCGAGGCTATTGGAGGGGGCCCGAATGTTCACTCAGATGGATCCTGAGAGAGAAGCAGACCACCCTACTCTTATTTCATTTTTTGTGAATCAGTCGGTGCCCCCTGTAAGGGATTACTTCTTAAAGTTTCGCCCTGGTTGGGGAGGTGAGTCAGTCACTTCAGTGTTGGAAGTAGCTGATTTTGCCTGGGAGAAAGAAAGGGAAAGTAGTAAAAAGAAAGAGAAAAAGGAAGAATATAAGCTGATGGCTTTAGCTTTTCACGGTGGTGTTCGAGGCAAAGGCCGTGGCCGTGGCAGGGGATTCCAGGGTGCCCGGGGAAGAGGGTCCTGGCGACCCCAGCCATCAGGAAATTGTTTTCAGTGCGGACAGCCTGGTCACTTTAAACGTGAATGCCCCTGGGGACGCCCAGAAGGTCTGGCTGCATCCGCAGATGCTTACACAAGTGAGGAATACACCCCTGCACCACCAGCTCAGCCCATCCCCCAGGCCTGGATCAACTATGGAAAACAGCAGCAGCCGCAGCAAACTCAGCCTCCTCAATGACGGTACCCCGGGGGCGAAGGCAAACAATGTGATGGTCTTATTTCCTTAATGTCTTTAGCCGGCTCCTTTCTCACTTTCTCTCCTCCCAGCGAAGAGCCTCGTTTAACCCTTTCAGTCCAGGGACTGCCTGTCTCTTTCCTCATTGATACTGGGGCTACTTTCTCTCTTTTAAATCATGCCCCCTCTCCCTGGCTATCCTCTGAGGTTAAAACTGCGACTGGGGTGGAGGGCAACCCACAGTCTCTGGGACTCACTTTGCCTTTGAATGTTATTTATGCTGATAAATGTTTTTCTCACCGTTTTCTTTTTTCCCCAGCTTGTCCGATCCCTTTGATGGGCCGGGATTTACTCTGCAAGCTTGAGGCTACTTTAACCTGCACTCCTGAAGGGGTAGGATTATTGATGACAGTGTTAGGAGATTCGGCCCCTACTCAGGGTAATTGGGAAACACCCCCCTCTCTCTCCCCTGACCTCACTGACTTGCCTTCAACCCTCTGGGGAATTTCTGACACTGATGTTGGCCTGCTCCTTTCGGCAGAGCCCGTAAGGATTCAGGTAAAGCCTTCCTTAAGCCCCCCGTCAGTCCCTCAATACCCCCTGTCGCTGGAAGCCCGGGAGGGCATCCGCCCCATTATTGAGGGATTCATTGCACAAAAGCTAGTCCGCCCTCAGCGCACTCCCTGTAACACCCCTATACTGCCTGTCAAAAAGCCTCCTAAAAAGGACGGAGACCCTGTTCGTTGGCGCTTTGTACAGGATCTACGAGTTGTTAATCAGTATGTGGTCCCTCTTCATGCAGTAGTTCCTGACCCAGCTACTATCATCAGCCAAATCCCCTGGGATGCTGAGTGGTTCACTGTTATTGACTTAAAATCAGCTTTTTTCAGCATTCCTGTGCACCCAGACTCTCAGTATCTCTTTGGTTTCACCTGGGAGGGACAAAGTTATGTCTGGCAACGACTTCCTCAAGGCTACAGAGACAGCCCCACGATTTTCAGCCAGTGCCTCCGCCACGACTTGGAAGGTTTCACCAGTCCGCAGGGATCCACATTGGTCCTATACGTAGATGACATCCTATTAGGTAATCGCGAAGAAGCTGCCCTCCGCATCGATGGTAAGGCACTTTTATTATACCTACACACCAGAGGCCACAAGGTAGACCCTAAAAAGATTCAGTGGGTCTCACAGAAGGTCCGATATCTGGGCTTCCTGTTAACCCCAGAAGGAAGACAGATGGACCCAGCCCGCATAAAGACTATTCAAAACTGCCCTCTACCGAACACCAAGAAACAACTTCGAGGTTTCTTAGGATTAATTGGCTTCTGTCGCCCCTGGTTGCCGTCCTGCGGGGAGTTAAGCAAACCGCTCCACCGACTCACTGCTAACCTTGCTCCTGACCCTTTGCAGTGGTCCCCGGACACTATTCAAGCCTTTCAGTTACTCAAGGACAGTGTGGCCTCCTCCATGTCTCTCCGCCCCCCCAATTACAGCAAACCCTTTCACCTTTTTGTCCACGAGAGGGGCGGAATTGCTAGTGGTGTCCTTACCCAGCTGAGCGGGCCCCACCATTTCCCGCTTGCTTTTTACTCTCAGCAAATCGACCCTGTCGCTCAGGGAACCCCATCCTGCACCCGGACTCTGGCAGCAGCTGCCCTGCTGATCACAAAGGCAAAGAGCCTAACCCTGGGTCATTTTACCACGGTTTGGACCTCTCATGCCTTGTCAGCCCTTCTGCGTAGGGGCACAACCCAAGTCTTTTCGGCCCATCGTCAGCAACAGCTAGAGGCCGAACTCTTAGAAGACACTAACCTAATTTTTGAAAGGTGTGGACCCCTTAATCCAGCTACCTTGCTTCCTGACCTGCCAGTCCCCCAGGACCAGCACGACTGTGTGGAAGTAGTTTCCAGCATCTTACAGATAAGAGACAACCTGTTTGACGTGCCACTGGACAACCCCGATTGCATCCTCTTCTCAGACGGAAGCTCCTTCTATGTTGATGGCAAGCGTTTCACTGGTTATGCTGTCACCTCTGAATGGGACATTCAAGAGGCCGCCTCACTGCCAGGCAACTGGGGAGCCCAAGCCGCTGAACTCTATGCCCTGGCCCGAGCTTGCCAGTTGGCCGCTGGTAAGACCGTTACCATTTTTACTGATAGCAAATATGCTTTTGGAGTTGTGCATTGTCATATCCACCTCTGGAAGTTTCGAGGTTTCCAGACAGCTGCCGGTAAACCCATTCAGCACCTCCCCCTCATCCACAAGCTTTTGGACGCCCTCCAAAAACCCTCCGTCCTGGCTGTAGTTCACTGCCGGGCCCATACTAAAGATAGCAGCCCCGTTACCCGTGGGAATGCCCTGGCTGACGCCTCCGCCAAGAAGGCTGCCACCTTACCTTTAGCCATGCCCACATTGGCTATTGCAACCTCCTCCTTTACTCCACCGCACCCCGTACCAGTACCCGCTGCTGAACTAAAATCATGGGAAAGCCTCGGGGCCACTCTGGTCAAAGGGACCTGGCTTATGCCAGATGGCCGAGCCTGCCTCCCTCGCTCCACATACCCTGTGGCAGTTCGCTGGCACCATGATAAAGGGGGTCACTACGGCACGCACGCCCTCGTGGACACTATCGCTCGCTTTTGGTATGCTCCAGGCATTCAACCCTATTGCCTATCAATAGTGAAAGCATGCAGCACATGTCAGCGTAATGGACCTGCTCCACCTCTTAACAAAATTAAGGGTGGAAGACCTCCGCCTGCTGCTCCATTTCAACATCTTCAAATTGATTTTGCAGATATGCCAAAGGCTTTTGGAAAAAAGCACCTCCTTGTTTTGGTTTGCCCTCTGACTTCCTGGGTCGAAGCTTTTCCTACTGCTAATTGTACTGCTGCCACAGTGGCGAAGATTCTCCTTAAAGATATTGTACCCCGTTTTGGCATCCCTCTTGTGCTCGACTCAGATCGCGGACCTCACTTTACTGGTCATGTCCTTGGCCATTTAGAACAAGGACTGGGCATTTCACACTCCTTTCATACACCCTACCACCCCCAGTCTAGCGGGAAAGTTGAGCGTATGAATAGGGAACTTAAGTTTACATTGGCTAAATACTGTCAGGAAACAGGATTAAAGTGGCCTCAGGTACTTCCCTTGGTCCTGTTTCACCTTCGTACTCGCCCAACCTGCGCATTGGGATTATCCCCCTTTGAACTGCTCTATGGACACCCCCCTTTCAAAGGCGGGGCGCTACCACGTGCTGATGTTTCACTATTGGGAGGGGATCATATGACTGCGTGTCAGTTTCTCTCCCTACAGGCTCGCCTCCGTACCCTTTGGAAAGCCTCGCAGTTTTCCCAGACCGTGCCGCTGGAGGAACAAATCCACCCGTTCCAACCAGGGGACTTCGTCTGGGCCAAAAAGTTCGTTCGTGACGACACCCTCCAGCCAAGGTTTACTGGACCCCACCAGGTTCTTTTGACAACCCAGACTGCAGTGTTCCTGGAAGGACGCAAATCTTGGATCCACCACTCCCACGTCAAGCCAGCCGTAGTGGACCACAGTGACGGACCAGCAGCTCTTGTCACCACTGAGGACACTGCCTTCGACCAGTGGACCAGCTTACCTCTCTCAGACATTAGACTTAAATTAACTCGAAAAAAATGAGAGGACCCTTTATTCTGACAACTGTATGTTTTTTATGCTTTTTCAGTTTATTTTCTGCTTATGAAGATAATGCTTTTATTAGATATTCCCATGAGGTTAAAACTCGTATTTTAGGAAATAGAAGTGATTGCTGGGTATGTACTCAATTTCCAGTAAATGCAGCACAGGGACTCCCCTTCACACCCATTCCCCTAACCACTGCTAATATGACTTGGATGCCACCGACTAGAATAAAAGATCCAGTCCAACCCAATCTTACATGGGACAAAACAGAAGTGCCAATTAACAAATATCTCAGGGTAACCAATCAAACAGGATCACTGTGTTTTGTTAAAGAAAAAGGGTCAACTTTTGTGGGAACAAGTAAATGCAACATATATTTTAATGGCACCGCCTTTAGTAAAAATCTTGGCTTCAAGCCTTGCGCATCCCACTTATCCCATATGTGGATCCCTCACCCCGATCCAACCTTTTCAACTTTTTCATGGAGGGGCAGGTTTTCAGAGTCAGTTTTTAAAAAGCCCTGCTCAGAGCTCGAGGGTGTCCAACTAATTGTTAAAGGATACACAATTGCCTTCTACAACTGCTCAAGCAGTACTACACTGCCCTTTGAGGACAACACTACCAAATTGTGCCTCTGCAGTTCACACAACGACCCCTCTGCGTTACCAGGGGAACAGTGGTACAACGGGCGGTGGGTTACCTCCTACTTTGAGAAATGGAATACCCAAAACGCATTATATGGAACATACTGGGTGTGCGGGCCCAAGGCTTATTATTTCCTCTCCCCTGATTGGGCAGGGTCATGTTATTTGGCATGGCTAGCACCGCCTTCTCGGATCTCCCTCACCCCCCCTCATTTTCCCCACGTTCGTAACATCCGTGAAACTGACAGAGATATTAATCTCCGTGATGGTTTGTCCTGGCAGCGGTGGGCTGGTCACACTAGCTTGAAGGGTGCTATCATCCGTCTACAGGGACTATTAGAATCTTTGACCAATGAAACTGCAACCCTATTTGAAAACCAGGCCGGGGAAATGTCCCAGCTGCGCCAGTTGGCTTTGCAAAACAGAATGGCTTTAGATATGATGTTAGCAGCCCAGGGAGGAACTTGCGCCCTCATAAATGAAGAATGCTGTGTTTTTGTAAATGACACCTACTCTGACACTTTTCAACGTACCAAACACCTAAGGGAAATGGCTAAAAACTACTCCTCTGGCCAGCCACCTTATGATTGGTGGGGAGCCTTATGGAATTGGCTGCCCGGATTTGGGTGGGTTAAAAACCTCTTGGTGGGTGTTGTTGGGGCCATGGTAGTCCTTATAATACTGTGTTGCTGTATTCAGTGTGTCCCCTCCCTCATAAACTCATGTAAGTCAGTTTATTCTTTTCCCACTTCAGCTAAAAGCCTTACTCTCTTCGAATTGGCCCAGGCTGAAATTGCCAAGCGGCCCTTGAGATCTTGAAATAGGGTGTAGCTTTTTGATTAATAGTTATCTCAAAGCTACAAATGGAGGAATGTTGGGTCTAAACTTTTGGTGAACTTTGGAGCCAAAAAACACCCAGACTGGCCGTCTCTGCATAATCCTTTCTGAACCTTTTTTTAAACAAAGCACTAACCTGCAAACTACTCATGACACCCCCTTCCTCAAGTAGCCATTAGCCTTTTATCTCTATGCATTTACTTCTTAAACTTGCTCTTCCTGTAAAATCTTGATTGATTATGCATGACCATTATCTTTTGTTAATCACTTTGTTTACTTCTGTGTATAAATATTGATGCCCACCCCTAATAAAGGGGCCACACTTATTCTAAAGCTTTTGGGGTAGTGTGTGCCCGTTGATCAACGCATTTGTGTCTGGTCTCTGACAGAATTGTGGGCCCATATTCCAACTCCGCACAACCTCGGGTGTTGGAGAGGTGAGTGAGGACTTGCTTTATTACCTAACATCACCTCATGCTATCTGAGTCATATTTTTGCTGGGTTGAGTTTTATATTGTCCCTGCATCACTGTAGAAAAGCTTATAGCTTTCTGGCATGGTCTCGTTCAGCTTCTGTATCATTACTCCCTTCATCTACAATGAGGCTATCACCTGCAATTATTTTCACTCCAGGAAGTCCTTCCAATGCTTGGGTGAATCTCCTCTGGACCACCTCTAGTACTGGGCCTTTGCCCATCAGCATGAGCAGCCATCTGTTGTGACTAAATAGCATTGCAAAAGTTATCAGCATGCTGGAGTCTTTTTCCAGGCTTATGTGCCAAAACCCCATTCCTCACATCACAGACCATAAAGATTTTGGCTTTGGAAAGTTCAGGTAAGATGTCATCAGCTGTGGCCAGTGGATACAGTGGCATCTTTTCAATGCTCACTTCAGTGGCTTTATCTCTATACAGATGTGTAATCTGCCTGATGACTTCTTTGTCACCACCATGTTGCTTACCAAGGTTATACTGGCCTCTGTTGACTTTTGAACTCCTAGTGTACTTGATATTGTAGTACCCCTTGAATTTTCCTTTGTGATAAGCATGCAGGTTCCATTGTTGGGTCTACTTCAAATCACAGATTTCCTTTGAGGCACCAATTGTCTTGGGAAAACATCCCCATATGTTTCAAAATTGCCTCCATTATCTATGGACTCAGTCATGATGTTACCACCAACAACTGATGTGCCATCCCCCTCTTGTACAAGTCTGAATTAATCTTTCTGAGACCTTCCTCTGCTCTTGCATACACTGCTAAAATGTTTGAACTAGCCACATTCCATGCAATGCTATCTTAGTGTGAGGCACTTCTCCTTTACCTGTTTGTGCTGTGTCCCACGGGAAATGAATCTCACTATAGGTATGGAACTCTGACCACTTACTCTCCTTTGCAGTTGTCTCACTGCATGTACTTCTGGGAGTGTGGTGCCTCCTCAGGCTTACATCCTCTCTCAAGGCTTCTGCTGCACACCCCATGTCGAAGCATCTGTCTAATGCAGAGGTGGGAAAACTACGGACCAGGGGCCACATCCAGCCCTCCAGATGTTTCAGTCCAGCCCTCAAGCTCCCACCAGGAAGTGGGGTCTGGGGCTTGCCTTGCTCCAGCGCTCCAGCTGGGGAGCAGGGTCGGGGTCTTGCCCCACTCCACATGGCTCCCGGAAGCAGCAGCACATCCCTATGCTGGTGCCTATGAACACCTAAAGAACAGAATGATCATATACATAGATTAACACGATTTGTTGGGGAAGAGTCAACATGGCTTTTGTAAAGAGAAATCATCCCTCACCAATCTATTAGAATTCTTTGTGGAGGCGGGTGGGGGGATCAATAAAGCATGTGGAGAAAGGTGATCCAGTGGATATAATGTACTTGGACTTTCAGAAAGCTTTTGACAAGGTCCCTCACCAAAGAGTCTTAGGCAAAATAAGCAATCATGGGATACGAGGAAAGGTTCTCTAATGGATCTGTAACTGGTTAACAGACAGAAAACAAAGGGCAGGAATATATGGCCAGTTTTCAGCATTGAGAGGGGTAAATATCACCCAGGGATCTGTACTGGGACCAGTACTGTTCAATATATTCGTAAATGATCTGGAAAAGGGGTAAACAGTGAGGTGACAAACAAGTTTACTCAAGATAGAAGACTTACAAAGGGATCTCAACACTGGATGACAGGGCAACAAAATAGCAAATGGAATTCAGCATTGATAAATCCCAAGCAATGCACATTGGAAGACATAATCCCAACTATACATAAAAAATGATGGGGTCAAAATTAGCTGCTATAACTCAAGAAAGAGATCTTGGAGTCATTGTGGCTAGTTTTCTGAAAACATCCATTCAATTGCAGCAGCAGTTAAAAAGTTAATGTTAGGAACCATTAGGAAAGGAATAGACAATAAGACTGAAAATATCATGCCACTTTATAAATCCATGGTATACTCACTCTTTGAATGCTGCATACAGTTCTGGTCGTCCCATCTCAAAAAAGATATATTAGAATTGGAAAAGGTACAGAGAAGGGCAACAAAAGTGATTAAGGGCATGGAAGCGATCGATAAAGGAGGGATTAAAAAGACTGGGATTTTTCAGCTTGGAAAAGAGACAACTAAGAGAAGATATGATAGAGCTCTATAAAATTGTGACTGGTGTGGAAAAAGTGAATAAGAAAGTGTTATTTGCCACTTCACATAATACAAGAGCCAGCAATCACCCAATGAAATTAATAGGCCGCAGGCAAACAAAAGGAAGTACTTCTTTACACAAGACAGTCATTGCCAGGAGATACTTTGAAGACCAAAAACTATAAGAGTTCAAAAAAGAACTATATAAATTCCTGAAGGATAAGTCCATCAATGGCTATTAGCCAGGATCATCAGGAATGCAACTCCATATTCTAATTGTCCCTAGCCACTGATTGCCAGAAACTGCGAGTGGACCATGAAGGATGGATCATTTGATGACTGCCTGTTCTTCTCATCCCTTCTGATGCACCTGGCATTGGCTACTGCTGGAAGACAGGATACTGGGTTATATGGACCATTGGTTTGACCCTGTATGGCTGTTCTTATGTAGAGTAAAATAATAGTTTTACTTATCAGATGCACTGGGGGGACAGACTCTTCAATAAGATTTGGTCCAGGCGGTATAAATTAGCACTTATAACTAGCTAGAAAAAACAAAGCATGGATAAGATGATAGAAATGCAAAATATACTGTACAGAAAACACATTAGTAAAGCTGACTATTAAGATGTTCATGCTATTAGAAAGTTATGTATAGCTGAGGACTTCTCTCTGTCTTACGTATTCATAGTGTAATAGTCCTGGTAGTATTTAGGCACTCTAACTCCACCTTTTCTTTCTAGACTCAAAACAATTAAAATCTGTTTCATTTTAATTGAAATTTAAAATTAATGAAAAAATAAGAAAAAAGTGACATTTCAGAATACTTAACTAATTAATTTTAGGTCCAGTATTAATTGTTCACATCAGGGGACATATGCTAAAAGGCCATCAGAATATATTTAGGGTACTGAGGGTATATTTAGGGTACACAGGAACACTGATTTGGTATCTCCTCAGATGTGAACTTCATAGCTCAACTTCAACCTCAGTATGATGGACCTGAACTGGAACATCAGAGCAGAAATCTCTTGAATTGTGAGGACATCTGAATTCAGATCTTCACTGTTTGGCTCATGACCCTCTCAAGACTGTAGCTTAATTTACAAAAACTGAAAACCCGCCACAACTGGGAATGTGTGGTGCATGCCTACTATCTATTGCTGTTAATCTTGGCCTGGGCCGTCAAGTCTTCTGCCACCCAAATTAGTTTTTGAAATATTTAGGTTATTTCTGTCTGAAACAGAGTTTAAGGAAACAGCTGAAGTAGCTGAAGCCAACAAGTGCTTTGTTATGCTTAATCCAGATTTCCTGACACCTGGTTGAGAGGGCACTGTGCTTTCACTACCTGCAAGATGTGAACTTGATTTTGCCACAGATTTTAACTTAAAAACAATACAAAAAAAAGCTTTGAACTTGAGCCTACAGCCAATCTATTCTACAACATGCAATAGTAATACAACAGAGGAAATGCTTTGCAAAGTGGAGATCTGCCACCTAGCAACCATTTGGAAGTGTTTTCTTCAGTAGCCTGAGACCCACTACACAGACTTTAAAGAAGAAAGCTTGGGGGCTAGGGGGAGGGTTGCAAGACAATTACTCTGCATCTGTGACACAGACAATTGTTGAATGAGTGATCAGGACTTCATTCTCAGGGGAAAAACATGCAGATTAAGAGACCTGTTTAAGTCAGACTCTGCTGTTGACAGGGATACGGGAAGTTCGTTTTGGGGAAAAATGTGTTTACATTAAAAAAGGAAGAATCTTGTTTCATAGAGGCTTTGGACTCTGCAGATGACATTTCTGTGATGATGGTCATGTTTGTTCTGAGGTGAGGATTTACTTGATGCAAAATTATTATAGGAGGTCTGATTACTTTGAGAGTGAGAAAACTAAAATAAGGACAGATTTCATGGCAAAGTGGATTACAAAAACCTCTGGACTCCCCACAAATATACACAGGAGGATTATGGAATCAGTAGGATGAAAGCCTGCATGTAACCACATGAGTGTTTCTTCAAACAGGCCCTGATTCAACCAGGTACTTAAGCACGTGCCCAACTTTAATCATGTGAATCAACTCACTGAAGTCAACGGATGATTCATGTGCTTAAAGATAGGCTCATGCTTAACCAGTTGGCTGAACAGGTACTTAGGAATGCATAAGAAGTGGCAGAATAATTTGAAATCTAGCAAAACCTTCTTCACAAAAAAACCTCAGATTATTGCTAGATTTCCTTTCTTCACAGGTTATCAAGCAAAACTAACTTCCCAGACAAGAGCCAAATTTCTACTCAATGCCATATTTCTGACCATAGAGCGGAATATTACGAATAGATACGATACAGATGGCAGTAAGTTAACTGCCTTACATTCACTTGAAGTTATGTAATTTGACTGAAGGAAAAAAAATATCAAAAAGAATATATTAAAAGTTCTTTAGTACTAAAAAGGTAAAGAAGATTTGTCCTAAGCCTTCTTAAAGGGTGGGTCGAGGTCTCTGAAACAGAATGTAAATAAAATCATTAATTAAAAAACAAACAGAAACCTATTGGGGAAAAACAAAGCAACATCTGGGGACGAGCCAAGCACGTGCACAAAGACAGATAAAACCTAAACAAAGAAACATACTCCACAAACAGTGCAGGAAACATAAAATCTGACTAAAAATAAAATGAAACAAACCAGAAAAAAAAATCAAATGAATAAAAAAATGTATACGTCTCAACAATGAGACAGAACTCCACACAGTCATATGAGAAAAACACATGCTTCTCTCTCAAAAACAAGCGGGGGGAGGAAGGAATGCCACAGCCATAAGTGAGGGAAAACATAATACATTAACTTCAGATTTCTATCTCTACTAACAGCAGAATACAAGGGAAAACATCCCAAAATTAAAAAAAGGAACAGATAGTTCAATTGTCAGTTATTGTTGCATAACACATGAATGTGAGTGTTACTAGTATGTAGCCAGTATTTCTTTTTGAATGATCTTTAGAAAGTTTCTTTTGTATACTTTTCATCTGTTTCACCATCAAATCTAACTCATCATACATCATCATTAAGAGGTTTGGTATTGCTCCAGGCACATTACTGAAATAATCAGCATTCTTAAATCCACCATAATTAATAATTGCAATACCACATTTTACAAGATTGTCTGATTACACAGTTCTTTAATTATGCTGTAATTAATAATTGTGTTTCTATAGCAACCCCCATTCCCACACACACTGCATTTTAGACACTGTACAACAGAATACAAATTTAAACAAAAAATATTAAAAATATAAATAAAAATAAATGTGGCATTCAAATGTTTAATGAGGAAAGAAACAGATATATTGCAAATAAAGGCTGTTATAAAACAATTTAGAAGGGGAAAAGCTTTCAGGTGTTTTTCTGAAAGCAACAAAGAATGAAACGAAATAAAATAAAGTTCAAGGGAAAGTGAGTTACACATCCAGAGGTGGCTCTAGGCATTCTACCGCCCCAAGCACGGCAGGCAGGCTGCCTTTGGCGGATTGCCTGTGGAGGGTCCACTGGTCCCGTGGCTTCAGCAGACCTCCCGTAGGCGTCCTCCGAAGCCACGGGACCAGCGGACCCTCTACATGCAGGCCTGTGGGAGGTCCGCCGAAGCCACAGGACTAGCGGATCCTCCGCAGGCAGCCTGTCTGCCGCCCTCGCGGCTCCAGCAGAGCGCCCCCTGTGGCTTGCCGTCCCAAGCACGTGCTTGGCATGCTGGGGCCTGGAGCCACCCCTGTACACATCATACAGGGCTGGATTTGCACCTTACACCCCCCCCCAGGCACAGCATCTTCAGCATCCTCCCCTTCCTCCCCTCCACATCTGACGTTCATGTTTCCGTAAAAAAATTAAACTTTTAGGCACCCCATGGCATATGCCAACTATGCCTAATTGGAAATCTGACCCTGACACCAGAGGGCCCATCACAGCAAAAGTGCAATTGCCTGACAAGTTCAGATGTGAAGATGGAAACCTGATACAGCTCGTGATGTGTGAACTAAGATACCCATCGGTATAAAATACTCAGTGAGATGGTCTCAAAGGGAACCAAGGCCAACTCTGTTAAGGTCTCTAACAAGCACAAGTGCCAATTTAAAGTTCCATCCACCTTTTCTGGCCAATGTAAAAGAGTAAGACTGGCAACAGGCTTGATCCTGCAAGATGCTGAGGAGTTGGGCCCTGATTCAGCAAAGCACTTTAATTTTTAAGCATATGAGTAGTCTCCACTGACTTCAGTGAGGCTACCCATAAAAAGAACCAATAGTTGGACGTTAAAGCCGGACAAATTCAAATGAGAAATAAGGCACAAATTTTTAACAGTGTAGGAAGTTACGTGTTGGAACAAACTACCAAGGGAAGCAGTGGATTCTCCATCTCTGATGTCTTCAGATCAAGACTGGATGCCTTTCTGCAAGATATTCTATAGTCAAACTCACGTGTTTGAGCTCAATGCTGGGGTAACTGAGTGAAATTCTATGGCCTGTGACAGACATGAGATCAGACTAGATGAGCCAATAGTCCCATCTGGCCTAAAAATATGTGATCCATGAATCTACTCATGTGCTTCAAGTTAAATGCATGTTGAAGTGTTTTGCTGGATTGAGGCCATCATGCTTCAACACCTTGCAGGAGCAGCCCGGTGGGATTGTGATAACTCAAACCAATGAGCTGTTGTGCCACTGCACTCTGAACATGCTGAAAGTGATGGAGCAGCCCCACTGAAAGCCCTAAAAGAGGGAGTTAAAATAGCTGAGATACATGGTCACAAGGGCATACATGTGCTTTTTGTGAGAGAATCACTGAAGTAGTAACCACACAAATTCCTGATCTCGATAGTATGATTTACAGACAGCACAGTATCAAAGATTCAAATATCTTGAAATATTATTTGATATCATTGGTGAGCTTTGTAACAATTATGATTAGATGATCCTGTATTAACTGAAAAGCCATTTGATTATTTGTAAATGGAAAATCTAGCTGAAAAAAAATCAGACAGTTTAAAACACTGCATTGACTTATCCAAAGGAGACTGAGAAATACTTGGGATCTAATGTTAATAATGGAGTCACTTTAAGGAATCAAAACTACCATATGGTATTGTTCTCTGGAGACATCTTGAGAGTCAAAAAAATAAATAAAATAATGGCAAGGGAAGCTTCAAAAAGATTAACATGCTAGAGAAGTGGAGCCAGGGACTGCTATGTCTTCCAGCCATGGGCACTGGTGTCAGGTTAGAAGGCAATAGGAGCTGAGGGTGCTTACCACCATACCGGACCTATCTCAAACTGTGGTACTGGCCAGAAAAGTGAGTGCATAAAATTGCCATCTTGTTACTTGTCTTATCAGCTGCTCATGTGCCTTCTGAGTCATACCATATGCATATGCCTACTTTGCTACTCAAAGCCATTTCTACTACACTTTGTCATCTTCAGTGATCACTTAGGGGACATGCATACTGCAAATAAAGGTGCAATTAATTGTAGTGTGGGTAAGCATAACTGTGCTAGCTTTAATCTAGCTAGTATGGGTAATGATAGCAGTGAAGTCAAGGTAGCACAGACTGTGGTGCAAGCCAGCAATCTGAATATATAATCAGGGTCCCCAGTGGGCTTGCACTGGGGCAGCTAACCCATATTGAAGCCTGTGCCACTATGTCTTCATTGCTATGGTTACCTGCACTAGATTAGAGCTAACATGGGTATGCCTACCTACACTACAGTTACACACACCTTCATCTGTGATGCAGTCATACCTTCAGTGCTTCAGGGGCTCTGCCTGGGATCCTCAACCCTTAAAAGTCATAGTCCCCAACACCACATTCAGCTCTTCAGAGCTTGCTTAGCTTTGGAAGAACAAGCTGTGCTTACCTAACCCTTCCATCTATCAATTTCTAATGTACCGACAGGACCAGATTCTCAGCTGGTTCAAATTGATATAGTTCCGTTGAAGTCAGTAGAGCTACGTTGGTTTATATTAGTTGAGAATATGACCTATAATATCTAGTCAATAATATTATCTGTGTTCTGTTTTCCATATTATTAGTCATATGTAGTAGTTGTGAAAGCACATTTATGGGCAAAATTTGGCCCTGCATTTTGATTCAAGTTTTTATTGCAGGTGATAGTGTATGAAGCAAAAAAGTTACAGCTTGATTTTCAAATGTAGGTTGATCTTGCAGAACTGTTAAATTCTGAGCAAATTTGATTAAGTAGTTATAAATTCCAGAATCTTTGATGAATGTGGCCCCTTAAGAGTATTCAGAATACTTTGGGAACCTGTTTGGATACAAAGAAATATATACATTAAAATCGGCAGAATAACTGGCTGGCATCAGATGTAAGTGATTATTATTGCATGTAATTCATTTGGTAAATCCTATTGTGTATTATCCACATTTACCAGATGCTCCTAAACAAAATATGCTCTGCCAGATCAATTCTGTATGTACTCGATGCCTAACTTAAACAGCATATGGTTGTTAACTTAATTATCCACATTTTTTTTCCTATGGAAAATCTGACGGAGAGTGTTTCTGATGTGATAGTTTTAATTTTGCATGTCTTGAGTTTCTGCAGCTCTTGCATTCTGTGCTATTTATATATGTTCTGTTTGATCTTTAGTTGGATGCAAATATACACTACCTTGCCCATAGTAATAATCAATAATAATAATAAAACACATTTTAGGGCTACCAACTCTTCTATCCAAGTGAATATAATTGGAGCACATTTTCATGTGTCTTCTTCATTGTTATTTAAATGCAAATGGATGATGGATAATGTCTCAGAAGAATGGAGCAATAGTAAGAATACTGAACTAAAGATATTATCACAAAAATGTGGTCCTACTTTAGCTTCAACAAACATCCTTATCTAAATCAAAGAAATTTACATATAGTTACTTATAAGAGGACAGTTAAAAAGCAAAAGACAGGACCATGCTTTTAGGCAAAATATCTATGGGAGAGTAAAACATACTTTGAAAACTCTGAGATTCCAATTCCAGAGTTTTCAAGGAGTCATGAAGTTGGGGAGGCAATAATAGCTCCCATGGAGTGGACTGGAACATGCCTCTTCAACCTTGCAAATATCCTGAGATCTGCAGGGAAATGCTCTGGACATTCAGAGGAATGGGGTATTCCACGGTGTGTCATGCAAGCAATGCTTCTCAGCCTTTGCCTCTGCTTTTGCTAGGGAATTTAAAAGCATGAAGCAAGAACAATGACAGCATCAACAATAATTCTGGTGGGTCTTGCAATAAGATATGCCACTTTGTATGCTGTGCTTTGGCCAGGCCTCTTCCAAACCAGCCCCACATCTCTAAAACCTGCAGAACCAGGCAGATATGCTTCAGCAGGCCTGGGGCAGATAGAATGAAACCACAGAGTATGGCTACACTGCAATTAAAAACCTGTGATGTGCCCATGCAAGCTGACTTGGGCTCGCAGGTCTCAGGCTAAGGAGTTGTTTAATTGCAGTGTAGGCATTTAGGCTTGAGCTGGAGCCTGGGCTCTAGGACCATATGAGGTAGGGTCCCAGAGCTTGGGCTACAGCTTGAGCATCTATACCTCAATGAAACAACCCCTTAGCCTGAGTCAGCTGGCATGGACCAGCCACAGGTGTCTAATTGCAGTGTAGACTAGGCTGACCAGATAGCAAGTGTGAAAAATTGGGATGGGAGGGTAGTGGGGGGCAATAGGGTCCTATATAAGACAAAGCTCCTAATATTGAGACACGGTCCCAATAATATCCATAGACACCCTTAGGGTAAAGCCCAGTTGTACAAACTTCCTGTTTCCTCCTCTGGCTTAAACAGGGACTGCGGCCCAGTCAGGATCCTTGGACTTCTCCCAAACAAACCGTAGGGTTGAGACTTGAGCCCCAGTTGTGCTTCATGGACTCTGGTCCCAGCTGCTGCCTTTGAGCTGCTGGGGGAAGACTGGAGAAGGATCACCCCCACAAACTTGGCTTTGAGATCCACAGGCCCTCACAGGAGGGGAAAAATCACCCTAAGTGGAAATGCACAAATGCGACCAGTTCTGGAACAGCCTGGTTAATATATTTTTATATATATGTATATAACAGTTAATATATTATGTTAATAATTGGAATCCATAACTTGTATTCACATTAGTCATACATTATTCTTTAAGAAAAATCCTTCTTTTTTATGACAGAGGCAGGCTGTTGATGTGCCTCAATTCAAGTAATTAGCATGAGTGAATGAATAAGATTCCTACTGTCTCACAAAAAACCATCAAGAGAACGGAGGTGACAGAGGTCAATACAAAGTGATGCATCCAGGCCACTAGTAAAGTACATCTGGTAGTGCTTTCTTCACTCCGTCAGGGACATGAGCTTGTAGGGAACTCCACTTCTTGCTAATGTCAAGAGAAGACTCTTACTGAAGGATACACTTGTCAAATTCAATAGCACAGGTGTCCCAAGACAAGCTCAGGAAATTTATAAACATACTGAGCAGAAGAGAAAGGACCTACTGAGCCTCAGTTTTTTTGTTTGTGTCAATACAGGTTACGAGATCTCTTATTTGAAGGCTAGTCAGCTCAAATATTATGTTTAAGCCAGGTACATCAAAAATTACATTTCCTTCAACTTTTCTCTTACATATTATTCTTTCAAGTGGTTTAAAACTGATTAAGAGAAATGAACAGGCTGTGTAACACTACCTTAAGGGTTTTTTTAGAATGACTGCACTGTACTGAAATAATGAAGAATCTGTGAGAATTTGTATTCTGATCTTTTTAGATGAGTTTGTAAACAATAATTTGCTACACTTGGTTTGTGGTTTCAGCTCCCCAACACATTTTTTGTTCTCAAAACAAAAAATCATTTTATTTCAGCCATACCATTTCCAGCAGTGAACTTGCCAGGATTCAAAACTTGGCAGCATAGAGCCTGGTCAGTACTTGGATGGGAGACCTCAAAAGAAAACCCAGAGTTCTGCAGAAAAGGCTGCTAGTGCCTCAGTAGTTGCTACTCTTACCAGCAAGTATGGTATTTCAGATCAAAGATTTTGGAAGTGATCTTACTGTGGAGGTGTAAAAACAAAGTTCTGTGCACTTGCAGTAACTAAATATCCCACACCATTTTTCTTAAGTCTACAGTTGTTAACTTCATAGACTTTAAGGTCAGAAGGGACCATTATGATCATCTAGTCTGATCTCCTGCACAACACAGGCCACAGAATCTCACCCACCCACTCCTGTAACAAACCCCTAACCTAAGTCTGAGTTATTGAAGTCCTCAAATTGTGGTTTGAAGACCTCAAGCTGCAGAAAATCCTCCAGCTAGTGCAGAGAATCCTCCAGCAAGTGACCTGTGTTCCATGCTGCAGAGGAAGGCAAAAAACCTCCAGGGCCTCTGCCAATCTGCCCTGGACGAAAATTCCCTCCCGACCCCAAATATGGCAATCAGTTAAACCCTGAGCATGTGGGCAAGACTCACCAGCCAGCACCCAGGAAAGTTCTCTGTAGTAACTCAGATCCCAACACATCTAACATCCCATCACAGACCACTGGGCATACTTACCTGCTGATAATCAAAGATCAGTTGCCAAATTAATTGCTAAAATTAGGCTATCCCATCATACCATCCCCTCCATAAACTTATCAAGCTTAGTCTTAAAGCCAGATATGTCTTTTGTGCCCACTACTCCCCTTGGAAGGCTGTTCCAGAACTTCACTCCTCTAATGTTTAGAAACCTTGCTAAATTCTGATTTGGGTATGTACAGCTCTGCAGCCCAGAAATCTCCCTGTATGTTCAAATGGGTATTTTTTCCAATTTCTGTCTTAAACAATTGCATGATATTGGTTAAGCACCTGCCTTATTCTGCCCCAAAGCTGGTTGAATGTCAGTGATCAGTGAAGTGGTTTCTCAATTACAGGCAGAGTTGGTGGTGCCACCTATAGTAAAGGTTGCCCTTATACTTCCCACTATAAGACCTTGTTTTCAATGGTTTATATCTTTGGCATGCTTTAACCGTTCAAGCTGAAATTTTCCATTCTGGGTATCTCCCTCAGGTGGACTTTAATTTGGAAAGCTTTAGCAATAATGGTTCAGCCATTTCTGAGAATGGAATTGGGGGAAAATACTTTTTTTGCTCATGTTAAAAAATTCTTACAAACTTTTAATTAATTAAGAACCTTTATGGCCTCCTTGCTTTGTGGGGAGGGATAGCTCAGTGGTTTGAGCATTGGCCTACTAAACCCAGGGTTATGAGCTCAGTCCTTGAGGGGACCATTTAGGGATCTGGGGCAAAAATCTGTCTGGCAGTTGGTCTCCCTTTAAGCAGGAGGTTGAACTAAATGACAACCCTGATATTCTATGAAGCAGGGACTTGAAATTTGACAATGGGGTTGCTCATGTCAGGCCATTCCTGTAAATATTTTCCCAAATTTAGGCAGGTTATAAGCCTCTGAAAAATCACTGTTCACACATATTTAGTAGGGACTTACTAGAATTTGCACCTAAATTCTTTGACAATTCTGTCTGTACTGATCACGCTCCATCACATCAGAGCTCTTACATGCTGATTGGAGTGATTGAATATGCTACAGCTCAGGGTTGCAGGGACTGAACAAGACTTACCTGGCAATTTCTTCTCTTGGCAGCCAAGGGCTGCTGTAGGACCAGGCACAGGAACTCAAAGCAGGGAGACTCTCTCTCTGGTACTCTTAATGATCCTAAGCATCACAAAGAAGGAAGCAGCCTGACTCAAATGCAGATAGAACAAGGGATGGATCTGGCAGGGGGACAGGGAGTAGATTGTGAGAGGAGCCTGGTGAGGCAGAGACGAAGACTGGGACTGGGAGTGGAGGATGAAAAGGAGACCGACTGATTGGGCAGACTGGGCCTGGAATCCAATGGCAGGGGAAGACAGATTGAATGAGGAGCCAGGGGAAAGTGACTGGGACAAGGAGTCTGGGAGAGAGAATAGGACCAGAAGTGGGGCGGGGAAGAAACTGAGATGAGATGAGGAGACTTGGGTAAGGGGCAGAGGTGGAAGACTGGGACTGGCTGGATGAGTTGTTAGGACAAGGACCCTTGTAGAGGGAGACAAATGAGGACCCTGGAGAGTGAGACTGGGACAGGGAGCCCAGAGGAAGAGACCAGGACTGGAATGAGAAGCATTGAGAAAGTGGAGACTGGGATGAGGAACTAGGAGGTGGTGGTAGGGAGACTGAACTGGGACCACTACAGCACACTACTCTCCAGAACCTGGCATGGAAACCAAGATTTTCTTGTTTTAAAAGAAGCAAATGGAAAAATTAAAAAACAAACACAAAAGATGTTAAAAGAATGTTAAGGTTGAAGAGTAAAGCATTCAAAAGTTAGGAAGTGCCAGAATTAAGGTTGTCCATGCAACACAGTTCTGATTGGTCTTCAGAGTATGTCCATCCTGTGCACTGACTGAGGCAGGGGTCCTTTAAAAAAAATCATGTGATCACGTAATTAAAGGCTTATCATAATACATATGCACCTGGTCCGATTTAAGGTTGCAACCTTAATTTTGGCATTTCCTAACTGTTGAGTGCTTGACTTTGCAGCCTTCATGTTCATAGCTTTTTGGATGTAAGAACTTTAGTTTTCATCTGAATGAAAGGAACTATATTTAAAATCATCATGGAACCTGGTATTTTTTGTATTGTGAAAGTGTCCAAAGGCCCAATGCGCCCATTCAGTCACACATTCCATAAATACGTAGGTTCACAAGGTCTCTGCTCTATAGATCTTACAATTAAATCCTCTAAGGTTCTAAATATCCACAATTACCATTAATGAAAATGTTAACAGCTCACAAGAGGCACTTAGAACCTTGTAGAATCAGATTCAGAAATATTTTTCTTGTTCAGTAGAGCACACAATTTTTTTCATACTTTTAAAAAATTGCATTCCTTTCTGTGTCCATACAAAGAGGTGTATTTTCATCTTGTTAAATGGGGAGTTTCACATGTAAATCCCTGACCAGTGAAGTGACAAAAGACTCCACACATCATAGCTGCTTGTATTCCAAACTCATGTAGCAGAGTTGGGAGAGTTGATCAACTTGAGTTTAAGATGGGTCAACTTGTGAATAATACAGCCATTATAAATCATGAAAAGAAAGCAAGGTCATCTCCTCCACTACAGGTATATATATTTACCTCCCCTCCATACATTAACACTCAGAGCAGAATTAAAAAAAAATTGGTAATGTGAAACAGTTCCAAATCAGTTAGGCATGATAATCAGTTGCAAGTATAAATACAATATATTGATTTATTTTTAAACATACTTGTATTCTGTTCACACGTGACTTTAGCGCCAGTGATTTTTTCTAATTTTAGGGATTAAGGAATGATACAATTTATTGACTACTAAATGTACCAGATATGTCAGATAGAATACACACATGCCTGCAATCATTTAAAGCTAAATCCTTATGTTTCATTTGTTTCAGAGGAACACGTCACTCCAGTAGCTGGAGAAGAGGATAAGCAGAGCAGAGTTAATTGTGAACTCATTGAAGAACAGTACAATGAAGAGAGTAGCTATGGCTGAGATGACAGAATGTGAAAGAGAAACACTTTTTTAGCTCTCTGTAGGTGATAGGTGTTAAAGAATTAGGGTAAAGTTTTCTAAAGTGTTCAGGTGATACAAGCACCTACGTTTCATTTTCAAAAATGACTGCAGCAATAAATTGGATCTTTGCACACACAAATGATGAGGTATTCAAATTTCAATGAGCAACCATCGTCATTACACACACAAATTAGGCAACAGTTGTGTACAAAAATTTAACTTGTGGTAGTGGGCACCTGCTCATTTAAAAATTATGCCCTAAATATTGGAAAGAGTGTATATGGAGACATGTAATTTCACACACCAAACCTCATGCTTTCAAACCTCAATCATTTCCATTGCTACATAATTTCACAGAAATTTTTTTTAGCACACATATGGCTAGCTACATAGTCACACAAAATTAATTGCCAGGCTTCTAGCCAGCCTCTTCTATGGAGTGCTGGCACTTGACAGTTGCTAGAAATAGTAATTATAATTTTTTTTTTTTTTGCTGATTTTTCATTCAGCACGGTGGAAATATATTTCCAGTGAATACAGTATTTCCAGTTTCAGGGCCTGATTCTCTCTTACCCTAAGACCCTCTTTATACTACTCTGGCAGTTTAAAGGGGCTTTGGTTTAAGAATCAGGCTCCTAAAATAGGAAGTGATACATGTATTCATTTGGGGTAAGGCGGCCCATGCAATACTCTATATGCCACATTAATTCCACTTAAGCTATAGGGTGGGATTTAGGGATACAGGCCCATGCAAGGGCCTCTGTACTATTATGAATTTCATACCTGATGCTGAACAAAATGAGATCATTAATTCATTCTGCTGAATTTTTCTTCCATTCACTCATCTGTGATGAAGACTGCAATCAGACCAGCACAATTTTATGCAAATTTAGTATTTATCCAATTTTTTTTAAATAACCATACATCTGGAGTTTGATGCAGATGGACATGACAGATGTCCTTCTACTCAAAAGAATAAAAGATAACTTGCCAAAGATTTTATTTTTCTTAGAAGAAACCTTTTATTAACCAGATATGATTGGGTAAAGAAAATGCCAGTTGGATATTTACACACCCCTATTGCATTATTATTATTAATTATAAACGTTTCTAACAGTGCCTACAATATTCTAGGTGCTGCACGAACATTTGTTGTGGAGGACAAAGAAGGCATGCTGTAGACAGGGTATGCCAGAAAAAGGAGCTTAAAATTTTATAATGGATCTCGATGTAACTAAATCCAGTGTGCATTAATTCTAGGAGCATACTTAAAATAGGAAGCACTCCACTGTGTCCCTTGATCAGTCCAAGTCTTTTGAAGATTTTTTTTCCCCAAAGAAGAGTAATTTTATTATGTATCTTATTATCTTAACTTTAGGTTAATACAGTGATTCTTACAGGCATCCTTTCTAAAAGATGTATTTTCCCCGATGTCTTCCCCAAAATATGCAAATAAATAACTTTAAAATTCAGTTAACCCTATTTTATAGATCTGGCTCTGATATGGCCACTTCTATATACATTTGCATCCAGATCTATAAATACATCCTTTTATTTACTCTTATAATTTCTAACACTCATTATAATCACTGTATTACAAAAACCAAACTCCCTCCCTCAACATTTATGTGAATATATTGTATTTTTACAGAATGAAAGAGTAAAATGGTCTCTTGATATTTGTTGTGGGTAGAAAAGTTTGCGGGTAAGCAAAAATTATACTCCTGGGTACGTGATTGCTATTCTTGTAGAAAAGCTGAATTAATTTATCAGTCTGAAATTCCAATAGCAACCTCCTTTTGCCCTTTCATCTGTAGCCAACAATTTAGGCTCTCTTCCCTAGCAGCAAGTGATCTCTTCCCATCTCCAACCTAATGACCTCTTCCTGCAATTGTGCTGGGCCTCTGTCATTCTCTAAAAGTAATAGACTGTGAGCAACTCCAAATCCCAATGTATGCAATATGGAGACACCTTAATGGGAGGCAGTTACTGGTGATACGCTCAGCCTCAAACCACACACTAGGTCCTAAGTTCATCAAGGCAGAGATTGGAAAGCAGCTAAAGTCGGAGAGAAGGTGGAGAATCAGCCAGAGAAATATGACAAACACTTGAAGTACCAATACCTCTTTGGTACACGCAAAAATGATTGGGAGTTATTTGTCTAGGTGAACACAAAATATAGCTAAACAATTATGCATATTAAGTTGATTCCCAGTGATATGAACATTGATCCTTATTGACAACAAGTCTATTTATCTACTGTATTAGGAGGCACAGGAATATACAACAGACCAAGTGTCCAGAGATCAGTCTCCTACAGTATTAGCTTAGTTTGCCTTACATTGTTTGTAGAGCTGGTCAGGAATTTTCAGATTAAACATTTGTTATTGGAGAACGATGATTAATCAGAATCAAAATGGTTCAGTGGAAAGGGTTGGTTTTGACAAGTCTTCCAACAGAAAAAAAAATGTGAAACTTTTTCCAAAAAATTGTCTACATTTTCAAAACAAAAAAACTGTCAACTTTGTTTTTTGTTTTGAAGTTTTGTTTCAAATGTTTTGTTAATTTATACAAAAAAGTTTTTAAAGGCCATAAACGAAACAAAATATTTCAAAATCATCAAAAGGAAATGTTTCAATTGGACTTTTTTTTTTTCTTGGATTATCAATTTGCAATAATTTTTTAGATTGACTTTGTTCTGATTTAGGATGGGGAAAAAAAATTCAAAGTCTATGTATTGCCTGCAGCCCTTGCACCACTTATTTACATATACTTCACTTTGTTTACAGTTAGGCTGGTCTACACTTAAAAATTAGAAAGACCTAACTACGTTATTCAGGGCTGTGAAAAATGTTGTGCCCTGAGCACTGTAGTTAGGTGCCCCAGTGTAGCTCCCACCTCTCGGACACATGGATTAACTAAACAGACAGAAAGCCCCCTTCCACTGATGTAGGAAGTGTCTACACTACAGCGACACAGCTAGAGTACCATAAACATGCCCACAGATACAGTCCCAGTGTTTCAGATCCCATTAATCATGCATCAGACAGGAGGGAGAATGTTTAGAGGAAGAGTCCCTAAAAATTTTAGCTATAAACCTTTTCTACTGATTATTGTTATTCATAAAATATTGCCATTTAAACAGCTTAGCATTTTAAACTTTGAGTTTCCTGCTGCTATATGCAATGTGAAACACTGACATAGTTCGATACATTTTGTGGTTGCTATTGGAAACTGAAGGAAGCCTGGAAGCCAGCAAACCAATGTCTGAACCTCAGTGTTGTCACGGAACCTTTGTCACGGAAGGATGCTATTTTCTTGGTCTGTCCTTTCTTTATTTTCTCTTTGTATGCATGGTGCACACAAACTGCCTGAACAAATCAAAGGGGACAGAGGGGATTGTTATTGTGGAAATATCTATAAGGAGCTTGTTGTTATCTTTCAAAAAAGTTTTCAAGATAAAAAAGGGGAGATTTAAAACAAACATTTATTTAAAAAAAATTATATGCAAGTTAAAATAAAAATTCTAGAAAGCTATTCTGCTTAAGATTAATTTCTTTAATAATAAAATCAAAGTATGGGCCTGATTCACCACTGTTATACCAATATTACACCAGTGTTACTCCATTGATGAAAATGGGCTCCCACTGGGTAAATGAGCTATTTCTGTAGCATCTTCCATTAAGTCAATATGATATAAATTAAATGCCTGGTCTGCTCAGATCTGGCTACAGGAGCTGCAGTTGTACCCTGTTACTGCAGTGTAGGTACACGGTCAAACACTTCAGTGATGAGTAGGGCCCTGCCAAATTCACATTCCATTTTGGTCAATTTCATGGTCATATGATTTTAAAAAATCATAAAAATTTAATTATTTCAGCTATTTCAATCTGAAATTTCATGGTGGTGTAATTGTAGGGATTCTGACCCAAAAAGCAGTTAGGGGAGAGAGGTCACAAGGTTATTGTAAGGGCAATGGGGCACCTGCCCCACATTGGGCTCTAAGCAGTTAGTAGAGGAGGCTGCGCAGGAGGCAGCCAGTCAAAGAAGGATTGAAGGGAGCAGCCACTCAGGGCCAAGCAGGCCCATATAAAAAGGGAGCTGCAGGGCAGAAGAGGGCAGTTCTCTGCTGGGAGCCCAGGGAGGAAGGACTGTCTCTGGAGGGCTGAGAAAACTACTAGCATCCTGAATAGAGCAGTGCTGCTAGCAGGGGCCAGTGGAGCAAGAGAGACAGCTCCTGGCTGGCTGTTGGGGTTTGCAAGCTGAGGCTCTGAGGTAAGGGCAAAGAGGATGGTGGGGTTATGAGGAAGTGGCCAGACAATTTGCTGCAGTAGCCACTAAGGGAAGTGGCTGAACAGCACACTGCGAGTTCCATAGAATGGGGGAGCACAGTGTGTGGCATGGCTAGAGGGCTTTGTTACTGAAAAGGAGGGCCACAGTCCTTGGACAGACATGGGTCCTAGAGCAGGAGTGATGGTGACAAGACACCACCTGTATCATGCAGAGATAATTCCCAAGAGAACCAACAGGAGGCACCAGAGTGGTGAGTGGACCCCATCGCAGGGGAGTTGTGGTACTGCTATCCTTACTTCTGAGCTGCTGCTGGCAGCAGCGCTGCCTTCAGAGCTGGGCAGCTGGAGAGCAGTGACTGTTGGCCAGGAGCCCAGTTTTGAAGGCAGAGCCACTGCCAGCAGCAGCACAGAAGTAAGGATGGTATGGTATGGTATTGCCACCTTTACTTCTTTGCTGCTGCCTGCAGGGCTGGGCCCTCAGTCAACTGCTGTCACTCTCTAGCTGCCAGGCTCTGAAGGCAGCAGCACAGAAGTAAGAGTGGCATAGTATGGCGTTGCCACCCTTACTTCTATACTTCTAGTGGGGCGCTGCCTTCAAAGCTGGGTGCCTGGCCAACAGGGGCAGCTCTAGCTTTTTTGCTGCCTCAAGTACGGCAGTCAGGCAGCCTTCGGCAGCTTGCCTGTGGGAGGTCCCAGGTCCTGCGGATTTGGCAGTTTGCTTGTGGGAGGTCCGCCAGTCCCGTGGTTTCAGCGTACCCGGTGCCGAATTGCTGCTGAATCTGCAGGAAGTCCTGCAGGCATGCCGCCAAAGGCTCCCTGACTGCCACCCTCGCAGGGACAGGCAGGGTGCCCCCTGCGGCTTGCAGCCCCAGGCATGCGCTTGGAGAGCTGGTGCCTGGAGCCGCCGCTGCTGGCCAACAGCCACCGCTCTACAGTTGCCCAGCTCTGAAGGCAGTGCAGAAATAAGGGTGGTAATACCATGAAGCCCCTAAAATAATCTTGTGACCCTTGCAACTCCCTTTTGGGTCAGGACCCCCAATTTGAGCAACATTGGTCTCCCCATGAAATCTGTATAGTATAGAGTAAAAGTAAACAAAAGGGCAGATTTCATGGGAGAGACCAGATTTCAGAATTTGTGACACCTTTTTTTGCTGTGAATTTGGTAGGGTCCTAGTGATGAGCCATTCCCCTCATTGTACCAATTCTTCTAGATAGGGACATATTATTTACAAAATGGCTTATGCTCTTTCAGGTCTCAGTTCTCATTAATCCCAGATCCATTCCATTGATCTTTGTCCAAACAGCTCACTTATTGTTGGAAATCTCTTCTTTCCAATTAATATTAATATATTTAAAAAGATAGCTCCTTTTGCATCCAGTTTTGAAATTTGAGGTTTCTCTGCCCATCATCAATTTATTAGACATGCTCATGATTTAATTTTGAACCATCTAGTTCACTCAGATGCATTTTAAATCATCAAAATTTAGTCCCTAGTGTAGATCAAATTCCATCACAATTCCTTAAAGTACAGGCTTAATTTTTTAATGGTTACTAGTGTTAACTGTTTCAGCTTGTCTCTCTTGCCAACAGAAGTTGGTCCAATAAAAGATATTACTTAACCCACCTTGTCTCTGTCTAATATGCAGGGACTAATACAGCTACTACAACAACACTGCATACAAGGCCTTTTAAAACCATTTTAATTTCTTCTCTCCCTACCTCCCTTTAGAAGAGCTTAGTCCCCTACATTCTGTGACTCCATTTTCAGTGACCTGAGCTAGCCACACACAATATAGGACAATCCACACAGCCCTACCATGCCATTTCAACTACCTCACAGATTATTTATACATATAAAAGCATACAAGAATCCCTAAAGCAAAACATATGTAAGTGCTATGGATCATCTTCAAAACACTTCAACACATAAGTGTTAGTTTAAGTTTTTCAGAGGTTGCTCTAATTTATGTTGCCTTGCAATAGGCCAAACATTGAGGAATAGCGAGATAACACTTGCACACCAGCCCTTACTCCCATCATGCCTCCTCGCACTTGTCATGCACCAAGCCTAGAGCTAGCAACCCAAGCTTTATGCAACGTGACAACATCCCTACATGAGGAGAACGTCCAGCTTTCCAGCTGTTTTCCTGCACGACAAAGCAGCCAGAAGAGAGGCTGAGGATCTGGGTCTATTTTTAAATAGAAAAGAACCCATGCAACTTCCCCCATTGTAACAGGCTTCAGGAAGTATTTCCTTATGCAGGAGTGTAGTGTGAGTGAGCACCAGTGTTAGGATTAGGAAGATTTGTGTTTGCACAGGACTCTCAGAATGTACAGTGCTGCATACGTGTTAAGTGTCATTATCGTTGTTTTTGTAAATGACAAGGGACATTCTAGATTGACAGCTATGACCTGGGAGCAGAAGGAAAGGGAGCAGGCCTGCAGAAGAAAGTGGCTGCAGGAAGAGAAGGAAAGGCCTTAAAGTCACAGCAAGAGAAAGTTTGAGGTAGAAAGGAGGAGAAGCTTGGGAGAACAGAGGAAAATCTTTTTGACAGAGTGAGGGAGAAAGAGAAAGGATGGGATGAAGAGAGGCTTAGAGCCAAAAAAAGAGATGGTGGCCTTAGTGCACAATACCAACAAAGAGGGAGCTCTGCAATCAAGAAAGGAAGAGAAATATAAAACATAAAGGCCATTAGTAAGAAACATTGAACAGTGGGTTCTTGCTGAGCAGTAAGACAGACCATCTGAGCTTATTCATTGTTTTGATTGATAAAGATGATTGCATTGCTTCATAGTAAGTTCCCAAAACAAATCATGGGCCTTTTGTGTCCCTGATGTAAGCCACTGGCTTCAGTGGAACTGGAGGTGATCAGCACGAGGCAGAACTGGGCCCAAGATAAAGAGGAAATCTTCTGTGCAGTGCTGCTGTGGAGAATTAGCAGTAGTCCAAACATTTTTGAAGCTACTCAGAGAAACCTTAAGGTAGGAGACCTGTGGGTTGAAATAGAATTGTAAGTCAGCTTGGTATTGCCCACAGACATAGAACTAAATATAGAGCTGCCTGTCCTGCAAGAGGTTTTATTTGAGGATTAGAGCCTTCCAAAAGAACAATGACCAAATTCAACTCTTGTGTAAGTAAGCAAAGCTCCATTGACTTCAGTGAAGCTGTGCCTGCTTATACCAGAACTGAATTTGAGTTTAATTTTCTAGCTATGCAGGCAACCGACAGCCCATATATGTTCTGGAGTATCTATTGCTTTTGCAACCACTCATCTTAGAAGATCTTATATCACTATGGCTGTCCTTCTTTAATGTGTCTTCAGGCAGAAGAAACCCGTTGAGTTTACCCATGGTTTTGTACTTAAGAGTCTTTACAACATGGGATACAAGGACTTGCCTGTCCTACTATGAGATGGCCTTCTGAGTGATTACAGGAGACACTTTACAGATTGCTTCTTCCTCAGCTATACACGTGAACCTCTTCCCTGGTGGCTGGTTTTTCAATTATGTTTATGTTGAAATGACCAATTTGGGGCAACGTGCTGTTGTGTGCTGTATTTGGGCACAAGGAAAATGGGAAGAGTGTGCAGGGAGCTTCTCTTTCCCACACACAAACTAGGCAGTAAGGCAGGATTTCTCTACAGCACTTTGGACACTAGTAGGACAAAGGGCAAGATAACACTGGCCTGCATTGTGTCTCCAAAAGAGGGCATGGGCACTGGATAGGTGGGAGTGTCCAGTTCACAAGCTAGCTGTAACATTTGTGGCAACAGGCAACAAATGCTAGCTGCGATTGCTCATGGCTCCTCATCAGAAGGGCTACAATGCGCAACTCCTTAAGGTTTCTATTCTACCTGGCTGATTTTCTCTGGCAGAAGACTTACTGACTAGTTATTATGCTCATCTTTGGTCTGCAGGTCAGGACAAGACTTCGCCCATTACTTGACTGCTACTGCATTCTGTATGATGCTGTTTGAGGTCTCTGGGTTCATGTATGGTGCCAAAACAGTTTAATAAAAGCTAAATTAAAAATAAGCTTACCCAGAGAAAGATGAGTGAAAAGCTAAACTTAAAAATGAAAGAGCATAATAAAGTTAAGAGCACAACAAGAAAAACGGCTTACATCTGAATGTGTGTTGTCATTTGGAAAAGTAAAAGAAAAAACTGAAAACACAGCAATTTGGCTTTCTAATTCTGGAAACTGTTTCCTGTTCTTGTTTCCAAATGTTCTTTTTTTTAATGGATTCCTGGAAAAAGCAGTATGAAATTAATAGTGCCCTCTGCTTCCTATTGCTGCATTTTGTCCTTTGGAATTAAGGTAGTGTTTGCGCAGCAATCTGAATCCAGAACCAGTCTACTGTTGCGCCAGCAGTGATACTGGCTGAACAACAAGTTACTGGAGAAATAGACAACATTGGCTAGATAATGCTGTGAAGAGTTTATGTTCCTGTTTGCACTTCAAGCAAAGAAAGTCAGAAACTGACATGAAATACAGACAAAAAACATGTTTTCTAAGGAGAAATTTAAGAAAACTGGTTACACCTCAGTTTACTGCTTAACTGGTATCTGTTTCCTCTAAATCACGATTAATTGTTTCCTGAGGTAACAAAATAAATTTACTTTTTAACATTCTTACTTTTTATTGTAGAGGCTCCTTTCATAGAACAGTTCAGTTTTTAGTACCTAGATCAAGAATGTTAAAAGTTGGGTATAAACAATGATATAAGGGTAACTCCCCATGTACTGAGTGGGAGAATGATCTCCTTTGTCAAGCAGGATGTTGCCTCTTTTTAAAGTATTTTGTATAGATTAAAACTGTATTTATCTAGATAAAAATTCTCATGCATCACTGTGTACCCTTATGATGTGAAAAATAGCAACACAAAAACCCATACAAAGTTCACAGGAAAGACCTTTGTACCACAGCTGAGACTGGAATGGACACCCAGTCTACACTCAAAGTTGCACCAGTTTAACTAAAGGTGTGTTCTGTAATCAACTCACCTAAACCAATGCAAACTCCCGAGTGAACACTCTTAAATGGATTTATTGATTTAGTATAAGCCTTACACTGAATCGATATAAGCCAGGTTTAAATCAATTTCACTGAGTCCACACAGCACTTTGCACTGGCATAATTAAAATAGATTTAATAGGTTTTAGTTAAATTGATGCAAATTTTGGATGTAGACAATTCCGGAGGGATATAAATTCCCTTGCAGTAGTTAAGGCCATAAGCATATGTTCTCTAGCCAAAGTAACCATTAAGTCATATACTGCAAATTTAACCTCAATTTCTCTTAGTGTTACCAGAGCATACTATAAGTCATTGTAGAAATTTATATATTAAGAATACTGTATACAAAAAATAAATGGATAAACATTTCTATAGAACCATAAAGGTGTGCATATGCTTTAACCAAGTAATGATGTGATCTTATTGTGCCCTGTCATGGGGTAGGTCCACTCGTCAGGGGCTGTCAGATTGTGGGGGAATTAAGGTACAGCTTGGGCAGCCTAGTCTCCCAAGTTGCCGCAGCAGACCTAGCTCCTAGGGCAGTGTGGTCTATCGGTCACAGTCCATGCAGCAGCCCTTGGGTGTCAGGCAGTGCAGCCCAAGTCAATAGGACTACTTTGCAGCAGGGCAGTGAGGCCCAGCACCCAGTGTCAATAGAACTACACCTTGTGGCAGGTCAGTGTGGCCGAGTGGCCAGAATCAGGAGAACTGCCCTTCTGGGCAGTGCAGTGTGGCCAGAGGGGAGGTAAACTGCCACCCCCAGAGGTGGGTGGTGGCTGGATTAGGGGGACCTCTAATCCTTTGTCCTCCACTGGGTCTCAGCCCAGGGCTCTGTCTACGGCAGAGGTATCTGCCATCAACTCAGCAGGGATCCTTCTGAAACAAGCTGGGTCAAACCCTGATTCTTCAACTGGCTCAATGCTTAGTTCCCCTGGGCTACCTACTACCCGTTCTTCTGCAGCTGGTAGTCTTGGGGTGCCACAGTCTTTCCTCCATCTGTGGCATCAGGTGGCTAGGAGTTGATTGGAGCCACAGCCTGGCTAGCCTCTGCATCCAGAGCACTGGTCGTCTCTCCGCAGAAGCCTGCAACGCACCTCTGCTCCCTTCAGCGGTCAGCCCAGCCTGATCTGAGCTGCTCCATTTTATATCCTGGCTCCTGTCCAGCAGGGATGAGGGGATGTGGCCTCCTCGGCCCACAGAGTATGATTAACCTCTGCTGAACCAGTGCAGGATAGGTACACCCCATCATATACCCTTTGGTCGACTTTCTGCTCTATCTCCTTTTAGTTATAGGCCAGGAGAGTGTTCAGATGTTCATTAAGTCCAATGAAAAGATCATTGGATTCATAGTGGGGACTCTGAAGCTGTGAGGAAATGCATGTGCTCTATCAGTGACATAGGTGTAGAACAACTAGCTCCTGCACTGATATAGTCACATAGGTCACCAGTGTTGGGCTAAGTATCTAAAATATTCAGCCCAATTCCCATGACAAAGAGGGAACATATCTACGTTGATAGAACAGCTTCTTCCCCACTTCTTTGTTCTTCACAAGGTTGGTGGATCGCTATTAGCTGGCCAGGACCAGAAGTGCCAAACAGCGTCTACATCAGAGGTTCTCAACCTTTTTCTTTCTGAGAGCCCCCTCCCCCGCCACATACTATAAAAACTCCACAGCCCACCTGAGCTGCAATAACTAGTTTTCTGCATGTAAAAACCAGAGCCAGTGTTAAGGGGTAGCAAGCCAGGCAATTGCCTGGGACCCCATGCCAGAGGGGCCCCCACAAAGCTACATTGCTCAGGCTTCAGCTTTGGCCTCTGGTGGCAGGGCTAAGGGACCTGGGCTTCAGCCCCTTGAGGTCGTGCTTTGGCTTTCTGCCCTGGGCCCCAGCTATTCTAATGCTGGCCCTGCTTGGAGACCCCCCCCACCCCATAAAACCTGCTTGAGGTCCCCTAGGAGGCCCCGGACCCCTGGTTGAGAACTACTGATTACAATCATTATCTATTCAGCTCTCAGTGCATGCCAGATCCATGTGTCCTTCCATGACAGAATCATGACAAGCACTAGCCTTATTTACAACAGCTCTAGCAATACTAATAAAAAATGCATGCAGGAAGATTCCAAATGACTCATTACACTTTGACCACACTGGTATTTTTTAATTGGAGCCAGGGCCAATCTTCCAAAGAAGCCTGAATTAAAATGCTTTCCCTCCATCCATCAAGCTGCTAACTTTAAATCTGCACCTCATTTCAATTCAATTCATCAACAGGAGTCTCACCGTTGATTTCAAAAAAAGTAATTGGAACAGGCTTTTATTGCACAGTATCAGTAAGAGTAGCCTGCTAAGTATTAGTCCTTATTTAACTGATTATATCAAAGTTTAACTACCAATTCCAAAACATCCCAAATGTTCAGAGAAAAATATCTAGGTCAGGACTAGGAGACTTTAAAAGACAGCTGGATATAGATGTTCCTGTGTTTGCAAGGAGGAAACCTGGAAGATGCTTGAAATACTCCAGATAGTCATGAATACTCCACACCAGATAGTTATGAATACTCCACACCAAAACACGTATTTTTTGCTTAAAGTAAACCATTAGCTGTCATTATGTTCAATAAAAATCAAATCAACGTGATAAAAATACATGGTTAACCCCCTGGCATAGATCAAATGCAAAATTAAACTGCAACTAGCCAAGCTCGAAAAAAATGAAGTGTTTCTAATTAGAGCTATGAGAGGCATAACCTGCCTGCAGAGCAAGCTCCTGTTAACCTAAATTTTTGCAAAAAGCCCTTGACTCTGGAAAGGGGGGGAAAGAGGTCATTAAAAGCACACTGTTACTTTAAGAGAGGCCTTGCTCTAAAATTTAGAGTCTAAAAATAGTGGTGTCCTCTTGCCTTTCACCTCTCAAGGCAGAATCTCACCCTGAATGGCGAATTGATTTAATTACAATATAACTAGTAATCTGTCTTTTTCCTCTGGTTGTGTAATCTTACTCTGGTTCTTAAATATTCAGCTGATTTAATTCAAGGTTATGGTCTCAAAATGAAAGTTGCATCTTAAAAAAAGAAATCCTCACTTGTGTTAGTAACACCATCTCATATTATTTCATTTGAAAGGATTTAAAAATCCTGATACATTTTGTATCACTTATGCTGTTTACATTTTGCACTGAACTCTTCCTGGAAAGTGAAACTAGCCAGATCAGTTAAATATCCTGGTCCTCCTTCCCCAGTTCTATGTATGTGCATCTGGAGTTCAAATACTACAGGAAAATGTTTAAACATTTCCTATAAGCCGTTTTCATATATTTAATACAGAAAATGAAATAATGATGGAAATATTTCTGTTCAAGTCTTAGGGTATGGCTACACTGGCAGCCGTACAGTGCTGCAATGGGAGCGCTCCCGTGGCAGCGCTCTGAAATGCGAGTGTGGTCGTGGCGCCAGCGCTGGGAGAGAGCTCTCCCAGCACTGCAGGTACTCCACCTCCCCGTGGGGATTAGCTTACAGCGCTGGGAGCACAGCTCCCAGCGCTGGGGCACTGTTTACACTGGTGCTTTACAGCGTTGTAACTTGCTGCGCTCATTAGGGTGTTTTTTCATGCCCCTGAGCAAGAAAGTTGCACTGCTGTAAAGCGCCAGTGTAGCCAAGGCCTTAGGCTCCAATCCTGCAAAGACTTATACATGTGATTAACTTCATGCCCTGTAATATAGCCCCTTTGAAGATAACAGAACTACATCTAAGGAGTAAATGAATCACATACATAAGTCTTTGTAGGGTCAGGGCAATTGTTTGCAGTTGTCTTGTATCCCCTTGACTTGGAATAAATAAATCAATCTAATTTTGGTCCTAAAGTACATGACATTGTCTATTTAAATAGATCAGTCTGAGGACCAACCTCTCTCTTACTTTCAACTCATTTGGCCCAAATATTCCACTCCTCTGTTTGCATAAAGTGAATTGCACTCTAACTCCCCTTTCTTCTGGCCAAAAAAAATACAATAAAAAACATGATTTGCCCATTTTGAAAAACGGGCACCTTAAACTGTAATCCTGCAAAGAGAAATATATCCATTTGGTAATATATCCACCATGATTTCAGTTCAATGTAATTAGAAGCTTCTGGTGGTCCTTGGCATGCTGAATGAAAGCCAACATGAGATAAGCAACCTCGTAAACATGCAAGCATCTATTCTTTCAGTGCCACTTTTTATTTTCGGGGATGCTATCAATCAGTGTTTCTTAGCCACAGAGATGGAGAAGCAGGGATGCATTTCTGAGATGTTGGAGAGAAGCTGATAATCTTTACTATATGGACTCCTGTCAATTAAATAGTTTAGCTGTATTAATTTTTTCAGTTCTCCAGGGAGCTGCTGCTGCCCCTGGCCTTCCTCGCCCCTCTCCCTCTACCCCACCCCCCGGCACTACCATGTGCATCCACAACTCCCTGGCCCTGCCCTGTCCATTCTCTCCTCTCAATCATGTGCACAGGTTTCCATTGGAGCAATGACAATTTATGCCAGCTGAGAATCTGCCTCCTGGCATCAAATCTTGTACTGCACCTTGCCAAAGAACAGACATAGTATGGGAAGTGATATTGCATGCTCTCCAACACTGATTCACCAGTCTGCCTCTATCCTGAGCTGGAAGGAAAATTCCCTGATTGACAAGTCCTATAAAACTTTAGAGCGAATGGTAGCCTTTCTATAAGGTCTTTAGCCCTCATATAAAATACTATATCAGTAATATAAATTTATTATACTCTATAGCAGGGGTAGGCAACCTGTGGCACGTGAATTGATTTTCAGTGGCACTCACACTACCTAGGCCCTGGTCACCGGTCCGGGGGGCCCTGCATTTTAATTTAATTTTAAATTAAGCTTCTTAAACATTTTAAAAACCTTTTTTACTTTACATACAACAGTTTAGTGATATATTATAGACTTACAGAAAGAGACCTTCTAAAAACATTAAAATGTATTACTAGCACGTGAAACCTTAAGTTAGAGTGAATAAATGAAGACTTGACACAGCACTTCTGAAAGGTTGCCGACCCCTACTCTATAGGATTGTCCACCTATAGAAAGGTTATCATTTTCTGTCAGATTTTATAAGTTTCTTCCATAAGGATGTCGTGAGATAAGAGAAGACGTCAGAGCTTGTGCCACTTCAGCCTCTGGCCTCTTCTCTGAGCTTTTGGTAAGTGCACTAAACTAAATGTGTGGTACGTTTTATACGTTGTCTCCTGATATCATCTGTTCCCTTGATATGTTTGCATAACTCTGGTTACATTTAATGAATGGATCCAAATGCAAATCTTAAACAACAACAGTTGCCAGGGAAAATACCTTGTCATAAAGCAAAGTATGTCTCCTGACCCAGCAGTGTCAGAACTGCAAGAGGAGTATTCTGCATGCCTTTCATACTTTCAAACCTACTGGATATAAACAGCTGAAACTTGTTAAAAAATATTTACCACAGCTATTGCATATACGTGTAGATTTGTAATTTAATATTCATAACTGAATCCACATAAATATAGCCTCTTTATTGAACCAGATGCTGTTGCTTTATTTCCCCCAAAAGAGAATTGATATTTTATTTAAAGAAAGGATATTAGGTACATAATGGGCTAAAAGGAATGAGTTGCCCTCTCAAAGTATACAAGTCTTTCCACCTGGAGGCTGAAGATGATGCCAAGATGGTAAGACTTTGCATTCCAAAAGATACAGGACTTTTCTCATGACTAAAGAGTAAGATAGCAACTGGGTGGCAGCCACTGCACATATATAAAAGACCATCTCAGAGCAAAAGAAAAACTCAGCATGGCTTTAATGCTGTTTTTTAAAAATACAATATGAAAAGCTCTTCTGAATGCTAAATAGAAGCAGCTGAGGTAGTTAAACAAACAAACTGCTGTCTTTTGAATAAATAAAAAGGCCCTAAATCTCTTTTTTAATGCTGCCTTTCCTCTACTGGACTGTGTACCATCATTTTATTTACGCATGTTGCACATTGTCCATTCTTTTTTTAATTCACAGGATGAAAAGTGAATTAAGATCTCCTTAAAAAACAAATTAGAATGGAATACATGGAAAAGCAGAATTTATATATTATTTAAAAAACCCAAATACATTGAACAGTGAAAGCAATAAAGGAACCCACGTTAAAAAAAAACAGGAAACTAAAATGTATGGTGTAGAGAGAGTTAAGAAGATTTCCTATAGGTTTAGGAAGCATTTTATTAGTAGATATCAAGACATCTGAAGGTTCAGATGACAAGCACAAGTATCATATCTTAGTGGCAGTTCTTTTACAAAGCAGTTGTTTGGAAAATATTGTGTTCTTATGAGGAAAGAATGTAGGAGGACAAAACACATGACTAGAATAATGTGTCAGGCATTTATAAACGTGACTGAAGAACAGACAGTTCCAGAATCTGTTTTCTACAAGCTAAAAATATGTTCACTGAAAATGAACAAGTGGCTTAATCGTTTTAATAAATAAATGTCAGGGTCTGATTTCCAGGGTTTGAGAGAAAAGTCTATCAGGCTTCTTGGACTTGACTTCCACTGTGCCTTATCCAGAGGCAGCAGTGTCTTAACAGCATTCCAGAGCTATGGCCCGTTCCTTAAAAGGCATATCAATGGAAGTTAGAAGCCTGCATACCTGTAAGGATCTGGGCCTACATTCAAGCAGCATCTCTTTCTCTCTAGGCACTTATATGGTAATCATCATCACACTGTGGGCCTCAATCTTCTTCTCCTTGTCTCATCAATTGGGGTTGCAGCACTTGTTCTTTATCTCCAAACGTTCTTTTGAAGTGCATCTTCCAAGCTGACATCAACCTTCTGTGGGAAAACTACGGCCCGCGGGCTGCACTCAGCCCATCAGGCTTTTTAATTCAGCCCTCGAACTCCTACCAGGGAGTGGGGTCAGGGGCTTGCCTGGCTCTGGTGTTTCAGCCTGGGAGCTGGGTCGGGAGCTTGCTGCTCAGCTCCTGGAAGCAACAGCATGTCCTCCCTCCAGCTCCAACTTGTAGGGGCAGCCAGGGGGCTTGCTGCACACTGCCCCCGCCACAAGCGCTGTCATTGACCGTGGTTCCAGGTCGATGGGAGCTGCAGGGGCAGTGCCTAAGGACGAGGAAGAGTGCAGAACTGCATGGCTGGTGCCACATATCCACGTAGGAGTCGTAAGGGGGCATGCTGCTACTTCTGGGAGCTGTGGGGGTGGCACCTGTGGATGGGGCAGCATGCAGAGCCTCTGTGTAGGAGCTGGAGGAGAGACATGCCACTGCTTTCAGGAGCTGCTTGAGGTAAGTACTGCCTGGAACCTGCATTCCTGAGGCCCCCCCCCCACACACACACACATCCCAACCCCTGCTCCAGCCCTGATCTGCCATCCAAAACCCTGGGTCCCAGCCCAGGGCACCCTCCTGCACTACAAACCCCTCATCCCCATCCCTACCCCAGAGCCCATACCCACAGCTGGAGCCCTCACTGCCCCCCAACCCCCTGCCCCAGCCCAGAGCCCCCTCCCACACCCTAAACTCGTCATTTCTGGCCCCACCGCAGAGCCTGCATCCCCAGCCTGAGGCCTTCCTCCCTCCCCCGCACCCCAGCCCCCAATTTCTTGAGCATTCATGCCCCACCATACAATTTTGATAGGCAGATGCAGCCCACAGGCCAAAAAACTTTGCCCACCCCTGCTCTAAAACCACCTTTTTCCTAGGTCTTCCTCATGGTCTCTGTCCCTTGACTACTAGTTATTATACTCTCTGGCCAACATATCGCACATCTCACATGACCCAGCCATCTCAGCTGATACTCCCTCAGCTTTTATGATGCATACTACTTCATCATTGCTATTACCATTTCAATGCATAGCTTATAAGCTTTTGTCTTAATCAGCATCCACTTGAATGTTCCCATTTCAATGGGAAATAGCCATTCTCTTTTCCTCATTCGGCAGCATTAACACCTGTACACCATGGCTGGCCTAATCATGATCTTACCCAGTTTCCTCTAGAGTTTACTTGGCATCCTGTGGGCCTCACTATATTAACAAATTTTTCTTCAGTGCTCCTGTGAGGTAAGTGAGTATTAGCCCTATTTTGCACATGCCCACTGTGGACCAGAGAGATTATTAAATGTGCCCAAAGGTCACACATGAAGTCAATGGCAGTCAGGAATTCAAGTCAGACTTTGAGTCCCATTCAGTGCCTAACCCAGAAAGCCAGTGCCTATTAAGTAACAAGGATTCCCTCATTTATCTGCTTTCCATTGGTAGAAGATGACTATGGCTCTACACTCAGAGTGGGTTGGTGCAGCTAAGCACTGCACACTCTATGGTTTACTGAAAGGTAAATCCAGCTCCCTCCTTCCTTGCATATTTGAACTGCATCAGTTCTCAGGCAAGTGTGGAGGGGTCTGATGGGGTGGGGGGGGGCGAGGAAAAGTTGTTCACAGTAGTACTATGCTACTCCTGCATAGTAGAGAGCAGTACTGTGTGTGTGTGGGGTCCAGGGCTGGGTCAGTGGTCAGGCTAGCGGATCCGGTGCTGCATAAATTCTTCCTTCTTCACCCACGGAGAGGTGAGGGCTGTGTAAGACTCTGTGGAGGGCTGGAGTAGCTTCTGCGAAGTGGCTCCAAAACTACTCTGCCATATAGGGGAAGAGGGAAAGTCTCCACCTCTTTGCTCCTGGAACCCACACATCTTCCTAGTGTCCAGCAGTACATAATTTCCCTCTTCAGGACCCAGTCCTGCACTGATTACATGTATGTAACACCAGCTGATGTTACTGGGAGTTTGGAGTACACAAGGACAATAGGGGGTTATATTTGTACAAATCAGCAGCTAGTCAGTTTATGGGTTACTTTGTGCCCTAGTGCAATGCACCTCATAAGATTTCCTGCACACAACCGAAGAGCCTATAAAGAGTTCTCAAAAGAGCAGTGCCTTGTACCAGTAGTCCTAGAAGAAATTAGCTTAGCTCCACCCAAATTTCCCAAGACATTGATCAAAAAATACAGTAAAACCAAACCATTATTAACCTTGGAGCAGTGCAACTGCTAGTACAAATGTTTGACAATAATTATAGCTTTACCTACTAGAATAAAAATAGCAACTGACATGCTGTTATATTTGCACCATTTAAAAAAAATTGTTTGTATATGGGTCTTTTCCTCAAGTTTACATACAATTTTACAGCATACAGACCTTTGAAAATTTAGCCCTACATGTGTTAGTGTCTTATACATACACACAAAATAAGGACTAACTTTAGCCCTGCCATAAAAATCCCAACAGGAGCTGCATCTACTTATACCAGCATTGAATTTTGTTTTGAAGATAATTCATGACATGCTATCATTTCTAATTACATTATTTCCCTCATGACACACTTAGTGTAAGTGCTCATTTAGTTACCAGAGATTACTAGTTTTGATAAAATGAAAATCTCCCCAGATGTTTTTGGAACCAAACTCAAATCCAACTGTATTGTGAGTTTTATTGAAATTTTCAGAAAGGTGTTTTTATTTCAAGTTCCAATCTGGGACCGTAAGCATAGCTGTTGGAAGCAGAGTGGGAAAGTCTTGTCTAAGAAAGTTCCAACTCAGCTTTGCAGAATTCAGAGGTTCACAAAGTTTGGATGAGCCACAAATAATCACCCAAACGTAGCTTGAACTTTGCCCATCCTTAAGGATTGCTATTAATACTATTTCCCAAAGAAGAGGCTAGCCTGACTTTCCTTTCACATTAGTGAAAATTAGGAGTGATTCTATTTTAAATTAATAAATGTAGCACCCAAAAAGGTAGATGCTTTAAATTTAGATTTTTTAAATTCTTTGTTTCCAGGAAATACTCACAATATTCTAGGCATTGTACAATCTTAAAGGAGGGCATGGTTTGTCCCTGCCCCAGACAGCATGCAATCAAAGTGATCGGTGGCACTGGAAGCTGAGAGTACTCGCCACCACATATGGGTGGTCAGTACATTGCAAGCTCAGACCAAAATATGTACCAGAGGGGACAGAGAATGAGATGGATTCAGTAGCGTTACATGGTGTCAGGCAAATCAGACCCACTGTGTAATTATTGCAAAATGCCCCAGGTTATTTCACCAATACTACTGTATATGTACGTAACTCACTCATGTACCACTGTTGCTCGGAGTAAAATGTGAATAAGATATAAGTAATCTGAACTGTAAAATTAGATTTTTTTCTGTGCACTTTTTTCACCCAAAAAGCAGTCTCCCTGATGTAAAAAAAGCAGATGGGGAAAGCAGTGCTAATTTTCATCCTTTGGAAAAGCAGTAATTGAGAATAAAAGTGTTATTTTGTTAAAATATTCACGTCAATTACCTTGTTTAAAGTCTTTGCAACTCAATGCAATCCGTGGACCTTTTTTTCCAAGCCTCCCTTGAAATCTGAATATCATTGCTGTTAGCATTTTTCATCTGCTTCCAAAAACTGCCTGTGTTTAATTACGAGGTTTTTCACCACAGACTGATCTCACCTGGAGACAGACACTATTTTTTTATTAAAAGGTACCGAGAAAGTTAAAGAGAAACCTATTCCCTTTCCTTGACAGTGTGTTAAAGAAGCATAACCATTATCCTAATTATATACAGGTTCCAAGCATTAAGATGGTAACAGTCAGGTAATTCTAAAGAGATTGTTTAATATAAATGTCTCAGTTTCCGGCTAACTGCACCTGTATTCCCTCTCTGTGATCCCTCAAGGGTATCCACTGAAAGGTTTACAGCTCCCATCCATCAACTCCTGGGGGCAGAGACCAGCATCTCTCTCACTCCTGACTAAGGGTTTTAAGGCTTCACACTTCCCTGCCTTGCTCTGAGATAGCCCCAGCAAGCCAGGCTGCCTAAAAGGCCACACGCTGTTCTTGGATTTCTCTACGAAGAGAGAACACAATCCTATATAAACCATTCATTTAATACAACAGACCCCAAAAAATGCTTACACTTAATTCAAGAATATGGCAGGAAGTTCCCATGTCTGTCACAATAGGACCCGAGTCAAGGTAAGGTAAGCAGCTGTCTTCCGATACTTTTATGACAGACTATCTTTGGCAAAGCATAGACTGGATACTGGACATCTGTGATATTGTCATCTGGATTTCCTTGATGAGATGTTATGAAACTTCAAGTCAAACAGTAAATAGATAAAAGGCATAAAAAGGGCAGCCAGCTGAGTCTGCATCTGATGCTATTTCACAGTGTAAATGAAGTGCCAAAGCATGATGCAGCCCCACTATATGCAAGGTGACATAGCTCCTCATCCAGACATTGCCTTCATGAAGGAAAAATTCGATCTTTACCTTTCTGTGTTAGGTAAAAGAATAGACTAGGGATTGGATTTTCAAAAGCACTCTGCACTGGCCCAAGTGTGCTCTTATTGAAGTCACAGGCAAAACTCCCATTATCTTCTATGGGAGGCGAGCTGGGCCAACATTGAGCACTTCTGGAAACCTCTCCCTAAAAATTCAATGTTACAGGTCTGTTTATTTGGATTCAGATGTTTGAATGCCATTTAATCCCACTATAAAATTTCCACTTGTCACACACACATGGGAAGAGGTTATATTAATGTGATCAATAATTAACATAAATAATCAGAAACTTGGCTACATCTGTATTCCCCTCCTCCCCAAGTTCAGATGTTTAAAGAAAATAAAGCTAAATTCTGTTTCTCATTACAACCAGGCAAACTCATTGACTAAAATGGTTTTTTCTTCAAAAGAACATTAGTTCAAGACTGAATCGAAGGACCCAGTCCCAGTCTCCTCAGTAAGGCAAAGTTACCACTAACTTCCCACTTTCATTTTTCTATGTACGAAGTACAGAACTGAGCCTGAAGGCAAAAATTTTGAAAATTAGTACTGTACTAGACGTTCATTTGTTATGCCTTATTCTTTTAAGAAGTTTCATGTGTCCAATCAGACAACAGAAATGTTACCGTGTGATTTAGCTGACCAATATCACAAACCCAAAAACTAATACTGAATCTTTGAAGTGAATCTTTTGTGAACAATCCATTAAAAAAAAATTACTTGAAGCTGTTTGGAGAAAGCTTATGACTAACTAATACAGTTGCAGAAATAAGATGGTGCACAAGTGATTTGCTAACCAAAAAAATAAATATTATTGATAAGAAATAGCTCAGCCAGCTCCAAACACTGCCATTCATAGCAACATCACCTTTGTGAGCTCCCCTACTTCTGCCTTCACCTGTTATATCCCTCCATCCTGCCTCTAACTTCTCTAATAATTTAATTCCTGCAATTAAGAACACTTGTTCTTCTTTCCAGCAGTCACTTCATATACCACAGCAGTAATCACACCATTTTTAGTTTGCTTTGGTGACCTGCTTTTAACCTCTCTTGAAAATTTTTTCAGAGACAGAGTCCATCTAATACAGCAGCTCCTGCCACTCCCCTTCAGGTTTCTTTCAGTGAAATTCAAGGATGTTTTCACTTATTGGGTGCCCATTTGCTCCATTCAGTGCGATTGTTTCAAAGAGAAGTGACCCTTTGTAGAGTACTTTAAAACATGAACATTTTCTAGGTGTGTTGCACTTAAAGATTAGAATTTCTTCAATATAACATAAAAAGCAAAACAACAAATAGTTTCCATGAATCTCTGGAGTACATACCTAACATTAGTCCAAGGATTAAATTTCAGACATTGGCAACACTTCACTACAGGTGACAGGTCATAATTAATTCCCTTGCTATTCATTGTAATACCTTGAGCTGTGGTGAACACTTTTGGCAGTAATATGGAATAGAATACATAACTTCAGTGGAATCCCATTGCTGTCAATGACAACCCTTTACAGTAAGCAGAAAAGTATTTATAAAAGCACTAATAACTTAGTCACGTGACCAAATAAGGGAAATATTTACTAGCACCCAGTGTAGTCACCTCAGGACAAATAAACCTAGTCTAGAGAAGACCTAATAAATTTCCAGTCAGGAAGATCATTTAGCATCAGCCATCTTTGCACAGTTGTTGAATATACACCATGACCTATTGTGGAAATTCACGCTTCTGCCCAGAATCTACCACATAACATGAAGATGAAAGGAAATCAAGTGTGAAACGGATTGCCCACAAATCCTGTGAGAATTTCATTGTGGTTAAAGCTTAATAGCCCACCATTTGCCCAACATGAACTCAAGCTATTTGTTTGGCCTTGCTTCAGGAAAGACAAGTGACTGTTTGTTGCATGAAAGGTTTGTGTTCCAGCTCTGACGATTGCAACAGTTACACAAAATACATAATGTGCATTAGCTATAGGAAGGACCAAGCGTGGGATAACTAACCACCAGGACTAACCACTACTATTCCAGAAACAGCATTTCTGGCAGCAGTGTCAACGAATCAGACAGGTTTTCTGCCTGACATGGCAACAATGTGTATGTCAATAAAGATGTCTTTTAAAAACAAACAAAAATAACCCAAAATGTATTTTGTCAGGACATAATTACTAAAGTTTTTGTAATCCACTCATGGAGCAGAAACAATACCATGTGACTTGGGTGACTGTTCCTTTTGACTAGTCTCTGATTAGTGTGATTAGTCTGTAAACAATTCATAGTAGACATTTGTTCAAATAGGCATGCTCCTAAATCCATTCAACTCAGTGGAAAGATTCCTATTGAAGTCAAGTTTTGAATCTGGCTCAAACCGTTTGGCAAAAATGAACGTATTTCCAAGATTTAGGATTGGCTCACAATCAGGAATAGGTTTACATTTTCAATAATTTACAGTTAATTTGACTAGCAACAGCCACAGCTTAATGTAAATCCCTAGACTGTTTAATCAATATATCTTTTATAGAGATTAAACTAATAGAGTGTGTGACAAAGTTCCTCCTCTACCTTAGTGGGTCCTGCGCTTATTGGTGGATTTGTTCACCTCAGTGATCTTCCCCTCTTGTGGAACCCACAGTCTGGGTCAGCTCCTCCTGTGTCTGATCAGGAGTTGGGAGGTTTGGGGGGAACCTGGGCCCACCCTCTACTCCGGGTTCCAGCCCAGGGCCCTGAGGATCACAGCTGTCTATAGTGCCTCCTGTACCAGCAGCATGGCAGCTACAACTCCCTGGGCTACTTCCCCATGGCCTCCTCCAAACATCTTCTTTATCCTCACCACAGGACTTTCCTCCTGGTGTCTGATAACGCTTGTCCTCCTCAGTCCTCCAGCAATGCACTCTCTCACTCTCAGCTTCTTGCTCCCAGCTCCTCACACACGCTCCTTCTCCTCTGGCTCCTCCCTGCCTGACTAGAGTGAGCTCCTTTTTAAACCTAGGTGCCCTGATTAGCCTGCCTTGATTGGCTGCAGGTGTTCTAATTAAAGCAGCTATCTCTACTGCCTTCTAGAAAGATCTTAATTGGCCCCAGTTGCCTTGATTAACCTGGAGCAACTGCCATTTGGTTACCAGGGTCCTATTGGCATCCAGCGGGGGGGGCGGGCGAAGCCCGCCCACTTCTAAAGGGCCTCCCCCCAGCCTAAGGGGAGGACCCACAGGTCTGGGACACCAAATAATTACGGGGGACAACTAATGAAAAAAACAGGATTGGGAGTGAGGTCATAGGGCTAAACGAAGGGAACCCGATGGGGACACCGAGCAGAGAACCCTGGACAACGCCCACTGCTCCTCGAAGACGTCAAGGGAGCCAGTGGACGCCGCCCAGAGGAACTCTGCCCGGATGCTTGAGCAGACGGAGGAACGGAAATAGGCCCTACAGTTGCAGGAAATCCCGTCGGCCAACCTCCTCTCCCTGGTGTTGTAGATGGCCAGTTTGGCCAGGGCCAAGAGGAGGTTGAGAAGGAGATCCTGCGACTTCGTGGGGCCACGGATGGGGAGCGTGTAGATAAAAAGGTGAGGGGAAAAGTGCAACCAAAAACGCAGGAAAATATTCAGGAGGAGCCGGAACAGGGGCTGCAATCTGGCACACTCCAAATAAATGTGCGCCAAGGTCTCCTTCTCACCACAGAAAGGGCAGGTGCTAGGGACAGGGGTGAACCGCGCCAAGTACACGCCCGTGCTCACGGCTCCGTGAAGGAGCCTCCAACTGATATCCCCGGCAGGCCTCGGGACCAGGGCAGAGTACAAGCTGGCCCACCGGGGCTCCTCACCCTCGAGAGGCGGCAGGAGGTCCCGCCATTTGGTATCGGGGCGGGATGCGAGGGTGAGGTAGTGAAGGGTATGGAGCACGAGCGAGTACAGATGTTTCCGTGGCGCGGTCTGGAACAAAACCGGCTGCAGATCATGCAGCCGGCTGGCAGTGAAAGGGTGAGGGGGCCGATTGGGTCCACGGGGCAGGGGCCCGATAAAAATGTCCATGGGGCCTGGGGTGGAGGGTGGGTGGGGCGTGCCCTCTCGCAGGACCCGGTCGAGGTAAGCCCAAGCAGCGGGCAGTAAAGCGGCCTTCACCTCCTGAAGTACGCGCTGGGGAGTACGAGGTCTGGAGAGCCCCATGCGCTGAGCGAGCGTCAGGGGATCCAGCCAGTCTCCCCGGTCGTAGTCCAGGAGGTCTCCGACCCTGGTGACTCCCGCCGAGACCAACCTCCGGCACACCGTGGGGGACTCCGCCACCTGCACACGAAGCTGGGGATTGTGTAGCAGGGGCTCCGCGAGGAGGTCAACCCCCACGGTGGCCGCCACGAACCTGGTCGTTGAAAAGAGCTTCCAGGTCCGGAGGAGGTCTTGGTAGAAGACCGGCAGCCCGGAGAGGTCTCGCGGAAGACCTCTCGGATGGAGGTAAAAGAGCTGCCGGTCGTATCGGAGCCCTCGAAAGCGGCGGAGGAAGGCGTGCGCCAATACGCTCCACGCCGGACTACCCGCACCAAACAGGAGCCTCTGCAGGGCCTGGAGGCGGAAGACATGGACCTGAGCGCGTAAGCACTTCAGGCCCTGCCCCCCCTCCTCCAGGGGCTACCAGGGTCCTAGGGATTTGTTTAGCCTGGGGCTAACATATCTGTTTCTCAGTACTTTACTGTAGCCATCTGGCCTTGCCCCATCACAAGTGTCACACAACAACCAAAGTATTACAGCTAAATCAGACAGATATCTGAAAAATAACCTGTGTACTGATATTTGTGTATCTGTTCAAAGAGTGACATAAAGAATCCCCCCCCCCGCCCCAAATTTAGAGTTATGTTACAACATAATCACTAGTGGCATAAACTGAGGAATTGCCTCCCTAACATTGTAGGATGGCTTTTTGTTAAGACATTGGACTGGTAATAAAAAGAGACCTGGGTAGAGCTGAGCAGATAAATCACTTTTCTATTTTGGTGGCCAAAAAAAATAAATTGAAGGGGGGAAAAAAATCATTGTTTCAGACTGAAATGGATTTTTTTTTGTTTGTTTTTCTTGGTTAATAAGATTTTACTAGTCACCAAAAAAATGTCACCCAGCTCCAGATCTGGATTCTGCTACCAATTCTGACACCAACTACGTGCGTCAATTTAGGTGTGTCTATGCAGGACTATGGCTGCGTGACTCAAAATTGCAGTGTAGATGTTCAAGCTCAGGCTGAAGCCCAGGCTGAGACCCACTCCTACAATGGGATTTGAGAGCCTGAGCCCCATCCTTTTACATGTCAATTTCTAGCCCCGCTGCCTGAATCCTGCAAGCCTGGGTCAGCTGATCCGGGCCAGCCATGGCTATACTATAAGTCTTTTTTTGCAGTGTAGATGTATCCTTAGGCTCCAGCCCTGCAAACCTGTATGCACATGGTTAAGTTTAAACGTGTGTAGTCCCAGTTAATGTTGTCTTAACTGCAAGTACCAGTAAGTGCTTGTAAGGCTGAGACTTTAATCTCTCTAGGCCTCAGTTCCCCATCTGTAAAATGGAATAATACATCCTTTCTCCTACCCATTGTCTAAATAAAACAGAAAAGTTAAAGCCTGCAGACTTTCTGGGAAGGACTGTTTTATGTGCATCTGTGTATGTGTGCGCGCAAGTGCAGTTCCTAGCACAGTGGGTCCTCAGTTGGCAGCCTTTAAGTGCTAGTAAAATACAAATTAAAAAAAACCAAAACAACTAGTGTTAATAAACTATTACTATTTTTTTATTTAAGTCAAATTTTCAAAATAATTAGTTGCATGATGCAAAATGGAAACAAGAAATGCAGCAGGATGTCAAGATAAGCATAAGGTCAGGGAATACATATTTTAGACTGTCTGGTATGCTGACTCAGTGTCTAAATACATTTAACAGAGAGAGGAGGGCAGTCAGTAAAATGGAACAAATATATATAAATCCTAATCCACATAATACTTGCAGCTTTGCAGGAAATGTCAAAGAAAATGTTGCAGCCAGAAAAACAGATTTTGTTCCCCCAGTAAATTAATTTTGCTAGTACCTCTGACTTTATTTCATATGGTTCTTTATAGGAAACCCTCTGCCCAGCAAATAGAGAGAGGGAAATAAAATGATCAGAAGTTGGAACAAATCTCTTATAGGCAGCCATATATTCCTTGCCTTCCCAATGTTCTGCCTACCATCTACTGTAGGATTTTAAGCACACACCTATCACTGCAGTATCTGAGCATTTCATCTTTTTGAGTGTTTCTAATAAGATGCAGCTGCATCTCTAGAAGAATGATTCAAAAATATATATATGGAAGGCAGCAGTTATGGAAAAATTATGTACCTAGTGGGAAAAAAAAAGTGTGGGGGGACAAATTTGGTTACCAATTATTCAAAGTACATTCACCAGCAAAAACAAAACAAACAAAAACCTAGTACACCTGCCCATTTTTAAAAAAAATATACACATTTGATAGGCATGCATAGAGTGTTAAAAGTATGTAGAGGATGCACTAATTTAATAAAATCACTAGAAACATGTCATGAGCAGTGAAGAGATGCTCATGCTAAACATAGTGACACTATGCTAAATAGTGGGTGCCAATAATAATATTACTACTATATTGTTTCAGAGTAGCAGCCGTGTTAGTCTGTATCTGCAAAACTGTATGTTTCTCTAAGCAACAGCCCATTGTCGTAATGGTTACTGCAATTGTCTCCGATATTTACAAGGCTATTATTTATCAGAGGGGTAGCCATGTTAGTCTGGATCTGTAAAAGCAGCAAAGAATCCTGTGGCACCTTATAGACTAACAGATGTTTTGGAGCATGAGCTTTCATGGGTGAATACCCACTTCATCAGATGCAAGGCTATTATTTGTAAACCAGTTCAAAAAAAAAACTTTGTAAATGAAGATATAGTTAAAAATAAAAAAAAAAAAAACACTTTGGTGAAAGTCCTAGGGAGCATGTGCAAATGAATCCCTTCACAGCTACTCTGAATTCAGTCTAGTCCAAATACAAGAGAATATTCTCATTTTCTTGTTGATAAAGGGAAAGTCCTATATGGGGCAAAAGAAGGAGTAAAGTGATTAGTAATATTAAAGAGAAAAAAAATTCTGAGACTAGAGACAGGAAACACTAAAGGTTAAAGACTGAGAATTGACAGGCAGCCAAGAAACAGACTGAATGCAGAAAACGATGCAAGGATTGCAAGGAATTGGCAGTCAGTCACTATGTGAGATGCCAAAAGAGAACACAAAGAGAGTGAAGTGAGTCAGAGCTTATAAAAGGAGATGTAATTAAGAAAACCCAGCACAAGGGGTTGGATTGAAAAAAGGGAGGCAGGATCTAAGACTTACAGCTTTAAAAATGTAAGATAAGTGTAGCTGGAAAATCCAATATACCAGATCCAATCTAACTCCCTGGAGAAAGCCACCTGGAACAGTGGGATGAATGTACAATGGAAATCATTTACAATGAAGTCAGAGAAGGTACATGTCCAGATATAGACAAGAAGCTTGAAGATTCTGAATTGTTTCCATGCAGGGCAATTTGCAAACTGCAGGTTTGGTTATCATTTATTTTTTGCTTATCTGTTCAAATCCTCCAGTCCTTGCTCACGCCGAGCTGAGTCAGGGCTATAGCATGTTCCATAGTGTAGCTGTTCTGCAGTGAGGGAATTTAACAAGAATTTTTACATGGAACAGAAATTCTGAGTTTTAATCACCTCTGCAAAAAGTCTGTTGAAGAACTGGCACAGCTTTGTTAGTTCCATGAATTGTAGGTTGTTTTTTTAAATTAGGGTTAGAAATGGGGAGGAAGGGAGAAGGCAGAAGAATAGTCATAGCTTTGTTACCTGTCTATCCAGATCAGCAGGCTGCATTTTGTAGGCATCACATACATGTGCATTTACACGTACATTTTAAGATTAATTATAACCCAGAACACAAAATGGAAAATGTAACCATCTCACAGTTTATGCAAAATATTAATTTAGTTTGTCATTAAATATAATTCATGATCATTGAAAGGAAATGTTATTTAAAGTTTATCCCTTGAACACAGTCCAGTCTAACTTTCCAAGGATTAGTATACAAGTTAAAGATGCCTAGGGAACTCTAGCTAATGCATATGCTCATTTATTTCTCTGAATACATGTATTGGATTGGCTGGCTTGCTATGGAAGCTCTATAGGCCCAAGCACAACCAGAATCTGCTCAGGGGCTAGGCAGGATCATGCAGAATTGCAATCCCTTCCTACTCTTCAAGGGCACAAATCACCCTAAGGGCAGGGAAGATGTGACCAAGTATCCCTACTCTCCCACAGCAGTAGCCCAGGATGTGACCAGCACAGTGTGTGAGGTTACGGTGCACCAGCCTCCTAGTGCTCCTTTGGTGCATGGGTCCACACCAAAACACTTGCCTCGCCTCTGCCCTTACTTTACAGACATAATCTGTCCCCTAGAGCCTAGGGAAGGGAAAACCAGTCCAGAGAAATAAGGGTCTCCTGAACCCATTTTCTTGAAAGATTTGAACCAGACTTTCTGGAGGTTCCAACACTTGAAGTAGATAATTCTTGGCTGGAAACCAAACGTGACCATAATCATCGCATATATTCTTTTGGCTGGGGTCAGATGGAGAAGGGCCAGAAATCTTAAAAACAACAAGAGGGGGTGGGTGGAAGGAGGAACAGCAGCTTGCTTCCATGAAATTTCCAGGCCAGAATCACAAGCTGGAGAGAGGATTACAGTTCCGATAAGCATCTGAATTTCTGGATGCTTAGTCAAACCAAATCTAAACCTCAAAATGTTTTTGGTGTTTGCCCATGTAAGATGCAAAATGTAACAAATGGCAAAATGTCAGGGGGATTTGCTGTAAAATAAATGCCGGAGCTGAATAGAGCAGCCCTCTCTCAAAGTATGAGAAGACTAAATAATGGCAGATTATGGCTGTAGGGGTTAAGTCTATATACCTCCAAGAGAATCACTTAAAAACATACAGCACGTGCAAAAGCTGGCCAGCTATTTCTAAATTCATTTGAGATTCAACACATATGGGTTTGAATTCTGTTAGAAATAGTGCACTTAATTTCTGATGCAATTATTGAAATTGCCACTAGACAGAGCTGTTTATCTGATTTTTAACCTCTGAAGCATTTCTGCCTCAGGATCAGAAATGCAAAGCACTGATATGCTGAAAATCTAAGAAATGTACATATGGACTCCTTGGGGGGGTGGGGGGGGGGAATCGCATGACTATAGTAACTATAGTTTAATTTTTAAATCACATACTATAATCACCTTCTGTTTGTGGAAGAGGCAAACTTCTGAGCATTGGAGAGCTGCTATTCTTGCAACATGCGCTGAACCTTCTTGCTTAGCGATCTGTCCCACTTTATATTTACCTGGGTTACCTTATCCAGATCTGACAAAGAGTTCTGTGAGGCTCAAGAGTTTGTCTCTTCCACCAACAGAACTTGATCCAATAAAAGATATTACCTCCTTGGTAATATCACCCACCTTGTCTCTCTTCTATCCGGAGACCAATATGGCCACAACAACACTGCAAATAATATAATCACATCACTTTGGCTGACAGGTTGCATTTGGGCTCATGCAAACCTCCATCAATTCACTGAGTCTTAGCTACAGTTAGAACCATAGAATATCAGGTTGAAGGGATCTCAGGAGGTCATCTAGTCCAACCCGCTGCTCAAAGCAGGACCAACCCCAACTAAATCATCTCAACCAGGGCTTTGTCAAGCCTGACCTTAAAAACCTAAGGAAGGAGATTCCACCACCTCCCTAGGTAACCCATTCCGTGCTTCACCACCCTCCTAGTGAAAAAGTTTTTCCTAATATCCAACCTAAACCTCCCCCACTGCAACTTGAGACCATTACTGCTTGTTCTGTCATCTGCTACTACTGAGAACAGTCTAAATCCATCCTCTCTGGAGCCCCCTTTCAGGCAGTTGAGAGCAGCTATCAAATCCCCTCTCATTCTTCTCTTCTTCAGACTAAACAATCCCAGTTCCCTCAGCCTCTCCTCATAAATCATGTGCTCCAGTCCCCTAATCATGTTTGTTGCCCTCCGCTGGATTCTTTCCAATTTTTCCACATCCTTCTTGTAGTGTGGGGCTCAAAACTGGACACAGTGCTCCAGATGAGACCTCACCAATGTTGAATAGAGGGGAATGATCACATCCCTCGATATGCTGACAATGCCCCTACTTATACAGCCCAAAATGCCATTAGCCTTCTTGGCAACAAGGGCACACTGTTGACTCATATCCAGCTTCTCGTCCACTGTACCCCAGGTCCTTTTCTGCAGAACTGCTGCCTAGCCATTCGGTCCCTAGTCTGTAGCAGTGCATGGGATTCTTCCATCCTAAGTGCAGGACTCTACACTTGTTCTTGTTGAACCTCAGATTTCTTTTGAGTCATAGAATATCAGGGTTGGAAGGGACCTCAGGAGGTCATCTAGTCTAACCCCCGCTTAGTGTCATGTGCAAACTTGCTGAGGGTGCAGTCCATGCCATCCTCCAGATCATTGATGAAGATATTGAACAAAACCAGCTTCAGGACCGACTCTTGGGGCACTCCGCTTGATACTGGCTGCCAATTAGACATGGAGCCATTGATCACTACCCATTGAGCCCAACGATCTAGCCAGCTTTCTATCCACCTTATAGTCCATTCATCCAGCTCATACTTCTTTAACTTGCTGGCAAGAATACAGTGGGAGACCATATCAAAAGCTTTGCTAAAGTCAAGGAATAACACATCCACTGCATTCCGCTTATCCACAGAGACAGTTATCTCATCATAGAAGGCAATTAGGTTAGTCAGGCATGACTTGCCCTTGGTGAATCCATGCTGACTGTTCCTGATCACTCTCTTCTCCTCTAAGTGCTTCAGAATTGATTCCTTGAGGACCAGCTCCAAGATTTTTCCAGGGACTGAGGTGAGGCTGACTGGCCTGTAGTTCCCTGGATCCTCCTCCTTCCCTTTTTTAAATATGGGCACCACATTAGCCTTTTTCCAGTCATCCGGGACCTCCCCAGATCACCAAGAGTTTTCAAAGATAATGGCTCTGCAATCACATCTGCCAACTCCTTTAGCATCCTTGGATGCAGCAAATCCAGCCCCATGGACTTGTGCTCATCCAGTTTTTCTAAATAGTCCTGAACCACTTTCTCCACAGAGGGCTGGTCACCTCCTCCCCATGTTGTGCTGCCCAGTGCAGTAGTCTGGGAGCTGACCTTGCCTGTGAAGACAGAGGCAAAAAAAGCATTGAGTACTCCAGTTTTTTCCACATCCTCTGTTACTAGGTTGCCTCCCTCATTCAGTAAAGGGCCCACACTTTCCTTGACTTTTTTCTCGTTGCTAACATACCTGAAGAAACCCTTCTTGTTACTCTTAACATCCCTTACTAACTGCAACTCCAAGTGTTATTTGGCCTTCCTGATTTCACTCCTGCATGCCTGAGCAATATTTTTATACTCCTCCCTGGTCATTTGTCCAATCTTCCACTTCTTGTAAGCTTCTTTTTTAGGTTTAAGATCAGCAAGGATTTCACTGTTAAATCAAGCTGGTCACCTGCCATATTCTTTCTACACATCAGGATGGTTTGTTTATGCAACCTCAATAAGGATTCTTTAAAATACAGCCTGCTCTCCTGGACTCCTTTCCCCCTCATGTTATTCTCCCACGGGATCCTGCCCATCAGTTCCCTGAGGAAGTCAAAGTCTGCTTTTCTGAAGTCCAGGGTCTGTATTCTGCTGCTCTCCTTTCTTCCTTGTGTCATGATCCTGAACTTGACCATCTCATGGTCACTGCCTCTCAGGTTCCCATCCACTTTTGCTCCCCCTAATTCTTCCCAGCAGCAGGTCAACAAGAGCTCTGCCCCTAGTTGATTCCTCCAGCACTTGTACCAGGAAATTGTCCCCTACACTTTCCAAAAAGTTCCTGGATTGTCTGTGCACCGCTGTATTGCTCTCCCAGCAGATATCAGGGTGATTGAAGTCTCCCATGAGAACCAGGGCCTGTGATCTAGCAACTTCTGTTAGTTGCTGGAAGAAAGCATCATTCACTTCATTCCCCCTCCCCCCGGTCTGGTGGTCTATAGCAGACTCCCACCAGGATATCACCCTTGTTGCTCACACTTCTAAATTTAATCCAGAGACTCTCAGGTTTTTCTGCAGTTTCATACCAGAGCTCTGAGCAGTCATACTGTTCTCTTACATACAATGCAACTCCCCCACCTTTTTCTGCCCTGCCTGTACTTTCTGAACAGTTTATATCCATCCATGGCAGTACTTCAGTCATTTGAGTTATTCCACCAAGTCTCTTATTCCAATCACATCATAGTTCCTTGACTCAGTGTGAGACACGAGTCCTCCCATCTTGGGCTCTCCGGCTCATGCTTCCTCCTGTTATCCCATTCCCCCACTTACCTCAGCTGACAAATGAGTTGAACTCTGTATTTTTCCCCCTACATGGTACTATAGTAAGTGTATATTCACTGGAGTTGAAAAAATTCTTAGGACTGAAAAACACTGAGATAGATAGATAATTACCGTCACCCACATATTGCCAGGAAAATCTCAGTAAGGTACAAATAACTGAATCTCATAACAATACAGAGGACCTTGCAGAGATTCTGTCACTGAAACTAGGCAACACAGGTTAAGACAGACATATTTAACATAAGTGACATTTGGGAACCTGCGATATATCTGAAAACTTAGTGTTAACTTGTTAAAATACAGTGTTACCATTTCATCACTAGATGGCAGTATGGCTTATTACACACACTTTATCAGCCACATGTTTTACCTGTCTCTTTTGAGTAGCAGTTCCTCCAGCTAGTGGAGGAGAAGGGGAGAATTCAGAATTGCTACCTTTTTTGTTGTTGTTTGAGTCTCCATCTTTGTTTGCATATTTTATTCTTTAATAAAGCAGATCTTGTTTTTTCACTTGTGTGTGGTTTGTAACATACCAGTAATGACTATTTTTTTCAAATGGATCCAAAATCTCTATTGTTGGGATTGGGTGCCTGCTGGTTTATAATGAATGACAGAGAGGGATTGAAGAATACTAGTATAGCTGTGTGTAAAGATGACAGAGAAGACAGAGCTCCAGCATCACCCACCATAAATGTGCCCTTTCCCAGAAGACTGACTGTATTATTGTCAGTGTCCCTGTGCTGTTCATATCATTAATGTTTGCTGAGTAATTTAAAGGACTCCTGTCAACAGTAATCATTTCCATCTTGACACTAATTTGATTTGATAAACCATAGTAATTAGAGATGATTTTCTAATATTTGTGACAGATTTTAAAGGGATTTTTTTTTTAAAAAAAGCCACAGCTACACATTTTTTATTTTACAAGGATGCTTTCTAGGAAGGGGTTGGACTAGACTTCTTGGGTTTATTTTGAAAAGTGCTTTAAAAAACTTTTATTCTATACATATTCTAAATGTCAATCAACTTAAGGCTCTATTTAAACACCCTCCTGCCATGGCAGAAATCCAAACAGCAGCAGTGTGCTAGAGCAGGCCCAGGCAGAAAGTGAAAGGGACCAGTCTTACCCCACTGTTCAAGATGAGTGAAATACACAAACTACCCAAATACATTGAGCCTGATTCTGCTCTGGCATTGGATTACGGCTGAGGTTTTCAAAGGAACCTAAGGAATTTAAATGTCTAAATCTCACTGAAAATCTCATTGAAACTCCCTTAGGCTCGGGTTTCAGTGAGACGAGAATGAACCAGGGCCATCCTTAGGCATAGGCAGAATAGGCAGCTGCGTAGGGCCTTCACTCTCCCTGGGGGCACCACTCTACAGGCAGCCCAGACAGTGTAGAAGCAGGGCTGCTGGGTCCTAGAGAGAGCCGAAAGCAGCACAGTCTGAGGAATGGGATTGGCTGCTGGGGTCTCTGGGAAGGGGAGAGGGTAGGGTTGGGAAAGGAGCTCACCTGTGAGTGTGACTCTTTACCCCCGACTGAGGTGAGGTGAGGCAGGCTCTGCAGCTCTGGAACCAGTATCCTTTGTTGTCTCCCATAACATCCATTCTTCTCCCCCCTGCCCCACGGAGCACCCCCTCCTTTCTCCCTCCTCCCCAGCAGCACCCCTCTCTCTCTCCTCCCTCCCCTCCGTCAGGGCTGGGTTGGGTGAGGTGCTGGGGGATAGGTGGGGGAGAGGGCTGGCTGGCTGCCTGCTGAGGAATGAAAGTGAAAGTAACTCACTTCCTCCGCAGGCAGCCAGAATTGGAATGTCACACAGGGCTTGGCTGGGGTTTGCCAGATGTGTGAAAAATCAGGATAGCGGATTGGAGTAGGGTGAGCAGATATCCCTATTTTATAGGGCCAGTCCCAATTTTGGGGTCTTTTTCTTATATAGGCTCCTTTTACCCCCCCACCCCCACCCATCCCTGTCCTGATTTTACACACTTTCTGTCTGGTCACTCTAGGTGGGGGTAATTGGTGCCTATATAAGACAAAGCCCCAAATATCGGGACTGGCCCTATAAAATCAGGACATCTGGATCTATCACCCTAGCTGGGGAGCACCTCTCCCCCAGGCTGGCAGCTGCCAGCGATCCATCTCATCTGGGGGGAGCTGCACAGGGCAGGATGAACTGCTGTGGCTCCATGGGTGCCCCGTCCCTGAGATCAGATGCTGTGCTAACTTCACCATGGTCTGTTGGGCTGGCGGCGGTGCCCATTGGCGTGTGATTGGACCTGAGGGTTTGCTGCTGCTGTTGCCACTCTGCACCCCAAGAGGTGGATTTTGGGGTCCTGCAGTTTTCCACCTATCTCCTCCTCTACTGCAGCTGTTGGACCAGCAGGTTGGGGGGTGAGCAAGCATGAAAGCAGTACTGTGTTGCCATTTAGATTGTCATTTAACAACTTTGTTTGCCAAAAATTCTTGCTAACAATCCTGAATCCAATTTCAATGTTTTTTTTTAAATCAATATCTTAGCCAAAAACAGAAAATTAAGTTGTTGACAATTATTAGTGACAGGTTTGGTTTGAGGCAGGGAGTGGGTCAGTTTTCATCAGAGAAACAAAAAATGTTGACTGACTTTCCTATAGCCTGTTACTCCTGATAAGAGCCCTCCAACAACTGTAATATGCTCATCTCCTTACTAGTATATAAAGCAGGGTTCGGCAACCTACGGCACACCTGTCAAAGGTGGCAGGTGAGCTGATTTTTGATGGTATGCAGCAGCAGGCTGAGCAGCTCAGCCCATCACTGCTCGGGGGTTCCAGTTGCTGCCCTATTGCCAGCTGGGATACCAGCCATTGGCCCCACTCAGCACCTGCTGCTGGCCTGGGGACCCCCAAGGAATCCCAGGCTGGCAGTGGGCTGAGCAGGCCAGTTGAACCACTCAACCTTCTGTCAGCCTGAGGTTCCATTCACTCAGCCGGCCGCGGGCTGAGTGGGCTGGTGGCGGGCTGAGCGGGGCCGGTGGGGGGTTGAGTGGCTCAGTCTGCTGCCAGTCTGGGGTGCCAGCAGCACTCAGCCTACTGCTACTCCGGGGTTCCGGCTGCCGGCCCCTTGCCAGTCAGGAGCAGAATCCCAGGCTGGTAGCGGGCTGAAGGGGGAGTTGGCGGCCAGGATCCTGGCTGGCAGGAGTTGGTGGTCAGAACCCCAGACCAGCAGTGGGCTGAGCAGGGCCTGGGATCCTTGTCTAGGGTTCCAGCCACCAGCCCGCTGCCGGTTTGGGGTTTCATTTACTCAGCTGGCAGTGGCCTGAGCAGGACCGGTGGCCAAGACCTCAGATAGTAACAATAGTTTATTTATATAATATAGACATAGAGAGAAACCTTCTACAAACATTAAAATGTATCACTGGCACAAGAAACCTTAAATTACAGTGAACTTGGCACACCACTTCTGAAAGGTTGCCGACCCCTGGTATAGAGTGACCATATGTTGTACTAAGATTCTCCTGCTTTTTTTTTTCCCTTTGAGTCAGTATAACTTTTGCCAGCCCAGAAGTTGGGCAGCCAATGTTTTACGTTTTCACAATGTTTTCTCCAACTTTCATAAAGTAAATACATAGTTAATATGAGTTAAAAAGGCCAGGGACACTTCTTTGTGAAGAATCTGTACAGCAGATCATGCCCATAGACGATCCAGAAAAGAAATTTGAGGTTGAATTTTTTAATGTTGTGATGGATAAATCAGTATCTGCTGTTGATGAAAGGTTTAATACCTTGCAAGTACACCATGAACAGTTTGGATTTTTGTATGACATAACTAAATTCAACGAAATAGGAAAACAAGAGCAACTAATGACAAAGTGCAAGAATCTAGAGAGCCTTCCGAAGCACGGTGATAGTTTTGATTTAAATGGACTTGAACTATACGAAGAATTGAGTACACTGTCATCAATGTTGCCACATGCAAAATCGGTGATGGACATTGTACAGTTTATTCATACCCGCAAACATGTTGACATATATCCTAACGTGTACATTGCCAGTCGTATTCTACTGATAATTCCTGTAACAGAAGCATCAGGAGAACAGAGTTTCTCAAAACTAAAGCTCATTAAAAACTATCTCCGCTCTACAATGAGTCAGGAACGCTTGATTGGTCTTGCTATTCTTGCGATCGAACAAGACACATCTTTGTCTTTGTCATACGATGACATTATTACTGATTTTGCAGCCAAAAAAGCCAGAAAGATTGCTTTTAATTAAAAACAAATCTTTGTTTCAATACCTCTTCATATAAATTTCCAAGAAAATTTTGATAAATTAAAAAAAAATATTATTTGCATCATTCTGTCATATCAGAATTTTTTCTATAGTGCTGCTTCTTTAGTGCTAGTCCATCAGCATTAAAGTGTGCTTAATTAAGTTAAACTGGTTTTAATAATGTGAATGAGGCAAATTTTCCAATACTATAAGCTTATGTTTGTGTTGCTAAGAGCAGATCAGGCACAGGGGCACCAGTTTAATAATCTCGCCTAGGGCACCATAAATCCTAAGCCCGGCCCTGAGAGAATCAGTCCCATTGTTACTACTATTTAGGAGTTAAATGCCTGAGGCTGTACAGTCAGTGCTGTACACTGCCTCAAGGCTCCTGCAATGTAAGGGCCCAGTTTTCTCCCCCTTACTCACACTGCCTAGGATTCCAGTGGGGCCACTCACACCGTAAGGTGAATAAGAGTGGCAGATCCTGGCCTTTGGATTGGTTTTGTGGTGCTCTTCCTGATTTAATCCATTGTGAGCAAGGAGTCAGGCCTGATGCATTTGTTGTCACTAGTGCAGCAATGAAGTTTGTCCATCTAGGGCTTTCTGTGGGTTTAATTTTAAGGGGTGGGAGAGAAAGTGTGGAAACTCCACTTTTGACAAGAGGAGGAAACATTCCTGGGCCCGTCCCCGGTTCTGGTTAATCTATGAAATCATGTATGGGGTCTACAACAGCTCTTACACCTATTGAACACCAGGGACTCCAGCTGTCTTACAGCCCAGATTCTGGTCCTGTTATTGTCATTGAACAATGTGACACTGAAATCAGTGGGGCTAGTCAAGGAGTAAGGAGTAAGCATGTTGGAATCTGGCCCTAAACTTGCATTCCATGCCAAACAGCTGTGTGTGGATGGTTTAATAAATTGCTTTTATCACAGATTTCAGGACCACTCAGCATGCAGACATAACACACAGGCTAGCAAATTTGGCTTTCCAGGTCTTAATGTAGAACTGCTTGTGACAGGGTTGGGGGGAAACCTCATCCTGCGCAGGGCAAGTGCACTCATCTCTCTTAGGGAATAGGGGTGGGGCATACGTATCTTATGTCTATTTCCCTCCCGGCCCAAGTTCATACGCTCGCCTATATCAGCGGAGCAATATGGCCTAGTGGCTGGAGTCCATAAATTCACCCTTGTCAGGAGGAAAAGAAATGGCCAGAGTCAGGAAATCCACCCCTTCTAGGAGGGCAGGAAGGCCTAGCAGCCAGAGTCAATACATCGCTCTTGTCAGTATGGGCAGTATGGTCTAGCAGGCCCTACTGGGCACAGGGGAAGGGGTTGCACCCCCAGCAGGGGCACCTGGGCCTTCCCTCTCCACCAGACCCCAGTCCAGGGCCCAGTTAGTGGTCGTAGCACAGGCCACTGAGTCAGCAGGAAAGGCTCCAACTGAAACACGCAGACTCAAGGCTTTGGCTCACTCACCGCCAGTCCGCCATTTGATTCCCTGAGGTTGCTTCCTGCCATCATCCCTGTTACCTCTAGGTTATCTAGTCTTCGCTTCTTCTGGCACCCCCAAACCCTGTGAGGCCTCAAGGGATGCCTTGACATCTGCCTGGGCTACCACGTTCCCAGCTCCTACAGTCCCAGGCTGCCTCTGAGCCTTGGCTAGAGCACATCCTCCTCCACAGTGGTCAGCCCCAACTGAGCTGCTCTCTTTTATAGTGGCACACCTGGAGCATGCCCAGTTGGGAAAGGGGGTGTGGCTTCCTCAGTCCACAATGTAGAGTTAACCCCTTCTCATCCAGTGCAGGGCAAGTGCGCCCCGTCACACAGCTTCCAAATCATGGAGGGCCAGATAGTGGTTTAAGCTGCATGCCTGACTGGAGACATAAAGGAACGTAACATCAGCTCTCATACGTCTGCATGGTCTGACTGCACAGGCATACCTTGGTGCTGAATATTCTTTACTCCCTCCCTCAAACTTGTGAGTGGGGAGAGGCAGGGAGGTGCTGAACCAGTCTGTGTCTGGGGCAGGAGTGGCGCCAGGGTTTCTGGCGCCCTAGGCGGGGGTCCTTCTGTGCTCCCGGTCTTCGGGGCACTTCGGCAGCGGGTCCCAGAGCGAGTGAAGGACCCACCGCAAAATTGTTGCCGAAGACCCAGAGCACGGAAGGATCCCTCTGATGCCAAATTGCCACCGAGGGCAGCAAAATGACACCTCCCCAAATCCTGGTGGTCGCCTAAATGGAAGCGCCGGCCCTGGTCTGGGATGGGAAGGGAGAGGAGATAGGAACCAAGGGCCAGAAGCAGATGACTACTTCCTGCAGCAAGTGACAAGCAAGAAAGGTGCTCATTATCTCAAAAAAGCAAGACTCCCTTCTTGTATTGCTGCTCTGGCAGACACCTACACATCAGCCCTGCCCAGGGCAGAGTGCAAAAGTGCAGTCTAGCCCTTAGTCCATTAGACATGGTTAATTTATTTATTTGCCATTTTCAGCAGAAATGATTTCTGCAAAGCTCCTGAAGTCAGTGGCATTTCTAGGCTCTATTACTTCACATATTAGTCACTCCCCGCCTGTTACAGGAATTTTTAATTGAAAGCATTAAGGATTGGCAACTTTTTTTAATTGTAGCTCTGAATGATCACATTCAGATGGCTTTAAAAGATAGCAAGCAATCATCCTTTTCTCTGAGGCTCATCAATTGTTGACAAAGGATTATTCAGGTCTTAAGGACATGCATGCATGTGTATGTATGAGGGAGAAAGAAGTGTAGGCAGACGTGAGAAAAACACAGCATGAAGGACACAGACAAGGGTGTGAGACAGTCTGTAATGACCAGAAGGTTGAGTTGACAGTATAATTTGGCAAGTGAGCCTGTAGCATAATTAGTGGAATTAAAAACATCTGTGGGAAAGGACCAGGTGTAATATGACATCTAGTCTGCATTAATAGTAGAGCTGTGATAGCCAAAAAAACCCCAGCTAAATGCTTGCTATTAGGCAGTTTTATAATAGAAACAATTCTAATTAACAACAGAGAGATATAATGTCCCTATCAGAAATTAGAGCAGCATTGACACAAATACACAGTCTAGAAAATATTCAGTTCTACTGGTCAGTTTCAGAACAACAGAAATCAAACTTTCCGTCACTCCCCTTACAAATCACTTCACTGTAGTGACTTGGGTTCCCACAGGTTTTCAAAGTACAATGTGATTTAAGGACAGAAATACTGTGTTTTAATTGATCGGCTGGTTTCAATTCTCGGGGTATGGCTACACTTACAGTTTTGCAGCGCTGGTAGTTACAGCTGTGTTAGTACAGCTGTGTAGGGCCAGCGCTGCAGAGTGGCCACACTTACAGCAACCAGCGCTGCAGTGTGGCCACATTTACAGCACTTGCAGCGCTGTTGCGAGTGGTGCATTGTGGGCAGCTATCCCACAGAGCACCTTGTCCCATTTTGGCGCAGTGGCTTGTGGGAAGGGGAAGGAAGTGTGAGGGTCTTTCCGCTTCCTGTTCCAACGCCCCATGGTGCTTTGCTACACATTCCGAGCAGTTTGGCGGCATTGTGATTCTACAGCGCTATTTCTGCGATTTTTGTTATAAATGGAGCCTGAGCTGCTGACGACCTTATTGATGAATGTTGCCAGCACATCACACATGGCAGTGGAGCTATTCCTTCAGCTGCAAAGTGAGAGTGACAGTGACAGTGAGGAGTCAGACGATGATATTGAATCGCCTGACGGTGAAGACACTAAATTGCTCGTGGCAGTAACAGACGTGCTCAGCTCCGTGGAACGGCGCATTTGGGCTCGGGAAACCAGCACTCAGTGGTGGGATCACATCGTCCTGCAATCCTGGGATGACGAGCAGTGGCTGCAGAACTTTCAGATGAGAAAAGCCACTTTCATGGCACTGTGTGCTGAGCTCGCCCCTACCCTGCGGCGCAGGGACATGAGATTGAGAGCTGCCCTGCCAGTGGAGAAGCGGGTGGCTATTGCAATCTGGAAGCTGGCAACTCCAGACTGCTTCCGATCGGTGGCGAACCAGTTTGGAGTGGGAAAGTCTACCGTTGGAATGGTGCTGATGCAAGTTTGCACAGCCATTAATCGCACCCTGCTAAGAAGAACTGTGACTCTTGGGAACGTGCAGGACATTGTGGATGGCTTTGCAGAAATGGGTTTCCCTAACTGTGGAGGAGCAATAGATGGGACTCATATTCCTATTCTGTCACCACCCCACCTGGCATCAGAGTACATTAATCGCAAGGGGTATTTCTCCATGGTTCTGTAAGCGCTTGTGGATCACCGTGGGCTTTTCACTGACATTTACTCAGGATGGCCTGGAAAGGTGCACGATGCACGCATCTTTAGGAACAGTTCCCTGTTCAGGAGGCTGAGGGCCGGGACTTTTTTCCCAGATCACAAGATCACAGTAGGGGACGTCGAAATGCCCACTGTGATCCTTGGAGACCCCGCTTACCCCTTAATGCCATGGCTCATGAAACCATATACAGGGAAGCTTGACAGGAGCAAGGACCGGTTCAACTACAGGCTGAGCCAGTGCAGAATGACTGTGGAGTGTGCTTTTGGCCGTTTGAAAGCCCGTTGGCACTGTCTTTATGGGAAGCTAGATTTGGGGGAAAGCAGCATCTCCGCTGTTATATCCGTGTGCTGTACCCTCCATAATATTTGTGAAGGGAAGGGTGAAAGATTCAGTGAGGAATGGACCTCCGAGGTTCGACGCCTAGAGGATGAGTTTGCTCAGCCAGAGAGCAGGGCTAATAGGGAGGCCCAGGAAAGGGCTTCAAGGATTAGGGATGCTTTAAGGGAGCAATTTGATGCTGAGAGCCAACAGTAATGTTTGATGCATTTGATGTGCTTTGCTGTACCTTGGTGTACAATATTTACCACTTTCAGCAATAATATAACGTAGTGAAAAAGAAAAAAAACCTTTATTCAACATACAGTACATAACAGGCAAGGGGTTGGGGTGGTGGACTGTACATTCACAGGTTTGAATATGTCCTATTTTGATCACTATTCAATGTCTGCTGCACTTCAGGATTACTATGCTGCAGGATAATGGGGGTGGAGTGAACAGGGTAAGAATTATAGTTATCAGGGCTCGTAGGTGATCGTACAGGTGTTGGGGGCAGCTGGGAGTAATAAGAAACTGGCTGCTGGAGAAAGTTGTTTTGTGGAAATACTGGGGAACAAGAAAGAGGGCTTTGGGAGGGCTGTGGGTTACCATGGTACATATTTGTCTGCATGGCTACGAGAGACTCGAAAGACTCAGTTTGGCGAGCCAGGAGGCTTATCATCTGCTTTGTGGTTTTTTTGGCAGACAATTCCTTTCTCCTGCTTTCTGTTTGCCTCCATTCATGTACACTCTGTCTCCATTCATACATTTTCTCTCTCCATTCCTGTGTCTTCCTACTTTCTCTGTTGTAGTGACTCATAACTGATTTGATCAATTCCTCTTTTGATTTTCTGGGATTTCGTCTCAAGTTCTGCAATCTACGTGAGGCCGGTGATCCGGCTGCATTAGTCAAGGTCACTAGAAAAAAGAGAGATAGAACCATGTAATACACAGAGGCTACATTGTTTATTATCACACAGTGAAGGACTTTTTAGACTTTTGGTGGCATCCTTCTCACATACCTCACATAACACAGAGAGGGCAGGGAAGCTAAGTCATGGCGAGCAATGGGGTGAGTGGTTTTCCCCCGATTTCCCCTTGGGAGTGGGAATTGACCAATGGGTCACTGGGGTTTATCTGCAATGGGTACAGGAGGTAGCTGGTGTCCTGAAGAGGGGACAGTAGTGAACAGGAAGGTGGTGAGCTGCTTGGGGGGGGGGTTGGGCTTTGGTCGGCGTTCACGCCGTCCTGCTGGTGGGGGGGGAAGCATCGCGGTGCTGGATGCCTGCTTGGAGGGGGGTGCATAACACCGGAGCACACCGCGTGGCTGGCTACGTGCTGGGAGGGGGGTTGGGGAACACCAGAGCGCACCGCGGTGCTGGATGCCTGCTTGGAGGGGGGTGCATAACACCGGAGCACACCGCGTGGCTGGCTACGTGCTGGGAGGGGGGTTGGGGAACACCGGAGCGCACCGCGGTGCTGGATGCCTATTTGGAGAGGGGTGCATAACACCGGAGCGCACCACGGTGCTGGATGCCTGCTTGGAGGGGGGTGCATAACACTGGAGCGCACCTCGGTGCTGGATGCCTGCTTGGGGGGGGGTGGGGAACACCGGAGCGCACCTCGGTGCTGGATGCCTGCTTGGAGGGGAGTGCATAACACCGGAGCACACCGCGTGGCTGGCTACGTGCTGGGGGGGGGGGTTAACAACAGAGTGCAATGGGCTGGGGAAACGCGAACCTGACGCCCTGCACTCAAGTATCCCTAAATTCTCAACAGGGTTTCCTACTGCCAGACATATCACTGCTGCGTGTTACCTGGGAAGAGAGGGAGGGTCTTCTACAGCAATGTGGATACCGCCCTGGCCCCTATGTAGCTTGCCTGTGTGCAGCCATGGTCCCCCCACCCCTCGCTGCACAGTGGATCGGACGAGTTAGCCTGACCGGGACAAGGACCACGGTGGCTCTCCCGATCAACTTGAGAAAGCAAATTGCAAACTCTCTGGCTGCAACTTTTCAAGAGATTACCGAGGCAGATTACAGAGACATGATAGAGCAAATCAATGGGCTATTCCACGTTTAGGCATGCATGCAGGCAGCCATAACCCAAACCCTCCTCTCCCAAAACATAAAAATCTGCTTACCCTGACCACGATCCTCAGTTTCTTCCTCACCATCAACTTCCTGCTGCTGTGACTGGCTAGCCTCCTCCTGGCTTGAGAAGAGCTCCTGGCTACATGCCTCCTGGGACTCCGGGGTGTCTCCCTCCACGCCAGTAGCCTCACTGTCAGCTTCCTCTACACCCTCCCCCACTTCTCCCTGCTCTGAACTCTCCATCGTGCTCCTCGGATTGGCAGTGGGGTCACACCCAAGTATGGCATCCAGCTCCTGGTAAAAACGGCAGGTTGTGGGGGCAGCTCCTGAGTGGCGATTTCCCTCACAAGCTTTGCAGTAAGCACTCCTCAGCTCTTTTATTTTGACCCTGCACTGCAACGCATCCCGTTCATGGCCCCTTCTCATCAAGAACTGCGATATCTGCCCATAGGTATCATAATTTCTCCTTCTGGAGCGCAGCTGTGCTTGCACAGCCTCCTCTCCCCAAACACTTATGAGGTCCTGCAGCTCTGCATTGGTCCATGCTGGGGCTCGTTTGGTGCGTGGAGGCATGGTCGCTGATTGATTGATTGATTAATTGCACTCCACACCTGGCTGAGCAAACAGGAAGGGGATTTTTAAAATTCCCGGGGCATTTAAAGGAGGGATCAGGTGAGCCCAGGACAGTGGAGTTTGCATGATTACCAGAGAGGCTTCTAAGGTATGCTGGGATACCTACTTATGCCACGGAGGTCAATAAAAACGCTGGTGGGTGTCTACACTTGCTACCAGCGCTGGATCACCAGCGCTGGATCCTCTACACCTGAGGCTCGACCGGGTGTACAGCCAGCGCTGCAACCAGGGAGTTGCAGCACTGGCCGTGCTGTGCAAGTGTGTACACATCCTAAGTTGCAGCGCTGTAACCCCCTCACCAGCGCTGCAACTCTGTAGTGTAGCCAAGGCCTCAGCCTCTGTTTCTTTGGCTGGCCGAGTTTCAGGGGCATAGCAACAAACAACACTACACTGCATTACAGTACATTCCATCTGAGAAGCTCCAATTTTACAAATTACAAACACAAGTTAATTAAGTGACTTTATGAATATGGCCTTTTGGGATTCCTTATTCCGTAGTTCTTTCTGATTCCATATCAAATGTGCTTATTTTCCAAGTTAGCAAATATTATGTTTAACTGCCAGCCCAACAAATCTACAATGGGCTCCTCTGAGTGTTCACCTGGGTTCTATTCATCTCACATCATCACCACAAGCAACAGAGGGTCTGCAGGCCAAATTAGACTCTCAGATACATCAGTGCAACCTTGGTGTCTTCACATGATGTCCTCAGTGACACCTGTGTAATCTCACTGTCTTTAAGTCAGTCACTGATGGTAAATTTAAAGATACACTGATACAGCTAAAAACCTAATTAGTCTGAGAGACCCTCTACTGTTGGTTTTATTGCATGAGATGTGAAGAACCCATCTTGATTGTCAGAGCCCAGTCAGCTGGTGGGGCTGGTCATGTCCCTTTGATTGCAACTTTCTGTGAACATTTGAGTAACAGGCTTTAACTCAGAGGAATAGTTACAGAAAGTGGATTGCATTAATGGAAGGCAAATTTCAAACACATTAAACTGTGTGTGTGTTAGATATCCTCCTCAGTGGTGTTTCTGGGATACCAAGGACAAAAAAATTGATACATTTAGAATTCAAAAATCAGAGGGGTAGCCATGTTAGTCTGTATCCACAAAAACAATGAGGAGTCTGGTGGCACCTTAAAGACTAACAGATTGATTTGGGCATAAGCTTTTGTGGGTAAAAAACTCACTAAGAAGTGGGTTTTTTACCCATGAAAGCTTATGCCCAAATCAATCTGTTAGTCTTTAAGCATTCAAAAAGAGATTTTTAAAGCCTTTAAAAATGTAGTAGTGACAACATCCATATTTAGAACATAAACAAAGGCAAACTCATTCAGGGACTGATGCAACACCTCTTTGGGTTAATGGGAGTCCATTCCATTTCTTCCTCCCTGTTCTGGTCTCTCATCCTTTCACAGACTCCAGAATGACAGGAGCAGAGAATGGAGGGTTTCCAAGCGCTATGTAGTCACTTCACTTAGCATTGGCTTACAGATTTTCCAGAGCTTGAGCCCTTTGGCAGACCTCTGACACACACAATTAAATTACAGTCAGTTATGAGCCTGTTGCATGAAAAGAGCGACCAGCTCTAGTTTTAAAAGAACCTTTACGATGACTTCTTTACCTGCAATTGAATTTCTGGCAAATAGTTTGTTGCACTCTTACTGAGCATAAACCTCTTTTGTATTTTCTCCCAAATGTTTGTTGGTATGCAGCTTTATAACCTCAAGAAATATCAAGATGGAAGAGCCAAATCTGTTGAACATTGTATTAGCACCCCCCTCCTTGCTGAAAATAACCTCGGAGTAGCAATTTCAATCCCATCTGAAGGGTCTTCAACTCTTGTACTATTCAAAGTTGCATCACTTTTATCTCCTGCATTAGTTATCACAGGAATTTAAATCCTCAGTACATTCAAGCTTTAAGGACAGAGTGATTGACCCCACCCAGGGCTGGCTCTAGGCACCAACAAAGCAAGCAGGTGCTTGGGGCAGCACATTTGCAGAGGTGGTAGGGATCCAGCATGGGAGCTGTAGTTCCTTGGTTAACTCCCTGCCTATAGAGCCAACACTGGAGCAGGGAAAGAACTACATTTCCCAGCATTCCCTTGGCAGTGATCAACAGGAAAGGGAGGGGGAAGGAGTGAGGTAGTTGAGACCTCATGCTGCAGCTTGCTGTGAATGGAGAACTTGCTGCTAGAATGGGGTGGCACTGTGAACGGGGGAACAAGTATGCCCAAGGAGAAGGCGGCTTTGGCCCAGATATCCCCTTCAGAAGACATCCTCAGATTGGATTAGGGATACTGGTGTGTCCACCCCAAAGAAAGAATTGGGTGGACTAAATGGACAGTGCCCTGCCTCCAAAATACCCTCATTGCAGGGGTTGTGATAAGACATGTGCAGGACAGCCTATGGCTGTCCAGTGCAGTGCCTGCACCTGGTGAGTTCTCCCTCTGTCACTGTAGCAAAGAGGAGGATTACCTCCAGAGTGCTTAACGGGTGTAAAGTACTGCATATATCAGGGATTGGCAACCTTTGGCAGGCCAGGCCAGTTTGTTTACCTGCCATGTCTGCAGGTTCGGCTGATCACGGCTCCCACTGGCCATGTTTCGCCACTTCAGGCCAATGGGGGCTGCAGGAAGTGGCGCGGGCTGAGGGATGTGCTGGCTACAGCTTCTTGCAGCCCCCATTGCCTGGAGTGACAAACCATGGCCAGTGGAATCCATGATCGCCGAACCTGGGGATGCAGCAGGTAAACAAACCAGCTCAGCCCACCAGGGGTCTTACCCTTGTGGACCGCGTGCTAAAAGTTGCTGATCCCTGGCATATATGAAGATTTCAAAGCCTAACTTTGGGCCTCTGGATTTGAATGTTTTGGCCTAGATTCTGTGTAAGCTGCAACCTGCCAATAGATGGCAATATGCTCACAGACACAATACCAGTCCTGCTCCCTCTGAAGTCATTGGCAAAACAAACAAACAAATAACCCCAATTGACAACAACAATCATATGATAAGACTGAACTCAGACCTGCCATTGAAATCAATGGGAACAAGACTGGACTCAAAACTAGCCACAAAAAGTCATTCATAATTTTGCTTCAGTGCAACTGATATTCTTCAAACATAGCCAGAGTTCACAAGCGGATTTACTCCTGCGGAAAGTTTGAAGGGGTGGTAGGTAACAAGCCATTTTTTGAATTATTGGGAAAAAAAACTGTGAGAGAAAAGTCAGTATTTCAAATCAGGCTAGTTGTTCGATCATATATAACTCAAAACACATTTAATTTTTTTTCCTTCAAACTTTGCAGAAACATTCTCTTTAGCCTGAAGAGCAAGTGTGGCAATTTTCAGGCCAACCCAATGATTTTCCAAGGCTAAATTATGGAGGGAACTTTAAAAAAAAAAAAGATTTATAATGGAAGCTGCTTTCAACTATAACTATGAGGAGGTATCCTCCTCTCTGGCAAAAAAAAGGCCCAATGGCGAGGACACTAGATTTGGCCTTGAAAGACCTGGGTTCAATTCTTGCTCTGCTACAGGCTTGCCTGGTGACCTTGGGTAACTCACTTCACTTCTCCGTGCCTCAGTTCCCTATCTCACAGGGTTGGTGTGAGGATAAATATATTAAAGATTGTGAGGTGCTCAGATACTATAGTGATAGGAGCCATATAAGTACCTAAGGGCTTGTCTACATAGGGTGCTTAAAACTGATTAATTTGATGTATGTTTAATGTGCAATACGCAAGCTGCACTAATAGTGTTCGACCAGGATGGCTCTGCCCTCTTTCAATTTGCATCATTGTGTACACATGAAGGTGGCTCATTGTGTAGTAAGCGTGTGGCATTCTTAGAGGGTATCCCATGGTTCTTTCCTTTTCTGCTGAGCAGTGTGCATTGTGGGATTTTTCTCTCTGTGCATTATGGGATGCAAGGAGGATGCCAGGTGGGTTAGAATTTTTTAAAATCCCATGTTTCCGCTGTCTCCATCCCAGGTTCTCTCTCCCGGTGAGTTAGCTCCATTTCGAGTTGCCGTTGGCCAGCAAGGACCCAATGATGTTCTGTGCCACTATATTGGCAACCACAAACATGCAGAGACTGCTTGGCTGTATCAGAGCTCTTGAAGTGGAGTGCCTTGAGTCTTGGACTTTACGCACCATACTGCTGGGCAGATGTTGTTGTGGTAGCAGCAGCTCCTCCAGCAGTAGCAGAGACCAGAGAAGCTATGAGATCAATTTTTTTTAACACGTATTTTTGGCTTTCCTTCCTGTCTTGGGGGAGCCTCAGAGATCGTATGTGGTGTGTGCATGAGGAGGGCTGTTCTGTGGTCTTTGTCTTGCAGTACATACTGCTTAGGGTTTGCAGTTGCACCTTGGAGGCTGAGGGAGGTTGGGAATTATGGTCTTAGTTTGGGTTTACTGTGCCTTGGAAGTGCTTGTATAGTCTTAGAGATGCTTGTAGGGGTTATCTAGGGGTAGCAGGATAGTAATCCCCTTTACGTCATCTTTAGGCTGTTCTGTTTCTCAATGACATTATGCTTAGGTGGGAGACTAGGAGGCAAAGAATGGTGTTATCCAAAAGGAAAAGGGCAGACCAACGAGACATGCTGTGAAGCTATTCACCAAGATGATCCCTCCAGAAGTGCTGCAGGAATGGAAGCGTGTTGCAAGGGGAGAATGATGGGGCAGCTATCCCCCATAATGCCCAGATAAAAACTGAGCAATTTCTTAGACTCAGGTTCCACTGTGTCTCCCCTGCAGACATGGTGAAAGTGCAGAGAAAAATAGACAGGGTTCATCTGAAGCATTCATTCTTCCTACTCTCTCTCTGTGTAAGCCTGTGAATAGCCAGGAAGAACTTTGTTATAAGGTAAAGTTCTTTTCCTGTAAGAATGTATGTTAGAAGAAATGATACCTCAGTGAGGAGTTGTAGTCTTGGTACCTTTAGGGGCATGCACAGGACTGGCTCCAGGCACCAGCGCAGCAAACAGGTGCTTGGGGCGGCACGTCCAGCTCTTCAGCAGCAATTCGGCAACAGGTCCCTCACTCCCTCTCGGAGCAAAGGACCAGCCACCGAATTGCGGCCGAAGACTAGAGCTGATCGCGACTTTTTTTTTTTTTTTTTACTACTTGGGGCGGCAAAACCCTGGAGGTGGCCCTGGGCATGCAGTGTCTACATCTACCTCGTGTAAAATGAGAATACTAATCACACTTTTCCTGTAACCACCTCTCAATAAACTGTTGAATTTTGCACAATTGAACAGGATAACTGCTGTGGCTACCATTTTCAGCTGGCGAATAAGTTTGTTTTTTTGGGAGGGGTGGGCAGGACGGATGCAGGGAGGTTAGAGGAAAAGGGATAGATAGGCATGAGTCTTCCATGGCAGGGGCTTCAAAATGGTCTATGGTCAAGGCTTTAGCATTACACAGAGGCTGATTGCCCAGCTGGAGCATCTGCCATGTTGAAAATGTATTGGGGGGTGGGGGCAAACAGACAGCATGGGCTGAGGGAGGAGACTCAGAAAGATTCCTAGCTCACATCTGCCAAAAATGGCTGTGGGGTACTTGGAACAGTACAGCATGGCAGTACAGCATAACAACAACACAACACATTTCAAACAGATACTTACATGCTGATTTTCCTTTGATAGAATCTGCCTCCTCAATATCCGCCTGGTTTCTGTCTGGGAATTGGGCTCTCTTCCTATTTGGCTGTTGTCAGGGTCCTGAGCCCTAAAGTGATCCTGGCACTTTGGGGATAGCTCTTCACTGGTCTCCTTGTGTTTATCCCTCCAGTGACTCTTCATGTTCATCCTTGGGGTGGCACAGCAGAATGCCAGCGAGGTCCACAACATTCTTGGGTATGGTAGTGGTGCAACTGATCGAAATCTTGTTTAGGTCCTCATAAAATGGACAGATCACATGTCCTGCTGTACTTTTTCCTGGCATCCTTGGTTTTAATGTACCGTCTGTTTGCTCTTTATCCTGCACTGGTAGTGTCCAGGTTGTGACCCCCATGAACGTCTGCTTAGCAATGTCCACAAAAATATCTTTATTCTGGTGGGTGGTCCCAACACCTTGCCACATTAATCCTTCTCTCCAGAGAGTGATGAGATCCAGGCTCACCATGACTCCAAGCAGCCGCTCGAGGCATGTTGTAAGGCTTCTGGAGTAATAATGCAGCAATACTTGTATCCAGGAGCTGATGGGCAAATTCTGGTTCTGTACCAGTTTTTGAAGAGGAATGGAGGCATCCAGCTGATTTGACAGCAGACCACTGGAGGACATCAAACTTGGGTCACTTTGAAAGAAGACTCCAGAGTCTACAATAAATGTGGAGTTAGTGAGCTATAATGAATTGTGTCATGTGTACACTAGTGTTTTCAAACTGGATTAACTCAATTTAATCCAGTTTAACCTCCCTGTGTAGATAAATCCTAAAAAAGAATAGACTGAATTTGAAATCCCTGCTCACTGATGTCAATAGGAGTTTTGCTGTTGACTTTAGTGGAGCCAGGATTTCACTCTAAATTTTTAATCTGAATGACTCTGTATTTCTACCATCTAGCTTTACAAAACAAATGTAAAAACAGAGCTTAATCCTCGCTGCCAATGCCATTTCCACATATAATCTTTTGAAAAATGTACTTAAAATGATGCCTCCGGAATGAAAACCACAAAATGGAAATAAATAAACAAACAAATGCGCAGGATGTTTACAAGCTCTGAGGCAAATTTAGATTTCAGATATGCTGGCTCTGTTGTATTGCCAGAAAATGTCACAACAGAAGGCTTTGTTTATTATCATTGCTTACAACAATATCTCAGGAGTGAAAATTAAGTTTATCTGAAGCATTTCTCATTCTTCATTTGGGATTAAATTACTGATTTGTTTTTCAAAAGATGATCAAAGCACAAGGGTAACTAAACAAACATACTCCTTTGCATGCTGACCGGAAGAAAAACTAATGCTAGTTCCGGCTCTTTCATTAAATGCCTCTATCTTGACATCATTATATCAGATGGTATATATACCCCTTTTAGGGCATAGTCCTGCATTTAATCTACTTTGTGTGACTGAAATCGGTTCCCCTGATATAATGAACTACCTGTAAGAAAGTATCCTTATCAGAGATAACACCTTACTGATCCTCTGATGGCTGAGCTGCCTCAGGCAAATGTGCAATATTAAAGCACTGATAGTGTTGAAATCACCAGCACACGGTCTACAAAGTGAAATGATGGAGAAATGGGATTTAGATGTGTTTTTTTTTAAAGCAATGTACTATTGACTTGTTTGCCTTGTAAAAAAGAGCTTCTTCTGCCACAATAAATTACTTCTGTTGGCACGAAATCAGTGTGCAGTGCTTCTGCACTAAGAGTGGAGAACTTGTTTAAACAAATTCAAATCCCATCCAAAAGTCATGGGGCCATATTCTCAGTTTGTATAAATAGGCATTGTACTATTGACTTCAGCGGCATGAGGCCAATTCAGACCAGCTGAGAATTGGCCCAGAGTGTGATGCATTGCGCCATACAGCTTGCTCCCCAATGAACAAGAGGTTAAACCTCAGCTCAAATTCTCCCACCCCACAAGTACTCAGGAGAAAGATTACAGCTGCCTGGAAGCAAAGGAGAGAGAAAGCCTCTGGGAAGGGACTGTTTCAGCACCAAAGCTGTAAGACTCAGTGGAACCCTAAGCCTAAGCATGGGACTTTTCCAATCTTATTTTGCTTTCTAAAGATTAGAAACATTTTCCTTTTAGATAAAACCTTGTTAATTACAACTGTATTTTTACTTTCTGGTTTGTTTTACCAGCTTACTTATGGGCACCTGATATAGGCTGCAATCCAGCTGAGCATATAAGCATGTGTTTAACTTTAAACATATGAGGAGACACATTGACTCCCATTAGTATGTTGAAGTCATTGAGATTCTTCATGTGCTCAAAGCTAAGCACAAGCGTTTTGCTGGATCAGACCCTTAGAAAGGGGGCTTGGTGGAAAGGAGAAAAATCTCCAAAAGTTCCTGAGCTCTCTTTGGCTCTTGTAGAAGGTGAGTTTTGCAATTCCAATTGTTGTAGCTGTAGTTACAGTTTCTAAGTTTTGATTCCCATAGTGTTCCTGGAAGCACAGTGAAAATAAAAAAAAATAAATCAAAAAATCAATCTGTTGTTTTCATAACACAGGCTTCTATTCCATCAGCAACACCTGACTATTGCAAACCAATGGCTTAAATGGGAGGTGGGGGTGGAAATGTTTCAGAAAACTCAAGAGTAATGTAGAGACACCCAGAACAGCAATTTGCACTGCTGTTTCTGCATTGGAAACGTGTGGGGCTCAAAACCTGCAGACCTACTCAGGCCTTACCCAAACTGAACTACTGAAACCAAACAGGAATTTTGCCAGAGTAAAAGACTGACTAAAAACGGCAGAATTTGGGCCTGGATGTGGATCATCTTACTATGGATCATCCATTCCTTTGATTAATATGATGCATGATCCCGCAGTCATTGAAATGGCCATTAAGTCCCAGCTCCTTTGGGACTCTTGCACAGTGGACTTGATATATGGGACAGGAGTGGGCCTGGGTGGAGTGAGAGATCCACCAGTCATTATCCTCTGAAGACCAGAGGCAAAGCAGCAGGAAAGATTATTGCAGCCTTGGAGGGTGAAGATTCCTGCAGAAGCCTCCTGTACTAGGATTGACTACTCAAAACTTGCTGAGGAAGAAGGAATGGAGCCATAGTCTCTAGTTCCCTGTTTTTTCTGTCCTGTGCCTTCTCTTCCAATCCCCATTGTATTTCTCCACTGCATATCACCTTAACCAGCCAAATAATTTAAATTATAAATAATCTTAAATAAAAGTATGTTGTTAACACACAGATTTTATACCAATGTAACTATTTCAAGTTAGGGATGTGAAGTTTTATTTACTAAAATAGTTATACTAGTACAACCACAAGCACAAACTCAGTTAAGCCAGTGTCTCATAAACATAGAGCTGCTAATTATCCTTCTTGTACACGAATAAAGATACCAGTATCAGCACTTTTATACCAAGATAGCTGTATGCTCACGAGGAGGTTGCACTGCTTTACTAAATTGGTACTCTGCAAGCGATACAACTTTCTAGACAAAGCCTGAGTTAACATTTTGTAAAGTACATTGGTCATGGTATAATTCCCCACTCTGAACCTTAGCGTCCAAAAGATGGGGTACCAGCATGAATTCCTCTAAGCTCAATTACCAGCTTAGTACTTGTAGCGCTGCCACCAACCAGGAATTCCAGTTCCTGGTACACTCTGGTCCCCCCAAAATCTTGCCCGGGGTACCCCAAGACCCAGACCATCTGGATCTTACCACAAGGAAAGTAAACGCTTTCCCCCACCGTTGCCTCTCCCAGGCTTCCCCTCCCTGGGTTACCCTGGAAGACCACTGTGATTTCAAACTCCTTGGATCTAAAAACAGAGAGGAAGATTCACCTTCCCCCCTTCTCCTTCTTTCTCCCCCTCCCAGACTCTCCCTGAGAGAGAAAGTAATCCTAACACAGAGAGAAATTAACCTCTCTCTCCCCCTTTCCTCCTTTCATCCCACCAATTCCCTGGTGAATCCAGACCCCGTCCCCTGGGGTCTCACACCAGAATAAAAAAACAATCAGGTTCTTAAACAAGAAAAGCTTTTAATTAAAGAGAGAAAAAACAGTGAAAATTATCTTTGTAAATTTAAGATGGAATAGGTACAGGGTCTTTCAGCTATAGACACTGGGAATACCCTCCCAGCCTAAGTATACAAGTACAAATTAAAATCCTTTCAGCAAAATACAAATTTGAACTCCTTCCAGCCAAATACACATTTGCAAATAAAGAAAACAAACATAAGCCTAACTCGCCTTATCTACCTAGTACTCACTATTCTGGACATATAAAAGACTGTATCAGAGAGATTGGAAAGAAACCTGGTTGCACATCTGGTCACTCTCAGAACCCAGAGAGAACAACAACCAAACAGTAACAGCACATACAAAAACTTCCCTCCCTCAAGATTTGAAAGTATCCTGTCCCCTGATTGGTCCTCTGGTCAGGTGACAGCCAGGCTCACTGAACTTGTTAACCCTTTACAGGCAAAAGAGACATGAAGTACTCCTGTTCTATTAACCCTTAACTATCTGTTTATGACAACATTGAAGATGAAAAACACTAAAGCAGCATTAAATATAATAACAACATTATCAATTACTGAGATTAGCATTATGTAAGAAATAAACTTCTGCTGAAACTGCCAGGAAAGAAGGGGGATCAAATCTTCTGCGGATGTAAATTTGTGAAGTTCAATAGCCAGTTTACACCAGCAGAGATTTTGGCTCAAAAAAATCCTACACTTTTTTTGCCTGCACTTCTCATATCCTGTTTGTGGCTATTACATTCCTAGGGCCTGATTTTCTTAAGTGTTGATCACCTGCTATTCCTATTGACTTCAGATGGAGTTGTAAGTGCTCAGCACTTCTGAAAATCATGCCTAGACATTATATGCTTTTATAATTGAACAAAGATGTTAGATTTTCATAAGCAGCTAGAAGGATTGGTTTCCCCTGATGAGCTAATCTAAGATGGCAGATAGGATATAAATGCCTAGATATATAGAGGGACAAGGTGGGTGAGGTAATATCTGTTATTGGACCAACTTCTGCTGGTGAGCGAGACAAGCTTTAAAGCTACACAGACCTCTTCTTCAGGTCTGGGAAAAGTACTAAGAGTGTCAAAGCTAAATACAAGATGAAACAGATAGTTTAGCATAAGTAGTTAGCACATATTCATTCAAGGTTAAGAAGCATGTTAATACACCTGTAATCAAAGGACAAAAAGGGAGAGTAGTGGGTTACTAATTATTGTAATAAGCCATAAATCCAGTGTCTTTATTAAGACCATGATTTTTAGTGTCTAGTGAAGTTACGAATTTAAACACCCCGGCTTGTCTTTTGAAAGTGTTGTGCAGGTTCCTTTGAGGATGAGAACTGATAGATCGAATTATTACTGTGTGAAAAGTGTCCACCCACAGGTGATAGGGTGTTTTTGTTTATCATTTTCCTGTGCAAGTTCATTCGGAGTGATTGTCTGGTTTCACCCACATAGCAGTTATTGGGGCATTTAGTGCGCTGGATGAGGTTGTGACAGGCATGTGTAGGACCCATAGATCTTGAAAGGTGTGTTGTGGGGGGTGTTGATCCTTGTAACAGTGGAGATGTGTCTGTAGGTTTTGCATCTGTTGTTCTGGCAGGGTCTGGTGCTGCTTTGAAATAATAATAAAAAGATTAAAAAAGCAGTACCAGACCCTACCAGAACAATGGATGCAAAACCAGGAGATAGAGATTTTTAAAGGGATTATGAAACCAAGGAAATCTCTACAGTTCATCCCATGAAGTCCACCATACTTCTCAAATGTGCATATAACTGCTTCTTTTTAAAGAGAAAATCCAATTGCTGCAGGCTGCTTATGTGTAACTATCTACTGAGCTACTAGAGATGATCATTTTATCAGCTATAAAGGTGGGCAAGATATTGGTTAGAAAAAGGTGGGAGGGAATAATCTTTTTAAAAAAGATCAGAGACAACAGGAAGTGTGTTACCAAGATTGCAGGTGCATATCACCAGAGAAATGCACCAGGAGCCTACTACTTCACACATGGCACTGATGACATTAAAAATACCCAACTGGCCAATCAGAGTAAGTTTTGGGACAGAATATATTCAGCCACTTGCAGCACAGTTGCTTGACCTTCTTCCTTTTGAATATTTTATAAATTGTGAGGACTGAATATTTAGGATGTAATAAATGAATAACCAGTGAGGGAAAGAAATAAGAATATAGCACTTTATGCACCACTTAATCAGTTTAATTGATCTAATTAATCTCTCTCACTGTCTCTCCTTCTTTCAGCAAAGCCCTGACAAACTCTGAGGAAATCCAGAGAGAAACTCTTGATTAGCATGTTATTAAAGTGACTCAGAGTGTGTGTTTAGGGGAGAAAATGCTAAGATCAGGCTGCTTTCCAAAAAGCCTTTACCGCACATCCAGCCTGATAGTCAGTCATCTTCAGAACTGTTCTCAGAAAAATTTGAAATCCCAGCAACAATCGCAGCTTCTGCGGATAGGTTAGTAATAGAAAAGCTGCTGGTTAGCTGTGCAGTCATTTAAATTAAAAGCAAAGAGTCAGTTTTCTACCTTGGAGCAAAATCCTTGGGCCAAGGCACTAGCCAGCTGAAGTCATTGGTCTTCAGTGGGATCTGGATCTAGCTAATTAATATCTATCATTATTACTCATACAGAACTCTCAGGGATGTCAATAAACGTATTCTGCCTCCAGATGGATGGCAGTGCCAAACCTTTCATTATATGCTTTAAATTTCACCCGTTTCCTAGTTTTTGGTCTCCCCTTTTGACACTCCATCCTACTCCACCCTTCCTTAAGGCCCCTGTTTGGAAAATGCACTTTCTAGAAGCTGTTGATAATCCTGCATGATCAGGCCCTTAAAGAGTTAAACTCCAAATGATAAAGTAAGAACATTTTTATTAACTTATTTGATCTTTAGACTTAAATTGTAGATGTTGCCTGAAGACCAGTTATGATAATTCCAACAGAAACAAGTGATGTAAATATTTGGTTAATCTAAAAAAGTAACTGATATGCCTTCAGTTGCCTAAACCATTTGGGGATACTTTATAGTCTGGTAATTAGGAATGACTAGGATTCTCCCCCTCTCATCAGATTCTGAGCTCAAGCATAGTTGGTATTCTCATTGTTTCTGATTTCAGTGTGTTGATCCTGGAGACATTAGGATTTATAGTTTGAGGTCTTTGTTCCAATATAACTAGTACTGGTTTTATGCCATATGGAGTCGTATAAATTTAAAAAAATAAAATAAAGAGGAAATCTTTAGAAAAAATAAAAATCTTCTCTGTCTGCTATTTCCATGCATCTAACATTCAAAGTACCAGCTTAATTCCTAGGGTATTTCTTTTCCAATTGGGGCCGGATCCAAAGTCCATTGAATTCAATGGGATTATTTTGACTGATACCAATGGGCTTTGATTCATGTCCTTAAGGAGTACATACACCTCTACCTCGATATAATGCTGTTCTCAGGTGCCAAAAAATCTTACCGCGTTATAGGTGAAACCGCATTATATTGAATTTGCTTTGATCCACCAGAGTGCGCAGCCCTGCCCCCCTGGAGTGCTGCTTTACCACGTTATTTCCAAATTCATCTTATATCGGTTAGCATTATATTGAGGTAGAGGTGTATATAGCAGAACTCATTAATATGAGTTAACATACACCATATACCATAAAAGAATATGAGACTCTGTTAAGGCTGAATCCCCACTCTATCACTTTGAGTGCAGAAAGTGGGGCCTGCAAGGATTTTAAAAATTAATACTGGCCACTCCAGGCTTGTATTAAACTCCCAAAGTTACAACTTTTCTCTGACCTTGGCTTGGTAAATGCTGCCACCACCCAAATGCAAAAAAACCCTTTTGGACCCAGGAAGAAGCACTTGGAAATTCCTCCCTGTGGAGTATCTTCAAGCCCTTTCACCCCCACCATCCATCCCCCAGGAAGAGCTGAGAAAGAAAACAAAGGATATTGCCTTATATATTAAAAATGTACACACTTGGACTGAGGTGGAGATGGACATAGGAGACGGAAGTGTTGAGAGTCTCTGGGTTAGGCTAAAAGGGGTAGAAAACACGGATGATGTCATGCTGGGAGTCTACTATAGGCCACCTAATCAGGTGGAAGAGGTGGATGAGGCTATTTTCAAACAACTAACAAAATCATCCAAAGCCCAAGATTTGGTGGTGATGGGGGACTTCAACTATCCAGATATATGTTGGGAAAATAACACTGCGGGGCACAGACTCTCCAATAAGTTCCTGGACTGCATTGCAGACAACTTTTTATTTCAGAAAGTTGAAAAAGCTACTAGGGGGGAAGCTGTTCTAGACTTGATTTTAACAAATAGGGAGGAACTTGTTGAGAATTTGAAAGTAGAAGGAAGCTTGGGTGAAAGTGATCATGAAATCATAGAGTTTGCAATTCTAAGGAAGGGTAGAAGGGAGTACAGCAAAATAGAGACAATGGATTTCAGGAAGGCGGATTTTGGTAAGCTCAGAGAGCTGATAGGTAAGGTCCCATGGAAATCAAGACTGAGGGGAAAAACAACTGAGAAGAGTTGACAGTTTTTCAAAGGAACACTATTAAGGGCCCAAAAGCAAGCTATTCCAATGGTTAGGAAAGATAGAAAATGTGGCAAAAGACCACCTTGGCTTAACCACAAGATCTTGCGTGACCTACAAAATAAAAAGGCGTCATATAAAAAATGGAAACTAGGTCAGATTACAAAGGATGAATATAGGCAAATAACACAGGAATGCAGAGGCAAGATTAGAAAGGCAAAGGCACAAAATGAACTCAAACTAGCTATGGGAATAAAGGGAAACAAGAAGACTTTTTATCAATACATTAGAAGTAAGAGGAAGACCAAGGACAGGGTAGGCCCACTGCTCAGTGAGGAGGGGGAAACAGTAATGGGAGACTTGGAAATGGCAGAGATGCTTAATGACTTCTTTGTTTCGGTCTTCACTGAGAAGTCTGAAGGAATGTCTAATATAGTGAATGCTTACGGGAAGAGGGTAGGTTTAGAAGATAAAATAAAAAAAGAGCAAGTAAAAACTCACTTAGAAAAGTTAGATGCCTGCAAGTCACCAGGGCCTGATGAAATGCATCCTAGAATACTCAAGGAGTTAATAGAAGAGGTATCTGAGCCTCTAGCTATTATCTTTGGGAAATCATGGGAGACGGGGGATATTCCAGAAGACTGGAAGGGGGCAAATAAAGTGCCCATCTATAAAAAGGGAAATAAAAACAACCCAGGAAACTACAGACCAGTTAATTTAACTTCTGTGCCAGGGAAGATAATGGAGCAGGTAATCAAAGAAATCATCTGCAAACACTTGGAAGGTGGTAAGGTGATAGGGAATAGCCAGCATGGATTTGTAAAGAACAAATCATGTCAAACTAATCTGATAGCGTTCTTTGATAGGATAACGAGCCTTGTGGATAAGGGAGAAGCAGTGGATGTGATATACCTAGACTTTAGTAAGGCATTTGATACGGTCTCGCATGATATTCTTATAGATAAACTAGGAAAGTACAATTTAGATGGGGCTACTATAAGGTGGGTGCATAACTGGCTGGATAACCGTACTCAGAGAGCAGTTGTTAATGACTCCCAATCCTGCTGGAAAGGTATAACAAGTGGGGTTCCGCAGGGGTCTGTTTTGGGACCGGTTCTGTTCAATATCTTCATCAACGATTTAGATGTTGGCATAGAAAGTACGCTTATTAAGTTTGCGGACGATACCAAACTGGGAGGGATTGCAACTGCTTTGGAGGACAGGGTCAAAATTCAAAATGATCTGGACAAATTGGAGAAATGGTCTGAGGTAAACAGGATGAAATTCAATAAAGATAAATGCAAAGTGCTCCACTTAGGAAGGAACAATCAGTTTCACACATACAGAATGGGAAGAGACTGTCTAGGAAGGAGTATGGCAGAAAGAGATCTAGGGGTCATAGTAGACCACAAGCTTAATATGAGTCAACAGTGTGATACTGTTGCAAAAAAAGCAAACGTGATTCTGGGATGCATTAACAGGTATGTTGTAAACAAGACACGAGAAGTCATTCTTCTGTTTTACTCTGCGCTGGTCAGGCCTCAGCTGGAGTATTGTGTCCAGTTCTGGGCACCGCATTTCAAGAAAGATGTGGAGAAATTGGAGAGGGTCCAGAGAAGAGCAACGAGAATGATTAAAGGTCTTGAGAACATGACCTATGAAGGAAGGCTGAAGGAATTGGGTTTGTTTAGTTTGGAAAAGAGAAGACTGAGAGGGGACATGATAGCAGTTTTCAGGTATCTAAAAGGGTGTCATCAGGAGGAGGGAGAAAACTTGTTCACCTTAGCCTCCAATGATAGAACAAGAAGCAATGGGCTTAAACTGCAGCAAGGGAGATTTAGGTTGGACATTAGGAAAAAGTTTCTAACTGTCAGGGTAGTTAAACACTGGAATAGATTGCCTAGGGAAGTTGTGGAATCTCCATCTCTGGAGATATTTAAGAGTAGGTTAAATAAATGTCTATTAGGGATGGTCTAGACAATATTTGGTCCTGCCATGAGGGCAGGGGACTGGACTCGATGATCTCTCGAGGTCCCTTCCAGTCCTAGAGTCTATGAATCTATTACCTGTTGCTACCAGCTAATCCAACAACATGCACAAACCTCTTAGAACACCAAAAATCCAATCCTGTTCTTAAAAATGGTAAATTTTATTAAAATCAGAAAGGAAGAAAATTCAACTGGAATTTAGGCTTTTTCTGGATTTTAAAAGAGCAATTCCAAAAATTAAGCATCCAAAATAGCTTTCTTGGGGGGGTCAGCTTAAAGGTTACAAGCAAACAAAAGCATCTGGGGTTAGCACAGAGGAGATCTACAAGCCAAATAAAAAAATAAACCTGATCGTGTCTAGCTAAACATCCCTAATGTACTTACATATTTGGGGGGTTTCAAATAAGTATTTTTAGGTATGAGCTGATGAATTTTCATACCTGCTTCAAACCTTACACAGCATTGCTGTTTATAGCATTGCTGCTCTGTGTCTCCTTCCCCTGAGAACAACAGACAAAAGGGAAAGTTTCTTTCCCAATTTTAAAAAGTTCCACCTTTCCGTTTTCTCTTTTAGTCAGGTGCCCACTCCTTTTCTTTTACCTGTGGTCTTGTTAAACCTTTACACGTAAAGCAAGCAGAGAACAGACACCAAGAGGGATTTTACAGCTAACTGGCTGGCTGGGTGTCCGTAAGGGAGCTACGCCACCAGCCCTTTAGATATCACAGACCCTCTGGCCTAACCTATATAGGTTTTGATATTAATCCATTTTATTTCTATTAAACTATACACCAAGTCTTGTGTCTTTTGCCAGCTTGATCACCCAGTTGTGGTACCCTTCTTTGAGAACTTATTCACAGATGGAAATGGATTAGCCGTCCCAATACTGCTGTTGGTAGTACCCCTCATTTACTTTCTTTTCACCTGCATTTAACAGTCGTAATATGCCCTCCTCCTCCAGATATTCATAGATGGTGCCTTCCATACATCACTTGCTGACTTTATACTGTATGCTTCAAATACCTTTAATTTTAAATCACAGAAATAACTTCACTGTTGCCTCCATCAAATCTCTGCTCCACCATCTTTGCTTGTCAGGCTTTGTGATCATTTGTCTTTATGTCTTTGTGTACTTTGCAATCTTATAGCTGCTTAATGTTTCTAGGATCCTCTGCTCTGCAGATATCAGACCCGTTGGTTTGTACATTTCCTGACTCCTCAGTACTTCCTCACTTTCCTCCTTTAATGCAAACTTGAGAATGATCTTGTATAAGATGCAAAATTATAATCAAATTTCTTAGCTGCTGCTGATACTTTAAAGAGCATCAGAATGTATATCTCTGAGGCAATAGGGCCTGTTTACTCATACAAGTTGCCCTGATTTAAATAAAAACTGTTGAAAATAGATTTAAATTAAATCAGTGCAAACCTCTATGTGGACATCCACAAATCAGTTTACAGCTGGTTTAAAACAATTTGATGTAAGCCAACTGTAAACCAATGTGCATGTGTGTCCACATAGGCGTTTGCACAAATTTAACTATACTGATTTAAAACCCAAATTTTAATTAGATTGGTGCAACTGTTGTCTATTGAGAAGGCCTAACTTATTGCTAAACAAACTCCATAAAAAGGGTTAAGATTAAAAACATGTTTTGAAAGAGTCCAGCTAACATCTCTCCTTTGCTACTGCCCACCACAAAATATTGCACTTTCTTTACAAAACTTTTACGACTTCAAAAAATCAAACACAATAAAAAGCATAGAAACGAACAGTTAAGGAATCCAGCTCCCATTCTAGGGGGCACACTGCCACATAATCCTTCATAACTCACTGCTACCCAACCTGATTTATATTGCCCACCCAGTTGTAATTTTGTTCCCTAGAATTTTCAAATATATACAAAAGCCAGAATAATATCCTATATTGTATCCCATATTATACCATAGAACAGTTAAATAACCTATATATTTTTAAAGAAAATGGTCAATCTGTGGTGCTATGAAATTTACTACATTAAAATGTCAGTCTCCTCCTTTTCTAGTGTATGCTGCAGTCTTTTCACATATTTTGCCTTTTCCAGCAGGGACATCAACAGCTGGTGTTACAGAGGAGACAGGTATGACAGCTGTGGAATCCAGATGTCAAGCTCTGGAATATATATTTTCAGCAGCATTTTCTGTTAGATCTTTGGCTACTTTCCCTGCTGACAGCTGTCGAGTTGTACTCTGACTACCTAAGGGTTAGATTTTTTGAAGACTGTTTGATCTGCTTTGCCCTCCTACATGCTATGTTTGTTTGGTTCAGGTTTTGATGGTGTGGGATTTCCTCCCTATAGACTTCCAGGAAAAAGGTTATTTGAAAAATCCTTAATAAATTTGTAAATTCTCTATCAAAAGAGAGAAAAGCATGTGACTCAAATATAGGGAAAAGCAGGCCAAGAATGTGGCTCATTTTTGAGAAATTTTGATTCATCTGCCTACTCTCCCCCCTGTGTCTTGCTGGCTCCATCAATCTTGTGAAAGCACTAAAATGTTATGAAATCTTGAGACTAGTACAAACAACTTGATACCTAAGAGGGCCCTTCTGTGCAGCCAGTGTCTCCATAGAATATTTCCAGATTAGAACTTTTTGGTTTTTGTTTTCAGGAGGCCTGCTGATCCTTTTGGCTTCTGTTTTAGTTTATATATGCACAGTCCCATGCACTCCAAATTAATGGCAACTCTGAAACAAACGTGATGTTTGTATGGTTTCTGTGCATAGCCATAAGCAATGACCTACACTCCTCTTCCTACTGCATTGGACCTGGGCTTCCCTTGGACCTATGGACAACTTTTGTTCCAGATTTACCAGTAACTCATCCCACGTTCTGGCAAACCTGGGCCTAGTTTGAGTGAACCCTCCTTTGTCACCAGATGCAGAATACTGACTCAACAGAATGCAGGCCTTATACTATTTAAGACGGGAGCTGGTAGCCTATAAACCACCTGTTCCCAAACTATGACTTCAGGGACAGCTGGCTCAGCCCCTGTTCCCTCACAAATCTTCAAAGGGTGTCTGGCTGCATTGTAAGTTTTCCAAGGAAGTGGAGGAGGGGAAAGCATCCAGGTAGATCTACTCTCCTCCCATCTTTAGGATCTCTTCAGGAAGGTGGCATCTGCCTCCACCATTCAGCAGCACAGAGATAAAAAGGCTCCATGGGGACCCATTGTTGTAGCAATGGCTACTAACCATATTCTGGTTTGATGAACTATGGTGTCCATGCTGTCCATTCTGAAGAATTTTGACAGTCAACAGTGAGATCTGAAGCCTTTTTTATTCCATTGTTACTGAATAGGTGTGAAGCAAGAATCTTCCTGGGAGATATCTTGAAGAAGAGGTGAATATGTGGTGGACATCCAGGGTAAATTTTGACCCCCTTGAAGATGAAAACTGAGGAGCCAGAGGATCAAGCTCTGAATATCCGGGAGAAATCTAGCTGAACACCTCAGAAGACTTTGGAATTAAGGGGATGTAATAAACCACACATCCTACCTGTTCTGAAAGGTGGTGTCATGTAAGGGAGTCTATGTCCTGTCTCTTGTTGGGGGGAACTCACATGAGGAAGGGAAAGCTGGCTTGAACCTGGACTGAATCACTGGGAAATATAGACTAAAGTTGGTCCAGATTCATCAAAAGTCACAAACCTTAATGATTATTGACTGAGTTCAGGTTGGTGGTGAAGCTTAAAGCCAAGTGAATTGCACTAGGTCTTCTGTTCTGTTGTGACAGGTTCATATTGTTCTCCTGATGACATCCCCTGCTGTGGCTTGCTGCTTAGCTGTCCACTAGGGATTGCAAGACATCTTTTTTTGTAATCCTCCTTTCCTCGCTTGCAAATGCATTGTAACTGAGGTAATTTAGGACACTTTTCCAGTTATTTCTTGGCTCCACACAACCTTAAATTGTCTGTCATGAAAATAAATTCTCAGCTTGTTCAGAACACTGAGACTTTCAAAGAAATTTCATCTAAATCTCAAGGGAGCACTGCAGTGTTTTCTGTTTATCTTTCTTCCTGTTCTTACTCTTGTGCACATTATTAAATGGCTGCATATGCTAACTCTTTCCATATTACTCTAGTTCACAGAAATATTAGGATTAAGGAATCACTAGTTTACTACTACATCTTGAAGGGGAGGGGAAGACAGATTCTACTGATAATGTACTTTTGTGTTAGGCCGTTTCATTCTAAAGAGCTTTTCTTCTCTCTACCTACGGTTATTTGGCCTCTTCCTAGGTATAAGCATCAAACCACCACATTAAATGTTTGCAAGGATGGATTTTTAGTTCTGGAATTGGGACTAAAAGTATTTGTAACAGTTTATGTACCCTAAATCACTGTACTCACCCTTTATTTGGCATAAGCCTTAAGGTTAGGCAATGGGGACAGTCACTCATAGGAAAATTGGGAAGGGTTGGAGGTAAGCTTAAATGTTTTCCTGAACTGGGTCTTAAAACTTTTGGAATGTATTTGCATCTTAAAAGAAAAATAAAACTATCCCTGGTATACAGCACTGTCCTCTTCAATCCACAGTTGTTTGTTGGAGGCTCAGTTAACTTAAAGAAAAATTTGCTAGCAAAATTCAATTGTTTTCAGCTCTACTGAGAGGTTCTTCCCCATCCCCACTCTTTGCTTATAGGTTAAAAAAAGTTACGGGCCTTGCACAGTCAAGAATCCAGTTGCTCTAAATGGGTTGTGCAAGGAACGCAAGCTTAGGCACTCTATAGTATGATGAAGCTTCTCATTCTAATTCCATGGAGTGAGAAATGCATCTAAAAGTCATTCAATTCCGCTATGGACAGGATTATCAACAATTTCCTAGAGCTAGGACTTGCAGGAAATATTGTTCAAAAGGAAACCATTCCCCTAGACCACAACATCTTACCCCAAACAGAATTTTCTATAACCTGATATGGGGGAAGATCCACTAACTCCATGAAGTCTGCTAGGGACTTTGCTGTTGCTAAGGTATTTTGTGGGGAAGGTACTCAGACTACTACAGTGATGGGTGGCAGTGCACAATAGTACAGACAGTCAGACACCTTTTACAGGCTTGTACTTATCTTTAAAAGCTTCATTTAAAAGACCCCCTCCCCCAGTTATGAAGGATGAATTAGGAAAAGTCACAATCAGAGATTTTGTACTCTACTACTTCTAAAACAATCCAAACTGTTTACTAATGTAATGTGGTCTAGATAATACTTAGTCCTGCCATGAGCACAGGAGATTGTATTGGAAGCCCTCTCCCTTCCAGTCCTATGATTCTATATACCATCATTATATCCAATTCTCCTTCTCTCCTCATACCCTATATATAAATGGAACCTGTCCCCTCAAGTGGTTCTAAATTTGAGTTGTCTACAAATAAGTTTGCTTAAAACTGTAGACCAACAGAAGCATTTCCATGAATTCATTTTGAAAAGGACATTAGAAAATAAACAAATAAACTATACGCCCAGCAAATAGACATTCCCTTCATTGTTTGCAATCTAAACAAAGCATAATTTTTCTAATAAACAGTGACCTGAATGTAAGATTGACAAGAAACTGACTCTAAAGAAAAATGAAGCTGATTATTTCCACTCTCCTAGCTTAATGTAAACAAATGGCACCAATAACAAAGAGTAATTTTAAAAAAATCTCTCATTTTTAATAGCCTAAGTGATTGTTTCTAAGTATTCACCTGATAGTATTCCTTTAAAGCTATATTTAGTGTAAAGATAATGATGCCTTTGGCGCTCCAGAAAAAACACAGTCACTGTTTGGAACAATAGTTTAGATATGTAAATTGATTTCAATTGCCTTTGGGCAAGATATTAAGTAAGGCAGCTGGGAATTTTCTTGTGGGAAAGATGTGGTAAATCACCTTTAATTTCTGTCTGTGGCAGCAGAGACAGGGACCTGGTAGTGCTATCGTAAGCAGGTTATCGCTTTTAAAAATTAAATAAGGGGGGGAGTGATTCCATTTCATTGAGTCTGAATTTTCTTCACTGGGGTTCAATTAGGGTGGTCATGGACAGAAGACTAGCTCAAAATAGCTACATAATTCAAATGCTGATTTTTTGTTTTTAATGCTATTCTTTTCCTAATCATGTATATCCTTACCAGCTCTAGTTGCTGCTCAGGCTGACAGGCCATGCAGGCTGAAAAGACACTGTAAAATTTGACTTGGCAGATAATTCTTCATTTTATGGTTATAAAAATCTTTTGAAATGGCTCTGTGGTTCCGCAAGAGTCCATTCATCTGTTCTGTAAGAGGCCATAATTCAGCAATGGGGTAGCAAGAACTTCCACTTAAAGCAAATGAGAGGATTTGCTCCCCTTCTTACTCAATTCATGTAAAAGAAGTTGGCTCAATAAAAGATATTACCTCACCCACCTTGTCTCTCTAATATCCTGAGACCAACACGGCTATAACAACCCTGCATACAGTTCATGTGAAAGCTTCCTGCTTAGAAAACTAGAATGTGGCAGATGATATCATTGGGAGTTTATTTCACCTAATGCAAGTATAATGCTCCACATCATCCTTCCAGGACCTTTCTATGGCAGCAGAAAGCCCTGGCTGCAGCAGAACTTCTATGATTCCATGGCACTGGGGTAGGAAGGCAATGGCAAGATTTGCAGAGCTTTACTTGGGGGATAAAGCAATTAATTAGGAATAGGCAAAGGTAGTTAGGACAGGGCAGACGGCACACAGGAGGACAAGGAAGGTGTCAAGTGCATGCATATATGTGTAGCCACATTGGCTGTTCCTTCTCTACAGAGCAACAGGATCAGTGGAGGCTACTACAGCTTATTAGCTGCTGTAACTGCTCTGTAGTAGATTCAAGGCTGCTTTAACATACTGACAATAACTAGAAGGGGAATGCTATTGAGGACAAATGTTTCTTATAGGTTGCACATGCTTTAACTTCTTCTCAGGCCAAAGCTGCATAAACACTCCCTAACAATACATCCCATATGGTCCCTACACCTCCTTATATACAGGAAATGATAGATCCCAACACACACGCACACACACACTCGGCAAACAGAAAAAGAAACAGCAACAAACAGCATATATTAAAGCAGTGTTTCCCAAATTTGGGATGCCGCTTGGGTAGGGAAAGCCCCTGGCGGGCCGGGCCAGTTTGTTTACCTGTCCTGTCTGCAGATTCTGCCGATTGCGGCTCCCACTGGCCGCAGTTTGCTGCTCCAGGCCAATGGGAGCTGCTGGAAGCTGTGCGGGCTGAGGGACATACTGGCTGCAGCTTCCAGCAGCTCTCATTGGCCTGGAGCAGCGAACTGCAGCCAGTGGGAGCCACGATCGACTGAACCTGCGGACAGGGCAGGTAAACAAACTGGCTGGCCCACCAGGGGCTTTCCCTACAACAAGTTGCATCCCAAGTTTGGGAAACACTGCATTAAAGGAACACCCTCATGATGTTTCAGCCCCAGGTACCTTAACGTGATTATTGTCATTCTTTAGGGTAGGATTTTCCAAAGGGCTCAACCCTGGTCTAACTCTGCTCCTACTGATGTCAACAAGGAATTTTGTAAATCCATGATACATTTTTAGAATCCCCATGTGTTTCTTTAGCAAACTGATGATTTGTTTGGTGAGGAAAAATTATGATCAATCCAGCAGGCAACATTTTTAACAGCTAAGTTATGTAAATGCCCTAGGATAGCACATACTAAATCATATTCTGATGTCATATACTGCACTGTAACGAAGAGCAGAATACTGGACTTTTGCTTTTCTCACATACAACAGCATAAATCCAGAGTAATCCTATGGAAGTCAATGGAGTTATAGCAGCATAGTGTCAGGGAGAGGGTAGAATCCAGACCAGTTTCTGAATGTATGTCATGGTTTGCACATTGGACCTAAACTAACTTGGTTGATTGTTTTAATTACTGAAGCCACAAGAGTTTATTGAAGAAACAGAAAGGTGCCAAATATTTTAATTTGGAAGTAAATTCTAAGACACATTTCTTGGCAGTACCCCTTTAGCTTCAGCAAACAGTCTGGCCTCTTACTTTAGGAAATCCAAGTGCAAGGGATTTTGAGCTGATCTCACCTCCCAGGTATATCATGGATTTTTACAGTACTTTCCAGGATTCTTTTTTATGAAACACAGAGCTCTGACCCATCTTGTCCCAAGCTTGGTTTTAAGGCGTCTCTCAGTACTGCAGCATCTCAAGAGTAGGATATTTCAGTGGATAAAAATAAAAGCCCTAACCTGCTTTAGGGCTCAAGAACAACCACCACATGTATGCTTTTCTGCGGGCCATTCTCCCTTCCCATAGCCCTCTCTTGGGATCTCTCTCTCTTTGTTGTGGCAGAACTAATCCATCTTCCAAAAGGTCTGTACCCTGAAGTAATGGCTCCACTAAATTTGTACCCTTATCCCCACTCCAGACATTAACATCCAGACAGAGAATCTCAGACAAGTTTTTAGACAAGTTAAGTTTTACAGTAGAGAAAAAGGTCAAGGAGGCAGTATTTGGCTCCAAATCAGGTTCAGATTGACGTTCTGGGCTAGAGCTCAGATTGGACAGTGCCGAAACTCTGCCCTCATGAGGTTTAGGCCCAGGTGGTGGAACTCTCATGAGATCAGCTGTTCTTGGGCAGAAGTATTCACTGTTCTCATAACAGCTACCTCCAAGAAGAGAAAGGCCTCCTTCTCATTTTGGATCTGATCCAGAACCAAAATTGTACGGGCAAGTTCAGATCCAGGGATCTGAAGCCAATCATATACACAGAATCCTTCAAAACTGGAAGTGGTTCAGATATGGAGTTTCAGTGTTAGCCCTTATCTAATTTTAGTTGTGTATTTAAAATGAGCACACTTTTTAGAAACCATTATCTTTAAAACCCACATTAAATAAATCTGATTCTAAAATGGAATGAACTGATTTTCTGTGTCCGGTAAAATTCTGAAATCCTCAATCCATTTGGAATTCCTTTATACAGCATCTTCTGAAAGATGTTATACAACTGACCTGTTCAGATTTCATTGACAATGTGAGCTAACAGTGTTCCTAGGCTTCCTTTACTTGTATGGGTATTGCCACGAGAGACTGTTGTGATGATAATCAGCAATTTTGAATAGATAATTATAATTCACTAAAAGTCATTACAAATAATTAACTCTTTCTGGTCCAAATTACAATATTTCTTCCATTGCAAACAATTCTGGAGGATTGGGGAAAATCTCAGTTGGTAACACCAGACTATCAATCAGAGAGTATAAATCAGTCACAAGGGAAAGTTAGAATAGAAGCAGATAAGCCTGCCAGATTTGCACAATAACACATTTGACAAGTAAAAAAATTAATGGATCAGGATTTATTACACATTTCAGGGTTTTCAGAGAGCCCTGAGCTTCTTAAAATTAAAAATCAGATTTGTTTTAAGATAACATAAAGCAAATAAGAGACCAAAGGATAAGAAGCATAGAAAGAAATAAACCTGCATGTAGCACATTTAAATTACATGTGTGGGTGATTTTAGCATTGGGAAGCATGGGTGAGAGCAGGTGCAATGTGAATTTCCTCACACTTTTCACAGCACCCTCGTCTTGACCTGGAGCACCTAAACCAAGGGCTTCACTTGTGCAGAAAGTGCCAATTATGCCAAATTGCATAGAGATTTTTCTGACATGGACTAATAGGGATTAGGATGAAATAATTCCCCACACTGGTGATTTACAGACAGATTTGAACTTTGTTCTCTGCAGGAGAAAATCTAATGTACCAAATGCAGTTGGTCAACCAGACTCTTCCCTTCTCACAACATTCTGTATGTTTAGAGATGGCTCATCTTTGCTTGATGCACATGCAATTCCCCTAATACTGCAGTAACTGTGCAAATTTACTCAGTTTATGCGTATGCTATTCAAACAGAAAAATGTGGGTTTATCAGATCTAACAAAACATTTTCTAGAGTTTATAATAACCGAGGTTCAGTCAGAGGTCATTTTACTCTCTTCTCTGTCAGAGCCAAAATTAGAAAGTTGAGAATTTAAATCATTTCAAATTCACATGCTCCTGCTTGACTTCCAAAAGGTGAGCTTCTCTCCCCAATCATCTTATAAACAACAGACGGTTCCAAAATATTGCAGGATCAAACACCACCCACAAGCTGCTGCTGCTGCTTCCTTTTAAACAGGTTGTTGTGCAGCCTTGTAGTGTAGTGCTAAAGGAAATGAAAGGGTAAGAAGATCCCAAAGTCTCACTCCAATCAAAGGCTGTCATAAAAGAGATGTGAAGTCTGGCTGATAAAATGATTATATAAACTCCAGTGCAGTTTAGGCTTCAGGGAAAGCCCTGGAATGTGATTAGCACACTGGATTCATAGAAATGAAATCGAGAGCTATGTAGGTAGTCGAAGTTTATTTACTTGGACAATTCTCTGTCTGCTCTTTTATACACAAGAATGTTGGGCCAGATTTTCATTCGACTCTAACACCTTTGCACTGCTCAGGTGACACAAAGGGGTCAGATTCCGGCCCTGGCTGGCATCTGGTGTAGAGGGGTTCCTGTTGGTGTAAAGCTGGTGGAGGCAGCTCTCCACCAGCCACCACCCCTGCCCCTCATCTTGACCTAGGGAAGGTGATGTGGGAAAAGAGTATATGTGGGGACAGGAAGAGGATTGGAAGGGCATGGTAAAGCTCTATACTCCAGTGTCATAAATCAGAACAGCCCCTAGGCTGCTCTAGTTCATATTGGGGGTGGAGGGGCTACAGGTGCAGACTGGCTTTTGGAAACAGGGCACCAAAAACAGTTCCCTGATGCTTCCCAGATCCCTGCTGTGAGCAAAGTTGGGACACAGGGGAATCTGGACTATTGTTTTTAGCAATTAATTGAGTGAGAAAAACTACATCATCTATTTACATATTTCTTGCTTTCACCACAAAGTGGCACTACAGTAGTTGGTATGTATCTCTTCAATCTGAGGATTACAAGGGCTTTGTGACAGCCAGCTTTGAAGTCATTACTAATTACTCTCTGCACATACAGAAATAACCCCGACTGAGGGTTCACACCATTAAATATGTATGAACCATTTAGATGGGAGTTTCCTTGTACTTTACTTGGGGAAAGTGTTTTCTTGATGTACTTTTTCCTTTCCCCAGCTCCTGATATTCAGCTAGAGTTCACTAGTTTAAATGTTGCTTGAGTTAGCTTTAAAAAGAAAAGAGGAGGGAGTATTCACAGTACAGCAAAACAGTGATGTAGCAATCGTTTATTGAAACAATCAAACAAAGGCAGAAAGAAAGAGAGAGATTTGCATTTTAAAAGGATTTTTCCTAGCATGTTTGTAAGGATATCATCATCACAGCACATTAGCTGTCTCATATAGTTACCATAAAACAGTACCAACCCACCTTGTGGGGAAAAGATGACAAAATAAACTGATATCTCCATTAAGATCCAGAGTTAAGTATATTGCTCCTTCAAAGACTTAATGGTTTGCGGTTTATAGGCCCACTGAAATATTTCCACTGACTTCAGTGGGCTTTTGATCAGGTGTTACACGGCTAGGATTTTAATTTTATAATCCGTGAATGTAATCCCTAGGCTAAGAGCAGGAGAGAAAACCATACACTTTTTCCTCTTAGTCCAGGCATGAAAAATTCTTATTTCCACTGGGCAAATAAAATATCATCAGTATTTAACTCTGTGTTTGGTACATGTATGGCTTCAATTACCACTGAATCTGTGCACCCCACAGATTTTGACATACAACACCCATGATGTAGGGAAGTGCTTTTATCCCCATTTTATGGATCAGGAACTGAGGCAGACACACACTAACAGTAATGTTTTCAAAAGTACCTAAGGCCCAAATTTTTAAAGGTATTTAGGAACCTAACCCCTAGTGGGAGTTAGGATCAAGTTTTAAAGTTATTTAGGCACCTAAGTGATTTAGGAGCTTCAAGTCCATGGTATATGAGAGCCTAAATCACTTAGATGCATTTGAAAAAGTTATACTACGTGATTCCAGGTCTGACCAGAAGGATTGTTCAGCAAGGGTCAAAGTTTCATGGGTGGAGGTTTCAATCAAAGGCTGTACTATGGGCCCATGTATAGCGCTAATACAAAAGAGACAACATTTACTCTAGAGAAACAGGGACTGATGCTATTGCTGCCCATCATGCCTTTGCTTTTTACCCGTCTTGTACCAAAAGACTACAGGAAAAGCAATCTACCTGGAAGAGCTGCCCAGCACCTTTGGCCATTCTTTTTGGTTGATCTAAACTTGCTAGCCACAACGCTCTAAGTGATATAACAGTTGCACATCCATTGGGAAGGCACCTCACCAAAGACCTTTCCAATGCATTCCTTTCCCCACATACCTTGGTTCCCTGGCCCTACGAACAGATATGTTGTATTGTCATAGCTCGGTTTATCTACTAATTCAGCACTTCCACTCCTCATCAGTCTCCTTCCCCCATGCTGACAGCTGTAGACAGGCCTGGCTCTAGCAGTTTTGCAGCCGTAGGCTAACTGGCAAATGTTCACCTTACCAGCCTGCAGTCACTCTCACCCACTCACCCCATTCAAACAGTTTTTGGATGATTTGCTGCCACTAATAGCCTGCTGCCCTAGGCAACTGTCTGGTCTGGCTGTGTGCTAGAGCCAGCCTTGCTTCACACTGTGATGCAATCAGCACTGAAGCACTTGGCTTGGGAACATGAGCAGGGGGGAAGAGTCATGACCCCAGCCCTAATCTCAATGCACTGCACTGTTTTCAGCAGTAAAGGAAACAGCTGCTGATTGAGGGGAGAAAGTGATGGAGACAGAAAACGAGCAAAGGAAATAAAAGAGTGAAGAGGCAGAGAGAGAGAGAAGAGGAACTGAGCACAAAAAGGGACAGAGGGAGAGAGGAGGGAGCCAGACACTCAAAGATCCCAAAAGAACACGGCCCAAATATGCTGGTTTTGTATTTGTTTGAAAGGGTCTGTGGGGGAGGGGCAGCAGTACGGTTCAAAGTGGTTCCCAAAAGTCCCGAGTGATCCCCTCAGCCATTTTTTCAGGTTTCATCAGTCTTTGTCAATCGTTTTAAGCATTAGGCAGCCTGGTTGCTGGGGCTCTGTTGATTGCTATATGTAGTCACTTCAGCTGAGATCTGCCTATGGACCCCAGAGCAGCAGCTAAGCTGTAATTGCCTAGTTTGTGATATGGCCACACTAAGTACACAAGTACACTTAGCTGTGCAGCTGCAGTGATGGAATGCAAAATCTGACACAGCAAGAGCAAAATGGGCTGTGCAATTTTTATATAAATTTAAAGGGGGTGGGGGAACCATTTAGAGCAAACACTGCCAAGTAAGGTATTATAAGGAAATCATCTAATAACCTCTTTAAAACTCATCTCTTCCCTCATCTCCTCCATTTTGGTTTAACTTCCCTTTAATTAATCTTTGTAAGAATACCAGTTTTCAGAGTTCTGCAACATGTTGAAAGTGCCATCAGTCCCCAACACCCCTATCCGTAGGAGTCCAATTGTGTGACAAAACCTACCCTCTGGCAGGAAATCTGTAATATGATTAATGTAATATTAATACCTAGTGCTTATATACTGCTTTTCATTAGTAGAGTTTGCCCTCATAATATTAGCCAAAAGGTATTTGGCCTATATGATGACATCTCTACCTCCTCCAGTTTGTCTTAGAAAAGCCAGTTTTGACAGTATTTACTTGTTGGGGCTTTTGAACACACCGAAGTTGTCCTGATTTAACTTAAATTGGTTTAGTTAAACCAATGGAATTTGTGTGTGCGGACTCTCTCACATTGGTTTAACTCTGGTTGTAGTGATTTAGTCTATGCCTGTAAATTTGCTAGGTTTGGACAGACCAAAGATCTTCCTCTCTTTAATAGAATGGAAACAAGAGATCCCTTTAATTCTCATGGAGAATACGATCCTTTCAACAAATAACAACCGGAATGAATCCTGCTGCTTGTGGGTGACTTTTGTAAGGAATTGTTGTTTAGATTGTAAACTCTTTGGGAGGAGGGACCATCTTTTTGTTATTTGTCTATACAGTACCTAGGACAATGGAGACCTGATCAGGGCTGATTGGTGCTACCACAATATAAACAGTCAATATAAAATAAAATTTATTTGTATTACAGTGACCCCTAGAGGCCTCAATCAGCATACAGCCCAAGTATGTTAGGCACTGAACAAATACAGTAGAGGAAAAAGAGATATAATATATTAGCCCCAAAACATTACCTCTCTCCTCTAACATCCATACTTCTAATTATCCTCTTCTCTTTTCCATCCTTCTCTCTTGGGTCTTAAACTTTTCCCATTCCTCTTTTCTTTGTTCTTCAACTCTCTTAGCTGACCTTTAAGTAACTTAGCTGCTGATCTCAGTGCAGGTTTTCATGACATGCCCAAATCCTATCTACAACCATGCTTGTGCTGTTGCTACCCACTGTACCATCACTAGCAGTTACTGCAATACAGATATGCATTTTTTCCTAGGGTATGCAAGACCTTAAATAACTTACTGAACCATACTATTTAAAAGAGTGTCAGTTTGGAGTCATTTGAATATGGCAAAGACAGTGTTCATGAATATTCATTACAATTCACAAGGGATGGTTGTAGGGCTGGCCCTAAGTGTTTTACCAGCCAGGCTGAAAACATTGTCAGTGTCCACCCAGCCAATCGGTGGATTAAAAAAAAAAAAGGTGAAGTGGTGTGCTCGCCCACCCCCTAGCACCAGATGTGGAAGCTTGTGCCCCTTTTTATCAGCTATTTGTCACCAGTCACCATTCACATGAAGGGGCTTTGTTCACTGGAGGTGTGGGGAAATGGCTGTTCTGTGCGGCAATAGCAATTTTCATGTGTGAACAAGTGTGCACACAGGAATATTTATTATATGCTTTTTGTTATTGTCCTGTGTAAAAGGTTTCAAAGAATAGAAACAATACCAGGTGATTCAGTGCCCAATCATGCCACAAATAGCAAATACTCAAAGTGAAAATCCCATAGGTTGAAAATCATTCACATAAACTGTTTGAACAGTTGTGGATAGTAATTCAATCCGTATAAATCAAAGACTATTCATTAATGATTTGTAAACAGATAAAAGGGCTAAACTTGTTTGATAAATTAGTCACATGCGCAATTCTACTAGCTCTTGTGAGTTGCTCTGTAAACATGCAGAGGAAAAAACTGTCCACCATTAAATAAAAGCATTGAGTAAATGTACATAAACAGAAAACATTTTCAGCTAAAGATAATTTACAATATTTTAAACAGTTTGAAGAAAGAAAAAAAAAGAAAGAAAGAAAGAGAGTCCATGAAGTCTGCCTACATACTTCACTATTCCTATGGATTTTGCCTTGAAAGTTTTTAGATACTACAGTATAAAACCCTCAGCTAGATTTTGAAATGATTTTAGTTGCAAAAAAATGCAACTAGGGATTTCCATTCTCCTGATCAACATACCCAAGTCAGCTACCTTTCTAGGCTAACTTCAGTCTATATAAATCCCAAACAAAATAAAAAACAGCCCTTTACCAAAATTAACCAGGAATGAGAAGATTAAAGGTAAGTCTACACTGCAAAATTAAGTCAACCTAAATTATGTCAACCTACAGTCACTGCAGTAATTTAGTATCAGAGGGGGTAGCCGTGTTAGTCTGGATCTGTAAAAGCAGCAAAGAATCCTGTGGCACCTTATAGACTAACAGACGTTTTGGAGCATGAGCTTTCATGAGTGAATACCCACTTCATCAGATGCATGTAGTGGAAATTTCCAGGGGCAGGTATATATATGCAAGCAAGCTAGAGATAATGAGGTTAGTTCAATCAGGGAGGATGAGGCCCTGTTCTAGCAGTTGAGGTGTGAAAACGAAGGGAGGAGAAACTGGTTTTGTAGTTGGCAAGCCATTCACAGTCTTTGTTTAATCCTGAGCTGATGGTGTCAAATTTGCAGATGAACTGAAGCTCAGCAGTTTCTCTCTGAAGTCTGGTCCTGAAGTTTTTTTGCTGCAGGTTGAAGTGTTCTCCTACAGGTTTTTGTATATTGCCATTCCTAATATCTGATTTGTGTCCATTTATCCTTTTCCGTAGAGGGGTTTTAGCTGGGGACTCTATGTGATGGCCAGTGGAGTCCTGTTGGTTTCTGTCTTGGGTTTGTCTTGCAGTAGGAGGCTTCTGGGTACACATCTGGCTCTGTTGATCTGTTTCCTGATTTTCTCATGCGGGTATTGTAGTTTTGAGAATGCTTGGTGAAGATTTTGTAGGTGTTGGTCTCTGTCTGAGGAGTTAGAGCAGCCTCCTACTGCAAGACAAACCCAAGACAGAAACCAACAGGACTCCACTGGCCATCACATAGAGTCCTCAGCTAAAACCTCCCTAACGCATCATCAGAGATCTACAACCCATCCTGGACAATGATCCCACACTTTCACAGGCCTTGGGCGGCAGGCCAGTCCTCGCCCACAGACAACCTGCCAACCTGAAACATATTCTCACCAGTAAATGCACACCGCACCATAGTATCTCTAGCTCAGGAACCAATCCATGCAACAAACCTCGATGCCAACTCTGTCCACATATCTACACCAGTGACACCATCACCGGACCTAACCAGATCAGCCACACCATCACCGGTTCATTCACCCGCACGTCCACCAATGTAATCTCTGCCATCATATGCCAGCAATGCCCCTCTGCTATGTACATTGGCCACACTGGACAGTCACTACGGAAAAGGATAAATGGACACAAATCAGACATTAGGAATGGCAATATACAAAAACCTGTAGGTGAACACTTCAACCTCCTTGGCCACACTATAGTAGACCTTAAGGTGGCCATCCTGCAGCAAAAAAACTTCAGGACCAGACTTCAGAGAGAAACTGCTGAGCTTCAGTTCATCTGCAAATTTGACACCATCAGCTCAGGATTAAACAAAGACTGTGAATGGCTTGCCAACTACAAAACCAGTTTCTCCTCCCTTCGTTTTCACACCTCAACTGCTAGAACAGGGCCTCATCCTCCCTGATTGAACTAACCTCATTATCTCTAGCTTGCTTGCAGGGCTGGTGCAACCATTTAGGCGGACTAGGCGGTTGCCTAGGGCGCCAAGATTTGGGGGTGCCAAAAAACGGCACCCCCCAATTTTTTTTTAAATGGTTGAGCAGCCGCTGCTCCTGGGACAGAGAGGGAGTCTGAGCTGCCAGCAGCAGTGGCTGCTGGTAGCCCAGGGCCCCCTCGGGTCAGGGCACCACCCCGGCAGCCGGCAGCCCAGGGGGTCCCCTGGGTCAGGGCGCCACCGGCAGCCCAGGGGTTCCCCTGGATCGGTGCCCCGCCACGGCAGCCGGCAGCCCAGGGCCTACCCGGTCAGGGTACTGCCAGGACAGCCAGCAGCCCAGGGCCTCACCCCGAGTCAGGGCACCACCGGGGCAGCCAGCAGCCCAGGGATTCCCCTGTGTCAGGGAGCCGCAGCGGCAACCGGCAGCCCAGAGTGTTCCCTGGGTCAGGGCGCTGCCTGGGCAGCCAGCAGCCCAGGGATTCCCCTGGGTCAGGGCGCCGCCGCAGCAGCCGGCAGCCCAGGGGGTCCCCTGGGTGAGCGCGCTGCAGCAGCAGCCGGTAGCCCAGGGCCCCCCCTGGATCAGGGCGCCGCCGCGACAGCCCAGAGGTTTGGGTTGCCCGTGGCGCGCTGACCCAGGGGAATCCCTGGGCTGCAGGCAGAGGCTCAGAATCCCTCTCCCTCCCAGAGCAGGGGCTCCAGCCTATGCCATTTTTCTCGTTGCCGGCGGGAGCGCCGGTGGCTGGGCAGAGCTGCGCAGCTCTGCTTAGGGCATATGGCAGGAACCCTGTGAGGGCAGCGCAACACCAGGGCTTCTGGAGGAAAGCGGGGGCTTCCCCCTGGCTCAGCCTCCACGTCAGCCCCTGCGAGGGGCATGGAGAAGAAAAGAGTCTCAGCCGTGGTCTGGTGGAGTGGAGGAAGAAAGAGGACCCCGATGCTCATACATTGGGCAAGGTAAGCAAGTGCTTCCCCACAGCTTGGCCTCAGGTGCCTGTGCTCCTGCCCCCTTGGTCCTTAGCTGGTCCCTGCTGCTGCTCCCCTTGTGCCTGGACAGCTGGAGAGAACAGCAGCCTGCAGAGCTGAGCTGCCCCAGTGCCCCCAGGCACCCTCCGACCCCATCCCAACCACAGCCCTGACCCCCAGCTCTGAGCCCAGTCCCTCTGAGCTGGAAACCCCCTTGACCCCATCCCCCCCACAGCCCTGACCCCCAGCTCCGAGCCAGTCCCTCTGAGCTGGAAACCCCCTCGACCCCATCCCCCCCACAGCCCTGACCCCCAGCTCCAAGCCCAGTCCCTCTGAGCTGGAAACCCCCTCAACCCCCATCCCCCCCACAGCCCTGATCCCCAGCTCTGAGCCCAGTCCCTCTGAGCTGGAAACCCCCTCACCCCATCCCCCCACAGCCCTGACCCCCAGCTCCAAGCCCAGTCCCTCTGAGCTGGAAACCCCCTGACCCTATCCTCCCCACAGCCCTGACCCCCAGCTGACAGATAGAGTCCCTAACACAGTTATTGCTCTTTGCATCCTCTTAACTCTCCCAGTTTCTGTGGCCAGTGGTGAGCGAAGCTTCTCGACGCTCAAATTGATAAAAACATACATGCGAACATCAATGTTGCAACAAAGACTTGTTGGGCTATCTACCTTGTCACTAGAACATGACATTGCTCACAGCATTGACTTGGAGGAACTTGTTTCTAAATTTGCTAAACTTAAAGTGCAGAAACATAAATTCTAAATTATAACATGTTATTCTGTGACTGTGTATTGTCTATAATGTATGTGATTTTTCTTGGGGGGGGGGGGGCGCAAGATGGAAGTTTCGCCTAGGGTGCAAAATATGCTTGCACCGGCCCTGCTTGCTTGCATATATATACCTGCCCCTGGAAATTTCCACTACATGCATCTGACGAAGTGGGTATTCACCCACAAAAGCTCATGCTCCAAAACGTCTATTAGTCTATAAGGTGCCACAGGATTCTTTGCTGCTTTTGCAGTAATTTAATCACTTTTGCAAGTCCACACTATGCTCGTGGCGGCTGTGCTTGTCCTTACCAGGAGTGTTTGCTTCAATTTAGCTGTTGGTGTGAGGCATTGTGGGATGGCTTCTGAAAAGCAGCAACAGCTGATGTAAGCAACGCTGATGTAAGTGTCCATTGACCTTGTATTGACCTAACAACATCGACCTAAGTGCTACGCCTCTTGCTGAGGTGGAGTCAATAAGTTTGTATAGGGGGCGAGTTACATCAGGGGGAGCTACATTTTAGTGTAGATGCTCACAGCATTAGGTGGGCGTAAGCTGCCTTACGTTGACCTAACTCTGTAGCGTAGACCAGGCCTTAGTCAAAGTAAATGTCTAAAAATGCAACTGTTCAACAGCAATATAGAATTTTGTAATTCATGTGTTGACTAATCAGAGTACCGTGCCTCTTACTTAGCCTTCTATTGGAGATAACGGTATGTCTGGCATTTGGCAACGTCTTTTTAAACCAAAATTCCTAAAGAAACAGGATTCTCTCTTCTTTCTTTGGGAAAGAGAGGGAGAGAAAGAGATTGTAAGCTCTTTGGACCAGAGACTATTATTTTGTTCTCTGTTTGTACAGCATCTAACACAATGGGGTCCTGGGCCATGACTAGGGCTTCTTGGCTCTAGCACAATACAAATAAATAAATAAATAAATAAATAAATAAATAATAAAAAGCAACAAGAAGGATATTTACTAAGGGTATGGTTACACTTGCACTTCAAAGCGCTGCCGCAGCAGCGCTTTGAAGTTTCGAGTGTGGTCGCAGCGCCAGTGCTGGGAGAGAGCTCTCCCAGCGCTGCACGTACTCCACATCCTCTACGGGTGTAGCTTGCAGCGCTGGGAGCGTGGCTCCCAGCGCTGCGGCACTGTTTACACTGAGGCTTTACAGCGCTGTATCTTGCAGCGCTCAGGGGGGTGTTTTTTTCACACCCCTAAGCGCGAAGATTGCAGCGCTGTAAAGCGCCAGTGTAGCCGTGGCCTAAGAAAAAGTGTTGATTCTAACTAGCTTGTCTAGAGACTCTTCTTTTGATGCTCTGGCTTAAAGCTATTGGAGTGTAGATACTTGTAGTAGTAAATACCTCACTAATGCTAATTTGAGCTGCAGTTTCACATCCAATGCAAGCATCAAAGCTCTCGTATGCCCTGGTGATGGATATGGTATAAAATCAGTGAGAGAGATTAAAATCTCTAACTCAGATAGTGAGAAATAAATTAAGGAAACAATATATTTCATTAATATGTGCCCATGTCACATTCTTAGATACTTTTAACTCACATAAATATTCTATATGAGCTCATCTCTTACTTCTTCCTGGAGGCAGTACTGTGTAATTTCTAAAGTGTTTTTAACACAGGATGAATTGTGTTAGATCGTCTCCACATGCCTCAGAATATAGAAACACAAACAGAAGTGATCTCATAGTTAATGAATGAAGTCTTAGTTGTAACCCAAAAAGCCAGACATCAACAGGAATAAGCCAGTGGAAGGAAATGAACCAGTATTTCTGATGGATATTGTAGTTACCCAAGCATTAATGCTGAACTGCAGTTCTGTGCAACTACCTGGGAAAACACAGCTGCTTGCATATTATTATCCCTTACCATTTGTTCACCTATCTCTGTGATATTTGTGAGACACATTTTAAAAACAAGCTACACCATGTACTGTACACAACAGACAGTACAAGCAGACATCTCCCTGTACTGCTCCACCCTACAATAAGAAAACTCGGTTTCTATGATACCTCTCAGAAAAAGGCAGATGGTAGCACCACCATCAGTTTTCCTTCTGCTGTGGATGTGGGGTAAAAAAAAAAATCAGGGCTCACTCCGGATAACCTCCCTTGCAATGATTCATAGATAAACAAGATGTTGACCTTAAAGGATGCAGCTTGCACCATGCTACAAACGTTCAGGTTCTGTCAGTCCACCAGAACAAACAGTTCTATATTCTGAGGACACCCTGACTTAAGAGTGTCTCTAGGGCCTGTCACTAGATATGCCCCAGATGGAAATCCATGAAACAAAAAACCTCAAACCAAACAAGTCTCCTGATTTGGCAAGGAGTCTTCCGTTTTTAGCTGTGTTCTGAGCTGCTCCCATCAGAGCATGGACTGGGCTGGTACACAGTAGTATGGCATCCCAACACCTCTCTCAAGCTGTTATCTTGTTCTCCAGAAACACAACTTTCATTTTCAAATAAGCAGCAAGTCTCAGCTGGTTGCAGCAAAAACCTAAAAAACTGTGAACAGAGTGTAACTGATGCATAGATGTCTACATGAGTCTGCAGGGAGCCTGTAGCAATAGCTCAGAGAGGTGTGAACTGCTCAGTTCATCTCAGTGAGGTGTTATCTCAGATGCCCAGAGAGGTAGCCGTATTAGTCTGTATCAGCAAAAAGAATGAGGAGTCCTTGTGGCACCTTAGACACTAACACATTTATTTGGGCATAAGCTTTAGTGAGCTAAAACCCACTTCATCAGATGCATGGAGTGAAAAATATGGTAGGCAGGTATATATATTACAGCACATGAAAAGATGGGAGTTGCCTGACCAAGTGGTGAGATATTGTTTTCCCTTTTCTGACATCAGCGTTGCCACTCTCCTGAGAAGTAGCAGATGTTCAGATCCTTACAGGTTGGTTTCCCAATGAATGAGAAATCAGTGTTGGGGTGCCTGAGTATATTCTAGGTGTACCTTGATTTGTTTACATATATATACCAGCCATAGAATGCAGGTGCTTTCACAGCATGCAGGTGACACAACAGAATGCAGTATGTTTTCTTTCAGGAATTTCAGCCCAATTCCAATGCTCAGTTTCCAGGGAGCAAACCTGCCTCAAAAATTGGCTCTAATCAGAGACAAGGCAGAGAAGCAAACTCTTCTGTTGCTTCCACAATTACCTCTGGATTACTACCTCTGCACAGAACCTTGCATAACCTATCACAGCATATCTTCCCAAGACTGAACATTTGTTTACTAAGGAAAAGAACTCGGAAGACTATCTGTAACAGTGCCACATACTGTCAAATGCCATAATAGTATTTAAAAGTAAAAAATGTTAACTACTTTGTTCCTTGTTGCATAAAGAGAGGGGTGATCATGGTAATGTCTAGTGATTATAAGGGGTGATATTTTCCACCCCTTGAAAGAAGGAGCCAAGCTTTGTTTGAAGTATTAATGACTGATAACAGGAATGGAGCATCTACAGTAGTTTATCATTTCTGTGTGCCTCAGCATCTTATTGAACCCCTGTAGTTACCTAATAAACCCTGCTATGCTCAAGGAGCCTTTTGTGGGTCTATTGAATCACCTGCAGGGGAACCCAGTGGAGCTCAAAAAGCTGCACAATCATATTATAATATTAGTGGTACCTGAAGGAATGAGGCCTTACCGCAAGGTTGGATTTTTAGACAAACTTGAATGCCAGAAGAGCCCTCACACCACAGTTCTGGCCTCCATAGAGCGGGGGACACTTGGCATGATCCCCCAAAGAACACTATTGTTTCAATTCTCATTAGTCCAGCCTCTCTCAAACCACATCCACTGGCAACCCAGCCATACAGGGGAGCAGAAATCAACTGCAATATTATATACTATCTACTGGCAGTTGCATATTATTTTGGCAACTACATGGGTGAAGTTTATTCTATCAGCAGAGCATAGAAGAACTCCACAGCCTTTTCTCCCTAAATTGACCCAAGTCCTGTCTTAGAGTCTAAATGTCTTGAGAGCTGCATCTCCATCCTTAGGGCCACCCTAGATGTGATCTCTATCAGTCCAGTCTAGGACTCCAACCATAGACACCCAGTCAGGAGGACTCTAACTGTAGAGATGTAGCCTGGAGTATAGTATTCCACCACCTATGGCTGTAGACTTGGCGAAACCCTGAGCAGTGGTCCCACCATCTATTCATGACCACATGGGCCTGGGAGCAGTAACCAGTAAGCAGCAGCCAGAGCTAGGGCCACAGCCCGCTTGCCCTCCATTCCCCAGCCTGCAAGCAGTCAAAGCTAAGCACCAACCTAGGACCCACCTACCTGCTCAGCCAGAGCATCCCCAGCTAATGACACAAGTCAGCCAGAGTCCCCATCCAGCCCAGGGCAAGCAGCAGCCATCACTAGGCACTAACAACCTGACCACAGCCCTACACCCAGTCCAGAACAGAAAACAACTGGGGAAAAGGCCTTAAGAAGCAGCCAGAATTATTTGGATCCGTGGAGATGTCAGAACCAGACAGGAGCATAGCAATTCTTCTGTTCCTAAAGTTCCTTCTATGCTGCAACCATCTCAAGTTGCAATCAGGACATTTGCTGCTATTTATGTAAATAGTGTAATGTATATTAATCAAATATGCAAATCAGGACATGGAGTTATTTGCATGAATCTCTAGATTGCTTAACATTCAGATTTAACAGGTATGCAACAGCAAAATATCACAGAAAAAAATACTCTAAACCCCTTCACTCAAAGCCATTTAAAAATAACCACAGAAATGCATATCAATCAGCTTTCAAAAGAATAAAAATACAAATCCAGTAAAGTTAAAGGACCACTTCTGTACAAAATGAGACTGTCAAGGAGGAAGCAAAACCATGAGACTCAGAGCATTGTCTGCTAGAGGGAGAGGTATTAACACCAGGAGGAGCAATTGTCCATGTGGTCATCTCAATAGAACATCCAAGTCCTACATTTGGGTGCTGCTTAAAATAAATTTTCCTTGCTTAAAATAAATGTTTGGGCATATATGGAGAGGCCAAAGGTGGATGTCAGCCTAACTGATGATGACCACCTCTGAAAATTTAGCCATTAGGAGACACAGGTTTATATAATAAAATATTGTTTTTCTCAGAGCTTTGTTAAATTCTGCAGGGGAAAAATCCCTGGAGGCTTGTTTCATTTAGATCTGCCATGAAGACCGCACCTAACAAATGGCAGTTACCTCATATGCTGTGTGAGGATAATAAAATCAGCAGCGGCGAATGGTTTTCTGCAGATCAAACACAAGCATAGAACTCCTGGAACAGACATTCTGAAAAAACAGAAGATGGCTGGCTGATGAAAGTCCCTCTTGCAGAGCAGTCCTGCTGAATATATGTAGGCCCCTGGTGCAAAAGGTACCAGGCAATTGATAACAGCGATAACCCAGCATGAGCTGTGGTCGGATGGCAGAAGGCCCTTGAGGAAGGTACAAACCATAATGAAACAAGATTTTAAAAGGTTCATATGAACCACTGAAAATTGAAACTGCCAAGTTTTGCACAGCTCTATTTCAAATGACTCCACTATATGAGACTGAAAACTAACTACTGAGCATTTACACTAGTTAATTATTTCTGTGGATCTCAGCATCATATTGAATCCTTATAATTGTGTAAGAAACCCTATTATGCATCATATTTACAGCAATTTTTCTTGATCTTTTCAATTTGCTTTTGACAGTAATTTGGTATATACGTGAGCCGCAATTTCCATCAGAACTAGTTCTCTCTTCTACTATTTCTGATGTTATCAGAACTATATCAAAATGGTTGCTGTTTCCAATGGGCCACATGAACAGTTTGGCTAGAACCCTAAACTCATCTTAAATTAGGGTTCTAGCCAAAATTCCTTAACCATCAGCCCAGATCCACAAACATTCACAGAGTCAGGATCATCTGATGAAGTTCACACAGCATGAAGTTGCATGCTACCCCATTCCTCTTCCCAGCCAGACATCTCTCCCCATTTCCTTTACAGCTGCACATGCTGCTAGACTAAGCAAAAGGCATCTTATTAGACTTAACTCCCAGACGATCTTTAATGTAAGGTTGGGAATCCCACATTGTGGCCCAAGAGATGGAGTTGCCTGTGGGGTAAAGGGGAAGTGGGAGTTCCTTTACAGGTGATTAAGGGTCTGCAGGAACCAAGCCTCCCAGCAAGCTAGCAAGGCCTGGCTCATTGTCCATGCTTGCAAATGGACCTTTCAGGGCTTGCTTTCTGTAATCTACACAAACCAGACACTGCAGGGTTAATTCAGCTCTACTGCTGAGTAGCAAACCTTGTTGAGTAGAATAGTTCTTTTTAAAATAGCCTTTGGAAGGAACAAGAGGTCTGCAGTACTGCGTTTAGGGACAGAGAGAGATGCTGATCTCAGTTACCCTCGTATAAATCCATTGGGACAGCTTCTGAGCACCTGCAACTTCTCCTGACTTCCAAAGAGTTACCTCACCTTTACAGAGGTATAACCAAGATCAGACTCTGTCCCTCGGTGTCAGAAGCACAGTACAGACTAATACTGCAAACAAGTGTACCTTGGAGTAGTATGCAGCATTTTCTAGTTGAAAATGAAAAGATAGACAGTTTTGCCAGGCTGTGCTCAGAGCAATGGTTTTACATGGCAATAGCCAGATTAAGGGGAGGAACAGCAACCTTAACTCTGAGTTTACTTGCTTTTGTCAGTTTCAGATGCTGGATGTTATTTTTACACTTTTGTAATTTTAGATATAGTAAGGATGTAAATGTGTCATGTAATTGTGGCCTTGCTAGGGTAATTATTTGGAACTGAATAGTAATTACTGTAGCAAAACCCAAGTAACTGAAAGAGCTGCTCTGTATGCCTGCTAGACCTGTTTTTCCATAGGCTTTCTGCCAATGCTATATTTTTCCAGTGAAATACAGAGATTTGCTCTTTGAAGCAGAGCACACCTCACATTTCCTCAATCCTACATATTCCTTCATCACTTTTCTTGGGGGGGGGGGTGTTCATGAATCACATTTGGAAAACATGCACTCATTTTTCAAAGAATTAAATCTATGGAAATCCAGTGTAAAGCTAATTATTTGCATTCAGAAGGAAAATTTGGCACAAAGCCAATGTGACTGCCTGTAACAGCTTTTTATAATGCAGTTACTTATAAATGCTGCCAGGTAAAATATTAAAATGAATTTGCATTATACACAAGACTTGATTTTTCTGTCACTATGGCAAGGTACCTTGGGTCTACCAAATTCCAGAGCTACAATCTCATGAGATTACATCAGATTCCTTTAATGCCACACTCTGTATTCAGTGGTTAGTGTCTTACTGCTATGTTACACTTTCCTTGTATTGATGTGATATTTTTACCATTCCATTCTCCCATTCCCCCGCCCTCCAATATCAGCCAGATTTAGCATTCCTCAGCATGAGTGTGTTTTCAATTTTTTCAGTAATTTGCACAAAGGCAGGGGTATCCGCCACTATGACTGAAAATATGTAACCTGAGTTACATAATACAAATCCATTTATTACTCAGAATGAAAAATCTTGTTTCTATCCAGCCTAGACTTGTTTTCAGTTTTCTTGTGGCAGAGTGTATCTGATACAGCAGTTAGCAATAATGAATACATGGTAAACAAAACAATAGAAGTGTCACACTGCAACTAACCTAGCACAGGATTTTTAATAGGGTTTTAACCTCTCAGTCTGTCAGGCCAGTTAGAGAGATCAGACAGCCATTAATATCACAGTACCTGGGGCATATGGGACATGTTATTAAGACAGTATGATGTGCAGTTTGTGCCAGAGGGCATCTATGTGGAAAAATTCTAGTGATTGTGAAAACAGTTACATAGCTCATTCATCACAGATTGACAGAGATGCAGATGACAAAGGAGCTGGTATACAGATTTTATTATCTGGAATCAGCAGCCCAGGGAACGTATTGATTTTATATCCACATTTTATCTATAATTATTGAACTTTTTTCTCTAAATGATGATGTGTGTGCTGAATTGCTCATAATCAATAGAGTGATAAGCATATAAGAAAAATTTAACAGTCCTAAATCTGAGCCAGATCAACCATTTCCCATTGGGCACTTTCACATCTAGCACAGACTCACAATAAGGCAAGGAGTCCACCTGTGGGGCAAGGAGAGGCCGAGATGGATGGGTATGTTATGTGCCCCATTCCTTTGTGAACCCTGGGAACAATCTGATTAAAAGCTAGTATAGTACAGTCCAACTCTCAAATCTGTTTATGGGTTCCTCTATTTTCTGGGAATAAAAAGATAGTACTATCAGAGACTGAGGTATAAAAGAGGAGCTGTAACAAACAGATAAATTAAGGTGCAACAGGACACCAGGCCCAGATGCTATACACCCAGTAATTCTGAAGGCATTTGGGATTGGAGTAGTTGAAGTTCTAACAAAAATAGGAAGTCTCTCATGAACATCTGCTACTATCAGAGGGGACTGGAGGGTAGCACACATTATGCCTTTTTTAAAAAAAAATATTGTGATCCTGTGAATTCCAGACAAATCAGCCTTACCTCCGCGCCTGGGAAACTGGTTGTAATGATACTTAAAAATATAATGACAAAACACCTTGGTGATCATATGAGAGAGACTAACACCTTCTGCTAAGGAAAATTGTGCCTCACCCATTTACTGGAATTCTCTGAGTCATTTAGTTAGTAATTAAAGGACAACTGATTGCCCTAATTTATTTGGACTTTCAAAAAGACTCTGACAAAATCACTTACAAGAGTCTACAGAGCACACTGAATAATTACAGGTGGGAAGCAATGTACTATCATGGATCAGAAACTAGCTGAACCTAATGACGTTAATGGAAAGATACCCATTGAGAAGGGTCCAGGGACTACAAGGGGGGAAACAAAGAGTAAGAATAAATGGCCAATTTTTATCATGACAAAAGGTTAACGGTGGAGTGTCCAGATGTTCAGTAGTAAGACCAATGTTATTTAATAATTTTACTAATGATCTGGTAGAGGGGCTCAGCAGTAAATTAATAAAAGTTGCAGAAGGCAGAAATTATTTAGGTTAGTCAAGACAGGGCCTAATCAAGCTAGGTGAGCATGCAGCACAACAGCAGAAAGCCAGTGTTGATAAATGAAAGATAATGCACATTGGAGGGAGCAATATGAACTACTCAGATATCTTTCTGAGTTCTAAATAAACTGTAACAATTCAGAAAAAAGTCATGGGCATCATTGGAAGCAGCTCATTAGGACTGCTACACAATGGGATACTGTGGTCAAAAGAAGCAAAGGGTATAATAGGCTTCAGATGGAGAATAGTACTGAAAATATTCTAATGCCATTATATAAATCAGAGGTTCACCTTCGTTTGGAATTGTGTGTGCTGTATTGGTCTGATCTCAAAAAGCAAATTGTAGCAATAAAGGCTTCAACTCAAAATAGTTCTCCATGGATTGTACTTGATGAGCAGTATAATACGATACCACTGCTCCTCAAGTACAACTTTTTTTAAAAAGCGATGAGCAGATACTTTACTGGCATACTACTGAGAGGATCAAGTTAGCATAGATCATGCAATATTTGTGTTACAATTAAACTAGAGAAACTGTTTCTGTCATGGATGTTTTTTCCTCTGATTGAGAAACCACCATCAAAGACACCCTGCCACTTGATCATTCGAGAGTGACTAGTTGTTCCTCAAGTGATACTACAAAAGAAGACAGGACACAAGTCAACTGAAAATCTATTTCATGGGCCATATCACGCCATTGAGTTTTAAGCAGGACTACACATTGATTTAAAAAATGTTAAAATAGTATCAATTTTGGTAACATTAATCCTCTTCTGTTTACCTAAGACATTTTAATGCCCTGATCCAAAGTACTACAAACTCCATTATTTCAGTTACAACAGACTATAGTTTTAATTCCAGTAATTCCGTTGAGGTACAGTAGACACCAGTGATTCTAATATGGAGCCTAGAGGAAAGACTGTCCTGGATTTAACCACACTGAAGTGAAGTGGAAGAGAGAACAGTTCCTTTAACAAACAAGGGGTTTTTTTTTGTTTGTTTTTTAAATTCAGGTTAAGCATAATTTCCCAACCTCACCCTGATCCCGAACATAGACTCATAGACTCTAGGACTGGAAGGGACCTCGAGAGGTCATCGAGTCCAGTCCCCTGCCCGCATGGCAGGACCAAATACTGTCTAGAGCATCCCTAATAGACATTTATCTAACCTACTCTTAAATATCTCCAGAGATGGAGATTCCACAACTTCCCTAGGCAATCTATTCCAGTGTTTAACTACCCTGACAGTTAGGAACTTTTTCCTAATGTCCAACCTAAATCTCCCTTGCTGCAGTTTAAGCCCATTGCTTCTTGTTCTATCATTGGAGGCTAAGGTGAACAATTTTTCTCTCTCCTCCTGATGACACCCTTTTAGATACCTGAAAACTGCTATCATGTCCCCTCTTAGTCTTCTCTTTTCCAAACTAAACAAACCCAGTTCCTTCAGCCTTCCTTCATAGGTCATGTTCTCAAGACCTTTAATCATTCTCGTTGCTCTTCTCTGGACCCTCTCCAGTTTCTCCACATCTTTCTTGAAATGCGGTGCCCAGAACTGGACACAATACTCCAGTTGAGGCCTAACCAGCGCAGAGTAGAGCGGAAGAATGACTTCTCATGTCTTGTTTACAACACACCTGTTAATGCATCCCAGAATCACATTTGCTTTTTTTGCAACAGTATCACACTGTTGACTCATATTAAGCTTGTGGTCTACTATGACCCCTAGATCGCTTTCTGTCATACTCCTTCCTAGACAGTCTCTTCCCATTCTGTATGTGTGAAACTGATTGTTCCTTCCTAAGTGGAGCACTTTGCATTTATCTTTATTGAACTTCATCCTGTTTACCTCAGACCATTTCTCCAATTTGTCCAGATCGTTTTGAATTTTGACCCTGTCCTCCAAAGCAGTTGCAATCCCTCCCAGTTTGGTATCGTCCGCAAACTTAATAAGCGTACTTTCTATGCCAACATCTAAATCGTTGATGAAGATATTGAACAGAGCCGGTCCCAAAAACAGACCCCTGCGGAACCCCACTTGTTATACCTTTCCAGCAGGATTGGGAGCCATTAATAACTACTCTCTGAGTATGGTTATCCAGCCAGTTATGCACCCACCTTATAGTAGCGCCATCTAAATGGTACTTTCCTAGTTTATCTATGATCATACTTTTTCTCCACTGCCCCAAATTAATCCCGTTACCTTCCCTCACATTCTCCCATCCTTTGGGGGAACCAGTCATGAGGTCTGGAAGCTTGCTTGCTGTGACATCACTGCATTCCAGTCTTACATGGTGTGATGTAGAAGGCAGTCTATAATGCTGGGCACTCTCACAATGAGGGGAGCCTGAATGCAGTGGTAGTTAGACTACAGGAGAGGGATTTCCAGACCAACTGGACACGTGAAGACTTCCACACAGACAGGGTATACAAAGGAGATAATGTGAAAGGAGGTGGGTCTGTTGGAAGGGCAGGAAAGAAAGGAAGGTGGCTTTAAAGGTTTTTGTGCGCTTCTGATTATGACAAAAAATTGTGGAAGTTTACCTAACCAAGCCAAACCCCTGAACCTCTTGAAGTTTGCTCAGCTCTAATTCAAATGACAACAGCAACACTGTATTTACTTTAACCGCCAATGGCCTAGCAGTACCCATACATTGTTACTTTGGCTTGATTCATGGTAATCATTTTGCTTCAATCATTTGGTAATTTATAATAAATTACATCAGCTGCTGAGCCTCTTTCGTTGGTTAGGCTGGACTCTTACTCCGAACTATGTAGACCTGCTTTTCATCAGTCATAGCAGTGTGTGTCCTTTTACTGACACTTTTAAACACATTCCCATAAACCAAACCAAAATAAGCAATTTCTTTTGATGCGTCCAAATGATTCCCCCCCACTCCGCATTCTTGACAATTACACAGACATTGTGTTGTGCTCTTTTGATTTTTAGTTGGGGCTAAATGTAGTTTTAACTACAACTTATGGTACATTTCAGTAAATGAGCATTTTTTGCTCCATTTATTTTTCCCATATCATTACACAGCAAGATGGATTTCCAAAGCTTTACATGCAAAAATGAATAATGCCCTGGATGTTTAAACTCACTTACTGTTCATTCAGTTAATGAAGGTGCAGATCTATTCCTCAAGTTGCAGCTGTTCAGTGCCAGCTATGCCTTTGCCTTTCCCCTCATTTGTGTAGACAGGTTATGATTTATAACTATTAAAAATGGGAATGATTTTTTGTCATCTTTTTGTCATCTGTGATTAAAGACTCACTCAGTTCCATGAACCTTCTGAAGAAAACAAAAAGTTTACTCACGTCAGACCAGAGTTACAGCTCCAACTTTGTTGACAGCTGAGCAGATGTCTTGCACATGAAGGGGGTCTTCAGAGATGAAGTTGTAAGTAAAGATTGTCTGGTGTAACAGGAGCACCAAATATAGGGCTGACATCTGGAGCTGAACAGGGAGGGGGGCAGTGTTGCTCTGTCAACAAAGCCATATTAAAATATATTTCCTTCAGACCTGCAGACTCAGAACGCTACGAGAGTTATTGTTCAAGTGACCAATGTCTAAAGAATGCAGCTCCATTTACATTATTGTGTATCTCCTTCATTTACAGTGTGTGTGAGGGTAGAGGAGAATAGAAAGGATACAGTAATCACACCGATGGTGCATTTGTATGTGTGAAGATGTGCACCAAATATTGTGGCTCCTATTCCATCCATCCCAGTATCAAGCGGAGCAGCCCGGGATGGACTGCAGAGCTATTGACAAGCTGGAAAGTGAACTCCATCCCTAACAAACTCTCTAGTACTTCCCCACACCAGCTTTGTGCAAGAGGGTACATTTCAGTCGCAGAAGCTTTTCTCCTGCTTTGATTTATCTCTCATGAAGCTAAGTGAATCAAAATGTAATGGACAAGACTGCCCTGTTTCCTGAGAAGGAGCAGCTTCTCAGCTTTAATTCATAGTACTGATTATTGACACATCAGAGCTGTCTAAATGGCTTAGTAGGCCCTAATGCCACGCAAACCACACATTACTGTGATCCTTATGAGACTTACACAGATGCACATTATGAGGATTTTCAGTGCTAGAGGAGATAAAGAAACAGCAAATGCTTTCCAGCTGTCTTATTTACATGCTCTTAGTCTTCATCTGAGACATGTGCAGGTTAATTTCAGCTGATGACAGATCTCTCATCCAAATGTTGCTCCAGAGAATATGAAGCCATTATCCACACCCCAAGATGAACTCAGACAAGGGAATTCTAAAAATCATGGTCGGTATCTCTGCATTCATATCTTACATAAGCACATTAACTATTAAATAGAGAAATATGACATACATAAGGTTTGAACCCATGCCCTTAAAGTAATTACACACTTTCCTATGGAAAGCACCACAGTTAAATACTGAGGGAGTTAACATCTTAGAGTGCAGCTGGTTTAGGTCATGCCATCTACTTCCTCCTGCTGCTTACAATAAGGACAATAAGAAATGGGCTGGCTGCTAAAGCTAAGTGCCAGATACAGACCATATGGCAACAATGCAACATACAATTAAGAATAACATTTATACAGAATATTGATTCCTACAATAGTCAAAGGCTCCCTGGATACCACAAAGGAAATATAGTGGCTCCAAATAAATTTAATCCCTTTGATAAATTTTAAATTGTTGGGATTATCACTGGATAGCTGACCTCTCTCCAATTACATGTGTAGGTTGGAAATATTGTACTACACTTGGAATCTAGAAAAAAAATGTTACTTTCTAGACCTGATTCCATATTCTTTGCAATTGCCAAATTCCCTTTCAGAGGGTTGACTAAGAATACAGGGCTGGATGCTCATTTTGCATCTCGCAGAGGCCCTGATTCAGGAAGGCATCCGCGTATTATGCAGAGGTCAGACTCAATAGTTCTTTTTGGCCTTAAACATCTAGGACTTGCACCTGAGCACATGCTTTAAAGTTTTTCTGAAACAGTGCCAGAAAGAGGATAATGCCACATCAAGCATTCTAGTTATAAGAATTATAACTGAAAATGATAAACCAGTTCAGAGTTAGAATGAGAGGAAAGAATTTAAATACATTAAAAAAATCCAAGCAAGGAAACAAAAGGGGGTAAAATTGTGTGCTTATATGATTCATTTTTGTTTCATTTTATTTTCAAGTGTAATATACTCTACATAGATTTTTTAAAAACTTCTGGGACCTAAAATGCTTAAGGCAACCCCTTTGTACTAAAATTAAGTTTAAATAGAAAAAATTGGTCTTTTACTTATAAAATATATCCCTGTTTTGTCGTCTTGATGTGAAGGATGGTTATTTTATGTTTGTTTTTGTTTTGCTGTTTGTACTTACAGAAAATTACATACTAGACAAGGGTGAAAGTTTGTTTTTCACCCTTTGAAGGGTAAGTAAGTACTTTGTTAGAGCTTGCAAACACTCAGTTAAACATTACAGCATATTAATCATGGCTGTAAGTAAATATGCCACCAAACTAACTCCTATAAGAAAACTGTATGCCTTTACCCCAAAACTGAAGGACTGTATTTGAGAACATCCAAGAGTACAACTCAAGCTGCTAAATTGCCTAAAATAACCAAATGATGGAATGACCCCTCTGAGTCTCCTTACTTGATACCTTCTGTATCAGCTGCACTACAGCCAATGAGTCAGACTGCTGAAACCTGTGATACTCCCCCTCTGAGGAGAGAGAGTGATTCTGCTCTCATTGATATTGGTTATATACCTCTGAGCTTCACTGACTTCAGTGGAGTTGCTCCAGACAGACATAAGTGTGAGAGCGGTATCACTGAGCTGCCAGTTCCGCTGTACAAAAGGGTCAGTGAACTACCCTCCTTTCTTTCTGTACAACAGCTGTACAGATTTGTTTGCTGTTGGCTAGCTTGGCATATACAGTATCAAACACCTGTGTGCCACATACAAAAGTGTGCTGTTGAGCTATTTATCTTATTTTGAGTGAGTTGGCAGTGGGTATCCAATAATGAAATATAAGCCTACCAAAGAGGAGCTCTGTTAAAAGTACTGTATTCCTAACTAAATAGCGTGATCTTCAGATTCAACAAATATGAAGTGGCCTTGAGTAGAAACCAATTTGTGTCCTAAGCTGGAAAGGTATGTAAGCACAAGATGTACCCTTCTGCAATAATTATTCCACTTACTTGGTCGAACACCTACAGATACATTTCTACTTGTAACAAAAAGATAGGCTATATAGCAATGATTGATTTTAAAGCATGTGGTAATTAGTCCAGATGAATATCTTTGGTTTTAATGGGAGTGTTACTGTATGTTTATAGGGGGTTATTGATGGTGCAGTAGTGTGTATAGCTAGTTTGCACTGTAGTTAAACATCAATATTTTTAATAATCATATGAGATTCATTTACCAATCAATCATTTCTACTTGACATATATCCAGTGGGCAGCTGAGCCTCCAAGACATTCCTTCCACACACTTAATGCACTTATGTTGACTTTGGATATCCAAAGTATACAATGATACTATGTTTGCCAATTTTGGTTGGACAGATTCCTGAAGGTTTCATCATATGACAATCCTTAATTCCTAGAGACTCCCAGACAATCCTGGAAGGTTGGCAACCCTAAATGATACACATGAGCATACTCAGTCTAGAGATGAAAAAGTGAACATGCCCAAGAAAGAATGACTAGGGGCAAAATAATGCTCACGTTGCAAAGGATGAATAGAGAGGAGTGGGGCAAGGAGCCAGCCCTTTCCATGCACACCTATAGGGCAGAATCTATATCCAATGTTGCTCCCTAGGGCTTGGTCCTAAGCCAAATGAAGTCACTAGGCATCTTTCAACTGACTTCAATGGACTTTAGAACAGGCCCTTCCACACTAAGCTGAGGACATGACTAACACACTTGCCGCTGTTCTACATCCCCAAGATGTCATGGTCTGATAGCTTTGAGGTATGATCAGGCTCCAGCCTCCCTATGCACATACACATATCAAGGAGCAGAATGGAAATGTGTCTTTGGCTCAGAAATAAGTGTGACTCACCTCATATTATATTTCCAGCTCCTTTCAGTCATCTTACCTTGTAATGACAGGAAGGCTCTGGAGCCAACCAGGCATTGCTGGTTTCACTCCGCTTCCATCACAACATGTCACAGAAAAGCAAGAGCAGAGTTTGCCTTCAGTGGAATGCTGCTGTTAAAGTTACAAAACCTAAAATGTAGTGACATACTGAAAAGTGAGCCTAAAAGTCAAAGTGTACCTTCTTAGTCAACAGATCTTCTCCCAATATGTACTCGGAGTTAGAGCTGCTGGCTTCAGTGATTAAAAACTTTCACTAATTTTTGAGTGACAGAGCTGGAATTGTTTTTTTGCTCAGGAACCATCAACAAAATTGTTAATAGGTAGATTTCAATGCAAGACCAAATTCTGCCCTGAATTCTACCTTTGTGCAGGTGGAACTGAAGACAAAATTTTGCTTAAAGAATCTTTCTAACCAGTGATAATGTACAGATAACAAAACAGCACCGTTTGTCTTTCAGATCCCATTGCCTGCCAGTTAGAAAGCCCCCACTTCTTTTTACATCTCAGCTGAGAGCAGTTGATCTGGAAGTCACTGAGACACAATAAACCCAGAATATCACTGTGAAAAGTGACTGCTGGAATGACAGAGTAGAACTCCACTTTAACATCACCTCTGGACACTGCGTGTGTACCTGGAATGTCTTGGACTATTTACTTCACTTAGCTAAATCGCCTCCCAAATCTATTTATAGCCATTTATTGAAAATAAATATTTTTACAAATTGTAATATTTTGTAATCTTTATGTTGAAATATTCCCAATGAATATTAAGGTGCATAAATCCAACTTAGTTTTCAGGCTCATGCCTGTAGGTCAGTTACACGAAAAAAATTATTTAGTAGAGGACCACTCGGCGATACTTTGAATGATACAACCAAACTTTGTTCTAAAGAAAAATGACTAGTCAAGCAAAGAGGCATGCAATTACCATTTACACAATACTACAGTTATATTTATACTTAAAGATGAAATGGTGTATAGTGGGTGATCAGTCTACTGACAGCAGAGTGTAATCTTGGAATATAATGGTACCCTGTTAATGTTAATTAGAGCTCTCCCCAAATTTACAAAACTACTCCTTTTGTAATCCATTATAATGCTAATTAACATTAAACCTACCATTACCATATTCACATTTCTGCCACCTCCTTATCTGGTTTGTCCAGAGGAAGTTGGTTATTATTATTGACTTGTATTACATTAGTGTTTAGAGGCCAATATAGATAGCATTTTAATAAAACATTCACAATTCTTAAAAACACTCATTAAAAACCCAGCTAAAACCAATTATAACCAAAACAGCCACAAAATAACCTAGGGTCATGTTTTACTAAGCTCAGTTTTCCCATCTTACTGTCTCCAGCTTCTCTCTAACTTTCTCACAGTAGCGACCTCAATTTCCCATACTCCTCTACACTTTGACCAAAGTCTAATTTCTACTTAACATAGGCTACAACGTCTTGGTTCTGCCCTTCCACTCACCGTGTATTAATATTATTTTTAAGTCTTGAATTTTTTATGTAACTTAGAGATTTATTTCAGGCTCTTGTTCCATGGTCCAGAGTACTCTCTGATGCCAGCGCAGCAGAAAGAATTTCTCTAGCATACCTCTTTCTTTTAAAGAAAGGATGCTAATCTTTGTGTGCCTGGGCAGCCAGGTAAGCCCAGGCATTATTTCTCTTTGTTTGATTTTTCTTCTGTACAGGGTAATGTGCTTACAGAAAAAGTTCTATGCCCTGTTAGGATGCAAGTAATCTTTTGGCCCTCTTCACAGTAAACTACTTGCAGGTGTGAGCCATAAAAGACCATATTCTGGCCTGTGCACCTTCATGAAGTTCTGTGGGTTTGCACAGGAGAAACTGAGTGGGAAATTTGCCCCCTCACTTGTCTAGTTGTAGTTGTTCAATAACATGCTTGGCTAATTCAAATAACCCAAGAAAGGCTGCATATTCTAGTGAATAAAGCACTGGTGAAGGAGAGGGCTTGGCTTGTATTCTCAGCTCTGACCTGCTATGTCACTTTGTAAAAATCACTTCACCTTTCTGGTTCCTCGGACACCCCCTGTCTGCCTAATCAGTTTGGAGTATAAACTCTGCATGTCATGAACTACCTGTCACTATGTGTATATACAACTTCTAATACAATGGGGTCCTGTTCTCAATTTGGGCCTCTGGAGTCTAGAAACTAATGTAGTATAAGTCAATAATAACAACAACTAACTTCTGGACAAACCAGATTATACCTATATTCATCTACAGCTTGAAAAAACTGTAGCACCTTATTATACGTATTGATTGTACATGTCACTGCTGGTACATACCTTCTCTTTCAACATTTTGCTTATGAGGCTTCAAAAGATATTACCAGTATGTCATTAACTTTTCCAGCTATTTATATAGGCTGGGTCAATATTTTCCTTACATAAAAATTATGTCAGTGTCTTTCTGTATAATTTGTCTAAATAATAAATATTATTGAAGTGTTTTTGGTCCTAAAAGCATTAAAACTCTGAGGATGTAATTAGCCTAAATAATTAAGAAAACTATAATATATAACAAAATGCCCATTACATTATAGCCATCAGAGCAAGTTTCCATACAGCTGTACACAATAGTTCATTACATGTCAAAAGACAGAGCTACTAACCCTAAGCAAGCACATACACCCCAGCAGAAAAGTTACAAATATGAAGCACAGATAAAATGTTATTGCTCAGACACTAATCCTGTTCAGATAGAACTCTATGGCAAAACTTTCAGTGACTTCAGTGGTGCAGGATTGGGCTCCTACTGCTTACTGCTCTGAGCAGTCCCAATGAACAGGCAGAATTTTTAGCTTCTTATGATGTTCGGTGTTTTTCACACGTTTTAAAACAGGGGCCTAACTTTCCACTTGAATATGGAAAGAGTTCTGCACACATTACTTGATTTGAAGATAACTGGAGTATTGTGTCCAGTTCTGGGCACCGCATTTCAAGAAAGATGTGGAGAAATTGGAGAGGGTCCAGAGAAGAGCAACAAGAATGATTAAAGGTCTTGAGAACATGACCTATGAAGGAAGGCTGAAGGAATTGGGTTTGTTTAATTTGGAAAAGAGAAGACTGAGAGGGGACATGATAGCAGTTTTCAGGTATCTAAAAGGGTGTCATCAGGAGGAAGGAGAAAACTTGTTCACCTTAGCCTCCAATGACAGAACAAGAAGCAATGGGCTTAAACTGCAGCAAGGGAGATTTAGGTTGGACATTAGGAAAAAGTTCCTAACTGTCAGGGTAGTTAAACACTGGAATAGATTGCCTAGGGAAGTTGTGGAATCTCCATCTCTGGAGATATTTAAGAGTAGGTTAGATAAATGTCTATCAGGGATGGTCTAGACAGTATTTGGTCCTGCCATGAGGGCAGGGGACTGGACTCGATGACCTCTCGAGGTCCCTTCCAGTCCTAGAGTGTATGAGTCTATGAGTCTATGAACCAGCTCCACACATTTTGCCACTGCTTACATAAAAATGGCTAACTACTAGATTAAAATGGCCAGCCAGAGCATTTTACCCTGGAACAGTTACACTGTACGCCCTGCAGTTGGCATGGCAAAGCCGCAGCAAACAAGTTCCTGGAAAGCGTACTCATTTTCTAAAAATACAGAAATCTGGGACTTTTAGTGCATAACTCAAGCCCAGCCACCACAGAGCCATATTACTTCAAATTCTTCTTGAAATTCCAGGGAATATAAATCTCGGCAGAAAAAAAATAGTACTCTGCTATGCTCCACTACTACACTTACTCAGGTATCTCTCGCTAATTAGTTGCTAAGGACAATACACAAATATTCTTACTTTTTAATTCTTACTTAGGCCAAGGTGGATTACATTGCTACCAATGATGTGCTGTTTACAGAACTGTTGAATGGTAGCGTTGGATTTCACAGGTATCCCATGCCCTTTTCCAGTGTGGATTTTTTGTAGCCTTTCTGCATGACAGACAGGCCAACCTTGCTAAATGACAACACAGTGACTGTATACAGTGGGTATACCAAGTATAAATACAATATGTTGTAAAAATATGCCTATTTAATAATACTTTGCACTTATATGCAGGTTTCATCCAAGGATCTAGGTGTATTTTACACACATTATTTAAGCCTCAAAATATACTTTATGTTGCAGATACACATTATTCCCGTTTTTAAAACTGGGAAAATGAGACAGCAAGAGAAGTTAAATTAATTTTCTCAGTTCACACAAGTACACCTCTGGCACAGGCCTGGAACAGAGTTAAGAAATGATGATTCCTAATCCTATGGTCCAGCTGCTAAATTACAGTTCCTTCTGTTCCAATGTGCCATCTCTTCAGGAATAAGCAAGAAAAAGCCTAACAGGAATTAAGACTACTCACGGTCTGAGAGGGAGAGCGCTGCGGCCATTTGCAAAATGATTAAGTTTGCCGCTGCTTGCCTCCGCCAAGTTTAAATAGACATCTCCCAGAAAAGTTTGCTGGAGAAAAGCTTCTATAAAAGGGCAATTATATATTCAGTGTGTAGCCAGGATCAGGTCGTTAAAAAGGAAGGGGCTTCTGGGGAAGGGGCTGCCTTTACATCACACTGTTTTATTGCACTCCGCATTAAGCAATTCAGGAATGTATGACTCTGTTTTCCCACTTCAAAACTGAACTACAAAATCAATTTTTTTTTTTGAGACTGGAGCAATATTGGAGCAGTATCATATCATTCATGTATCACTAAAATTCCTTTTGTGACTCCAGGACATTAGATCACATTAGAAACATCCACACAGTTTCAAATTGCTCCAACCAAAGTTCTTGTTTTATTAAGTCTGACTGGTGACTACACAGTAAGCAATGTGCTTCAAAGCATCCGTATCCACATAAAGGAAACAGGATGATATACTTTCCTGTGTATCACGGTGAAGGATGGAAAACGGGTACCGGACATCCTGAGGAATGCTGGGGAATTCCCACTAATTGTAGTTCATGTGGGAACAAATGACATTAGTGAAAGAAAATTAGACATGATTATGAATAGCTTCAGAGGTTTGGGAAGCAAAATGAATAGAATAAACTAGGTAATTTCTCAAAAATCAGTGCAGTGCCAAGCACAAGAGAGTAGAGGAGAAGACTGATGCCACAGATCAAGCAATGGGCAGCAGTGGTGTAGAGAGGAAGAGAGGAGAAAGCATCATGTGCTTGAGAGAGTAATGGACAGGCAGGAAATTGAGGCTGGCATCATTGGCAGAGTGAAGGCAGGGGATGATAGCTCAATAGACTGTTAGATCTGATAGATAAGGTGGGCTAAGTGGTGAAAAGCATTAAAGGCACACTTGGAGGAGGACAACTGAGAAATGCTGTATTAGGAAGTGTTAAGGCAGACTCACCAGAGGACATGCTGCTTCAGTTGTATTTACTGGAATGCAATTTGTTTTCTCTGCCCAGCTTTTTGCCATCTTTCAGTGCCTGCCTCCAAAACACCCTCCAGTTCTCCATCCTGCCCCTGCTGCTCCTACCACTGTCTTCTCAACCCCCAAACACAATAGTGTCAGTCTGATCTTATCTCCTACCTGTCGCTACTCTACCAGCCTTTCATACACCGTAAATCCCACCTGACCATCCCTCTCCAGCTACAGAGGGTATGTCTACAGTATGAAATTAGGTCGATTTTATAGAAGTCGATTTTTAGAAATCAGTTTTATACAGTCCATTGCATATGTCCACACTAAGCGCATTAAGTTGGCAGAGTGCATCCTCACTACCATGGCTAGCATCTACTTATGGAGCAATGCACTGTGGGTAGCTATCCCACAGTTCCCGCAGTCTCTGCCACCGATTGGCATTCTGGGTTAAGCTCCCAATGCCTAATGGGGCAAAAACATTGTTGCGGGTGGTTTTGTGTACATCTCGTCAGTCGCCCCTCCCTCCGTGAAAGCAATGGCAGACAATCATTTCCCACCTTTTTTCCGTGCAGACGCCATACCATGGCAAGCATGCAGCCCGCTCAGCTCAGCTCCCCGACACCACCGCTGTTGTGTCCTGGATGCTGCTGTCAGCAGACGGTGCAGTAGGACTGCTAACTGTCGTCCTCCACCACTTCCGCTGCAACTATGCTCTGCTGCTCTTGTCTCAATAGCGAATTTCTCCACGTTGTTTGTCACATGCTCCCGGGTATGTGTGTTCTTCCTCGGGAAATGTGCGCAGTACTAACCATTGTCCTCCACCACTTCCACTGCAACTCTGCTCTCCTGGTACCATGAATCCACCTCGCAGGTCCTCTCGTCGTTCTGTATAAATATCTATTCTCGTGGCATCCATTGTCATCCACCGCTTCTGCTGCAACTCGGCTTTCGTGCTCTCCTGCAGATGCCATACCACGGCAAGCATGGATCCCGCTCAGCTCACCACTGCTGTTGTGAGCATTGTGAAAACCTCATGCATTATCTGCAGTATGTGCAGAACCTGCAAAAGCAGGCAAGGAATCGACGACAGTGCAATCACGATAGTGATGAGGACATGGACACAGACTTCTCTCAAAGCCTGGGCCCTGGCAATTTGGACCTCATGGTGGTGATGGGGCAGGTTCCTGATGTGGAACGCCGATTCTGGGCCCAGGAAAAAAGCACAGACTGGTGGGACCTCGGGTCTGGGATGATTCCCAGTGGCTGTGAAACTTTCGCATGTGTAAGGACACTTTCATGGAACTTTGTGACTTTCTTTCCCCTGCCCTGAAGCACAAGAATATCAAGATGAGAGCAGCCCTCACAGTTCACAAGCAAGTAGGGATAGTCCTCTGGAAGCTTGCAATGCTAGAGAGCTACCGGTCAATTGGGAATCAATTTAGAGTGGGTAAATCTACTGTGGGGGCTGCTGTGATCCAAGTAGCCAACACAATCACTGAGCTGTTGATAGGAAGGGTATTGACTCTGGGAAATGTGCAGGTCATAGTGGATGGCTTTGCTGCAGTGAGGTTCCCTAACTGTGGTGGGGGGATAGACGGAATGCATAGCCCTATCTTGGGACCGGACCACCTTGACAGCCAGTACGTAAACCGCAAGGGATACTTTTCAATGGTGTGGCAAGCACTGGTGGATCACAAGGGACGCTTCACCAACATCAACGTGGGATGGCCAGGAAAGGTGCATGATGCTCGCATCATCAGGAAATCTGGTCTGTTTGAACAGCTGCAGGAAGGAACTTTCTTCCCAGACCAGAAAATAACCATTGGGGATGTTGAAATGCCTGTAGTTATCCTTGGGGACTCAGCCTACCCCTTAATGCCATGGCTCATGAAGCCATGCATAGGCACCCTGGACAGTAGTAAGGAGTAGTTCAACTAGAGCCTGAGCAAGTGCAGAATGGTGGTAGAATGTGCATTTGGACATTTAAAAGCTCGCTGGTGGTTTACTGACTAGGTTAGACCTCAGCGAAACCAATATTCCCATTGTTATTGCTGCTTGCTGTGCTCTCCACAACATCTGTGAGAGTAATTGGGAGACGTTTATGGTGCGGTGGGAGGTTGAGGCAAATCGCCTGGTGGTTTATTATGCATAGCCAGACACCAGGGCGATTAGAAGAGCACAGCTGGGCGCCCTGCACATCAGAGGAGCTTTGAAAACCAGTTTCACGATTGGCCAGGCTACATTGTGACAGTTCTCTTTGTTTCTCCTTAATGAAAACCTGCCCCCTTGGTTGACTGTATTTTCATGTAAGCCAGTCGACCTCCCCCCTTTGATCACCCCTTTCAGAGGCAATAAAGTCATTATTGTTTCCAAATCATGCATTTTTAATTAATTCATCACACAAATAGGGGGAAAACTTGCAAAGTAGCCTGGGAGGGGTGGGTGAGGAGGAAAGCACCAGGTGGGGTGGTGGATGAGGGGAGGAGGGAAGGACAAGGCCACATTACAGTTCAAAACTTATTGAATGCCAGCCTTCTGTTGCTTGTGCAATCCTCTGTGGTGGAGTAACTGGATGCCCGTAGCCTCCCCCACTGCATTCTTGGGCGTCTGTGTGAGGAGGCTATGGAACTTGGGGAAGGCAGGTGGTTATACAGGGGCTGCAGCGGCGGTCTGTGCTCCTCCTGTTTTTCTGCAGCTCCACCAGATTCCTGAGCATGTCATTTTGCTCCCCCATTCGCCTCAGTATTTCATCCTGCTTCCTCTGAGCATGCTCCTCCCACCTCTCATCGCATTCATTTAATGCTTTCCTGGACTCTGCCATTGTTTGCCTCCACACATTCTGCTGAGCTCTTTCAGTGCGGGAGGACTGTGTGAGCTCTTAGAACATGTCATCGCAAGTGCATTTTTTTCTCCTTCTAATCTGTGCTAGCCTCTGGGACGGAGATGATAGGGGGAGCGTAGAAACATTTGCAGCTGTGGGAGGAAAAAAGGGAGAGCAGTATTTAAAAAGATACATTTTAGAGAACAAAGGGAAGACTACAATTCATATTACACAGCACATGTGCTTTTGGTACAAGGTCTCATTTTGGCTCTTATATCGAGTGCCTGCTGGTTTGGTGTGAGACATCACACACGCTCAGCTGGGCAACAGAATTCAGCTTGCAGGCAGCCATGGTAAGGCAAAGGGTTTCAGCTTCTTCAACCTTCATAACATGTGGGAACGGTTTCAAACAGCAGTGCCCTCCTTTCCCATACCAAGCAAAGCCCGTTGGGTTGGCCATTTAAAAAGAGGGGCTGCAGTTTTAGGGTGAATGTGAAGCACAATCCAACCCCCCGCCCAATTCTCTGGGATGATTGCCTCTCCCCCACTCCCTCCACTGCGTGGCTAGTATCAGGAAAGATCCCTGTTAGCCAACCGCAAACAGCTCAGCATGAATGGGCCTCCCCCCACCGCATGGCTAACAGTGGGGATGATTTCTTTTCAGCCAAAGGCAAACAGGCCAGCAGGAACGGGCACCTCTGAATGTCCCCTTAATCAAATTTCCTGTATTTCAACCAGGTGACCATGAATGATATCACTCTCCTGAGGCTGACATAGAGAGATAAAGACCGGATGTTGCTTGAATGCCACCAAAGCCCGGGCCCATTCGCTGCAATGTTTTGTTCTGCAATAATTCCAGACTACTTGCTACTGGCTTGGTGTGGTAAAGTTTCTGACCAAGGAGGACGAAATAAGGCAGCCCTCCCCAGAAACCTTCTGCAAAGGCTTTTAGAGTATCTCCAGGAAAGCTTCATGGAGATGTTCCTGGAGGATTTCCGCTCCATCCCCAGACACGTTAACAAACTTTTCCAGTAGCTATACTGGCCGTGAATGCATCCCAAGTCTTCAGGGCAAATTAATCATTAAACACATTTGCTTTTAAACCCTGTATTATATTTACAAAGGTACACTCACCAGAGGTTGCTTCTCTGGCTTCATGGTCTGGGAGCCCTCCTTGGGAGGGTTGGGAGAGTACTGGCTCCAGGGTGATGAACAGTTCCTGGCTGCCAGGGAGAAGGGATTCTTTGCTTGCCTGCTGTGCTCTATCCTCAACCTCTTCCTCATTTTCCTCAGCCACAAAATCCTCATCTCTGTTGCATGAGACTCCCCCCTTGCAGGTGTCCACGGACAGTGGTGGGGTAGTTGTAGGGGCCCCCCCTAGAATTGCATGCAGCTCATCATAGAAGAGGCATGTATGGGGTTCTGATCCGGCGCAACCATTTGCATCCTTTGTTTTTTGGTAGGCTTGCCTCAGCTCCTTAACTTTCACGCAGCACTGCTGCGTGTCCCTATTGTAGCCTCTGTCCATCATGCCTTTGGAGATTTTGGCAAATATATTGGCATTTTGTCTTTTGCAATGGAGTCCTGCCTGCTCAGATTCTTCTCCCCATACAGTGATCAGATCCAGTACCTCCCGTTCGGTCCATGCTGGAGCTCTTTTGTGATTCTAGGACTCCATGGTCACCTCCTGGAGGCCAATACCATCAAATTGCATCTACACTACCCCAGATTCGACCTAGCGAGGTCAATTTTAACGCTAAACCCCTCACCGGGGAGGAGTACAGAAATTGATTTTAAGAGCCCTTTAAGTTGACAAAACAGGCTTGGTTGTGTGGACTGGTGCAGGGTTAAATTGACCTAACACTGCTAAATTCAATCTAAACTCGTAGTGTAGACCTGATCTCTGCTTATCTCACATTGCTTTAAATTCATTGCAAATACAGTTCTTAGATAAAGTTTTCCATAAGTTCCTGTTGCAGTAGAAATTCAGGAAGGAGAGTTACTTAGAGGAAAGTGCATTGGCATGTATATTGTGCCTATGAGTATTTGCAGAAGGTTTTCAAAAGCATATTGGAGTTCACAGAGGCACGGTAGGCACCAGGTTAATCAACCTTGGCAATATCTCTTTTAAAAAAGGGAGCAATACTTGGTGAAAACAGAAAGATTTGGGCTAAAAACTGTTCCCATGCTATATAGGCTAATATTTCTTTTTTGAAGGTTTAATATCAACTTTGGCACCATACACAGGGCCGGTGCAACCATTTAGGCGGACTAGGCGGTTGCATAGGGTTCCGAGATTTGAGGGCACCAAAAAGCGCCCCCCAATTTTTTTTTAAATGATTGAGCAGCCGCTGCTGCTGAGACAGAGAGGGAGCCTGAGCTGCTGGCGGTAGCCGGCAGCCCAGGCTGTCCCCTGGGTCAGGGCGCCTCCGCGGCAGCCCGCAGTCCATGGTGTCCCCCGGGTTAGGGCGCCTCCGTGGCAGCTGGAAGCCCAGGGTGTCCCCCGGGTCAGGGCGCCGCCCCGGCAGCCGGCAGCCCAGGGTGTCCCCCGGGTCAGGGCGCCTCCGTGGCAGCCGGCAGCCCAGGGTGTCCCCCGGGTCAGGGCGCCACCGCGGCAGCCGGCAGCCCAGGGTCAGGGCGCCGCCGCGGCAGCCAGCAGCCCAGGGTGTCCCCCGGGTCAGGGCACCTCCGCGGCAGCCCACTGTCCAGGGTGTCCCCTGGGTCAGTGCGCTGCCCCGGCAGCCGGCAGCCCAGGGGTGGGGGTTCCCTGGCCCAGGGAAACTCAGGGCTGCCGGCTGCCGCGGAGTCGCACTGACCCTGGGTCAGGGCGCCGCTGCGGCAGCCAGCAGTCCAGGGTGTCTGGGGGGGGCGGCAGGCAGCTCTCGTGGAGCTGCCGCAGTTGTGCCTGCGGACGGTCGGCTGCTGGCGCGGCTCCGGTGGACCGCCCGCAGGCACGACTGCGGCAGCTCCATCAGAGCCATGGGACTAGCACGCAGGGCGGCGAAATTGCCATCTGCCTAGGGTGCTCAAAACTCTAGCACCGGTCCTGACCATATACACTAGCTAAGTTCTTTGTTATTTCAATCAGGCATCAATCACTAATTTACAAAACTTCAATAAATAAATGCCACCTGCTGAGTGGACTGTGAGGTTTTATTTTAGCATTGTCATATTGTTTATAAAAGAAACTCTGAATAAAATTTTAATCAAAGCCAGGTGTGTTATCAGAAGAAGAATAGCTATTGGATTTTTAGTTTTTCATCCATAACACAATGGCCTTCTTTAGAAGACAAAGTTATTGTAAGTAGTTAATTCTGATTTAGAAGAATAGCCAAACAATATTTTAAGGTTTCTTCATGTTCCTACTCTTGGTCCAACTGGAGTCAATGACATAGGGGCCTGCTACAAAGGCTACCAAAGCTAGCAGAAAAGCATTTTAGTGGACTTTAGATCAGGTTTTGAGACCCTCCACCTCTGCCCTATTTAAGTTAAAGGGAATTTTGCTATTGACATCAATGTGGCACTAAATCTACACTTTATATTATTATTTTACATCATTTGAAGAAGATCATGGCATAGTGGATAAAAAGTAAAGATTTAGTCAGAAAAATATTGTGTTGCATTTCAACACAGGAAGAAATGTATCTTTTGGAAACAAAGGCTACAAAAGATGAACTTCCATAAACAAAGCACTTTAAAAGAAACTTGATATTATTCATCTTTCAGTTATTTCTTCTAGTTCATTTTCAAAGGGTGGAAAAAAAGCAATAAAGATAAACTAACATCCTTTTCTATACCCCCTCGCTGACTCATACAGGAAGTCATGGTAAGGAAGCATAGCTTGTTTATCTCAAGCTTTATTACAACGTACAGAATAAGAATCTCACAAACAGAGGACTATATATGCACTATAATGTAGTAGTAGGGAATCACTATTAACTTTGGCAAGGAGTTATGGGGAACTTGGTTATGGATTGCTTACATTTTAGAAAATAAATTAGTTGAAAAATTCAGATTTTGGCCAAATAGTATATCTGAAAGTTTTTGTTGTTGTTGATTTAAAAGACACCCCACCCTATACCAACGTTATTGATGATGCCAAGAAAGTTCATAAATATGTAGCACTGATGCGACTGCTTGTACATTATTGTGCTACTTTATCAGTTTTAAGAAAAGAGATAAACTTTGAATACAGCAAATAGTGCATCTACAGTCAACTTTCATAGATTTTGCCTTGTGAAAATCAAATGCACTGGAAAGCATTTATTTTAATAGTATGAAAATATTATTCCTATATTACAGATGATTTTCTAAATCAGGTTTAGGTTCTCCAGTAGACTTCTAGTATGAAAGTATGAAACAAGCAAGTCTAATATATATTGCCGAATAATCAAGGTATTCATGAAATTTTGCATGCTAAAAATACAGTTTGGACTGAAGCATTACTTTGCCATATCAGAATATACTCTACTGAAAAAGAACACAAAAGTAAAGCAATACTTACTTACTCCCTTAGCCTGCAAATACTTATGTAACTTTACACATCTAAATTGTCTCACTGAACTCCATGAGCTACTCATGTACCGAAGTGTTTGCAGGACTGGGCCTTAACTTGCATTACTTAATGATTTTATAGTAGAACTTTAAATTTCAGCTATAAGTGATAAATACATTTAAAATGTAAAAGGACTTAATTATAATCAATGCAGGATATAAATGAAGAGGAAGGGATGAACCTTTAACATCTGAAAGGAAAATCTGCCATTTTCACAGAAATTTTTCTTCTAGGAAAACAGCAAACAAAACAAATCAGATAAGGGCCTTGATTTCCAGTGTTGAGAATGTGTGTATGATTGCATGTGTTCAGCTTCTGCATGCTAATACTGTGAGTGCATCAAAATCAGGTACACCTCTACTTCAATATAACGCTGTCCTCGGGAGCCAAAAAATCTTACTGCGTTATAGGTGAAACCACATCATATCAAACACACTTTAATTTGTCAGAGTGCGCAGCCCTGCCACCCTCTCCCACCCGGAGCACTGCTTTACCATGTTGTATCCGAATTCATGTTTTGTTGGGTCACATAGAGGTGTATTTGCACAGGCACATGGTGGCCATTATATACATACAGAATGTATCCCTAAAATGATCCATAAGGCTAATACCCGTTTGTCCTTTAAACTTCTCTTCAAGACTCATCTGTGCCATGATGCCTACAAGAAACTGGCCAGTTCAGGATAGCTCAAGAGCACAGGGGGAGAGATGGAACTTTACTTATACTTAGCCTTCTGCCTTCCCCCCTACAACATTACCAATGTATATGTGAATTATATCCATTTGTTTGTATCCGTCTCTCCCACCCATTATATATCACTTGTCTTTTTAGATTGTAAGCAGGGACTGTGTATTCACGTGTTTGTACTGTGCCTGGATCAGTGAAGTCCTGATCCTCACCAAGACCTCTAGGCATTACTTTAATTAAAATATTACATAATCGTTGTAATAATGCATGCAAACTTTGGAGGAGACTCTGTGCTATGCCTTTAAAACTGTAGCCCAAAGGAAGGGATTCTGAAGTGGTTTTAAGCCACCTTTGTGCTCTCCTGTTCCTGGGCTGTGCTGGGGGCTGGAGATGCCCTCAGCTTAATTTAGACAGCGTCGAGAGCTCAGACTACCCCCAGTGCTGTGTTTCCGCTCTGACATGCCCCTTCTGCCCCAAGCCCCACACTGTGTCTTGAGAGGTGGTTCTCAGGAGACAGCCTTATAGCTGTACCCTGCAATGCCAGGGCTGGGGGAATCGTCCCCTGCACAGATATAGGACTTTTAGGGTCCCGTTATGCTGCTCTGGTCCTTTTGTCTGGCATAAAGGGGACCACAGTGGGGGCGCAAACATTTCACCATTCACTTTACACTTGTGCACGTGGCACATGCATGCCCATACTTCACATTGATCTATTATAGCTTTATTCACCTATGATTGTTCAAAGACAAATCACTCTGCTAACTACTCACCTGTCACTCTCGGTAACTTTAAGGTCAAAAATTGTTCTGCAGATATAAAGAATGTAAACCTATTTTGTGTGTGTGTGTGTGTGTGTATATGTGTATATATATGTATATATATATATAAAGGAAATTATGTGGTTTTGCTGGTATTTTATATGAGGAGGATTTGATTCTGGAAAAACTGACAGGAGCTTTTTTGGGATTGAGAGAAATGAGTATAGGGAACAGGAAGGATTCCATCATGCCTGATTTTTGTTTGGAAACTCCCTGGGTGGGAAGTGGGTCAGAGGTCACTGAGAGGAGAGCTGGTGCATAGAGGTTGTACGAGTGAATCCCAGAACAGCAGGAGAGAATGAAGACTAATATGGGGTGTGATGTGGGAGAGGGCTGGAGCATCAGAGAAAAGAGGAGAAGCAGCGGGGGAGAAGGGTGAACAAGGAATGCAATGGCATTGGCAGGAAAGCTATGAAGGAGAAGGTGAAGAGAATGAGCCCATAAGGAGTATAAAAACCTGGAGACATAGCTAGAGGAGGAGCAGTGATGTAATAGAGGGGCCAACCAGGGGCATGCCAGCATCTCCCCCACCTGCTATTTAAGAACTGTGGTACATCAGGGCTAATATGTAAATTGGCATTTCAAACTGTAGAGGATAAAGTGAAGGTAACCAGTTCCTATTCTGTAAGGGATTGTTCTTGGTAATAAATAGTATGTACAGGTATGGATGCTTGTACATTGAATACATACTGGTTCTCTAGGGAGGTGCTCAGATACTAAGGCAATGGCTTCCCTATGAGATGGTGGAAAACCGCACACATATTTAATGCCCACTTCGGAGTCAATATAAGAGTCAGGTTAAAAAACTAGGGAATTTCAGGAAAAGTGGAGCTGAGGCTGAGCACTCAATTGAAACTCTTTATGTTTATGTCTTAAATTCTCTTCTATCAGCTCTTTATAATCAAATAATACAATGCAAACCCAAATGTCTTGTGCAACCTTATGTAAAACACATAATACAGTCTCTGCATCTAACTCAGGCCTGGTCTACACTATGCGTTTATACCGATTTTAGCAGCGTTAAACCGATTTAACTCTGCACCTGTCCACACGAGGCCCTTTATATCGATATAAAGGGCTCTTTAAACCGGTTTCTGTACTCCTCCCCGACGAGAGGAGTAGCGTTGAAATCGGTATTACCATATCGGATTAGGATTAGGGTTAGGTCTTGGCTACACTGGAGAGTTGCAGCGCTGGTGGTGGGTTTACAGCGCTGCAACTTACTCACCGTCCACACTTGCAAGGCACATACAGCGCTGCATCTCCCTGGCTGCAGCGCTGGCTGTACTCCTGCTCTGCCTGGGGTATAAGGATTGCAGCGCTGGTGATGCAGCGCTGCTTGGCAAGTGTGGCCACCAAAAGCGCTGTAATTGGCCTTTGAGGTATTCGGAGGTATCCCAGAATGCCTGTTCAGCCACTCTGCTGTTTTGTTGTGAACTCCGGGCTCCCGGAGCTGCTTATCTAAAAAACAAACACAGCTCGTTTGCTCGAGCAGAGGCAGGCAGGGGGATTCCTTTGGAATGTTCACAGTTTGCTTGAGGAGAGAAGCAACACGGCGGGGGGGGGAGGGGGAGTCCGTTTTGGAGCAGCTGCTTATCTGGTCTGAAGGCTATTTACATTTAGTGAATAAGAGAGGGGTGCGGGAAGTGGTCGAAACTTTTAAAATGATTGAAGGTTGGTGCTGTGCATCTTCCAGTCCTTAGAACTTGCAAGGCAGGGAGCTGACACAGTGTCAGCTCCAAAAATCCACTCTCTCTGTCTCCCCCACGATCCCTGTTACACTCCACCCCACCCCCTCTTTTGAAAAGCACGATGCAGCCACTTGAACGCTGGGATAGCTGCCCATAATGCACCACTCCCAACACCACTGCAAATGTGGCCACACTGCAGCACTGGTAGCTGTCAGTGTGGCCACACTGCAGCGCTTTCCCTACACAGCTGTACGAAGACCGCTGTAACTCCCAGCGCTGTACAGCTGTAAGTGTAGCCATACCCTTAATGTGGCTGCAAATAGACGGTATTGGCCTCTGGGCGGTATCCCACAGTGCACCATTGTGACCGCTCTGGACAGCAATCTGAACTTGGATGCACTGGCCAGGTAGACAGGAAAAGCCCCGCAAACTTTTGAATTTCTTTTCCTGTTTGCCCAGCGTGGAGCTCTGATCAGCATGGGTGGCGATGCAGTCCCAAATCCAAAAAGAGCTCCAGCATGGATCGTATGGGAGATACTGGATCTGATTGCTGTATGGGGAGGCAAATCTGTTCTCTCAGAGCTCCGTTACAGAAGACGAAATGCCAAAGCATTTGAAAAAATCTCCAGACAGAGGCCACAGCAGACACTCAGCATAGTGCTGCGTGACAAGCGTATCGGAAAGCCAAAGAATCAAATGGACACTCATGGAGGGAGGGAGGGGGTACTGAGGACTCCAGCTAGCTCACAGTCCCCGCAGTCTCCGAAAAGCATTTGCATTATTGGCTGAGCTCCAAATGCCTGTAGGGTCAAACACATTGTCTGGGGTGGTTCAGGGTATAGCTCGTCAATTTACCCCCTCTCCCCCCCAGTGAAAGAAAAGGGAAAAAAATCATTTCTTGATTTTTTTTATATGTCACCCTATGTCTACTGCATGCTGCTGGTAGACGCGATGCTGTGGCACTGAACAGCAGCACCCTCTTCCCTCCCCACCCCAGTGGCAGACGGTACAATATGACTGCCATTCATTGTCATCATCAGCCCGTGAGTGCTCTTGGCTGGCCTCAGGTGAGGTCGGCTGGAGGCGCCTGGGTAAAAATAGGAATGACTCCCGGTCATTCTCAGTAGATGGTACAGAACGTCTGGTAACCGTCTTCATCATAGCAACTGGGGGCTGAGCTCCATCAGCCTCCTCCCTTTCATGTGTAAAGAAAAGATTCTGTGCTGCCTAGACTATCATAGCAGCTGGAGGCTGCCTCCCCCTCATTTTATCTCACTAAAATGTCAGTGTTTCTTATTCCTACATTCTTTATTACTTAATCACACAAATGAGGGGGACACTGCAATGGTAGCCTAGGAGGGTTGGGAGAGCAGGGAAGCAATGGGTGGGGTTGTTGCAGGGGCACCCCCTAGAATGGCATGCAGGTCATCATTTCTGTGGGATCTGACACGGAGCGGCTGTGCTCTCTGGTACACTGGTTCTCTAGCACACTTGACCCATATTCTAGGCAGGACTGACTCTATTTTTAGATACAACATAAAGGAGGGAATGACCCAGGGAGTCATTCCCATTTTTGTCTTTGCGCCCCTGGCCGACCTCAGCCAGGAGCTCCCATGACAGCAGCAGATGGTACAGAATGATTGATAACCATCCTCTCATTGCCAATTTACAATGGTATGGCAGACGGTACAGAACAACTGATAACTGTCTCTGATATCTTGAAAAGGCAAATGAATGCTGCTATGTAGCGCTGCAGTACCGCCTCTGTCAGCGGCATCCAGTATACATACGGTGACAGTGACAAAAGGCAAAATGGGCTCCATGGTTGCTATGCTATGGCGTCTGCCAGGGCAATCCAGAGAAAAAAGGCGCGAAATGATTTTCTGCCGTTGCTTTCACGGAGGAAGGAAGGAATGACGACATTTACCCAGAATCACCCACGACACTATTTTTGCACCATCATGCATTGGGATCTCAACCCAGAATTCCAATGGGCGGGGGAGACTGCGGGAACTATGGGATAGCTACGGGATAGCTACCCACAGTGCAACACTCCAGAAATCGACGCTACCCTCTGTACATGGACGCATACCACCAAATTAATGTGCTTAGTGTGGCCGCGTACACTCGATTTTATACAATCTGTTTTACAAAACCGGTTTATGTAAAATCAGAATAATTCCATAGTGTAGACATACCCTCAGTCGTGACATGCTCGACCTGAAAAAGAGATTGTGTGTGGCTCAAATGCTTGTCTCTCTAATCAACAGAAGTTGTCCAATAAGAGGTATTGCCTCACCCATCTTGTCTCTCTCTAATATCCTGGGACCAACATGGCTACGCCACCAGTGCAACCCACTGTCCAGATATTACTCCATTGTGCCACTGAAATGTAGATAGTTAGTGCAGCAAAGCCAGATAATTTTAGAGAGCATTAATAGATAAGATATATAACATTAATTGAAATCTACCATAGTAGATATTCTGTCTAATTTTATATCTTTACCTAACCCTTTTAACTAACTTTCAACTGTATTGTCCCATTCAGGAGCTGATCTTGAGAGATGCTGAGTATCTGCAGTTTCCATTGACATCAATGGAAGAGTCCGGTGTTGAGGATCAGGCCCTACCTGATCAGTGGCATTGTGTGATCTTTCTCTTCCAGGTTTTACAAACACAAGCAAATGCACCATGTTTGAATGCATATGTTTTGAGTCATGTGCAGTGGATTCTTTTCTTCACAGAAGCTGTAGTGAGTTTTCACAAAGCACGTGGTCAGATTTTTCTTGCTTCTTGACTAATCTTCCACATGATTTTGCAGTGCAGAAGCTATTGGGAAAGATGCAGCAAAACAGTTCCCTGAGCTAGTAACAGGTTTCTCAGCATGACCTATACAGCTGCATATGTGAGCTACCAGTGCATGAAGAAGTTCATTAGAAAGAAGAATTGGATTTGATTAATTTTTTCTTAACATTGATTGACTTAGACAGGACATTTCACTAACATTTATACTGCAGTGAAACCTAATTATGGATTATTTTACAGAGTGACAGGCCAGGATGACACAAAACATACAGTGAAATTTGAAAGGGCAGGTTAGGTATCTTCTCTAATTGCTTGATAATTATTTTCCAGTGTTATTTGGGGAGTTCTATGTACATACATTTAGGTGAAGGTCTTAAAGGGCAGCTAATATTCAAAGGCCAAAGAAAAATTCTTGAGTCAAACATGTCATGTTTTCCATTGCTTGTATATAATAGTAAACACAAATGTATATTTTAAATGCTGTTTTCCATTGTCTGTCAATAGTGTAATGCCTTATCACATGACATTTTCTTTACTCTGATTCTGCGGGGTAGCATCCTAATATATTCTACTATCCAAGCTTTTACTTGGCTAAAGCCTCTGTTTGTTTGCTTTTGACAGCAATTAAGGGATTAAAGGCACTATTCTGTAAATTAGCTAGGCTAACAGAGGAAACTCCCCACGTCTTAGAGCTGAACATTTTTAGCTGAAAAATAGCTCAGAAGAAAACATGAGTAGAAGAGGTTTGGTGTATATGTGTCATCTTTTACATGTGAATTCAGTTTTGACAAAAAGCATTCCTGTACATATAAAAGGGAGGAAGAGAAACAAATATACAGTTTTTAGCAATGTCCCCAAAAGCATATTCATCTCAAATTTCACTGGGGAAATGGATGGCTCGGGGAATTGGCAATGGAAGCAGTGCTTTTTACCTCTAAAGGGCTGTTCATGCACATAATGTTCACTACTTTTGGTATATTGCAGTACAGTTCCCTTAATGTGGACACTTTTACTGGCATAAATATGCCTATGCCATTCTAGTTTATTCCTGCGGGGGAAGGAGACTAAGCTATAGCGGTATGCGTGGGGGAAGAGGCCATGAGGGGCATTGAAACTGAAGACAAACAGCTTATATTTGATGAGACAGAGAAGGGGAACCAGTGGACTGAGTCAGAGAGGAGTGACATGGTCAAAGTAACAGGCTAATGCAACAGGAAAATGATCTTTCCAGCAACATTCCCAATGGATATGGATCACTTTTCCCACTGTTTCTAAGTGCATCTTAGTAGAAAAAAAACAATTAAAAGTAGGTGCCAAATGAGCTTTAAGATTATCTAAAGTAGTTTCATAACAAGTGACCACTATTTGGGAAAATTTAGGACAGCATATTAAAGTGATAGAAGGAGGCTGTTCCACCCCTTCCCCCCACAGATGATTAATCATTACTCACAAAAAAACCTTTATGATAATTTTTAAAACTTGAGATAATCAGGTTTAAGATGGAATTCAACAACTTCTCTTGATGTGGAACACAGCAGATATTTTGTGACAGTAACACTACTCAGCAGTTTTAGGGTGGGCACATCTTTTATTTTAAAATGTTCCTCAAGAAATTCTTTATGCATTTTCCAGAAAAATTTTGCATATAAAGAGTAGAGGATGAAGACAGTTGTGTTTGATATTGCCAGAAATTATTAGTAAAGAAAATATATTTTAGAAAAAAACAATACATGAAATCTGTATTTTTTTCTTCTCTTTTTTGTATGAAAAAAACAAAGAATTATTTTAAGAACTCTGCTGGAGTAACTTCATTGAATTCACTGGAGGGAATAGATCCTGGGTGTGTATTTATGCTATAGCTTAACTTGGACCTGCCTGGAATCGGTTCTAACATATGCTTCCAATATTCCAAAATATGATCAAAGCATTTTGCTGACAAGTAAGTATTCTTTTGCCACCTGTTTCAGCTTCTGCATAATATCATTGTGTATCTTCCCCAGCCCCAAATGAATTAAGCATCACAACTCAGTGATGAATATTCATTTGGGTGCTTATGTGGCCCTCAATGCCTAGTATCTAAGAACCTCACAAACTTTAAAGAAAGTAACCTCCACTACCCTCATGACAAAGGGAAATATCTCCATCTTACAGATGTGCAACTCACCTGAGACATGGCAAGATGGTGGTCCAGATCCTCAAAAATAATTAGGTGCCTACCTCCCATTCAAGTTAATGGGAATTAGGCACCTATATACCTTTGAGGACCTGGGCCTAAGACCTTGATTTTCATAGCTTGTAAGCACCTACAACTCCTATTGACTTCACCTGGAGCTGTGGTTGCTACCCGGTGCTTGTGAAAATCTAGCCCTTTCAAGTTACTTGCCTATGATCACACAGGAAGTATGTGACAAAGCCAGAAATGAAAATGGGTGTGAAATCCTGGCCCTATTAGGAGTTTTGCCATTCACTTGAACAGGGTCAGATCCCTTTACTCTCAAGTCACTGCCTTAATTACAAAACTATCCTTCCTTGCTTGTCATGTCTTCCTGGGCAGAGAGCTCCAGCCTATTTTTTTTCAACATTCAGCAGCATAAGATACTTTACAGACCAGTGGTGCTGCTAAACTGATGTGCCATTTACCATTCTGAGCCAGTACTTATGCTATTTAGTAACATTTCCATAAATATTTGAAATGGAAAAATACAGAATTACGACTAAACTGGCAAGTGCCATTAGAAAAAAAGTGACATTTCTCTCTGTGAAAAAAACTCAGACAAAGATAGAGCAAACCAGACCGTACTTTAGATATGATTTTTAATCCTACAAAAGAAGACATCAAAACAAAGAAATACTACCCTTAAATTTTAGAATTCTTGCCATGAATATATCCGATGCACAAATAATGTAAACCTTGCTTTAAAAAAACAAAATAGATCATTATTCAAAACAGTTTCACTAGCTTAGTTTTATACATTAATGCAATCAACATTATTTAAACACAGTGATTTGGAAATGACTAATTGTGATTAAGCTAATATTTCACAGTTGTGGGGAGGGAAAGAAGAGGAGCATTAATCATACGGATGCAAATAAGACATAACTCTGTGCTTACATCTATTTCAAATTGACATAGGGCTCCACAAACGCACCTGGAATACCACACAGATATGCTGGCAAATGTTATGGATGCAGTAATACAGACGTGATGGAAAGATTTTATTTATTGGTTAAAAGCCTTTTAGAGTTTGGTATAGCCTACAGTATGAGGTGCGGTGGCAGAGTGGTTAGGGTGTTTGACTCCTGAAGGATGTGAGTTTGAGTTTTGTTTGGTCTCACACTGAAAAGCTGCCTCCAGTTCACCCAAGTGTAAAATGGGCACCTGATCCACAGGGCTTGGAATGTCAATGGCAGTCAGATGCGATGTTAACCACCTCACTGTCTTTTGTACCCTTGGCTATGGAAACTGATGTGCCTAACTGTGTCAGCCAGATAAGCCATCTGTAGTTTGGGGCAGACTTTAACTTACATATCCTAAATAGCTGTTGCAATGTACCATACTTCTATGCACCCTTAGCAATCCTCTTGCTATCAGTCCAGCACTAAAATTGTGCTGGAAAATCCTTTTACATAGAATTTTTGCTACAGGACAAAGAACATCAAAAGTTTAAGCTCTGTTAACTTGATTGGCATACTGATAGAGTTGGATTCTTCAAATCTTTCACATTCAGAAGGGGGTTGAATTTGCAATTATTGCCTATGAAATGAGATCGTCAGCCCCACTCTGGATGACACACCTTCATTGTTTTAGGTTGCTGAAGAGGTTTTCCCTTGGGAATGCTCACCAACTGGAACAACATCCCCTTCCCAGCAGCTCATGAGTGCACTAGTAGTTGGTGGGACTCTCTTTCATAATGCTGTTAAAAACAGAGAAGTTGTTCACTTTTAAAGATGTTGGTGTTGCCTGGAATTTCCTTCCTTGTGTGGCAGCCATATTCAGAAGTTATCTGCAGTCCCCATTTTTGAAGATTTTTGCTCAATCTGATTGAAATTTTAAAAATTTCAATGAAAGAGTGCAACAATTTGTATTCTATTTTTTCATGACACTTTAGCCATTTTTTGCAATCACTATTTTTTCCACCATTTATGAATTTTAAATAGGCCTCTGCAAGATACTTTGATTAATTAAGAACAGAGCTTTATTAGACATCTGAAAAAGCATGAGTATTTTTTTTCTTTTACCTCTTCGCCAAAATAATGAGAGAGAGTATTCTCATTGAAGTTCTAATCAAACTAGAAAAAAATATATACAAAATACCACAAGGAAGACCCCACTTAAAAGCTTTCAAGCTCCATTTGGTACACATACGAGGTTCAGATAGTTTGGATAATCATCAAGACTTTTCAATGTTTATCCAAATCTCTGGACTTTGAGATTCTCTCATCACTTATTTTAATACCAGTCAATATGAAATTTGTGTTATTATTACAATTAGTTCATAAAATATTAGAGAATACTCCCATTTAAAAACTTTAGGCTGAAAAAGAGATGCTGCTTTTTAAAATGAAAATATGAGAAAACTACTCTCCAGAAGAGCCGAATGTTATTAGCTCTGAAAATGTTCCCTCTATTGCATTTGTTTAAGAGAAGGTGCAAGAATCATTTTTTCCCTTCAGGTGGTGCCAAACCTATCAAAATACTGCAAGTGTTATTCTTCATATTTAACAAATAGCTCTGATTAGAGTGAATTCATGGCTATTCAGAAATAATGAGGCTGTAGCTAAAATAATTCAAGATAATATAGACAGCATTCATATTTTTCGATGTTTATGATTCTACTTATTTTGAGCATTTTATGGGTAATCTTAAAGCTATCTAATCACACTGTTGGAAAATCATTGCAGAATGCAAATAGATAAAAGATTGTCAGGCAGTCATGTGAACTGGCATGAATGATAATGTTAGCAGTTTTGCAATCAATCAGCATACAGGAGCGACAGAACAAACGCTTTCTTTCCACCAATTGACTAAATTTAAATTATTACTTTGTGCTAAAACACAAGTGAAGTACACATCTGTGGGCTGGGCTTACAAGATTTCTTGTAGCTTATTGACTGGTGGAGAAATAAAACACTATCTTATACCGACACTATGGCTATGTCTACACTAGCACTTTTGTAGGTAAAACTTATGTAGCTCACGGGTGTGAAAAAAACCCAAAACCACAACCCCACCGACATAAATTACACTGACAGAAGCACTAGTGTGGACATTGCTATGTCGGTGGGAGACACTCTCCTGCTGACATAGCTACCACCGCACATAAATTGCTTGAGTAAAATGCAAAATCTCTTGTGCACATAAGAAATCCTTGTTTTCCCTCCTGGGTGCTTTTGAAAGTAAGCAATGCACAGGCTTGAGGCAGGCCCTCTATGAATTTCTTCATACGGTTTTGCTTATGCATCTTGAGCATGGCTTGTGAATGTCTGTTGTGGTAGCCCTGGGAGCTTTTGGACCCATGATTGCTGGTTGTGCTAAGTTGTACTAAGATGGTGTGGTGGTTTGTGCCTGAGCTGTGTGGCCAAGTGTGGACAGAAGGATCTTTTTCCTTTTGGTGACTTAATAAATTTTTCTTCCTTGCTTACAAATGGACAGTGACCAGAGAAGTACCCAGAGGAGTGAAATGCTGAAGATTTATGTGCAGAATGTAAAAGAAAAATTAAGATGACGACTGAAGAGGCTGTATCCCAAAGATGACACTAACTAGCTACAGTATGAAACAATTTACTTGGCATCCCATCTTTGGAGGACCATCCTGACATTGCCCTTCTCCCCCTGCATTTCTAAAACATACAGTGTGACAGGTTGGGTCACAGAGACCCCCTTGGGACTGCCACCTGATGTGCTGGGACTACTTCTGAGCCCATTTTCCCTGGCAGCTTGGGACTTCAAAACCCTGCCTTGTTGAGCCAGACATACTAGCCTGCTACAAACAGACCCAGGTCTGAACCATACCCCAAAAGCTGCAGGCTTAACTGAAAACAGCTTAAGAGGTGTCTCCAACACCCAGATACTCAGTTCCCAATGGGATCCAATCCCCCCAAAATCCATTTTACTCTGTATAAAGCTTATATAGGGTAAACTCAAATTGTTCACCCTCTATAACAGTGATAGAGAGATATGCATAGCTGTTTGCTCCCCCAGGAATTAATTACTTGCTCTGAGTTAATTAATAAGCAAAAAGTGATTTTATTAAATATAAAAAGTAGGATTTAAGTGGTTCCAAGTAATAAGACACAATGAAGTAAGTTACCAAGCAAAATAAAACAAAACAAAACAGGCAAGTCGAAGCCTAATATAGTAGGAAACTAAGTGCACCCTCTGAGACGTTTCAATAAGCTTCTTTGACAGACTAGATTCCTTCCTAGTCTGGGTCCAGCAATCATTCATACCCCTATAGTTACTGTCCTTTGTTCCAGTTTCTTTCAGGTGTCTTTTTGAGGTGGAAAGGTTATCTTTTGAGCCAGCTGAAGACAAAATGGAGGGATTGTCAGGGCCTTTTATATCCTCTCTTGTGCAACATCACAGCCACAAGATAGGGTCTCTAGCCACCTAGGCAAGTCACATGTCTATGAATGATTCAGCTTTTTGCAGGCCAATGCCATTGTTTACATGTCAGTTTGAATGTTCTCAGGAAAGCTCAGATGCAGACTGGCATCTCTCAAAGTCCATTGTTAGTTAAGTACTCCCAATTACTTGAATAACAATTTCACACTATGTTGATCAAATCTGTCTTATGTGCTCTCTACAGCAAACACTTTAAATACAAGCATAGAACCAAAGCTTATAACTTCAGATATAAAAATGATACATGCATACAAATAGGATGAATATATTCAATAGATCATAATCTTTGCAAAGATATGTTACATGGCATATCTAGCATAAAACATATTCCAGATCTGTCTTATCTAGCATAAAACATATTCCAGATCTGTCTTATTACACTCATATTTCTATAAAGAATTATGGGGTGCAATGTCACATACAGACTCTGCTGTCTAGTGCTGGCTACCAAAAGCTCACAGATCTGGGGGATTTTACTCATGGGAATAATTGAAGAAACTGCAAATTTAATACCTCAAAAAACAAAAAATATCAAAGGGTCATTCACATTGTTTGCATGTTGCAAAGGGTGCTTCCCCCCCCCCCAAACTCTCCCACAGAATGTACATTTAAACTCGGACACGAGCAAAAAAAGCTGTGGCAGACAGATGTTTGTTTGTTTTTTTCTGGGAGCAGAATCCTGAGCTTTGTGCTGTTGGTTCCTCTAGATTTTTTTTTTTAAAAAACCAAACCTCAGGAGGTACAGCAGCAGAAATGAAGCCCCTAGAGAGGAAAGAAAAAGATAGTCTCAGTTGGTTCTTAAATCTCCACAGCTATTCCAGAGAAGCTGAGACAGAGAACAGTAGAAAACCAGATAGACAGCCCCCATAGGAGCTTAGTAATTGAAGTGGCACCCTAGTTGGCTAGAGAAGCCCAAAATAAGACACAGAAGTAAGCCCCTGAGGAAAAGAGGAGATCTGGGACCACACAGGTCCAGCTAGTCACACACTCAGGGCATTTAAGCGATGGGAGGTTCTGGGAGAGCTCATTAACATAGGCCCCAGATTTGTCAAGAAGTGAGTCTAGAGTAGAGGGATTCCAACTGCAGGAGTAACCCTGTCAAAGGGAAATCTGAGGTAACAGCTCAGATGACTTCCCCCTCAACTGATGCTCATGTGTGTGCTCTTTGCTTTCTCATTTCTTCTGAGTCAAATCCACAGAGAGGCTGCGCATCCACAGCTCCCACCAAGAACTTCCAGAAATGGCCCTTGATATTTTGCAGCCCAGGTCAGAAACATTTTTGAAGACTCCCCTCCTAGGGGCTGAGCAAAACAAGAACAAACAAAAAGGCCAGCCAATGAGAATGAGAATAAGAGAGAGCGAGAGAGACCAAGCGTGTGTGTGTGTGTGGGGGGGAGGCTGAACAGCACAGCACAGCCTGGCAGTTGGCACGCAGAGCAACTGCCCTGCTCACCTGCAGCCATCCCTGGAAAAAGTCCTGACGACAGCAATTGACTGAAGCTCATGGGAGTTGTTTTAGGTGTTCAGCACCTTTCAGGAATTGGCCCTAGGATACTGCTTTGTCACATGAACCGTCTTTAATATGGTTCCCTTATGGAATAGGCAATGGCTCTTTCAAAGTCTTCTGCATCCATGTATTCCATGTCCCAAGGGTGGTTGTGTGTTCACCTAAAAAGGATGGTTCATTTTAAAATGAAAAATTATGCAAAATACAGTGATATTCTACAATTAACCTGATTTTTTTCAGAATTCTAAGTGGTTTATATATCAAAATAAACAGATTACTATAGCCTAGAGATGAAAAAAATTTTGATGGACCATTTTTTCATTGAAAAATGCTGTTTCTCAAAATCAAAGCTTTCCACAGAAATGTGTTGATTTTGATCAAATTATATTTTCAAAAAATCATTGAAATGAAATGTTCTGATAAGGTCCAACCTTATTGCAACAGAACATTAAAAAACTTCATCTAAACAAACTTTTCAATTTTATTTAAATTTAAAAAATCAAAAAATTTGTTTTGCAGGATATTTCAATTTTTGTTGTTGTTTTTCCTTGATTCATAATGAAACAAATTTTAAAATTCTGAGTTTAGTTCAACCCTACTACAGAGATCTTTGGTTGTGAATCCTCCTCAAAATAATCTTCATTGGAGGATAACGTATGCAAGTAGTGTCCTAATTTTGAGCTCCATTTATCAAAATACTAGAGTTTTATGGATTTATTTTGCAGAAACTTTTCTGGTCAATATGTCTGTCATAGCATTCTTTCTCAAATCTGAACCTTAGAGTCCAGGAATGAGATACTAGCATGAATTTCTCTAAGCTTAATTACCAGCTTAGATCTGATAGGCTGCCACCACCCAAAAATATAGTGTTTTGGGGCACTCTGACCTCCCCAACCTTCCCTGGGGACCCCAAGAACCCAGATCTCTTGGGTTCTTAAAACAAGGAGAAATAAACCATTCTCCCCCCCCACCTTTCCCCCTCTCAGAATTTCCCTCCCTGGGCTATCCTGAGAGATACTGATCTAACCTCTAAATCATCATACAGAGAAGCATCTCCCTTCCCTTCCACAAAGAAACAGATTCAAGGAAAACAAAGAGAGATTCTATCTCTCCCCCTCCCGTCCTGGTGAGTTATCCCAATCCCCTGGGATAAAACAAGGGAAACAGAAAAAACAATCAATCAGGTTCTCTAAAAAGAAATCTTTTAATAAAAGAAAGGAAAAAGTAAAAAATTATCTCTGTAACTTCAAAATGTAAATATTATAGGGTCTTATAGCTTACAGACACCAGAAAGAGACTTTCCCACCAGTACCAATACAAATCAAAATATTCCCAGCAACTACACATATAAAGTTAACCAGCCAGATCCACAAATGCAAATAGTGTAAAACAATTAAAAAGCCTATACCGCCTGGTTTTTACCTTCTATTTGAAAAGAAACTTAGAGAGCCTGTAGTAATGTCTGGTCTCTCTCAGACCCCCCGAGAGAAGAACAAAGAAGTCACACCCAAACTTCCCTCCCCCCGAATTTAAAAGTATCTTGTCTTCTGATTGGTCTTCTGGTCAGGTGTCCAGTTTCCTGCTTGTAACCCTTTACAGGTATAAGAGACATTAACCCTTATCACTCTGTTTATGACAATGTCTCAGCACTACAACATTTAAATCTGATTCAAGAAAGCGAAGTCCCCCTACTCTGGTCCAAAAGGAATTTTCAGACCTTATCTACACTGGGCATTTGCAGTCTTTGGTAGTTTACAGCCTTTGGTAGAACCATTGCAAACCCCTAGCAGACACTGACAAAGCTACTACAATTTGCAATGTGAACCAATGCAGTGTACCCTGGTTTCAAGCAGGGCTATGCTACCCAAGTGAAAATAGTAGATTTGCCTTTCTACACTTGGAGTTGCATCAGTATAGCTATTCCAGAAGCCGTTGGCTGATAACTAAACTGGGAGAAATCCCTAATGTAGATCAGGCTTCAGTTTGAGCATAAGCTCCCTGTTATTCTCACCATGAGGCCACAAGGCAAGTATCCTCTCCTACCCACAGAAGGAAGATGAAATATACTGTGGACATCAGAGAATGCACCAAGCACCCAGCTATTTGTATGAAGTCTCTGAATGCATTCAGTTAACTTAGATCTAGAATAAAAGTGTAATATTAAATCTTCTTCCTTTTTGACTCTTCAGTGTAACATATTTATAACAATTCACTCCTTTACCACAACCTGACAGGTTCTGGAGACATCTTTAAAGTACCTCCAAAATGGTTTCCACAGCCCAGTCAAGTTTCCTAATGAACAACAGAGACAGGAGAAGTGCATCCCAGGTCCAAGCATACTAAAACCTCTCTTTTGACTAGAGCATGAGTGCATAGCAACTGTAAGAGCTGAACAAGTTACCTTAAAAGAACTTCTCTGGCTCTATCTGTGATTTAAAGTTAGCATTCCAGTTGCACCAGAGAACATTTGTCTGTTTCTCTGGCTACTTTTAGTCATTTTGCCTTCTCTGAAATGAAAAATCTATGCAACAATACTGGCACGGTTTAATCTAAGCGCACTCATACAAATGTACAATACATTACTTTCAAATTATTTTTAAATTTAAAAGAAGGAAAATGCTATAAAACTAACCATCAAACCAGTTTTACTTTGTTTTGCAGAGGGGAAAAAACATATTCTATTGAATTTGCTTTAAATGGCTCTTTGAATCTCAGTACATCTGCTACTAAAATGGTGCAAAAAAGATTATAGAGATATTTATGTCTTTTTGTGATGAAGTTACATTAATGAAATGGCTTTGTTTATAAATTAAATACATTAAAGAAAGATCTTTGTTGCTCAAATTGAATTTTTGTAATAAAAATGTTGTGAGCTACAAACTACTTCGGCACAAACGTCTTTATCCTTGAGGCTGACCTTATCAGCGTCATGGATTGCTGGCATTTAATATGCAAGCTTCCTAATTCTTTTTTGAAAAGCTGTCAGAAGAGTTGTGTGCCAGAGAATGTATAATGATTTATTTAGTCTCTGCAGTCCTTCACATATGGGAACCAAAGGAAAAGGAAATAGCAGATTTCATATTATTAATGGACAAGATCATTTGTAAATTGATTTTTTATCAGGAAACAGAAGTATATTGTTAAAAAATCAGTTATACCATATGGAAATTCCTTAATTCATATATACAATATTTGGAATATCTGCATTTAAAGTGTGTTGCTTGGCTCTTCTCTCTTATAAGAGCTTCCACTGCTTAATTAAGAATCCATTTCAGTCTAATGTTAGCATTGCAGCCAATACAAGTTCTAGCAATGAATTTTAATGCTTTAATTTCAATGAAAGCAAGCCACTTCGTAGATCTACTGCACTGAAACAAAGGATTATTAGCTGAAATGACTTATTATGGGTTGTGTATTACTGCTTTTCTACTAACCCTAACAAAACTAAATCTGCTCAGTAAAGCAGCACACAGTAATTTCTGTGTAACATCAAGTTGCAAAGTAGGCATCATAGAGCTTCTTTGGGATTTGAGCATTTATCTCTAGGTTTGATCTGTTAGAAAACAACCTCTGTAGAGCAAAGGGGAGTGAAGGTTGTGTGACCTCTTTACAGATGCTTAGAGTAGCTTATATAGGCACCCCACAAAGAATATTTAAATTTTGTGAGTAGGCCCCCTCTTTTTAAAAAAAATAAAACAGGCTGACAGATTTTATTTAAAAAAACAAACATTTTTGTTTCTGCTTACTTTTTTCTTTACAAATAGCAGGAATGCTCAGTCCAGTCTTCCCTTGTTCTGCAGAGGTTGGGGTGGAGAGGAATGCCAGGGAACGTGTCAGAAGTTTATTGTGAAATGTCACACCACAAGTGATAGGGCAAGAAGTGGAAATTTTAATAAAGATATGCTCTCTCTAAAGCATTCATTGGACAGTGGAATTAAATAAATGTTAAACCTCCCTATCCAGAATCAAAGACTGTATTCCCCTCTCACAGCTTTCAGTCCTTGAATCTTGCGATGACAGTCTTTCACTAGATCCTATGTCACCATGGTATCTTTCATGACAGACAAGACCTGAATTTCACTTTTGAAAAAACCCTCTCCTATCCTTCCTCCATTACTGTCATCACAGAGAAGAGACTAGAAAGGAAAAATGGAAACTGCTAAGGATGAGTTGGCAAAGAAAACCTCAAATTCCTTCCAGACTAGACTTTATGGGAGGGAGTTGTTCTAGTGGAGTGGGACTCAGGAGACCTGGGCTGTAGTACAAGGCCTACTAGGTGATCTTGGAGTAGTCACTTCCCTCCTTCAGCCTAATTTTCCCCATCTGTAAAGTGGGGATAATGATACTGTCCTCCTTTGTAAAGCACTTGGAGATCTCCTGATAACAAGCCTATAGAAGAGCTAGATATTAATTATTACGACAGGGAAGTTAAAGTCTCTCTTTTCCAAGATGGGGTTCTCCACGTTCCTCTGAGAGAACATAAAGCATGGGCTACACCAGGGGTCGGCAACCTTCAGCATGCGGCCCACTAGGGTAATCCGCTGGCGGGCCGCGAAACAGTTTTATATTGACTGTCTGCAGACATGGCTCCATGCAGCTCCCAGTGACTGTGGTTTGCCGTTCCCAGGCAGTGGGAGCTGCAGGAAGTGGCGGTCTGCAGGGATGTGCTGGCTGCGGCTTCCCACAGCTCCCATTGGCTGGGAACGGCGAACCATGGCCACTGGGAGCTGTGGGGAGCCGTGCCTGTGGATAGCCAATGTAAACAAACTAGCTCATGGCCCATCAGCGGATTATCCTCATGGGCCACGTGCTGAAGGTTGCTGATCCCTGGCCTACACTTTCAAAAATGATTAACAATATCAGCTGCTTCATTTTTTAGTGCTCAATTTGAGAATCCTTAAAAGGGCCTGAAAAAGTGCTGAGCACCAACCCTCTGAAAAAAATCAGATCCATTTTAGGTGTCAAAACACTGAGCATACAAAAATGGAAGCATCTGAAATCACTACACTTTTGATTCCAAGGTGAGAGTGTCAAGTATCAGAGGGGTAGCCATGTTAGTCTGGATCTGTAAAAGCAGCAAAGAATCCTGTGGCACCTTATAGACTAACAGACGTTTTGGAGCATGAGCTTTCGTGGGTGAATACCCACTTCCTCAGATGCATGTAGTGGAAATTTCCAGGGGCAGGTATATATATGCTAGCAAGCAAGCTAGAGATAATGAGGTCAGTTCAATCAGGGAGGATGAGGCCCTGTTCTAGCAGTTGAGGTGTGAAAACCAAGAGAGGAGAAACTGGTTCTGTAGTTGGCAAGCCATTCACAGTCTTTGTTCAATCCTGAGCTGATGGTGTCAAATTTGCAGATGAACTGAAGCTCAGCAGTTTCTCTCTGAAGTCTGGTCCTGAAGTTTTTTTGCTGCAGGATGGCCACCTTAAGGTCTGCTATAGTGTGGCCAGGGAGGTTGAAGTGTTCTCCTACAGGTTTTTGTATATTGCCATTCCTAATGTCTGATTTGTGTCCATTTATCCTTTTCCATAGAGACTATCCAGTTTGGCCGATGTACATAGCAGAGGGGCATTGCTGGCATATGATGGCGTATATTACATTGGTGGATGTGCAGGTGAATGAACCGGTGATGGTGTGGCTGATCTGGTTAGGTCCTGTGATGGTGTCGCTGGTGTAGATATGTGGGCAGAGTTGGCATCGAGGTTTGTTGCATGGAAGGTGAGAGTGTGTTTCTTTATAATACTAGTACATTAATGGGTTAATTTAGGCTTTGTAGTGAACTCAGTGAAGACATGGAAGAGTTTGCACCTTTACAGATACTGAGTGTCTTGGCTGGGTTAAACAAGACAGCAGGGCTTAGTTTATATTAGCTATCTGGGTACAGTTAGAAATCTACTCTTAAAATATGAAAATGTAATTATGCAGATTCACTAGATGATTTCTGGCTACTGTATACAGGCAATTTTCCTAATCCACATATTTTCCTCCACCCAAAGCCTGTTTTTATATTTAGCAGATGTTGAGCAGATGTTTTTGCTATAGACAGATGGGGAAGTTTTTTAAAATTACCAGTTATTCAAAGTGACAAAAAGCCCTGTTGCACAACTTAGAAAGTATATTGAAATAATATTTATTCACATTCAAAAATATATATTAAAACCAACCAACCAACAACAGTCATCTGGATTGTACACTTGTTACCAGGATATTCAGAATGAAGTCTGAAGTGTTATTGTATGCCATTTCAGTGTGACAGGGACCACCAAATGGGGGTGACTTTACTTACCACATCTGGAATATCACTGTCCACAGTGAAGTGGGATAAAGAATTCTCAACTTCAGTTTCAGCCTAGAATGAAAATTGATCATGAATTTGTTTCAAATTCCTGGAAACAGGGATTTGTAGTGGAAAGCCTGAGGGTTTCAGTCCTGAAGCAGCACCACTAAACATTAACAACATGTACAGTGACTTGCAGAAATCTAAAAATCTTTACTTGCACTAAAAACATTTTGAAAAAAATCAAACTCAGTAAATGGAAAAAGGCAATATCTACTCTTTTCAGAGCTCTCTCTCACCAGCACTGATGACAAATATCTCTTGGGAGTTCTACCTCTGTTATTAGTTCTTTGCTGGTAATGAAGTGCATCAGTGCTAATGGAAAGGAGGGGCAACAAAGAACTCCACTAAAATGTAGCAGATTGTATTCCAAAGGACATCTATTATTTATCGTATTACCAGGCAGATCTATGAGCATCTATGGGTTTCTCAAGTTAGGATTAACTGTGTGTCAAGACCACCCCTTCAAAAAAATATCTATAAATCCTTTAAGAAATCACATTTTTTCAGTGACAGTAGGTCACCCCTAGCAAATGACATCTAGCCTGGCTCACCAGCATCCTCTAATTTCAGTTTGATGGAACAATTATTCACACTGTTTGCTGTGACAGTGAGTGAAACCCATTGTTATCTACATGGTATAGCACTCATTTTGATCTAATTTCACCTCCCTCCTAACACAACCTTGGTGTAATCTGAAATTACTAGCATAAAAAAAATGCTAACTGAGGCCACCATGAGTTTCTAGAACAACATATACCCTTCAAAGAATTAAATCCCACATTATTTCAAGCTTCCCACTCTCCTGTTTTCATTATGTCCTTCAGTTAGAGGGCCTAGATAGACTATTTTTCATTGTACTACTCACATTTTAAACAGCAAAGTCACATGATGGTTTAGCATGTGGAGATGTATAATTTTGGAGGATACTGAAAATGAAGGCACTCACTGGCTACTTGCAGTCAAAGACCATGGATCAAATTTGTGTCCTGGCCAGATTCTAAACGTAATAAATACCATCAGCCTACCTAACATTCCTCTGGTGAGTTCAGTTGGAGAAATAACTCTTCACTTTCCCTTTTAAAAGGCTGAATGTGGAAATGTCAGACAGTAGCTGTGAATTTTTTTCCAGATTGGAGACTGTAAACTACCCCACCTCCCCAATACATCCATTAAACTATGTGATTTTCAATGGGAGTTCTAGCAGGTTCTGTGCTTTATATGCAGTGGGGTTGATTAGTTACCCATGGAAGCAGGGGATGTGACTTGTGCCCAAAAGAGAATTTACTTCTTCTGGCGCCAATTCAAAGAACTGATCTTAATCTTTACGGCCCTCAAAGTTGTCTAGCATGGAGTGATTCTTCAAGCATGACAAAGCTGTGCTCCTCTGGGACAATACTGCTAGCTGTGCCTATACTGGAACATTTGGGAGAGAGAGATAGGATTCTTGGTGGAGGATCCTCACTTTTGGAACTATTTACCTGGGGAGATAAGATTGACCCCATGCTTAGCCAGTTTTCAGATACATTCCACATCTCAGCCTTTCCCCAGAAGCTTCCCACAATAACAAAATCTTACATAATAGTAATAGATACATAAGCTCAATAAATACATGAAGCTGGAGCTACGAACAGTGAAGACCAGAATCCACTACGATCAATCCACTGAGATTCTTTGGTTCTTAGATACTTTAGTGCTAGATGATTTAGGGAGAGAGATTTTTGCAGGTCTTTAGTCTATACATGACTAGTTCTTTAGTTTTAGTTAAAAAGTAGAAGTGATGTTATGACCATGAATAGAAACCAGTATTCAAATTTGGGCATCTAATTCTGGATTTGGGCATCGTAGGTTTTTTTTATTGTGTCACATGAGTTAAGCACACTGACTTACTGTTGTGAATGGTATAAAGCAGCCCTAATGGTCTAGTAGGACATGAACAACAATTCTTCTAGGTATTCCTTCATATGACATATCATTAACTGTGCTTTAATAAATCTGATTCTGAATTTACCTAATCTGGAGATTAACACATTTTAACTGTGTCCTACTTCAGCCCAGTGTATTTATACAACAGACCATAATTGTTTGAGTATATCACTTTTCCCTTTAAATATTACAATATTAAAAACTCTACTTAAGCCACATGAAAAATTCATCATAGACATATAGGTGCAGGGAAATTCATAATTTAGATGGAAAATCCAAATGGCTCCATAGTTTAACTTCTGGCAACCCTAGTTTTTTCTCCTGAAGCTTTCTTTCCCACTCCAAGAGAATGGGGGTGAGGATTTTTAGGCTTGAATTTAAATGTCCTTAAATTCATATCAGAACTTTGTTACGTAAAAATCGTTGTTTGAACTTGAATAGTCTCTTTTATTTAGAATGTGTCACTTTCACTTATATCCTCATACCAAAAGTGGAAAGGTCCTATGGAATTTAACAGAGAATAACCACTTTTCTATTGAATTGGTAAATCAATCCACAGAACTATATAGCAGGGATATAGTTTCTATTCCAGTTATATAGTATAAAAACATGTTATAGAAAAATAAAATTTCATTTAAAACCCTACTGGCTTCATCTTTATTAAATTCTATAGGACTTTTCCATAATGGTATGCCTTAAGGAGGCAGATTCTCACCGGCACTTTTGAACCAAAATACATACTAAGGTGCAGTCTTTCATTTCAACTGAAGTGTTCAGTAATTCAGGCGCTTTGTGTTTAAGCTCTGTTAACCGCAAGGAGTGATGGAGTGTGATTGCCAACTGGTGTATATTCTAGGCTGAAAGTAAGCCCCCAAATACCAAGGATGACACCAAGAATCCAAGGCAGTCTCTTTAATGCTAAAGAGACTTTTCTAGGACTGTTGTCCACCATCAAATGCTCCTAAGGGACCAGCAGGAACACAAACTGTGGGCTATGACCACAGAGGCAGATGCATAGATAGCGCCTCCAGAAGACCTGGTGGCATCTGAACCCCCAGGTCCCCTTCCTTCATGCAAGCCCATGTGAAGAATGCAGAAAACCACTGTTGTAAATCCCTTCCCCTCCTCCCCATCTTAGAATGAGGGATTTGAACATGAATCTGCCACCCCTCAGGTGAGTGCCCTTGTCACTGGCCTCTCCCTCTTGAGCTAATAGAGAACTCTTGTTGCATGTCCCTTTATCCTCTGTATGGGTTGGTCATTAAAAGGGAAACATCACTTTCTCATACACACAAATCCAGTATGTTCCAGAGGTGAAGAAGGGCTCCAGCTGGGGCCCGAGGATCATGGTGAGGGAGTGACCCATTAGACCACCATTCACCTCTGGTGCAGAAGTAAAGACATGTAACAAAAGGAGAGGATACAAACACTACATTGACTTTAATTTTCCTAAACTGAATTGTGGTGGTGGAATCTGAATTCATCGCTAATATCACCTAGCAGAAAGTCTATCCAAGAGAGTTTTGCTTAAGCGGGGATGGGAGGGGTCACCTAGACTGTTCCTTGGACAAAGGAAATAATGATCACTGCCAATTGGGAAAGTCTGTGGGCAAATACTCATTGTTATATGACCAAACATCTTTTAGTGGCCAGCAGTATTCATTGCACAGGTGAGACAAATAATTAAGAATCAAATAGTACAAAAATCTTCCCTTTATTTTTAGTCATTTAACAGCAGTTTTATGATAATAGGCTCATCTGAAGCATGACTGTAACTATTACACAGCTATCTCTGGAAAATATATATTTAAAAATATGCAGCAATTGGAAAAATTATAATAATTCAGCTCTCAGCATATAACAATGTCATTTCTGTTAGATATTCCCAAAAAGTGCTGTGTTCAGATAACACAGGGCAGATTTTCTGGGTCACTCGTTAGTGTACAGGGGTGAGGAGTGTGACTTGATTTTGATTCCAGGGAGATGACTGCTCCCAACATTCAGTGAGCTTTTGTAGCTCTTAGCTTTGGCTACCTTTCTAAGAGATACGCTATGGTCAAACACAATTTATGAGCTTGATGCAGAAATAGGATGATGTTCTTTGGCCTATGTTATGCAGAAGATCAGATTAACATAATGGTCCCTTCTGGCCATAAAGCCTGTGAATCAGAGCTTGTAGTGCATTACATCTAGTGTCTCTAAAACTCACAGGTAAGCAGGAATCAGATGCCTGGTTCAATATTAGCCCTACTATTACTGTTGGTTTTATTTCACAATCAGAGATACCGACATTCCTTAGCAATATTTGTACAAAAATTATTCAAGTGGCTCCCATTCTGGCAGAACAAGTCACTGGAAGGAGTTAACTTAGAACGGTGGATCTAGTATGCAACAGCTTTATAAACTTGTTGCCATTTCATACGGCTGGGAAGTGAAGAACAGAATTCAAGATTTCCTCTTTCATAATATTTCTATCTTTGTCAGTAAGCACCATGTTTTAAAGGTGAACTATAAAGGGTTTTTATTTTAAGGTTTAAAAACATATTTTTATACAATACCAGGGAGATGAAGACAACTGATCAGGGACTTTCCGCCCAGACTGCCTGGCTTGTCTAGGGGACAGAGCCACCAACAAAGGACTCCTATTCTAGCTCATTTACTCTCACCATTGCAAGTTGTTCTTTCCTCCTCCTCCAGTACATGGGGAGGTGCTAGGATCCCAAATGGGGATCTGGGATCATGTGACATTAAAACTGGAAACTTGGGCAACTAGGGTGCAGGATGCAAGTTTAATTTGGAGAGCATAGTACAGGAGTTCATTTGACAGTGAAGGACTGTGCTTTGGATGTGCAATCACATGCTCATGTCTCATCTGTCATGCCATCTCTGGGAGAACCATCAGAAACTAGACCAAGCATTACGAGAGGAGTCAAGATCAGTGATTAGTCTGTGGACCCAACTTAACACACACTGCCCAGGAGCCATTTCTATTGGGAGGAGGGGTTCCCTTCCCCGCTAGCCCCCTGCGAGTTTGTGTCTGGGAGGTCTCATGAAGGTGAGTAGGTGTATGTGTCTTGGAGAGAAGTACTAGTGTGGAATGAGAGTTTAGATGATAGAGAGTGGAGACCAAGTACATGTTGGGGATCTCACTGAAGAGAAAAAATAAAGGACTGATGGAACACAGACAAAAATTTTGATTGGAAATATAGAAAAAGGAGGAGGAAAAGATGCACCAAGAGCTCCAGCCAAGGAGAAGGAAGAATGGTGGGGAAGGAAGGAGTGAAGGAAACGAGAAAGCGGAAAAAAACCTAATGCAATCGAGGTCCATAACATATCCCAATCTGACCTCACAACAATGGAGCTATTACTCATGATTTATGCCAGCATAAATGAAATGTGAATCAGGCCAGGCAAATTTAAATATATTAACAGAAAACTCAGTGCCAAAAGCGTTACATTAAATAAACTACTTGAAGAATAAAATGTGGGAAGGGATTGAATAGTGGAATGGGGTTGAGGTAGGGGCACCTTACTGGCACAAGTGAATTGTGTAGCAAAAAGAATATCCTACAAGTTGCAAAGGTGGTCAAAGTAAAAAGGAAAAACTCCTGCTGTTGGCATTGTACCTAAATGGATGCAAATACAACATGCTTTCTCCTTGCAACACTTTTATTTTAACTACACAGCCCCCATGCAGCTTAGTGCCCACAAAAGCAGAAGAAGTGAAGCATTTCTAAACCTGCATGTTACAATACTGCCATTATCAATTTCCTTCAGAGAAAATCTTCTCTTATATTATGAGAAGGGATGGGAGGTTTTAACTTGCTCAATAAGTTAATTCAGTTGAACTTGCTGGTTTTAATGTTACTCTTGAAAACTTTGCAACTGGCATCTCTTTGTTCTATGCAACTGTTTTATACAGAGCTGTTGGGATCTTCTGATAAGCAAAATAGGGAGTAAATTTCACTGTAACATCTTTACAGAATACCCCATTCCTCCAGATGGAACACTAATCATTATGCACAAGATCTAAAACTCACTTTTGCATGGCTACAGAAACTGTAGAGTGATGTTCTTGGAAGTTAATGTATATCCCAGGTGAAGAAACAATAGCCTATTCAGCAGTTCAGGTGTGTCTGCCATTTTTAACATTACTTGCTTTGGAACCCTACTTTTCAAAATCCAACAGGCAACATCATCACACTATCTTGATAACAGGCACAGATGTTCCTGTCTATCAGGCTAACATCCTACTCACTCAGGAGATGTTATCCTGATTTCAGTAGTGCATAAGTACAGTGAGTGCAAGGTTTAAATGGACACTGCAACACCACTAACGCTATATTTTTGCACAAAGTTCCTCATCTGTACTACTTTGGTGCTACATCCGTTGACATTTGTGTGACTGGGCATTTTATCAAATAAACACATTTCAGGAGTGCTGGTGGCTGCCAAAACAATATGTTCTGTTGTAACAGATAGGAATTAAGAAGGTCAAATAGTAGGCGATAAGATTATAATTCCTAACATTACAAATACCTATAATGATGATAATGAATGTGAAAATAATTTGAATCTCTGCTTATATGGAATATTCTCCATGCCTTTAATAATTTGCATCACCAGTCTTTAGGTCTCCTCCATTTCTGGTGGATCTCTTCCTCCCCTCCCTCCCACCCCACAAATGAAGTGACTGGACTAAGCACATTACTTAAGGCAATACAGTGCTATAATTTATATTAATGACATATTAGTATTTTCAGTATTATTGAAAGGCCTATGATATTTCTTTGGGCATAAGAATTCAGCATACACAGAAAAAGCATTCCTGGGAGACAACTTTGGAAAGCCTTCTGTAGTCAAACAGGTTCCCACCTCAGTCAGAAAGGAGTTAAAGAGCTCCTCTGGGCATGATCAGAGCCAAGTCAATGCACCGGAGAGACCTATCAAACCTTGAGAGGGGCAGCTTCTTAAAAGGAGGGATCCCAGCTCAATGCGTTCAGAGATAAGCAGAGGTAGAGCTCCCTAGTTCCACAGTGCAGAGACAGCTTATGGGGAAGACATCTGAAGAGGCTCTGGCACCTGGACACGCTGGAAGTTAGACAGACCTTCTTTACTTTGTTTCTCCTTTTTTCGTTTAGAACCCAGGGTGCTCAGCCTGGGTCCTTGGATACAACGGGTTAGGGGCCCAGGCCCCCCACAGAGGCTCTTTCCATGCAGGAAATTGCTGGTAAGCCTGGATGGTTTTGTGGGCTGCAGTGTTAATTGATTTTCCATTTCTGGACTGCTTTACATCTAGAGAGGGGGTTGCTACCTCCTTAACACTTAAGGCTGGAAGCTCACATTCCAAATTCTAAACTGGCTCTGCAGCAATGCCTACAGCCAGAGAAGGATGTCTGTGACAAGTGAGGTACTAGATGGCCCTTTCTGGTCAAACTCTATAAACATATCAATACAACAGGAAAGAAAAGAATAAAAATGTAAGAGGAAACTAATCTTTTGGCTCACAATTGTCTCATCAGTGCTTTTTGCACAGTGGGTAATTGCAATTCATTTTCAGAGGAAAACCCCAATATCTAGAAAAGACTAAAATAACAGATTTTCCTCTTAATTTTTATTTGATTGCAGAGGGCTTGTGTGGAAAGATATTCATGTATGTACAAGTGAACTGTAGAAATTATGTCACATGGAGTGTTTAGAAAACACATACAGTACACATTCTATGAAATCCTTCGTCATGGTAGATGTAACAATAGACCTTAGTAGACATGAGCAGATGTTATTCTGCATACATTATGTTTCATTAGTGTTTAGAAATTCATGAGGTCTTTTGTAGGTTTTTCTAAATCTTCAAATACAGCTGCAGCTGCTCTATTCAGAATTATTGAAGACATCCTCACATCTTTACTTGAATTTCTGCAAATGGAGAAGGCAACACTAAGATTGTGCACTCATTCTTATGGTTTGTATGAGGATATCAAAAAGGCCAACTACTGTGGCATACTTTGTCCAGGACTCCATGTTTAGAAATACTCTTGTAAAAAGCTTTCAGGAGATGCATGTTTTGGTGGTATTTTAAACTGAGGTCTCAGACGTTTTTACTTGTTCTGAATATCCTATCATTATTTTCTGATTTTATAAAATAAAGCTCAAAATATCAGCAATAGCCCAGAAATTCCATTACTACATTACAGTATTGCATGCTAAAAAATATATTCTGGTCAGGTGAAACAAAATCACATTGCAGATGGCTACATTAGAAAATATGTATTTGATCAAATACGTTTAAACTCCACTAAACTTGAATCTTTAAAATCAAATTAAGTTGTTTTACACCAGCGTAGCTGCAGTCCTTTCCCCATTTTGATTGTCCAGCTGAACTACTTAGACCTTTGCTCATTTCCTATTTTTATGGGCTTGCTTTGTCTTTTAGTTTAATTCATTGTTGGTGTTATTCAGTCTGTTACATCTACTGCTAATCTTGTCATGTAAGCATGTATTAATTCCCAGTATCAACCTGCTGCTTATCTTCTTGATGATCCCCTGAACAGAAAGAATTAAGCATTCTGCTTACCTTCCCTCCTAAAGATGTGACAGTATATCAACCTCTAGTCCTTGATCTGTCTGAAGAATGTTTGAAAAACACAGCGTTTGGCTTTTCTTTTCTTCTGATGATGCAAAACAATCACCGAAATGCAAAGGCATCACAGTGATAAGTGATCAGATAGGGCACTTGCTTAACAGAAAACTTCTATAGTTCGTGACAAAAGGTTGCCTTAACTATAACTTGTTAATTAACTCTTCATTTTAGAAAGTCCACTTATAGCATATGCAAATTAAATTTTAAATGGAGGATATATTGAAATATGATGGATGATTAAGTATCTTAAATGTCAGAATACATACACCATATACATAAAAGATCCCTTACTGATAGCATATTCTATTAACATCTAACAGCAAGTGCACAATTTGAGAAGGATGAAAGCAGGAGCAAAATCTAACCAAATAATAAATAATAATAATAATAATGAGGGTGTGGCAGACACATAGGAGAAGAATTACCCATGCAAAGAGCTTGGTATTAGTCTTACAATCAAACTCGAGAATTAGCTGTCAGCACGTGACTGTTTCAGTTTACAAAAAGTGACTAAGCAGGCGAGCCTTCTTAACTGGCCTGATGGTTTCCTATTGGTCAGTGTCTTCTCCTGGCTCTTCTAGGCTTCTGGAGGACTAAGTATGTTGGTAGCCTGGCCTCAGTAGGTTTTCCTTGTGCAGGGTTGTGAAGAAAGGGGAGGTTCAGAGTGCTGACATCTCCAGTCAGAGTAGATAAGGCCTGACTGACCCTGTCACAGGGGGATTTCAATTACCTCCATGCAAACTAATCAAATGGCACAATGGAATAAAGTTAAGTGAAAATTTTGCAACATTTTAAGTACTCATTCTTAGAGCAGCTGGTTCTAGAGCACACAGGAGAGGTTATCCTTAGTCTTAAGCAACACAAAGAAGCTAATTCAAGAATTACTAGTAATGGGCCACTAAAGCTATGCCTACACTAACAGCATTTACCAGGACAGGATTATCAATATATTCTATTTGCAAAGCACTCCTAGTGTGTGGACACAGCTACACTGGTACAGTAAATCTATCCCCCACGAATGAAACAAGCTACATCAGTAAGAGCTCAGTTTTGCAAGAATGGCTGTGGCTATACCAGCAATGTCTGCCAGCCCAGCTATGTCAGTCAGGGATCGCACCTCTTCACACCCCTTCCCAACAGAGCTATGTAGACATAGTCTAAGTAACAGTGACCACAATATTATTTGGTTCAGACTCACTGGGGCAGGTAGGGTCATTCAGTGAAATTAAAATGTGGGGAATTCAAAACCAGTAAAAAGGCAATACTTTACCCACACATGTAATTAGACTGGAAGTCACTGAGCTCAAGAATGTAACAAGATTCTAAAAGGAATTGGATGGTTATATAGATATCCAGGGTTAGCATGATTAATGCTAACAAAACTTTTGGAAAACCTCATGTTTCAGGGCTTAAGCCATTCTCGAACTAGAGATCTGGAAGAAGCTTAGTGTCTGGAGCGATTATCCCACCTCTGCCTAATGTGCATGATTCTTAAACCTCCTCCAAAGCACCTGGTGTTGGCTACTGTCAGAGAGGATAGTGGATTGGCAGGACCTCAGATCTGATCCGCTGGTACAATTTCTATGTTCCTGTTTGCTTTTGTACAATGTAATTCATATTACAGTGCACTATATAAATCTGTAGTCACCCTGCTACTGTAATTTTGCTTCACATACATTCAATAAAATGACAATTTCAAGCACTACTATATTGACAGAACATTTATTTCATTGTATTATACTTAAAAGGGAACATGTTTTTTTAAATTACTTTCTTGATCTTTCCACAATGCCATTTGTCTGCAATCAATGTCCCATTTTTGGCCCTCTATCACATCCTCTCATTGTATTTCCTCCTCCCCTCCTCATGTTCTTTTCCTTGAGGTACATGATGTAAACTGGAAAATTGAAATGCATGCACAGACTGGCTGATTGGTTTTTCCTTGCCCACAGTATTCCTACTATATAATCTCTCAAGGTAGCCATGCCATTATATTGAATGGCATCTTTACCACAGGGAACAGTTAAGGATAGAGCTCTATCTCTGTGTTAATAGAATGACTGATGAAGAATAAAAAGAACATGCTGATACACAGTAAGAACTATTGCCCCACGGAAATAAAAATGTACGCTATGGTGTGCACGTGTGACCAGATTGTACATATGATCCATGCTTTGATCCTACTGATATATTTACTATGGTCCTTGCAGATTTATTTTTAACTTTTGGTTTCCCGCAGATTTCAGTGCATTCAGCCTTTTTGTGTTCTCACTTCAAACATTTTATTAAATTATTTTATATTTAGATCTTTATCCACTTTCCTGTTTTCCCAGTGGGCTTCTTTAAAATTCAGTTAGCTTTGTGTTGCCTGTTTTTTCTCAGCAACATGAGTTGGTTTAGAGACCGAGAAGGGTGTGGGTCAGTCTGAACTTGCAGTACATCTTTCATGCGAAAACTGCAGTCTATTCTGACTTCTCGTATTCACTTTCTAAACTGGTTTCTTGTGGTTCAGCATTCCTTTTAGTAATTTCAGCTTATTTTACTCACATCCCATGTTGAGCACTGGTATTTCTTGCAACATGCCCATTACTTTAGTCAATTAGAGATGTTCATTCAGCCTGATCCCATCATCCTTACACCAGAAGTCCCACTTATATTTTTCCTTGCTGGGGAGAGATAGGAATTTAGTTACACATCACAGATTCTTTTATCTGATATAAAACGAGTAACAGTTGCACCCAGAGCCATCCCTTGGGTACAGCGAATTAGGGCAACCACTCTGGACCCCATGCTTTGGGGGCCCCCCATGGGCCAGTGCGATTGCCCGGCACGGTCAGTCCCAGAAGTGATAGATTTGTCACTTCCGTGCTGGGCCCCACACCCTCTTAGGGTTGCAACCAGGGCCATCCCTTCTGGTGTGATCTCTCAGAGAGCCTTCACATGACATTATATTAAGGGGCCAGAATGATAACTCTTCCCTCCTTCACCCCAAAATGGAATCCTCAGTTGAGTAGGAAGTAATGGTGGCACTATACTCCAGTTATGCTCCATTCCCCTGGCATGCCCCCTGCACTATGGCTGGGAGGAGTGGCATACAGATGTTTCAGGGTGGAGCAGCTCAAACCAGGTGGAACAGTTACCAGCATTTAGCTCCATCTGTCTTCATTCATTTAAACCAACAAAATTTAAAAAAAAAACCCAAAACACTGTTCTTATTGTTCTAAGCTTTTCCTATATGGTTGATAGAAAAATGTAATGCCTAGTCTAGACACAAGTTTGTACTGGTGTAGTTAAACTGAGACAGATCTCTCTGCATAGACACTCTTACTTCAATTTACCTTGAACCTGTTCCTAATCAATTTAAGCCAACTGAAATAAAAAGTGCCCAGGACAGCCTTTTGTAGTGGATTAACTAAATTGGTCTAAAATCTCACCTTAAGTCAAACCCGTGTAGCTCTCTGTGTAGACAAGTCCTGAGATACTTAGATCCTGACCATCTGAAATTCTCACTGAGTTTAGTAGACGTCACTAGTCCTCAACACCTCTCAGGATCAGACCTTTAAAGTGAAAAATTTGTACCTGGGCCTCTGCTGACTTCTGCCAAATGGGTCTGATAATGCAAGGTGCTGAGCCCTCATGGAAAGTACTTAAACATCCTGTTATCTACCTCTTGTGTGGAGCACAGCACCTTGCATGGTCAGGGCCATAGAGTTTTTTCAGCAGTAGAAACTAAAAAGAAAATATCATCCAAATGTCTTGCACAGTATACATTTGCATTTGTGTTGTATTACACTTGCATACAACTTAGACTGATCCTGCATTTTGTCTACTGTCTTTACAGGGAACCGATCACTGCACTATGCAGGCCCAACACTATAAAAAGTCAATGGGGTTATCAGTAGCAAGTGTTTGCAAAATCAGGAGCTAGATAGTTACATAGCTGATTTTTTTTTTCTTCAGTTTAGCCATGTAGCAGATAAAATGCGTTGAACTCATTTGGGTGTCAGGGTAATGATTTTGATCACCAGCATTTGTTTTTCTGAAAGCTTCCAATCGTCACAAAATGTATTGGAGTTACTGAGAAAATGGCAACATGCCAAATTAGAAAGGCAGAGAGTTCATCTGAGGAAGATAACTTCCAACTGTCAGCTTTTCCCTCTCAAATACATGGAAATCTTTCCATTGTGAAAGAACACACAAAAAGCCTTTTCAGTACAAACCGAGGTTCCCTTTTGCATACAACTCCCCTTTGACTTCACACTGAGAAGCACTGCCACATCCGGAGCAAATATTTTATTCTTCAGGGATTCACATTATTCTACTACTTGATGAAGCCAATATTAGGCTTTACATACTCTGAAAAGGACATCAGGAACACCAGGAATTCTGCCACAAAAGAACTCGTGTTTGCTTTGCACCTACTGTATTTATAGAGGTTTAGGCTTTTAAAAAAAATGCCATCAAACCCTTTGAAGGGAAGTAAAACTTCTATGGCTTTCAGGAAAAAAGAATAAAGGGTTTTGCGATCCTGGACAATGAGCTAAATAGAGAGAAGTTTTGATATACCTTACACAATAATTGTCCTCCTCTGACTAGGCAAATGTATTTTAGAGCTTAATAAACAATATTGACTTATTATACATATAAAATTAACAACATTAAGTCATTGAGGAAGGCAGGTTTATGGCAGGCCAAGTCCGTAGTTCTCTTCATCCAGTAGCTACAAGCCCCTGGAAGGAGATGTACAGGGAATCGCACAGTGCCAACTCCAAAATCAAGGTCCGGAATACTAGCCACAGAGAGGTTGTGGAACAGCCTCACACCTTGTTTATTCAGGATTTATGTGAGTATGGAATGCCTTCCAAGCAGAATGATGCTTTACTTAGGAAGGTTTGCTCCAAAAATACTGAGCTCCTTGCAAAACTGAATGGATTAATGGGATTTGTGTTAGTTTGACTTCATATGTATCTCTGAGGGGCCAATGGGATTTCTGTGCATGTATCTCAGGGCAGTATTTGGCCCTTAGAATCATTATTATTAGTTTATGGTAGTGCCCATAGTGTGCTTGATGCATTCAAGACACACAAGAGGGCATGGTTCCTGCTCCTTAGATCTAAAGCCATACGGACAGAGGTTAGGGGTAAAGGGTACAGTGGTTGAGGTTGTGCTTGGCCACGTCTTGACAAAATAAGGTTAATAGAATTTTAGAACACATCCCCAAACACTCTAACCATAACTCAACTAGAAACCATATGACTTGGCTTAACAGCCTCGCTTTTCGTTGTACAAAAGAATGAGTGTGTTCGTACTGCAAGAAAGGAAATGTTGATTTTACTGCTGCTTATCTCAAGAGAGGCAACTTTGGAATGTCTATTGATCAAAAAATAAAAACAACTTTGGCTTTAAAAATAATAGCCCACAAGTTAAGTCTCAGTTGCATGTACTGTACATTAAGATAGTCTTTAGGCAAGTCTCAGTTGCATCTATGTTACTATTGCTTTCACATTTGCTCTCTGGATTTTTGATGCTATTCATTATTCACTGAACAGGAATTGTTAAATAGCAGCAGCTGTCCTAGCATAACATGCAGGCTACTCAGACCAACAGGAAATATACTTACAGGAATATAAAATGATGCTGCTAAAGCTTCATCCTTACATCATGCCTTTCATTCAGAACAATCCTAAGGTGCCATATTGGCTAGTAAGTAGCGGTGTGTTTTTAGTGGCTAGAGGGATTAAAAAATACTGATTTTCTGTTTCTTTAAAGCCTAATGAAAACTAGCCAAAATAGAACTTCCCTAGTTAATATTTTCTTCACAATTAGAGAATGAGAAAAATAATTTCAAAAAGAGACACAATGCATGTTTGCTACTATTTGTAGTATACCTATGTTTTCTGAACACACACGGTATCAGTGGCTATGTAGACTCTCTCCTCAGACCCTACACTACCAGCTCTCTCTCTTCGAGACACCACTGACTTTCTGAAAAAAAATTACAATCAATTGGTGGTCTTCCAGAAAACACCATCCTAGCCACTATGGATGGAGAAACCCTCTACACCAACATTGCACACAAAGATGGAATACAAGCTATCAGGAACAGAATCCCCAATAATTTCATGGCAAACCTTGTGACTGAACTTTGTGACTTTGTCCTCATCCACAACTATTTCACATTTGGGGACGAGGTATACCTTCAAGTCAGCAGCACTGCTATGGGTACCCCCATGGCCCCACAGCATGCCAACATTTTTATGGCTGACTTAGAACAATGCTTACTCAGCGCTCATCCCCTAGAGCCCCTACTCTATTTGTGTTACATTGATAACCTCTTCATCATCTGGACCCATGGGAAGGAGGCCCTTGTGGAATTCCATTAGGATTTCAACAATTTCCACCCCACCTCCAACCTCAGCCTGGACCAGTCCACACAAGTGATTCACTTCCTGTACACTACAGCGCAAATAAGAGATGGTCACATAAACACTACCTCATACTGGAAACCTACTGACTGTTATACTTACCTATATACCTCCAGCTTTCATCTAGACCACATCACATCACATGATCCATTGTCTACAGTCTAGCTCTAAGATACAACTGCATTTGCTCCAATCCCTCACACAGAGACAAACACCTACAGGATCTCTATCAAGTGTTCTTAAGACTACAATACCCACCTGCTGAAGTGAAGAAATGGATTGACAGAGCCAGAAGGGTACCCAGAAGTCACCTACTACAGGACAGGCCCAACAAAGAAAGTAACAGAACTCCACTAGCCATCACCTTCAGCTCCCAACTAAAACCTCTCCAGCACATCAAGGATCTACAACCTATCCTGAAGGACAATTCCTTATTCTCACAGACCTTGGGAGACAGGCCAGTCCTTGCTTACAGACAGCCTCCCCCAATCTGAAGCAAATACTCAACAGCAACTACACACCATGCAACAAAAACACTAACCCAGGAACCAATCCGTGCAACAGATCCCGTTGCCAACTCTGTCCACCTATCTATTCAAGAGACACCATCATAGGACCTAACCACATCAGCCACACCATCAGGTGCTTGTTCACTTGCACATTTACTAATATGATCTATGCCATCATGTGCCAGCAATGCCTCTCTGCCATGTACATTGGCCAAATTGGACAGTCTCTATGTAAAAGAATAAATGGACACAAATCAGACATCAAGAATTATAACATTCACAAACCAGTCAGAGAGCACTTCAGCTTCCTGGACACTCAGACTTAAAAGTGACAATTCTTCAGCAAAAACACCTTCAAAAACAGACTCCAATGAGAAACTGCAGAACTGGAATTAATTTGCAAACTGGACACCATCAAATTAGGCCTGAATAAAGACTCAGAGTGGATGAGTCACTACAAGATCTAAAAAAAACAAACCCCAACCTAATTTCCCCATACCGTTACTCACACTTTGTGAACTGTTTGATTACTACTACAAAAGTGATTTTTCATCCTGTTTATAATAGCCCACTTTAACTGATTTGTCTCAACCCCTTTCCCCCTCCACTAGGTAAGGCAACTCCCATCTTTTCATGTACTGCTTATATATCTGTCACTGTATTTTCCACTCCATGCATCTGATGAAGTGGGTTTTAGCCCATGAAAGCTTATGCCCAAATAAATTTGTTAGTCTATAAAAGGTGCCACAAGTACTCTTCATTGTTTTTGCTGATATAGACTAACACGGCTACCACTCTGAAACCTGTATCAGTGGAGATGACCTTGCTGCCATTAACTTCCATACCCAGTGTAACCATTAGGAGATGCTTAGGGCATATATAGAAATTGATTTTAGTGTACTGTGAATGAGACCAGACCATGCCATTAAGACACAGCTTGGAAGAGGAAGAGCAGACCTGCACTGCTCCATGGCAAGAATTGTGAGCAGTGCCTCCCAGACCTCCTGGGAATGCAATTATTTCTGCCCCTTAAGAGGATGCAGCATATACTCTTCTCCACAGCCACCCAGCTATGCTAGTTCTTGCAGAGTTGGAGATAAGGAGCATGCAGCATAACTCAGCCTTTTCCTGTCCCTTTTTGTCTAGCCTTGAGCAGACTGACAGTCTAAGGCAGTGGAAGGTCTGTGATGCAGGTTCTCCTGTTCAGTGCTCATCCTCACCCACTCCACCTTGTGCACCAAGTCACTTTTTGACCCGAGGCTAAAAACATTTAGAGACTTTCCCCAACAGCTAATATAGCACTTACGTCTAACTGAAGAGTGCAAATTATGTTATACAGATATGATCTCTACTGATGTGGAAAGAGAAAGAATGTTCTCTCCATGACGTTAACACTGTCTTGTACAGCTACTTTTGGAGCCTTCAACATAATTCTCTATGCAATTCATCCAGGTATCTGCTCTTTGTTTTTAGAACTCTGTGAAAAAAGATTGCACAGCACAATGAAGAAAGTAAACTCGACTTCTGTTTTAGTTATTTATAGATCACTTAGAGCCCAGCTCAGTAGGAGTTTTGTTGTTTTTTTTTTTTAAAAAGCCAATGTTTCAAAGCAAGTACGCCAGTACCGAGAGTGAGAAATCCTGGACATTTATTTTTAAAAATTCAATGGGACTCTAAGGGAAAATGTGTTACCCTTTAGACAGATTTATATAAAGTTATTCCTAGTACAGTTGCTATCATAGGCATATTGTTTATTTGTGTTTATTCCTTTTGGTGGCGGAACCAGAAGCACTATTTTTGTATTATTTATTTTTTAATAGTTGCTACTAAGCACATATAATTCAACCACTACAGGCATGGTTTTATTGCCCTGTACTACAATGACTATAATAGGACTGAATGTCTAGGAGCTTGTTTTTCTTGCTGTAGTTGTGTTCTCCCTTTTCCTTTCCTGTAAGATAATTAAAGGAAAAGTTTCTAACAAATGTGGCCTTCTGTCTGAAAGAGTAAAAAGTGTTCTTTGTCTCGCCTTCATGGCTTAAGCCATATTTGGCTTTTACAGGAGCGTTTGCTACAAATCTGCACAACCCACCCAGAGGACAGAAATGAATTTCTGGAAGGCAGACGAAGTGAAGCGTCGAATGTCGTGAAGAGTATGAGTGATGGTTTTCAATGTTCACAAAGCCATAATAACTATCCACTTCCAAAGCCACCCTAGCACTTCTGTTCCTCCCTTCATTTCCACCAACACAGCAGTTTATGATTCAAGGTGTCCTGAGCAGAGCATCACAGTTGTAATCGTAGATCCACTGGAGACAAACAAAATAGGAAAGATGTCATGTACTATCGTTATGAATGTATTTGAAATCCACAGTTACTGCAGTGATTACTACAGATATTTTTAAGTGTGCCTAGAAATGTCACTTTGACTGTTTTTAATGCTAGACGACAACAACAAAAAAGCAAGGAAGTGTTGTCATAAGAATTCTTGATGACAGCTCTGAAACAGAGAAGGGACAACAAAGAACCATCTGAACTTTAGGTCAATTCAGAAAGCGTATTTACTCACACAGGAAGAAATCCTGGCTCTGTTGAAGTCAATGAGAATTTTACCGTTGAGCTAGGAAAACGGCAAAACTTCCATGGACTTCAATGGGCCCAAGATACTGACTGGTCAATGAAGCCAACCTGAATGCAAGTGCTTACAGCTTTTAGGAACAAACATAAACCACTATGGACACCCAGGGCTGCTGAGCCCTAATCCCTACCATAAGCAACTTCATCACATAAATTTGTCCGTCTGTCTCAAAACTTAACAGTGCTGCTTCATCCAGCCCAGTGAGTCCAGGGACATAAGGAGTCAGCTTGACAGTGCTGATTGACCCGGTCCACTCAGACTTGGTCTGTTAATGTATGTATGTGTGGGTGGGTGTGTGCTCATCCGGTTTTGGAGCTGGAGAAACCCAGCCCTAGGGAACCTAGGTCCTGCAGAATAGCTCCATTGGAAGGGGACTTGCAGAAGGGAGAAGCAGAGCTGCATATGAAAAACACACGTGACATAAGCAGTACATTGATAGAATTACAGAATCCCTTTCCCCAGAAAAGTGACCTAAATAAATGAGCATTCCCCAAAGTAATGGGCAAATCTGGTAACAGAGGCTGTTCCAGAACCTCATCCATCTGATGGTTAAAAACCTTCTAATTTCCAGCATGAATTTGTTCCTGGCCAGTTTATATTCATTTCTTCTTGTGCCAACATTGTCCTTTTGCTTAAATAATTTTTCACGTTCCTTGATATTTATTCCCTGAACGTATTTATAGACAGCCTTCTTTTTGCTAGACTAAACAAACAAACATCTTTCAGAACACAAGCCCTTGGTTTTCCTGATCATCCTAGCAGCTCTTCTTTGCACCTATTTCAGTTTAAATTCCTCATTCTTGAACATGGGTGACCAGCATTGTACACAGTAGTCCAAATAAAGTCTTACCAATATCTTGTACAATGGTATTAATACTACTCTTTCTAGTAGAGTATATCAAGAGAGCATTTCCAAGATTCAAGACCGCTGGGAGCGCTGTGCTCTAGCATTGCCAGTGTAGACAATCCTTTACAAATGAAGCACTTGAAATTAAAAATAGCAGGAATCAATGGGAACACAAGCAGCAGCAAAGCTTCTCACCAATCAATTAATGCAACAAGCACTAACTCTGCCAAGCTACTTTTAAAACAAATTATCAGTACCTAATAAAAACAATCAGGTACATTTCAAATCTATGAAAATTAACCAGCCAGTTAAAGCAGCTTAGCCTATTCCAGCCAATAAAGGAGAATACTTTCTCATGCACTGACTCATGTATAATCCATTTCCCCTAAAAGTGTACACTAATTCTGACTTTAAAAGAAGGAATGGAAAAAGTATTGAAAATATGGAACAGCTAAATTATACTAAAGATTCAAACATCAATTTATGCTTCTAAATCTATGTATTGCTATTATAATTTCTCTTTACCCACTTCCTAATAAGAAGTCAAAGACACTCAAAACCAAAAATTTTATCATTGATCATGTTGTGGGGTGGGTTAAACCTTCTTGTTAAGGGTTAGGCAAAACTGCTGGCTTTCATGGATGAATGACAGAAGGTGACTGACAACAGCAGTCTCCAAACCGAAACCACAAGCACATTTTTTTAAAAGCAGAAGTAAGAGGCAGATGCAAGGCTACTCAGAACGTTGAGTGACTTAGGCAGAGGGGTTTGCTGGAAATTGCTTGATCAAAAGAGAGGGTGGTGCATCTGACCTAGTTTACACTGAAAATTGAGGCTGTGTAGGTATGTCGGTCAGTGGTATGAAAGCTATGCCAACCTAACCCCTGGCGTAGACCAGACCAGATGCACCACCCATGCTTCTGATGGAATAATGGTTCCATTGATGTAGTTACCTCATCACTCAGAGGTGGTGCTCTGCACCTACAGTAAAACTAGGGGTAAAAGTAACTGAGGACACTCACTGGTATGGGGGGGGACTCTGGCCCCCAGAAGGGGCAGGGCCTTGGGCAGAAGGGGTGGGGTTGGAGGTCAGCATCCCCCAGCCAGCCTTTAGCCCGCTCCACCTGGGACTCACATGTTGATTTAAAGGGCCCAGAGCTCCAGATGCTGCTGCTGCAGTAGCGACAGCGGCATCCAGAGCCCTAGGCCCTTTTAAAATTTCCAGCCCCAGGGCAGCTGCTCCCTTTGCCCCCCATGCTAGTGAGTGGCTGGACCATGGGGTGGGGAGGGGAGAGCAGGGATGTTAAAGCACTGCTGGGTCCTTTGGCCCGGCAGTGCTTTAACATTGCTGCCCTTTCCTCCCCTCCTCCCCATTGGTGGCCCTGCCAGTACAGACCATAACAGCAGGGGCACTGACAGAGGAGGCAAAAGGCAGAGCTTTAATGTGGGTTGGGTATGGACTGGTGCAGGTTCTTACCAGTACAGAGTCCTGGCCTGTACTGGCTCACTTTCACGCCTGAGTAAAACCCCTTTCAACAGTGTAGGCATCTATGCTGCTGTAGTCTGTGTAGTGCAGATATACATACTATGTGTGTGAGCACACAAAAGGAGAAAACAGGCTGGACAAGCACTGTATGTAACCTTGAGAGGAGGCTTCTGGGTCTGGTGTTGGTAAGAGGTTTTTTGCTTACAATTCCAAGCCTATCTCCTGTTTGGTTCCTCCTGTATTCTGTACATCCTTTGTAAATTAAAAAAAAAAAAAAAAAAAAGATTACATCAAAGAAATCTCTGATTATGATCAACTTCTCTTTCTCATTGGCAAAACCCACAATACCCTGAATTCAGCTAACAACTCAGGTGAAAAGGGGTAGCAGCCTTCACAGATAAGGAGTTTTTGGTCTTGCTGAGGAAGGGAAGAGATCCACATTCTTTAGAAATACAAAGTGCCACCCCCACCCCATTTGTTTAGCACAACATGTCCTTGACTTTTTCCTCTGTGGAATAGACACTGAGGAACGCTTCCTTTTATTTTTCTCCCCAAAAAACAGCTATGAACAGAAGATAGTGCTAAAAGAAGCAAAAACTGGAAAGACATAGAATTTGCCTTTACACCAGCAGAATCTACGCACCCACCCACAGAATGACAGGGACACAAAACACTTAAAACAGAATTTTCCAAAACATATTTTCTTGTGTCTAAAGGCCTCTCTCCCTGACTCCACTAGACCCCCTGCTAGGCATTCTGCCAGGAAGGAACTCCCCTCTCTAAAGCAGGAACTGAGCTATCAAATCCAGATTGACTGGGTTGTTTCCTTAACCCCTCCCTTTTCCCCCAGGCATTTCCCCTGAATGCAAGGTCAAAATCAAGGATAGCTCCCTACCCAGCTCTTGTGCTGGGCACTGGTCATCTCCAGGGGGCAAAGCTGGGGAAAGATTCCTCCAACTATGGACATGGAAAGAGAGCTGCATTTTGCTTTGGTTACATCAGCCTCAACATGCTTCTGCCTTGTGGGGGCAAGTGCAGGACTGAAGGATCTACCCACTCTAGCAGATCCTTGTCCCCCAGCCACATAACAGCTGTGCTTTGCTACACAAGGAACTCCCATAGAGAAGCTGTGCACCTCCTACAGAGCTGTTTAAATCCAAACTGCACCCCACATGTACGAGTTCTGCTACCAGGGCTCTTCTATGGCCACAGATGTGTGAGCTGAGTTTGCTATATATTTTCTACTTCCTCTCACTTACCAGCTTGCACAAAGACAGTGTTCACCTTACCGCTAGGAAGGCAGCTAACAGCATCCTTTTTGGCTGCAGTGCCAGTCCACAGCCAGCCACCAAAAGGCTAAAAGCAAGACAATTGTGGGTGTTGCATTCTGCATTACATCCCTTTAAAGCAACTAGTAGTCTGCTACAGCTATAAAGCTAAAATGATTATTATAATCAATAGCAGTCCCTGTGGAATCGAAAGCATCCCCTGTGCCGCATTCTCAGCCATCATGGCTAGACATGCAAGAGTTCTGAGATCATTCGTAGCCAATTGCAGCACATTTCAAGGGGAGCACAACATTTTACAGCCAGCTACCTGGCCAGAGATTTGTATTATAACTCTTAAAATGTAGAGCTGGTCACACATTTTCACACTAAACCTTTTCATTTAAGCAAGGTCTTCTTTTCCCCAAAAAATGATGTTTTACTCAAAAATTGAGACACTTGAGTTTTTTGTTTCCTAGGAAAAAAAGGCTTTTATTGCATTTTTTAAGATGTAAAATGATCGAATATTTATCAAAGTGTTTTGTTCACCAGCAACCAGGATTTCCAGGGTTTTTTAAAAATCCTACCACCACACAACACCAAACACAAACCCCACTCCACAGCTTTTCGTGAACTAAAGTTCTCAGTCATTTCAATAATGTTTATAGGGGAAAGTATTTGGGGAAAAAGTATTTTAAAAAAAATGATTTTCAAGTGGTTCCATTTCGAACATTTTGAAATTAAAAAAAAGGAAACTAAGTTTTTGAAAAACTAGTTTTGGATTCTCCCTCCTCCACAAACTCTGCTAATATCACATTTCTAAACCTTTAAAAATAAGTGATATTACTAGAAATTATATTTTTGTTGTGAATAACTATCAATTCTGCTTTAGCACTACTCTCAGTGTCATAGGGCATGCCTGCCCTGTAGTTTACCCTATGGACTTAGTGCGGCGCTGCAGATATTCCCTGCCTCAGTTTTCCTTCTCAGGAAGCCCATAACTCCATTTCAGGCCTTCTTGGGGCTGGCTTGTTACAAAACCTTACACAAAAAGAACAAAAAGTTCCAAATAAAGAAAAGGTGCTTCTAGCTGTCATGGTTCCCCTGAAACCTGCCCCCTAAATTCTGTTCTCAGGCTCCTCAAAGTTATTTCTCAGTAGTCTCTGTCTCTCCTGATGGCAGGAGCCCCAGCCACACTGCCGGAGCTGGATAATTGAAGAAACTATTGTCCCTCTCCTTACCAGGAGTCCCCAGCTCTCCTCCTGGAATTGGGCTTCAAATCACCTCAGTGAAATACTTTAACCAGCTTCTGCCTCACTACCCCTACTCAGCCCTCGGGCTCACAGGGTTTAACAACCTTCTCCCTGCTAGTATCTTCCTTGTTATTAGGGAGAAGACAGCATTTATGCTGGTCCCCTTCTCCCAGTTCATCCCCAGTTGTTTGGGTGAGAGGGGAGACTTTCCCTCCCCTCTTTACTGTTTCTTTAAGGACCAAGGATTAGGGAACCTAGTAATGAGATTCTCACAAACACTTCTTATTGGACTGCTTTCTCTCTCTCCTAGTATCTTCCAGATCCTTGTATCTATAATCAGATATTTCAGTTCTTAAAGAGCCATGGTAGGGAGAACAGACCATTAGGCAGTACTGCCCTTAAGGGAACAGCTACTCTGTCACACTCTGACAGTGTGACTTTAAAACTGTATTGAAACCCAGGAAACTAGTTTTATAAAGTATTTTTAAATGCATGGGAGGTAAAACTTAAATCCCCTGGGTGAGATATTGGCCCTGTTAAGTCAATGGCAAAACTCCTGTTGCTTCAATAGAGCCAGGATTCTGCCCAATTGCGTTAGGTACATGGGTGTGAGACTGAAGATTTGTATGGTATTTTAAAACACCAACTACAGATTATTCCCTCTTTTTGGCACCCAGGAGCTTGTTCCCAGCCTGAGTATTGGTGTATTCTGAGCTCCACCCTGAGATAAATGTGAGTGTATTCCGCCTTTAGTTCCCTTCACAGTCAGTAGCAATCAAAGGATATTGTGCATCTATCAGTGTGCAAAAACCGGTCCTTTATTAATGGTCCAGACCCAGAAAATGCAGATATTTCAGACTGCAGCTTAAATTGGTCTGGGCAGCTGAAATAATAAAGGTCAAAGGAACTACTTTCTAGTCTCCACTTCCCACGCATGCAGTGTTATCATTTACAATTAAACATGACATTTCAGTAAACAGTGCTCATGTTGAGGCTAATAGACAAAGCACACAAGATACTGCTATCAGCTGAAGAAAGAAGAGGTTGGGAGGGAAGAAGAGAGAACTGATTAAGCAAATGTTTCCGCTGGCAAAGAAAAAATACAGAAGTCTGTGGATTCACATTTAACTCCACCCAGACTAAACTTCTGATACGTTGCCCAACCTTATTCACTTTCATGGAGCTAATGCTAAAAGTCAGCTGTGAGAAAACAGTTACATTGATGTGGCTCCTTTAGACCACTGCTTGCCAAATAACTTAGTAAAAATATAAAATCCCACTGATTTTTGTTGCAATACATTACCTTTTATGTGTACAAAAAAGTGGTTTTAGCAGTTTTGAATACTTTACATGCAAGACTTTCCTGTATCCTTATATATAGTCTTAAATATGAGCTAATCAAGATAGGTGAAACTTCCATTTTAAAAAAAGAATACGGCATAACAGAAAAATTGAAATCATACATATAGACCCAGCACTAAATATTGCACTGGTTTTGAGAAAGTGTGCTCAGACTAGAACATTTCCTCCTTAAAGGCTAGAATGTAGCTCCCTCATTCTGCATCATCATTAGCATTTACTACAATTTACTTCAGTGGGACTATTCATGGCCTATGGTACTATTCAATTTGGCTGCCAGTATCACAGTCTGGCCTTTACCTAGATCTTCTACAGACCCCTGCATACACTGGATGACTGAAAAGAATTAGAATCTTGTTTTTGAAAACCCAATGTAGACAGGGCTTAAAAATGTGATCATTCTCAAAAAGTGACACCAAAAGGAAGGATACTTACCTACCAATTCATTTCAATGCTGAAAAAAAAGTCCCTACAATGTACATATTATTCACATTTTTTCCTGAATCCAAATAACTCTGTGGGCAAATTATCTGTCAGTTTTGACTACTCATGAACGTTAATGGGAGTGGCACATGTCAAGCGATCCTGCCCTTTGCAGCATTGGGACCTTAGTGAAGTCAATGCAGGTAAATACTATGCTTGGAGCAGATTTATGTCTTACAACAACAAATCAATAACCCATTAACCCCCTCTTTTTGTCCTATGATTGCTTAGGTATTAACAGGGCCACTCTGCCTTGAATGGTCTCTTACAATACATGCTAACTACTTATGCTAAACGATCTGGTCCACCTTGCATTCTGTGATGCTTTGAGTACCTTTCCCAGACCTGAAGAAGAGCTCTGTGTCTCGAAAGCTTCTCTCTCTCTCTCTCATCAACAGAAATTGGTCCAGTAAAAGATATTGCCTCACCCACCTGGTCTCTCTAATGCTTATTAGCAGGCATTTGCAGGCTTGGGATCCAGGCTGGGAGTCACACACTGAATCACCTCCCCCTCACCCCGAACTCTAATTGGTTAATAACATAGTAAAATCATCCTGATTGGTTAATTAAATCACACAGTTTTAATATTGTGCTGCAAAGAGCCAAAGGAGACACATTAAAGAGCCATTTGGAGCTCACAAGCCTCAATCTGAGTGTCTCTGTGATAGACATTAAAGGAATGAGTAGTGAAGATGTATGGCTACGTTACACCAAGTGTATTTTGGACCTTGGATTTAGTCCATTGTCCCACTCAGAAGACTTCAAAATATTCTTAAGAAAAAGAAAATCAGCCAATACCCGAAAAGAGGTTTAATCCTACAGACAGTACATCTTATTCTCCCCAAAACATACAAAACTACAACCATGAAAATCTAATCAGCCAAGATAGATAATGCATTTAGCGACTTAATGCATCAACACCTGTACAATATATACAAAAGTTTGCCTTTTTGTAACGTTTGCTTTGTAAATATGGCAGCATTTTAAAAGACACATTGAATCCCTCTCAAACATGTTTGTCCTCAGTAAAAATTCAGCTTTGACTATAAATAATACTGCTTCTAGCCACACTGTAAACTCAGCAGGAGCAGGCCCTGCAGTGCTGTGAATAAACATCTTGGTGTATGTCCTCTGTATATACTCAGCATGCAGTACTTGGTTGCTACCTCATATTTCTAATATGCCTGGAAGTTATTGCTTAAATAAAATAGCTTTCATAAGAACATGCAGTTCCCAAGAAGTGTATTTTGACATCCATAGTACTGCTCATGAATGCAGTTATTACCATCGTAAGCAAGCATCGGTTTTAAAATAGTATGTTGGTGATAATTTGTAGTTTACACCAGCATTTTAGGGTCACAACAAAAAAAAAAGAAAAATAGTTTTATGTAGACATTTTTAAAATGAAATATTTAATAAAAAAGAAAAATGTCTGTCTAACATTGCTGAGACATGCTCCAAGTTTAGAAAAGCAGGCACAAGCCAGTTCCTTAGAGACAAAAGGCAAACTGATGCCTCAGAAAGGTGGCAACAAAATTAAATGGACTACCACCTTGTTAAGAAGCTATTCTTTGGCAGGAAAAAGGGTGAGAGTGAGAAATTTACATTTTGGCAAAGAAATAACTGGAAGTTCCCGTCTCCCCAGACTTGCTGTCTCCTGAATCGGAGCTGGAGCTGATTTTCAAAAGTATAAAGAAAGGGGAACAGATGCCCCAAATCATCTCTCCCTTCATCTCTACTTATGGTAACACCACCACTTGAAAGACAAAGGAAGCATCACTGAACTGGGAAAGGATCTGGGCTGAAAGATTTGGCCAGTAAGACTCTCACCATATGTTCTAGCAGACCTTTTGGCTTTGAATTTACTTAGCTTGTTGAATTATGCATTAGTCATATTTTACCTTTTATTTCAAAGAAACCAATTCTCACTTGGATGCCTCTTCACTTGTAAACACTTAAAATCTCTTTCTGTAGTTAATAAATTTATTGTATTGTTTTATGTAAGATAGTGTGCTTGGATTGAAGTGTTTGAGAAACTCCATTTGAATTAACAAGATTTGTGCAGATCATTTTCTGTTAATAAAATGACAGACTATTAATGAGCCTGTATTGCCCAGGAGAGGGCTGGGCAGTGCAAGATGCACATTTCTGGGGGCAAGTCTGGGATGGGGAAAGTTGCTGGTGCTGCTCTGCAGTGTAATTCAAGGTGGCTGGCTGTAGCACTCTTGCAGTACAGCTGGGAGTAATTTACATGTTGGAGGCTGTGTGTGAGCAGGCCAGGGTTGCTGTCACAGCAAAGCAGTGTAAAAGTACCCCAGGATGGGGAAACTGGGGGGTGAGAAAGACAGCTGTTCAACAGTGCAGATTGTACCCTGGGGAGTGTCACAATAGCAACTATCACATTTATCATTTTTGTTTTCTTCATAGGAATTAGCAGCTTGCTTATACAGCATTTATTTTTTTAAATTATCTATTTTCTTGTGAACCTATGTATGAAATTAGGGACTAGGCAGACTTGTTTAAATGGTTCCAAAACAGAATATTCATGCAGCTGTAAAGTACTGTTGTTGTAGCCAGAGTCTTATGTAGTAGGGGTTACCCATGATTATGTTCTCTTTCAATTAGAATGTTTAAGTTTGGCAGGCTTGTTCTTGTGGACAAAAGTACTATGCTATCATTATGTTTTGGCCTACTCCAGATGGTTTGAGCTGGGATTTTAACATTCTATAATCTTCTTAATAAAAAACATTCGGGGTTTTTAAAGAATGCTTCCTCTATGGTGGATGTGAACACTACACAGTATGTATGTCTCATGCACGTATGATATAGTAGCATGGCTGTTAATTTTCAGCCAATGTTTGCAATATAACTTTGGCTCATATTGTGCAATCCATTTTTTATTCCAATGAGGAGCCTGACTTTAATATTAAAGACACAACGTGGCCCTCTGACAGTTCTCGGGATAGCCAGGGCTGAGAGTCACCTTGTTGCACCCCTGCCTCCAGTGAGATGGACACTTGCCTGTGCTTAGCCATGTGCTAGCTCCCCGACTCCTCCAGTGTGTTGCCAAGCATTCTCCTCTGGGCTAGGCAGGTTAACAGATGTATCAGTGTCCCTGAGCCCCTTGAAGCTTTCCCCTGTAGTGTCGAGCCACTTACCCATTGAACACTCGCAGAGTACCAGGTGTGCTATATTTGTACACACCTGTTGATTACTGATTACTCTCGCCCCTTGCTCCACCGATATGGCCACCAGGTGCCCGTTATCTACCGGGTGATGAGCGTTGGGGTAGGGCGGAGGTTCGATCACTGGATGCCCTGGGGGGGGTGTCAAGTGCCCACGGGTAGCGACGGAGAGCACGCAAGCAATCACTCTTAGTGTTCAAGAGAATGAGGGTTTATTAAATGAATCACAGATAGGGATAAGGGATAACACGATTAGTTACATCTGGGGCTTACAATACACTACCAAAGCAAATAATACAAATACTGCAATTACAAATAAAAGCTGGCCCTGGTATTTTTCCAAGTCCCAATAGTTATTTAGGTCGTTCCAGGGGTTAGTAGAAGTGATATTGGTGCTATTAGTAATCATAAATGCAGCAACTAATTTCCCTAAATAAATTGTGAGGCTCAACTGATCCCCCTTGCTTTCAAGAGTTCCTGGTCAACGGGTTTCCCCTAGCAGGAATCTTGGGGCGGCTGGAATCAGTCTTTGCCTCTTATCTATCAGTACAGAATACTTAACAGCTAATTATACTTACACATACAAACCACAACAGTTTCATTACGGCCGGCAAGCGGTTAGGCTTCAGGAAACGCGTGAGCCGAGAGAGTCCTCAGGGTGATCAGGCCTGGATACGGTTTCGACAGGAATTCGGGGTCTCTCCGCCCGTCCCCGGGAGGGGACCGGCAATATATAGTAAATTTGTCGTCATTGTTTGTGATAAGCCAATTGGGGGGTCGCGAGTGGCATATGCCCATACAAGGGAGGCAGACGGGCCCCAACATCTCTACCCAGGAAGCAACCGTCGCGAGGGGAACTGTGTCCCTCCAGGCTGGCTGACCACAAGGCTGCTTTTCCTGTTGCAAGTTCTGCTTTCTGAGCAGCTACGTGACCAGTGGCAGTTCTGAGGGCTGGGGGAAAAATCCGTTGGGGGTGGAGGCCGGAGCACCCGTAGTCTGGCCCTGGGGCCCCACTTGGGGGTCTAACAACACCAACTTGTTTGATTCAATTCAGGATCAGCTCCTTGAACTATACCACAGCACTGAGATATATTTATAGTGAAAACAATCATACAGCTATTATCAAAGGAACAACATTTAAGAGACAGTGAGTAAGGATAATGGAAAAGGAAGAGTTCCATATACAATGAAATCAATACACATTTTCTAGAGATTAAACTTAACAGGCTAAGTTCCTGTCCAGAGCAGTCTTATCTCACCCAAAGTCTTTTGCAGCATTTCCAACCAAGGCTGATTGTGATCCCATTTTCCTGAATGGGAACATGCTGTTTGTTTATTTCTTAGGTGAATGTTAACAGGGTACTTTCCTTGTCCCTTATTTATAGTCCAGTAAATCTCTAAAGTGCATCCCCACATAAGGCTCTTTTTCCCCATGCTGTTCTTCTCTTCCTGTTAAATCTCAGGTTTCAGAGTAGCAGCTGTATTAGTCTGTATCTGCAAAAAGAACGGGAGTACTTGTGGCACCTTAGAGACTAACGAATTTATTTGAGCATAAGCTTTCATGGGCTACAGCCCACTTCATCGGAAAGCCCATGAAAGCTTATGCTCAAAAAAATTTGTTAATCTCTACGGTGCCACAAGTACTCCTGTTCTTGTTAAATCTCAGTCCTTCATTTGCATTTAATTAGTTCAGACTGGTGATCGTGAATGAGATAATACTCAACTGGCATTTCAACAGACAGAGGGATAAACATCTCTGGTCTGCCAGGAAACCAGTTTATCATCTCTGCCGAAAATTAGCATCTTAATACAAACTATTAAGAACATATTTCCAGTACATACACATAGTCCTTACAGAACAGAAGTGTATATACTCGTTCATAAGCTGCATTTTTTTTTAGTAAATAAGGGAAGCACCAGAGAAGGGGGTCAGCTTATGAATGGGTATAGAGAGGGAGAAGTGGGACACAGCCCCTCTCCCCAACAGAGGCTGCCGGAGCACGCTGCAGACATGCCGCCCAGCCCAGCCTGCCGGAACACGCTGTGGCCAGGCCAGAAACATCCTCCCTGGCTCTCCCCAGATAAGATGGGAAGGGATGGGATAGGGAGAGTGTGGGGGTCCCAGGTTAGGGGTGGGGTGGTCAAAGGGGTTACTCCTGACCCCCAGCTTCCCCCCCCAAAAAAATTCCCCACCAGTTGCTGTCCTGGCCAGTCAGGGTAAGCAGCTGGTGGGCCAGGACACTTTGTTAGCTTAGGTTTACCTCCATGCCTACAGAAGCTCAAGGTAAACAAACCATCTCAGCCCACCAGCGGCTTATCCTGATAGCCCAGGAGCCAAAAAATTTGCTGACCCCTGAATTATAGTGTCATCTTATAAATGGGTCATTAAAAATTTCCATTTTTACTTATCCATCTTGTGGGGTGGGGGGGGGGTGTCAGCTTATAAACAAACCGGCTTATGATCGAGTGTGACATCAACTGTCCTTTGACACCTTACATGGCATTCTTTGGTGAACATACCAAATAAAAAAAAAAACACCCACAAACAGGATATTGTAATCCCCTTGCCAGCTGGAATTGAGGGGCTTTTGGATCACAGGCCCTTTGTTAATAGCTTGGTTATGTTAATTTGCAATTGAAAAATTCATGTTTTGTTTTTCAACTCAAAAGTGAGCTGCCAGTATCACCAGCTACAGCTAAGTTTAGCTCAGGTTGGCATTGTGTAAGATTTCAAAGAATACTACCAACACATTCCAGGTTTGACTTGCAAAATGTCTGCTATGCTGTTTCTGGGCCTCTTCCCAAATTTTCTGCCTGTGCAAAACTGAGCTCAGCTGCAATACTGGGGGGAGGGATAGCTCAGGGGTTTGAGCATTGGCCTACTAAACCCAGGGTTGTGAGTTCAATCCCTGAGGGGGCCATTAAGGGAACTGGGGTAAAAATCTGGGGATGGTCCTGCTTGGAGCAGGGGGTTGGACTAGATGACCTCCTGAGGTCCCTTCTAACTCTAATAGTCTATGATTCTATATTAAACACCACCACACACATGCATATTCAAGCACTTCCACTGTTGTGAAAGGTAATTGGATTGGTGCACGCAAGGAAGTGCACATGCAATTAGAATTCCTGGTACCTGGCAGCATAAGCCATTACCTAGTTAGTGCAGGCAGATTTTATAAATGTGCACACAAATTTTTGCACCTTGATTTCAGCTTCTATCAATTGAATATTTAGCTATGAATGCCCAGTATGGACTCATTTTCACTTGAGTAACTTATTCAAGAGTTGAACCTGTGTCATTAGAAGTTAAGACTAGTTAACAAAAGTTAATATATTTAAATAAAAAGCTTCACAGTTTAAAATCTGAAGTTAGAGAGCAACAGGAAAAACAATATTTTGGAGACTGTTTTGTATCATCTATTAATATCATAATGTAAAAACAATTAAACTGATTTCCCAGTCCCTATTCTCTAGAATAGCTATTAACAGAGTGTAATAATGAAATAAAAATTACAAAAAAACACACCACATTTTTCTCAAACAAGAATACTGTCACTGCAAGCTTTACATGTTGACTGCTGTCCCCAAGCCTTGCAACCTTTCCCAAATGTAAGCACATTATCATCATCATCATCATCATCAATAGAAGAGTCAGTGACAGCAGGGTGAGAAAAGACCACTTGGTCATCTGTTGTGACCTCATCATCCAGTCTGACCCACAAAGCACTTTATCAAGAAAAAAAGCCACTCAATCTTTCACAAATTGAAGCACTTAATCTTGGAATTCATTTCAACTTGCCTTTTAAAAAAATACCATTAGGAGATAAGTGACAGAAGGCCTTAAGTATCCTAGGGAAAAAATTGATGGGTAGTTCACCACTGGTGCAGCTCCACAGGTGGCAGCAACAGGGCAGACAGGGACTAAGGACCTGTTAATGTTACAGATTAAATCAAGTCAGGCAGCCTAGTTAGAACACTTATCCCTTAGCCTGTTTTCAAACAGCTCCAATTTTCAAATGAAGACTGTCTCTTAACTGTTTTATAATCAGGACAAAGCATTGGTCAAACCATCCCTGGAATCATTTTTATATCTACCCAAGTTGAAGCATGATTCTTTAACATTGTCATAACCCAAGCAATAAAAAACAAACAGGGTATGGTCACAACTAGAATTACTGATTTTTCTGTTCACTGGCCATACCAGAAAATCCAAAAAGAAGATTCATTTCAGGTTGGTCTGAAATGAAAATATTTGGTAAACCAAAAATTAGGAACAAATTTAATGTCAGGTGGAACAAAATGTTTTGTTCGACCTGAACAAAGTCTTTTTTTTCCCACTTTTGCTAGAACTCCCTGTCCAACAGTTCTCTCATTCCATTTAGTTTTAGAGCTCTTAAAACTAGTTTTTAAAATTAAAGTAAACTTCTAAATGAAAAGTCATCTCAATTTGTAAAATTTCAATGTTTCATTAAAAAAGTCAAAACAAATTTGACACTTTTCTGAATTTTTGTTTTTGGACTGAAACAATGACATGAATTCATGAAATATTTTGGTTTACTCAAAACTGTATTCAAGAAAAATTTTGTCTAAACCTTTTTTGCCCAGCTGTAGTCAGAGCCATTCTACACTGCAGAAGAGGGGGTGAGAATATGGAAAATTTGCACAAGAGGTACTCATCACTTCTAGGCCATAAAGTCTCATTCCTGTGAAAATTCACCCAAATTTGGCCAAGTTATAAACCTTTACAAGAATTTCAGAGTCCTGGGGGTTTCCTGTACAATCAAAGATTTGGGGCTCGACAGAGCCAGGTGATAAATCTGATCTGCCAGCTGACTCTGTACAATATGGGATAGGAACAAGCTGCAGAGGCTATTCCAGTCCTGATGCTCTGTGTTGCTATTCTAGCAGTTCCTACCACACCAGCCTTTGAGAACTCCTGAGTGTACAGCATGACTGATTAGGCTGTGTACTTAGGCTGGAAATATTACCTTATTATTTGGACATAATTTATAGTTAGCTCAGACATTCTTGGATCCCTCCCTAATTCCACACATTGATTGCATGGCAAAAGGGTGTTTTGTTTTGCTGTACCAGATTTATGTTTACTAAGTATAAAGACTTTTAATTTATAAACATTTTTAACCAAGTTTTCAGAAAGCAGAACTCCTCATGTAATGTCTTGGTAGCAAAAACAATTAGAAAAGGAGAAGAGGAAATAAACCCAGAAACCACACAGACAGTATATTTCAAGATTTATGGGCCATGCTCATCATTCATGTGTCTCCACTGGATTTACCTGCATGTAGATTCAATGAAGTTATAGATGAGAGGAGGAATCATTATGGCCATATAAATTCATTTACTAGACACACATAAAAATAATAAAAAAAAAAAAAATCAGTGGAGCTGGTTATAGTTAAGGTTGCCAAGCACCTCCCCATAAGACCCTGTTTTCAAATCACTAATAACTTTGCCAAAATGTAATCATTTGAGCTGAACTTTTCCATGCTACCTGTCTGCCTCAAGCTGAAATTCTCTCAAAGTTTCAACTAAAATTGTACAACTATTCATGAGAACGAGATTAGCAAAAACCACATTTTTTTAGTATGAGCAAAAAAAAAATTCTTACAATGGTTTTGTTGAGTTTAGCACCTCCATGTTTAGACTGTGGACTTAATTTCACTGATGGTTGCTTTGATTTCAGGGATATACCTTTTGCCGTTCCTATGAAAAATTGCCTAAACGTGGCCAATTTACAAACCTTTAAAAAAAAAATCACAGGCAATCTGAGATTTCCTAACTTGCAAGTGCTTATTTTGTAACCATAACATTTTAACATAAGAAACTATGTGTTGTTTTATGTGTATACACACACACACACCCCTCATCGTCCCTAAAAAGTCAATGATAATTATATCAGTGAAGTTAAAAAATGCTTAAGATATTTGGCCACTTGGAAATACCAGAATACACAGTTAAACCAGTTCATTTAATCAAAGAATAGAACAAAAGGAAAAATCCCAAGAGCTAAGCATAAGTTTCATTCATAAAAAGATAAATAGCAAGTGTGGACAAATTTGAGGATTTCCCTTCTGTATTAGGCTTTACAAGACTAGAATGCTAATGGACACATGATTGATAGATTCTAAAGCCAGAAGGGACCACTGAGATCTTCTAGTATGACCTCCTGTATAACACAGGGCATAGAACTTTCCCAACATAATTCCAAGAGCAGATCTTTTAGACAAACATCCAATCTTGATTTAAATTTCTCAGTGATGGTGAATTCAACACAACCCTTGGTAAAGTGTTCCAGTGATTAATTACTCATTGTTAAAAAATGTACACCTTATATCCAGTCTGAATTTGTCTAGTCAATGTCCTGCCATTAGATCATGTTATACCTTTCTCTGTCAGATTGAAGATCTCATTATTAAATATTTGTTCCCCATGATAGATGTTATCCATTTGTAGTGATGAATGAGGTTAGGCTCAAGTAGTAATTATTAAATCCTGAATCCCAACTGCTATCTCAGTTCCAACTGTCCTAACATTTTTATTTTCTACAAGGTCTCAAATTTACACTGCCAAACACTGTTCTCTCTAACCACCTAGGTGGAAAAGTTCTTATTCCATCTCAGACACTTACTGCTAGAAGTATCAGAGAGGTAGCCGTGTTAGTCTGGACATGCATCCGATGAAGCGGGTATTCGCCCATGAAAGCTCATGCTCCAATATGTCTGTTAGTCTATAAGGTGCCACAGGACTCATTGCTGTTTTTACTGCTAGAAGATACTCTTCAATTTTCTCCAAATTTCTCTCCAGTTTAAAATGTGTATGTGAAAGTCTCCGATTTGGCACAGTTTCACTGCCATCTGCTTCAGCAGTGCCATACCTGTCAATCCAGAGGCTCTCTGACAACTGCTGCTATGGAACGTGAGTATGCCTGCACTTGTGGGAAGAGTCAACTGCGACCAAGTTAGGCCTCATAAAAAGGTTGCAGTGGTCTAGTCTGTCTTTTTCTTGGACTCTCTTCTGCTTCTGTTTCATAGCACGTATCTTACTTTGTTTTGGAGGGTAAGTCAACAGTTAATTTTTAAGAATGATCATACAGCAAGTGTGTCTCCCAAGTTTTTCCAAAGAAGCTCACTTTTCAAGTTTCCTCCTCAGAGCTAAATAAAATAAAAGTAATTAAAGATAGGGAGTAGACCAAGCTCTAGCAAGAAGGATTTCTCCCACTCCCTGAGGGAGACAGGCAGGCAAGCCCTCAGAACTCTAGCAAGTATATATAACTCTCAAACTACTTTGGCACAATAAACTGTTTTGATGGCTGCAGCAAATCAACACTTCGAAGATTTTACACAGCCCCAGCACAGATGTCGGACATAATTGCTTCTTTGCATTAAGTAGAGGGCAAAGTAGCCTAACAAAACTTCTGGATTGTGGTCTTTCCCTTTCGCCTTTTCGATCAATCAGTTTTAAATTACTTCTCCTGCACATAAAGCATTAATGTCTCCTTGAAGGTTAGCACTTATACTGTATTTTCTGTTTGTATAAGCTGTTATCTAGATAATAAGGTTATCACGTAACTAAAACATGGGCAAGGCACCCATTCAGATGATTCAGTTGCAGAAGACAGTTGGAGGAACTGATTACACTGAATGAACTAAAACCCTTTGCGGCTGCAAGTGCTGCAGAGGCAGCATGCTCAATCCTGCGAAGGGAGTACACTCTTGAGCAACTGACCTGGGATGTTCATGTAAATGCTGCACCTGATTTGGCGGATATGTAATTTTCACTGGCATTGCAGATGAACGAGACATTCCAGAAGCCAGTAGTTGTCTTTTAGGACTTCTTCCACGGAGTCTGGTGACAATGACAGCAGCACTGTGCCATTTCTGCTTCTCCTAGGAAAGGTACAACTTCAAAAATAATAGTAATAAGATTACTCAATGACTTGCCCCTCCCCCGCAATTTTCTCTTCCACAGCAATCTCAACACTCATTGCTGAGCTCACTAAAACAAGATACATTTCAATTAGAGCAATGGCCTGTTTTCAATCAAATATGCAGGGTGATACTACAATATTGCATTTGTACAATTGTATTTGGCACTTCTCTCATGCTTTTCAGCCTCTCTCAAAAAGTTTTACAAAAGGCAACCAAGTATCATTTTTCCAATTTTGCAGATGGGGGAAACTTGGGCACAGAAAGGCAAAGTAATCTGCCTGAAATCATATGGTGACCCAGTGCCAGACCTAGGGCTCCTGATTCTTAACCCCATGCTTCAACCTCTAACCCACCCTGCCTCCCTGCTCTGTTGAGGAGGGAGGATCCTCTTTCCCTCCATGGGTTCAGAAGACCACTGCATTTCTGCTGTACTAGGGCAAGGGATCAGGAATCCTGGAGTCCATATAGGTGCCATGGAACACAAATTCACATGGTTTCATTGCACCTCACAGTTGTGGTGGGGGAGAGTGAAACGATGCGAAATATGAGAGAGTGAAGTGTATCTACATCTACACAGTTTCAGTAGCCATTTCCCATCCCACATATAGGTCCACACCACATAGCATGCTGGTTCTGTAATGAGGCTGGACTAATGGTTGCAGAGCACCTCCACTGCTGTATTCCTTTTCCCCACAAAAAGGTATGCCAAGCCTGTGGACCTAGGCTCTACACAGAATACCAGATTGGCCCACAGTCAGAGACAGAGAAGCTGTGCATTTAACCAGAAACATCTGTTATTTCTACTAATTAACTTTGGTTTCATCTATTGAGAACAAGGTACCAATGAATACAAGCAGACTGGTTGATACCTACAATTTTCTGAAAGAATTTAGTCAGTCATTCAGTCTGTTCTTTACTCTTGGAGTTTAGAAGAGTAATGGTACTGTTACCTCAGAACTGACAGCAGTGTTACTCCAGAACTTGATCAAGCTAATCGCAGCCATATTATGTGAATTCAGCCACCATTAATTAATAAAACAGAACACCACATATCTAAGGGTTAATTGGACAAGCAAGGCTTTTGGAGGCAAGGTCAAATACTATCTGCAGGCTTGCAGTTTCTGTTAATTGGCATGAGAGGAGGAGATGAGACTCAACAATTATGAGACTGAAAGAAAATATGTGGATGGAGACCTGAGTTTGGACATCTTTGATATAGAAGCTTATTATGGCTAAGATTGTTTTATTGATAGTAGTTACTGAAGTTAGGAGGCGTGCTGGCTCAGTAAGGGTCACTATGAGCTATGTGTTTTGTAAAGCGAGTTATAAAAAGACTAGATAGAGGGTTCCAGAGCAGTTTCTGAAGCTTCCTGCCCTACTCCCTGGAAGGACCAGCCATTGTTGACCTGCGCTAACATACTCAATACCATCTCAGATTTTATGTAGTTATTTGGGATGTCCTAAACCTATTGCTTAAGTCTAACAAATAGTTTTAGATAAGAGCACACTTATTTGTATCAATCTTTTATTATCCAGAAGTGCTGTGTTCCCACTGATTATTCCTGACACTGACTGGAGTGAAATAGTTAAGTTACCACTGCTTTGGGTTTTAAGACTCTGGGTACAGTACTACTTTGACTGAACATATTGACTGACAATGTGCTGACATTTTAAAAGCATTTAGATGTGTTTGGTTAAATGTGTGGCCTGTTTTGTACATTTTGCAAATGTGTTTCTGGAAGGTGAATGAGGGGAACAGAGTACAGAACGTTTTTGCAGCAAAAAGTATTGCTAGCAATTTTAGTGATTTTCTAGTCCAAGACAGAACATTTTTTGCAATTTACAGAAATTCAAGCAATCTGCCTCTAAAGTAACAGTGCCAGGCAGAAAATATACTCTTTACATGCTGCAGTATCCCACTGAATGAAGGAGACCCTGTGCCTGAAGAAAACTGCCTAGAAAATTCTAAATAGTAGCCCATTCTAGAACATAACAGAGCAGATATGCCCTATCGTTCATGCAATTCAACAAAACAGATATTTCAGTTACCCTATATCACTCAATATCACAGAAGTCATCACCTGGGTCTTATAAAGCTTACTTCACCTAAGTGCAAATGACTCAGAAGCAATATATGGACAAAGCAGAAACCTTATTCAAAGAATGATGATGGTTACAGAGCAGTGGTAAATTAACTGAATGACAAGTCCTGGGCATTTCATTCCTACAGTGAAGCTTGAATCAAGCCTTTATAGCTTCCAGATACCTATCAGCACACACAGAAGCATGATCTTTCAGGAAATTCAGTCATACGTTCAGTCAGAAGAACAACAAAGCAAGCAGGATCTTCTGAGGCAGCAGGCGCTAATCAGGTCTATGTGTGTGTGTGTCATAGCAGCAATTTTGTTAGTTAGGGGCTCATAATAGGAAAAAAACACTGAACTTCAGAGAAAAACCTTTCACACTGTGGCTTCCTTCCACCCCCACCCCAGATTATGCTTTTGAGCATAATGACCCATCACTTCCTGCAATAGTGATCTGTTAGCTATATAAACCACTTATACTCATTAAAAGATGTCTTTTGAAGACAGAAAAACAAAGCAATCATGCTGGTCTCTCTCACTAACCTTTCAAGCCTAAGGTTTGCTCACCAACTTGTGAGTCATTGAAATAAAATGTTTTGCTCACTAAGACATTTCAGACAAGTGAATCAGAGTGCTACTCAAAAAAAACCTCAGACTTTGAGTTTGGATAGTTAATCTCTCATCTTCATTTACAGGACTCCAATCACACAAGGAAATTGCCTGTAGCAGTCAGTCAGATAAAGACAAATATTATGTGGAGAGCCATCTTTTATCAAAGCACTCAGAATGCTAGGTCAGAGAAAAGCATTTACCAGTAGTATTATGTGGCTGAGGACATGAAAACAACAGCTCTTTTGCCATATACATGAGCTAGGCAGGGTTGCTTGGATACCACTTTATATTCAGGGCAAAATTTTCAAACATAAGTACCTGAAGTTTGTCACTGATGTCAATAGAAGCTCTGAGTGCTCAACTTCTCTGATAATCATGATATTAACAATATGGATTGACATGCCTAACTTCAGACACCTAAATTTGAAGATAAATGTAATGCATTCTCCCATATATTTACCACACTGTCAAAGTATTATATAAGTTGATAACTTTCTCCCTGCCAGTCAGTCTGAATTTTACTACCTACAGCACAAGACAACAAGGACATTAATGTTTAAAATATTTAAAAATAAGTTTACTGGAGGGAAATTTCTGCACTTTTGAAGATTGTACCTAACTTGCAAATTGTCATAGAGCACAGGAAAGGATGGACCAAATTTGTTATTTCACTTGCACTCAATTTGTGCACAATTTTTTTATCCTAAGGCCCAGATTCTTAATATTTAGGCACCCTAACTTGCAATGAAATTAATGGCAGTTTGATGCCTAAATATCTTTAAAATCTAGCCCTAAATGTTGTGGGGTCCAAGCATAATACTATTTGGATTTTATTCCTATTTTATGTTTATTTTAAATTTTAAAAGCATTCAAGCCATGGCTAGGCACTATCCATATAGCAAAGTAATATCCTGGCCATCCAACGCAGAATAATTTTTCTTTATTACCAAATGATAATGTTCAACTGCAATTCAGATGTTCATGGGAAGCCCTTTTACATGCCACAGCAAGGGAACACCGTAAGCCCCAACTCTTTTGTTTACGCTACCCACAGTGTTAGTAGCACTGCAGGGGACAGAAGATGAGCCTCTGCAGGGCTGCTATTCTTTTACTCCACCTAGGTGGGCACAGAATAGGTAGGCAGGGGTCAGGCGTGGAGCCTTGACTCTGTGCTCCTTCTGCAGTTCCCCATCCAGCCCAGCTGAACCAGCGTGCCAGATAAAGATAAGTAGCCCATGCCAAACCTTCAATCCTGGAGCAAGGGGGAAAATCAAGAACCAGAGTGTGACTCTCAGATTCAGAATCTGGTTCCTGGTCTACTCCTTGTTCAATACAGCTATGCACTACCCTTTGCTTAGGGCTTCTGGCAAAGCCAAAACTGAGTGCTAAGTGAGGAATAAAAGATATTCATGATTTAGGCACACACGTTTACTAATATAAGAGATTCTGCTCTCATAGTTACACAAATGCAAATTTGGAATAGTTACATAGAAATCCAATGGAATTATTGAACATTTATATTAGAATAACTGATAGCAGAAAAAGGTCCACAAATTAGCCATGCTTCAGTCTCTTATTATGATCCTAACTGTTAGGCTCACAAAATAATTAGACAGTAGTCAATAATAGACTAGATTTGATTTACTGTAGTACTTCAGTTTGGTGTTGTGGTACTCTGGGGGACACACAGTAAAATGAAAAGCATTTCAGATGGCAGGATTATGTCTGAGGCATGCCCCCTCGGTTCTGGCATAATCACACAAATCAGTAGTTGTATGCCTGCAACCTCAAAAGGAGCATGTGGCAAAGGTCTCAGTTTGCAGAGAGAATTAATGCTGCATTCGTCTGTGAGTAATTTACATTACTATCGTCTCTTATGTGGTATTCTCATTCAGATACATTATACATAGGTATAATGAAGAATATTGTCACTATTATGGTCCAGATTATTGTAGATTTTCAAAGGAGCTCAGCACCCACAATTATTTTGGTGCTCAACTATTCTGAATATCTGATATTTATTGTGATTGCTGATGCTTCAAAATTTGACCCTGGTGACCTGCTGAAGGTCACATAGGCAGAGCCAAGAATTGAACTCAGCGCTCAAGTGCTACTCCAGCAGACTTAACCCCAAGACCAGCTTTCCTCTCACCTTCATGTGAGTTAAATTCTCTTGGAACATTTTGTGCAAAACAAAAATTACATGTTTCAGGAAGACACTTAGGAAGGCATGAGAAAAAAAACTGTGACTAACTACAGAGCAGAAATCAGACAAGTACATGGCTGTCATTGTAGTTTTGCAAAATCCAACATGTCACTGGTTTTACTACCACTAGTGAAAACTGTGTTCCTTGCAAGAGTGGAACTATGGAAGTGCAACACTGTATTGCACAATGCCGTTCAATGAAAATGAAGTACCTTTATAGGTAGAGTGACCAGATGTCCTGATTTTATAGGGACAGTCCTGATATTTGGGGCTTTTTCTTATACAGGTCCAATTACCACCCACCCCATCCTGATTTTTCACACTTGCTATCAGCTGGAGCCTGCAATTTTTACATGAAAATTTCCCACTGATGACACTTTCATAGATTTCTAAGACTCCCACCATTAAGATTTGCCAATACTTGTAAAATTTGACAATTTGTTGTGGAATACTAAATACAACCATTTGGTATCTGCGAGTTGAAACCAGAGGATTTATTTTATCTATTAAATTGTGAGTAACTTTTCACTGAAACTGCTTCCCCCTGCCAGAAACCTTATGGTAGACAGAGGAAAACGATCCATTTAATCTACTAGCACTGTCTTATTTGGTAGCCTGTATACAAAATAAATGGTTCCAATGCATTCAGTGTCTCTAAAACTGCTTGGGACACTCTTTTCCTAATAACTTTATTCATAGCAAGTATTGAGCCCAATTTCCTATTGTACTGGCTTTTTTCGTTAGCCTCACCACATGCATCTGGGATGCTGTCCAAACTTAAAACCAATATTGAACCAAACCAGTGTAAACAAGGGAGTCAGGTACTGTGACCACACAAAACAAGATGAAAAAAAGAAAAAAGATCCATAAAGGCCAGGATGCTTTTCTGTGAGTGCAGAGTATAAAGATGTGCATATGGTTTTTACCAACATAATACAGCCTCTTGTCCATCCCAATGACAGAAGACAATGGAATTCTATCCCATCAGCAATAGCAGTAAGAGAAATGGAAAATAAACTAACCAGTTCTGGAATTCATAACTCGAATGAGCTAACATACCGTAAGCAGCACCTCCAATATATTGCATATCATAAACTATTTTAATTTTCTTGGTAGCGTTATCATTCTGCTCTAGTTGTTGTAAACTTTGTTATTTCAAAGGAGAGATTGCCCTTGTCGTAATGAATAGGCCACCAGTAGCAACACTAATCTCAGAGTCAATAGCATACTATCATTACCAAGAAGGTGGGAGAGGACCTGGATGAGTCAGGGGATTATTGGTGACAATTGGAGCCTTTAACATACAATTCAACATATGACTGAAGTTGCTACCATATGATGGCTGTTTAACATCCTACCTGGAAGGAGGAAGTGGGCTGAGTCTATTTCCCAAGGGTACATGTCTGCATCACAAAACCCACATCTGGCACCAAATGGCCAAAGACTGAAGGGGCCACTGTGATTGTTCTCTGGGTACTCAGGACTGAGAGTCACCTTGCTATTCTCTGCCTTTACCAAGAGGCAGCCTTGCCTGTGGTGGCTGGGTGTTAACTCTCCAACACAACTAGCCTGTTAGCCAGGGGAGAATTCTCCCCTGGCTATGCCAGCCCTCTCTTCACCTTACAGATTAACAATAGATGAACCCCAGTCCCTTAGCCCCTTTGGATCATTCCCCTGTGATATCCAGCCCCTGACACTAGCTACTCACAGAAATCCCAGATCCTCTGCTCCTAACGGAGCACTATATCACTGTTTTACCATAAGTCACAGCTCCTGTGAAATCACACACACTTGGACACTTAAATAAGCCTTACTTTTGTTTTACTGTAAGGAAGAATGGAGAGTTAACTGGAAACAAGAGAACAAATGGTTATAATACAAAACAAAACCAGGATCTACACCTATTAATAGTTACCTTTCCTATTTAATAAAGCAGGTTCTCTGCCAGTTCAGGCTGTTGCAGAGCTGACTGGCTTCACAAGAAATAGAATTCAGTTTCTCATGAGAATGTCCCTACTCCCCAAGACGTGTCCCTCCTCAGTGAAAGATACAGAGTGCCTTTCCCCTCTGAGTACTGAAAAAGTTGTGTCTTTACAATATCCAGAAAATTACCTTGCCTATGAATAATGTTACTTTTATGCCACTCAGTGGTTTTGATAGTTTGTAGTTAACTCTGACGGTTTTCCATTGAAAGTCTTAGGATGGAGCAAGTCTGAACAATTGAACCTCACATTACATCACTGGCTAACCATGATGGGGTGACTACTCCTTTCTGCTTCAATGGGCCATCACTGTGACATAATATCCCACCGGTGACTAACTTTTACTCCAAGTTCATAACGCATACTTTCAATATAATTACATTACTCCTTAAATGTTACCTGTACATACATCTTGACAAGTTATGAGCTTTTCAGAGCTATCTTATATGTGACTTTGTGGATAAATATCCTACAATGCATGTGCTTGGTGTAATGAGTTTGTCGAGTCTGAGGTGAGAGTGCTTTACAATGAGCTGGGGACCCTTTTCCCAGGAGCCTGTGTGTCACACTGACTACCCTTCAGAGAGGGAGGGTCTGGGAGGAGGAGGGGGTGATAGGCAAGTTGGGGAGATATTTCACATCTCCATGAAATTAATGGAGATTGATCCTGTGTTGAACTCTGCAAATCGAGCATTGCGTCTGCTGTTCACAGGGCACAGCACATCACATCTCAGCATGCTTGTTCAGCCCTAGTCTGCATCTCACTCTGGGTTGGTCTCTCAGTCACACACTATGACTAAATAAATGATCTTTTTCTTGCTGAAACAGTGGAAGTTCTGGAAGCTCTAGGGAATCAGACTATGGCTTGTGAAATAAGATTTTTAAGAGCCTGGCAGGACAATAAGCAAAAATTAAAAAAATATTCTTGATCAGCATAACTTCTGTACATTAGCCGTCCACTGGAACTAACCAGAAAATGGCAGAACAGTAATGGTAGAACAGCATTATGTAACATTCTCAAGTGTTATTTGAAAAGCAGCATGGTCCACTGGACTGTGCACTGGAGTGGGATCCATGAAATGTGGGATGTGTGAATGATAGCACGGGGTGTGAGGAGGGATAACTCAGTGGTTTGAGCATTGGCCTGCTAAACCTAGGGTTGTGAGCTCAGGCCTTCAGGAGACCATTTAGGGACCTGGGGCAAAAGTCTGTCAGGGACAGTACTTGGTCCTGCTGTGAAGGCAGGGAACTGGACTCAATGACCTTTCAAGGTGCCTTCGAGCACTATGAAAACTATATCTCCATATTATAATAATAAAAATTGCCACTGACTTGCTGTGTGACCTTGGTGAAGTCATTTCACCTCTTTTTGACTATTTGAACTTCCATCCTTGGTCTGTCTTGTCTATTTAACATGTAAGCTCTTTAAGAATGTCACTAGTACATGGTTGTACATTGCTTAGCTCAATGGGACCTTAACCCAGTTTGTGCCTCTAGGTACTATCTAACATAAATAATAACAGTGTTACACAGAACTAAAGACAAAGATGGAGATTTTTCAAGGCAGTCCACAGAATTCAGACACAACTGTCCAATAGAACTGTCTGAAACCACTAGACCTGCTTTGAGAATCTCAACCAACAGATAATTAACAACAGCAGCACTATGCACTTATTGGTTGGCCTTTAATTCAAGCATCTGAAAGCTGTTTACAAATAAAGTCTCATAATACCCTTGTGAGATAGATATTATTGGACCCATTTTACAAATGGCTAAACAGAGATTGCGAGAGAGGACATAGAGCAAGACAATGGCAGAGTCAGGAATAGAAACCAGGATTCCTGACTTGAAGGCTGTGTCTACCATTGGAGCTAGAGATGCGATTCCCAGCTTGCATAGACATATTTACGCAGCTGTCAGCTGGCTAACAAGAGTAGTGTAGCTGCAGTAGCAAGGGCTAGCCGTGCTGAGTACAAATCTGCCTGAACTCTGTGGATAAGCACCTGGCATGGCTAGATTGTGCTGCCACTTGCCAGCCTGTGCTATGCCAGCTATACTACTATGTTTAGTGTGCTGAAGTGTCTACACGAGTATGGCTACAGGGAATCACACCTCTAGCTCCAAATGTAGATGTAGCCTTAGTGCCCTACTCTAACCGCTACTCAGTTCTGAAAGAGGTCAACAATATAGATCTCATTCAGTATCCACATGTTTCCCTTCCATGTCTACATTATATATTTCTAGAATGTCATTTTAAAATGTCATTAAAAATATTAGAGATGTGTTTCTTCTTTTGCAAGTTCTGGAAGAGTTTTCATTTGTTACATTCAATGCTTGACCCTGAACATTAACAATTATTTGGCCCTGTGTTTTGAGGAAAGAGGTGGAACAAGCAACAGCAACAAGATATAATAACCATTACATTAGGGAGATCCAAACTCTTGAAGAAACAGAATAGTAATGTTTTTGGTCCAGTTTCATTAGCAGTTGAAGTGAATTCAGATGGCATCTGGATGGAGAAGCTTCAGTCAGACTAAAGATTTAATAAAATTTAAACTGTCAATTAGCAAAATATATGCTATGGTAATCTACAATTTAACATATTGCCTCAGTGTACAACATTGGTGAGAATCCCTATTGGAATATTGTGTCTGGTGTCTTCCCTTTAAAAAAATTGGAAAGGGTTCAGAAAAGAGCTATGAGAATGATTCAAGGAAAACATGGTATATAGTGAGAGATCTAAGGAGCTCAATCTAGGGTTTATCTAGGGTGGGTCACCGAAGAAATAAATTCCCATCCACACTGAAGAGGAACCATGCTAGAGCCTTGCTAAAAATAACTGATTTGACAGTCAGTACTAAGAGTTTCTGCTGTAGTATGAGTAGGAACTAAAAGGCTACAATAGCTCTTTTTCACAATGATGAGCACAGAAACTAAAGGTCATGCTGGAAAAAAAAAGACATCTCTCTCAGTGCAGTAAATAAGATAATTTTCCCTACAACCCGCACATATACTTTGTATTATAAACAAGAGATTTTTCTAATTGGCCAGTTGCCTACAATTGGCAGAATATAGGTAAAAAGGGGGCAAATGCCAAGATTTTACAAAGTGATTAGTGATGGGGGGGGGCTCAATTTCTGAGGGGCCCAATTTCTGGTGGGCCAATTGGCGAGACCTTAAAGAGATCCGATTTTTAGAGAGTGTTGTTCACCCACTTTGCGACAATCAGTCCCTTTACTAGTATCTCTATTTGGACACCTGAAAATGGAAACTTACTAGTCATTTGTGAAAAGCTTGGCCAAAGTCTGTCTAGTTCAGCTGGGATGAAACACAAGTAAGCAATAAGGGCCTTACCCAGCAAGGCTTTGGGCATCCCCTGTAAAGTGCTGAATATCCTCTTCTGGGTAGCACTCTCTCTTATCACGTTTATAAAGGGCCAGGGCCGGCTCCAGGCACCAGCAAAGGAGGCAGGTGCTTGGGGCAGCCAATGGAAAGGGGCAGCATGTCCGGGTCTCTGGCGGAGGGTCTCTCAGTCCCTCTCAGAGTGAAGAACCTGCTGATGAACTGAAGCCGAAGAATGAAGCGGCACCATAGAGCTGCCGCCAGTGTGGCTTTTTCCTTTTTTTCCCCCCTCACTTCGTGGCTTGGGGTGACAAAGCTGGAGCCAGCCCTGCAGAGTGCCTATCACAATGGGGTCCTGATCTCAGCTGGGGCCTCTAGCTACCAGTAACAATCAATAGGACTGGGACAGTATCGGCAAGATAGGAGGTTCTTCAGACCCTCACATGATCAAACCTTGGATCATTTAATACTGTTGCCTATTTTTGATCTGAGCGGCTAGTCAAATTTCGGACCTGTGGTGACGTTCCATTTGAACTAGAAACTGATGGAGTCTTGTGTTTTCTTTGACGTTATCTTGCTTCTTTACAATGAATGTACAAAGTTCCACTCCTTCAAATGCAGGAAGGACCAAAAACCAAAGAAGCAATTAAGTTTAGAGTTGCCTTTTCTAGCCAACACCAGATCCAAAAACTCTACTTTTTCCAGCATCACATTGTGCCATTTACTTTTTGCCTCTGCCTCTCCCTCTGTTTCCATTTTCCGTGTGACCTCCCTACCCATACACTCGCACACCTACCAAAAATAAACACTAACAAAATTTCTGGGGTTCACACACAGATTTTATCTTAGATGGGGGTTTATGCATGTAATTATGTTATCATCAGGGTATCAACTAACTCATAATAAAGTTTCACTGAGCTCATAACAATACATGTTTTCTTGACCTAGGTTAACGGGACAAACCTGGCATGTTTTATAACAGTTATATGGAAACTTGGGCTAATGGAGAACTGTACAATATCCATATAGGAATCGTACTTCACAAGGATTCTAGGAGAAAAATAGTGTTTGAAATCTCTGGGGCCTGCTGTTTAAAAATAAACAAGCCAATTTATAGGAACTGTTTTATCTGCTATGGTCAGTTCATAACCCCATCACCAAAAATCCCCAAATCCTGCATTAAAAGACTATTTGTACTAGTCTAGTGACTCTGAAAAGCTGTTTAAATCAGCCCTCAAATAAAGCTCACATGTTATAAAACAAATAACTGTAAATGGCAGTGTCTGATGTCTACCTATTTTCACATTTCAGTTACTACCTAAACTATGGAACAATAATCAATATACAGTTGAAAATCCAATTATTTAACTCTGCAAACCAACAGTAATCCCACTGGACATGTCATATGATGAACAATTAAGAAAAGAGTCAGGATTTTTTTTGCAGTTTATTTTGGGTGAAGCAATAAGCATTGTCAAACTGCTTCAATGTTTACATCCACCTCTACCTCAATATAACACTGTCCTTGGGAGCCAAAAAATCTTACCATGTTATAGGTGAAACCGCGTTATATCGGACTTGTTTTGATCCACTGGAATGCACAGCGCCCCGCAGCACTGCTTTACTGTGTTATATCCGAATTCATGTTATATTGGGTCACATTATATTGGGGTAGAGGTGTATTTCATGAGGGGAATTTTAAATCAGCACAGTGGGAAATTCAATAAAAGTTTAGCTCAGCTAGGATATGCTGCCTATTTTTCCTCCCAAGTCAGCTGCTGAACCTTATGCAATAACATCCCTTTAGGGAGATGCTGGAGCAATGGAAATATTTCCCATTCTTCCAGTTAATCTGTGAATCATATTACTACTGTCTAGAGATGGTTTTTCTTCTAAATAGCAAAGCTTGCTAGTCATGGGTCATAATGGCTCCCTCCCACCCAACCCCACCAATGCTAAGCCAATTGATGGCAGAGATATTGGCTGAACAATCAGCTGTTCTGCAGTATAGTTACTAACATTACCCTTATGTCATAATGTTCTCTATCTCAAGCTAAAATGGAGGGGTCAACCACCATTAGTAGAAGTAAAGGTACATTCAGATGGTGGAAGTGCAGTAATAACAGTGGATGAGCAGTCAGGAGAACTGCAGACATTTGCTTGTTGTGCAGAGAGGAGAATGACTACTTCAGTGCAGCGCTTTACAAACTTTTTGAATGCAAGGATCATGCTTCCTTCTTCTCACCTACCCATATTTCCAATTAACAAGCCTAACTTTAATCAAAATGCATTCAACATGCCCCCTCTTTAGTGATGCTGGTTCTGCTACCAGGTCTCAGGCTCTGATTGGGCTGTTTTCAGGTCTAGACTAACAGTTCTAAGTTAGACCTCACTTACACCCCTTTATAGCCCACCAGAATTTGGCCCACAGACCATTATACTAGTGATACTCTTTTTTGTAATTGTTGGAAGGTAATTCAGAATGGAGAGGAAAAACCCCTCCAACAGAGAGTCAGGAGGAGGAGGGAGCACATCCCTGAAAACACGAGCTTTCAGTGTTACACTGTAACCAGAAGGGCAAATGCTATCCTTAGATACATAAAAAGTAGGAGTAGAGAGGTGATATTACCTCTGTATTTGGCACTGGTGTGAGGACTACTACTGGAATACCGTATCAAGTTCTGGTGCCCACAATTCAAGAAGAATGTTGAAAAACTGAAGAAGGTTCAGAGAAGAGCCATGGAAAGGACTGGAGAACATTTCTTATAGTGAGTGACTCAAGAAGCACAATCCATTTAGCTTTGTGGCAGGACTACAGCAGAAGTTTCTAGCAGGTGAGTGGTCATCTTGGGGATCAGCTCCACAGGACAGTATGCTCACTCCCGATAGCATCTCACCTGCCATCACTCCAAGGACTGTGGCATCCTCTTCATAATACCACCCTCCAGCTGTGCCACACTCTGTGCTCCCCCTTTCTGGGGGCCAGTACCACAGTCCAACTGTCCAGCCATTACCTCAGTGGCAAGTGGGGGTGAGGGAGGAACTCAGGCCCACCCACTACTCCAGGTCCCAGCCCAGGGACCCTGTAGATGGCACATGCTGCATACTCTCCAACCTCTCAATACATTTCCCTGGACCACTTTCCTACAGTCCCAGCATCTTCTCCACCCTTACCTCAGGGCCTGAGCATGCCAGTCTTAGCAATGAGATAGGAGCTGTCTGTAGTTTCCCTGGTCCCGGCTAGTAGCACATCTGCTGCCTATCCTTTCTCCTTGAGCTCCACAGAACAATGAAACCTCCTCTGCTCTGCAGCTCTTCTTATATGGGCCTGCCAACCCTGATTGGTGCTCCTTGCAGCCCTTCTCCTATTGGTTACTTTTGGTGCAGCCTCCCTAGGGCTCTATTAACCCCTTACAGACTAGTGTGGGGCAGATGTCCTATCCCAAACTTATTGAACAGAAGTTTAAAGGGCAATTTGATCACAGTCTGTAATTGTTTACACATGGAACAGAAATTTGATAATAGAGGGATCTTCAGCTTAACAAAGGTACAACAAGAGCCAGTGGAAGTTGAGAATGGATGGATTTAGACTAGAAATAGGGCAATTTTTTTTTTAACAATGATGGTAATTAACCACTGGAACAATTTGCCAAGGGACATAGTGGATTTTCCTTCACTGGAATTTTTAAAATCCAAATGAGATGTTTTTCTAACAGGTGCCATCTAGTTCAAGCAAGAATTAATTCAAGGAAGTTCTCTGGGATGGGTTATACAGGTCAGACTAGAGCACTACAATGGTCCTATCTGGATTTTGAATCTATGTGGTTGTTGTCCTTAAATATCTGAAATTTGTTGTAAACTGGTAATTATAAAAGCACATTATTTGTGTATTTTATTGTAACCTTTTGGCATTCAGATTTCTATTGAATATATTTTTAAAATTACTATGTCTCTTTCTTTCTTGTGTACCTTCTCTCCCTTTGCTCCTTCATTTACTGTACTTCTTTCTCCTTCTTCTATATATGCATTAACACAGGAATGCAGAGGCAAGATTAGAAAGGCAAAGGCACAAAATGAGCTCAAACTAGCTATGGGAATAAAGGGAAACAAGAAGCCTTATTATCAATACATTAGAAGCAAGAGGAAGACCAAGGACAGGGTAGGCCCACTGCTCAGTGAGGAGGGGGAAACAGTAACGGGAGACTTGTAAATGGCAGAGATGCTTAATGACTTCTTTGTTTCGATCTTCACTGAGAAGTCTGAAGGAATGTCTAATATAGTGAATGCTTACGGGAAGAGGGTAGGTTTAGAAGATAAAATAAAAAAGAGCAAGTAAAAATCACTTAGAAAAGTTAGATGCCTGCAAGTCACCAGGGCCTGATGAAATGCATCCTAGAATATTCAAGGAGTTAATAGAGGAGGTATCTGAGCCTCTAGCTATTATCTTTGGGAAATCATGGGAGATGGGGGAGATTCCAGAAGACTGGAAAAGGGCATATATAGTGCCCATCTATAAAAAGGGAAATAAAAACAACCCAGGAAACTACAGACCAGTTAGTTTAACTAATGGAGCAAGTAATTAAAGAAATCATCTGCAAACATTTGGAAGGTGGTAAGGTGATAGGGAATAGCCAGCATGGATTTGTAAAGAACAAATCGTGTCAAACTAATCTGATAGCGTTCTTTGATAGGATAACAAGCCTTGTGGATAGGGAGAAGCGGTGGATGTGATATACCTAGACTTTAGTAAGGCATTTGATACGGTCTCGCATGATATTCTTATAGATAAACTAGGAAAGTACAATTTAGATGGGGCTACTATAAGGTGGGTGCATAACTGGCTGGATAACTGTACTCAGAGAGTAGTTATTAATGGCTCCCAATCCTGCTGGAAAGGTGTAACAAATGGGGTTCCGCAGGGGTCTGTTTTGGGACCGGCTCTGTTCAATATCTTCATCAACGATTTAGATGTTGGCATAGAAAGTACGCTTATTAAGTTTGCAGACGATACCAAACTGGGAGGGATTGCAACTGCTTTGGAGGACAGGGTCAAAATTCAAAACGATCTGGACAAATTGGAGAAATGGTCTGAGGTAAACAGGATGAAGTTCAATAAAGACAAATGCAAAGTGCTCCACTTAGGAAGGAACAATCAGTTTCACACATACTGAATGGGAAGAGACTGTCTAGGAAGGAGTATGGCAGAAAGAGATCTAGGGGTCATAGTGGACTACAAGCTTAATATGAGTCAACAGTGTGATACTGTTGCAAAAAAAGCAAACGTGATTCTGGGATGCATTAACAGGTGTGTTGTAAACAAGACACGATAAGGCATTCTTCCGCTTTACTCTGCGCTGGTTAGGCCTCAACTGGAGTATTGTGTCCAGTTCTGGGCACTGCATTTCAAGAAAGATGTGGAGAAACTGGAGAGGGTCCAGAGAAGAGCAACGAGAATGATTAAAGGTCTTGAGAACATGACCTATGAAGGAAGGCTGAAGGAATTGGGTTTGTTTAGTTTGGAAAAGAGAAGACTGAGAGGGGACATGTTAGCAGTTTTCAGGTATCTAAAAGGGTGTAATCAGAAGGGAGAAAACTTGTTCCCCTTAGCCTCCAATGATAGAACAAGAAGCAATGGGCTTAAACTGCAGCAAGGGAGATTTAGGTTGGACATTAGGAAAAAGTTCCTAACTGTCAGGGTAGTTAAACACTGGAATAGATTGCCTAGGGAAGTTGTGGAATCTCCATCTCTGGAGCTATTTAAGAGTAGGTTAGATAAATGTCTATCAGGGATGGGCTAGACAGTATTTGGTCCTGCCATGAGGGCAGGGGACTGGACTCGATGACCTCTCGAGGTCCCTTCCAGTCCTAGAGTCTATGCCCTACTCTTTCCTTGTCTCCAAGCTCCTTGTTACTGTTCTCTTACTTTCCCTGTGCGCCTTAAACGTTCTCCTTCCTTTTCTTCTATCTTCTAATCCCCAGCAGTCCAACTCATCTCTTTTCTTTCACCTCCTTTCCAATTCTCTCCTTAATTCCATTACTTCACTTTCCTAATCATTTTATTCAGTCTCCTTCTCTGATCATAAAAATCCACTCATGCATTAGCCCAGCCCTCTCCCGTTCTGCTTCTGTACCATAGGTCCCACAGTCCTATTTCTTCTCTCTTTAGGACCTTCACTGGCCCCGGTTATGTCTCTCCCCTCTCCATCAGTTTCTATCTCCCACAGGTGCCCACCTAGTTATACTAGCTTCCCCTCCCAGACTGCAAAGTTATGCTTCCCTGCCCCCAGAACCCAAAATAAATCAGTGCAGCCCAAAAGCCTGTAAACATAGCTGCTGGCACCTTGCTGTACTCAGGGGAATTATATCAGCCCCAGCTCCTCCTTACTGAAAGAAGGGGAGGCTCAGAACTGAAGCCAGTCCACAGCAGCTATGCCCCAGCCCATCATTTGGGAACAACGGCTTTTGTGACTCCAGCCCCTATGATTATGTTATTGTCAGGTTTGAGTGCTAAATCTTTCTTGCCACCCACAGTAGCTTGAGGAACACCAAAGACCATGGCACATTCCTTTCGGTTTAGTCTCCACATTCCGATGCAATGTTTATTTAACATACCCACAGAGTAGCGTATTTCTTGCTCTGATAGACACTCCTCTGAAGACTCATTTAGTGATGGCTGATTTACTCGTGTGTGTGTTTATACAATACTGCCAGTACTAGACAGGATACCTATTATCACCCCACTTTTACAGAGAGTGAAACAGCCACAGATAGGCAAAGCAAATTGCCCAAGGCCATACAGCAAGTCTGTTGTGGAACTGGGAATAAAACTTCTTCTGTTAACATCCAGCTCTGTGTTCTAACCCTGAAACCATGCTCCCTCCCAATGCTATCCCTAGCTGTCATTGTCTCCGTGGCTGTGGAACCTGTAGAGGTAGCCCTTTATTTCCATTAGCTGCTTCCTCTTTGGATGCATCCACATAAAGCAGGTGTTGGCTTTATTTGGCTGCCTGAGCAGCCCCTTTCCCAATGACTCCATCCAGTCTAACTGCCATACGTGAGAATATCAGGAACTGCACTGACCATCCTTAGAACAAGCCTCTGCTGCCCTTGAGCAAGAGTCAGATCTCCTCCTCCTTAGCTGACCAATAGTCCAACAGCTAAAGGAGATTATTTAAAGTGTCCCGCTCAGCCCAAATGCAGTCTCATGATTAAAATACAATTCAATAAGAGAAAAGAGGGGCAAGAGCTTCTCCTGTGGGTGCAGATACTCCATCCCCCCAAGAGGTGATAGCTAGGTTGATGGGAGAAGCCCTCCATGTGATACATGGGAAGTTAGATTAGTATAACTGTCTCACTTGATTTTCCACCCCCAAGTGATGTAGTTATACTGACATAAGCTGGTAGTACAGACCAAGCCTTAGTCTGCAAATTCTAGGCGGCCTGGGAGTGACAGGGTCTGTATGAATCCATCAGCCTCAGAAAAGAAATCCTTTGTGATTACTATACTTGACTCCTGTTCAAGGTGAGAGCCAGGTCACCATGGTCTTATCCACTGCAAGGGCCTCTCCACCCCCGAATGGCATTTATCGGGGGGCATGGGAGGGAGAAAACCACAATAGAGGACAGGAGTTTTTTGTGGGTGGAGGGCTCACGTACTCGTACTACCTGCCCTCAGGGGAGCTCGGCTACTCCTTGCTGCAAAGCGGGCTTTTTCCTCCCTTGGTGTCAGAGGCTTACCTCCTCCAGTAATCTGACTGAGTGTACACCCCGTCACTGTATCCTCCTCAGGGTTAAACATGCCAGAAGGGCATGTATCTCTTCCATTTGTAGAGCCTTAAGTGAAATATCAATGTGCTTAAAGAGCAAAATCAAGGGGTTATTAACTGCAGCACAAAAAAGCTCAGCTAATAGGATACATAGTTTGAAGCAAAGTTCTTGATTTTAGGAACACTTCACACAGGCAGAATCTAAAAGAGAGGAAGTTTTGAGTTTATTTAGCCTCAGGGAATTGTATGCAGCACAAACTTATAGACAATGACTGAATTTTATTAACATAATTTTTATAAGTACTATTTCTTTACTCTGCTGAGTTACAGTAACAACACTGCCATAAAATGTCTGGATGCAAAATCCTCAAACTTCACCATATTTTTTTTAAAACTTCTACCAAATGGCTGGAGTATAAATAAAGCCAAGAGCTTAGTTTAGACTGAAAAAAACCTCATATAGTCAATCATTAATGCATCAGTGAGGGAGTGTGCACCATTCAACTACATCAGCACCAGAGGCAAAGGAACTATTTGCATATCAAATTCACAAATTAAAAATGTGAACAGATGACTGCTGAACATCTTGAGTCACAGTGTGGTTTCCTGCTTGTCAATTTTTGGCAGTTATGAATTGTAACTTGAGCAAGCGGTAACAATAAAAACAGATTCAGAACCTGGCTCTAGGTTCTGGTTCCTGCTTTTATTACACTGCCGCTCCGTTTAGTTTTAGTACTCAGGAAAGTATCACTTTATTTTAAACAGCATAAGAAATAAATATTACACATGGAAAAAATGTTCCTTAATCTAGAGTTAGTGCATGTGTATATAAACTGAATTGTTACCTTTAAGTTACATACAGGCTAGTTGTGTATGTACACACACACACACGCGCACACTCTGCCTTTCCACCATACAGCCATAGAGGTATTTTCTCTCCCTCTCTCTGTCTGTCATGCACAAGTATTTTCATACTTGTTTCAGAAGAGCAAATTAGAAGTTACAGTGGATGCTGCCTAACAGCAACCAAGATATTAATGACTTCCGGTGAATAGCAACATTCTGCCAGGAACCAATCCCATCCCATTGACTTTAATGTTCATGGGATCCAGATATTGGCAACAGCATGCTGCTCACCGAGAACTTTTTTTTTTTTTTTTTGGGGGGGGGGAAGGCCCTGGATGCAGGCAGGTTTGCAGGACAGCAGCCAGGGAAGGAAGCACTAGGACTTGCCTTCTCTGGCTGCAGCCCCACACATCTGCCTGTGTCCAGAGAGTGCACTGAGATAAGGGACTGGGGGTGGCTGCATCCCTGCTCACCAGGGGTGTCCCAGCACTGTGGGCAAGGCAGCATCAGAGAACAGACCTGAAGCCCAGATGCCAGGGCTTTCCATGGGAACCAGGGGCAATGAAGGACCACGGAGCTGTATGGTACTTCTCCCTGCTGCCAACGCAGTTCTGTGGGAACTCAGCACCCCCATACTCCCCTGCCCACAGCCTCCCCGCCCAGTCCACACCATGCAGCACCCTATGGAAAGCCCCAGTATCCAGGCTGAAGCCCTATTCTATGCTGCTGTCTTGCTTGCAGGCAGGTTTGCAGACCTGAGGCCAGGCACATCCCAGCACTTCCTTTCCTGGCTGCAACTCCATAAACCTGCCTTCTGCTCTTTAGCAATTGCCAGCTAATGGCAAGTTTTCATTAGCAACCAATGGGATGCTCATAAGTGGATTCTACAAACTTTGGAAGGTGATGGCACACTACTACCTTCACAAAGTTATCAGCTTCAGTCTTTGCTCTACATTACAATGAACACCGTACACAAGGTGCAAGTCATCAAGGTTAACCTTAAAAAGACATTTTAGACTGAGACTAATGGACCTAGACCTACTTTTCACAGCTTGTTAGTACGGCCAAATTGATAAGCAACCACTGAATTTACTTACAGCCTTGGAGCAAAAGGTAATATAGCTAGAACACAATTCTGAGCATAAGTGCAGGCCCGTAAACCCTATCCAAAGAAATGAAAGAAATGTATATGCTTTGATAAAGTTGTTTCACCTTTTTTATGTTTGGATCCAGCTTTAGTAAATGTTATTTCTGTGTTGTAGTGACGACTCCTTTAGCCTCTATTGTAAATAGCCTGACTGCATTTTCAGGATAAACATAATTTAAGGGAGCATATGTAAAAGTGGGCATACAAATCCTTGAATGATATAGGAAATACTTTAATTATAATAGTTCATTTCAAATACTGTAAGCTTTGTTTTGGAAGGTCCTCAAAGGGTATTTCGATTGGCTTAGACTTTTTTTTTATTGCTTTCCACCAAGTGGTGGATTAATTTTCCAAAACAGATTCTGTATGATTTTAGGCTCTGATTCTATAGCACACTTAAGTGCATGCTTAAAGTTAAACATCCGCTTAAGTCCAACTGAGTTCAGTTGCACCTGCTAACCCTATTCCAGTCTGCAGGTGAACGGACCCAAACCAACATATAATGAAATGAATGGAAAGACTTCACTGGGTGTTAGATCTGCCCCAACAGCTGAATTTTAGCACTACTGGTTCTGACCACAATCTATCATTTAAAAAGTATTATCCAAACATTTCAGAAACTCAGAATGGTTAACCAAACATAAGTTGAAACACAAACACAAAGTGAAGGGTCAGAGTGGTGGGAAAACAAACTCATTCTATCCAGAACAGTTTGCTCATCCCTAGTGATGACTCTGGTATATTCTTTCCTCCTGATGTCCTGTTCTTCCCAGTTAAGGTTTCTAAAGTTCTTTGTCAGATAAGACAGAAATGTCTCTGCCATACAAGTTACTTAATGGCAGGCTAATCTTTCACATTTCTCAGGACATTCGCCAACGTCTTGATTTTTGAACAAAACAATGAAGGAAGCATTCTGTCCTATGAGTGAGTGGGAAAACAGTATCAGATGGAAAAGTCTCGAGTAAAACTGGCCTGCTGTGAATCAGAGTTGTTTTCCTCACGTCTTTTAGAAAGAAGACATAAGGCAGTACACACATGGCAAGGTTTCAGGGTCTGAGAATTACATGAGATGTGACCCCTTGCCATCTAATAAGTGGAAATTTGCTTCCTCGCTCATCTGATTAATCATAAGTAGAGCTGGCCAAAATTTCCCCAGAAAAATTGTTAGCAAAATGATAAACAATGACATGTGCTTGGCTGTACCAGGCAATAAAGTAGACAAAACCAACTTATTTATCTCTAGTTTCCATGAGAGTCTGTTTTGAATGCACAGAATGGGGAAATGCTCTTTGTTGTGTTTGGAGTGAAAGTGAGCTTTCTGAGGCAAATCAGGGGAAAAAACCCAAACCACATTAGTTTTGGAATGACATGAGGAGTTAATTTCAATTCAAACTGGTTTCACAGAAATCACACGCGTATCACCTTTCAATCAGGATATTGCAGGACAAGATACTCAACCAATTAAATACGAGTATAAGTAGTTATATAACATGAAAAACTGTCATTTGCTGACCAATAATCTCGAGGAATAACATTTACCTCGCAAATTCTGGAATCTGATGAAGCTGTTCCTGGGTAGTCTTCCCCAGCCCACAGAAAGGAATCTGTGGGTGAAAAACATCTTGCCACATGAAAGAGTTGGGGAATAAGAGGGCAATATGCCAAATTTTTCACTTTTCATAGAGACTCAGCATAAACAGTTTTCCCCATGCTGTTTTGCCCAGTGATGCTAATGTTCTTCTTAGTGTATGCTCAGGTCATACTATATAACGTTGCCTTTGTCAGTCACATTGCATGGCATGGCATGGCATATCTCAATGTTCTGCTAGTAGAGGGAGGATGGATCAAAAGCAAGGAGAGAGGTACCTATGGTCGAGAGAAGCATTTTCATCTGCTGATTCAGTGTCAGGCTCCAGTTTAGCTACAGCAAACCACAGAACTCTAAAGAAGCTCTCTGGCTATCAGACACAGAAATGGAATTTCCATTGAATTAGGCTCCACTAGATTTTAGAGTTGAGTTGAAAATCTTGATATGCTGCCATCTCATAACAAACAGAATGAAAACACACTGAAAAAAATCAAATCAGACAAAACACACTGTAGAATGGAGGAATTCAGTCACTGAAGCCAACATCACAGTTAAGGAATGCAAATAAATAAAAAGAAAAGTTGTTTTCCAAAAACGACATAAATAATGATTTAAGCTCTGCTCTAGGGAATTTTGAACTAATCTCATTGTTAAACAGAACAAACACCAAAGAGATTAACAGTGTTTCCTAAACATGTATTTAATATTATTTTGAAGGCTGGTTATCATTTTGAAGAGGGAAAAGGGTTATCTTAATCAGCTTTATTGGTTGTACACTGTCAGCCTCTAATGTAATTAGCATGCCATTAGTAATTCCATGAGTAAAGATCTTGTCAAAATATACTTGTAATCCTTTAAAGAACCGTAAGAGTATCTAGTGTAATATTTGGGGCACTAGCCAGTTGAAATGAGAAAATATCATCTTGCATGGAGACAAATCTTTTCTTAAAACTATCTCAACCAAGGACACAGTGTACAACTTTTTATGCTGTAATGGAGATGTAATTGTTGGTCTCAGGATTTATTAGATTACACTGTAAATCACACAGTGATAAACATAAATGGAAAATAGTTTTTAATTTTGCAGCCATCAGGGACTTCCCACGTCCTATTCTATTACCTAAAGGCACAATATCATGTACAGTAATTGTTATTAGGGAAGGGGATTCACAAACTGCATAAGAGGACTACTACAAATTAAACTCCATGAAGTGCACAGATTGTAGGGAAATAAGATGTTCTTTCTGCATATGGTGAATTGTCCATACACACAATAATAATTACATTGACTTCTTTCTGTAAAATAATTAGTGTGATTTATGGAAATAATATTAAGTATACAATTTTCTTTAACAAGGGCACAATTTGTGCCGGTTTGAATCCTAGGTGGTATTTATGCCAGGGTTTGATACAGAATTGCTTCCTAATGCCATTTTTAATAAACACATTTCCATAGGTTTCAAAGTTTCTGATGCAGTACTACCCGGCATGATGGAAGAGGTGAACCATCAACAGTTCTGTAGTTTGGTTTTCCTTCTTCCATAGTCAAGAACTTCTGTTTTGGAGAAGGAGGTTTATGCCTTTTGACTGCAAACATATCTTTCAACTAACTCTGAAAGACGCCATGATTTGTAAAAAGCATTATTAATATCCTTGAGTTGCAGCAATAAAACTACAGGCCCTTTCAATAGCATGTCTTTTTTCCATGGCATACTTGTGTACTTTTTTTTTTCCAACATACTAAGAAGATCAAGAATAAGTGTTGGAGGGATATCAGAGTGTACCAGCAATCAGTTAATGCAGGGAACCAGGTTTGTTTGATAAAGGGTATGACAAATTCTTCCTTCTTTGGCAGACTTTCTTCCTCATTGTTTTATGAGGATGTATTTATAAGATTCAGGATAAGAACTGAAGGGATACCAAAGTGCAGCAATATTTTTCTATAGAAAAAGTAATATGTGATTGTCACAGAGTCCCCGAGCAATGCTCTGGAACTGCTCCCCACAAAGCCAGTCAGGACTTTGGGGAGCCTCCTCTCCCTTGGAGCAGACTTTTTCAGGGCAAGAAGCTCACACGTCTTCACCACCTGGGTCTCTCCTTGGAGCATGTAGCGTCCTCTGCCCCTCCGTGTGCGTCCCACAGCGAGCCCACCCCAGCAGGGTCCTGGGGAAGCCACAGGGTCCTGCACCCCCACTTTGCAGTCAGACGTGACTCTCAGCCAGCTAGTAAAACAGAGGTTTATTCGATGACAGGAACATGGTCTAAAACAAAGCTTGTAGGTACCTCAAACCGGACCCCTCGGCCGGGTCCATTCTGGGGAGCAGTGAGCCAGCCCCACGTCTGCACTTCACTCCTCATCCCCAGCCAGCTCCAGACTCCCCACCCCCTCCAGCCCCTCCTCCTCTGCTCAGTTCCTTTCCTGGGCTAGGAGGTCACCTGATCTCTTTGTCTCCAACACCTCCAGTTGGCACCTTTGCAGAGAAGAAGGGGCCCAGGCCATCAGTTGCTAGGAGACAGAGTGCCAGGCACTTAGGTGCACTGGCCCCTTGCTCTGCAGCAGTTACACACCCTTATTCCACCACCTAGATACTTAAGAACTGCTTAGGGGACACTGAGGCACCAACATAGTATTCATAGAAAACATTAAGAACATTCCCAGTTCGCCACAGTGATCATATAATTAATGGCAATATCATAACGTATACACACATGGGAAAAAATAAGATTGCACAGGCAAACTTTTGAGTGCTTCCCTCCGCAACCTCAACATTTTTTTAAACATATTTTTATATGTAATTAACAATCTAGGGCCAGATTGTGGAGCCCCCACTTACCCCACTGAGCACTTAGCTGTATAGTCCCTGATCCTGTGAAGACTTACTTGTGTGTTCAGCTTTCAAAGAGTAGTCTCACTGAAATCCTGTTTACTTCAGTGGAACTACTTGCCTGAGTAAGTGTCCTGCCAGGAAGAGTGACAGCTCCACAACCAGGCCCAATAATAATTTGTATTTACACAGTAGAGTACTTTTCATCCAAGGAGCTGAGGATATTTTTGTTAAACTAAGGTAAGTAAACATTACAATCCCCATCGTTTTTCAGATGGGGAAACTAGATGCAGAGAATTTAAACTCATGATTTGCCAAAGGTCACTTAACAAGCCTGTGGCAGACCCAGAGGTATTACATCAACTGATATCCAGGGTCAGTTTTTCAAACGTTTTTAGGCACCTAGAGCTGCAGATAGGCATCGACTGAAAATCCCACTAAGCACCTATCTGTTTCATTAGGGCAGCTTAATACCTTTAAAAAATCTGGTCCCTGGTCCATAGTGTTAGCCACAAGACCATCATTGGCTCTAATTCAGTAATCAAAACTAAATAAAAGAATGAAGTACATTTTGCAGTGCAGTATCCCAGTTTCAAATTCTAACAATTAGATAGTGTTCCTTCCCAGTTCTGTCCCCTGTGCTTGCTTTCTTATTACTACTTGCCTCTACTTTGGTATGATAACCTTCTTATTACTCCCTCGCTACCCCCCACTACCTTAGAGAATAATCTGTTTGTCTCTGTACTCCACAATCCTTTTCCTGGCAGAATTGTCATTAATATACTGTCCAAGCTTCAAACATATTTTGTTGAGTTTTTCTTATTTTTTCTTTTGACAATTTCACCATCATTTCACAAAATGCTACTAGCAATTAAGTTGACCCATCTGGCAGTGTTGTTATTATACCATCAAGCCAATACAGTAGAGACAGTAGAAACTGGTTAAAATGTATAGCATATTATATATAACTATATATATATATAGAGAGAGAGTTATATATAGTTATTTATTTAAGTTAGCTTCATTATGCTCAAGACTTGGATAATTTCAATGCAATGGAGCATGAGACAAACAACAAAACTCATATGCCTTGACAAAAGTAGCATAACAAGCACAAATATGTTTGGCAGTAGTAGCTTTTATTTGCAAACTGGAAATGACTGATTTTCTCCCTACCCAGATTTTAAAGGTTTGGCAGTTCTCTGAGGCAGATAGGTATTAGAGCCAGATCTACTTTGCTCTTACGTAAAGGCTTTGTTTAAATATTTAGTACCAGGTGTAGGAGAACAGGGAAAATGCCCCCTTGATTTTATCCAGCGAATGCACCTGCCAACATATGAGGAAAATAAATCTTGTGCTTGTTTGCCAAATGTGGATTCTCTTATGTGGAGTCATTCCAAACTGACTATTGTGATGCTGTAGCAGGAAAGTCTGATGACCAGCTGTCCTAGTGGTCAGACTTACAGTTTTGGCCGGTCTGAGTCTGTAGTTGAGGCCCCCTCTGGGATCACTAATCACCCCCTCATGCTCCAATTATTCCCTCAGAGCTTTGTCACTACAAAGGTAGGGGGAGGAGCAGAGGGCATGGCAAACTAGGAGGACCCAGGCCCACTGACTACACTGGGTCCAACCTGGGGCCCTAGGGGTTTACTAGATCATTCAGCCCACTCATTGAGCTACTCCTAACTGTTTCACCCAGGTCACTTCCCACTAGTTTTGAACTCCTCAGTTTGCAGCATGGTTGCTGGCTTAGCAGACGCTCCTCAGTCTCTCAATTGTGTTGTTCAGTCAGTTACTCTCTCTTCGGGCTTTCAGCTTCCAAAGAAGGGCAGGAGGGAGAATCCAAGTCCCTTCTGCTAGAGCAGCCTTCACAAAACTTTGACACTCTTGTCACAGCTCTCCACATCAGCCTTACTTCCTGATGCCACAGGCAGCTCATTCCACCCTTTTCCTGGGTTATCAGTGTCCTTTTCAGGTGTTCCTCCACTGCAAACATGCCTTGCACCTGTTGAGGGTGGGGACTCCCTAGCCCAGTATTGCTCTACTTTCTGTCCTGGTTCAGTGTGGGTCTTGTTAACCTGGGGCTACAGATACCAATCATGTTTTCAGCAGCAATGCTTCATTCCAGCTACCGATGACAGTGATCTATAACACTGGCTGAGGAGGCAGTGCTGCAACATTCATTCGTGTCCAAAGACTCCAGAATTTGAAAGCAGTAGTTTTGGGGGAGATATCAGCACTAGAGAGGCTTAGCAGGTATGAAGGAATAAATCTCAAAACTAGCAGCTACGATGAAAAGACACTTAAAAGATACTTAATGGAGGCAGCAATGCCAACTGATTGGAATAGGAGACAGTCATGAGATCTGGATTCTGTTTCTCACTGTCCTACAGATTTATGTGAGAGTATGGCCAAGTCACTGAGGAGTACAGCTGAGTGGGAAATGGTTTACCTGTCCACCGAGAATTTGAAATTTCAAAAAAATTTCCCTTCCTAAATCAGGACAAAAAAAACCTCTAAAAAACTGCTGAACCTGCAAAAAAATTCAAACCCAATAATCCAAAATATAGTTCAGATTGGATCAAAATGTTTTTATAGTTTCAAAATGTTTTGTTTCAGTTTTATGCAGCATAGTTGTAGTTATGTTGGTCCCAGCCTATTAGAGAGACAGCCAATATCTTTTACCTCAGCCACCTTGCTTCAGTTTTCACTTTTAAGTATTAACCAACAATTAACAAATTTTGAAAGAAAAAGTCATTTTCAAACTAAAAAATAAAACTTCCTTTCAAAACTGTCAGAAAGAGCCATCTGAATAAACTAACAACTGGAAGAAAGTTTCAAAATTAATCTAAACTGACCCTTTCTCATGAACAATTTCAGTTTTGACAAACTGGCACCTTCCCCCTCAAAAAAGGGTTTGTCCAAAAAAATCCCAACCACTCTTATTTAGAGTCTTCTCCACAGTCCATTGAAGAGCATTCTACTGACTTCAGGGGCACTGGATCAGGCCTTGAGCCTCTCTGTGCTTCAGTTTCGCCAGGGGCAAAATGGAGATAATCATCCTTACCTACAGCACTTCAAGATTCTCACAGGAAAGGCACTATGGAAACTACAAGTCGTCATGTGTTCACTCAATACTCAGTGCAGGTTCACCAAAAGCCCATGTATCTTGGCAAACATTTAATTAACCTGCCCCAAGTTACAGGTTTGTAACAAAATTGAGAAAGTTTCAGTGGGTTTCAGGTTTCAGCACGAAAACTTCACACACCTGTACATAAGAAGTCTGGTACAAATAATCACTCTCTCAAGTGCAAAAGAGATTTTTAAGTTTAAAGTAGGACAGACTCTAAAGTATTTGGCTAATTTGTTTGTTTATCTGATCCTCCTCATACTGCACTATAAAAACATAGAAGGCTTCTGCGTATGTTTAGAATCCTCATGTGTCAAATGCAAAAATCTTTGTACAAGTCAATGGGTGAATCCAAAGAGGTTGGCCTGGACGACGGAGTTTCCATGGAGAAAGAAGATGGTGGAACACAGCATCTGTTGTTCCAATCCCAAGTACATGGCAATCAGCTGTACAAAAACAGTGTTAACGCTGTGTCTGTTATCAACATGCAAGTCCCATTGTCTCACATTCCAGCCTTTGTCAACCACATTGAGGAATGCATTTCCTCAATAGCTGATTTGCAGCTGAGCAAGCTAATTTCACACGGTTACTGATTCCTGGACAATTACGATGTCACTGGAGCTTGGCAATGGTTCCAAGTACTACTGTACTAATGACATAAGAACATTATCTTTGTAACATGCCACATGCTAGTTTTACATGAGAGCATAAAAAACTGGAATGTGCATCAAGCATTTTCACCTTCTCTTTCTCAAGCAAAAACCCTTTCCCCATGGCAGGAAGGCTCTGAATCCCCCCTTTCCACACCTTGGCAGGGACTTTGTGTGCCCCCTCCCATCCCCCCATCTTTCCCATCCCTTCCATGCCCAGGCCTCTGTATACTCCCTATTTCCTTCCTCCCATGCCAAGGTCTCTGTGTGCTACTCTATTTCTCCTATGGTAGGCCTCTATGTTCCCCCAGTTTCCCACTTCCCATCTCCATTCCACCCACTCCGGTCCCTGCCCCCTCCTTCCCCCAAGTTCCTTATCTCCACTTCCCCCCCACTTCCTGCTTAACGTGCATCCACAGACTACCTCACTGGCAGGTCCCTGTTCCCTTCCTCCCCCACCCCACCCCTGTGGGTTCCTACTTCCTCCTGTCTCCCGCAGGTTGTGTTACAAAGTAACATCATCAAATTGGACTGTTAGACCTTGCTGCACTTCACTCAGCCAAGTCAAAAATACAGGTATCTAATAAATAGATTTGTTCAAGTTTCAAACCTACTGTGGGCATGTGTTAATTATGTTATGGCCACTCAGAGCATATCTTGCTATTAAATGAACTCAAATAATGACAGAGAATTGAGATTTCAAGGAAGCTCAAGGCACCAACTCCAACTCCCTAGCTTCTTTTGAAAGCTCAGCCCTAAAAGCATAGCTTGAAATCACTGTTTTATTGCCACTACTGAAAATGTTAGAATTAACAAACTCATTTATACTCAGCACATACGCAAATCTAGCACCTTAAACTCAACTCAGAGTCAACAAATCATTAGAGGTCACCTTTCGAAATACAGCACTAAATACAATTCTAGGATGGCTTAAAATGTGATACCATTATACTCTTTTATATTAGTTTACTACAATAGTAACTCAGCAAAACATCCATGCAATTAATTTGACTGGTGTGAACTTTTAACACTTCTTACTCTCTGGGAAAGAAAAACATCTGTAGAAAATCTTTTAATCTTCTGTGGGCTAATTAGTTCTGTTTCAGGTGGCTCAGTTTAATACACACAGGTACTGAGTGAAAACAAAGAGAAACAATCATTCCATTCCTAGAGTGGGGCAGGGTGGGGCCTCACACTTTGGATGTGTCATTAATTATCAGTATCTTCATCCAAAGGTTTTGGGAAAATGTCAAATATTCTTTATGCTGTCAAAGACTAGTAAAGACTATCTAAAGCTAATAGCTAGCATGTCAGGATGCAAACATGGCACTCATTCAGAATAGTATTTTGCACACCAAACAGCGTGGAAAATAAATATATTCTATGGTAGATGAGGTTGATCATAGAAAAGAATAAGATGGGTAAGGAAATCTGTTTTTCTTTTGAGTGATAACATTTTTAATTAAGCAAATTGAAAGGAATCTCTCTACTTTTTTAACTGAAACAGAATCAGGGGTGATTGTTTGACAAAGCAGACATCTCTATAACAGAGTCAGCAGCACTAATAAGATATGTAATTTGGGTTTTTACATGGAGAAGCGTGGGGATTCTTCTCCCTTATTCCCAACCCCCATGGGAATAAGTGATTTGTAGTTATTCTGAGGCATTTTGAGAAATTACTAGTATTTATGACAGCTTCATGGCAAATGTTGAGCAAGTCCAGACAGTGACCGTGGCTGGAGATGAGTATCTTAGCCTCCACGCACCCTCTCATTCTTTTTTTAAAAGCACTCTGAGGCCTTATCTACACGACAGAGTTGCAGCGCTGGTGAGGGGGTTACAGCGCTGCAACTTAGCCCACGTCCAGACTACAGCCTAAAATCGATGTGCTTAAAATCGATTTTATAAAGCAGGGTTTATAAAATCGATTTTGTGCATCCACACTAGAGCTACTTACATCGATGCTGAGTGTCCATTTTCCCTGGCGTCCATCTTTTGCTTGAGCGTTGCACTCTGGGTACCTATCCCACAGTTCCTGCATGGGTCCCTGCCCTTTGGAATTATGGGTTACTAGCCCAGTGCATGATGGGGTCAAAGTCCCCGTCATGGGTGGTTCTGGGTACAGCCTCACCCCCCCCTCCTGTTAGCGGCACACAGTCTGTTCGCGCGGTTTTTACTGGCTGCAGTGAGGAAAACGCCATTTTGCAGCAAGCATGGATCCAGGTCTGCTCTTATCCTTGATCGCGAATACTGTAAATACTTCACGCATTCTCGTTCTATCAATGCTGACCCATGATGCAGAAATGCAAGAGAGAATGCTTAAATGCGGGGACGACAGCAATGACGAACTGGGGAACGAGTTTTCCGACACACCGGGCCCCTGCACGTTGGAGCTCCTGACGGTTATGGGGGAGGTTCTACCCGTTCCGTGCTGCTTTTGGGCACGGGAAACAAGCACTGACTGGTGGGACCGCATAGTCCTGCAGGTGTGGGACGATTCACAGTGGCTGCAGAACTTTCGCATGCGTAAGAGCACTTTCTTTGAACTTTGTGACTCGCTTTCTCCTGTCCTGAAGCGGCATAATACCAGGATGAGACCAGCCCTCACAGTGGAAAAGCGAGTGGCAATAGCCATATGGAAGCTTGCAACGCCAGACAGCTACCGGTCAGTCGGTAATCAATTTGGAGTGGGCAAATCTACTGTGGGGGCTGCTGTGCTGGAAGTATCCAAAGCAATCATTAAGCTGCTGCTTCGAAAGGTTGTGACTCTGGGAAACGTGCAGGCCATTGTGGATGGCTTTGCTGCAATGGGATTCCCTAACTGTGGGAGGGCCATAGACGGAACCCATATCCCTATTTTGGCACCGGAACACCAGGGTGCCCATTACATAAACCGCAAGGGGTACTTTTCGATGGTTCTGCAAGCCCTGGTGGATCACAAGGGATGTTTCACCAACATCCACGTGGGATGGCCAGGAAGGGTTCACGACGCACGTGTCTTCAGGAGCACTACGCTGTTTAAACGGCTGCAGCAAGGGACCTACTTCCCTGACCAGAGAATAACAGTTGGAGATGTCGAAATGCCTATAGTTATCCTTGGGGACCCAGCCTACCCCTTGATGCCCTAGCTAATGAAGCCATACACAGGCAGCCTTGACAGTGCTCAAGAGTTGTTTAATTACAGGCTGAGCAAGTGCAGAATGGTGGTAGAATGTGCATTTGGCAGGCTTAAGGTGAGATGGCGAACGCTTCTTACTTGCTCAGATCTTAGCCAAACCAATATCCCCTTTGTCATTGCTGCTTGCTGTGTGCTCCACAATCTCTGTGAGAGCAAGGGGGAGACCTTTATAGCGGGGTGGGAGACTGAGGTAAACCACCTGGCCGCTGATTATGCGCAGCCAGACACCAGGGCAATTAGAAGATCACACCAGGATGCTGTGCGCATCAGAGAAGCACTGAAAAGTAGCTTCCTCATGGGCCAGGGTACAGTTTGAAAGCCGATTTTCCTTTCAATTGATTGCTGCCCTCCCCGTCTATGCAGTCTTGCTGCTGCAAGATACCTTCCCTGCAGCATTCCACAACTGCTTGCTTAGGTTACTTGCAAGAGCTGTCCGTTGAAAAACATATAATTCTGTATTTCCCTATTACCACCTACCTCCACCATTTGCTGCTTCCGTCTGCTGCAAGGCACCGTACCTGCAACCTTCCTTAACTGCTTTTTTATTGAAAATAAAGTTACTATTATTTGTTAAAAAAATTGTGTTCTTTATTTAAAATCAGACCCTTTCAGCAATCAAGCATCATGCTTGTTGTTACAATACTGTGCATGAAATTTCATAACTCGGCGTTCTATGGGGAACGGAGCGAGGGAGGTTTGGAGGAAGGGGGAGGGAGGTTGGAAAGAAGAAAGTGCATCAGAGAAGACAGAACAAGAATTCTCATGGACCAGGGTACGGTATGGCTGCTTTCTTTGTTTTCCCTGTATTACCCATATCCCCAATTGTCAACTCCTGATGCTGATAACTAGCTTCCGTGCAGCTTTCCAAAGCTGCTTGCTTTACTTCATTACCAAACTACACTCACACTGCCTTAATAGCATGACCTGAGAGTAAAAATAGGCAAAGGTGCCATGGGAGAAGTTTGGAGCATTAAAGGAGGGAAAAAACAGGACACAAAGGGCTTTTCAATTTAATGAAAGCCTTCTGGTTGGAGTGTCCGCAGCGGTGGAGGGGGCTGGTGCAGAGAGCCTTCCCCCAAGCGTTCTTACACGCCTGGTTCTGGAAGATGTGGGACAGGGTGAGTACTGAGGGAGGTTATACACGGGCTGTAGGGGCATTCTGATACCACGGAGCTCTTGCAGCATATCGCGGAGGATGTCAGTCTGATCACGAAGAAGATCCACCGTTGCTGCTCGCCAGCGCTGATCTTCCTGCCACCTGACATCATTTTTGGCGTCCCTCCTGTCTTCGCGTTGGTCCCTCCTGTCTTCGCGTTGACTGGCAGCCTCCCTGTACTTTGCGACCAATTATTTCCAGTCCCCCTGTTGAGCTCTCTCTGTACGGGTTACTGCCATAATTTCGGTGAACATGTCCTCACGCGTCCTCCTTTTCCTCAGTCTTCTTATGATACCCCCCCTACGTACAGGAGAAGGGAGAGGGAGGCTGGAGAAATGTGCAGCTGTGTGTGGGGGGGTGGGGATAGGAAAGCGTGATAGAAGAATCATAAGAGACACATTTCACACAACAATGCATACAGTCTTTCTCCTCACTGACCTGTGCCTGTTACCGAACCTTGAACATGTTACTTTACCACAAGGTCGCCTTAGGATTCCTTTAATACTTATTGCTTGTGGCTGAGGACAGAGATTTCTGCTCAGACGCAGGTCAGGGGAGCACACAGACCGTGTCCGGAGAAAATGGTAAGTTAATGGCTAGTAATCCATGTAATCGATTGTACTGTCAGGTAGCATGAACGGAGCAAAGTGCCTTAAGGAACAACATTGCTTTCTTTTCTTAAGCCATGGACAGGGACATGCTACCACTTCCCTCCCACTTGTGCTGCACTTCGCAGCACGCATGAAATCCATCTACCTCACCTCATCCCCCCTCTACCATGGCAACAAATTGCCGTGAGTCATGATGGCCAAGTGCTGGAGGAATCCACCCTGTTACAATGGAGACTTTTCTAACAACCACCTCATGGGTCACTGTTTTAGGAAAGGTTTTTAATCTACTTGGTCAGCACAGAAGGACCGACTGTATGCGCATCTCTGTTCCCTTTTACTAAAAGTAAGTTAATCTCTAACAGGTGACCATGGACGATATCTCTCTCCTGAGGATAACAGACAGAGAAAGAGAAATCATGCTTCTTGAATGTCAGCAGTCACCAGGGCAATTCGCAGCTAAAGTTTGTCATGTGATGATTCTTGAGTATGTGCTGCAGGCATGGCGTGGTAAAGTTTCCTTTTATGGCAGACGGAACAAGGCCGCCCTACCAAGAAACCTTCTGCAAAAGCTTTTGGGGTACCTCCAGGAGTGCTTCATAGAGATGTCCCTGGAGGATTTTCGCTCCATCCCCAGACATGTAAACAGGCTGTTCCAGTGACTCTAAGTACAGGTAGTGATTTGAAGCACCCAGTAAAAACGGCTTACATTAAACCAAAGCTTTTATTAAAAGAAATTACACTCACCAGAGGACGGTTCCTCAGCTTCATTTTCTGGAGTACTGGCTTGAGATGGCTGGCAGGGAACCTCAGTAAGGGTGAGGAAAAGATCCTGGCTGTTTGGGGGGATAAAATGCTCTGTGCTCTCTGCTGTAGCCTCCTCCTCTTGGTCCTCATCATACTGATAATCGCCGTCAAATAAATCTTCCGTAGTGCCAGGAATCACGACGCCCACCTCTGAATCCACAGACAAAGGGGGGTTTCGTCGTTGCGCAGGTCCCCAATATTGCGTTAAGCTCGTCGTAGAACCGGCATGTTTTGGGGGCAGAGCCTGACCTGCCCTTTGCTGCTTTGGTCTTCTGATACACCTGTCTGAGCTCTTTCACTTTCACTCAGCACTGTAACGAGTCCCTGGTATGTCCCCTCTCCCGCATGGCATTAGAAATTTTTTCAAAGGTTTTCTCATTTCGTCTGCTCGAGTGCAGTTCTGAAAGCACTGACTCTTCTCCCCATACAGCTATCAGATCGAGTAACTCCTGTGTGCTCCATGCTGGAGCTCTTTTCCTATTTTCAGGAGACTGCATTGTTCTCTCTGCTGCTGAGAGCTCCACGCTGTGCAAACAGGAAATGGAATTTCAAAGTTCCTGGGGCTTTTCCTGTTTACCTGGCCAGGAGAAGAGTTCATTTACCTGTGTAGAGCGGCCACTAGAGCACTGTGGGATACGTCCCGGAGGCCATTAACTTCGATGTCCGTCCACACTAGCATAAAATCGATTTTAAAAAATCGATTTTGGGGTTACTCCTCTTGTTTAGATGGAGTTCCGAAATCGATTTTAGGGACCCTTAAAATCGATTTTATGCACTCTGTAGTGTGGACGGTTACAGCTTTAAATCGATTTAAAGCTCTAGTCTGGACCTGCCCTTAGGATGTGTACACACTTGCACAGCACGGCCAGCGCTGCAACTCCCTGGTTGCAGCACTGGCTGTACACCCGGTTGAGCCTGGGTGTAGAGGATCCAGCGCTGGTCAGCAAGTGTAGACACCCACCAGCGTTTTTATTGACCTCCGTGGCATAAGCAGGTATCCCAGCATACCTTAGAAGCCTCTCTGGTAATCATGCAAACTCCACTGCCCCGGGCTCACCTGACCCCTCCTTTAAATGCCCCGGGAATTTTAAAAATCCCCTTCCTGTTTGCTCAGCCAGGTGTGGAGTGCAATTAATCAATCAATCACTCAGCGACCATGCCTCCACGCACCAAACGAGCCCCAGCATGGACCAATGCAGAGCTGCAGGACCTCATAAGTGTTTGGGGAGAGGAGGCTGTGCAAGCACAGCTGCGCTCCAGAAGGAGAAATTATGATACCTATGGGCAGATATCGCAGTCCTTGATGAGAAGGGGCCATGAAAGGGACGCGTTGCAGTGCAGGGTCAAAATTAAAGAGCTGAGGAGTGCTTACTGCAAAGCTCATGAGGGAAATCGCTGCTCAGGAGCTGCCCCCACGATCTGCCATTTTTACCAGGAGCTGGATGCCATACTTGGGTGTGACCCCACTGCCAATCCTAGGAGCACGATGGAGAGTTCAGAGCAGGGAGAAGTGGGGGAGGTTGTAGAGGACGGTGACAGGAGGAGGTTGTAGAGGAGGCTACTGGCATGGAGGGAGACACCCCGGAGTCCCAGTACACATGCAGCCAGGAGCTCTTCTCAAGCCAGGAGGAGGCTAGCCAGTCGCAGCAGCTGGAAGTTGATGGTGAGGAAGAAGCTGAGGATCGTGCTCGGGGTAAGTAGATTTTTATGTTTTGGGAGAGGAGGGTTTTGGTTATGGCTGCCTGCATGCATGCCTATACGTGGAATAGCCCATTGATTTGCTCTATCACGTCTCTGTAATCTGCCTCTTGAAAAGTTTCAGCAAGAGCGTTTGCAATTTGCTTTCTCAAGTTGATCGGGAGAGCCACCGTGGTCCCTGTCCTGGTCAGGCTAACTCGTCCGATCCACTGTGCAGCGAGGGGTGGGGGGACCATGGCTGCACACAGGCAAGCTGCATAGGGGCCAGGGCGGTATCCACATTCCTGTAGAAGACCCTCCCTCTCTTCCCAGGTAACACGCAGCAGTGATATGTCTGGCAGTAGGATACCCTGTTGAGAGTTTAGGGATACCTAAGTGCAGGGCGCCAGGTTCGCGTTTCCCCAGCCCATGGCGCTCTGTTATTAACCCCCCCTCCCAGCACGTAGCCAGCGGTGCGCTCCGGTGTTCCCCACCCCCCCTCCAAGCAGGCATCCAGCACCGCGGTATGCTCCAGTGCTCCCCACCCCACCTCCAAGCAGGCATCCAGCACCGTGGTGTGCTCCTGTGTTCCCCACCTCCCCTCCCAGCACGTAAGCATCCACGCTGTGTGCTCCAGTGTTATGCACCCCCCTCCAAGCAGGCATCCAGCACCGCGGTGTGCTCCGGTGTTCCCCACCCCCCCCATCCAAGCAGGCATCCAGCTCCGCGGTGTGCTCCTGTGTTACCCACCCCCCCTCCAAGCAGGCATCCAGCACCGCGGTGCTTCCCCCCCCTCCCCACCAGCAGGACGGCGTGAACGCGGACCAAAGAACACCCCCCCCCAAGCAGCTCAACACCTTCCTGTTCACTACTGTCCCCTCTTCAGGACACCAGCTACCTCCTGTACCCATTGCTGATGAACCCTAGTGACCCATTGGTCAATTCCCACTCCCAAGGGGAAATAGGGGCAAAACCACTCACCCCATTGCTCGCCATGACTTAGCTTGCCTGCCCTCTCTGTGTTATGTGAGGTATGTGAGAAGGATGCTACCAAAAGTCTAAAAAGTCCTTCAACGTGTGATAATAAACAATGTAGCCTCTGTGTATTACATGGTTCTCTCTCTCTTTTTTTTAGTGACCTTGACTACTGCAGCCGGATCACCAGCCTCACGTAGGTTGCAGAACTTGAGACGGAATCTTAGAAAATCAAAAGAGGAATTGATCAAATCTGTTATGAGCCACTACAACAGAGAAAGTAGGAAGACACAGGAATGGAGAGAGAAGACGTATGAACGGAGAGAGAGTGTACATGAATGGAGGCAAACAGAAAGCAGGAGAAAGGAATTATCTGCCAAAAAACCACAAAGCAGATGATAAGCCTCCTGGCTCGCCAAACTGAGTCTTTCGAGTCTCTTGTAGCCATGCAGAAAAATATGTACCATGGTAACCCACAGCCCTCCCAAAGACCTCTTCCTTGTTCCCCAGTATTTCCACAAAACAACTTTCTCCAGCACCCAGTTCCTTATTATCCCCAGCTGCTCCCAACACCTGTACGATCACCTACCAGCCCTGATAACTATAATTCTTACCCTATTCACTCCACCCCCATTATTCTGCAGCATAGTAATCCTGAAGTGCAGCATACATTGAATAGTGATCAAAATAGGGCATATTCAAACCTGTGAATGTACAGTCCACCACCCCAACCCCCTTGCCTGTTATGTACTGTATGTTGAATAAAGGTTTTTTTTCTTTTTCACTACATTATATTATTGCTGGAAGTGGTAAATATTATACACCAAGGTAAAGCAAAGCACATCAAATGCATCAAACATTACTGTTGGCTCTCAGCATCAAATTGCTCCCTTAAAGCATCCCTAATCCTTGAAGCCCTTTCCTGGGCCTCCCTATTAGCCCTGCTCTCTGGCTGAGCAAACTCATCCTCTAGGCGTCGAATCTCGGAGGTCCATTCCTCACTGAATCTTTCACCCTTGCCTTCACAAATATTATGGAGGGTACATCATGCGGATATAACAGCGGTGATGCTGCTTTCCACCAAATCTAGCTTCCCATAAAGACAGCGCCAGTGTGCTTTCAAACGGCCAAAAGCACACTCCACAGTCATTCTGCACCGGCTCAGCCTGTAGTTGAACCGGTCCTTGCTCCTGTCAAGCTTCCCTGTATATGGTTTCATGAGCCAGGGCATTAAGGGGTAAGCGGGGTCTCCAAGGATCACAGTGGGCATTTCGACGTCCCCTACTGTGATCTTGCGGTCTGGGAAAAAAGTCCCGGCCCTCAGCCTCCTGAACAGGGAACTGTTCCTAAAGATGCGTGCATCGTGCACCTTTCCAGGCCATCCTGAGTAAATGTCAGTGAAATGCCCATGGTGATCCACAAGCGCTTGCGGAACCACGGAGAAATACCCCTTGCGATTAACGTACTCTGATGCCAGGTGGGGTGGTGACAGAATAGGAATATGCGTCCCATCTATTGCCCCTGCACAGTTAGGGAACCCCATTTCTGCAAAGCCATCCACAATGTCCTGCACGTTCCCAAGAGTCACGGTTCTTCTTAGCAGGGTGCGATTAATGGCTGTGCAAACTTGCATCAGCACCATTCCAACGGTAGACTTTCCCACTCCAAACTGGTTCGCCACCGATCGGAAGCAGTCTGGAGTTGCCAGCTTCCAGATTGCAATAGCCACCCGCTTCTCCACTGGCAGGGCAGCTCTCAATCTCGTGTCCCTGCGCCGCAGTGTAGGGGCGAGCTCAGCACAAAGTGCCATGAAAGTGGCTTTTCTCATTTGAAAGTTCTGCAGCCACTGCTCGTCATCCCAGGATTGCAGGACGATTTGATCCCACCACTGAGTGCTGGTTTCCCGAGCCCAAACACGCCGGTCCACGGAGCTGAGCACGTCTGTTACTGCCACAAGCAATTTACTGTCTTCACAGTGAGGCGATTCAATATCATCTGACTCCTCACTGTCACTGTCACTTTGCAGCTGAAGGAATAGCTCCACTGCCATGCGCGATGTGCTGGCAACATTCATCAATAAGGTCGTCAGCTGCTCAGGATCCATTTATAACAAAAATCGCAGAAAAAGCGCTGTAGAATCACAATGCCGCCAAATTGCTCGGAATGTGTAGCAAAGCACCACGGGGCGTTGGAACAGGAAGCAGAAAGACACTCATACTTCCTTCCCCTTCCCACAAGCCACAGCACCGAAATGGGACGAGGTACTCTGTGGGATTGCTGCCCACAATGCTCCTAACAGCGCTGCAAGTGCTGTAAATGTGGCCACACTGCAGCGCTGGTTGCTGTAAGTGTGGCCACTCTGCAGCGCTGGCCCTATACAGCTGTACTAACACAGCTGTAACTACCAGCGCTGCAAAACTGTAAGTGTAGACCTACCCTCAGAAAAATAAATGTTATGCCTCTAGAAAAAGCTGGATTAACAGGCCCAAGCAAACAAGTGTAACACACAGGCCCAATGTATGTTGTGTCCCCTTTTAGAAGCTGGTTCACATAAGAGGATAAGAACCTACTATTTCTACAAGCTAGAGGAGGCACTCCCTGTAGTTCAAGGGGGAAGTGTTTCCCTTCTGGTGCGCAAAGTCCTTAGTTCAAGTTCTACCATCAAACAACCAATATTTTTTTCTAGCTGTGGTTTGGAATTATAGCCCTGTATAGCTGCTTTCACAGGGCACTGGTGAAATGCACAGCACTTGCGAGGTCTGTCTGTATTTGCTCAGTTCCTAAGGTCTTGTTGTGACATTGCACCCCATAATGCTTTATGGGAATATGTTTATGAAAGTAAATATGACATAACTGGAATATGTTTTATCCTAGATATGTCATGTTACATCTCTGCAAAGGTTATGATCTACTGGATATATTCATCCTATTTGTATGCATGTATCATTTTTGTATTTGAAGTTATGAATATTGGCTATGTACTCGTTTAATTTTAAGAGGCCTCAGTAAAGCAGTTGGTCAGCTTCCTGAGAAAAGACTATTCTCCATAAGTGCCAAATCAACAAACACTTAAGCCAACAATGAACTTGGAGACATCAATCCACATCTGTGCTTTCCCAGGAATGTGGCCTGGCTGTTAAGGAATTCAGACATGCAGGGACATCAGGAGCGGCGCCAGGGTTTCTGACGCCCTAGGCGGACGGCCATTTTGCTGCCCCCTGCGGGTCCGGTGGACCTACCGCAGTCATGCCAGTGGACGCTCCGCTGCTGCAAAGGGTCCAGTGGAGCTGCCGCAGTGATGCCAGCAGGCGGTCCGCTGGTCTAAAGACTCCAGTGGACCTGCTGCAGGCATGACTGCGGTAGGTCCGCCGGAGCCTTTAGACCAGTGCACCGTCCACCAAAATGACTGTGGCAGCTCCACCGGAGCCTTTCCAGCAGTGAACCGTCCACCAGCATGACTGCGGTAGGTCCACCGGGCCCGTGTGCCAGCCCCCCCCCGGCAAAATAGCACCCCCCCAAAAATTCTGGCACCCTAGGCCATTGCTTAGGTCACCTAAATGGTAGCGCCGGCCCTGATGGACATGTGACTTGCCCATGTGACTCCAAAACTTCATCTTCTGGAGTGCTGGATTCTGCATAGGAGAGAGGAGGGGGTTCTCCACCCACAAGAGAAAGTCTATTTAAGCTCCTGGGAGACCCCTCCATTTTGTCTTCAGCTAGCTCAAGAGGTAGCCTCTCCACCCCTAAAGGGGTGCAAATCAGTATTATAGAAGGCAAACAATTTATGAGTTTACCCCATATAAGCTTTATACAGGGTAAAATGTATTTATTTGGGGTTTTGACCCCATTGGGAGGTGGGTACCCGAGTGTTGGAGACAGGAGTACTTCTTAAGCTGTTTTCAGTTAAGCCTGAAGTTTGTGGAATGTGGTTCAGACCTGGGTCTGTGTTTGAGCAGGCTAGCGTGTCTGGCTCAAACAAGGCAAGAATCTGAAGTCCCAAGCTGCCAGGGAAAATGAGCTCAGAGGTAGTCTCAGCACATCGGTTGGCATTCGCAAGGGATTTTATGTGATCCAACCCGTCACACTTGTCTACACTAGAAAATTGTACTGCTTTAACTACATCAATATAGCTGAAGCAGTACAACCTCACTAGTGTGGTTGAAGGTATATCACTATTATATAGGTATCTCTTTTACCATATAGAAAGGGGAATAGTTATACAAGGCATCTTTTTACCAATATAACTGTATATACACTAGTGCTATTTTGGTAAGAATTTAACAGCCCTTAACTGAAATATCATTGGTTCTCAGCCCGTGAGCCCAATTAGCACACAAATACTAGTTGATGTCACAGGGGCTACAGCTAGTATATATTTGTTTTCTTTTTAGTGACTAAAACACCCTCAAACTGCACAGATACCTGGAGCACTTTCAACTTTTTTTTTTTAAGCGAACCTATTGGTTCTGTTCCAGAAAGGTTTTAAGGTCCTGTGAAAGGACATAATCTGATGCCAAGCGACTAAGCTTTTGTTAACGTCTCCATATTTTACATAGTACTGCTAGTTTATCATCTTCTTTTCACACACCAGTCAACAAGAAGGCAATATGCTTTACCCTCTGTATGAATGGTGCTATACAAAAATCAAAATCTATTTTGCTTTAACCATATGTATAAATCCTGGTCTCACCTCAACAGTCTCACATTTAGGCTTACAAACACATTACTAGAGAAGTTATGTTATTGATTAAATGATTAAAACTCAGGAAAGGAACAAAGACCAAAGTGAAATAATTTACCCTTGCGTGTTCCATGGCAGCTTTTGAGGGAAATACATTCGTGCCCCAGAAAATTATTGTGATAACAGTTACTGCTCCTAATTGCACTGGCTATGGGGGATGTCACAGAAGAGGGGCTACATGGCCTACACATGGCCATTTTCCAGTCTTTGATTCCTTGAGCTCAGAGTTGGTCTCAAAGATCACTGGGTTTCTCAGGCTGAGCTCCTAATTCCTCTTTGCAAGGGGGAAAGACTCACTCTTTCCATGAGTATTCATATTATTCATCCCTATTAACTTCCCTTTCACTCTCTCACATGGGCAAGGATGATCCAAGCCATTTTTAGGATTTCCCAATATCATTATCATGCACTCCGCTCTTCTAGGATTATGATCTTTTGCTGGTTTCAGAACCAAATGGAATTTTAATTACCTGATTGACTATTAAGGGAGATAAATTGCTTTCTTCCTTATTCTGTTGGTCAAGTGAAGTTTGTGCCTTGATATTTAGTAAAAGTAGATAATATGGAGAGAACATGGCAAATATCACTAGAGCTTCATTTTCAGCTCCATAGTAAAACTTTTGGGGGCAACTATATTTAGTTCTTTTAATAGTTCTCCTACTACGTCAATCTCTGCAGGCCTTTAACTATTGTTTGCTGCTCTTTGAATTCCTTCAGATTTCTTCTAATGTTTCAGATGCTTCAGGGCCATGTGCTGTACTCTGTGTCCCAAGGACCATCTTATGTGATATATATAGAGAAAGGCCATGCTTCTTGGCAAAGTGTCTTGCCACGTGCAGCACAAATTTGCATAGGTTTTCTTTTTCATTGCGACAGCCATCTCGTTTCCTGCCCGCATCGCTTCTTGGCTGCAGGAGGAGGGGTCACTGTATGGGGAGCTGCTTCCCCCTCTACCCAACTCCATGCATCTGGATCTCCCATACCCAGATACCCGCACCAAGCCTCACCCTGTACACCCAGAACTCTCCTAGCCCTCCATACCCAAATCCCACCCAACTGAACCTCAACTCCTGCATCTAGAGCCCCCAGCCTCTAGACCCCCACCCTTGCACCCATACCACCCCCCAGTGAGCTTCTTGCACTCAAATCCTGACACTGATGAGCACTACTCCCCTACACCACTCCGAGGTCCCACATCCAGACCCCCATGCCACTGACCATCAACTAGCTTCACCAGACCCCCCACCAGCACCCAGACTCTCTGCTGAGCCCCAACCACCTGGAAGCCCCTACAGCGTCACATTGCCCCTGCACTTGGAACTCCACCCCCCAGTGAGCCTCTGTGCATCCAGATCCCCCCCTATCTAGCAGGGCTGCCCCGGGGGGGGGAGCGTGCGCAAGTGGGGCAATTTGCCACAGGCCTCGGGCTCCGCAGGGGCCCCGCAACAGTCTGGGTCTTTGGCGGCACTTCAGCGGCAGAGGGCCCTTCAGTGCTGCTGAAGACACCAAGCGACTGAAGGGCCCCCCACCACCGAAATGCTGCCGAAGACACAGACCGCCGCTGGGTGAGTGCAAGCACTGCAGCTCCCCCACTTTGCCCCAGGCCCCCTGAATCCCCTGGGTGGCCCTGACACCTAAACCCTCCCCCAGAGCTGCCTGCACCCAGATTGTCTCACACAGAACCCTCTCACCCCACACCTGGATCCCCCCACACTGAGCCCCTTCACACTTGGATCCTGCCTGGATGAGCCTACCTGCTCCACACCTGGTGTGCCTGGTGCAGAGGGGCAGGCCCAGGCCTTGTGCTGTGTCAGGGTCGGGTGTAACCTCACCACTGAGTCCATGTCTCAGGGTGGGGGTGGGGGGACCTGCAGGGTGATCTCCCTCCTTCATGCAGCTAATAGCCTGTGCTCCCATGCTAGAGCCTCTGCATTTATTTATTGACAAATATAACTTGCAGAATTTTAAAATATTGTGCACAGAATCTTCAATTTTTTGGTACAGAATGCCCTCAGGAGTAACACTTTGTCCTGTGCTTTGTGAGCTGCATTGTCCCAGAGGTGTGCAGCTGTTGTTGTGGTTCATAGATCAAAATTTGGTCTTCGATATAGGTGTGGCTTGATCCATTAATAACTTTGAAGATTAGGATTAAAGCCTTCAACTGCTGTCAGAAGCTGACTGGGGACCAGGGGAGGGACTTGAGTATAGGCCTGATGTCCTCATAGGGGCTTAAGTCACAGAGAAAATGGGCAGCTGCATTCTGTATCAGATAGAGCTTATGCATCGTCTATGCATTCACCTTCAGATACAGTGAATTACAGCAATCCATCTGAACGTGACAAATGCAAGGAACACTGTGGCTAGGTCACTGTCTGGGAGGAAGGGACAACATTTCCTAGCAAGGCGGAGGTGGAAGAAGACATTTTTAGAATGGATGCTGCTTGGTCATCCAAGCTTAGTAAGAGCTAAGCGAAATCCCAAAGCTTCATACCATGGTACTGAATAGGGGCTGTATGCCTTTGATGGGAGAGGAGACAAAATCTCAGCTAGTTGTTCAAAGTATTTCCTCTTTTCAGCCATCATCATTCACATATATATGACCACCTCATGGTGCATCATCTTCAATATTTTATTACTACTTTCCAACTATCTCCTTTCCATGGAGTGTATATACCTCATGCTAGCCTACAACAAAGGGGTTAACCTAGGTGCTGCTTGGCAACCTGACAGCAGCGCGGGGATAAAAAAATCTGGAAAGCAGTGGGGCAGGGTGGCTGTCAGGAGCAAGCAAGCTGCTGAGATGCCACTCAGAGACAGCACTCAGAGAATGAATGACCGGCCAACAGGCTGGAAAGCCCATGGAAACCAGGGGAGGAAGGAAGGAAGGAAGTTCAGTGTACAACCAGAGACACTAAGTCCTGATTCTGCCTGTCTCACTTAAGGACCCTGAGCTGGAAACCAGTGGAGAGGGTGGGCCTGGGTTCCTCTACCAACACTTTGAGAAACTTAAGAACTGAGTGGATTTCCAGACTCCCTTGACATCAGGACCAGCTGGCCCTACCAGGAATAAAGAGGAAACCCAAACACCCAAGTGGGACTCAGACAAGAGGAACTGACTGACTGCCCTGCCAGACCAAGCAAACTCTGGCACAATGCTCTATCCAGCCAGAGGGCGCACTGTTCCATTGACTCATCAGCCCACACTCTTTTAGGGGCTAGTTGTGTCTTAGAGTTTTTCCAGGTACATTAACATCTGTTTTTAATAGGTGAAATTGTATATATTTTTAAGACTAGAAGGAACCATTATGATCATCTAATCTAAATCATGTTGCTTAACACAGGCCATAGTAATTCCTGCAGTGGAGCCAGTTATTCTTCCCTAGTATGTAAGGGAATATCATCAAGCCTTCCAGCCTGTGGATGAATTAGAGTGTATCTCCATTAGTGACTCCAGGTGACGAGTTTACCTCTTCCCTTGCTAAAATGTTCCAATGGCTAATTAGCCTGTACCTATCTATGTGAGTGGAGGTGTGTGTTCTCCATAAATGTGTGCTGAGAGGGGAACCTTACTGCACAAGTCTCACCCCTCTTGAGGGCAAAGATGTTGGCTCCGACTTCAACAGCATCCCCAAGCACCTGCTGAAGACCCAGCAATACTGCTCTACCGGGGGGGGGGGTGGAAATCGGGAGCTAGGAATGTGCATCATTGCTTGGACTCAGTGGGAATCCTCCTGAGCCAGTGATACAGCCCCAGGATGAATTACCTTTTCAATGGCCACCTCTGCGGGGTGGAAACTCAATTCACGGAGCTCTTAGATGCAGCCAGTTTGAAGAAGCTTCACCAATTTTGGATCCACCTGTTCTTGGGGAGCAGTAGAGTTTATATTGTGGGGCCTCGAGAAAAGTATTTAGAGGGAACACCAAGATGGGAACAGGGCAGAGTTTACATGTCCCAAGGCTCTCTTCTAGAAATATTGCTGTGGGAGAGCTACGTATTCGTTACCTCTTTGTGCCCTTTTCACTCTTTTTTGTCCTGAATGGTTTTAAATATGGAGAGGACTGAGGCTCTGGTAGTTGGGGCACTAGCCTGGTATGTAGGAGACCCAGGTTTGAGTCCCTGCTCCACCGCAGAGTTCCTGTGTGAACCTAGGCAAGTCACTTAGTGTCTCTGTTCCTTAGTTCCCTCTCTGAACATGGGATCTTGGAGAGGGAATGGGCACCACTGGAATAAAAGCATTTAAATGATGCCCTTACAACTGAGTAAGCAACAGGATATATGGATGGGTTTTAAGTATCATCCGAGACTTTAACTTATTTCTTTTTTTCCCCCTTTCAGAAAAAAAAACATTTCCTGAATCAGCTCCCTCAGACTTGACACATGGCTGCAGGGCCACCCAGAGGACTCAGGGGGCCTGGGGCAAAGCAATTTTGGGGGCCCTTTCCATAAAAAAATTGCAATACTATATTCTCGTGAGGGCCCCTGCAGGGCCCAGGCAAATTGCCCCATTTGCTCCCCCGCCACAGATGGCCCTGGGAAAAATAAACCTTCCGCATCTCGGCACAAACCCAGTTTTAAGAAAACTTCTTTACAAGGTATCACTGGTACTCAGCATCAGCTAGTGCTAAAAGGCACTAATGCTCATTAAAAGGGTTGGACAAATATTTTCCGTCAAAACTGTTTTTGGATCAAAAACTAGAGGTTTTTAAAAAGCAGAAAAAAAATCACGGACAATGTCTGCTTTCCTTCAAAATTTGTTGTGGTTTTTTTAATTGAAAAGCTGAAATTAGTCTGCCAAAACCTGAATATGGTTTGGGGTTTCAGAAGTGTGTGGCCAAATATTTGCGGCTTGCTGTGTTTGATTGTGTAAAGAAACCATAAAAAAAATTCTGCTTAAAAAAAATCCAAAACTTTTGAACCACCTCAGCTTGTGACCAAACCCCTGAGCCCATCCAGTCAGAGATTTTTCAAGGCTTCTGATACTCTGCTGGCTTCCTGGACTCATATCTGTCTCCATAACTTTGGATTTATTTAGCTTAGAACATAAGAATAGCCATACTGGGTCAAACCAAAGGTCCATCCAGCCCAGTATCCTGTCTACCAACAATGGTCAATGCCAAGTGCCCCAGAGGAAGTAAACCTAACAGGGAATGATCAAGTGATCTCTCTCCTGCAATCCATCTCCAACCTCTGACAAACAGAGGCTAGGGACACCATTCCTTACCCATCCTGGCTAACAGCCATTCATGGACTTAACCTCCATGCATTTATCTGTTTCCTAGAGACTGGCTCCATGGGGTCCCTTACAAACTGGAGACGGTTACTGTGGGTTTGTCTTTAGTATAGACTATGTACATACTCCATGAACTGAGCTTTGAGCTTGTTCCAGAATCTGGGATGAGCCTACGTTGTGAAAACTGAAATGCTCAAAATAGCACATGCATGTGAATGGACACAGGGTGCTAAAATTAAATTAACCCAGGGGTTCTCAAACTGGGTGTTTGCACCCCTCAGGGGATCACAAGATTATTACTGGGGGTTGAGAGCTGTCAGCCTCCACTTCAAACCCTGCTTTGCCCCCAGCATTTATAATAGTGTTAAATATAAATTGAAAACACTTTTTTAATATAAGGATGTGGAGGGTGTCGCACTCAGAGGTTTGCTCTGTGAAAGAAGTCACCAGGACAAAAGATTGAGAACCACTGAATTAACCCCTCTGAAGCTTCAGGGAATGCCAGGGGCAGGGAGTCTCCTTTGGTAGGGTTGGGAAGGAGGCAGGTGGTGTAGGACATAGCTCTTCTCATGTGATCCCTCTTCTGTGTGATCCCTCCCCCAGTGGCTAATTTTATATGAAGCTACCCTCCCCTGACATGAATCTCCCTATGGCACTGAAATTAAATATAGACTATAATTTGGCATTTGAGAAGTGAAAGGGATGGTAGCCCTAATGGAAAAGCTAACAGCTCGCTCTTCTGCAAGCCTCCAACTGCTGAATTAGCTCTAGGGTAGGGAAGGCTGTGCCTCCCAAACAGCCTGGCCCTGCCCCCTATCTGACCCCCACCCACTTCCTGCCTCCCAACTGCCCACCCCCCTCAGAATCCCCGACCCATCCTGCTCCTTGTCCCCTCACCATCCCCCAGAAACCCCCACCACCACCCTGGGACCCCACCCCCGCTCCGTCCCCTGACCCCTATCCACCCCACCGCTGAGTCCTGACAGACCCCTGGAACACCCACAATCCAACACCCCCATTTCCTGTCCCCTAACTGGCCCCCCAGCCTCTGCCCCCTCCCTGTTCCCGGGACTCCCTGCCCCTTATCCAACCCCCCTGGTCCCGGTCCCAGCCTCTTACCCCCGGCTCCCCCCTTCACCCGGAGCCTCAGCGCACCGGACCCCCCCAAACAGCGCCCGAGCTCCTCCCCTCTCAGCCGCGTGGGGAGGGGTCGGGGCTATGAGCTCCAGCGGGGCCCGAGCTTGCAGCCCCGCCCCCTTACCACGTGGCTCTGAGCGGGCGGAGCTCAGAAAGCTCCTGGATGTGCTGAGGCTCCGGGAGAGGGGCAGGAGCAGGGGCCTCAGCCGTTCTCTTGGGGGCCCCTGCGGAGCTCGGGGCAAATTGCCCCACTTGCCCCACCCTGGGCAGCCCAGGACCTTTCATTTTTACAATTCTTCAATCTGTTTTCTAGCCAAGCCAACATGAAATGATTTTAACTATATTTTAGACTTTGTCTAAATGTGTATTTATTTCCTTTAAAAATGCAGTGATGTTTGTTTGGCCTGACCTGCTCCTTATATCTTTTGTTTCAGTTTATTATGGGGCTTCAGAGTTTGTCTACTATTCATTCTATTAATTTACTCAGAATTTAAAATTAGATTTTCCAGATAATTGCTCAGAACACTTTGATTTTAGATTTTGAAAATTGGTACTATGTTATATTTGGCCTTTTCTTCTCCCAAATCCTCTGAGACTTCTCCAGTTCTAGATAATAATCCCCATGGTGGAGAAAATGTCTTGGACCAAGTTTCAGTAAGCAAATACCCCATCACATAGGTACTGTAATTTGCCTTTTATTAAATTTTCACTTACCTTTTTACTTCTGTGAAGACTTCCTTGTTTCTGCTTGCAGTAGAATGTCTTCATGCCAGCAGAGCTAAAATAGTATCCAGATCATATTCCTACAAGAGGTGAGTGCATGATGTTGATGTTGGGAAATCATACAAATATTCACTAGTTGGAGCCACTGGAATGCTATTTACAAGAGAGGAAAAGGAAAAAAAAAAGGAGAGTACAGAGGAGTGATCATCTATTTTCTGGTAGGTTATTTAATAATTAACTTTTACAGGCCACTGGTGAGGAACTAGCTAAACAAATTCATATTTTCTGGTGTTTTAATTCTGAAGTCTCTTCTGAAGCAAAGCTTTCATTGATTTCCATGGGAGCTTTGCCTCAGTAAAGACTCAGTAAATAAATACACAAGGCTTTGGCAAACAGGTGCTTTAATTTTTTTGGTCCTGGTTAGCTGTGATGTTTTTCTATGTGTGCCAGATTGTGATCAACACTATTGCTTCCTTCCAACGATGCTAGCTGGGGGGAGAAGGTTGTGGGACCGGTTGGTCTGAGAGGGGTCAGCCCACTGTTGATTGGGAGAGAATATAAAGGAAATTCAGAAACTCCCCATAGCAAATACCTGGAAAAGAACATTGTTTCTTGTGACAACATGCCTCTTTCATCACCTCAGGGCTCAGCTTTTCTTCCTCTGGCATTGAGGGGGCCTGGTATAAATACTTCATGGTGGTTTACTTACAATATTTCACAGGGTATACCTTAAGGCTGCCCAGAAGGCTTCTTTAAACAAAAAACTTGCATTGCCTAACCCTCCCTGGAGTACTGCCTCTTCTTATACTGTTGCCAGCCACCCTCTCTAACCCATTTTGGGCCCAGCTATGCTGGGAATTAAAGCCTGCTCCCCAGACAGAAATAAACACAAGATTTCCTCTTACAGGAAAAACAGCTCTTTACCTAGTTGAAGCCTTTTTCCCCTCACTGCACACAACCTTTCTGCAGCATGCTTCTCATTCCTTCTTTTTTTTAATCTCCCAGGAAGAGGTTTTTAAAGGTCACAGACTGCCCTTAATTAGATTCAGGTGTCCATAATTAACCTAAGGTAACCTTTTTCAATTCATAGGAAAAAGGGTTTTAACCATTCTAAGGCCTTGGCTACACTGGTGCTTTACAGCACTGCAACTTTCTCGCTCAGGGGTGTGAAAAAAACACCCCCCTGAGTGCTGCAAGATACAGCGCTGTAAAGCTAATCCCCACAGGGAGGTAGAGTACGTGCAGTGCTGGGAGAGCTAATCCCCATACAGTGTAAACAGTAAAGCTAATCTCCATAGGGAGGTAGAGTACGTGCAGTGCTGGGAGAGCTAATCCCCATACAGTGTAAACAGTAAAGCTAATCCCCATAGGGAGGTAGAGTACGTGCAGTGCTGGGAGAGCTCTCTCCCAGCGCTGGTGCTGCGACTACACTCACACTTCAAAGCGCTGCTGCAGCAGTGCTCCCGCGGCAGCGCTTTGAAGTTCTGAGTGTAGCCAAGCCCTAAGACTAATATACCGGTCTTCAACTACTCTTCCAGAACTATCAAGTCTGACTTTGTCACATCCTCTATTTTTCTTCATAATAGAAAGTAGTAAAAAGGCTACAGTATATTTTGTAGAATGGTGAAGTCTTAGGGCTTGTCTACTTCAGGAAGTTAGTGCGCAGAAAGCTAGGGTGTGAATTTAGAGCACACTAGCTATGCTGCACTAACTCCCTCCATGGACAATTTTACTGCACGTTGGCACTAAAGGTATGTGTCTACGCTACATTTTAAAATGTGTGCAGCAAGTCTCAGAGCCTAGGTCTACAGTCTTGGGCTCACACCAGGGCCGGTGCAACCATTTAGGCGAACTAGGCAGTTGCCTAGGGCGCCAAGATTTGAGGGTGCCAAAAAGTGGCGCCCCCCCAAATTTTTTTAAATGGTTGCAGCCGCTGCTGCTGGAGAGGTAGTCTGAGCTGCCCGCGGCAGCAGCTGCCTGCAGCCCAGCAGCCCGGGGCGCCCCCCGGGGTCAGGGCGGCGGCCCGGCAGCCCGGGGCGCCCCCGGGATCAGGGCACCGGTGCAGCGGCCCAGCAGCCCTGGGCGCCCCCGGGGTCAGCGTGCTTTTGCGGCAGCCCAGAGGTTCAGGCTGACGGTGGCTGCGCTGACCCAGGGGAATTCCTGAGCTGCAGGCAGAGGCTCAGAATCCCTCTCCCTCCCAGAGCAGGGGCTCCAGCCTCTGCAATTTTTCTCGTTGCCGGCAGGGGCGCCAGCGGCTGGGCAGAGCTGCGCAGCTCTGCTTAGGGCACGTGGCAGGGGCCCTGCGACAGCGGCGCAACACCAGGGCTTCGCTTCTGGAGGAAAGCGGGGGCTGCCCCCTGGCTCAGCCTCCACGTCAGCCCCAGCGAGGGGCACGGAGAAGAAAAGAGCCTCAGCAGTGGTCTGGTGGAGCGGAGGAAGAAGAAGGACCCCAACGCTCATGCATTGGGCAAGGTAAGCAAGTGCCTCCCCACAGGTCAGCCTCAGGTGCCTGTGCTCCTGCCCCCTTGGTCCTTGGCTGGTCCCTGCTCCCCTTGTGCCTGGACGGCTGGAGAGAACAGCAGCCTGCAGAGCTGAGCTACCCCAGTGCCCCCAGGCACCCCCCTAACCCCATCCCCCCCCACAGCCCTGACTCCCAGCTCCGAGCCCAGTCCCTCTGAGCTGGAAACCCCCTGACCCCCAGCTCCGAGCCCAGTCCCTCTGAGCTGGAAACCCCCTCGACCTCATCCCCCCCACAGCCCTGACCCCCAGCTCCGAGCCCAGTCCCTCTGAGCTGGAAACCCCCTGACCCCATCCCCCCAACAGCCCTGACCCCCAGCTCTGAGCCCAGCCCCTGTGAGCTGGGCACCCCTGAACCCAGAGCCCAGCTCCCCACCCAGCCGTGGGCAACAACAGCACCACCCCCAGGCAATGACAGCCCATTGGTACCAACTATCACAATCACCCAGCAACTGCCCATTATGTAATTGCAAATGTATACAGACCATTACAGCTTTTAATATTTTTAAATAATGTATTTAGTTTATTTTCAAATTATTACAAATTAATTTTTGAATGTATTTCACTAGTTATTTTTTACATTTCCTAATACATGTTACTATAGTATTGCAAATGTTTTATGGAAGGGGCCCCCAATTTTGCTTTGCCCAAGGCCCCCTGAGTCCTCTGGGTGGCCCTGTCTGAGTTTTAAGCCCTGCTGCTGTGTTTTGCCTGCAACAGGCAGGCCTAAGCCTGTGAGTGACCCCCATAGCAGCTGCCTGAAGAAGTGCTTGGGGGAATCATGCAGAAGGAGCGTGATATTTGTTTGAGTTCTCTCCTCATGGAGGCTGTGCTCCACTTGGTGCAGGACAGCAGTCTCAGCAGGACTCTAGGCCCAGCACCTTGCCTCAGTTTGTAGATTTGTAGTGCACCCATCACCGGGCTCAGTCTGGCACCACTACCCCTCACCACTGCCCAAGAAGCAGTCAAAAAAGTTGGATGGACTGGTTAGGTTAGTTGTCATGCTGTTGCTTGGCCAGTGTAGAGACCACTGAATGCATAGTATTCCTGTATGATGTTCTGTCCTGAGCAAAATTGGCATGTTATGAGGTAGTGCCTGTGAGGGACAGGTGTCTGTTTATGTATCCAGCCATCATGTCTTAGGTCTTCTTGGGGGGGAGCTTTTCCATCCTGCTTTCATTGGTGACATCTGTGATGCTCTGGTAGACATCTATGAAGACAATACTCTGACAGGATCATCTGGCAATACATCACGAGTTGATGCAAAGGCTCTTACAAAAGCCATTTCTAGTTTCAAGTTTCTTGTTTCTCTTGTTTTGTGGTATGACATATTGTTTGAGATCAACATAACTAGCAAACAACTTCAGGCAAAATAATTTGATATATGTGATGCCATTAATCAACTTGGAGAAACCAAGAAGTTTCTTGTGGGCTGCAGAAGTGACGCAGCCTTTGAGAAAACATTGGTAGATGCAGGTGAACTTGCGGAGGAGTTGGATGTACCGGCACTTTTTGAACCAGATCCAATCCGTATTAGAAAGAAGAGGAAGCAGTTCGCATATGAAGCAGATGACGAACCTATTTATGATCCGAAAGAAAAATTCAAAGTGAACTTTTACTTTGCCGTCATTGACATAGCAATACATTCGGTTGAAGAAAGATTCACATTGATGCAGCAAATTAGTTCAGTATTTGGCTTCATATATGATGTTTACAGTTTGCAAAATAAAACACCAAAGCAAATTATGGAACATTGCTTGAATCTGGAGAAAGCTTTGCAACATGGTGAATCCAAAGATATTGATGCCTTTGACTTGTGCAGTGAATTGCAAGCTATTGCAAGACGAGTCCAAAGGAGTTCATCACCGCAAAATGTATTGAACTTCATATGGGAAAATAAGCTGACAGATAGTGTCCCTAACACAGTTATTGCTCTTCTCATCCTCTTGACTCTCCCAGTTTCTGTGGCCAGTGGTGAGCGAAGCTTCTCGAAGCTCAAGTTGATAAAAACATATATGCGAACTTCAATGTTGCAACAAAGACTTGTTGGGCTATCTACCTTGTCAATAGAACATGACATTGCTCACAGCATTGACTTGGAGGAACTTGTTTCTAAATTTGCTAAACTTAAAGCGTGGAAACATAAATTCTAAATTATAACATGTTACTCTGTGACCGTGTATTGTGTATAATGTATGTGATTTGGGGGGGGGGTGGAGGGGGCGCAAGATGGAAGTTTTGCCTAGGGCGCAAAATATCCTTGCACTGGCCCTGGCTCACACTATAGTGTTAAGAACAGCCTGAGCCTCTAAATATGGTGTTCTTAACACCATAGCGTGAGCCCGTGTCTGTAGACCCAGGCTCTGAGACTTGCTGCCAAAGGCTTTAAAATGCAGCATGGACATACTTTACAAGAGGCTTCTGGTGGTTTAGCTTAGTACACTTTCAAGTGGACTAAGGGCTAGTCTACACGGTGCATTAGTCTGCCCTAAAGTGGTGGAGGAGACATACCCATCTAGCTAGCACACTAAAAGTAGAGTGTAACCACAGCACCATTTGGGGTGGGAGGTACTAATTGTCTGAGTACAATCCTGACCACGACACTAAGCACGTACTTGGGGCAGCTAGCTCCCGCCACTGCTGGCACTGTCACAGCTACACTCTATTTTTAACACACTAGCTCAAGCGCACCTAGACAGATATGTCTGCTCCAGCTGGAATTTACATTACCAGCTCCAAGTGTGGACATATCCTTAGAAGTATGGAACCCCTCTAAAGCAGTGCCTTTATTATTAAATCTTTCCTGAGAAGTGCAAGGAGATAGACCTTTCCTGTGTGCAAATGACTAAGGAGGTGCTTTAACAAAGTGAGGATTAGCGAGAGTCTCCCATAAATACTATATCAGGTTTTTTTCCTAAACTGGTGGTGGTCCAACTTTTTATACCACTTCATACTGGAGAAAACCCCACTTTACTCCCAGACTCCCACACCTTTTCCTGGGATTCTCTCTTTTAGAAAGCCTGGGGCTTGCACAGCAGCAGAAAGGAGTTTGAAAAACTGGTAGTCTTGTGGAAAAAACAAAATGCAAGAATAAATCACCCAGCGTACACTGCAGCCAAGAAATGTCAAAATACAGAGAGTCTCACTGGGGAAAGAAAAGGAAGCCGTATACATGTTTGTCTGAAAAACACTTACAGGCCTCTTCAGACAGAGAGATTACTATCTATACAGTATGTGAACAGCATGTTAAAAAGTTAGAAGGCTGTCAGAAAAATGCTTACTGTAAAAAAATTAAATATTGCCTGACATCATTCCAATGGGGTCGAAGCTTGGCGGTCTTAGCCCTCTACTTGTTTAGAAATGGGGAAGGAGAGGGAGCTGGAAGCCTCTCCCAGTTCAGCGCACCAGTGCAAGACACAGCCACAACGAAGCCACTCATGCTTCCGGCGTGAAGTTAATCCCAGTGCAGAGGGCACGAGTAAGAGCTTAAAGGCTTTTCACAGGCCCTGTGATCTAGAGAATGCAAGGATAGGGTCCTGTCAGCATTGCTGGCAGCACTGTGCAGCTACATGCCTACAGCCTGGCCCTCTCGTGCACCAGATAATGATTGGAGAGCCCGAGGGACAGAAAGTGCATACTGCATTTTTAGTACAGGTTCAGCTATCACTGCTTTAGAAGGCACTCCCCATGGAGGCATTAGACCTTATGCAAAGGGATTGATCCTGCTCTATAATGTTAACTTTTGATCCATTGACTTGACTGGAAACAGGATCAAGCCCACAGTGCCTCCTTTGTCCACCACCTGAATGCTATACTTCCCACACATGCACCTCTGCTACCCACTGTGCACCAGTGTCTGGATATGTCTACACTCAGAACTAGGGGTTTGATTCCCAGTTTGTGTATTCACACTCATGCAAGCTGTCATTGAGCTAGCACACTGAAAATCGTAGTGTAGCTGTGGTAACACAGGAGCAGCGAGCAGTAGCACAGGCTAGTTGCCCTGAGCATAAACTCACTAAGACCCCATGGGGATGCGCTCAGGCAGCCAGGCTCTCACTACTGCCTGTGCTGCCATGGCTACTCTACTACTTTGAGCACGCTAGCTCAATGAGAGTTAGCACAAGTATGTCTATGTGAGCTGGGAATCACGCCCCTAGCTCCAAGTGTAGTTGTAGCCTCAGGGCCATAATTTGGCCCATAGTGTTATACAATTCACTGTAGACTTCTGCTGCTTGTATTACTGTTTTGTTCATGTTGTAACTGAATGGTCTTTGTAACACAGGAATAGAAGGAAAGCCATGTTGTAGCACCAGCTATAAAATAAGGATAATGAGTAACTATTCATTTCACAAGACTTAATTAAAAAAAAAAACATTCAGAAAGCTATTTCTTTAAAAGAAGATAAGCAGGAAAACTAGGATCTTCATTAAAGCCCCCATTTTCCCTTTTTATTATTGAAGTATTCTGGGGACCTAAAAAATCATTGTCAATTCCAAAATCTAAAATCTGCAAAAGGTTACATTATGGATTCTTTCCTTCTTTTAATAGGAGGCTCTTCTTTATAGTCTCACTAGAAGAATTACTCCATGTATCACCAATCTGTGGTACTTTATCAACCTTATTGCAAATAGCTCCCTTCAGAGGACCATGTTTTTAGCCATTTTTCAAACAACTTGGTATGATGAGTGATCTGTGTGGCATGTACAAAGCATCTCCCTTTATTTTATAAACAAGTGTTTTTCAAATGTAACTTGTTTACAAGAGAAACTTACTTCCATCAAAAAACAGATGCCTTGGCCTGCTAGACAGATGCAAAAAAATCCAGTGTTTGTTCTTGTGCCCTTGTAACTTGAACTAGCATTTCAAAAACTTCACTGCACTTTCTGCATTTCCAAGACAAGATGTCCTACTTAACCTATAAAGGGACACGTCATCTGTTGTCTAAACCAAGTAAATGAAAAGTATAACAATGTTCCATTATTCACACTAAACTCTCTGTACTTCACAGAAATGACAGTTCATTTAGAAACATTGGTCTCCATGCAACAACAATTGTGAACACAAAAAATGTAACAGGTTTCATAAAACCCCACACATCTAAAGATGCTGCAAAGTGTGCTGTTATAAGTAGTATGTATCAGACATTTTAAAAATAATGGGACCAATCCTGTCACTGTTTTGCATGGAAAACTTTCATTGACTAAATGAGACTCTCCAGGATTGGGAAAATTGTTTTTAAAAATCATAACACATTATAGAACACATTGTAGCACCCCACTTGTGCCATAGAACTGCAAATACACGTGTTTCATTTTTTGCATGAGAACAATCCCAATTAAGTCAATGGGATCTACTTATATATCTAATTTGTTGACAACACTCAAAATTTTAACACAATTCTTACAATATTTACTGTTTTTCTTAAAGCCCCAGTTCCCAGAGTCAGGGTATGTCTACACTTGAAATGATATGGCAGAACAGCTGCACCAATGTAGTTCTTCAGTGTAGATACTCATTACAGAGATGGGCAAATGGGCATCACCACCAAGTCCTGTGTTTTGGATGATTTTGTTAGTTGTTTAGAAAAAGCCTCACCCACCTCTTCTTCCTACTTAGGTGGTCTATAGTAGACATTTACCATGACATCACCCTGGCTTTTAAATTCTTTTATCCTTAAACAGAGACTTTCAACAGGTCTGCCTCCTACATCTTCCTCAACCTCAGTACAAGTGTTTACATCTCAGATATATAGTGCAACACCTCCTCCCTTTTCCCCCCTGGCTGTCCTTCCTGAACAAACTGTACCTTCTACACCCATATTCCAGTCGTGTGAATTATCTCACCAAGTTTCTGTGATGCTAATTATGTCATAATTGTGATTATTCACTAGTATTTCTAGTTCTTCCTGTTTATTCCCCATACTTCTTGTATTAGTATACAGACGTCTTAGGTGTCTATTAGATTTCCCCTCTGTAATCCTTCATCTCTCTTTTGTCCCTGCAGTGCTTGCCCATGTTTCCCCCAGATTCCGACTCTTCACCCAGGTGTCCACGATTTGGACTTATCTGTGGGCTTGTGTCTCCTGCCTCCATCAAACCTAGTTTAAAGTCTGCCTCACTAGGTTAGCCAGCCTGTATCCAAAGATACTCTTCCCCTTCCTTGATAGGTGGACCCCATCACTGCACAGCAGTCCTTCTCAAAACACAATCCCATGGTAAAGGAAGCCAAAGCCCTCCTGGTGACACCATTAGTGCATACAGGGATGAGCGGCATGAGATAGTCGTCAGAGAGCCAGATGATCTTTGACAACCCCTCAGTAATGTCTTGGATTCAGGCCCCAGCAGGCAGCACACCTCCCAGGATGACAGGTCAGGCCTGTGGATGGTTGCCTCCATCCTTCTTAGAAGGCAGTCACTGACCACCACAACCCTTTGTTTCCTCTTAGGAGTAGTGGCTGCAATCCACCCAGGCTCGGGGGTACACGGCTTCTTCTCCTCCCCCTTTGGGGGAAGATTCCTCATCTCTTGTTGCCAGGGCAGCACACCTGTTTTATATCTTTATAGATCGTGCATTCTGGGAGCAGGAGTAGAACAGCTTCCCTGTGAAGGAGCAGCTTCCTTCTCCATTGGGGGGGGGAGGGGCTATTGCAGTCCTCTCCAGCTGGATTTCTTCCTCAAATTTGGAGGTCTCCAGATGCATGTTTTCAATGAACTCCTCCTATGCATGGATGCTCCTCAGCCTAGGCCGCCACCTGTAGCTCTCCCACTTGCTTCCTGAGAGATTCTACCAGTAGACACCTCTCACATTGGATGGTCTCCCCAGCCTGGCTTTCTATGAGGGAAAAATGCAGGCCAGTCTCTGCAAATCCACAGCAGGACCCAGGTAGAAGCATCCATGATCGTGTTCCCTGTCTGGATGCAGGTGGGGGAGCCAGGAGCAATGTTGGCACTGGCAATGTGGCCTTTCCGGATCATGCTGATTTTATTTTTTCTCCCTCCTACACACTTCTTCTCAGACTCCTCTGTTTGCTGCCTTCCATTTACTAGCTGTTTGCATGAGTGTTTTGTAAGACTGGCACTTAGGGGTTCAATTAAATCAATGTAAATACCTGCATAGGGCCAGATTCTGATACCCTTACTCACACTGTACTTACTTCATGTATCGTGCCGTTGAAGTCAATAGGACCACTTGTGAAATAAAGTGCTACTCTATATAAATAAAAATATCAATTTAGCTAATAAGGTAGGCTAGTGTGGCATGGCCTTCAGAGAATATGAAAAAGTCCAAAGTGGTGTAAGATGAATTCCTGGCAAAACTCCTACTGAAGTCAGGATTTCACCCATAGTTTTGTGACATCTTGAGAACCATTGTTTTAGTTATTTGAAAAATGTTCTGTGAACTACTGCAGGATACCAGTGCTGTATCCTGAGAATTTTCATTGACAATAACAAAAAAAAACAAAACCTTTTTTTATTGCCCAGGTCCATTGTAAAAATATATGAGATACGGGATGTGAATTTGCAAATCTAATGAGGAAAACAATCAATAGTGTGGCTACAACAGTGCACACTAATTTTAACTGTCATTTAGTTAGCGTGCTTCTCAGTGAAAGCCATGACACTGTATATTTGATATATCTTCTATTGTGCATATTGCATAATCTTTATATAACTAGATTTTCTAAGTGACTGTGCATGAGAAGACTCTGAAAAGCAATGATTACTGTGCCGGAGAGGAGGAGGGGTGCTGCAGTCATTTGATCTCAGAGCTGTTTTTGCAGCAGTTTAATGTTGCTGTAAAACTAAAAGTTTAAGAATAAACCTGTAACCTGGTACCTGGGATGGACCACACTGAGAATACTACACTCAGGGCAGATGGCAAGAAATTGTGCGGACAATCCCCAAAGCTAGTGGTTTATTCTAGAATGAGATTCACCAAGCCAGTAACAAAAAAGAGCTTCTGCACGCTGGTTAACCAGAAGCCAAACAGCTTCCTTTAAGCATTCCAGCCATTAGCTCCCATCCAGACAATCAAGTCTGATATAGTGGGAGGTTATTGAAAACCCCAGACGCGTATCTCCAGGTCAGTATGAGCCTCAGATCTTACCCAAATATCATGCTGTCAGCCAATCCTTAGTAAACTAACTAAAGATTTATTAATAAAAAAACAGTTATACATGGTTAATAGATCATATACATACAAATGATTGCAAAGTCCTTATATAGGGTTTGTAGCAGTGATGGAATGGACTGCTGGCTTGCAAAAGTCTCTCTGGTAACTTCCAAAATGTTGGAAGATCCCTCAGTCCATAGCTCAAGATGCTCCTTTTCATTGTAAATCCACAGTCCAGAGAAGTTGGAGTAGGAAAGAGGCCAAATGGAGATGTCTCAGGTGTCTTTTTATATTCTTTGCCGTGTGCATGGAAATTCACTGTCCCAAAGACTACAGTCCTGGTGTATGGAAAATTACTGGCCCAAGGTGGAGTCCAGGGTCACATGAGCATATCAAATGCCCCTATGTGTTTTGCTGAATCACAGGGGGTGGCTATTGGCTCCTCGCTGGCTGAGGCATCCACAGGAAAGGCCTACTGGGTGGGATGAGATTCTTCAATGGCTCATTTTGAGAGTGGGCTGTCCTTAATGGGTCTTCAACACATATCTCTAGGCCTAATGTAAATCTTTCTGGGGGGTGTCACCCAGGACAACAACACATGTTTAAGATACAAATACATAGCCAGGGAGGCATTACAAATACAAAAACAGGGAGGGGTTGCAAGTGCTTTGGAGGATAGGATTAAAATTCAAAATGATCGGGACAAACTGGAGAAATGGTCTGAAGTAAATAGGATGAAATTCAATAAGGTCAAATGCAAAGTACTCCATTTGGGAAGGAACAATCAGTTGCACACATACAAAATGGGAAATGGCCGCCTAGGAAGTAGTACTGCGGAAAGGGATCTGGGGGACTTAGTGGCTCACAAGCTAAATATGAGTCAACAGTGTAATGCTGTTGCAAAAAAAGCAAACATCGTTCTGGGATGTATTAGCAGGAGTGTTGTAAGCAAGACACGAGAAGTGATTCTTCCACTGTACTCTGCTCTCATTAGGCCTCAACTTGAATATTGTGTCCAGTTCTGGGTGACACATTTCAGGAAGGATGTGGACGGATTGGAGAGAGTCCAGAGAAGAGCAACAAAAATGATTAAAGGTCTAGAAAATATGAACTATGAGGGAGGATTGGAAAAATTGGATTTACTTAGTCTGGAAAAGAGAAGACTGCCGGGGAATGTGATAACAGTTTTCAAGTATGTAAAAGGTTGTTACAAGGAGGAGGAAGAAAAATTGTATTTCTTAATGTCTGACGATAGGACAAGAAGCAATGGGCTTAAATTGCAGCAAGGGAGGTTTAGGTTGGACATTAGGAAAAACTTCCTGGCAGGATGATTAAGCACTGGAATAAATTGTGTAGCGAGGTTGTGGAATCTCCATCATTCGAGATTTTTAAGAGCAGGTTAGATGAACACCTGTCAGGAATGGTCTAGATAATTCGTCCTGCCATGAATGCAGGGGACAGGATTAGATGACCTCTCGAGGTCCCCTCCAATTCTATGATTCTATGATTCATAACTCCAGCTACAAACATGACATGTATATAAACAAGATCATCATACTTAGCAATTAATAACTTTTCTGTTGATACCTTACATGACATACTTTGTAGAAAATTTATGAAAATTGTGTAACAGTAAACAGTGACATAAATGGTCACCTTTCTTATACACAACATCACAACACTTCCACCACTAAAGACAAAGGGAGTTTTGCTGTTGACTTAAATGAGCGCAGGATCAACCCTATAGAGGGCAGGGGCATACAAATGTTTAGGGCTGACAGGTATTGATTGGATTGGTCTAACCCCCGTGACTGCTACAATTAGAGAAGTGCAGCTCTTAATGTTTAATTTTGTAGTCTTTAGGGACAGGAACCACCAATACCCAAAAGATCCATTTTAATTGGAACTTCACAAATGCCACTGCATTTTATTGTAAGCTGTAACAGATCCTATAAACGTTGCAGTGACTTTATAGTTATTATAAAATTGATTTCAGGCTCTTGATTATAGGTTCTTGATTGCCTTAGAGCAGTGTTTCCCAAACGTGGGACACCGCTTGTTAAGAGAGAGCCCCTCTCAGGCTGGGCCGGTTTGTTTACTTGACATGTTCCCAGGTCCGGCCGATCGCGGCTCCCACTGGCCACGGTTCACTGCTCCAGGGCAATGGGAACTGCTGGAAGTGGCGTAGGCCGAGGGACGTACTGGCTGCTGCTTCCAGCAGTTTCCATTGGCCTGGAGCAGCAAACCGCGGCCAGTGGGAGCTGCGATCGGCTGAACCTGCGGACGTGGCAGGTAAACAAACCGGCCCGACCCGACAAGGGCTTTCCCTACACAAGTGCCGTCCCAAGTTTGGGAAACACTGCCTTAGAATATAAAAATAAATGCAGAGACTGCATTTTTTTTTATTTAATTGTGAAATGGATACTTAATTTAGACTGCCAGTAGGCTGACAACAGGGAAGTGTATCAAGAGAATAAATCTAAAATTATTTCTTATCTTCTTTGGTTCACACAACTTTGTTTTTGGCATATCTGCTACAAGAACACTTTACGACAGGACAATGTAAGAAGTGTTTTCCCATTTCATTCTATCTTTTTTCTATTTTATGAAACAGAGCATTTTTTATAAAAATCTTCAATATGCATAAATTCTGCATGGTATATAGAATACGTGATAATGTTTTGTGGTACAAAGGGTTTAGTAATGTGCATCTGGCATTGTACAGTTAATCTCAAATGAGTTCCAATAAAATCTTTATACAGCACTGCGTCATCATGTGTTCTCTATGTGTTACGGAAAATCTACTTTAGGAATGTTTTACAGAATTCTAATAATAGTCCCAATAAAATGTTTAAACATCCCTACTTCTGTAAAGGTAGGTTCCTCAGTTACCATAAACCCAACTATACAGGGTTTAGAGGGCAAAATAAAAACCTCTAAATTAAAATAGTTTTTCTGCACAGAAAATGGTCATGATTTGAAGTCCAATATCTCAGGCCCACCCAGGTCTAGATCCTACTCCTACAGAGTCCAGGTCTCTTTGGGAATCTGCATCTCTCCCCTTCCCAAAGTGAACCACCACCAAAACATACATAGGATCATGAGGCAGAGGAGTGCAAACAGGACTAATGGCTGAGGAGGTTCCAGCAATAGTAACAGCTGTAGGATTATAGAGCTCCTCACATGAAGACTACTATAACAGAGAGCCTTGTTGTCTGGAACTAGAATGTCTACTCATTAGCGATTAGTCAACTGTGATCATCTTAACTAATGATGTGGTTTTAATCATGGTTTCATATTTTACTTTAAAAAACACACTAATTTTTACATATAAGAACATAAGAATGGCCATACTGGGTCAGACCAAAGGTCCATCTAGCCCAGTATCCTGTCTTCCAACAGTGGCCAATGCCAATTGCCCCAGAGGGAATGAACCGAACAGGTAATCAAGTGATCCATCCCCTGTCGCCCATTAATAAATAAAATAAAATAAATAAAGACAGGGCACTTTTGCAAATAGGTTCATGATTGAGGTATATTAACATGTGGATCCTTCTATGCACTAGTTTAGAACGTCGACATAAAAAGGCCCCAATACTACAACTAGATTTACGTGGGCAGCCCCTTGTGCCAACCTAAAGACCCAATGAAGTTAGTTGTGCTCTGTTTGGTTGCAGTGGTCTTTTTGCAAGATAGGATTGAAACCAAGTAGCAAAAACAAATGAAAAGATAGAAATAAATTAAAAATAAAGAAATGGGAAAAAACAATACCAAGGAAACCTCTTGAACTCAAAGTTGATCACCTGACCTGCATCCAGAAAGACAGTATCTTCTACACTAATTGTGGGAAGGGGGTGAGAGAATCTAATTTTGTTAACTATGAGGACAAACTGAAGTCATAGGATCTTTTACCCTATTCTGCATGCACCTACATTTAATTGGGCAATTCTGTAGGCTTGATCAAAGGCGTACAATTTACACTGGGCCTGATCCTGAGCAAGAGCAGGCCTCATGTAAACTGTTGGCCTATAAATCTAAGAAGGTTTGCCAGATCTATGACTATGTCTGCAGTGTTTTTGAGTTGCTAACATAGTGTTTTCAAATTTTGTCAATTCAAAAGTGAATTAAAACTCTGATGAATGGTGGGTGTTATGATTTTCCTTGCTGGCTGTTTTATTTATTTATTTATTTATTTGTTACTAAGCACATATGTTTCTTCAGAACTACATTGATGTTCACACTGGAAAATTCTGACTCTCTCTGACTTAAGCAACATGAATTTTCTTTTGAAATATTAGTATTTATTCCTATTAATATGTGGGATAGAGAATTTGGTTATTTTGGTCTAACTCCTAAAAACACAAAGGTATTGTTACAAATCTCACCTATTATTATTGATATACAAGAACAGCAATAGGAGAACCCTTTAGGAATAAATACTGGCCATAAAAGATATATTCTAAAAATTGCCTAAAAATACATTACACTTATACTACTGCTACCACCACTAGCTTTCATCCATAGATCTCAAAGGGCTTTACAAAGGTGGCCAGTATAATTACCTCCATTTTGCATATGGGTAAACTGAGGCAGAGGGAAGTAAATGGCCCAGCTGACCAATGGCAGAACCCAGGTCTCCTGAGTCTCAATCCAGTGCTATCTACTAGGCAACACTGTCTCCCACTCAATTTTAACCCACCTAGGCTATGTCACCCCCCCGACCCACATAAATTTCAGTGACAGGAGCGGCAGTATGGACAGTGTTACGTCAGTGGGAGATCCTCTCTCTCTGACATAGCTACCGCTGCTCATGGGGGTGGTTTAATTATGCCAATGGGCGATCTCTCTCGTGTCAGCATAGAGTGGCTACACGGGAGACCTTACAGCAATACAGCTCTGCCCCTATACGTTCTGTAGTGTAGACATAGCCTTAGTGCGTAATGAAACAAACATTTGATGAGTCTAGATATGCGTGTAGGCTGTTTGTAGTTTTAAAATAGTTTTGTCTAATGCTTTGTTCTATTTGCTAAATAAACCTACTTCTTTTAAGGTGGCTGTTTGGGAAAGTATAGCCCTAGTCACCTGCTCCCGAAGGGAAGAAATGCAGGGATCCAGTCAGACCTGCATGGTCAAAAATAGTTGGCATATATGGGTTGTTGTATGCAGATCTTAGTGTTGGAGAATTGCAAAATTTGACGCCAGGCACAAAAGGGCACAAGGCCTGACACCTGAGGGATGCACTCAGAGACCGGAGAAGGGGCAGTGGTGCAAGCAGCCCTGTAATCCTGGCACAAGTCAACATCGATATTTTTGAGGCATCATGAGACATTTTAATCCTGATCATTATTAATACAGGTATTATTCTTTTCCACTTACAGTTTTTTGCAAGAAATGCAGGATCAGCCTCTCTGTTTATTTTATTCTTGATCCTTACTGATGTCACTGTAGGTTATATTTACTCCTGTGCAGAGGGCCCACATGGGACTTCAATGGCACGTAGGCCTTTACCAGTTATTTGCACAGCACTGAATTTCATTCTGGGAGTTTTGCTATTGACTTCAATGGAAGGACGATCTGGCCATACCAAAAGACTGGCATCCTTGTCTCTCTAGAAAACTGCACTCTTCTGTTAACCCTCAGATAGAACGGCAGCAGCAAAGCTAAATCAGTGAATGCTCTTCTGATTAGCTAATTTCTCTTCTCTCCCAGAGTTAATATTTAGGCAGAAATCACTGTGTTATATATGGTAAGAAACTACAGAAATACACACTGGTCATTAAGCTTTAAATTAATAGTTAAATCATCCAATTTAAAACAAGACCAATAGTTCTGACGGGAATGGAAAGCGAAGTTCATCATACAAAGTCATTATGAACTAGACACATTGTGATTAATTTTTCAATACTATATATTAAAGTTTCTACTTTTGTATCATTGGTTTCTTCATGCTTTAATTGCAGGCCTGTGAACCAGGAGATTAGATGAAAACAATTTGTTTAGCTATCTGTCAAATATGCATGCATGAAGCATTTTGTATTGAGAGCTACAGTACCTGCTCTTAATGCTTCATTGTATACTCACCAACATCAACAATATTAACATATTGGCACACACTTCAGTGGGGATTGCCACTACTGATAGATTACCCAATTTGAAATGTAACAAGATTAATGTATCCTTTTGTTACCTAAACATTTTACATATATATAAAATGAAAGGGCTTCCACTGACCTTTGCTAAAAGACATTAAAAAAATGAACTCAGTCATTTTTCCACAGGAGGGCAAAGTGGAAAACCTATTTTAAAAAATTCCCCTAGAACAATAGGTTATATCAATGAGTATTGGCACCAGGGTCAGGACATACTGCAAAAATTGGATGAATATTGCTATCTAACTCATTAGCTGTCTTTGAAATAAACATCACATTGGCATTTTTTGAGAACAGCATGCATTTCTAATCAAACATCCCTAGGGAAGAGGTAGGGTGACCTACTTGGACAGTACACTGGACTGGGACTCAGGGACTTTGGAGCTCTCCATAAATAACATAATTCATTGAGGGTGGCTGGGTCTTTAATTTTGCATGACAGGGTGTTTGTTTCAGGATTACAAGGGGTGGGTGGGTCTTGAAAAAAGTTAAAAAGAATGTGTTATATCATTTATGGACAGCCCCTTTGATTCTATTCCAATCTCTGCCACTGTCCTGCTGGGAGAGCTTGTATAAGTCACTCCATTGTTTTGTGCCTCAGTTTCCCTCTCTATAAAATGGCAACAATGATACAACAATAATTATCATTTTTGTAAAATGCTTTGAGATTTAATGATGAAAATGCTCTAGGACAGCTAGGTATTATTACCGTATTAGTCCAACATTTTCACAAGACGTTTCATCTAGCAAGATAAATGATAGAGGATCTTTTGATGATCTCTCAAAAAAAATCTCTCGAGGTGAAATTCATCACTGTGCAGAAGACCAGAACAATGTCTATAGAAATTCCTCTTACGCCTTCAAAACAGAACTTAAGTGGAATATACATGGTTCATAGGCCTGTATTTCATTCTTCCATACTAGGATCATATTAAAAAGGGGTACTTCTGGGCTTGGCTTGATTTTTGTGGGGTTTTTAATGAAAATATATTTACTTTTCAATAGAAACACATTTATTACTGAGGAAACCAAAGTGACATACTTTTCCGGAAGTGACAAAGATACATATACATGTTCATTCCTAATTTTAGAAAGATGCTGCTGAGGCAAGTTGCAGCCACAACTTGGGAAGCTTCTGAATCACAGTAAGCAGTAGCGGAAAGGGGCACTGCATCTTTAAAGGAAACAGATTAGCTTCATAGAGGGGCAAGTTGAAGAAACATCTGTAAAGACTGATAATAGATTCACTTCCTGAAATTCTGGTAGAACTAATACTGTGTAAGGCAGGAAGTGCAGGCTGTTCATCTGAAAGAAACAAAAAGAACCCTATCTATGGGAAACAAAAAGCTGTCTAAAAATAATGGGCCAGATTCACTACTGCTGGCATAGGGACATGTAAATGACACCTTGCAACAACAAAGTCCCCTGCATTCCAGGAGGTATACCTACTGGCAAAGGGCCAGCAGTGCTACTTCCATCATCTATGGGATTTTTGCTGGGGGTTAGCACCTTGAGTTGATTATCTGGATACAATGAGGGGATGTGATGAATCAGGGTATCCCCATCACCCCTGACTATGCCCCCTTCCCAGTCATTGTCCTTCTCCTCTCCAAGTACAAATAAGACTGCAGCTGCTTAGAGCCGTTGCAATATCTTTGCGGACAGACTTTTGCCTAGCTAGACTCAGTGTCTAGCCCACTATTTTATAATCAAAGTTTGTATTTTAGAAATAAGGTGTAATCAGAGATAAGATCCATTTCTCATTAGAATCTTGGGAGAAATTCTGACCCAATGAAGATAATAAGAGTTTTGCTTTCTATTTCAGTGGGGCTAGAATTTCACCTGGACTTATTTTAATTGTATTGAACAATACCTTACAGCCCGGTAGGTAAGAACAGTACTACCTACACATATTCTCTGCTTAGAATCCTCTTTTGGTCTTTAAACACATACTCTTGGTAAAGTGGAATTGCATAGATCTCAGAGGTTTTTGTTCACAAGGTCCACAGTTCCCTAGGCAAAGTGTCCTACTTCTCCACCCAGGGATTTGTGCAAATATTTATTATTAATTATTATTTCTCCCTCAGAATTTGGTTCACATGGGCTAAGTGCCCTTTGAGATTTGCTTTAAAGATTCAGATTCAAATAGAAAATGCAAGCCAAGTGTATCCTCTTTTGCTTATTTTTGGGTAGGAATGAGAAACCACACCAATGTACGTGTTATATCAGAAACCATAAACCATTCCAAGTTTGAAGCTAGGGCTGAGGGCCTGGACAAATCTTTAGGTAAACCCAGCCTGAGTTTCAGATTTGGAATAAAATCCCATAAAAGGCAAGTCTCATTCTGCTTTGGGATTTCCTTATGCATGTGTCAAACAGCTCTACTGCAAGTCATGGAGTGCAGGCTTTTGTCATGAATTATTGACTCCAAAAAGAGTAATTATGGAATTGACATTTCACTGCCAACCAAACCAGCATTTCTGAGGTTGTGGCTTCTTGTGGCCACAAATGGGTGACTTATCTAGACTGAGATGTAGAAAAGTAGCCTTGATGCTCCCATTAACATTACTTGGGATTGAACTGTTCATCATGCCAGTTATTGCCCCTATATTTCACCAGGACAGATGGGTTAACTTCTAAAGTAATGGGTCATACATCTGGGAGAATATCTGAGATAGTTGATGCTACTCTTCTCTACTTCTTTTTTCTCTGAAAAAATTCCACCTCCCTCCTTTTCCCCCTGCAGTGTCTGGTGAAGTGGACCTATGGCCTGCTACTGTGTTCTGGCATCTTTGATAGATAACAGACTCACTTGATTTGTCTCCTAAGGAACTATTCAGCAGGCCTATTCCCATTCACTCTGTCCCAGGATGGTCTTTTGGACTGGCCCTGCCCACCACCTTGTAGCCAAGAGCAGGAGCAGTAGCAACCTGCTCCTGGAGGATTACCAACTGTGTACTCATACTAGAAACATTACTCAAAAGCCCCTTGGGAATGGTTCCTACCCAGGCTCAGTGTGCTACAACAAACCAGGAGATAAACTAGAATAAAATTTTCAAACTACCCCCGCTCCTTGTTTTTGCAGGCATAGTTTTAGAGTCACAGTAAGTGTTTCCCACAATTTTGTACCCACAGTAAATTGCCAGAAAAGAGATGAATGAATTGTGGGTGCAATATTGTGCTTTCAAATTTTGATGCCTGAATGGAATAAATAGGCCCTTGGTTTTTTCAGACTCTCTCAGAGAGCACAGAGTTTTCTGCTGCTCTCTCTGAGACAGCACGGAAGAAGATCCCATACCACAATTTACTCAGGAATTTAAGGATATCGTCAAATCCTTCACCAAACAAATCCAAGAGAAATTCTACAAACTTACCCCCATGATCCCAACCCAGGGACTTTCCCAAGATACACAATCAAGGGAACCCAAGCACACCCATCATATCTGTTCATTGCATTCTTACTGAAGGAATATCAAGACTCATAGAAACCTGCTTTAAACTACTCACCCCACAAAGAGGCAGTTTCCTCCAGGACACAACCGACTTCTTCCACAAACTCTGCAACATTAACAACCTCCCTATACAGCAACATCTCTCACAATGACAGCATAGATATTTACAAGTGAACCCTCAGATATCCACCCCAAATACACCGATTTCATCCTCACCCACTACAATTTTACGTTCAACAACAAACCTTTTTGGCCAAACCATGGGAACAGCCAGGGGTACTAGAATGGCTCCCCACTGTGCCAGCCTCTTCATGGCCACCTTGTAAAAGAACTTTTGGACAAATGTACCACAAAACCAATGATATACCTGAGATACTTTGAGATTGGGATGGAGAGGACCATTTTTTCTATCAGGGATCATTGACCCACAGAAAAAAATCAGAGGCCACACACAGCACTGTGGAGGTGGGGGTGGGGACAGAGGCTTGGGGCTTCCCCTAGGCTCTGAGGTGAGGCCAGAAATGAGGGGTTCAGTGTGCAGGAGCAGGCTCTGGGCTGGGGCAGGAGATTGGGGTGGAGGAGTTGAGGGCTTTGGCTGGAGGTGCAGGCTCTGGGGTGAGGCTGGAGATGAGAGGTTTGGGGTGCAGGAGGGGTTCCAGGCTGGGGTCAAGGGGGTTGGAGTGTGGGAGCAAGCTCAGGGCTAGAGCAGGGAATTGGGGTGCTGGAGGGGGTGTGGCTCCAGATGAGGGTGTGGGCTCTGGGGTAGGGCCTGGGATGGGACATGGGGTTGGGACATGGGAGGAGGTTTGTGGTGCGGGGTCTAAGTAGGGAGTTTGGGTATGGGAGGGGGCTCAGGCCTGGGACCAGAAGTTGGGGTCTGGGAGGGAGTTAGGGTGCGGAAGGGGGTTCCAACATGAGGCAGGGGTGCAGGATGGGTTTTGGGCTCTGGCTGGGTGGTACTTACTTCAGGCAGCTCCTGGTCAGGGGCACAGCAGACCTAAGGCAGACTCCCTGCCTGCTCTAGCTCTGCGCTACTCTGCTCCTGGAAGCGGCTGGCATGTCCCACCGATAGGCGGAGGGTCCAGGCAGCTCTGCCTGGTGCACACTGCCCATGCCCATAGATGCCCCACCTGTAGCTCTAACTGGCTGCGATTCCTGACCAAAGGAAGCTGCGGAGCCAGTGCTGGGGGTAAGGACAGGACCCGAAGCTTCCCTGATCGCTCCTTTGCTAGGGGCTACAGAGACATGCTGGCGAGCTGGTGCTCACAGCTCCAGTCCCATGGGGGGTGGGGAGGGCGCCAAGGTTTGGGGCTTTCAGCCCGCAGCACGGAGACTTGCCGTGGGCCGGAAGAAATGAAGCAACGGGTTGGAGGTTCTCCACTCTGCTCTAGATAGACAAACTGCCTCACAGATTTCCACCACAACTTCAGCAACCACAATCCATCCATTAAACTCTCTCTGCAACACTCCTACACCAGCATCAATTTCCTGGACACCATGATCATCTTCAACAATGGAAGAACCTTACAACATCTATATACAAGAAACCCAGAGATCACCACAACTACCTTCATAGATTCAGTGACTACCCCAAACATAAGGAAATCTGTTATCTACAGCCAGACACTCAGATATCACAGACTATGCTCTGAGGAGAAAGTCTGGGACATACACCTTAACACACTCAAAACAGGCTTTTCCAGAGAAGTAGATCACATCACGGAAGGGCCCACTGAAATACCCCGGGAGAACCTGCTTCGATACAGAAATGAAACTCCCTCTGACCATACTCCCCTAGTTGTCACCTACCACCCCACACTGGAGCCCATATGGAGTACCAGTCAACCACAACTCATGCTCAGCAGGGATCCCATCCTGAAAAATCTTTCCTGAACCTCCTCTTCTGGCCTTCAAACATCCACCCAACCTCTCCAAGCTCAGAGACCAGGACATACCAACTCAAAGGAAGTGTGTATAGCAGGTGAGGGGTAGCTCAGAACACAGCAGATGCTCAGAGGCTCTGAAACACAATGTGGCCTTGCCCTCAAGCTGTCTGGCTTTATAGAGTATGAGAATATAACTTATAACTGTCATTACGTGACTGATCATCTTAATTTGCCGGGAGCAACAGGCTGCAGGGGCACTGTGTCCTTGTCTGTTCTCCCGCGTGAACTTAATACGCTGTACTCCACATATGGTGGCCAGCGGAGAGAGAGGTACATGCATTCAGAAAGGAGAAAACTAGCTTTGCAGGTATAGCTAAAGGAATTTACCAGCCTACCAGGCTATACCAGCATTTGGTTGCCTAGAAACATCCTGGAGCCTGCTCTAATGTTATACTAAGGTTCAGTGGCCTACTATTTTCTCTGCTACTGCCTTTGCTAGTACTCCACAAAAGCAGAAGTGATGAGGGAAATGGATGAATGTCAAGAGTTCAGAGCTTCGTTTTTGTTCTAATAAGCACCCACAATTGTGTATGCTTATACTGAGCTTAGCTGAGCCGCCTGTTCCTAACCTTCATTGGTTTGGGAAGATTACTGATAAGGTTTAGACAAGGCAACTCTAGCACCAATGAGTCCTCATCCTCCCTTGACATTATCAGACTATTTTTAGGCTTGCAATTGGGCTCTCAATGCGGCTGATGCCAGTGGAGCTAAATGAGTGTTAGCAATGATGGGGAATTCTCCTCAGGGTAGACAAGACTCCAGGTTGCTCAGATATCACATGGGGTAGCGTGGTGCTGCCAAAGTACTGGGTCACCAATGTTAAACATACACATTCTTTCATATCAGCTGGAGATGGAGATCTTGAGCAACAAAAGATTTTGTGAGTCAGCAGAAAATATACAAATTAACTCCCACAAAATAACATGCTGACATATTGAGAATAGCAGGCATTTAACTACGGTGATTTGGATCTTCTAGATTATTTTATTTATTTATTTGGTGTTCCATACATAACTGAACTAAGCAACCTCTTCTGTTCCGTTTTGATGTATGAAAATATTGTCAGATCATGCTCATATTGTTCCTAAGACAGACACTACAGTACTGACCACCTTCAGTATCTCACAATATCCTTTCATCGGGCAGATATAGCAGCAATAGAAAGCAGCATTTTGTGAACCCTTCTCCCCTACTTGTAAAGCAGACAGAATACACTTTTATTCGCCTTTTTCTTTATCAAATAATTTTTCACTCCACACACTTTTATAACCACCATTACTTACATGACTGCATTCCACTCAAAGGCCTAAATAGCAGGGAGTCAAGTCCAAAGTATTAGCTTCAAATGACACAGTGAAAAACCATGGTCTTTCAGACTTCAGTTAGGCAAGTGCTTAAGTGCTTTCCTGAATAAAGGAGGAAATCACAACTTTTTACTCCCACCTCATTCTTTTCTATTCCTTGAACAAATGTCAGAAGTGAAGCTATTCAGTGTCACCAGTCGATTGCTTCAAATTGTCTTGAAACCCTTTGAAAGTGGAAGAAGTCAGGCACAATTTGTGTTTTCATTATTCAGAGTGAGACTGAGGCTACGTCTACACTACAGCATAAAATCAAAATTACTAAAACCGGTTTTATAAAACCGATATTATAAAATCGATTTTATGCGTCCACACAAGGGCACATTAATTCGGTGGTGTGCGTCCATGGTCCTAGGCTACCATCGATTTCCGGAGCGGTGCACTCTGGGTAGCTACATTAAAGGAATGAGACCAATAACTTCGATTTCCGTCCACACTAACCCTAAATCGATATAGTAATATTGATTTTAGGGTTACTCCTCTCATTGGGGAGCAGTACAGAAATCGATTTTAAGAGCCCTTAAAATCAATTTAAAGTGCCTTGTAGTGTGGACGGGTACAGAATTAAATCGATTTAACGCTGTTTAAATCGATTTAACTGTGTAGTGTGGACCAGGCCTGAGACTTTACACTCAGGGGTGGCATGCAGTGGCACATCCCCAGGAATGGAACAGAGAACCAATAATGGCTCTGAGTCATATTTTGCCTTGGAACAAGACAACTCTCACAACAGGCCCAGATTCCGCTGAAGCAGCATCAGGCTGTATTCTGATAACACAACACAGCACCTAGTGGGGAAGGACCCAGGCAGCCATTGTGTCAAGCAGACACAAACTGGCTCTTACTGAGTTCTTATGTAGTTGGTGCACAACGACTAACAGGAGTAAGCTATACTAATTCAATTACAAGCCCGACATAGGCTGCATGACTTCTTTACACGTTTCCTTCCAGGCTACACTCTAAGGGTATGTCTACACTACAAAACTAGGTCCATTTTATAGAAGCAGATTTTTAGAGATCGATTTTAGAGAGTCAATTGCATATGTCCACACTAAGTGCATTAAGTCGGCGGAGTGCATCCTCACTACCTGGCTAGCATGGACTTACGGAACAGTGCACTGTGGGTAGCTATCCCACAGTTCCCGCAGTCTCTGCCACCCACTGGAATTCTGGGTTAAGCTCCCAATGCCTGATGGGGCAAAAACATTGTCACAGGTGGTTTTGGGTACATGTCGTCAGTCTCTCCTCCCTCCGTGAAAGCAATGGCAGAGAATCATTTCGCGCCTTTTTTCCGTGCAGGCGCGATACCACAGAAAGTGTGCAGCCCACTCAGTTCAGCTCACTGACACCACCGCTGTTCTGTCCTGGGTGCTGCTGGCAGCAGACAGTGCAGTAGGCCTGCAAACCATTATCATACACCGCTTCCGCTGCAACTCTGCTCTGCTGCTATTGCCTCGATAGCGAATTTTCCATGTTGTTTGTCATGGGCTCCTGGGTACGTGTGTTCTTCCTTGGGAAACGTACATGGTGATAACATTCGTCCTCCACCGCTTCCGCTGCAACTCTGCTCTCCTGCAGATGCCATACCACGGCAAGCATGGAGTCTGCTCAGCTCATCGCTGCTGCTGTGAACATTTTAAACACCTCGCACATTATCCTGCAGTATATGCAGAACCTGCAAAAACAGGTGAGGCGGCGATGACAGTGCGATCACAATAGTGATGAGGACATGGACACAGACTTCTCTCAAAGCACAGGCCCTGGCAATTTGAACATCATGGTGGTAATGGGGTAAGTGCCTGCCCTGAAACGCCGATTCTGGGCCCGGGAAACAAGCACAGACTGGTGGGACTGCAGGGCTGGGATGATTTCCAATGGCTGCAAAACTTTTGCATGCGTAAGGGCACTTTCATGGAACTTTGTGACTTCCTGTCCCCTGCCCTGAAGTGCAAGAATACCAAGATGAGAGCAGCCCTCACAGTTGAGAAGTGAGTGGCGATAGCCCTCTGGAAGCTTGCAACGCCAGACAGCTACCGGTCAGTCAGGAATCAATTTGGAGTGGGTAAATCTACTGTGGGGGCTGCTGTGATTCAAGTAGCCAAAGGAAATCACTGAGCTGCTGCTATCAAGGGTAGTGACTCTGGGAAATGTGCAGGTCATAGTGGATGGCTTTGCTGCAATTGGGTTCCCTAACTGTGGTAGGGTGCTAGACAGAATGCATATCTGTATCTTGGGACCGGATCACCTTGGCAGCCAGTATGTAAACTGCAAGGGGTACTTTTCAATGGTGTGGCAAGCACTGGTGGATCACAAGGGACGTTTCACCAACATCAACATGGGATGGCTGGGAAAGGTGCATGACGCTCGCATCTTCAGGAACTCTGGTCTGTTTGAACAGGAAGAAACTTACTTCCCAGACCAGAAAATAACCACTGGGGATGTTGAAATGCCTGTAGTTATCCTTGGGGACCCAGCCTACCCCTTAATGCCATGTCTCATGAAGCCCATACACAGGCACCCTGAACAGTAGTAAGGAGCAGTTCAACCATAGGCTGAGCAAGTGCAGAATGGTGGTAGAATGTGCCTTTGGATGTTTAAAGTTCACTGGCACAGTTTACTGACTAGGTTAGACCTCAGCGAAACCAGTTTTCCCATTGTTATTGCTGCTTGCTGTGTGCTCCACAATATCTGTGAGAGTAAGGGGGAGATGTTTGTGATGGGTTGGATCACAGAAACCCCCTGGGAACTGCCAAGTGATGTGCCAAGACTACTTCTGCCCCTGCTTTCCCTGCCAGCTCAGGACCCCGGCACCCTGTCTTGCTGAGCCAGACACTCCCATCTACGCCAACACAAACCCAGGGTCTGAATTACTTGCCCTACAGCTGCAGACTGAACTGAAAGCAGCTTACAGAAGTGTTCTTATCTTTAACACTCAGATGCCCAACTCCCAATGGAGTCTAAACCCAAATAAATCCATTTGACTCATCCATGCCCGCCCCCCCCCAGGTATTAATACACACTCTGGGTTAATTAATGAGTAAAAAGTGATTTTATTAAATACAGAAAGCAGGATTTAAGTGCTTCCAAGTAGTAACAAACAGAACAAAGTGAATTATGAAGCAAAATAAAATCTACCTCTAATACAGTAAGAAACTGAATACAGATAAGATCCTCACCAGTTCCAGAATGCTTCTTTTTACAGATTAATCTTCTTTTAGTCTGGGTCCAGCAATCACTCACACCCCTTGCAGTCATTGTCCTTTGTTCCAGTTTCTTTCAGGTATCTTTGGGGGTGGAGAGGCTCTCTCTTTAGCCAGCTGAAGATCAAATGGAGGGGTCTCCACTGGGCTTAAACAGACTTTCTCTTGTGGGTGGAGACCCCCTCCTCTCTCCTATGCAAAGTCCAGCTACAAAATGGAGGTTTGGAGTCATCTGGGCATGCATGACTGAGTTCCTTACCAGCCAAGCCACATTTCTGGGAAAGCCCAGATGTGGACTGCTGTCTCCAAGTTCATTGGCTTAAGCGTTTCTTGATTGGGCACTCACTGAGAATAGTCTTTTCTCAGGAAGCTGACCAACTGCTTCACTATAGCTTACTTAGAATCAAACAAGTATGCAGCCAATATTTATAACTTCGAATACAAAAATTATACATGCATAAAAATAGGATTAATAGATTCAGTAGATCATGACCTTTACAGAAATATGTTACATGGCATATGTAGCATAAAACACATTCTAGTTATTTTATATATGGAAATATACTTATGAATGTATACATAAAGCCTTATGGGTGACATCGTCACAATGTTTATGGTGGGCTGGGAGGTCGAGGCAAATCGCCTGGCAGCTGATTACACACAGCCAGACACCAGGGCATTTAGAAGAGCACAGCTGGGCACCCTGCGCATCGGAGAAGCTTTGAAAACCAGTTTCATGACTGGCCAAGCTACAGTGTGACAGTTCTCTTTGTTTCTCCTTGATGAAAACCCGCTCCTTTGGTTGACTCTACTTCCCTGTTAGCCAACCGACCTCTCCTCTTCAATCATCCCTTTCAGATGCAATAAAGTCATTATTGTTTCCAAATCATGCATTTTTTATTAATTCATCACACAAATGGGGAAAACTCGCAAGGTAGCCTGGGAGGGGTAGGTGAGGAGGGAAGCACCTGATGGGGTGGTGGATGAGGGGAGGAGGGAAGGACAAGGCCATACTACAGTTCAAAACTTGTTGAATGCCAGCCTTCTGTTGCTTGGACAATCCTCTGGGGTGGAGTGGCTGTTTGCCCGTAGCCTTCCTCCCCCCGCCCGTTCTTGAGCGTCTGCGTGAGGAGAACATGGAACTTGGGGAGGAGGGCAGGCTGCTGCGGCGGTCTGTGCTCCTGCTGCCTTTCTGCAGCTCCACCAATTGCCTGCGCATGTCATTTCACATTAGCCTCAGCATCGCATCCTGCCTCCTCTCAGTGTGTTCCTCCCTCCTCTCATCTGGTTCATTTAATGCTTTCCTGGACTCTGCCATTGTTTTCTGCCATGCATTCTGCTGAGCTCTTTCAGTGCGAGAGGACTGCATGAGCTCTGAGAACATCTCGTCGCAAGTGTGTGTTTTTCATCTTCTAATCTGCACTAGCCTCAGGGATGGAGATGATAGGGGGAGCATAGAAACATTTGCAGCAGCAGGAGTTAAAAAAGGGAGAGCAGTATGTAAAAAGATACATTTTAGAGAACAAAGGGAAGACTATTTTGCACTGAATCAAGTGATTCACATTACATAGCACATGTGCTTTTGGTACAAGGTCACATTTTGCCTCTTATATTGAGTGCCTGCCAGTTTGGTGTGAGACATCACACACGCTCAGCTGGGCAACAGAATTCAGCTTGCAGGCAGCCATGGTAAGGCAAAGGGTTTTGACTTCTTCAACCTTCATAACACATGGGAACGGTTTCAAACAACAGCACCCTCCTTTCCCATACCAAGCAAAGCCCGTTGGGTTGGCCATTTAAAAGGAAGGGTTATGGTTTTAGGGTGAATGTGCAGCACAATCCATCCTCTCCCCCAATGTCGCTTCACACACACACACCCCAACCACATGGCTAGTATAAGGGAAGATCCCGGTCAGCCATGAACGGGCCTCCTCCCACCGAGTGGCTAACAGCGGGGATGATTTATTTTCAGCCAAAGGCAAACAGCCAAAGCCCAGGCCCATTCACTGCAAGGTTTTATTCTGCAATGATTCCAGACTACTTGCTACTGGCTTGGCATGGTAAATTAATCATTAAACACGCTTGCTTTTAAACCTTGTATTATATTTACAAAAGGTACACTCACCAGAGGTGCCTTCTCTGGCTTCATGGACTTGGGAGGGTTGGGAGGGTACTGGCTCCAGGGTGATGAACAGTGCCTGGCTGCCAGGGAGAAGGAATTATCAGCTTGCCTGCTGTGCTCTATCCTCAACCACCTCCTACTCCTCATCTTCAATCTCCTCATCTCTGTTACATAAGACTTCCCCCTTGCAGGTGTCTCAGGACAGGAGGGCCACCCGCAGAATTGCCTGCGGCTCATCATAAACTGGCATATATGGGGCTCTGACCCAAAGCGACCATTTGCATCCTTTGTTTTTTGGTAGGCTTGCCTGAGCTCCTTAACTTTCACGTGGCACTGCTGTGTGTCCCTGTTGTAATCTCTGTCCATCATGCCTTTGGAGATTTTGGCAAATATATTGGCATTTCGTCTTTTGGAGCAGAGTCCTGCCTGCACGGAGTCTTCTCCCCATACAGCAATCAGATCCAGTACCTTCCGTTCAGTCCATGCTGGAGCTCTCTTGTGATTCTGGAACTCCATGGTCACCTGTGTTGATCAGCTCGCTATGCTGGCCAAACAGAAAATGAAATTCAAAAGTTCCCTGGGGCTTTTCCTGTCTACCTGGTCAGTACATCTGAGTTGAGAGTGCTGTTCAGAGCAGTCACAATGGAGCACTCTGGGATAGCTCCAGGAGGCTAATACTGTCGAATTGTGTCCACACTACCCCAAATCCAACCCAACAAGGTCGATTTTAGTGCTAAACTCCTCACTGGGGAGGAGTACAGAAATCAATTTTAAGAACCCTTTAAGTCGACAAAACAGGTTTGGTCGTGTGGACGGGTGCAGGGTTAAATCGACTCAACGCTGCTAAATTCCACCTAAACTCGTAGTGAAGACCAGGGCTTAATCTGCACCATGCACCCAGCCAGCTGCTCTGGCTGACGAGTAGGAAAAGTTCCTCCCATTCCTCTCTGTTCCCTCTCTGAGGTGGGAAGTATCAGGTGAATAGCTCCTCACCCACCTCCGACCACAGTCAGTCATAATATGAACAGAGCTAAACAGAAGAGCAAAGGGAGGCCTTACATCCCTATCTCCCCTGTATGGCTGAGTAAAGGCTGTGACAGTTCAGCCCCGAGTGACTAATGGGCACTGCTGGGTTTTTCCTACAAAGGCAGCTGCTGGTTTATGAAAGTTTGGGCTTTATAATTCTTTTAATAAATCTTAAATGTCTCATTTCTAACATCAGAAAAATGGAGTTGAGCAAAACTAGATGAAGGTTTTAGGCTTTTCTGAGCAGCTTCTTGTGAGTGTTGCCACGACATTTCATTAAGTAGTCTTCCCCAATAAAGCACATGGTTTCCAAAGGAAGCAGACAAGATAGTAAATGCAAAATTTTAAAAAAACAATAAAAATTTGCTTCTTTAAGGTTAGAGCTTCCACAAACATGCAAGGCCAGATCCTCAGTCAATGTAAATCGGAGTAGCTCTTTTGATATATACCTGCAAAGAATTGGGCCCAGCAGGTTTACTAACACGTTTTATGCATCAATGAAACTTGTTCAAGTTGTGCACAACATTTGGGGCACTATTTAGTTTTCCATGAACACATGAAGGCAGGTTTCCATGGGATATTCAAATTTTGAGAAGAGATTGGCTATGTGATGCAAAAAATTAAATGGCTGAAGTAAAACATCTCTTATGGCCCCCTAATTGGCTGAGCCTGCCCATGTGCTAAAAAGGGTCAGCAGAAGCCATTCTCACTTGTTTCAGAGAAATCAGTAGGTGTGGTAATATCTTTTATTGGACCAACTTCTGTTGGTGAGAGAGTCAAGTTTTCGAGCTGACACAGAGCTCTTCTTCAGGTCTGGGAAACTGAATCAGTGTGTCACAGCTAAATACAATGTGGATAAGATTGTTTAGCCTAAGCAGTTAACACACATTTCAAAGCATCATTCAAGGTGGACTGGCCCATTAGCACCCTTCCAGTCATAGGGAAGAAATGAAGAGAGTGGAGGAGAGAAGCAGCTGTTGAGGGGGGTTGTTAGTGGGTTATAGATTGTTGTAATAAACCATTATTCACTCCTGAGCAACAGTCATATCAAAGTAATACTGCAGTGTAGATCAGGGTTCAGTCTTTTGGGGTGCTCAGTATAGCAGCCAGCTGACAAAGGAGCCTCTACACTCCCACTGTCTTCCGGGGTCATAGATGAAGGCTGCTTTTTGTCCCCTGGAAGACAGTTATTGAATGCTGGGTGTGGGCAGAAACCCTCTTGTTCTATTGGTTAAGTGGGACTTAAAGAGATGTTGAGGAATATTTTTATTATCACATTAAATGATTCTAAGTTTTAATATAATGCCTCACAGCCAGAAGAAGACAGAGGTAAGGCCTTTGTGAGCTGGCTGAAGGCTCAGCAGAAAGAGGACCAGGAAGAAGTGAGGGATTAGGCACTGACAGGCCATCAGATCCTATAAAGTTTATAGTCTGGTTAGCACGGGGCCAGCAGGCTCCCTACCTGGTTCTGTGTGGCTCCCCAGAAGTGGCAACATGTCCCTGCTGCTCCTAGGTGGAGGAACAGCCATGAGGGGTTCAGAGTGTGGGAAGGGGTGGGATGAGGGGCTGAGGGTTGGGGCATGGGAGGGAGTGCAGGGGCACAGGTTCTGGGAGGGAATTTGGATGTTGGAGGGGGCATGGGGTGGGGGTTTGGTGTACAAGTGGGAGTTCGGGTGCTCCCTGCAAGTGGTGACATGTCCCTGCTGTTCCTAGGAACAGGCACAGATAGATGGCTCTGAATACTGCCCCCACCCCAAGCACTGGCTCCACAGCTCCCATTGGCTGGGAACCATGACTGACAAAATTGCAATGTAAACATAGCCTAAATGCCCCAATAGTAACTATGTGGGTGAAACCAGACAATCACTACACTCTCAAACGAACTCACAGGAAAATGATAAAAGACATAATAACTATATCACCTTTAGGTAAACACTTCTCACAAAGCAATGACTCTATATCTGGCCTATCAGTTCTCATTCTCAAAGGAAACTTTCAACAGAAGAGCCTGGGAACTTAAATTCATAATTTTGCTAGACATTAAAGTCATGGACTGATTAGAGACACTGTATACAGCTCTATGTAGTCGAAAGAGCTTCTCCTATCAACATAGCTGTCACTTCTTGTGGAAGTGGATTAACTATGGTGATGGGAGCAGCTCTTCCATTGCCATAGAAGTGTCTGCACTCAAGTGCTACAGTGGTGCAGCTACACAGACACACTGTTTCAGATGTAGGCCTACCCTTAGAGATTTCGTCTGCTTATGTTGGTATAACTACGTCGCTCAGGAGTGTGGAAAATTCACATATTTAGACTTTTAATTCTGAAACAGTGTTTTGTTTTGAAATTTATGTGGTATTTTGTTAAAAACAAACAAATGGTGAAAAACACTGAAAAATGATCCAAAATGAAAAACTGAGGAAAAAAATATTTTGGGTCAAACAAAACATTTTGTGCAGCTCAAAATGATGTTAAAAAATTTTGGCAAGAAAAAAAACAATATAGTTTTGAACTGAACCAATATTTTTTTTGAATTGCCTCCCAAACTGAAAAAAAATCAGTATATTTGCACAAGGGTGTGTGTGTGTGTGTGTGTGTGTGTATACACGTGTACTACTATATTGTACTGAAAGGAAACAGACTTGCTTACTTGCCCAAAATAGTCTAAGCTAGTCAAAGTATCTTAGAAACAATTTGTTCATCAGATTTGACCATTTATTTTCTTTGTGAGCTGTTTATTAAATTATGAGTATTATTGTCTCAATCATCCATTATTCATAATTCCTCAGTCATTTCAAATCAGTATATTTCACCCGATGGAGGTTTAGTGAACTGTATTTCATTGTGTATGCAGAATGCAGTGTTCACAATTCAGCAATGACTGGACACAAGTCACATGTGATGGTTTATATTCCTTGACTGTGTGCCTAATTGTCACAAACAAGAGGTTAGGTCATGAGGAAATAAACAGGGAAATTAATGCTCTTGGGAAAGGGTACACTTTAAGACTTAGACAGATAGACCTGGAAAAATTTAGAACATTTGAATTTGTTTTCTTTTCTCTTTTGCATCAGAATGAACATTATATACACATTATGTCCTGGGCCACAGGACTTGAAATAGCTAAGCTACTTCCTAACTGAAGCAAAAGGAAGTCTTAAGTGCTATATTTAAATTTAGCAGACTTTACATTTAATTTTCTCTTGTCACATTCAGACCTGGAAACTGTGTACGTGGATACTCCTAACTGCTTGAGAGATAGTGCTCTGACCAATGAGCTACTGTGTATTCCTCCCGTCCTCTACATAATCACATATATCTATCATATGCATGGAATGAATGAGCTGGTCTCCATTTTATATTATATTGTCAGTCACAAGCCATTCACCACACCACTCGTGTCTTTGTGAATGGTGTTCCTATGTCCTTGCTGTATTATTTATTGGCCTTGGGCATGGCATCCAGGGGAACAATCTTATTATTGTGTTAATTGCATGATTTCTTTATTTATTTTTCATTTTCTCATACCTTCTTTTCCTTCTGACAAACCTCTCTCCTTCCCTTTCCATGTCTAGGATGAGTTTTCAGGCAAATGATCATTTGCAGCAAAATACCCTAAATTTCTGCTCTCTGTGAAAGTTTTTGTGGCAGTCATTCCAATACTCAAAAAAGTGTGTGTGGGGGGAATACCAGTGAATAGATCAGTCATCAGTTCAAGGTCCTCAGTCCACATCCATAAATATTAATGGAGAGATTCTCATTAACCTGCGAATTGGATCAGGCCATTCACCATTAAAATACTCAAGTTCTTTTTCAATTATTTGCCCAGGTCTAGGCAGCTTTCACCATTCCCTTTTACATGTTCCAGGGGAGAAGAACATTTTTAAATCTCCAGTTGTCAGGAAGCTCTGAGGGCCATGATGTGTGGGCACAGTACAGGGTGGCCAAAGTTTTGCTACAGTCAATTTTACTCATTGAGTGAAAATAGTAAAATTTTCATTTCCCAAAAGATAATGCTTTACTTTTTGCCTATTGCATATTTGATGATCCTCAGCAAACTTAGTTGTCCACCAAAACTGGTAAAGATCATTCATTTATTCCATGAGGGGATGGATGCAAGGTCAAGATCTCACTGACTCCTTTCCCATTTCAAATGGAGTCAAACAAGGCTGTGTTCTTGCCCCCGTACTGTTCAACCTTCTCTTCACTCAAATTCTCAACCATGCTACAATAGGCTCAACATCGGCATATACATCAGATACAGACACGATGGCTCAGTCTTCAATCTTACAAGGCTAAAGCAAAAACAAAAGTAACAGAATTACTAATAAGAGAAGCACTCTTTGCAGATGATTGTGCCCTCTTAGTACACACCGAGGGAGATCTCCAATGCATCATAGATCGCTTTGCTGAAGTATCAAAATTGTTTGGCCTCACAATAAACCTAAAGAAAACTGTGGTGTTGCACTAATCATCTTCACCACTCTATGCAATATCCCCTAGCATATCCATTAGTGGAATTCAGCTAAAGCAAGTTGGCAGTTTTACCTATCTCAGCAGCAGCATCTCCAGTGATGGATCTCTTGAAGAGGGATCACAAACAGGATACAGAAAGCTTCTCAGTCATTAGGAAAGCTATGTAGCAAAGTCCTGAAATCCTACAACATAACTCTCTCAACAACAAAAAAAACTTTATCATACTTTTGTGCTCACATCTCTCCTTTATGGCTCTGAGACCTAGACACCATACAAATGGAGTATCAAATAGCTAGAAGCCTTCCATCTGCATGTCATTATGGGGATCCGCTGGCAAGACTAAATTACCAACCTGGAGGGTCTCCAAAAGTCAACTACCACAAGCATCAAGGCTATGCTGATAAAAGTCCAACTATGCTGGGTTAGACACATCATCATTAGTATGCCTGAATATTGACTCCCCAGAAAAAATTTCTATGAAGAATTGGCACAAGGACACTGGAATTGAGGCCACCCCAGAAAGTGCTACAAGGACAGCATCAAGAACAGCACACACTTTGGTGCAATAAAACCAGATGATGTTGAGAAGTCTGCGTCAAACGGAGCAGCATGGCAACACATAGCACTCAGAGCTTTCCAAGCCTTTGAAGAGGACAGAAATAATCTACTGTTAGCTGCAAGAGAAAAAAGTGTCATACCACCGCTATAGCTCCCAAATGCTCACCAATGACTTTGTCTGCCTGATCTGCTCATGAGAATGTGCGTCATGCTTTGGACTACAGAGTCACTCCAGAATCCATAAAAAGAGAGAGCATGAAAACATCATTGTTGAACTGACGGACTACATAAGGATTGCATGTTTGCTAATTTCAGCAGATGCTCAAACCAAACTTCACTGAAGCAGAATGCTGGCAATGCCAGACATTATTTCCGGTCTTACTTGAGTTGCTCTTTCTTCCTAATATTTTGATGATGCATTTTGTGAAGTGAAGGTGGTAGGTGGTGGAATTGGCCTGTATACTCAGCTGCCAATAAAGTGGCCATCCCAAGTTTAAGACTTGGTCTACTCTACCACTTACGTTGATATAACTTATGTTGCTCAGTGGTGTGAATAAGCCATAGGTCACCCCCGTGAGAGATGTAATATACACTGACCTAAGCACTGGTACAAACAGTGCTATGTCAATGGGAGAGCTTCTCCTGCCAACATAGCTACCAGCTCTCATGGAGATGGATTTATTATGCCAACGGGAGAGCTCTCTCCAGTCAGCATAGAGCGTCTTCACCAAATGCGCTGCAGCTGCGCCACTGCATTGCTTCTAGTGTAGACAAGCCCTAAGTGAAAAACTTCATATCTTTACAACATCCTGCTCACCACAGCTTGTCTGTCCTTAAATATCTTAAATATTGTAAAATATTCTTTAGAATCATAGACTCATAGAAGATTAAGGTTGGAATAGACCTCAGGAAGTCATCTAGTCCAACCCCCTGCTCAAAGCAGGACCAACCCCAACAATATCATCCCAGCCAGGGCTTTAAGCTGGACCTTAAAAACCTGTAAGGATAGAGATTGTATCACTTCCCTAGGTAACCCATTCCAGTGCTTCACCATCTTCCTAGTGAAATAGTTTTTCCTAATATCCAACCTAGACCTCCCCCACTGCAACTTGAGACCATTGCTCCTTGTTCAGTCATCTGCCACCACTGAGAACAGCCTAGCTCCATCCTTTTTGGAAACCCCCTTTAGGTAGTTGAAGGCTACATAACAAATCCTCCCTCACTCTTCTCTTCTGAAGGCTAAATAAGCCCAGTTCCCTTATACAATGGAGAACTAGGTACATGGCCTACATAAAGAATCTGTGCTTTTAGGCATTAGATTACAAATTCCAAACCTATGTTTGTCATAGCTCATTTCTTAGTCCCATATTAACTCTGTGAACCGCAAAGAGGGAAAGGATATATACAGTATACAAGCATGTACTGTTTTTCTACTGTATAATGCATCAACATCAGTACTTGCTTTGTTGCGAGAAACAACAGAATAGTCATCTGAAGCCATTGAGGCAGGAGCAGGATTTCCCTCTGAGAGTGTCAATCAAGAGGAAGGGCCTCAGAGTGCGAGCAAGCTAAATGCACAACAATTTGGCCGTGGTAAAGAAAAAGGGGATTTAGGTGGGTTGCTGTGGGTATTTCGTGCAATTGAATAGAAAAAAATTACCATTGCCCGTTTACTATCCGATCAGCCACTGTGGTGAAACAAAGATTTTATGCATGCAAACACTGTATGTTAATGTCTCAAACATTAACTGTCAATGATCTGTGTGCGGGAATAGCACGGGGCTAGCTTTCTGTGGCCCATTACAGCCGCAAATCACAATTATTGAAGCACAATATTTAGGCCACATTTTAACAAATGCAATATGCATGCTAATTTCACTGTAGCTCCCCCTGTCCTTTTACATTGTTCAAAAACATGAGCCAGCATTTTAAAAAACAAAAAATGTAAAAGTCAAATTTTAAAAAGCCATCTATCCCTTTATTTTAGCACAAAGTAATTCAAACTGTTCTCTCTTCTATTAGAATGATTTCAGCAGGGGAGATGTTTGTGTTCTGTCCATCTTTGCCAGTGAACTAAAATTTCTCATGCAAACTCAACCCAAAAACAACAGCTATAATTCTCTTCACAAAAGGTTGCCACCAGCAAAGCAAGCATATGCAATGCATCCAATTATAGATAAAGAACATAATTTTTTGTTACTTCCCAAGCTTCCATAACTGCTTCTTCAAATAGAATCATGGAAGGCACAGGTGATGAGTGTGCTCACAAGCCAACTGTCATTATGTCAGTCATGCTGATAGCTGTCTTCATGCTGACAATTAGTGGTTTCTCAGAGTGGGCATTGCGCCTAGTTACATTAGTTTATCACTCCCACTGAACTAAAACAAACGGGTAGTGACTTTGCGTGACACTACATTAGAATTACACACTGTGCATATGAAATACAGCATAGGGAGATCAATGAGAATAATTACAAGGCTTGATGATATGTTATTGATTGTACTGTAGCTGCCATTGCTATTAGGGTAATTGTTGAGGTTAATTGTAGTTTCAAGCGGAAAAATATATTTAATCCATTTTATATCTACTAAAATACATTAGATAGGATTAAACATTTAGATTCATTTATTAAAATAAAATGGTTCCATTTTTCAATAACTTGTTCTTGCACTGCAATTAGACCAAGTCAGCTTCACCAATCATTCTAATACTCCCTCATCATTGCATCTATCACTGAGGGAGATTTTCCAAGGAAAAGTAAAACCATACTTCTTTAGACTTTGATCTAGAACAAACAAAGACAAAAGGGATTTTGAAAGATTTAACAAACTACTCAGGCAATGATATTCTCAGCTGATCTCAACAGTGATGTTTACACAGTATATGTAATTAAAAGTGTCTTTAGTATCAACATAATTAATCTCAGAAGCTGAGTATTCAAAGGGCTGAGGAAATAGACTTTTGCAGCTCATTATATATCATGCAATTATATAATGAAGACATCTAGTCATAATTATGTGTCATAATAATTATTCAGTGTCAGAAAAGTTCCATATATTTAGAAATAATCAGAATAGTGGGCCTAAAACAGTTTGCTTACAAGCCTAAGGGGGTAATTTTAGAGAGATTCGGGCTGTAACTGCATCCTGAGAGGAGGGAGGGGGGAAGAGTGTTGCCTTAGAGAGAGAATGAAAACTTTCCCTCTGACATAATTCCCAGCGGGGAACGTAACATAGCACAGGCCTAGGAAAGGACAATGACAGACTGAGCTGTGGGGTCACTTACAGCTGTTTCATTTCTGTATTTTTCTCAGCAGTGCATTAGGTTCCCACAACAAACTGGCTGGGCAAACAAAAAACAAGCAGCTTTTAAAAATCCTCCAAGATATAAACATGCTGGCAATTTAAATCTGAATAGAATCTTCGCTTCTCCTCATAATAGTTTTCAAGCATCGCAGCATCACTCAGTAATAGTGCTAATGCACTGTCTACATTTTTTTAAAATAAATTAAGTCAAACCAAAAATAATAAACAAACAATGTTATCTATATTAGTTATGCACCAGTTACTATACTTTGATATTAAGAATGGAAGTGCATGGGTGATGCTTCTCTGTGGGGGGATGGAGATGTCTCAAAGTGTGGCATTGCAGACAATGCTATTCTTGTTCCAGCATCTTCAAAGCATTAAGCGTGAAAACTAGCAATTAATCCTTCTGCTAAGCAGGCACTATGTAAGCCCTCTTCCCAACATGCCCTCTACTCCCCAAATTCATGAAAACTCTTCTTTCTGGAAGATCAACTTCTCTAAGGAGAGGGTGACTCTTCCCCCAAAACACACACACATTCATGACATTGAGGTCTCTTGCCATTTTGGTCAGTCCTCCAGATTCCAAGGGCATTGAGTTTATGCCTAATGCATTAACAAACAACCATTGTTGAAAGCCTGAGAGTTCTAAGTTATACAGGAATTTGTAGGTCTTGTACTCGTTTCTGGTATTTGCCATTGTTTGTGGGGTTTGGCTTTTTTTGATTATTTGGGGAATTCTTAAATACCCATTATTTCATATTTCTCTAATTACTTATGAGTGTTTACTTAGGTATCTTATGGCCTTCACCGTCACAATATCGGAGTACCTATGTCACTCAGGAGAGAGAGTTAATCAGTGTCAAATTAAAAATATATGCTTTTGAGAGATACTGGATGGCTCAGGAGATTGGCAAAAGGATGGAAACACTTTTTACTTCTGGGTCAGATCATGAGATCAGTAGTAGCCCACAGGGAGTACTGAATAAAAAGTATGACCATTGGATAGCTGTTCCTCAGTGGCCAATGTGAAATAAACTGGTAGGTCTGGAATCAAGTTCCTAGTGAACAGGTATCCATATCTCAGAAACTGCCCTCACACTTGCATTCACTCCTGTCAGGATTGAGGCACACAGTGCAAGGGAGTGCTCATTGCCACTGTACATACAGTACCTTCTCTGTGGACAAAAAGTATTCATCCAGCATGTGCCATTTGGAACCAGATATCATATAACCCTCCTCTCCCCACCTCCAATTCTAGCTTTGTTATCAATGTCATCATTACCTATAAGGGACATTTTCAGTGACAAAAGGAGGAAAACTGCTAGTATAATGGGAAGAATAACCACCACAATGTGGCCCTTCACCCTATACCTGCTGAACGTCATACATTTGTCAAAAGTGAATGTGAAAGACATTGCAGGAGTCTGCGAGTGTGCTGTGCAATTAATGAAACACATTCTGTGACATGAACAAAGCCCACCTGTACTCCAATAGCTCATGCCAATTCACTGCAGAAAAAAAACTAACAAAAAATCCTCCCCATTGTAAGTGCTGCTGACACTCTAGATTTAAAACAAGTTACTCATCAAGCTGTCATTTTAAAAAGGATCTGTGTGGGGGCTGTATGCTTCTGGGGACTGCTAATGTGTTATGGAGACTTACCTCCCTAAGGATCAGCTGAAATCTTGCCCAGGCTTTGTGACCAGAAATAATTACCATCAAACAGTTATTCCATAGCCTATGTGAAAGGAATCTGAAGATCTTAATCTAAGTCCAAGAACCTTTTGTCTCTATGTTATTTGGAGAGGTGATGGGATGATGTGTGGAGCAATGATGGGCTGGTTTAGTAATGGATGTGTTAAGATTTTAAACAGTGAGGTATATGAAGTTTTCTAATTATGTGTCTGGCTTTACATTTATATATAGAAATACTGTTGACTTGAATTTTGTTAAGCACTAAGGAACTCAAGGGACCATTTGAGATGGACGGCAGAAAAGTCACGTCCTCTTTTATGACCACTTTGTAAATTGGAGGCATTTTCAAAATTGATAGTGGGAGTTGTTGTTTTTTTTTTAATTGAAAAACTATGCTACCTCTGTGCCCTTTTAGGCTGTCCTGGTGCTCTGGCTCCATCTCTGTGGTCAGTCAACAGGTTTTACAGAAGGCAGCTTTTATATCAAGGTATGGTAGCCAGCCACTACTGAGCCACTTGTGAAATGCCACTGGTTTCCTCAGCTTCCCCAGGACCACCGACTCTAAGCAGGAAGCCATATTTAGTCCTATTCATGCACACTAGCCTATGGGAAGAACCCAGAGAGAGCCAGGAAGCAAGCGAAGTGCTCTTAGAGGATGTGGTCAACTCCTTTCTTCATTTTAGTTTACTTGTCTAAGCTGTACAAAATGGTACAGAGAAGGAATATGCTCTAGATAAGGAGCTACTGCAACATCCAAATCCATGTTTCTTGTAGAAATGCAAGACAATGTCAGGGAACATCTTCTGACAGCAGCACTTTGGGAGACAACATGACACTGATCAAGAGGCTGAGTCACCCACAATACACTAAGTTGTACTCAGTGAACTCTTAATGGGCTACAGTATGGGAGCTGGTTGTGTACTGGCCAAGGACTGAGGACACTTAACTAATTTTTCAGTTACTCAAAACAATAACCTGTGCTCAAAACAATAACCACCCCGGTCACCTGAAATCAACCATGTCCCACGTTCAACAACTTACCAGCCATATTTGCTCTCCTACTGTTCAAAACCCTGGTGCCTCATGGAAGATTTCTAGCTGAATGCCAACTTCAGAAGGAGGGAAAGGAGGAATTTATCTAACATACAAACAGTATCCGGGCTACCTGGATGTCCAGAAATCTGCTTATCTCAGAGTCAAAGGCTGTGGAAAGATCAAACTGAATAGTAATAACTTTCTGAGAAACTAACTGGTGGCTTTTTTGCACACTCCCTAATGCCTGGCTGCCACTGGCAGAAAGCAGCTCCATTTACTGGGCTGAATGAAGCAAATTTGTTAATAGTTACCAAGAGCAGGCAGTGCTTTACTGGGGGTTGGAACACTCATATGGTGCCAAGTTTCCAAACCCAGATATGAAAATATCCCTGTCTGTAGCCTAGCATGGGCTCCCTACCCCTAAACACCCTGCATGCATATGTAAACATCATATTTGCATATGCTAATGATCTCTGCATATGCAACAGTACTCTGAACAGGAGAGCATTTTTCAGTGACAAACTGAACATCCTGAGCAAGGCAGGGCTGAAACTGCCACAGGAGGAGCAGGGACCTAGTCATGGTCAGGATGTGGAGCAGGTGTCAGCATGTACAGTGAGATTAATAGCAAAAAAGCACAATGTGAAAACTCAGTTTCCTAAGGGATGGGTGGGATAGTTGCACCCATTCCTGGAGGTAGATGCCCATTATGACTTTCGGCTGTATCCATAGTCCTGCAGTGCACCTGCAGCACAAAAATAGCGGCTGTGGAGCCAGATAATAAATGAAATCAATGCAGTCGTCAGGGCCCAGTCAGTGGCAGGAAGCCAGAGGACAAAGAAAAATGGAGAGAACTACACAGCCAAACCAAAAAGGAGATGACAAAATGTATGGCAGACTCAGGGAGAACTGCAGGTGGTCCTGATAGAGCAATGCTACAGGACAACTGTAGTGCAACTGGGGAACCAAGCACCACAGAAATGGCCACCCAAAACCTAATTCAGCACCAATATATTGCAAAAGCAAATCCCCGCATCTATGTAATCTGTTTAAACAGGGGCTTATGCCTCACTCCTGCATGGTGCAAAGCATAAAATAAAGAGTCACTCCTCAACAGTCAATGTTTCCCTACCACCCTCTCCTGAATACTGCTGTAGCACTAATCTCAACAGTCCCATTACATCACCTCCACTGATTGATGTTGATTTGCCTGTACAGAAGCCTACACAATGTATTCACAAGTCCTTCTAGCTGCCTCGGAGAGGAACTTGGCTACTGGAAAGTCCTCCACTGAAGGCCCCTTGTAACAGAGTCCTTGCCGGGTCACATGGCCAGGTGGTTAGCATCCTGAGTGCCACCTCCCTGTGGGTAGGTCTTGCAGTCCAGTCCCTCTTTTAATCAGAGGTGCAGTGAGATGAGTAGGTGCAGTTTGTATGGGAAACAGGGCCTGCCCCATCCACTGGGCTCTGACCCAGGTTCTTAGGAGGGTCAACAGTTTCTGGCCCCTAGAAGGTACCCTGCCTGGGTCACTTCCTACAGCCTGCTTTTCTCCACCAGACTTCATTCCATTATAAGTAAAAAAGAAAAAGAAACCAAATCACCAGCCGCAACTGGGCCCAGCATAGTCTGATTACCTCAAGGACGCTTCTCTGATGTCCTTGTCAGGAACCTTCAGGGTATGTATGTCCTCCCTCCCGAGACTTCCCTCTTCTGAGCTGAGTTACTCCCTTTTCAAACCTTTCTCCTGTTGGAGCATGTTCTGCAGGTCTGGAGGGGCAGAGACCCCTGGAGGGGCCCAGTACTGTCCTTTAACCCTTCGGGTTCCTCTTATTTTAGAGTTTTAAAGACAAAAACTTTCTTAAAGCCGGTCAAAAAAATTTCTGATACATTTTTTGGTTGGAAAATGCTGATTTGATTAAATTGAAACTTTCTGCAGTAATATATTGATTTTGTTGAAATATTTGATGGGAAATTTGTGTTACTGAATGTTTCTTTTCAATAATGTCAGTCACAACAAAACATTTTGATCAAAATGTTCCAATGAGGTTAAAAAAAAAAAGGTAATATTTATTCTTGTGAAAAATTCTGAGATTGACATTTTGTTTTGATTTAGGACAAATCCAAATTTTAAAAATCTCACAAATTTCCATGGAACGGAAACTCCATATTTTGAGCAGTTCTACTTTTTCTCTCAATTTCTTGGCTTTTGGTCTCTGAGTCTGAGGGCATAATTTCACTAGTTCTCCAGGCATCATACATATTTTTCAGGATAGAGAACAGTTGAAGAATTTCTATTGTAAAAAACAAGCAGAAAAAGTGGAGCTGAGGTGCAGAAAAGCTTTATAGATTTTTATACATCAGAAACGTGCAGAAATGGCAAAAGCCTATTTTTGTCTTCCATTGTGGATCATCTAATTTTTATTGTGTGTAACAAAACATACAAAAAGATATATTTACACACATTCTGTAAAAGAAGCAGAGAGCCCTGTGGCACCTTATAGACTAACAGATGTTTTGAAGTATGAGCTTTCATGGGTGAATACCCACTTTGTCGGATGCATGTAGTGGAAATTACCTTACATGCATCCGACGAAGTGGGTATTCACCATGAAAGCTCATGCTCCAAAACATCTGTTAGTCTATAAGGTGCCACAGGACTCTTTGCTGCTTTTACAGATCCAGACTAACACGGCTATCCCTCTGATACTTGACGTTCTGTAAAGTTGTTTATTTTTAAATACTGTCCCCTCATTAGTGCTCTGTATATAGGGAGCATATTTCTGCACTCAGCTAATGAAAATTCAATGTACTTCTCAGTAGGAACACACTAATTTTATTTCAGTCCAAAAAGGTGACCAGTATTGAAACACATATTCAGAGTTGGAGTATGGCATAAGTGGAACATTACACAACTAAAGGCAAGATAATTCTTTCATAGGCATATTTGAATGGCTGCCACGGTACATCAGGGAGACATCCCACCGTTCAGCTGGTGAAGAGAGAATTAGGGGAAAGTGCAGACTCTGCTTAGTAATCAAATGCACTTCTGGCACATGGGATTTTTCTATATTTGCAACTTAAGTAACAATAAGAGTTTTAATGAGAAATAATATTTCAGCAGCTGAAACCTGTGACCATTGAATATTACATTGCACATAAACTTTTATGGCTACTTTGTAAATATATTTACCAAATGAGACGTGAGTGCCAGGAAATGCTGTCAATTGTATGACAGGGCTCATTGCACTGCCCACTCTGATCAGCTCTTCGCTTTATTTGGAAAAAAAAAAAAAGGAAGGGACCCTGAAAGGTCATCAAGTCCAGCCCCCTGCCTCCACTAGCAGGACCAAATACTGATTTTGCCCCAGATCCCTAAGTGGCCCTCTTAAGGATTGACTCACAACTCTAAGTTTAGCAGGCCAAATGCTCAAACCACTGAGCTATCCCTCCCCCTAGTTGTGACTGCATTGGCTTCATGACACACTAGCAGCTTGGAATGTTTCTTGAAGATAATCTACCCATACTTTGAAAGCAGCATCTCCTGCTTCTTAAGGCATACTGAAAATCCTGTTTGTGCTTGTCTTTGTGTTTATTTTCTCTTCCATTTGTCCTCAAACATGAGAGGAGTATTCCTTGCACTTAGCAGCCAGCCATCTTTTTCCATGTTAACCTCTATTGTTAATATTTGATGGCGATTTCTGCTGGTTAGTTAGTCCTCCTTGAAGCAACAGTGCAGCCAGCCTATCAGGAGTCCCAAATTCCTGAATCCTAGAATCCCCCTGTGATGTTACACTCCAATTTCTTTATGGAAATATGCTTATGATATGGATATGGCATAACTTTATGCAAGATGGCTCATGTGAGATATCATTGGAAAGGTTATGATTTACTGAATGTAATTATCCAATTTGTACGCATGTATCATTCGTGTATCTAAAGTTAGGAATATTGAACATGCATCTGTCCTCTGGTGTCCGTGCCTTGTCATGGCGGGACAGCTTGCGTGCTCTAGCGATCCCCAGAGTCTTCGTCGGCAGGGGCTTTTTGCTCCTGGTAGGTTCAACCATGCCAGATTGGTCTGTGGGGGAGGCGTCAGACAAAAACAGACACCCGGGTCCTCTAGGTTGGGGGCTAGGCACAGCAACACTATCCCATAAAAAACAAAATATGTTATGGAAACGGTGATGGAGAAATTGGCCATTACTGTGTGTGATGGCCTTCAGAAGTTAATGACCTGTGTGCAGGGCCGGCTCTACAGTTTTCGCCGCCCAAAGCAGTGTGCCGAATTGCTGCCGTAGGCATCGGGGGCAGTCCGTGTGCCCTTAGGGCGGCAGGCGCGTTTCTGTGGCAGCGGCAATTTGGCTGCAGCTTCTATGTTTAGCTGAAGCTGCCACCGAATTGCCGCCACCTCGGAAATGCGCGTACCGCCCTAAGGGCACACGGACTGCCCCTGCCGTCCGGGGTGGCAATTCGGCGTGCTGCTTGGGGGCAAAACAACAGGGTCTGCCGCCCCTTTGAGATTGCCGCCCCAAGCACCAGCTTGGAATGCTGGTGCCTGGAGCCGGCCTTGCCTGTGTGACTGCCAGCGGTGAAAGTTAAAAGGAAGCCACTGGCATAAGCCGAAAGGAAGCCACTGGCATGAATACTGAAATGCTCAATACCAAGACAAAAAACAAACTTGGTTTTTGGAACGTACGGACAATGTATAAAACAGGGAAGCTAGCTCAGGTCACAGCAGAGATGAGATGCTACAGCTTATACATCCTGTCAGCTTATACATCCTGTTGTGTCAGCAACAGCAGATGGACAGGATCAGGAAGATTAACAGCAGCCTCAGGAGAAACTCTGCCGTCTTCTGGATGGGATGATGGATAACACCATGAGAGCATTGCCATCCTTTTGAAGAAGGGAGTGGAGCACTCCCTGCTTGAATGGAAGTCCATAAGCAGCAGACTTATGAGAGTCAGACTGAAAGGGAAATACAATAATATCACCCTGACTCAGTGCTATGCTCCGACAAATGATGGTGATGAAGTAGTAAAGGACAAATTCTACCTTTCACTACAGGCGGAGTTAAAGAGAGTGCCACACCACGCCCTAACTATCAACATGAGAAACCTGAATGCTGAGGTTGGTAAGGACAAAAACAAACAATGACAGAGCAATGGGAAGACACGGGCATGGTACTGTGAATGAAAATGGAGAGAGCCTTGTTGATTTCTGTAATATAAATGTCCTAGTCATGAGTGAAACCATATTTCAACATCGTGAAAACCACAAGCTGACATGGTATTCTCCAAATGGCAGAGATAAGAACCAGACTGACTATATGATGATCAATGGCAAATGGCAACGCTCACTGACAGATGTGAAAGTGAGAAGAGGTGCAGATATTGGCAGTGACCACATCTCGTAACAGCCTCCATCAAGCTAAAACTGAGAAGTGTGGGTCCACCAAACAAGGGACATAGATGTTATGATGTTGACAAGCTAACATCCCCTGAAACACAGAAAGGCTTCATTCTGCAGTTAAAGAACAGGTTTCAGGCACTTGCAGATCTTGATGAAGAGGAGGGGAATGCAGATGAGGAGATCAACATCTGGCCTAGGGACAAAGTAACAGCAATTTATAAACAGAGCAGTGAAGCCTCTCTAGGCTACAGGCAGAAGAGAAGGAAGGAGTGGATTACATCCAGCACATTGAACGCCATAGAAACCAGATGAACCCTTAAGGAAAAGTTTTAGACACAAAATCCCAGAAGCTAATGGACAAATACCGCGAGCAGCATAGCAAGGCACACTGGGAGGTCAAACGCCTTGTGAGGCGGGGAAATGACATATTGATAATCTGGCAACACAAACAAAGGATGCAGCTGCTTGTGGTGAACAAGGGACCGTCTACAAAATAACGCAGCTTATCAGTGGCAAATGGCAGATACCAACACGCACTCTCATCAGGGACAAACAAGGCCACCTAACAAAAGAAAAAGAACAAGAAATGCACAGGACAGAGCATTTCAAAGAATTGCTGAACAAGGAGCCATCTAAAGAGGAAGCAAACATCCAGGAGGCAGAAGATGATATTGATATCAACACAGACACCCCAACTAAGGAAGAGATCATTCAAGCCATCAAATCCTTTAAAAATGGGAAAGATCTTGGCAAGGATAACTTGAATGCAGAATAGTTCAAGGTAAATCCTGAGTTAGCAGCATCTATCCTGGCCCCTCTATTTATATCAGTCTGAGAAAGGAAAAAAAGTGCCAGATGAGTGGACCAATGGGGTTATACTGAAGATATCAAAGAAAGGAACTCTTAGTGATTGTAATAACTGGTGTGGTATCACACTTTTATCTGTGCCATGCAAAGTATTGTGTAAGATCATAGTCCAGCGTATATCAGAGACAGTCGATAGCATTCTCAGAAAAGAAAGAGCAAGCCGGTTTTTGGAAAGGGTGTGGATGCACAGACCAAATCTTCACTCTCTGAAACATAATAAAACCATTCTTAGAATGGCAATAGCAGCTCTACATAAACTTCATAGACTTTGAGAAGGCTTTTGATAGCATTCATAGGACCAGCCTATGGCATGTTTTGTGGGCATATGGAATCCCTCACTGTATAATCATCATCATCAAGAGCTTTTATTTCAACTTTCTGTGCAGTGTTGATTACAGTGAGCTCGGTTTTGAAGTCAAAGCAGGAGTATGTCAGAGGTGTGTCATGTCTGCAGTCTTCTTCAGGATTGCCTGGATAATGCAGCATACAACAGAAGACATGCCAAGAAGCATTAAATGGACACCCTTCTAATCCCTTGAAGACCTGGACTTTGCAGATGATCTCTCTCTCCCATCACATACCCAACACCATATACAAGAAAAAACAGCTCGACTTAAGCCAGCAAATTAGACTGAAAACCAATCACAGTAAGACAAATATCATGACCTTTAATATTGCCTAACCGTCACCCGTACGGATGGAGGATTATGTTCTCACCAATGTAGAAACATTCACATACTTGGGAAGCATCATCAGTCAGGATGGTGGAACTAGCCAGGACATGTGGAACAAAATCAATATAGCCAGGAACACCTTCAGGAGCTTAAATACAGTCTGGAAATCATCAAAATACAACACTAAAACCAAACTCAAGATTTATCAGTGCTGAGTAGTTTCAACATTACTTTATAGTGCACAATACTTAGGAATGAAAAAATATGACATGTCCAAACTGTCTTCATTCCATATGTGAAAGTAGAATGAATTGTATTGTGAAAATAGAAAGGATTAAAGAAATGCTGTCTGTACCTTTAAGCAAATTGTTGGAATGCTGCAATCCAGGTGTCAGGAATACAGACATTAACATAGAACAATTGCACAGTTTAAGGGCAATTGGTGAAGTATTAGCCTTAGATCGATAAGAATTAGTAAGGAAGTAGGATATGCATGCTGTGCCCCAGGTGAATTTTACTGTTTTGCTTTCTTTGTCCCTTCGTCTAATTCCCGCTCTTTTATCTGTATAAATAAGACTGTTTGGGTCTTGCATGGCCACTCACATTATCTGGGTGTTATTGGCGGAGTGCTGCGCTAATAAAACAGAGTGGTCTGACAAATTGTGAGTCCTGATTCTAACTTTGACAATTTGGAGGTTCTACCGAGATTTGAACTTGGATCGCTGGATTCAAAGTCCAGAGTGCTAAACCAAATTGTTTATAATAACTAAACTGTTATTGATCTAAGGCTAATACTTCACCAATTGCCCTTAAACAGTGCAATTGTTCTATGTTAATGTCTGTATTCCTGACACCTGGATTGCAGCATACCAACAATTTGCTTAAAGGTACAGATATCATTTCTTTAATCCTTTCTATTTTCACAATATAATTCATTCTACTTTCACACATACAACCTGCCTCAGAAAAATCCTCTGTATCTTTTGGTCCAGAACAATCTCAAATCAAGATCGATTGAAACAGTGCAGCCAAGAGGATCTGAGCACCATCATTGCCAGGACACACTGGAGATAGATTGGCCAGGTGCTTCAGATGGAAACTGATTCCATCACCACAGTAGCAATAAGGACACCTGAAGGCAAGTGAAAGTGAGGCCAACTGAAAACAACATGGCAAAGAGCTGTGGAAGCTGAGCTGAAAAACCTGAGGCACAGCAAGGGGATCACTGAAAGATTTGCCAGAAACAGACATGAGTTGAGGAGCTTCGTCACTGCCCTACATACCAGAGGCATAAACACGATGATAATCTGTATTTCAAATATGTTACTTTGGGTGCACCCACAACTAGCCCTTCAGATACAATAATGAAAAGCCAGATAGGGCTGATGGCCCATCAGCAAAGACAATGGACGGTGAAAGAGCTTGGTCTTCCTAGACTTCCTTAGACTTCCCAGACAGCCTGTGAGTAATGACTGCTACAACCCTGCAGAGACATGGGTCTGAGTCACCTGGTACTGGACCCCGATGCCTTGGAATGCCAGTGTTTTCCCCCAAAGGGTCCCCACCATACACAAAAGCTATATAAGGCAGGGGAGTGACATCATCATGGTTCTCCTCTGCCTCTGCACCCAAAGACACACTGGCAAATACCTGAAAAGAAGAACTGAACTGAGGGGAGAAGAGTTGAGCCCAGGCTGGAAGGTTGTCTAGCCTATGAGTAATAATACCTGAAGTTTCAAGCTGCAGGCCAATGGAGCTGGCTTTCAAGAATCTCTGTAATCTTCCTGAAACAACATTTATTATTTCTAGCCAATTTCTTTAGTGAATCAAGCTTAGTTTGAGTATTTTGTTTTATTTGCTTAGTAATCTGCTTTTTTGGATAGAAAGTTATATCCCTGCTATAGAACTTTATTGGCTACTTTAAAAAAAAAGCTAGAATTAATGGAAATTTTAAAACTGTCAGTTATTAGATTAGTTTGTTTATACCCATTTATATGTCTATAGAACCCTGTTGATTTAATCCCTATTAAATTTAATTTGGCTACAGGCAAATGTTTTTTAGAAATAACTTCCAGCTAGGCCATGGCAACAGTTCAAATCACAGCTGCAGGATCTTTCAGTCCTGTTCATGCTAGAAAGTCTACAGAGTCAGGATACTAATACTGGGGATGGTCACAATGCTTCACACTTACTGTGTGATTTAATCTGGATGAAGTTGGAAGATAATTCACTACACGGGTTTGTTTGGTGGCCTTTGTATACCATACATGATTTATGTCCTTAAAAAAATAATACATTGATGAGAGTTAGTACCAAAATTAGCTCACACAAAGGTTATTGAAATGAAGTAAAAATATATCGAAGGAAGCATAGCCACTTCAAATCATGCCACTGCAGCAATTGGGAAACTGCACAGCTATATATTGTCAGTTTGTGATCGTAGGTGCCGCACCTCAGAGATGAAGTAATAACAACCCAAATACATAGCTTCAGCACCCCCACTATTAAAATTGTTCCAGACCATGTTTTTAAATAAAAATTTTAAACACCATAAACATCATACACTGACAGTATTAAAACACAAAAATTCAAATAAATCTAGGATTAATGAAAAAGAGGGAAACGGTTCGATACAGGAGTCAATTAAAATTGAAACCACTTCTGATGAAATGAAACCCAGACTGTGTCTTGAAACTACAGATCTCGTTATTCTCATTGTGCCTAATTTTAGTAAGTGAGGTCAGCTGGAGTTAGAGGTGCTTTTTTGCTATTAATTTGATGACCCAGTCCTGCTTCCACTGAGATCAGTTGTGAAACTCCCACTTACTTCAATGGGAGCAGGACTGGGCTTCATATTCATCACTCAAATATCCCTCCCTGAGGGACTTCACTCATTTTAGTCCCAACGTTAACTAACTTTCCACCCAAATTTGGGTGTTCCCTGCCTTGTATTGCTGAAAATAAAAGAATTCTCAAACTGCCATGAGCCACATTGTAAATATCATTTACAAAACAATATGGTTTCAAGTGCATTCAGCTGATCTGGATATATCCAGGTCTCCATGAGAAAAATCTGTTTCTCATGTAGATATTTTTCACCTGGTTCAGCTATATGGATAATTTGAAATACGCATTTATAAAGCTGTTAGCTCTTAGCATAACAGGCTATGAAATATAATGAAGCTCTTCAAGTGGCATTGTGGGAGGATCATGAGATTATAATTGGGATGTGCTCAATCTGTATTGTCTGCTACCCACTTTTAGTTTCAGGTAGTGGAAAAGTACATGCTCTTCAGTGACAATTCTTTATCCTAATTACTTACAAAGATTTAGGTCACACACAGCCAAGCTGAATCTGTGAGAGAGTGGCAGGACGAATTTAAAAAAGCAGTCTTTATCTGAAGTTTCCAAAAACATCATTTTTGTATCATAGTTACCAAATGACTTATCTGAAACACATATTGAATGACTGGATCTGCTGCTCCTGTGTAATTATTTTCCTACAACTAGGCTTGCCAGATTCCTAATCGCACCAAAACCAACCCCCCCTGCCCTGCCCTACCCCATCCCACTCCTTCCCCGAGGCCCCGCCATCCCTGTTCACTCCATCTCCCCATCCCTCAGGGGATGAGGGGTTTGGGGTGCAGGACGGGGCTCTGGCCTAGGACTGAAGGGTTTTCAGTGCAAGAGCGGGCTCAGGACTGGGGCAGGGGGTTGGGGTGTGGGAGGGGGTGCAGGCTCCAGCTGGGGGGGGCACTGGGTTTGGGATGCAGGAGGGGGGCTCTGGGCTAGGGCAGGAGTGCAGGAGAGCCAGCTGGGGCAGGAGATTGGGGTGCGGGACAAGTGCAGGGAGGGGGCTCAGCACTGGGGGAGGGGTTCTGGAGCAGGTTCAGGGTGTGGCTCTGGGAAGGAGTTAGGATGAACGAAGGGGTTTACTGACCTGGGTTGGAGTGTGCAAGCAAGTTTGGGGTGGGACTCCAGGCAGCACTTACCTCATGTGGCTCCTGGAAGCGGCCAGCATGTCCAGCTCCTAGGCAGAAGGGCAGCTAGGGGTCTCTGCAGTCTGCCCACAGCTGCAGGCACCACGCCCACAGCTCCCATTGGCCACGGTTCCCAGCCAATGGGAGCTGCAGAGCTGGCGCTCAGGATGGGGGCAGCACATAGAGCCTCTCTGGCCACCCTTGTGCCTAGGGGCCAGATGCCGGCCGCTTATGGGAGCCACAGGGAGCCTGCCTTAGTCTCGCTGTGCCACCACCCTGACTTTTTGAGGCCTGGTCAGCAGTGCTGACCAGAGCCACCAGGGTCTCTTTTGAACTAGGCATTCCAATTGAAAACTGGATGCCTGGCAACCCTACCTACAACGGCAAGTAGTTCAGTGTATGAAGCTAACCTGAATGGGAGAAGATCTTGTTAGAGGTGGCAAACAGGAATTAGACAAAAAAGAGGAAATATAGAACCCCACCAGCTGCCTAATTTCTGTTTAAGAAAGATTATTTATTTATTATTCATCTAATATCTCTTAAGCAAACAAGGAGATAAGAGGTCCAGCTCTGAGGAGCTTAAAATCTAAGGGCTAGTCTCCATCTGCTTCTTACACTAGTGTGAAGTTTGGAAACGGGGGCATGAGGAACCTTGCCAAGCAGAATTCAAGATGCTGGGTTAAGGGAGCTCTATGCCTATGCTCTGGGGGTAGTCAGTGCCTCAAGTGGGGATGCACAGAAGGCAGTGCCACAACCCATAGCTAGCATACAAAGGGGTATAACTATAGACTGTGCCTAAATGGCACCAGCAACATTTTACAAATAAGGGATAGTATTTTCCGTGCAACAAAAGCAAGTGCTTCGGCAAATGGTGATATCTAGCACGTGTCTTGATCTTGTCAAGAAAGTGTCTGTAGTACCTGAATTTTCAATCCATATGTATTTCTTTTTTAGGAATATGTTATTTTTACCATTTTCTTGCCAAAATGATGATTAAATATATGTGTTTTTTATGCACCATAAAGCTGTTCTTTTGTTTAGCATGATGCCTCATATACTTTCTACAAATAATCATAATGCAGTGCCCCTATTTGCTTTTCCCAATGAAAGAACCATGTGTGATAGGTACCACTTTCATGAAACATGATGCTTAATGTATTAGGCTAGTCTACACTGGCAACGTTAAAGCGCTGCTGTGGCAGTACTGCCACCACAGCGCTTTAACATGGCTTTAGTAGTCAAGGCAGAGTGCTGGGAGACCACCTGCACGAGGGGCGCAGCTCTCAGCACTGGTGCACTGTCTACACTGGTGCTGTACAGCGCTGCAACTTGCTACTCTCAAGGGGGTGTTTTTTCACTCCCTGAGTGAGAAAGTTGCAGCACTGTAAAGTGTCAGTGTAAACAAGCCCTCAGATACATTTCCTGTGCGCACTGGAATCATCCATGACAACACTGAAATCTCACTTACACAACAAATGTGGTCAGTTAAAAACAATTTCTTTTATGACAATAAAAAACAGGCATTGAGGTAATTAATAGAGGGCAGTCCAATTTTTATTTTATTTATGGAAAAATACATACTTCTCAATTACTTATTTACAATGTTTACCTATGCTTGATTAGAACACCCCAAGGAGATTCATTCAAAACAATGCATGTAATTTGTCAATTGAAATAACCATAAATTTGATCTTGCAATAATTCAAAGGGATTCCATTTTCAACTTGAAGATGATTACACATGTGTAAGGTACAATAATTGGCCTTCATTTTCACAGACTACTGATTTAAAGCACAAGTATCCCATCAAAAGTGTCAGCATCAGACATTTTAAAAGAATCTTTGTTTATATAGGTATGAGTTCCTTTATAATAAACATTGAAATCTAGGCTTTTTCAGTGTAGCTATCATTACATTTACACATGAAACTAACATTGTGTGGAAAATGGCCTCCACATCTCTACATTTTTTTTTCCCCTAGCATTATTGGTGATTCAGATTAAAAGCCACTGAAAAGGGAAATAGAGATTGATGACGTATGGCTGATGGGATTGAGCAGGAATGTGCCATATACAACAATTTAGAGCATATATCTCATTGTTTGGAAACTGGTGAGATTTTTTTTCTCTCTCTCCTATCAGCCGGTCTTCTAAAAATGCACCGTTGTATCCCTCTAACTGGATATGTTGGAAGAATGACCATGTTGAAACCAACAGTCATCCCAGCACCCAAGCAATCAGGCTGTGTGCTAAGGAGGCCTGCAAGGGATGGAATTCTCCTTGCCGTGCCACAGAAGGGTAGTCAACCTGCTCCATGGATGAGACAGTAAAATCAGGGCAATCACCACTTCCAAGGAGGAATGATTTATGGATATGCATACCCATGGATCCACTGGCTCTATTCCCAAACCCTGATCCTCCTGTGCACTCTATAGAGGGGGCATATAAAGGAGAGATTAAGAGACTCCCTGTCATAACCTATTCCCAGATTTGGACATTAGCGTCCAAAATATGGGGGTTAGCATGAAAACCTCCAAGCTTAGTTACCAGCTTGGACCTGGTAAAGCTGCCACCACCCAAAAAATTAGAGTGTTTTGGGGCACTCTGGTCCCCCCAAAAACCTTCCCTGGGGACCCCAAGACCCAAATTCCTTGAGTCTCACAACAAAGGGGAATAAACCATTTCCCTTCCCCACTCCAGGTGTTCCCTCCCTGGGTTCCTGGAGAGATACACAGAAGCAAGCTCCGTGAATCTAAACAGAGGGACTCCACCCTCTCTATTTCCAGTCCTGGAAACAGAAGTACTTCCCTCTTCACCCACAGGGAATGCAAAGTCAGGCTAGTAAATCTAACACACACAGATTTCCCCCTGACTTCTTCCTCCCACCAATTCCCTGGTGAGCACAGACTCAATTCCCTGGAGTTCCCCACTAAAGAGAAACTCCAACAGGTCTTAAAAGAAAGCTTTATGTAAAAAGAAAGAAAAATACATAAAAATGGTCTCTCTGTATTAAAGTGACAAATACAGGGTCAATGGCTTAAAAGAAATATGAATAAACAGCCTTATTCAGAAGAACACAATTCAAAACACTCTAGCAACTACACACGTGTAAATACAAAAGAAAAAAACAATAACCCTTATTGTTTTATGATCTTTGTACTCACAACTTGGAAACAGAAGATTAGAAAGCAGGAGATAGAAAAATCCTTCCCATAGCCAAGAGGGAGGACAGGCACAAGACAAAGAACTCAGACACAAACTTCCCTCCACCCAGATTTGAAAAAGTCTTGTTTCCTGATTGGTCCTCTGGTCAGGTGTTTCAGGTTACTCCTTTCCAGGTGAAAGAGACATTAACCCTTAGCTATCTGTTTATGACACTCCCCCACCCCAACACTGGAATATCCCATAGCCCAGGTGCTCTCATGCATATTGGGCAGAAGGGGGAAACTGAAATTGTGTCTCCCATGTTCCAGGTGAGTGTACTTACCACTGGGTTAAAAGTCACAAGTTGGGGATCACCACCACCTCTTCCCTCCACTTAGTGAAGCTAGCCCTTTTAAAAAAGCCCTACACAAAACATTTTGGGTTGAAGAACATGTTCATTCAACTCAAACTGATTTTTTTGATTCATCAAAAAACTTTTCACAACTTTTGGATTTGGTTCATCCTAAACTGATTTTTCTTTTCAGAACTACCAGCAAACTGTAAAATCAGTTATTAGCCTTGATATAATTGGCATACTGTGACTGTTATAAAAATACAAGTCATAATAACAGCAGCTCATTATTAAGATATAGACCCTTGCTACAATTTGTGAACATAAGAATGATCCTACTAGTCAGACCAATGGTCCACCTAACCCAGTATCCTGTATTCTGACAACGGCCAGTTCCAGATGCTTCTGAGTAAATGAACAGAACAGGGTAATTTTGAGTGATCCATCTCCTGACATCTAGTCTCAGCTTCTGGCAGTCAAAACTTTAGGGACAACTTGAGCATGGGGTTGTATCAGTGACCACTTGACTATTATGCACTGATGGACCTATCCTTCAGGAATTTTTTTAACCCAGTTATAGTGCTGGCCTTCACAACATCCCCTGGTGACAAGTTTCACAGGTTGACTATGCACTGTGCAAAGTAGTACTGCTTTATGTTTGTTTTAAACCTGCTGCCCATCAATTTCATCATGTGACCTCTGGTTCTTGCGTTATGTGAACGGACACAAAACACTTCCTTACATATTTTCTCTATCTCATTCATGACTTTAAAGATCTCTCTCATATTGCCCCTCAGTCATTCCTCTAAGCTGAACAGTCCTAGTTTTTTTAAATCTCTCCTCATATGGAAACTGTCCCATACCCCTAACAAATTTTGTTGCTCTTCTCTGTACTTTTTCCAATTCTAATATGCCTTTTTTGATGTGGGGCCACTAAAATTGCATGTGGTATTCCAGGTGTGAGTGTACCATGTATATTGTGTACACACACACACACACACACACACACACACACACACACACACACACACACACACACACACTAATATATATAAAGTGGCATTATGATATTTTCTGTTTTATTATCTCTCTCTTTCCTAACAGTTTCTAACAATCTGTTAGCTTTTTTGACTGCCACTGCACACTGAGATGATGTTTTCCGAGAACTATCCAGAATGACACCAAGATCTTTCTTGAGTGGTAATAGCCAATTTAGAGCCCATCATTTTGAATGTATAGTACGGATTATTTTTTCCAATATGCATTACTTTGCCCATATCTACATTGAATTTCATCTGCCATTTTATTGACCATCATCCAATTCTGAGAGGCCCCTTTGCAATTCTTCACAGTTTGGGATTTAAGTATCTTGAGCAATTTAGTATGGTGTGCAAATTTTGACATCTCACTGTTTACCCCTTTTTTCAGATCATTTCTGAATATGCTGAAGAACTCTGGTCCCAGTACAATTCATTGGGGGACACAGCTATTCACATCTCTCTATCCTGAAAACTGTCCATTTAGTCCAACCCTTTGCTTCTTACCTATTATCAGTTACTGATCCATGAGAGGACCCTCCTGTTATCCCGTGACTGGTTACTTTGCTTAAGAGCTTTTGGTGAAGGACCTCAAAGGTTTTCCAAAAGGCCAAGTACACTATATCCACTTGATTGTCCTTGTCCACATGTTTGTTGGCCCCCTCAAAGAATTCTAACACATTGATAACTCGTGATTTCCCTTTACAAAAACTATGTTCACTCTTCCTCAACGTATCATGTCCATCTATTTGTCTGATAATTCTGTTCTTTACTGTAGTTTCAACCAATTTGCCCGGTACAGAAATCAGGCTTACTGGTGACTCATTACTCTTCAATTGATCAATTTGTTCCATACATCTCAGACCCACACGCTCCAGCCCCGCCCCCAGGCCAGGCCGGAAGCTGAAGCCGGTTTGGAGTAAGAGCTGCACGGGCAGCTGTGGGGAGCCATGAACCCGCCATTTGCCCTGGGCAGGGTTGCAGGGACATGGGTCAGTGGCTGCTCTCAGGCCCCACCCGCACCCCAGGCAGGTAGAGGGGCACGGGCTCCCCAGACAGGCTCTCTCTTCCAGGATGGCCAGGGAACAGGGCCTTGTGCCCCGCCCCCAACATTTAGGAAGAATCCGTTGCCCCTGCTCCATCTGCAAATAAATAAAGCTTTAGCATGTTTTGCTTCCTGATGTTGGATAAGCATGTACTATTGACTGAAACCATCACTAGACATGTGGAATATTCAGCTAGCCTAATAAGCCAGTAATGCCAGTAATGCTGAGCCATGCAGAACATCAACTCTTCCAATTTAATGCAAAAAAACCTCTTGATTTTCGAACAGACAGGCCATGCAGACATTTGGTACTTTTACTGCAGCAGAGCCTCAATAATTCACAGTAAAGATTAGGAGACCCATTATGCATAACTGAATTTTGTGAATTAGTGAGTAAAACTAAATCTAAAAAAGCAAGGATAACACACCTAAAATGTACTTTGTTCATTTATTTTGACAACCCCAGCAGAGTTTCAATTAATTAAGCTAACACTTCATAACATACTAATGAATGTGTTGCAGTTTATCTTGCGTTATTTAGACTTGGCTATTTCTACAAGATACCCATATAGCTTTTGATATCAAATATGCATTGAAACGTGGGTAAAGGCTGCCAATATTTTTGCACAAGGTATATGGAGTAGTGAAATGTCTATTAGTGAGGTTCTACTGCATTGCATTGACTATAACATCAGAAAAGCCAAATCATGAGCACGAGGTTACCAAAAATATCCTTTATGCTAATGAATCAAATCCTTTATTTTTTTAGAAACTGCTATTTATCTGGCATCCTTCTTTTTAGTCATCCTTGTTTTTGGTCATCGTCACCGCCTACCCCCAAATATGTGCTTTAGGAAGTAGATACCAGGGGCTAGGCCATGAGATATCTTTGTGAAGGGATGGCAGTGAGTGCAAGATCCCCAATCATCTTGTGAGGTTTCACATGGACATCTCATAATGGAGACTTCTGTCCTCTCTAGGCAACAAGCAGAAAAAAAGGTAGAGCAGCACACTGGGATTGCTCAAGGAGCAACCTCATAGAGATTGTACCTTCTTGAGGTACAATTTCTCCAGTGCATCTCTGCCCTATCCCTAAATCAAGGCTATGGCTTAAAAACCACAGCATAGGCCAGTGTGTACAAAAGCTGGTCACCGGGATCATAGAAAAGATTTAAGACCAGATCACCAATTTTAATTGCCTTTGTATATCATCATCTGTCTGGCACTGGTTCTAAATCTCATGTACAAGGGTCAATCAGGGTAACTTCTTTGAAGCCAATGAAGTTAGACTGGTGTAAAACGAGTAAAATCAGAATCAGACCTATTGTGTCTCTTGTCTTATTGGTTTTAAAACAATTATACAAGACTGAACGGTCAACAATTTAAAATCATATAATGAATTTTATATATTATTAAAATGTTTAATGTTTGAAATAGATGTTTAAGCAAAGGACTGGCTGGTGGGTTCTACTCCTGTTCTTGCTTCCAACTCACTGTGATCTTAGAAATGTCTCTTAGTCTGGGCCATATTCTGTTCAATGGTTTATAAAAATATAGCAAGTGATTCACCACTAGGTTTGTTGGGAATCTGTAGCAAACCAACACTTTAGCAATCTAGTTTATCAAAGAGATGACTAGGTATGTGCCTGGGGAGAAGATTTCTGATAGTATTGGGCTATTTAATCTAGAATAAGGCATGCATACATCTAATAGCTGAAAGTTGAATCTAGACAAATTCAAATGGAAATTTTTAACAGTGCAGCTAATTAAACATTACAGTCAGTCGCATACCAAGGATGTGGTGGGTTCTCCATCTCTTGAAGTTTTTAAATCAAATTGGAGATCTTTCTAAACGATCTGTTTAAACTAGGAGTGAACATTAGTTACTGAGTGATGTTCACTGGCCTATAGAGAAAGTCAGATAGAGTTATCATAATGGTCCGTCTGGCCTTAAAAATCTATGAAAAATAGTTTTAAAATCTGTTTAGTTAAGCTAGTGCATAAACTCCTATGTGGACACTCTTAAACAGGTTTACACACTTAGATTATTCTATTTTGATACTTTTAGGGTTTTTTATATTTACATATACAAGTCTGTTGCATCTTACACGCATTTAATATGTGCAAATTCAGCTTTATGCAGTTGGCAAAAACAAAAAAAAGAGAAAAATAACAATTTAAATACTGTTCCTGTAGTGTGGGCGATTCCGCCCTCCATTCAACTCAATGTAATTTTGACTATATGCGGTTTTCGCTTTACGCACTGACCGCGGAACGTAACCCCAGCGTAAGACGAGACAGACCTGTACAGATACACACACACACAGAATACATATATAATCAGTGAAAAAGTCTGTTAAAAAAGGAATCTATTATATGTTGCTCACCCTCTCCATATCCATTTCCTTGTACAGTTCTGACAGCTAGTTTGTGTGTCAAATCTTAGCTTTTGGGATCTAATAGTCAGCAGCGGTCTAAAACAGTCTGTAAAGTAAAGGAAATGCCTATTGTGCTTTTTCATAATGTGCTGTAACAGTGAGAGACACTGAAGACAGGCAAGTGAAATTACAGATGTCTGGGGAAATAAAACAAAACATTAACATATATATGCACTCACACACACACACAATACAGTGCATTCCTAATCTACCAAACTTCACTTAGCAAAAGGTTGGTTATGTCCCCTGGGGTTGAACTGACTGAAAATCCTCTCCTGGGGTAAATCTTTCCCTGTTCTGCTGAGCTGACTGGTCATGCAGATAAATCCATAGCTCAGAATCCAGCCAAGGTAGCAACTTAGATAACTACAGATATATTTAGTTGCCTAACTTTAAGCATACACATTCAACTTATTGACTTGCAAAGACCATGCATTAAGTGGCAAAACAAAAATAACTGACTCTTGTTCCTGAAATTTAACAGCAAGAGGGTTCTAAATTAACTGTAACAACTCTGGAAAGGGAACTTTGCATTACTGTGGAAAAGAGCTCTGCTTAATGGGCAACTGCAATCATATAAATACACAAGATGTTAGGATACATAAGGAACAAGATGGAGAGTAATATGGAAAATAGTCTCATGCTATTGTATAAATCAGTAGTTCTCTGGAATATTGTGTGAAGTGCTGGTGACATCTTAAAATAGGGATATCGAAGAGTTAGAGGGGGGCTCTGAGATGGATACAAGTATAGAGTAAAGACATGGAAAAGCTCTCAAAGAAAAAGATGGAAAAGACTGGAATTGTTAACATTAGAAAAAGAGATGAATACGAGGGGACATGATCAAAGTATATAAAATAATGAATGGTCCAGAGAAGGAAGATTGGGAGCTTCTGTTCCCCTGTCTCATAATACAAGGACAAGAGCACAGTCAATGAAACTGAAAGGCTGCAAATTTAAAACTGATAAAAGGAAATATTTCCTCAGACAATGCATAATTAGACTGTGGAATTTATTGCCACCGGATGTTACTGAGGCCAAGAATTTAGCAAATTTAAATGGATAAACAAGAATACCCAGAGTTATAAAACTCTTAATATTAACAAGCAATTTGGATGGGAAATTAAATATCATGCTTCAGGTTTAAGGCTACTATTAGAGTTCAGGATGTGACCTTCATAGGGGCAGATGACTCCACATCTGCCTACAGTGGCATTTTTCCCATCTTCTTCTGAAGCATCTGGTGCAGGCCATAGTCACAGACAGAATACTGGACTAGATGGACCAGAGATCCGATGTAGTATACCAATTCCCATGTACCCTTGAATACCCTCTGAACTGTCCACTCCCCTTCATTCATTATTATGTAGTCACTGCTAACCCTTGTAATTAAAGAACTGCGTTATTCATGTGGAAATGGAGAACATGTCATTTCATACGAAACTATCAACCACTGGCAATAGAACAGGAAAAATTCCTCCCTTCCCTACAAAGACACACACTCCAACTCTTGCTGAAAAGAAATCATTAAGAAATTCATAGTCATCACATTTTATGAATTCATGCAGAGAAAATCTCTTTAGTTTCTAATCATTATAAAACCCTAAATCCTTTGTACTTTTTACACACTGCAAAGCCATTCAGAGCACATGAACTGTTAAGGGCTGAATTGGATAAAACGGTCATTAATGCTTAGCTACCTGTATCTAAACATCTTGTTAAAAGGACCCCCAGATTTCAGATTATATTAGATATTATCCTTAGCACAGCATGTGCACAGTTTGTTAAGTCATGTTAATTAAAGCAGGCCCTATAATTCTTCACATTTTATGTACGCTTCCTTCTAGAAATTCTCTCTAAAATCACATTTACATGCTTGTAGAGCTTTGCTCTGTGCTACATTTAAGTGCATTTATGCAGAAAGTTTTCATATCCCTTTTGTCTGAGGCTTTTATACCTCCTCACTACAAAAGACACCTGTGTTGCAGAAGGTTATTTTAGTACTTAATGCAAAGGGGACATAGAAACTAACAATGCCAATACACAGTACCTGGCACGATTAATTTACTTTTTCTGTATTGTACTGCATGTACTGTAGCACTGACAATCTCAGTACACCTACGCATATATCTATTTAATACACTCACTGTTAAAGATTTCTCTACGAACTTTTTTCTTGCTATTAAGTCTCAAGAGCCAGCTCATCATTATCAGTTCAAATGCAAGTTATTCTGATAGGTATAATAAGCATGCAGAAGATGTACATGTTCACACACGCACATACCCATAGTGTCTTGGGCCCTTAAAATCCCATCTATCCTGCAGAAGATGTCCATTACTCGGGAAAGAGACCCATCTTTCCTTTGGGAGAGTGTTGACCTTCAGGACACTCTGCGAGGCCTATTTACTCAGTCCTCCCCTGGGCGGATGGTTTAGGGGGCATTGATATGGGGAAGAGATTAAGGTAATGTAACTGACATGTTGACCATTTGGCTGTACGTTAAGACAACGTTCCTCAAAACGTGGGTCCTGCCAGTAGAAGGGGGGTGGCACACATAAAGGACTAGCCAGAGATCTGTGACCAGGCCTCTCAGTTATTCTCCAGAGTTTCAGCTTTCTTCTTCTGTTTCTTTAAAGTAATTCTCAAGCTGTTATGATTGAGGAAAAAACCCTTCAAAAACGTGACACAAGTATAATTGATGTAATAACATCTGCTTGAGTCTGCAGAAAGCCTAGAACGGTGGTTTTGAGATGGGAAATGCCCCATTCTTTCCAAGGAATGATAGCTCAGGCTATGTCTACCCAGCAATCACAACCACGGCTGGCTCGTGCTAGCCGACTCGTGTTGACATAGCCTTTGATGTCAGTGATGGTAGTGTAAATGCCAGCGCTGTTTACAATGATGCTGTTAACTTTTGAACTACTTAAAGCACATAAGACAGGAGAGGGAGGATCATATTGTGAAGATCTGTACTGTCAACGCAGTGACCACTCTTTTTGGGTGGATCTCTAACATCACACCAAGAGGTTGAAATAAGCGTGGGATTGTTTTCACTTTACTGGGGAGGGGGTTAAGGGGGACTTAAAAAAATCTTAGAAAACACTGCATGTATGTGTTTTTATAGTGCACATGCAGCTGGAAAGGGTGGTAGGCACATTTATTTATAGATACACAGAAGGAGGAAAATCAGCATGTGCTATATTTTTATTTATATGTCTATATCTATATTATAACTCCCTGCCTCACAAGTGCATTATTTCTCAACTCAAGTGTGGGGTGGGGGGGGAGAGTAATTTTTCAAAGATTTCCTGATGTCACCAGATCTAATCAAATGTCTCAAAAGGGAGTGGGAGTAGAACGGGGGAGGAAGCATGATGCAGAGCCATCCGGGGAGAGAACTATGGTGCTGCTGCAGAGCAAGAGGAAGGTGGGAAAGGAGCCAAGGAATAAATGACTCCTGCTGATGCTTTTATAAAAGTCAGGGCCAGCCTGTGTCAACACACCTCCCTCTCTTGGCTCAAGAATCCACCTCCCCGCAAGTGGATTTCTGGGCAACCAGATCTGTTTCCCATGCTTTAGTCATAGAAAGGGAGGCAGAGGTTGAAAGGCTCCCCTTGAAAGTGAGAGGCTGAAGGTCCAATTCTAATCTCACTCACACCAGTGGAAAAAAATCAGGAGTCACTCTGAAGTTACATTAGTTTGTGATCAGACTCAAGCCTTCAGGCTGTGTCTGCCCATTCCCCGATGCTGCTCTGATGGATTCTGCCTCTCAGGAGTGTCAGAGCAGCGCACTCAGCCTCCGCCACATGACAACATGACACAGCCATTCTAGACAATACATGCAGTCTAAAATTAAAGTCAATTAAATAATTAAGCCAAAATGGGATTTTAATATACACCACTATTCACACCTAAAGTGCTTTTGTAGCTTTTGTTGGTGGCTACCTTTAAAGGCATTTCTCTTGTTGCAGTATCCTCTGTCAAAAGCATTTGAGGAGAGGCTGTGTCTTTGCAATCATATTTCACTTCCTCAGGCCACTGCCAAATGAAAAAAAATACAGTAAACTTCTGGGTCAAACAGTGAAAACAAACAAATACATAAATAAAAACCACAATGCAAAGCTGAAGGCTACAGCCATGACCATTACCAGGCTCTGCAGATTTGGTCACAACTGACATGGAGTTATGTTTTGGCTCCTAGAGCTGTTGCTGTGACTACCTCTGCTGCTATCACTGTCATGTCTGGGTCACTGGGGCAACATCCAGAAAAACAATATATCTCATGTTGTGTATGGTTAGTTGCTAAAGAAAGAAGAACGTTTCCGTGAAGTTTGTTTTTTTCTTGTTTTAGCAACCACTGCTAACTCAGTGCTAGACAGATGTATGGTGAAGAGCCTTTAAACTCCACACTGGAACCAATTAAGTGTCTGGTACAGGAGAGTATTGATGCTGGGCGGGTAGTGCCCCTTCCTTGTGTTAAAGTTTAATAAAAGTTGTAGTTTGCTACTTATTTCCATGCATGCATCTGTCAAATGCCTTTGCACGTGCGCACACATCCATGCTTGTGCGCATCTGTGCACCTTTGATGAACATTATGAAATTAGCACCACACAATAACTGCTTGAGTCACAGTGCTTTTGAAAAAGGGACTTCAGAGATACGGCTTACAGTGACATTACTTCAATTTTTGTTACTTCTCACTGCTTTCATTTTAATTCTGATGTTTCCTTCTCTCTCCTTCCACTGGTATTAGAACTGGGATTTTTGGTAAAATGATAGAAACAGGTTTGGGTGTTGCCTAAAGTGATTATATGAGGATGCTACTAGTCAGCACTAGTGTATTACTATAGCATGTAATAACACATTGCATTAGGAAAAAATAATCACATTAACATAGAATAGTCAATAATGATAAGAATAGATTACAGCTGGACCAAACACTGGAATCTTAAATCCAGACCCCTTTGAACTTTGGAAGAAAAAGGTGGCATTTGTATTTGAAACCCTGAACTAGAACGTTAGGATCCAACATTCGGAAAGGCGTTTTGTTCCTGATTCAGATGGGTTTGAACTCTCATGAGAGCTGCCATTCAAATGGCACTTTGGTCAAAGATGGCATAATGCCCATTTGGAGATAACAGCTCACAAAACATCTCAAGAAACTTTGATGCCATGAAAACCAAACTAAGGTAACCCAAATCCCAGAATAGAGTTTAAATCTAATCTGCATCCTAATTACAACCTGGTCTCCTCCTCATTTTACCTCCAATTTACATAATTCTTTCCATCCTGAAGGATCTAATAGAACTTCACATACTACACGTGTGTGCGCACACACAATGCACTGAAGATGCACAGTCATCTCTGGTGTAAAGGATGTCTTTCTCCCAGTGCATATCATGACACTAGGGGAGAGACAGTAGTAGACAAGGATGATGGATAAACACCAAATCTTGCAAGTACCACAACAATCTCCTTAGTACCCATGTAGAGCAGATAAAACACGAATGTTAGTCTTAGTCAAGATCCATATGAAAATGTAAGTATCTATCCCCATCCCATGCACATCTTAGATTTTATAAACATATTAAGATTTCAGACATGCCAGTATGTGGAGATGAAAGTTCAACTACAATATTCAGTCCAGGTCCATCTTCAATCATGACAACCTATATATATTATTTTGAATTAATTCTGTTACAGAATTCTCAGTTTTTGTATTGATCTTCTCTTCTCCTGAGTGGCATATACTCACCCTCCTCTGCAACTTTCCAATTTGAGTACCCAAACCCTCTCTTAAAATAATCAGATTTCCTTTAGGTTCACGTCAAATGCAAGTGACTTGTATACATTTTCAGCAACCAGGAGTAACCCAGTTCACCACCACATCTTTCAGCAAACTTGAACAAAGCTTTGAAACTCAAAGCCATGTGCATTTCATGTGGTTTCCGATTCTGTAATGAAAATGTTCTACTTCTCATCTTTGATATCTTTCCACTTCCTTCCAAGATGATGTATTTTCCTCAGATAATTCTTAAAATATGTTTCTTGGTAGGGGCATATTTACCATGAAACATACCATGCCCTGGCATGGGGCCCCCAGGGCCAGGCAGTTGGCCAGCCTGCTCCACGGTGGGGAAGGGGAGGGACCACTGGGGCAAAAGCTGTGGAGGAAAGGAGAGCAGAGAGGAACACTCACCTGCAGCCTCAGAGGAGCAGGCAGGAGGTAAAGGTGCGACGAGCCCGCGAATGCGGGCCGGAGGATGCAGGAAGAGCACTGGACGATCATGCATCCAGCCGGAGAGAAGTGGTACTTTGAAGCGGAAACTGCCACTTCTCTTTGGCCGCTGGTTGCATGGCTTCCCCCTGCTCCTCCTGCCCACATTCACGCCACTTGCCGCTGCCTGGTGAGTGGCAGCTGGGCACAGCCCAAAGGGGGGTGGCAGCTAGGGGATGAGGCTGGCTGCTGGAACCAGCGCAGAGCCTGTGGGCAGGGGCCTGGCCAGGGGATGGGACTGGCCACAGGAGTGGGCGCAGAGCCCGCAAGGGGAGGCAAGTGGAGATGAGCGCACGGAGGCAGCAAGGCGCTCAGGTGGCTGCCAATGGAACCGTGCTCCCCCCTCACCTTCAGGTGGGTGTTCAGCCCACACAGGTCTCTGCCCGCTTCTCTAGGTCAGCCAGCATGGGGCCACCAGGGTGCCTGAAACTGTCCTCCATGGCCATGGAGATCTTGGTGTCTCCTCTCCAATCCCCTTCTCCAGCTCCATGGTGGCTCTGCTCACATGCTGGGTCCCCCAGCCCAGCCCCTTCCACACAAGGCCGCACCCCTTCTGGGGGCCCAGAGCCCCCTCCACCCAGGGGCCTAGTAATTCTGTTAGCATCCATGACCTGCACCCCTAGTTCCTGTGCCTATGGTCCAGGCTGCCACCCTGCGACCCACGCTCAGGTGTGGGTCAGCACCTGGGAGGAACATGGGCTGACTCTCAGCACCCCACTATTAAAAACGTTCGAGTGCCACTGGCATTAAACCTAATTGGGTGGTCCACAGCCCACCCAGGTCACCCATGGCTACACCCCTGCTCTTTCGTACATTTTTAATCTGCGTAAAATCAAGTTTAGTTTTTTAGCAATAATGAAGCGACACTATGAGTCTGACAGTCAAAAATGCAAAAAAAATGAAGGCGAGGGAAGAACACGAAGCTAAGCAAAAAGACAGTTTGTTATTTTAAACAGCTTGAAGTATTAAATAGTGGACATTCATCAAAAAGTGTGGGAGAGGAAACATTTGAATTATCTGATCACTTGCTGAGTTGTGGGGATACCACAACAACTGCAAAAGTTGAACAAGTGGACTCTGAAGAGTCAATGGAATTACAAAATACTGGTAATTTTTTTTGAAGTAAGGGAAGAAACCTACCCTGAAGACATTGCATTATGGCCAAAATCTATTTCATTGGAGATGATAGAATTTTTCTTAGTAAATAAACAGAAAAACATAGGTAATATGGAAAATTTGATTTAAAAAAAAGAGTATGAGTTTGGAGGATGAAAGCAATTTAGAGGTCTTCATGAGTCCCATTTTCTGAGGATGAAGAACAATGGGACGACAGAAATGAGAAATTGGTTGATTTTTTTGGAAACCACCAAGGCCAGCCCCATCCTCCAGCAAATTATTCCCTGACCATAGTAAAGGAAAACAAACATTTGTCGACGGGCACTCTAATTGGAAAAATATTGCAAGACATATTGCTGATTGTGAAACTTCCAAACTCATATTAATGCCATGTGTAAGTTCGTTCAAAGGTGTAAAGTAACTGGAAGAATTGATTCTGTTATTGGCTCAGTTTGAAAAGGAATGTTCTTATTGAAGGAAAGTGCTGAGACGTGTTTCCATGACCAAAGTGCTGTTTTCTTTGGAACTAGCTCTAAGAGGACATGATGAGTCATCATTGTCAAATCGAAAAGGTAATTTTTTAAACCTGCCTTGAATATCTTAGTGAATTTGACAATTTTCTCAATGAACATTTGAAAAATCATCAGTATTGTGGCTCAGGGAAGACCAACTTTTTTATGCACCAAACCTACAATGAATTCATCACTATAATGGCAGAGCAGCTCAGAAACCAATTCACTTATAAAGTAAAGGATGTCAAGTACTATTCCATAATAGTTGATTCAACACCAGATGTGAGTCATGTAGACCAATTAACGTTAATTTTAAGACATATGACCGGCCATGGTGAAGCTTTGCAACAATTTCTTTGTTTTGTCCTGCTAAAATCCCACACTTCTGAATATCTAGAGACAAGTGTTTTAAAAATCATTGCAAATGTAGGTTTGGACATCAAAAATTGTCATGGGCAGAGCTTTGATAATGCCCCAAATATGACAGGAAAATATTCAGATCTTCAGTTAAGACTGAACATGCAAATCCCTCTGCTTTATTCATACCATATTTCAGCCATTCCTAAAATTTAATCTGCAATGTTGCAGTCAAATCTTGAGAGGGAGCTAAACATTTTTTTTACTCCATTCAAAACACATATGCCCTTTTTTCAGTTTCCACAGATTGGTGGAGTATATTACAATCATGCTTGGAGCAGGCAAATGGAAAACATTTGATAGTCAAAAGAATTTGTGACACCAGGTGGTCTGCTCGTGCAGATGCTGTTTTGACTTTGAAAATGAGCTATGGTGTTATAAAGAAAACCTTATTGGACATGTATCAGAGGGATTGTCATGTTAGTCCGGATCTGTGAAAAGCAACAAAGAATCCTGTGGCACCTTATAGACTAACAGACGTATTGGCGCATAAGCTTTCGTGGGTGAAGACCCACTTTGTCGGATGCATGTAGTGGAAATTTCCAGAGGCAGGTATATTGCCTGCATATTTATACCTGCGTCCGACAAAGTGGGTCTTCACCCACGAAAGTTTATGCGCCAATACGTCTGTTAGTCTATAAGGTGCCATGGGACTCTTTGTTGCTTCTTATTAGACATAGCCACATCAAATTCTGAAAAACCACGTGTGAAAACTGAAGCAAAATACTTAGCAGAAAAGTACTACATTGCTGTTTTTACTCTTCTATGGAACTGTTTACTTCAAAGAATAAATGCTGTCAGCAAGTTGCTGCAAAAGGTTGATTCAAATGTACTGAATGCTGCACAATTGTTAGCCTCAGTTACAAGTTTTATCATGGAAGTTCGAAATGACTATAGCTCGGTGGAAGGAGAGGCACTAACATTAACAGGAAATATAGGTTCCTCTGAGATATCTGATGAGAAGCATAAAAAAAACAGGAAGTTATTTTTTGATTAAACTAGAGACAATGAAATCAGTTTAAAAGGGAAAGATTATCATTGAGACAGTCAATATTATTTGTGACACAATAATAGTGCAATTGCAGAGCAGAGGTGAATCTCTAAAGAAAACAGTAGATTTATTTTGCATGTTTTTTGACAGACATTCTGCCTATAGAACAATGAAAGGAGTCAGCTAGAAGCCGTGCAAACCTCATGCCAAAATACAAAAAGCAGAGTGTGAATCAGCTTTGCAGGGAGACATTTTTGTATTACCCTGATTCAGCAAGGTATTTAAACGTGGGTACTTTTAAGCATCTGAGCTGTCCAATTGACCAAGATCCACTTGTTCTTAAAGTCAGGCACATACTTAAGCACCTTGTTAAATCAGGCCCTATAAGAGCATGTCCCACTTTTGCTTTTATTCCTTGTCCTGTTCCTTATCACAGGAGCTACAGTCTCTGTTGCATCTTATGATTTCTACTTGCCTTCTTGTTTGAGCCATTAGGTTTCACTCAGGTTGCAGTTTCAAGCATTTGTTTACAATCAAACAAAAACTTTTCATTTAAAGCTGAAATTCTCGCCTAATCCCATGCCTCCAGAAGCAAGAGCTTTGAGAAAAACAACAAATATTGAGAGAGAGACAATAATAATGGCAGAAGTTGGCAACAGAGAATTTCCTTGCCTCCTTTCATACTGGTGGATTTTAATGCTTCCTTCCATTGACTTAGATTTCCTAATATTCTACAATTCACTCTCCCAAAATATAATAACCTTGACAGCGACATTCTTTTAAAATATTCCTCACTAGGTTAAATCCAATAAGCTTGTGGTTGCTGTTTCCAGGCTTTCCTATTATTCTTGCATTATTTCCTTCCTATTAATAAGCAGGAAGCCCTGAATATTGGTCTGGAATGTCCTTTGGCTAGAGACCCTACCACCTTCGGTCTTGAAGTTGCCTTTGTAATTTAAAAGTATTTTTACCTCTAAGCAGAATGTTTTCTTTTTAAAATGCCAGCCCTATGAATTGCCAACAGAACTGGCTTATTTTGAAGGTTTAGCTCAAAGCCATTTAAAATAGCTGCTATTGTTATGAAGTGGTTTGCACAATGTAATTGTTCAATGTTCCCCAATCAGTAAAGACAGCGTACTTGACCTGAATGGACAGTTTGAGACCATCTTTTAGGGGGAAGCCTCAGATTGTTTTCCTGTTTCCCGTCTGTATGATTCCGCTGGCATCCTTTCATCTGTGAGAGACTGTGAGAATTGCAACCTATGATGTAGATGGTTTGCAATGTCTCACATGACTGAATAGGCCAATCCAAGATTTGCATGCATTTGCAATAATTGCCAAAGTTGATGCATCTTAGTTGTGAGCTGCTTGCTTCCTACGGGCTCTTTTCTCCTCAAGCTATAGATGCCAGCCCCTGTCATTCTCTGATACTCTGAGGGAGACTTGTTATGGTCACTTGCCAAGATTTCCCATTGGTCAAGATCAATTCCAAATTTCTTCATCTTCGCTTGCATGTGTCTTTATAACAAAGCTTGGGAACCATCCTGTCATTCTTTTTCCCTCTGATAGCTCCCCATATAGCATGTTTTTCGGTATGCGTCCATCTTCCAACCTACTCAGATGGCCCAGCCAGCACAGTCATCTTTGCTTGAGCAGGGCTGTCACAGCTGGTAAATTTGCCCTTTGAACAACCTCTGTGTTGGTGACTTTAACTTGCCATTTGCTGTTTATGCAGAGTAAATAACATAGGTGCAAACCTCTTCTCCTGATGAGCATAAGTTGTCAATGTTTCCCCACGATACATGAGTGTGTTGAGGACACAAGCTTGGTACACTAGCATTTTGCGCTTTGAGTTATTCCATGCTCTTTTAGTTAGTCTGCTAAAGGTGGTGGCAGCCTTTCCAATGCAAAAACATTTAGTTCTTCATCGAGTGAGAGGTTGGTGGTCAGTGTAGAATCTAAATAGCTGAACTTTTGGACTACTTCTAGCTGGTTTGCATTTAAGGTAATTGAAGGATCTTGTGGAACCCCCTGTCTTAATACAACTGTTCTCTTGATGCTAATGGAGAGAGCAAACTCTTGACAGGTACTTGAAAGGCGGTCCATGAGTTCTTTTAATAGATCTTCATTGAGGGCTATGAGGGCAGCATCATTAGTGAACAGAAGTTCCCTGATTAGCACCTTTTTTTTATTTTGGTCTTTGACTTAAGTCAGGACAAGCTGAAGAGTTTCCCATCTGATCTTGTGTGAAGATACTCCATCTTTCATGTCCTTAAATGCACAGTTCAAGAGTACTGGGAAAAAGATTCCAAAGAGTGTAGGGGCAAGAACACATCCTTGCATCACTCTGCTTTTCATCTCAAAGCTGTCCAAAGTGGACTCGTCAAACTGGACAGCTGCTCTCATGTTGTTGTGGAATGAATATACAAGCCTTGACAGGGTTGGTGGATATCCTATCTTTTCTAGTATTGCAAATAGACCTGCTCTGCTGACTGTGTCAAATGCTTTGATTAGGTCCACAAAGGCGATGTACAATGGTAGGTTTTGCTCTCTGTACTTTCCTTGGAGTTGACACAGAGAATAATATGTCTATAGTTGATCTTCCAGCCCTGAATCCACATTGTGATGCTGGGTAGACGCGATTCGCCAGCTACTGTAGGTGCCCTAAGATGACTTTTGCGAAAGCTTTTCCTGCTACACTTAGTAGCAAGATATCTCTGTAGTTGTTGCAGTTGCCCTTTTCAACATTATTTTTATACAAAGTGATGTATGATTCAGCCTATAGGTTTAAGTGTTTCAGTCAGTCAAAAATGTTTCAGAATAAAAGTCTGCCATGATTGAAGCTGATGCATTCATGGTAAATTCAGCGCAAAATAATGTTTTACACTTACTGTATACCTATTCAATTTATTTCCACTACACTGAACAACAATGAAAAAATCCATTAATTGCTTGCCCTCTTGGGGCTACATTAGTATAGAATCGCACTGGATCCTCTAATTAGTATTGCATCACTCAGTGGTACTAGGTCACCGGTAAACATTCACTTCAAGTGCTCTCATTAGCATTAGTTGGTCAGTAAAAGGTCCATGACTGGAAGGATTGTGTTATTTCACTTCACAGTGTTAAATCATCATCTACAATTTTCTAGCTTTTCAGACCGATGGGGCTGACTATAGTGATAGCTTACTCAGAGGTTACTTGTAACGAAATTCTGTAGAACCAGAACACCATGTCCACTCTGGCTCTACAACTCCAGAATCTGGGATAATAAGCCTCTTCATTTTGGGCCATTGAAGAAAATAATCTAATTTCTATCAGCTGCAATGGGAGTCAGTCAGTACTTATGTATCAGCTCAGTAACTCACCCTTGTGTGTATGTTGAAAAAAATATGTTGAAAGAGGTCGAGCTGTATAAGGGAATATGCAGCAGCTGCCCTGTATAAAATACTCTGCTACATATTGCTAACATCGTTACATTATGAAGTAGAACTCCTCAAGAGGGTCTTGAGCACTAAATGTAGGTTATGAGCTGGGTGAAACCTTGCTATGGAATTAAGGTCGATAGTGTGAACTGACTCTTCAAGTTAATATCACTGTAAGCATAAACCCCACCTCAAACAAAAGAAGTGTGTGAAATCACCCAGGAGTTTTTGCTGAGTATGGTTTTGTGTGGGGGTAGGGAGGCAGAACACAAAGAAACTGAGTACAGACAAGAGAGACTTGGCGAGAGAGACCACCTAAAAGGAGTAGCCAAAGGCAGGTTGGGTGATCCTGAAAGAAAACTGGGGTGAGGATCTTCGGTTGGGGTGCAGGCTGTAAACAGTGCTCAGAGCAAAAGAATGACTTTTCATGACTGGTATGGAAAAGTAAATAAGGAAGTGTTATTTACTTCTTCTCATAACACAAGAACTAGGGGTCACCAAATAAAATGAATAGGCATCAGGTTTAAAACAAACAAAAGGAAGTATTTTTTCACACATCACATAGTCAACCTGTGGAACTCCTTGCCAGAGGATGTTGTGAAAGCCAAGACTATAACAGAGTTCAAAAAAGAACTAGATTAAGTTAATGGAAAATAGGACCATCAATGGCTATTAGCCAGGATGGGCAGCAATGATGTCCGTAGCCTGTGTGCCAGAAGCTGGGAATGGGTGACAGGTGATGGATCACTTGATGATTACCTATTCAGTTCATTCCCTCTGGGACACCTGGTATTGGCTACTGCCAGAAGACAGGATACTGAGCTAGATGGGCCTTTGATCTGGCTCAGTATGGCTGTTCTTATGTGCTTCCTGCTACTTGCGTCATTCTGTGTGCAGAGTCGCAGGACTTTGTACATTATTTGTAAAACAAAACTGCATCAAAGAAATGCTCGACTACCAGCAATTTCTACTCCCGACTGGACCGCCCACAGGTCCCTAAAGTTTGATTAGCTGCTTGGGTCAAAAGGGGCAACAAGTGAAATCCTGGCCCCATTGAAGACAAAGCCAAATTACCATTAACTTCACTGAGGCCAGGATTTCACCCAATGCCTTTTGGCTTTTCCACTTGTGAACCCTCTCCCACTGCCTCCACCTACCAGAGGAAAAAAAAAAAGAGATTAGCCCAATGGAAAAGTCTTATAGAATTTATTAGGAGTGAAACCAAGTAGTTTTAAAGAAATTACTTTAAATATGTAAGGATTTTTATAGAGAACAATATTCTTTCAACGGGACTTTTGAATCCTCCTTCAGCAAGGACAATTTTCTATTCAATTTTGTAGGATTTTTTTTCATAAGGAGAGGCCCACATTGAAAGATAAAATTACTTCTCGGGGATTTTGGAGTGTGGCAGGGGCTTATATCTCCTAGGCTATTATTTTTTGAACTCTCTGATTCCTACTTCAATATCTTGCCAGCGTGTAACACTTGTGTTGTTTAGTGGGATGTCTCAGTTTCTCTCTAGGTTTGTCTAGGATGGAGCTTAACTAGTTTTCTCAAGATACAAGTGTTTCCTACAGCCGCAAAAAAGAAAAAAATAAACACCATACCAGGGAGTTGGGAGGAAGGTAGGACCTGCAAAGGCATGAGAGAAGCACAGTAGAAAAACTTCTGGTTTTTAATTTTTGCAACGGGGGTGGAACAACAAGTTTCATAAATGCCAGATCTTCCATGGGTTTTCTGCTGGAGTTGGTGGGAGATAGGATAGTCACAGACATTTTGCATTGGGCTGGACAGGCATATATAATATATGAAATAACATTTTCATTCACACATAAGATGGATGGTCCAACAGGACAAAATTAGGAGTAATTAGATGAAGTAAGCAAGGGAAAAATTTAGGTTGAATATCAGTGGGTGGACAGTTTGAGAGCATGGGGAAATGATAAAAGTAAGGCCCATTCAGCTTTGGCACAGTCTCCAAAGTGAAGGGGCGGAAGCCCCACCACCTGAGTCATTTCAAAATAGATTGGGCAAAGCACTGACGTTTCAACTACTTGATGATACAAGAAGTTAACGAGATAATAAGACATTTCCATCTTCAACTGCCAACATTCTCTAATAAAAAAACCTTTCTGTGGCCATGTTCTATTCGCTCTTCTTGGCATACCCTGGCAAAGTTAGTTCTTACCTGGCATGCTGGCAGAAACAGGCCAATGTAATAATTCCAATAATGTTTGTAGCAGCAATATTTCAAACACAGAAAGAAGCATCTCCAAGCATGGTACAAACTCAAAAATCATGAATAAAAAAAATTACTTGCATGGAAAAATAAATTTCATTCAATTAGTCTTATTCGCTGAATACTTAAAAGAGGAAATGTGGGTGGACTCCAAGTTCATGATATTTCTAGAGGAGAAAAAAAAAAGCTTGTAGAGGCCCTGTGTGTTCTGAAAAGTTGTTGGCTTTAAATCAACATAAATTCATTCAAAGAAAAAAATAATCAGGACTAGAGACACAAAATTTGATGATGAGAAATTGCTTATTACTGTTTTATAGATGCATTAGTGGAATAAAACTGGATAGGAACCAGCATTTCAGCTCAAGGAGTGGCAATTTCCAGTTTTCCCTGAGTGAAGGAGCTAAAGTGAATGTGAAGTGGACAGCCATTATGAAAATTAATGGGTGAGAGTTAGTCTTTAGAAAGATTATACTAAATCAAGCAGACTTGAACACAAAAGACAAATCAAATGTAAGAGTCAGGACTAGGTGTTAAACAGCATTTCTAGATGAGAATTCTCTACTAGAGCAGCTCTGACTGCAATGGAATGCTACACTGTATCATACTGTTCAGCCACTAGGTGGCATTGTGTATAAAATGCCGTACTGAAACCAACCTCCCCAACATCTGACAAGAGTTAAAGAATCTTAGGATGACCACATCTGGCATGTTTAAGCAGGCTCTGTAGCTAGTCCATATCCGGTACAGGAACATGACATGGTGTCAGAAGTAAATTAAGAACAGAAACAGAAGGAAAGTAGCAACAAAGACCGACAACAAAAGGAACAAAGCAACACAGGTTGCAGGATCTCAACATGCCATTCTTCAATGCCTCAGAGAATTTCAGCTTTGACAAACCTTCAGAATAGATAAACTGGAAACAAGATTTTGCATTGCTACCACAAGGAAACTGATAATATACAGGGTTTTCAAGCAGTCACAAAGAGGATTATGAAAGGATTCTGGGTGTGACGAGTTGGATCATAGAAACCCCTTTGCGAACTGATGTAATGAGACTACCTCTGAGCCCGCTTTCTCTGGCAGCTTGGGACCTCTGGGTAGCCTATTACAAACACAGACCCAGGTCTGAACTACATCCCACAAACTGCAGGCTTAACTGAAAACAGCTTAGGAAGTGCTCCTGTCTCTAACACTCAGTTACCCAGCTCCCAATGGGGTCCAAACCCCAAATAAATCCGTTTTGCCCTGTATAAAGCTTATACAGGGTCAATTCATAAATTGTTCGCCCTCTATAATACTGATAGAGAGCTATGCACAGCTTTCCCCTCCCCCCCCAGGTATTAGTACATACTCTGGGTTATTTAATAAGTAAAAAGTGATTTTATTAAATACAAAAAGTAGGATTTAAGTAATAACAGACAAAGTAAATTATCAAACAAAATATCTAAGTCTAAACCTAATACAGTAAGAAAGTGATTAAAGATGAAATCTGAGCCTCAGAGATATTCCAATGAGTTTATTTTACAGACTAGCCTCCTTCTAGTCTGAGTCCAGCAATCACTCACACCCCTGTGGTTACTGTCCTTTGTTCCAGTTTCTTTCAGGTATCTTTTGGGGTGGACAGACTCTTTCTTAAGCCAGCTGAAGACAAAATGGAGGGGTCTCCCTTGGTCTTAAATAGATGCTCTCTTGTGGGTGGAGACCCCCTCCTCTCTCCTATGCAGAATCCAGCTCCAAGATGGAGTTTTGGAGTCATATGGACAAGTCACATGTCCATGCATACTCACTTCCTTACCAGTCAGGCCACATGCCCAGGAAAGCTCAGATATGGATTGGCATCACCAAGTTCATTGTTAGCTTAAGTGTTTCTTGATTGGGCACTTACTGAGAATAGGCTTTTCTCAGGCAGCTGAACAACTGCTTCACTGAGGCTACTTAAAATTAAACAAGTACATAGCCAATATTCATAACTTTGAATAAAAAAATGATACATGCATACAAATAGGATGAATATATCCAGTAGATCATAATCTTTGCAGAGATATGTTACATGGCATATCTAGCATAAAACATATTCCAGTTATGTCATATTTACATTCATAAACATATTTCTGTAAAGCATTATGGGGTGCAATGTCGCATTAGGTATGTTTGATACATACCTTAAACCACATTTCTCTGAGGTATATGAAAGAATGTGTTTTAACCAGATAATTAAAGAACCAGGAGAAAATGCTGAATGTTTTATAAGAATGCTGCATACATTGGCTGAAAACTGTAATTTTGGGAATGCAAAACACAAAAATATCAGCTACAGGCTGGTTATTGGGACAATAGATGAAAACCTTTCACAGAAGCTACAATTGGAGAGAGGTTTAACCCTAGCCACAGCTATACAGAGAACAAAACATTCTGAGGTGGTGAGATAGCAAAACCTACAGCAATTTGACAAACCTGAAAAACCTGAAATTAACTCAGAAATCAAACAGATACTTGAGTGTTAAAAGTCATCATCATAAAACCCAAGGCAAGAAGAGTGAACTCCTAGGCTAAGAGGGACAAATTCAAGCCTATGTATGCAAGGTGCGGAAAGTCATATGCCAAGAGATGACGCATGTCCCACTAAAGGCACATGATGTAATAAATGCATGAAATATGGATGTTTTGCATACGTTTGCTGCACCAAAGCAGTCAGGGAGATGATTCATATTATGGACAATCAAGAGCCATTGATTCTGGGATCTATCACTTGTGATGACAGAGTCTGCCTAGAGAGTGAAAATGAATATTCATGGCAAGACTATTGATTTTAAAATTGACTCAGGAGCTGATGTAAGTTGCTTCTGAGATGACTGGCAATCACCACAAACCTCTCCTAGAACTAAAAGGAAGGCAGAACTGTTAGTGAACCCAGTTGTAGTTTTCAAGGACAATATTCTGGTATATGGATCTTCAATGGAGGAACACGACAAGACTCTCAATGAAGTGCTAAGCCTAATCAGTCAATCTGGACCGAAGGTAAACAAGGAGAAATGTTTTTCCACCTACTCCAAATCGAGTTTTTGGGACAGAGAAAAAAAGATGGATTCAGTACTAGCCTCAAGACAGTAAAAAAATTAGACAATTGAATGCACCAACTTTTTTACCAGAACTCAGACATATATTGGAGATGGTAAATTACCCTGGTCAATACCTACAAGACCTTTCTACAGTCACAAAACCACTGAATGAACAGTAAGTCTAACACATCCTGGGAACGTGGGCAAAAAAATAAATAAATCAAGAAATTGCCTTCAAAAAGGTAAGAGAAATGATTGCAACTAGGGTTGTCAGCTTTCTGATTGCAGAAAACTGAATATCCTTGCCCCACCCTCTACCCTGATCCTTCCCCAAGACCCCACCCTTGCCCCTTCTCAGAGGTCCTGCCTCACTCACTCTATCCCCCTCCCTCTGTCACTCACTCTCCCCCCACCTTGTTCAATTGCTCATTTTCACTGGGCTGGGGCAGGGGATTGGGGTGCAGAAGGAGGCGAGGGCTCCACCTGGGAGTGTGGGCTCTGGGGTGGGGCTAGGAATGAGGGGTTTGGGGTGCAGGAGGGGGCTCTAGGGTGGAGGTGGAGCTGAGGGGTTCATAGTTTGAGAGGTGGCTAAGGGCTGGGGTAGGGGTGCGGGCTCTAGGTGGAGTTTACCTCAGGAGGCTCCCGGAAGCGGCCAGCATGACCCTCTGGTTCCTATGTGCAGGGGCAGTCAGGCGCTCTGTGCACTGCCCCTGTATGCAGGTGTCACCCCATCAGCTCTCATTGGCTGCGAATCCTGGCCATTGTGAGCTGCGGTGCCATCACCTGTGCGACCGGCAGGGGCAGCGCTCAGAGCCCCCCTGGCTGCCCTTGAGCCTAGGAGCCAGAGGGACATGCTGGCCACTTCTGGGAGCTGTGCTAAGCCAGCCACTGCAGCCAAATGGACCTTTAGTGGCCCAGTAAGCTGTGCCAACCAGAGCCACCAGGGTCCCTTTTCGACCAGGTGTTCTGGTCAAAAACTGGACATCTGGCAATCCTAATCTAAACAGCTCCAGTTCTCAAATTCTAGGATGTCAATAAACTCACAATGGTCAGTGCAGATACAAGCTGCTATGGCCTAGGTGGTATATTGCTGCAACAACATGGGTCTGAGTGGAAGCCAGTTGTATTTTGTTCTCGCACACTCATAGAAGCAGAAAAACAATAAGCACAGATTGAAGTGGGATGCCTGGCAAGCTTATAGCCATGTGAGTACTTTTATCAGTGTAACAAATTCAGTCCACACAGAGATCTGAAACAAACCATAAACCCCTCGCAACCCTCATCAATAGACAAGACAAAATCATGCAGCACCTAGATGCTAACATCTGTTGCTAAGGTAGATTGTAAGGTGATGCAATTTAACCCAATTGCTAAATATGTTCCAGGAGAAAATCTGGCAGTAACACACACACTGTCATGGAGACCATGTGATCTCAAAGACGGTGGATGCTTTGAACACATACAGATAAATGTCAGAAAAGATTACTCCAGCTACAAAAAGCAACCTCAGACACACAACTTCAGCAAATTCTAATTAACATTGGGGAACAGCTGGCTCAAGTATCTAAAGGACACTAAAATGACACGAGACAATTGTCTACACACCGCAAAGTTAAGTGACTCAAAGGAACTCATGATTAGAGGCAATTTAATTGTAATTCCAAATGAAATAAGAGGAGAAATCCTAAACCTCATCCATGAAGGACATCAAGGATTATCTAAATGCCATGAATGGGCCAGCCAGTCCCCGTGGTGGCTGGGCATTAGCAAGGACAACATATCTGTATTTGAACATTGCAGATTTCACATACCAACACAACACAAAGAACCTTTAGTAACAACACCTCTCTCAGGCAGACCTTGGAAGAGACTAGCTGCAGATTTATGCAAATTCTGAAGACATCATTAACTCTTCATTGTGGACTGTTTTTCCAGTTATATAGAAATATTGTACTGGAAAGACTTAACATGTTGCAGCATTATCAAGAAACTGAAGTGCACTTTTGTTTAATTCGTATTTCAGAACAGCTAGTAGTGAACAATGGATCACAATTCACTGCAGCAAAATTTAAGTCCTTCTGAACAAAATATGATTTTGATCATATTACTAGCAGTCCACACTACCCACAAGCAAATGGAGTAGCAGGGAAAGCTATACAAACAGTCAAGAAAACCCTACAGGAGGAAGGTCTATTTCCTGCTCTTCTGACTTACAGATCAGCACCAATAATGGCTACTGTATATAGTCCAGCACACCTGATAGGAAAACAATTCAGAACTAGGCTTCCAACTTTGGAAAAGAATCTATTTCCAAAGTAGCCCTACATGAGGGAGTAGCCAAATCAGCTAAAAGGATTAAAAGAGTATATGAACACTTTTAAATCAGACATCATTCAGACCTGGTGACTCTGTTCATGTCAAACTGGATGGAGAAAATGGATGGACAACTCCAAATCTCTGCTGTTGGTCTCAATCATATATGATCTTGGCATGCAATTGCTTTCATAAAAAACAAATTCTGCACCCAGAACATATGACCTTGGGTAAGTAACTTAGGATAGATCTATAACTTAAACCACTTTAGCAGCAGAGAGGCTAAATTACAGTAATGAACTGCTTTACTACAGAAATGCTTATTAACAAACAATACATTCACCTAATTGGTTTTGTGCTTTGAACTTTACAACATTCTTTACAAAAGCCATTAGTTATAGATTTTTCTTTTTAATATCCCCAAAATCACTAGGTATATAAAAGCATGATGACCATATTTCTCCATCATATCTCCCAATTCCAACATGATTGTCAGTAGTGGATCTACATGCTACACTTTATACCACTAACTAAACTAGTTCATCAGGTCGCTGGAATGCTACTACTTTGGCTAGCTCTCAACATGAGGAGGATGTCTGCCAAGGGGGTTCATTGGTGGGCTTTTAGGTGGCCGAGGAGCCCAATTTGTGCCCTGCAGATTTTCCCACAAAAGTGACAGGTGTAGTCTTGGAGGAGACAGTCGTTCGCTGGAGTGTTGTGCCCTTTCTTTTCTCCTTTGTCACTTCTGTCTCACAAGTGGCAAATATTTCATTCTATTACAAAAATTGTACACAATGAAAAGGAAATACAGATATTTAGTGTTAACAAATAGTAGGTTTAACTATCCATCAATAAGTTTTCATTTAGGACAATTTAGATAATTGTCTCACAGGACATAAATTATGATAAATTTAGCAATTGATATCATTAGCATGCATGTAGGCATTTATTTTCCAAACTGTGGCGGTAAAGAATTGCACGCAAGGGTTTGTTTGGGATTTTTGGCATTTTTATTTAAAGATGTGCATTTTGTGCCCTACAGAAATCAATGGCACATTGGAAGACAACAAGATGGCAGATAGGTGTACACAAAGATGTCAGAGAAAAGAAACATATAATGTGGAGGCAGCATAATACAATGGTCACCAGGAAAAAGTCCCTGGCATGTAAACACCACTTTATTATGGGAAAGACAAATTTGGGACATAATCGCTGGGTCATGAAAGAACTATCAGCGGGTAGGACATTGATTTTAAGGTATCAACCTTTTCCAGGAATGTAGAATGCAAAGAATACAAGAATAATGCTTTTCAGTTAGAGTTCAGGAGTGAAACACCTGATCCACTGAATTCAGTGGAAGTTTTGCTATTGATGTAAATGGGACAAGAATTTCACCCCAATTTAATAAAATATAGGCTCTCCAGAAGAAATAGGAAGTTCCCTTCTGCTTTCTTTCTAACTTCCAGATTCCATTAGCTTTACCTTCCCAGCTTCTCTAGCCCTCAAGCTCACAGCAGAGGTATTGCCTTCCGCTGCACTAGGTCCCAATTCCTCCCCTCCTTGCTCCAGAGTGGAGGAAATACTAAGAGTAGAATTTGTGCCACATTGCACCTGCAGAATTTAAACAGATGATGTGCAGAATACAGAGCAGAACAAACAGGGTAGGCTGAGGGCCTGAGGGACACTGCTGATATTTAAATATTTACTTATTTAATTTAAAACAGCATTAAACTCATCCAAATTATTCCCACCATTAGTCTGTGCAAGCACATGCTCTCATTATGGATATTCCCAAGCCATACTTCAGCTTTCTACCCAGAGTGCTAGAGCTGTTCAAAAAATGTTGCAGAACTATTTTATCATGAGAGGGAAAAGGTATATTTAGAGCTAGATTTTCATCTTACGTAAATCAGCATCATTGAAACCAATGAGAATTCGGTCCTCTGTTTCCTTCTCCTTGTAACTGAAGTGTTTGTGCTCTGATTTTTGGAACAAGTTCTGATCTTTGGGAAGAGGCAAGACCCAGAGGATTTCAGCTCAAAAAGGTGAAACACCTAGAAAGTTACCTTAAGAACTGAGAATGAAAGCACTTTTGCTCAAGCTATCACTGTTGCTGCCTCTAGAACTGATTTTAGTTCTTAACTATGCACAGCCTCATACTGAATCTGCATGATTAATCCCTGTGATAGCAAGGGTATTTTAGGAGAAAGCTATCAATCTTCCAGCCTACAATCTCCTGATGCTTATTTTCTGGTATAGCAATTTTAATTAAGCTACAGCATGTCAATATTCTGTACCGAGAGAGAAAGCAAGCACAGTGTGTTAAATAAGGGAATATATGTCACACAACAAACTGTAGCATTTGAGTTATTTGTCAGTTTTAGGTAAGCACAGAATACAAAGCCTAGAGTGAAATCCTAGCTCCACTAAAGTCAGTGACAAAACTCCCATTGACTTCAATGGAGCCAGAATTTCACCTCGAGGAGGCAATGCTGTTTTTCTGTTTGCCCTCTGTGGTCTGGCTCATGCCCTAGGCTTTCTAGGGAGCCCACTCCCTCCATGACTTCTTTTTGCCCTATGTGAAAGCCAATCTGCTGGACCCCCCCAGAGCTGAAAGGACAGGAAGAGGGGCAAGAAGAGCTTTACCAGTGAAAGTGCCATCTTTCACAACACCATTCCCTGCAATCTAGGTGGGAGGTAACAGGAATCTGAGCTCTCACCTCCCTCTCGCTCCTTTCCATGCCTCTTACAGTGCAGGGGGACCCACTATGCCTATAGTTCTTGGTGAAGTTGTGCTTCCAGGTCCCGGGTTAGAAGCCAGTGAAGCAGCAGCAGCCATCCTGGTAGTATGGGCTCCTGCCTTAGACATACATCCAGAGAACTGAGGCCTCACCTGTCCCCTTAAATTCCCAATCCTTTCTCTCAAGAGAAGGCAGCTCCAGGAAAACTCTGCAAAGTTTTCTCTCTGCTCCACCCCCACCCCTCCCCTGGGTTTCAAAGCAGGAGGAAGAGTTCTGTCCTATACTAAAGATGAAAAATCCCAGGAGAGTAAAGAGTGATGCTGAGAACTAAGACTGAGAGGTAGGGGCTTATACAGAAGCCTGATAGTTACTATTTTTTTTAAATTAAAGATAATTAGAATTACTGCCAGTATAAGCTATTTTATTACATCAGCAGTAATAAGCATGTCATTGTTCAGGATTGTGGCGTTAAAAATAGCAATATAAAAAAGCAGTGCAAGAGCTCCCCCACCCCTTTCTTTTTGTTTAATTTCTCTTTCATAAATGTACTTTGCACATTGTTAGTTAGGTATAATGCGTGGGATGTGTTGAGGTTGCCATGGTTTCTCATTTTTAATGAGCTCAGAGACTTTATTATTCAACTAAATACATTCATAATTACTACATCCCTTTTATACCAGATTTCCTATGCTGCTCCCTACCCTCTAAAAATGGCTGAGGGAGAAGGTAAAGACAATAAAACCTCAGCGAAAAGCCCACCCTCAAATAGTTGGCAAAGAAAAGCTCGGAGAAGTAATAGGAGAACATTAGCACCATTATTAAGCGTAAGGAACTATTCCATGTGGTTGTATCTGCCCTTTAAATTGAAGCTAAGCATCATATTCTATGAAAGTCTGAAAGACACAATTATAAACTTTGTCTTCATTTTAGAAGATAACTAAAAAGTTTGACATACATGCCACATGCCATTGTTAATACAAATAACTTTCACTAATAAATATATATAATAAAACAAGTGTTGCATTCTGTGCAAGAGGCTGAATTGCAATCCACTATCCATATTTACATAATTTATATATAGTTGGTGGATTGTGACTGCAGTAGAGTGAAAGTTACTGTCTGTTCCATTATTGAACTTCTACATTCTGTTTTTTCTTAAGGAAGCGGCCTAGTGCTTTAACTAATCAGAGATCAGCTTGTCTTTAGAATGAGCACACTGGGACTGCTATCATGCTACTCCAGCAGGGCAGGAAATGGGGAGAACAGGCTGAGACTAGCTCTGTCATTCACCTTTCCACCCGCCAGTAGTGGAGTTGGATGGTGAAGGGAAGGAGTATGTCATCAACCCTTAAAAGCATAGTAGAAAGTTACCCCCTCCCCACCCCATCAGAACAAACAGGCTGCTCTAGGAGGTGCTGTGCCTCCCTAAGACAAAACATCTCCAGATGTTTCCCTGTAGGGAGGTGCAGCTCAGGCCTGCCACAATGCCAGATTTGGCTGAATGCCACAATGTAGCTCTACGTAAAGAGACTTGGAAACCCTAACATAGGGGGTTCTAAAACTGCGGGTTGGAACCCCTCAGGGGGTCACGAGGTTATTACATGGGGGCTCGTGAGCTGTCAGCCTCCACCCAAACCCCGCTTTGTCTCCAGCATTTATAATAGTGTTAAATATATTTAAAAGTGTTTTTAATTTATAAGGGGAGGGGGTTGCACTCAGAGACTTGCTATGTGAAAGGGATCAGCAGTACAGAAGTTTGAGAACCACTGCCCTAACATGAAAGGTAGTACATAAATGCAAAATGTTCTTTGAGATCAGAATTTTGTGAAATGTCTTCTTTCTGGCTGTAGGTAGATGAAATATCAAGAGACTCATCCCTGTGATGGCATTTCACTTCCTCTGATCCCAGGGCAAACTAGGAAGTTCAGAGTCATGTGAGAACAGGGAATAAACCTAATCCTTCCCCCACAAGCAGTAGCCAGTCCTTTTCCAGAAATTAAGGTTTATAGTATTACCAAACCAAAGCACTCAGATGTCATGAGTCTAGCACAAAAGAAAAAAGGGTTTGCTTAAAGGTGTTGTGATGAGTTTTGTTGTTGTTGTTTTTTTTAAAACACAAATGAGCATGTTATTTTTATTTGCTTTCGAGTAGACTATTTAGGGGTAAGGTTTTCAAACTTTTCTCCTTAACTATGAAGTTTTGAAAAATTTGAAAGCTGAGATTCTCAAATGTTAACAGGGACATCAGGAGACTGACCTTTAAAAAAAGGCCACCAAATAACACAAAACTTGCAATCAAATCATGCTGCTAGTTGCCAACACTACGTTTAGTTTCAACTTTGGACTAAAATCAGTTTTTACTTTATCCACCTATCCCTAGTTCATAGTCAAATCTGAGTTTTTGATTTATAGCACCAGTACACTGGAGGTAAGGTTGAGAACGAGCAGAACTTTTATAAATGGCTGTTCTGAAGTCACTTTGGTAACAACAGGGCTAAATTAATTTAAACTATCAGTCAGCTGCCCATTAAAAGTGAATCTATGGAAACCCAGCTATTTCTGTTTAAGTAGCTTCTCTTTCAGGCCTCAGTACAATTTTCACAGCCAAATTCTGCTTCAAAAGTTTAATGTTAGAAATTCTAGATATTTCAAATGCTTCTGGTCATGAATGATTGATTACATCTGTAAATTAAAAACTCTGAGACACCAGTATCGACCAAGAGATAAAAGAAACTCCTTTGGAAAGACATAAAAAGCCGTATAAAATCATTTCAGAAAAAAAATCAATAGACTTGGCCTTACCTTTAAATCAGCCTTCACAAAACAAAGTGACTCTTAGTTTTTCTCTGTTTACTAGAAAGAAAAAAATGTCAGCAAATGCTCTCTCAGACTAGGAGTTTTGTGGTACATATACCCTTCAGATAACTGTATTGTCTCCCCAATGGGATATTCCCCAATATTAATTTACCTAAATTTAAGAAAATGCAATGTAATAAGTTAAGCACCATTGTTGTTCCTAACAGTCCTGTGTCTTTCTACAAAAACTATTTAACATTGCACTAGTAAACAACACTTTGAATCTAATCCAAAATCCAATGGAAAGCCTGACTTCAATGGGTTTCTGATCTGCCTTTTGGTGTTTGATCCTACACTATTCAAGTCAATAGGAATTCTTCCACTGACAAACAGAAGCAGGATCATACAAATATTTAAAGTATGTGTTAATATGCAATCTAAAATATTAGCCAGAATTCTACCATCAAATCCACAGTGGGATCCCCAGATTTTGCTTCATTTCTTATTATTTTAAAGCAGTTGACAATCTCTGACTTTGAGATTCTCCAGGTCTGTGTGTTTTCCTACTCTCCAATGATAGAGAATAGTTTGACCAAATGTAGGTGTAATTTTAAAAAATAAAGCCTCAATAATTACTCATTGTGGCTAATGTAAATGGTCAAAAAATGAAATTTATTGTATTGTCCTTGTTTTTCACTGGCACATTTTTCCCCCAAGTGAACTTGATAACCAGCTTTGTTATGTTACATGCTATTGTTTGAAACACACTGTGATCTGGAGGGACTATTTTGAGTTTAATGCCAACTTCAACTAGAATAACCTGCACTTTTGAGTCTCTATAGAAAATAATTGTTTATTATTTGTATTATGGTAGCAATCCGTGTGCTAGACAATATCCATTTATAGACGGGAAGACAGCCCCTGTCCTGAAGATCTTGCAGTTTAAGGCCCCAACCCTGCAAACTCTTATGCATGTTTAATTTTAACAGGAAATACTCATAGTCCATGATGAGACTACTCTTCATTCTCCATGAGGGAAAGAAAGTAGTGACTCACCTCTGTACTACTGGGCATCTGAATAGCAACTCACAATCACGTCTGCCTGATATTTGCCCTTGCAGCAGGTAAGGCGACACCTCCGCTTCTAGAAGTGCAATACACAGAATGGTGAGGTCTCCTTTCACAGACTACAACCAATTTTACACATTGCTGTTTAGTCAGAGATCCAGATGTAAAATCTAACACTGAGGGATATTTTGCATAGACCGCTGAGAACCTTTGGGAATTTTGATTCTATAAACAAATGGAAGGATTGCAGTGGAAAATACAGCATTTTGTGGCACACAGGATGCATGTCATTGAAGTCAAAGGCAGCTATTTAGGCTGCCATCCATCCCACAAGCTCTCAAAGTGACATAAATTCCACTGCCCTGTTAGTGCTCAGTTGTGCTATTTAGGCACCGACTATGTCAGGGGCAATGCAGAGCTCCAGCTCCCCAGTGGAAACTCCAGGAGGTTTTTTTGTTCCTTTGGTTTGCATGGATGCAAGGAGTGTATACTCACCTTATGGGGTTGCATATTGTTGCTTACTGATACATGAGTAATTCTTACCTGATCACATTCAGTATGGGCAAACAAACATATATTTGGTGCTTCAAAAGGGCTAATTTCCCCAAAGCTGAAGAACATTTTGAGCACAATCATAGAAGTGTAGGGCTGGAATGGACCCCAATAGGTCATCTGGTCTAGTCCCCTGAACTCAAGGCAGGATTAAACAATAGCTCTTTATTGGGAGGACATATTTATAAAGAAAAATGTGAATGAAAATTGATAGCCAAAAAGCCAAGTTTGCACATTATAAAGAAGAGGACAACTTTGGCTAAAAGCCTGTCTTGGATAGTGGTGAAGTGAAGGCAGCAGTTAGAAATAAAGCAATAACCTGATATATCTGAAGGGAGGGAGAGAGCAATCAAAGTAAAGTTTGCTGTGCAGAAAACTGATTAGAGAAGCTAAAGACATCAGAGAAAAATCCATGGCTGGCAGCACTAAAGACAATAAGGAGCAGTTTTAAGTATATTAGGAACAAAAAAAATCCTCGCAATGGTATAGACCCATTACTAGATGGATATAGTAAAGTTGTTATTAATGCAGAAGAGGCAGAAGCATACTCATACCACATGAAGATGAAGTACTTTTCAGTCTATTAGTAACCAAGGAGGATGGTAACCAAGGAAGTATCTCCTAGGGACAAACGTTTTTAAATCAGCAGACCAGGATAACTTGTACCCAAGAATCCTAAAAGGGTTGGCTAACTAAATCTCTGGTTCATGGAGGTTAATTTTTAATAAATCTTGGAATACTGGAGAAATTCCAGGAGTCTGAAAGTGCCAGTGTTGTGCCAATATTAAAAAAAGCAACTGATATAACTTGATAAGTGTACACTGTTTCAGCTGATGTCAGTCCTAGGCAAAATAATGGAAAAGCTGATATGAGATTCACTTGATAAAGAATTAAAGGATAGGGATATAATTAACTTCAGTCAACATTGTTTATGGAAAACAGGTCTTGTCAAACAAGCCTGATTTCATTATTTCTTGAAATTACAGATATACTATATTTAAACTTTTGTAACGTGTTTGACTTAGTACTGAACAACATTCCGATTAAAATTAGTACTATACAAGGTTAAAAGAGCACACATTAAATGAAGAAAGATCTGGTGAACTGACAGACCTCAAAAGGTAGCTGTCCAGCTGGAATTGTCAACAAGTGTGGTAGGTATTTCTAGAGGAGTTCTGCAGAAATCAATAGTAGCTCTGATGCTATTCAACATTTCCATCAATGATCAGGAAGTAGATAAAAAAATCACTCCTGAAAAGTTGGCGGATGATACAAAGATTGGCAGAGTGGTAAAAGATGAGTATGGGGCAATCACAGAGAGCATTCTGGATCACTTGGCAACCTAGAGCCATTGACCAAACTCTGTTTTTAATATAGCCAAATGCAAGGTTACATTCCTTGTTCCTAGATAGGCAAGCCACAGCTATCTTGGAAAGCAGTGATTCTGAAAAGGATTTAGGGGTCATAGTGGAAAACATGCCCAACCTGATGCTGTGGTAGAAAGGGCTAGTGCAGGCGTTGGTAACCTACGGCATGCGTGCCAAAGGTGGCATGTGAGCCGATTTTGCCTGGCATGTGGCTGCCAGCCAGGATCCTGGCCACCAGCCCCGCTCAGCCCACTGCCGGCTGAGTGAACAGAACACCAGGCTGGCAGGAGGCTGAGCAGGCCCAGCGGCCCGACCCCAGACTGGTGGCAGGTGCGCCCCCTGGCTTCCCCCTCACCATGCTTGGGTTCTGCAGCTCCCGGAAATGTGAGACACTGCTGCCCCTCCTGCAGCCTCAGCACTCCACGTGGAGCCAGTGTCTGACTGGCATGGGCATGGTAAGGGGAGTCCCAGGGGGCAGTCAGGGAGCAGGGGCAATGTTGGATGGGTCAGGAGTTCTGGGGGTCCTGTCAGGGGGCAGGGAATGGTTAGATGGGACATGGGAGTCCCTGGGGGTCTGTCTGGAGGGGGGGTTTGGATAAAGGTTGGGGCAGCTGGGACAGGTAGGGGGTAGGGTTCTGAGGGGGGGTTCAGGAGGGGGCAGTCAGAGGACAAGGAGCAGGGAGGCTTAGGTAGGGGGTGGGATTCTGGGGGGCGGGGGTCCCAGGAGCAGGCAGTCAGGGGAGAAGGAGCTGGGGGAGAGGTTAGGCGTTCTGACGGGGGCAGTCATGGTGGGAAGTGGGAGGGAGTGGATGGGGGCAGGGCTAGGTCAGGGCTCTCCCCTCTTTTTTGATTGTTAAGTATGGTAACCCTAGGCGAAGAGGGAGCCAGGGGACACATGGGGGCTGGCGCTTGCATACATCCACTGCAGCATGCAGGAGCTCCGGGCGGGGGGTGGGGCACCGCAACCGGCTGCAGCCTGGGCAGGAGGGGTGGGGGGGCAGGGCTGCTCTCAGCTAGCGATACCACCGCCTTTGCAGGATTGCTGCCCCCTTGCACTGCACCGGCTCCTCCATGGCTGGGGCTCGCTACTGCTGCAAGCATGATGCTCTGGCTCTCTGGTGCCTCCGAAAGGCGGCTCCTCCCTACTGCTGCTGCCCAAGACGGGCAAAGCCAGTGAGTGGACTCGGGGCAGGGGCCACTGGGGTGGGGTGGGAAGGGCTCACGGTGGGGCTGTGCACCCTCCAGGGGAGTTCAAGGAGTGAGGAGCGGGGAAATCTGGTCTGAGGAGGCATGGTTGGCCCCAGGGGTCTATAAAGGCTCGTTGAGATTTGTCCCTCAATGAACCCATGTGCTGGGGGGTGGGGTGCAAGATGGAAGTTTAGCTTAGGGGGGAAAATATCCTTGCACCAGCCCTGCCCCAGGGGTGCATGCACCCTAGTTTAAGAACCACTGCACTAAACTGATAAGATCTGCATTTTAATTTAAATGTTAAATGAAGCTTCTGAAAAATTTTTAAAAACTTGTTTACTTTACTTACAACAGAGTTATAGAAAGAGACCTTCTAAAACGATAAAATGCATTACCGGCATATGAAACCTTAAATTAGAGTGAATAAATGAAGATGTGGCACACCACTTCTGAAAGGTTGCCGACCCCTGGGCTTGTGCAATCCTTGAATGTGTAAACAGAAGCAGGAGTAGTGACGTGATTTTATCTCTGTATACAGCACTGGTAAGACTGATGCATAGTTCTGGTATCCACATTTTAAAAAGGATGTTAAAAGATTGTGGAAAATGCAGAACAGAGCCACAAAAATGACTTGCGGGCTGGAGAAAATGTCTTACAGCAAGAGACTTAAGAAGAGCTCCATCTGTTTAGCTTATCAGCAAGTAGACAGAAGTGACTTGATTATAGTGTCTAAGTACCATCATGAGGCGAAAATACCAGGTATTAATCTAGCAGAGAAAGGCACAACAAGAACCAATGATGGGAAGCTGAAGCCAGACAAGCTTAAATTAGAAATAAGGCACATGTTTGTAAAGACAGTGAGGATGATTAACAAGAAAAAACTACCAAGGAAAGTGGTGGATTCTTCATCACTTTATGTCTTCAGATCTGGATGCCTTTCTGCAAGATCTGCTCCAGTTGGTCCCAAGTTATTGGGCTCAATATAGTGGTAACTGGATAAAGTATAATGTCCTTTGATTGACAGAAGATCAGACTAGATAAACTAACGATCCCATCTGCTCGTAAGCTCTGAGTGGATGACAATACACTTTCATACATGCTTGCAGTGCAGTGTGAAGAAAGAAGGGAGCTACATCTCTGCTTTTTCTCTCTCCATCCCTTTTAGATAGTAATAGTCAAGAGAAGTAGTCCAGTAGCCAAGGTGTTGCTTTTTTTTTGCGGGGAGGGGAGAGGAGAGGGCAGTATGAAGACCCTAATTTCAAAGAAACTGCCTGATGACACCTTGTCACTGTCGAGCATTTTGAAATATGAGCATTACCATCACCCCTTCCCCAATTCATAAACCAGTTCAGAGGGAAACCACTTTCATTGAATTTCAGTTATTCTTAATGAAAACTTCACACTAATATTTGGTAATGGAACATTAGCTAGGAAGTACATATGTGATGTCTGTATTAGCAGTGTATCTTGCTAGCATGCCCTCCTTCATTCCCCTGAAACATGACAAGTCATTTTCTTTTTGTACTCTCTGAGCATGCTCACTTAAGTTCTTACATATTCACCCATGAGAATGCGCTTTCACATATTAGGGGCAGATAGATCAGTGGTTTGAGCATTGGCCTACTAAACCTAGGGCTGTGAGCTCAATCCTTGAGGGGGACATTTAGAGATCTGGGGCAAAAATTTGTTTGAGGATTGGTCCTGCTTTGAGCAGGGGGTTGGACTAGATGACCTCCTGAGGTCCCTTCCAACCCTGATATTCTATGTATTGGACAGTTAAACAAATAACACATTATAAACCAAAAGACAGTTAGGTGTTTTCCTCATTCGCTATTTGTTTTCTTTTATGTTTCTCGTTGTTTATTTTCCATGCTAGCTATCAGTACCTAGCTGCAGTTTGTAGGACTTTACTTTTCGTTTAGCCTCAACACTTAGCCTCCACATATGTAGCTGGCTGGGGGAAGACATTGCAAACAAAAATGACACCAATGAGGAATAAATACAGAGGATCCACAAAGAAGAAATGAAGTAACAGAATGCTGCAAAAGCAGTAGATAGAAGACATTAGTAAGAAGCTAGAGTTGTGCATCTATCCCTTAAACCCCACTAATCACCCAGGAACATTAGTAAACATTGTCAGTGATAGAGGGCACCGTCATCAATCAATGTAGATGACACATTTACAATTGGAATTCACAAAATACAGGAATTTGAATGTAGCCAGGCAGGGCCGGCTCCAGGTTTTTGCTGCCCCATGCAAAAAAACAGGGTGCCACCCCTTGAAAAGAGCCACCCCTAAAGGGATAGAATGCCACCCCTCGAGAAGTGCTGCCCCAAGCACACGCTTGGAATGCTGGAGCCCAGATCTGGCCCTGTAGTCAGGCTACAGGTTCTATAACAATACCAAGGATAGCAGAGACACTGACAGTGACAGAAAAACATGCACAAGTTGGTCCAAAGATATTTGATACTAACCTTATCTATTCAAGAATGACAGGCCTATAAAAAAGTTAATGAGAGGTTGACATCAAAAATATTTTGTTACTTGAGTTGAGTTACCTCCTTTACCAACCTCAATGTTCACTGACTCTGGTGACAAAAGAATTACTGAAGCTAAGTCTAAGGCAGTGGCATAGCCAGGTGGAGGGAGCAGGGGGAGCACCAAAAAAAAAAAAAGGCATCACCCGCTGTGACGCTTTTACTGACAGGCCATGTCTATATGTACAGTGCTGGACCAGTACAGCTGTGCTGCTGCAGCATGTTTGGTGAAGACACTCTATGCTGACAGGAGAGAGCTCTCCTGTCAGCATAAAAACCCACACCTTCACAAGCAGCATTAGCTGTATCGGCACGAGAAGCTCTACATCTACAAAGTTAGCGCTTTGCACACAAATGCTTATGTCAGTGTAACTTATGTCACTCATGGAGGTGGAATATTCACACCCCTAAGAGACATAGTTATACCAACATAAGCGGTAGTGTAGACATAGCCCAACCTAAAGAAGATGCAGTAGACAGATGTGTCAACTAGACATACTTTAGAAGAAGTCACATGTACAGTCATAGATGGTTCCACAATTCTTTGGGGGTAGTATATTGGCCAGCAAGTGACATCATCAAGGACTTTGTAACCCTTTTCAGAGTCTACTTTGAACATAAGCTAGCAGCCAGTGTTGTATACCTTGGTTTTGACAGTTACAAAGAGTATAATAAGTTCTAGCAGACAGAATGGAGGTTTGTTTATTCCCTGTCTGACATTTTAGAATGATTTCATCTTGTTAAATATGAGTTAGACTCTTAACACAGCGCTACCCAGGTGAAATGTCCTCTTATTGAGGCTACTCAAAGTTCAGGTTAGTAAATACATCTCATTTCATCCATGTCCATTCCATTTCCTGTTGCATTTCTGCACACAGAACAAAAAAGGTCCTGTTTTAAATGCAGTGTCTTATCTAAAAAGGAATTGGGTAAATATTGTTTTCAATTTGGTATTTCACATGAAAAACTGTAGCATTTGTACATAAATGGCTTGAATTATTTTTGGCTTTGAAAACAGTTTTAAAAGACAAACATTTAGTTTTAGTTTGTTTTTGTATAAATATGCAGCTTCAAATGTACTGCTTTATTATAATGTTTATATAAAGGGAACCTCTCCAAGGCTCAAGGCCATACCATCAGTTACAGAAATGAAATTAGATCTCCCACACATCTGATTTATCTCCATTTACTAGGCAACATACATACAAATACCAAGAAAGGGTTTCAAATATGGGGAGACCCTGAAGTGACCACTTAGACATGCATTCTCTATAGTGTATCGAGACAAGTATGTTTGTAATATACTATTAGCTGATTATTTCAGAGAGAGAAACAAGCAAAGTACTAGAAAAAAAATCATCAGACACCCCTCAAATACAATACATGACAATTGTGGAACATCTAATTTTTGTGAAGTGTTTCTGAATATTTTTATGAGAAAACATTTAAAAATCTGCATTAGTAAAACATGCATAAGGGTAATTTAATTCCTCAATTGACTGGTATTTTTCTCCTAAATATATTAAAACAGTTCTCCCAAAATATTACAGGTATACAGCCAGGTACACAGGTGAACACAGACTCTTCCCAATGTTCAGATGTGAGAGAGACAGAGGCACTAGGAGAAATGGGATGAAATTTGACCGGATATCATAATTTTCTGGACAGGGAGCCTGTTCCTAGGATTTAACAGATAGTTTTATAACCAATGTTGGGACAAATCAAAGATATTCATTCACAGGAGGTGGCAGTTTTTACACCATTGTGTACACACTCCACGCTACCTGAAAGTAACTATATTGTTCTCATCCTTTTTGGACAGGTAAGCAGTAGCAACCTTAGAGCAGAAGTTTTGGATAGAATAGGAATGCAAGATCAGGATGTAGTTTAATAATTCAACACTTCTACATGCTGTGTAACAATAACAGGATTTGCAGCAAATACTGCTTAATTAAGGGAGAATGTGTGTGTGGCATTTACAAAATTGTTCACTCTAATTATTCTCAGTATACTGCCAACCGTATGAGGAGCTTTTCCAGAAAGAGTGCTTGTTGCCTTGACAATGGAGAACAAAATTTAATTGTAGGGTGGAACCTTTAAATAATGGTTATATTAGAAATACTTTGTAAATTGCTTTTCATTGAGGTCCTCAAGTCTAAAAGGCCACGGTCTCAAATTCTGTGGGTAAAAATGTTCCCTGCCACTACAAAAAGGCAGATTATGGTTTAATTGTACAACATTATGTAGTTTAAATTTGTATTAAATGGACATTGTCAGCTCATTATAGGTCCAAAATTTGGGTTTTGAAAACCAATTAAAAACACTGAAATTTGTCCATGATTTTATTTTATTTCAGTAGGAAATGAACTTATTACGAAGGATAATCTTTCCTCCCATACTGTATGGATCCCAAACTTTGTAGCCTCCGATTAATACATGTTGTAAGCTGGCGGGGCCCTTCCTTTGTGTTTGCGTCTGGGGAGGAGGGGCCACGCCTCCTCGCAATTTGGGTCTGCTCCAGCCTTCTCGAAGCAGAACAAGAGCAGGGGAATTAGCGATTCACAAGGGGGTCCATCCTTCAAACAAGGGCAGGCCATACACAGTCTGGGCTCTGGCTGGTGACCCAGGTGGGCTGCAGCTGTGTATTCACCCAGCCCTTAAGCAGAGCGGAGCCGCCACCAGTTAAGGCTCTGGCCTGCAATCAGGCAGAGCTGTCATACCAGCCCAGTGTATGGGCTCAGGCAAAGGGTTGAGCTGAGGAGCACAGGCCTTCTGGCCTATGGAGGGGGGAGTACTGCCAACCCAGGGGTGCAGTGACGGGGGCCCACCCATCTCCACTGCGTCCCAACCCAGGGCCCTATCAGTGGCAGGGTCAGCGGTGATCTGCCCGCAACATGCTCATCTGGTTTCAGGCTCAGGCTCAACCAGACTACTGCCTGGTTCCCCTGGGTTGCTTCCTTCTCTCCCCCTTGGGCGTAACTGTGTCCAGAGGTCAGCGTCAGTCTCCCCGGGTACACTGCTAAGGCTAGTGGTAGCAGTTCCTCCACATCAGGAATGTCAGGGCTCCATAGAAGCTCAGTCTCTGCCGGGCAACAGAGGTTTTTCCCGGCGCTCCACTCCAGCAGTGGGAAAGAAGTGTCTGTCTCCTCTAGCAGCTCCCTTCTAATTGATCTGCTGGGCCAGTCTTTTATATTTCCTCTTCCTGTCCCATCCCTCTGCTTCCAGCATGCGGGGCATGGCCCTCCCAGCTCCACCCACCAGGAAGCTTGCGGTGCCGCCTCTGAGAGAGGCCATACCTTGCTACACATGGGAACAACGAAGTTCAAATAATTACAAAGAGAAAGAAGTTGATGTTTTTCTAGCAGTATGAAATGCAAGACATCAATGGCCAGCTCATTGAAAATGGTGATTTTTTTTTAAATTTTTTTTAGAACTTTAGGTTATTTAAACCTAATGTATAGTCAGTTTCATAAAATAATATTAAATAAATGCAAAGATGGCAAAGTCAAGCACTGCAAAGACATGAAATTCCAGAATTAAAGTAGCCCATGAAGCCTTAATTTGGCCTCCTTTTGTGTATTCATTGAAACAGTTTTTAATTACATAATCACATTTTTTCCACACACTGTCTTAATTAAAAAACCTTGAAAAAGAAAACCAAACAAATTCTATCATGTGTCCTTATACTGATCACCAGCTTCGATCATTAGTAGGGTTCAGACTTTGATTCACAACACAAATACCTCTGCCACTGGAGTTTATGGGGTAAGTGGTAGCAATAGTAGGTTGTCATCCTCTGTGTGGACCAGCCTGCAGTAGGGAATGAGACACATTTTGCAGTGAGTTTGACAGCTATTTGCTGACAGCAGGGGATGCAGAGACTCAAGACTCTTGGGTTCCATTCCACGTTTAAATCCCTGCTTCAAAGCATTGAGAACTTCTCAGTGAAACAGTTGTAATATGTATATATTTTTTAACAGACATAGGCAAACATTTTTCTTAACTTTGTTCAGAGAAATGACTGAACAATTTTAGCTGAAACTTAACCCCTCTTCCCCCCGCAAGGCAGGCACCCAGCATGAAAATTTTCATCCAGAATTTTGAGAGGTTGGCAAAGTTAAAAGCAACTGAAAACAGGACCTTATAATGGGAAAGGTCTGGCAATCTTAACTATAGATGGCACTACTAGCCCTAGTTAGCACCACATGGAAGGATTTTTTTTTTAAAGTGACATTTATTTTGACAGTGTCTAAATATTTTTCATTTTTATCATGACTTGGTAAGTTGTTTGTCATCTCATTAATGGTCAAGAGAAAACAATAATGAATGTGTTGCTATGATTAATATTACCAAAAGAAAATAGTTTAACATCTCTTTTTTAATTGAGAGTGACAAATTTTGAATTGCAGTTGAAACCATCTTTGATTTGAAGAATGAACTATCTGAGAGTTTGGAAATTATTTTCACGAGTTTAATAATTGCTAGGATTTCTCACTGAATATTTATGATGTGTACAATAGAGGGACAAATTAGTTTTTGTTAAAAAATCTCTGTTAAAATTCAAAGTATTCTGTCACTAATGTAAAGGTTTAGATGGGTGCTATACCACTGGAATTTCAATGAAGTTACACTGTAGACCTGGATGTGTATCCAGAGATATTAAGGTACCATATAAAGGGAAAGTAGCAGAACCCGACTAGTATGATGTAGCTACTTATTTACTGGTGTACATCTTAAAATACAAACTTGTTGCACCCAGATCTTGAGTTGGGCAGGCACTAAGGTCCGATTCTATTCCCACTGAAATCAGGGGGAATTTTGCCTAAATTGGCCAGAGTTTCATAAAAAGTCCTCTGTGATTTATGACGTTTTTGAGCTGGGACCAGGTTTGAGTCAATCTGAATGATTTTACACATCAAAAAAAAAAAATCAAGCAAAACCACAAATCTGACAGTTTAATATGGAACCTCCTCACCTTGCAAAAGTGAGACCATAAGTCACATTTGCAGACCAGGAACCAATAGTAGCATTGAGAATCCAACAGATTTTCCACCCAGCCTTTAACACGGGGTTTTAAAGCACTCTTGGTGCCCACAGGTTCCTCTCTGGGAGGAAAGCATTTAACACTGTGTCCTAAATACAGTTATTAGAGCTGAACCTAAAATTTTGGGGAAAAGGTGTGTTAAAAGTCAACCTGAGAAATGTTTTTTGTCGCCAGAATGAAAACACAAAAGACTGATTTTGGGTTCCATGTAAAGTTTCATTCAAAAGAATATGATTGTTTTCAGGTTTTTTGTTTTGTTTTGTTTCTGGATATGCCTCCCCACAGCACACCTTGTTTTTAAAATACATTTCAAATAGCTAAATTTCAAAAAAGAAAAGTCATTTCAAAATAAAGTGTCAAAATGTTTCATGTAGAAAATAGCAAATTGAAATATTTTGCTTTTTGAATTCATTAATAGTTTTTGTTGATCTCAAACTGCATTTTTCAGCAAATAAACCATTTGTCCAAAATTTTGCCCAGGTCTAATGGTGATTTCATGAACAAGAGAGATGCTGAATTTAGCTCAAAAACTCTGCTCAGTACCAAGCAGAGTGGAGAACACTTTGTTTCTAATTGAAAGTAGGAACCTCCCCACCCCCATATCTCTTCCTCTTTTATTTTCAAGATACCAAACCTCCATATCCCCTAATCAGCTGTGCTCTTTCAGGCCTTTTAATGCAGCAGTGTGCCATTCATCTAGTACAAAGACTTATGGCTGAATTCTCCTCCTTTCACCAGCATAAATCAGGACTAGCTCCACTGAAATTAATGGAATTAAACTAAGATAAAGTCAGTGTGAGATCAGAATCAGATCCTTAGTATTCTCAACCAGTGAGAAATAATCTGGATATTGTAACAGAGGTCCAAAAGAGCAGCAATCCCCCACTAAAAAAAAAAAAAAATCTAAGATGTATAGATACTAGCAGTCTACTGAACAGTGATAGTCAAGATCAAAGTGACCCCCTGCTAATCTGTTCCTATAACAAAGAATTTCATAGTTGAACAACTCTAAGATGTCACTAAAAATTAAAAAAAATAGGACAAAAAGAGGGCACATGTTCTCCACTAGTTTTGAAACAGCTACAAGTTCAGACACATAGTGACCTTCCAAAAAAGGCAAAATATGTATTTGGTTTTGGCCCAGAGAGCAAACAGAGTATCATTAAAATAATTTTCATTGAAAGATCAAAAAGGATTCATTTACAAGAAGCACTGTATACGCTCTCCTATGACCAAAGGGTTGAGAATCATTAAACAAAACTAAAATTTAAGCCTAGGATTAGTGAAATAAGTAAAGGATCACCATCTGAATCTTGATTCGCCCACTAACCATCTGCTGCCTGGAGGCTATATTCCCAGTAGTTCAGCTGAGACATGCAAAAACCCAAACCAAACACAAAATGAACAATCTCCCCTCCAAAACTGGCTTAATATAATGACCCCATTAGCTTGTCCACAATATATTTTATAATTTGATTAGCCTCATGGACAGACCGGGTGTGTGTGTTTATGTGCAATAATGAATGACTAAAGACACTACCACCACAGTAAAGAATTACTCCATTCTTTTGGTTAAGTTGCAGCCTCTTACATGTCTCAAGGCCTGCAATCTGCTATTAGCACTAGAGCTGGTTGGGAATTTTGACAAAACATTGTCTGAAAATGCTGATTTGTCAAAACCTTTTGCAGAAAAATATCAGTTTCAACAAAAAAATTTTGTCAGGAAGATTTCTCGGATCCAGGATGGAGTTTCTGATCAAGAGCCAATAGCCCGATAGCAAGGGCACTCACACTGGATGTGGCAGAGCAGGGACTTGAAACTCAGTTGTCCACATCACAGGTAAGTGCCCTGGCTATTCTGCAGTGTGTGTGTCTTTTGCGAAAAAACTCTAAAGGTTTCCATTTCATTCGAGTGTAGACTAAAACCTAGTTCCAAACCCTACAATTTTTTGCAAAAACATTTTTTTCCTGCCTTCCCTAACACTGAACAGTTACAGATATGTTTACATCACTGCAATAAAGTCCTGTGTAAGCAGGTATTTATTGGATTGGACTGTATTGAACAGACAAGTTCTAAAGTAAACATTCTCAAACTTTGCTTAGGCTGACCCACATCTTAACAGTGATATTGTCTCCTATGACATGTTTCCTCTCATTGATTTTTTTCAGATCACTCTCCTTTTGCAATTGTCATGGTATAAATCCCCACTCTGAACCTTAGCGTCCAAAAGATGGGGTACCAGCATGAATTCCTCTAAGCTCAATACCAGCTTAGAGCCTGTAGCGCTGCCACCAACCAGGAATTCCAGTGCCTGGTACACTCTGGTCCCCACAAAACCTTGCTCAGGGACCCCCAAGACCCAGTCCCTCTGGATCTTAACACAAGGAAAGTAAACCCTTTCCCTCACCGTTGCCTCTCCCAGATTTCCCCTCCCTGGGTTACCCTGGAAGATCACTGTGATTCAAACTCCTTGAATCCTGAAACAGAGAGGAAAATGCACCTTCCCCCCTCCTTCTTTCTTCCCCCTCCCAGACTCTTCCTGAGAGAGAAGGTAATCCTGACACAGAGAGAAAATAACCTCTCTCTCCTCCTTCCCTCCTTTCTCCCCACCAATTCCCCGGTGGCTCCAGACCCAGTCCCCTGGGGTCTCACCAGAATATAAAAACAATCCGGTTCTTAAACAAGAAAAACTTTTATTTAAAGAGAGCAAAACAGTAAAAATTAGCTTTGTAAATTTAAAATAAATGGAAGAGGTACAGGGTCTTTTAGCTATAGACACTGGGAATACCCTCCCAGCCTAAGTATACAAGTACAAATTAAAATCTTTTCAGCAAAATACCAATTTGAACTCCTTTCAGCCAAATACACATTTGAACTTCTTCCAACCAAATACACATTTGCAAATAAAGAAAACAAATATAAGCCTAACTTGCTTTATCTATCTAGTACTCACTATTCTGAATCTATAAGAACCTGTATCAGGGAGATTGGAGAGAAACCTGGTTGCACGTCTGGTCACTCTGAGCCCCCAAAGTGAACAACCACCAAACTAACAGCACAGCATAAAAACTTCCCTCCCTCAAGATTTGAAAGTATCCTGTCCTCTGATTGGTCCTCTGGTCAGGTGACAGCCAGGGTTACTGAACTTGTTAACCCTTTACAGTCAAAGAGATATAAAGTACCTCTGTGCTATTAACTTTTCTTCTCTGTTTATGACACGTCCCCCCAAATCGCTGACAGTGTGGAAGTACACTGGCAGTGATTTCTCCCTAGAACTTTAAAATAAACAGATCAATAAACACATGCATCCTTACATATGCCACTAATTAAGTAAAACTACAAGATTTTTCACATTGTAAGGACAATTTTTAACCAGTTGATTTTAGGGAACTTTCACAGGAGAGTGCATCAACTTCTTGATCTGTTGCAACTAAAGACCTTTCCCGGTTGTGGAGAGGGTCACCTTTCCCACACCACCGTTACTTTTCCCTTTATCGTAGACACCGTCAGGCCACTTAGCGTCATCTTCTCCCTAGGCTGTAAAATGACAAACCTGTATTGTCTCTGTAATAAAAGGGCTTGAGAGAATTAACGTGGTACACTCGGGGCTTTAGGGAGGAATTGGGAAATGCTATGAGGTAGTTAACAGCTCCTAGGCGCTCTTGGACCGTGAATGGCCCTTCCCATGATGCTTCCATTTTATGGGCCTGTTGTGCCTTTAGGACCAAAACCTGGTCTCCTACCTTGAAGGAACGCTCTCTGGTATGTTTATCATACCAGGCCTTTTGCTCCTTTTGAGCATCCTTTAGGTTTTCTTTAGCAAGGGCTAAAGAGTGTCGGAGGGTGCTTTGTAGGTTGCTTACAAAGTCCAGAATATTAGTCCCTGGAGAAGGCGTAAACCCCTCCCATTGCTGCTTCACCAACTGTAATGGCCCCTTAACCTCGTGGCCATACACAAGCTCAAATGGTGAGAACCCTAAACTGGGATTTGGTACAGCCCTGTAAGCAAAGAGCAACTGCTGCAACACTAGATCCCAGTCATTGGAGTGTTCATTCACGAATTTACGTATCATGGCCCCCAAAGTTCCATTAAATCTTTCCACCAGGCCATTGGTTTGATGGTGGTACAGGTTGGCAACTAAGTGATTCACCCCAGGAGTTTCCCACAGTTCTTTCATGGTCCCTGCCAGGAAATTTGTCCCTGAATCCGTAAGGATATCGGAGGGCCAACCTACCCTGGCAAAAATGTCTATTAGGGCCTGGCACATAGTTTTAGCCCTAGTGTTGCCTAGAGCTACTGCTTCCGGCCATCGGGTAGCAAAGTCCACAAAAGTTAATATGTACTGCTTTCCTCTGGGGGTCTTTTTTGGGAAAGGACCCAGAATATCCACAGCTACTTGCTGAAATGGGACCTCTATTATGGGGAGTGGCTGGAGAGGGGCCTTGACCTGGTCTTGGGGCTTTCCCACTCTTTGGCACACCTCACAAGACCGGACATACTTGGCAACATCCTTGCCCATCCCCTCCCAGTGGAAGGACTTCCCCAACCTGTCTTTGGTTATGTTCACCCCAGCATGGCCACTGGGATGATCATGTGCTAAGCTTAAGAGCTTTCCCCGGTACTTAGTTGGAACCACCAACTGTTTTTGTGGATGCCAGTCTACCTGGTGTCCACCAGAAAGAGTCTTCCTATATAAAAGTCCTTGTTCTATAACAAACCGAGACCTGTTAGAAGAACTGAGAGGCGGTGAGGTGCTCCGTGCCGCCGCCCAAGCTTTCTGAAGGCTGTCATCTGCTTCCTGCTCAGTCTGGAACTGTTTCCTGGAGGTTTGAGACACCAGTTCCTACTCAGACTGTGGACTTCGGCTTGGTCCTTCGGGAAGCGATGTAGGTGATGGGATTGTTTTCGTGGCTGGTGAACCGTGGTGCACCAGGTGGTATTTCAGGCTCTGACTGAGCCTCTTGGGTCTGGTTGTTTGCTGCCTCTGCCAGTTCAGGCTCGCTGGTGCCCTCTGGTGTTGTGGTTGAAGATGTGCTTGCAAGCGCTGGCATCAGTGCTGGCAATGGTTCTGGTGCTGGTTGCTTTTCCAGGTCTGGGTCTGGGACTGGAAGTACTGTGGCTGTTGCAGTCATTGGCGGAATCCGGGTCCACTACTTCTGTCTGGGTCTCTGCTAACATAGACGGGGCCTCTGTGGATGGTTCAGGAACAGGGATGGGTCTGGAAGCTTGCCTGGCTTGGCTGCGTGGAACCATTCCTGCCCTCTTGGCCCATTTTACCTGGTTGGCCAAGTCTTCCCCCAGTAGCATGGGGATGTGATAATTGTTATAGACTGCAAAAGTCCACATTCCTGACCAGCCTTTGTACTGGACAGGCAGTTTAGCTGTAGGCAAGTTTACCGCTTGTGACATGAAGGGGTAAATTGTCACTTGGGCCTTTGGGTTGATGAATTTGGGGTCCACCAAGGATTGGTGTCTAGCTGACACTTGTGCCCCCGTGTCTCTCCACGCGATAACCTTCTTTCCGCCCACTCTCAAAATTTCCCTTCGCTCCAAGGGTATTTGAGAGGCATCTGGGCCTGGGGATCTTTGAAGTGATGGAGATATAATGAACTGCACTCGGTTGGGGTTCCTGGGACAGTTGGCCTTTATATATCCCAGTTCATTACACTTGAAGCATCGCCTAGCTGACTGGTCACTGGGTCGAGGTGGGTTACTGGAGATTGGTGAGGTGAGAGAATAGGACGTCGGCGGCTTTCCTTGGGTTGTAGGTGGGGTCTTGGGTTGTCCTCGGGTATAGGGTTTATTGTCGGTGTGACCCCTGTGATATTCGCTCCCCTGGATAATAGCTTTTTTCTTTTCTGCTACTTCCACCCATCTGGCTCCAATCTCCCCCGCCTCAGTTACAGTTTTGGGCTTCCCATCTAGGATGTACCTTTCTATTTCTTCAGGAACACCCTCTAAGAACTGCTCCAATTGTATTAGGAGGTGCATGTCGTCCAGAGAGTTAACATTGGCTCCTGATATCCAGGCATTATAATTCTTTCCAATGTGATAGGCGTGTCGGGTGAATGACACCTCTGGTTTCCACCTTAGGGCTCTGAACCGCCGACGGGCATGCTCAGGTGTTAGCCCCATTCTGATTCTGGCCTTGGTTTGAAAAAGTTTATAATCGTTCATGTTCTCCTTAGGCATTTCAGCCGCCACCTCTGCTAGGGGTCCACTGAGCAGTGGTCTCAGCTCTATCATGTACTGGTCCTCAGAGATGCTGTACCCATGGCAGGTCCTTTCAAAATTTTCTAGGAAGGCCTCAGTGTCATCACCTGCCTTGTAGGTGGGAAATTTCTTGGGATGTGGAACAATAACTGGCAAAGGGTTGCTAGGATCAGCTGCGTTCTTCTGCTTAGCCTGTTCTAATTCCAGGGCCTGCTGGTGGGCCTCCCTCTGGAGTTCTATCTGTCTTCTGTGGGCCGCCTCTCTTTCTCTTTCTCTCAGCTCCATTTCTTTTTCTCTCAGCTCCATCTCTTTTTGTTTTATTTCTAGTTCTTTTTGTTTATTTTCCATGTCTCGCTTGTGGTCTGCGTCTTTGATTTGTTTCTCTGCCCTCAGTTTTGCCCGTTCCTGTTTCAGGGTGTCCTTGGTAGTCATGGTTTCTGTTTTCTTGTGTTGGGGTGCCCACTGCCTGAAATGCTGCTTTTCTGTTGCCTCCTTAGGGTTGCTTAGCAACAGAGTCTTTTTTTTTAACTCCTTCTACCTAGCTATTCCCGACAGAGTTAGAAAGAAAAAAAAATTCATTTGCAAATGTGTTTTGCTGGTGTATGGTGACTCACAACTGGAGTCCCTTTGTTTAACAAAGATCCTTGTTAAACCTAGTGCCTCTGCCTTCAGAGTACTCAGAAGGAAGAGACCAAAAAACCTGCAGACCTTTGCTTTTAACACAATCTCCTCTAGCCTGCTTTACACACAGCTAGCAGGGAAAGAGAAAGAAAAAATCCTACTGACTTTTGCTTTTAAACCCAAACCTTTCAGTCTGCCTGCAGATAACTAGCAGGGAGAGAAATAAAAACCTCACTGGCTTTTGGATTCTATCTTATCTATCTATCTATCTATCCCATACGCTGCACACCATGTCATGGTATAAATCCCCACTTTGAACCTTAGCATCCAAAAGATGGTGTACCAGCATGAATTCCTCTAAGCTCAATACCAGCTTAGAACCTGTAGTGCTGCCACCAACCAGGAATTCCAGTGCCTGGTACACTCTGGTCCCCACAAAACCTTGCCCGGGGACCCCCAAGACCCAGTCCCTCTGGATCTTAACACAAGTAAAGTAAACCCTTTCCCTCACCATTGCCTCTCCCAGACTTCCCCTCCCTGGGTTACCCTGGAAGATCACTGTGATTCAAACTCCTTGAATCCTGAAACAAAGAGGAAAATGCACCTTCCCCCCTTCCTTCTCTCACACCCTCCCAGCCTAAGTATACAAGTACAAATTAAAGTCTTTTCAGCAAAATACCAATTTGAACTCCTTTCAGCCAAATACACATTTGAACTTCTTCCAACCAAATACACATTTGCAAATAAAGAAAACAAACATAAGCCTAACTCGCTTTATCTATCTAGTACTCACTATTCTGAATCTATAAGAACCTGTATCAGGGAGATTGGAGAGAAACCTGGTTGCACGTCTGGTCACTCTGAGCCCCCAGAGTGAACAACTACCAAAACTAACAGCACAGCATAAAAACTTCCCTCCCTCAAGATTTGAAAGTATCCTATCCTCTGATTGGTCCTCTGGTCAGGTGACAGCCAGGCTTACTGAA